>NC_069384.1:138901500-140231500 GCF_027475565.1 Acinonyx jubatus
TCCAGTACAGTTAACCTACACTGTATATTAGTTTCAGGTATACAATATAGGGATTCAACAATTCTATACATCACCTGGTGCTTATCACAAATGCCCTCCTTAGTCCTTATCACCTATTTCATCCATTCCTTCTCCCCCCTCCACCACCACCACCAGCAACCATCAGTTTCTTTTCTGTGGTTAAGAGTCTATTTCTTGGTTTGTCTAGCCTCTCTTCTATTATCCTTGTTCATTTGTTTTGTTTCTTGAATATCACATATTAGTGAAATTGTGTGGTATTTATCTTTCTTTGATTGATTTATTTTGTTAACCTTATACTCTTTAGCTCCATCTATGTTGTTGCCAATAGCAAGATTTAATTCTTTTCTATGGCTGAATAACATTCCATTGCAATATACACCACTTTTCATCCATTCATCTATCGATGGACACTTGGAATCCTTCTGTATTATAAATAATGCTGCTATAAACACAGGGATGCATGTATGCCTTTGAATTAGTGTTCTTATATTTTTTGGGTAAATGTGATTACTGGATCATAAGGTAGTTCTATTTTTAATTTTTGAGGAACTTCAATACTATTTTCCACAGTGGCTGCCCCAGTTTGCATTCCCACCAACAGTACACAAGGGTTCCTTTTTCTTCATATCCTCACCAACACTTGTTTCTTGTGTTTTTATTTTAGTCATTCTGACAGGTGTGAAGTGATCTTATTGTGATTTTTATTTCAATTTATCTGATGATGAGTGATGTTGAGCATCTTTTTATGTGTCTTTTGGTCATCTGTAAGTCTTCTTTGGTGAAATGTCTATTCATGTCTTCTGCCCATTTTTATATTGGATTATTTTTTGGGTGTTGAGTTTTATAACTTCTTTCTATATTTTGGATACTAACTTCTTATTAGATATGTCATTTGTAAATATCTTCTCCCATTCCATAGGTTGCCTTTTAGTTTTATTGAGTGTTTTCTTTGCTATGAAGAAGGTTTTCATTTATATAGTCCCAATAGTTTATTTTGGTTTTTATTTCCCTCACCTTAGGAGATATATCTAGAAAAATGTTGCTAGAGCCAAAGTCAGAGAAATTGCTGCCTATGCTCTCTCTTCGGAGTCTTAAGATTTCAGGTCTCACATTTAGGTCTTTTATCCATTTTGAATTTATTTTTAATTTTTTTAATGTTTATTTATTTTGAGAGAAAGAGAGAAACAGAGTGAGTACATGCATGGGAGAGGGGGAGAGAGAGAGAGAGAGAGACAGAGAGAGAGAGGGAGAATCCCAAGCAGTCTCTGCACTGTGAGTGCAGAGCCCAATGTGGGTTCGATCCCACAAACCAGGTGAGGTCATGACTTGAGCTGAAATCAAGAGTTGTGTGCTCAACCAACTGAACCACCCAGGAACTCCCATTTTTAATTTATTTTTGTGTTTGGTATAAGAAAGTGGTCCAGTTTCATTCTTTTTCATATAGCTGTCCAGTTTTCCCAACACTGTTTATTGAAGAGACTTTTTCCCATTGCATATTCTTGCCTCTGTTAAAGATTAATTAACCATATATAATTGTGGGTTTCTTTTTTTAATTATTTTCTATTGATCTAAGTGTTTGCTTTTGTGCCAGTACTATACGCTTTGATTATTATTGCTTTGTAATATAACTTGAAGTCTGGAATTGTGATAGCAACAGTTTTATTTTCCTTTTCCTTTTTTCTTTTTTTTAAAAAAAATTTTTTTTAACGTTTATTTATTTTTGAGACACAGAGAGACAGAGCATGAACGGGAGAGGGGCAGAGAGAGAGGGAGACACAGAATCGGAAGCAGGCTCCAGGCTCCGAGCCATCAGCCCAGAGCCTGACGCGGGGCTCGAACTCATGGGCTGTGAGATCGTGACCTGAGCCGAAGTCGGACGCTTAGCCAACTGAGCCACCCAGGCGCCCCTCCTTTTTTCTTTTTTAAACTTCTTTTAACGTTTATTTATTTTTGAGAGACAGAAAGAGCGCACACAAGCAGGGGAGGGGCAGAGAGAGAGGGAGACACAGAATCCGAAGCAGGCTCCAGGCTCTGAGCTGTCAGCACAGAGTCCAACGTGGGGCTCGAACTCACAAACCACGAGATCATGACCTGAGCCGAAGTCAGACGCTTAACTGACTGGGCCACCCAGGCACCCCAGTTTTCTTTTCCTTTTTCAAGATTGTTTTGGCTATTCAGGGTCTCTTGTGGTTCCATACAAATTTTAGGATTGTTGGTTGTAGTCCTGTGAAAAATGCTGTTGGTAGTTTGATAAGCATTGCATTAAATGTGTAGATTGCTTTGGGTAGTATAGACATTTTACCAATATTTGTTCTTCCAATCCATGAACATGGAACGTCTTTCCCCTTCTTAGTGTGGTGTTCAATTTCATTCATCAATGTTTTATAGTTTTCAGAGTGCAGGTCTTTTACCTCTTTGGTTTAGTGTATTCCTGGGTACTCTGTTATTTTGGGGGCCATTGTAAATGGGGTTGTTTTCTTGATTTCTCTTTCTCCTGCTTTGTTACTAGTATATAGGAATGTAACAGATTTCTGTATGTTGATTTTTCATCCTGAGACATAACTGAATTAATTCATTTATCAGTCCTGGTAGGTGGTTTTTTTTGTTTTTTGTTTTTGTTTTGTTTTGTTTTGTTTTGTTTTGTTTTCTACATGTAGTATCATGTCATCTTCAAATAGTGAAAGTTTTACTCTTCCAATTTGGAGGTGGTTTTATCCTTTCTCTTATTGATGTGCTATATCATGTTGATTGATTTGCAGATATGAAGCCTATGTAAAGCTCTTTCTGTTATGTGATTGTTATATTTGGGGGAAATATTTGGACTTGTGTAATTATGGAATTAGTGAAGCTATCAGCTGTAGTGGGCTCTATTATACTAATTTCAATTGAAATGTCATAAGGGAGACAAATTTTATGCTTAAAACATCTTCTAACAATAAAATGAAGCCAAATAATTGTTTAAATTAACTGCTAAACCACTAGATGAAGTCTGTATATAAGTTTTATATTATTTGATTGGTTGCTAGTAGCTGTCTACTACTAGCTAGAATAGGGAGGTTTTAAATTTTTTTATTTTGTTTTCAGAAGGGATCTGAAGCCATGTCTTGCTCAGAGGGAGAAAGTATACTGGAGGATTAGTCAAATATTTGCCCTCACTGGTCTTGGTAAAATTACTAGTTAAAAAAAAAACAACTCTATAAATGTTTCCTTCAGAACTTATAAATTATTTAGAAAGGCCAGGCCATTCTGTATATGTCAATTCCAAATGCCACTATAGAAGGAAAATATCTAAAGCAAAAATGACATTCCTAAATCTGAAGAAAGATAGGGACAAAAATCTTGATAAAATGTACCCATATGGTTGAAAAGCCAAATTTTTATATTCATTAATGATCTGCAACAAAAGAACAGTTAACTCAAATAAGTGTCTTTGTGTCAGACTTTGACTTAAAAAAATCATCAATATTGCAAACCATTTGATACTGTTATAAATGTTTTAAAATTAAAATGCTAAGGTTATTTAAATAAATTAATAAATAACATTAATTACTGGGTTTTTTTCTTACCAACGTAACTCCTCCGTGAGCCTGCTTTGCCTCTCAGTTATGAATGCACTCAGTTGTTCAGAACAGATAATCTGATATTTTGGTGGCTTGAATAAGCAAAGGTATATTTTACTAATTCATTGGGAAGCTGGTAGGTAAGGGTTGCCAAGGTCGGTTCAGCTATTCAACAGGGTCTTGAGAACCCAGCTCTTCCTAGTGTTCTGCTCTGTCATCCAGAATGTGTTGACTTTTACTCTCATGAAAGTCCCGAGATAACAGTGACAAACCAAGACATTATGTCCACATTCCAAAGAATGATTAAAAGGGTGACTTCTCCTAAGAAGGCTTAGTCTTTTTGTTTAGACTGAGAAGCCTCTTCCCAGCAAACTTTTCTTGTATCTCTTTAGCCAGAACTGGGTCACTTGTCCATCCTGGGCCCATCATTGGCAAAGGCATTATCATAGATGGTTTTATCCCTTGAGGCTTGAGATGCTACCATTTCCCAGCAGTGAAGAGCTCTCCACCCACTCCCTCACTATAACAGTGATACAGTGGCTGTGAGCCACAGACATCGTCATCCACAAAGGGCAAACATATTTTAGGGCATTCAGAATAATAACTCTTGAGTCAGAGCATAATTTTCCTGTTGAGATTGCTTGAAATAAATACTTGCCAAGTTCTTGACGCTTGAATGTGGATGTACACAACTCTCGCATACAAAAAGAAATAGGTAAGGGTACAACATCTCGTCAAGCTCTTGTTAAAAAGGGCAAACCACATCATTAGCTTGTATCATCCAAGAAATGCTGAACTAAGTCTAAATAAAGCTAAGCCAAAGCAAAATCGGTCAGTTTCCACATAGAAAGTCTTAAATAAACTCTTGGTTATTTTTGACAAGTTATATTTTTCTCATAGTACAAGACACCGTTTTAAAATTCAGACTGTATTTCACTGCAGCGCATCACACAAAAGGGTAGCGGGCAGCGCCGTGTTTGTGGGAGAATGCGCCAGAATGTTCCCTGATCACTTTCTTAGAATTTCGAAAACTTGGTGTGAAGTCTGAAACTGTGAAACATCTGAGATTTTACCCTAATTGCAGCCTCACAAGTTACGTGCCGCGGTTTTATGTGCATATACTGCAGAAGAAACGAGACTCTTGGTTAGTCAGAGGCAGAGGTGGTTTATGACTCTCATGCAGCCAAGGCAGCATGCTGTGTCCGTACCCCCTGCCCTAATTCCTCAGAGACAATGTGGTAAGTGCCAGATGTATATCTGTACATGCAGTGATGCTCCACAGGAGAGAAACGCCCAAACTGGGAGACTTGAAAATTTTATGGGCTGCAGGCACATCTACCTGCCTTTCCCTTTGGAGAGAAAGATTACTCATTACCTTGGAATGTAAGCCGATCTCTCCAGGGAGGGAAGAAGAGCAATACATCTTTACTGTCCTGGGATGTCTCCAGATCTCTCCAGAAGAATACATTATCTCTGGCTTCCAAGGCTGTTTGCTGTACAAACATATCCTTTGATTAGAAGGCTGAGGCCACTGAGGAATATAAGAAATCAGTGGAAAATTGGTAACACTGAGTTGACATTCAGAAATCTTATTTTTTTTAAGGTTTACTGATTTATTTATTTTTGAGAGAGAGAGAACCGGTTGTAGAGGGGCAGAAAGAGAGGGAGAGAGAGAATCCCAAACAAGCTCCTTGCTGTCAGCACAGAGCCCGATGCAGAGCTCAAACTCACAAACTGCTCAAACCCACAAACCATGAGGTAGTAAACTGGACCAAAGTAGGACACATCACCAGCTGAGCCACCCATGTGCCCCTCAGGAATCTTATTCTTTACAGAAGTCAGTAACTTCGACAGACTACTGGGATTTAATATTGAAATCAAGTAATAAAAAAAAAAGTCAACAGCTTTTTAGTCATTGTACATAATAAAAGACATTACATTTTCCAGCAAAGGTTTTTCTTAAGTCAGTGGGGATTCCCTTCCGTATCTCTGCCAGCCCATTTCACAGCCAACACCCACTGAGGATAACCTGAAGAAGGAAAGGGAAGGGAAGAGCAAATTATGTCCTTCAGATTTATCTGATACAATGGATACTCAGCTAATGACTTTTTACCATAATAGCACTTGAAAAGTTATACCACTTGTGTTAGTTAGACTGCTATTACAAAATACCATAGACTGGCTGGCAGCAATTTATTTCCTCACTGCTCTAGAGGCTGGGAAGTCCAAGATCAAGGTCATGACAGGTGTGCTGTCACATGTGGACTCTCCCCTAGGTTTGCACACAGCCACCTTCTTGCTGTATCCCCACATGGAGAGGGTGGGGGAGGGAGGGGAGCATGTGTTCCAGTGAACCTCTTAGGCCCTTCCTCTTCTAAGGGCAGTTATCTCATCATAGGAGCTCCACTGTCATGACTTCACCAAATCTACTCACCTCCCAAAGGCCCACCTCCTCATACCACCATATTGGATTAGGGCTGCCACCAATTTGGGGAGGACACATTCAGCCCATAGCACTATTCGTTGACCAGGGACTACTCTTTTTTTTTTTTTTTTTTTTGGTAAATTATTGTTCAACCCCAAACCACACCACATAGATATGATGTAAGAAATAATATTTCAACATCAGAGTTTCTGGCAAAGAAAGTCTCACCAGTTTTCTTGACTCAACAATTTCAAGTCAGAAACTATCCAGTGAAGTTCTCTGAATTACGTACTGTCTTTGTACCCCAAACGTTCTGATTTGTATTTGACTTGATTTGTATTTGCTTCCAGGCAAGCATGAAGGGGTAGCATCTTCTCTTCTTCTCCAAGTTCTTGTCCATGAGTGCTGTTTCCCCACGTGTCAAAGCTTTCTTGTGTTTAGCCTACATTGGACTGTAATGGGTGATTATCTGTGATGGAACATTATTTTTAAGTGACTTTGACTTCAGGATTATTTTATGAGCAAGCAAAAAGTTGAAAAATTAATGAAGAAACTGTTGTTGAAAAAGTGAGTACAGTAAGCTTTCATCTTATCACTTTTTTGCACACAATGCATTGACCTTTTTTTTCTTTTTACCTATATTGTCTTGTTTTCATTGTTTAATTTTTATTTTTTTTAATTTTTTATATTTATTTATTTATTTATTTATTTTTTATATATGAAATTTATTGTCAAATTTCTTTCCATACAACACCCAGTGCTCATCCCAAAAGGTGCCCTCCTCAATACCCATCACCCACCCTCCCCTCCCTCCCACCCCCCATCAACCCTCAGTTTGTTCTCAGTTTTCAACAGTCTCCTATGCTTTGGCTCTCCCCCACTCTAACCTCTTTTTTTTTTTTTCCTTCCCCTCCCCCATGGGTTCCCGCTAAGTTTCTCAGGATCCACATAAGAGTGAAACCATATGGTATCTGTCTTTCTCTGTATGGCTTATTTCACTTAGCATCACACTCTCCAGTTCCATCCACGTTGCTACAAAAGGCCATATTTCATTTTTTCTCATTGCCACGTAGTATTCCATTGTGTATATAAACCACAATTTCTTTATCCATTCATCCGTTGATGGACATTTAGGCTCTTTCCATAATTTGGCTATTGTTGAGAGTGCTGCTATAAACATTGGGGTGCAAGTGCCCCTATGCATCAGTACTCCTGTATCCCTTGGATAAATTCCTAGCAGTGCTATTGCTGGGTCATAGGGTAAGTCTATTTTTAATTTTCTGAGGAACCTCCACACTGCTTTCCAGAGCGGCTGCACCAATTTGCATTCCCACCAACAGTGCAAGAGGGTTCCCGTTTCTCCACATCCTCTCCAGCATCTATCGTCTCCTGATTTGTTCATTTTGGCCACTCTGACTGGCGTGAGGTGATATCTGAGTGTGGTTTTGATTTGTATTTCCCTGATGAGGAGCGACGTTGAACATCTTTTCATGTGCCTGTTGGCCATCCGGATGTCTTCTTTAGAGAAGTGTCTATTCATGTTTTCTTCCCATTTCTTCACTGGGTTATTTGTTTTTCGGGTGTGGAGTTTGGTGAGCTCTTTATAGATTTTGGATACTAGCCCTTTGTCCGATGTGTCATTTGCAAATAAGTATCTTTTCCCATTCCGTTGGTTGCCTTTTAGTTTTGTTGGTTGTTTCCTTTGCTGTGCAGAAGCTTTTTATCTTCATAAGGTCCCAGTAATTCACTTTTGCTTTTAATTCCCTTGCCTTTGGGGATGTGTCGAGTAAGAGATTGCTACGGCTGAAGTCAGAGAGGTTTTTTCCTGCTTTCTCCTCTAAGGTTTTGATGGTTTCCTGTCTCACATTCAGGTCCTTTATCCATTTTGAGTTTATTTTTGTGAATGGTGTGAGAAAGTGGTCTAGTTTCAACCTTCTGCATGTTGCTGTCCAGTTCTCCCAGCACCATTTGTTAAAGAGACTGTCTTTTCTCCATTGGATGTTCTTTCCTGCTTTGTCAAAGATGAGTTGGCCATACGTTTGTGGGTCTAGTTCTGGGGTTTCTATTCTATTCCATTGGTCTATGTGTCTGTTTTTGTGCCAATACCATGCTGTCTTGATGATTACAGCTTTGTAGTAGAGACTAAAGTCTGGGATTGTGATGCCTCCTGCTTTGGTCTTCTTCTTCAAAATTACTTTGGCTATTCGAGGCCTTTTGTGGTTCCATATGAATTTTAGGATTGCTTGCTCTAGTTTCGAGAAGAATGCTGGTGCAATTTTGATTGGGATTGGCATTGAATGTGTAGATAGCTTTGGGTAGTATTGACATTTTGACAATATGTATTCTTCCAATCCATGAGCAGGGAATATCTTTCCATTTCTTTAAATCTTCTTCAATTACCTTCATAAGCTTTCTATAGTTTTCAGCATACAGATCTTTTATATCTTTGGTTAGATTTATTCCTAGGTATTTTATGCTTCTTGGTGCAATTGTGAATGGGATCAGTTTCTTTATTTGTCTTTCTGTTGCTTCATTGTTAGTGTATAAGAATGCAACTGATTTCTGTACATTGATTTTGTATCCTGCGACTTTGCTGAATTCATGTACCAGTTCTAGCAGACTTTTGGTGGAGTCTATCGGATTTTCCATGTATAATATCATGTCATCTGCAAAAAGCGAAAGCTTGACTTCATCTTTGCCAATTTTGATGCCTTTGATTTCCTTTTGTTGTCTGATTGCTGATGCTAGAACTTCCAGCACTATGTTAAACAACAGCGGTGAGAGTGGGCATCCCTGTCGTGTTCCTGATCTCAGGGAAAAAGCTCTCAGTTTTTCCCCGTTGAGGATGATGTTAGCTGTGGGCTTTTCATAAATGGCTTTTATGATCTTTAAGTATGTTCCTTCTATCCCAACATTCTCAAGGGTTTTTATTAAGAAAGGGTGCTGGATTTTGTCAAAGGCCTTTTCTGCATCGATTGACAGGATCATATGGTTCTTCTCTTTTTTTTTTGTTAATGTGATGTATCACGTTGATTGATTTGCGAATGTTGAACCAGCCCTGCATCCCAGGAATGAATCCCACTTGATCATGGTGAATAATTCTTTTTATATGTCGTTGAATTCAATTTGCTAGTATCTTATTGAGAATTTTTGCATCCATATTCATCAGGGATATTGGCCTGTAGTTTTCTTTTTTTACTGGGTCTCTGTCTGGTTTAGGAATCAAAGTCATACAGGCTTCATAGAATGAGTCTGGAAGTTTTCCTCCCCTTTCTATTTCTTGGAATAGCTTGAGAAGGATAGGTATTATCTCTGCTTTAAACGTCTGGTAGAACTCCCCTGGGAAGCCATCTGGTCCTGGACTCTTATATGTTGGGAGATTTTTGATAACCGATTCAATTTCTTCGCTGGTTATGGGTCTGTTCAAGCTTTCTATTTCCTCCTGATTGAGTTTTGGAAGAGTGTGGGTGTTTAGGAATTTGTCCATTTCTTCCAGGTTGTCCAATTTGTTGGCATATAATTTTTCATAGTATTCTCTGATAATTGTCTGTATCTCTGAGGGATTGGTTGTAATAATTCCATTTTCATTCATGATTTTATCTATTTGGGTCCTCTCCCTTTTCTTTTTGAGAAGCCTGGCTAGAGGTTTGTCAATTTTGTTTATTTTTTCAAAAAACCAACTCTTGGTTTCATTGATCTGCTCTACAGTTTTTTTAGATTCTATATTGTTTATTTCTGCTCTGGTCTTTATTATTTCTCTTCTTCTGCTGGGTTTAGGCTGCCTTTGCTGTTCTGCTTCTATTTCCTTTAGGTGTGCTGTTAGATTTTGTATTTGGGATTTTTCTTGTTTCTTGAGATAGGCCTGGATTGCAATGTATTTTCCTCTCAGGACTGCCTTCGCTGCGTCCCAAAGCGTTTGGATTGTTGTATTTTCATTTTCGTTTGTTTCCATATATTTTTTAATTTTTTCTCTAATTGCCTGGTTGACCCACTCATTCGTTAGTAGGGTGTTCTTTAACCTCCATGCTTTTGGAGGTTTTGCAGACTTTTTCCTGTAGTTGATTTCAAGCTTCATAGCATTGTGGTCTGAAAGTATGCATGGTATAATTTCAATTCTTGTAAACTTATGAAGGGCTGTTTTGTGATACAATATGTGATCTATCTTGGAGAATGTTCCATGTGCACTTGAGAAGAAAGTATATTCTGTTGCTTTGGGATGCAGAGTTCTAAATATATCTGTCAAGTCCATCTGATC
The DNA here is from genome assembly GCF_027475565.1 of Acinonyx jubatus. Classification (NCBI taxonomy): domain Eukaryota; kingdom Metazoa; phylum Chordata; class Mammalia; order Carnivora; family Felidae; genus Acinonyx; species Acinonyx jubatus. Next base: position 138,911,762 of record NC_069384.1, read on the forward strand.
CAATGTATCATTCAGGGCCCTTGTTTCTTTATTGACCGTGTGTCTAGATGATCTATCCATTTCTGTAAGTGGGGTGTTAAAGTCCCCTGCAATTACCACATTCTTCTCAATAAGGTTGCTTATGTTTATGAGTAATTGTTTTATATATTTGGGGGCTCCGGTATTCAGCGCATAGACATTTATAATTGTTAGCTCTTCCTGATGGATAGACCCTGTAACTATTATATAATGTCCTTCTTCATCTCTTGTTACAGCCTTTAATTTAAAGTCTAGTTTGTCTGATATAAGTATGGCTACTCCAGCTTTCTTTTGGCTCCAGTAGCATGATAAATAGTTCTCCATCCCCTCACTCTCAATCTAAAGGTGTCCTCAGGTCTAAAATGAGTCTCTTGTAGACAGCAAATAGATGGATCTTGTTTTTTAATCCATTCTGATACCCTATGTCTTTTGGTTGGCGCATTTAATCCATTTACATTCAGTGTTATTATAGAAAGATACGGGTTTAGAGTCATTGTGATGTCTGTATGTTTTATGCTTGTAGTGATGTCTCTGGTACTTTGTCTCACAGGGTCCCCCTTAGGATCTCTTGTAGGGCTGGTTTAGTGGTGACAAATTCCTTCAGTTTTTGTTTGTTTGGGAAGACCTTTATCTCTCCTTCTATTCTAAATGACAGACTTCCTGGATAAAGGATTCTCGGCTGCATATTTTTTCTGTCTAGCACACTGAAAATCTCGTGCCAATCCTTTCTGGCCTGCCAAGTTTCAAAAGAGAGATCAGTCACGAGTCTTATAGGTCTCCCTTTATATGTGAGGGCACGTTTACCCCTTGCTGCTTTCAGAATTTTCTCTTTATCCTTGTGTTTTGCCAGTTTCACTATGATATGTCGTGCAGAAGATCGATTCAAGTTAAGTCTGAAGGGAGTTCTCTGTGACTCTTGGATTTCAGTGCCTTTTTCCTTCCCCAGTTCAGGGAAGTTCTCAGCTATTATTTTTTCAAGTACCCCTTCATCACCTTTCCCTCTCTCTTCCTCCTCTGGGATACCAATTATGCGTATATTATTTCTTTTTAGTGTATCACTTAGTTCTCTAATTTTCCCCTCATAATCCTGGATTTTTTTATCTCTCTTTTTCTCAGCTTCCTCTTTTTCCATAACTTTATCTTCTAGTTCACCTATTCTCTCCTCTGCCTCTTCAATCCGAGCCGTGGTGGTTTCCATTTTGTTTTGCATTTCGTTTAAAGCGTTTTTCAGCTCCTCGTGACTGTTCCTTAGTCCCTTGATCGCTGTAGCAAGAGATTCTCTGCTGTCCTCTATACTGTTTTCAAGCCCAGCGATTAATTTTATGAGTATTATTCTAAATTCACTTTCTGCTCTATTATTTAAATCCTTTTTGATCAGCTCATTAGCTGTTGTTATTTCCTGGAGATTCTTCTGAGGGGAATTCTTCCGCTTGGTCATTCTGGATAGTCCCTGGCGTGGTGAGGACCTGCAGGGCACTTCCCCTGTGCTGTGGTGTATAATTGGAGTTGGTGGGCGGGGCCGCAGTCCGACCTGATGTCTGCCCCCAGCCCACCGCTGGGGCCACAGTCAGACTGGTGTGTGCCTTCTCTTCCCCTCTCCTAGGGGCAGGATTCACTGTGGGGTGGCGTGGCCCGTCTGGGCTACTTGCACACTGCCAGGCTTGTGATGCTGGGGATCTGGCGTATTAGCTGGGGTGGGTAGGCAAGGTGCACGGGGGCAGGAGGGGCAGGCTTAGCTCGCTTCTCCTTAGGTGATCCACTTCAGGGGGGGCCCTGTGGCAGCGGGAGGGAGTCAGATCCGCTGCCGGAGGTTTGGCTCCGCAGAAGCACAGAGTTGGGTGTTTGCGCGGAACGAGCAAGTTCCCTGGCAGGAACTGGTTCCCTTTGGGATTTTGGCTGGGGGATGGGTGGGGGAGATGGCGCTGGCAAGCGCCTTTGTTCCCCACCAAACTGAGCTCTGTCGTCTGGGGGCTCAGCAGCTCTCCCTCCCTTTGTCCTCCAGCCTTCCCGCTTTCCGAGCAGAGCTGTTAAGTTATGACCTCCCAGACGCTAAGTCGCGCTTGCTGTCGGAACACAGTCCGTCAGGCCCCTCCGCTTTTGCCAGCCAGACTCGGGGGCTCTGCTTGGCCGGCGAGCCGCCCCTCCGCCCCGGCTCCCTCCCGCCAGTCCGTGGAGCACGCACCGCCTCGCTGCCCTTCCTACCCTCTTCCATGGGCCTCTCGTCTGCGCTTGGCTCCGGAGACTCCGTTCTGCTAATCCTCTCATTGTTTAATTTTTATACTCTGCTGTCTGTACAATTACTTGGGTATCTTGGATTACAATGGAACATATCATACTTTTCTTCTATTAAAATTCAGTAGTTTTTCACTTAAGGGGAAGTTATCAGAAATGAATTAAAGTAATTAAGCAGGAAATGGGTTTGTTTATCAGTTTGTGAAATCTAGCTCTGTGAAATATCCCCCATCTCCTTCTCTCCCAGCCAGATCTGCAGGTATGTGGGAGATGGTTCCCACCTTTAGAGTAACGTTTGGATTATCTCTTTAACATCCCTCTCTGATAAAAATTCTTTTAAGACACTGCAATTGTCCTGCCATCATTGGGCATCATTTTGTTGGTGACACCAACAATAGAAAAGACAGGATCTGAATTACAAGGAGGACTAGTTTGTGATGGCAAGGCTTTTCTGTTTCATTTTACAAACAAAAAAAATACTCGTTCAAGTCTAAAAGGAGATATGTGGGATCTCTGGACAGGCTAATAACCTTGATGCCTAATTATCAAACTGAGGCTCTTTATTTTTCAATTTTTATTAAAGGTTGCAAGGAAAGAAAAAAAAAAGTGGGGAAAAAAGGTCCCCTAGTGGCTGCCCTCTTCATCTCTTCTGTTGGCCAAAACCATCCAGCTCTGGCCTCAAATTTGCACTTAGCACTTAGCAAAATAAAAGCCCTGCCATTCACTGGATCCACTCTCCCAAAAAGGCAGTTTGAGGCTCATCCCTTGTTAATTGAGTCTGACATTTAAAGATAGCGGCACTCATCATAGCCATTATCCAAGTATTTCTTTCAATCACACATGACATTCTCCCCGAGAGGATTCTGCTAAATGAGATTTTCTCCATCTTGTTACGTTTTGAGCATCTCGTGTAGATTGGCCCTCCATGCAAATGCCAGCCAAGTTGACCCACCTTTTTAATCTGTCACTGCAGTCACTCAATGAATTCTTAAAGCATCATCTCTGTGCCATGCATTGTAATAGGTAGCAGAGTATAGCCTTTGCCCAGTCTTGCACAGAACTTACAATCTAGTAAGGGAAGCCTACGGTGAGCAGGTATAGACATAAGGAAAATGTAACTCTATGTTGTCTGGGAGCTCGTGACTTGGACTGCAGAAGGCAGAGATAAGCTTCCTAGAAAGGGTGAGAACCTTTCTAGGAGTTAGGGTCCAGTTAAAGAGACTGAAGAGGGTAAGATGGCTTCAGGCCAAGAGAATAGTCTGTTTGAAGGACAGAAGGACAGAAGCAAGAGAGCGCCTGGAGACAGAGTACCCATAGAACTGAAGAAGGACTAAGATATGGGAAGAAATGAGAGTGAAAGGTTATGTAGGGCAAGATCACAAAGGAATTTGAGCACCAGAATAAAGTGTCAGGATGTCCCTAAGGACAATGGGGCATCCCCAAAGGGTTTGAAGCAGAGCCATGTCATGAACAAACTTGGATTTTTGAAGGGTTACTCTGGTTCCAGGGTGAACAAGGGAATGTGAAGGACAATATTAGAGACCTGGGAACCTCTCCCATGGCTGTCTTAGGTCTGCCCCTCCCCCCTCAGTACCTGGCTCAAAGATGAGGAGTTTTGTATCAATGATGAAGTAAGTGCTGCCCAAGGAGACACGTAAGAAAGTGAGGGAAGGAAGACCTGGAAGGGGAGGAGGCCACGCAAGGGGACAGCCTCTGGCAGAGTCCCCGCGGCAACCTGATCTCGAAATTCCATGTCAGTGTTTGACCAGCCTCAAGACAAGGCAGCTGGGCTTTCATGCCTCCACCAGCTGGTCATCCGGTGGTGGTGGCCCCTCCTCAGGCACTGCCCGCTCTCCTCCTCTGCAAGTGACACAGCTCCAGGAGGCCAAGGGCGGTCTTCTGAAGACAGCTCACAAGCACAAGCCATAAGATAGTAGGAAGAAGCTGGAGAGACAGCCAGAGCGGAAGTGAGAGAGAAGGGTGATTTTGGCAGTGGAGAGGGAGAGAAAAAGGCACCTGTAAAAGACATGAAAAGATGTGTGGGAGATGTCAGAATATAGGGATTGTGTTAGTAATTAAATAGTCTATATATTTTTTAACTTTTATTAACAAGTATTGTGTACTCTTGTAAACGGTAGTAAGATGAAAAAATAATATGTAACAATTTATGTTTCAATAATTAAGAACAGTTATTTATGAAAGAGAGTTGCTCTAGTGAGCAGAATCTAAGGCTTCTTTATGAAATAATTAAAACAAAATAACACCATTACTGGCAGTGCTAGCCAGTTTTTTAAGGGTGATGTAGCAACAAGGTATAAATACTTACCAATTCAAAGAAAGAGAGGAAACCAAGAGTATAAACCTTAGAGCAAATCAGTGCTAAAGAGACGAACATATAAATTGGTATTTTTTCCCATGATTTTGCATGTGTCATAAGCAGGATGCTGCTTTTTGGATGAGCTCTGAACAGTAGATTCAGTCAGGCTGCCCAACAGGGTTTAAAAGGTGAGTTGGACTTCTCTTCTACATGCTTTTGGCTAATATCTCAGAGTTGATTTAATGAAAGGAAGACAACATATTCATTTTTCTGAAAGCCTGTTTGGTTGGATGCCCTGGGAAAAAGCAAACAGATGAATTAAGAAATTAGTTTCATTAGCTGATATTAAAATTCTGCTATTTCACGGAAATATTTCATTGGCTTTCAAGCCAATTTCACTAATGGAGAGACTAGCTAGAAGAACATGTAGGAAAACACAGTGTACTGTTATAATTCAGTAATTTCCTCTACAACTCCTTGGAGAAATGCACATCTAGAAAATGGAATTCTTATTTAACATTCTCAGAATTACACTCAAATAACTTCAAAAATAGGTTTATCGATGAGCTCTTTACCTAATGTATATTTTACAAACATAAGCCGCATTGCCATTCTGGAAAAAAAAAAAATCCTGTGTTTTTAGGAACCAGTAACATTTCTCTAAAAACAGGAAATCGAGTTCCAGGAGGAACTAGCTCAATAATTAGGTAGTTCATGTTGCCTAGCAAAAAGACATACAGTGTTGAATGAGATTAGATGTTTTATTTATTTATCCATAGTGGTCATACATATCATTACTTTCTTTTAGGCTTTATTTCATTTGGGGGGCAAAAGCACTTACAAAATGTAACATAATGAGTTTTTGGTTAACCTTCCCTGAAAATGGGAAGACAGGGGCACCTGGGTGGCTGGTCAGTTGAGCGACCGACTTTGGCTCAGGTCATTATCTCTCGGGTCATGAGTTCAAGCCCGACATATGCTTGCTGCTGTCAGCACAGAGCCCTATTCGGATCCCCTGTCCCCCTCTCTGCCCTTCCCCCACTTGTGCTCTTTCAAAACTAAATAAACAGTTAGGGGCACCTGGGTGGCTCAGTCCATTAAACTTCCTACTCTTGGTTTTAGCTCAAGTCATATCTCACTGTTTGAGATTTGGAGCCCCTCATCAGGCTCTGTGCTGACAGCTCAGAGCCTGGAGCCTGCCTCAGATTCTTTGTCTCCCTCTCTCTCTGTGCCCCTCCCCCACTCATGCTCTGTCTCTCTCTTTCTCAAAAATAGACAAATATTTAAAAAATAATAAACCAATAAACAAACATTAAAAAAAAGAAAATGGGAGACATTCCCTTTTGGTGTTCGATATAATTGGGCTGTTACAGTTATATAGGCTCTTAACAGACCCTGAAGGTCTTACCTTGAGTCTCCTTGTGTAACAATGACTGGATTTAAAAGTTTATAGTTTAGCCATTGACCTGAGCTCTGAAGTAGAGGTGAATGGGGCTTGAGGGGCTGGAAGCACTTTGGCATAAATTCAATGGTACATAGGAAGTGAGGACAAAAGAGTGTAAACAATTAACAGCAACCTTAATTCCTATCACAGGCTTCTTTTTCTTTTTGTTGTCTTTCCCAGCCTGTCTGGTTCTCTGTGATTTATTTTGAGAAGGTCCATGAATAGAACATTAATTGCTTTCACTCACTGAGAAAAATTGAGGTGTATCCTCACCATGAAAACCAGCTGGCTCTGGCATGTAAAAAATCAGCTATCTAATAACTTTGTCTATTAGATACTCAATACTCAGTGGTTTTTTTTTTTTTTTAGGTAAATAGTTGATTGAGTGCCAACTGCCATAAACCCCAGGAACTACTAATGTTAGAAAGCCGGTTTTATCTTAAATTTGTATAAAGCAAACCTATGTAAAAATTCCTGGTGATTTACCTGATCAGAAACTTTACTGACACCTGTATATCCCCTTATTTGCTCTCTGCCAGCTACTTGTTTCATTTTCCTTAATTATCAAATGACAAAATACCCTCATTACTCTCAAGTCACTAATTTAACCGTCACTCATCTTGTGTATCAGGATTTGCTCCCAACCACAGGCCATCATACATGACCTTCTCTTTCCTACCCTGGTGCTACATATTTTTCTATATATGCACTTACCTTTACCTTCTTTCCTCCCGAGCTCAAAGGCTGAACACCATTCCTTCCTTCTCTTCAAGCACATCTGTACATCATCACCCTTCTGCCTATAAGATTGGGAAAAAATGGTTAGAAAGGCTCACACATCATTTCTTTTACTGCACTATTTTAGGCAAATTTTTCTCTACATCAAAATTGATCTTGGGGCGCCTGGGTGGCTCCGTCGGTTAAGCGTCTGACTTCCGCTCAGGTCATGATCTTGCCATTCCCGTGTTCGAGCCCTGCGTCAGGCTCTGTGCTGACAGCTCAGAGCCTAGAGCCTGCTTCCGATCTGTTCTCCCTCTCTCTCTGCCCCTCCCCTGCTCATGCTCGCTCACTCTCTCTCTCTCTCTCTCTCTCTCAAAAATAACCATTAAAAATTAAAAACAAAAAACAAAAACCTGATCTCTCCTTGGATAGTACTAGAGACATCCAGAATTATTTTAACCCTAATTTTTCTATGTGTACATTTCTGCATTGGTCATTCTATAGCCCTCTATCTATCATTTTTTTCCATAGCAGATTACATTTTCCTTATTTACAAGTGAGGTTTCTTTTACTGTATTTCTTTTAACTCAGATATTCCCTGGGGACATGGAAAGATAACAGAAGTCTATTAATCTTATTAACTTTTGGATTTTCTCAAGGTTTAGGGTCAACATGTCTCCTTTTCTTGCCTACCTCTGCTTCTGAGGCCACCTCATTCACACTCACCAATTCAGTTATTATCTGCCCATGGCCCAGAGATTTTTATCTCCAGCCTAAGGCTCTCTTCTGAACCTCTCTCTATGTACACAATGGTTACTTACACATGGACTGGCTTATTTGATACATAATTTGTTATCCGTAAGTGTTTGAATAAATGAACAAATCAGTTACATATAAATTCCACTGCAGGAGGGTGAGGCAAGAGATATAACACATTTCATGTACTCAAAATCCTAGACCTAGCTCACCTTCTGTCTGAAGTTATACAATTTTTATTTTTATTTTGATGTTTGTTACTTCCACAGATTCAGGAATGTTTTCCCCCAAAACAGTAGTTTTTCACTGTAGATTTTATGTGTTGTATTATTTACTTTCTGCTATGGAGTACAACAAAATCTTATTATGGATTTAGATTTGCCTTTCCTCCTGCCATACTTCTTGCACTGTTGGGAAAATGAATAAAGTTTTACACCGTAAGATCGCCGATGGGACTAAAACAAGCTCTGGTCTCTAGCTTGGAGACCCCTCTTCCGGGTTCTTGCCCTGTGTGCCTCGTGTGTGAAAACCCCCACAGATATGGAAGCTGACCACTATAAATTACCCTTCCCCCCTTCATTTGGAGCTCAGATCTTTGGGGAAACGGTTTCTTCTGAGCCTGCCATGTTAAATAAATTTCCGATCCACCGAGATCTTCGAGTGCCACTTGGTTTTTCCGCCAGCGTTCCAGCCTGGTTCCATAACAGCACCACTATCCATGGACTTCCTGAGTGCTTATACACTGGTGATATTCCTTCCAATGACCTTCCAAATGAGGAATTGCTTTATAGCAAGAGAAAGAAAGCAGTGAGTCAATGTACATAGGATTCACTAGTCTGAGTATACACTGTAATTCCCGTGTAGAAAATGTACCCTTTATAGAATGATGGCTTCATTTATTGAAAACTCTGTTACACTACCAGCTGGGAGACCATACCTTATGAGAGTTGGGTGCTATCTTGCAAGATAACATATGTATGAGGGTTGTTTTTTGTTTTGTTTTTTAGGGTTTTTTTTTTTTTTTTGCCTACTTGTGGACTCAGGAACCAAGTAAATGAGAGGGAGGATGTGCTTGTCACTATTTTTTTTTTTTTAATGAATCGATTAGAAAAATGTGCTTTTGTTCCCTATGACTGTAGTGGCTGCTGGTTTAGATGTTCTAGCCCTCTAGAAATGAAGGCTTTTACACACAAATTGCTTTCCTTGAATTATAAGCTGAGACTGCCACTTGGGTATTTGGGTCTCATTTGGCCTTTGGGTGAACAGATCAAAGTGGGTTTCAGTGTTGGGTCTTACAATTGATGGTGTCAAAGAGATAGGGCTGCTATTAGAGAGTGAGGAAGTGAGGAATGAGTGTAGTGCTGAAGTGTTCCCTGCAATGGTCAGAACCCTCAGAGATGGAGGTTCAGACCATCTCACTGGGTAAGGAGCCCTGATCATCTGAGATCATAATAGTTTGGAATGAGGACCAGAAAAAGGAGTCATGCATAGCAACCATTGCCAAGGGACTAGTGGTAAAAACCAGTATCATAATCCTATAGTTTCTACCATACTTCCTTGCAATAATTTGTATATTTACTGATGCTAACTCTTAAATTCACATTATCTATTACGTTGATTCTCTTCTTTTCCCACATGCTATCATGCTATATAGTATCTATTGGAAATGGTCAACTGTCTAGTTGAGGCCAAAGGAAAATATGGAAACAGGATCATGACAAAGCCACAAGAACTAACCTCAACTAGATCTGGATGCAGTAAATGAGATTTTATCTTTTCTCCCTTTGGAAAGAGTACATTTTTAGAAACGAGGGGGTAATTGTGTTGTACAACCTAGGAGCAATTTCATAGTTTGGGATGGGAAGTAGGGTGTCAAGCAGCTAAAGTAGCAGAGGGTGGAGGATATCTGTACTTCAAGGTAACGTACAAAATAATATTAGTTTCAGGAATAGAATTTAGTGATTCATCACTTACACATAGCACCCACTACTCCTCAAACCAAGTGCCCTCCTTAGTGCCCATCGCTCATTTAGCCCATCTCCCCCACCCTCTAGTAACCCTCAGCTTGTTCTCTATGGTTAAGAGTCTGTTTTCTGGTTTGCCTCTCTTTTTTCATCTGTTTTGTTTCTTAAATTCCATGTATGAGACTGGACCACTTTCTTATGCCATACACAAAAAATAAATTCAAAATGGATGAAAGGCCCGAATGTGAGACAGGAAACCATTAAAATCCTAGAGGATAACACAGGTAGTAACCTCTTTGACATCGGCCATAACAACTTCTTACTAGACATGTCTCTTGAGGCAAGGGAAACAAAAGCAAAAATAAACTATTGGGACTTCATCAAGGTAAAAACTTCTGCACAGAGAAGGAAACAAACAACAAAACTAAAAGGGAGCCTACAGAATGGGAGAAGATATTTGGAAATGATATGACTGATGAAGGGTTAGTATCCACAATATAGGAAGAGCTTATAAAACTCAACACCCAAAAAACAAATTATCTATTTCTACTTAGAATTTTAAAAGGCTTGATGCTCAGTTATATAGCATTCTTGACAGCTGAGAGGCATTCACCTGACTTAGGTGACAGGCCAGTCACACTTGCTTGGTCTGCATTGGAGTCCGGTGATAGAAATGCAAAGCCACTACAACCAGTGAAGAATACATTTTGCAATCTGCGCAGCAAGTTTTAGAGGTGACCATAGTCCTCCGTTTTCAGTGGCAGTGAAAGTGCCATTCCTTCTAGATGCATCTGTGCCAAGGTGTGGCGCTGCCACTCTCTTCCTGCCCTTGTATTCTGAGCTCACTTCTCCTGCCCTTATTGGCAACTCTGGAAGCTGCCTAATATATTTTTGTTCAATAAACGATCTTTCTGCTTACATCATGCAGAGTCACTTTCTGTTTCTTCCAGCTGAGAAGACTGAGTTGTGCGCTGAGGACACCCACAAGCAGCATATTGAACCTCCTTCTCTGAGAGTCGAACGTTCCAAACCCACATGCATGTGGGATGTAGGCTATGTCTCCAAAGGATGCCTAGGACCCAACTCACTAAAAAGCCTCCAGAAAGAGCCGCTCGGTTGTGTGAAAACATCATCTATATACAGCTGTTTATCCTTGGTAGTGGAGTGAGGTTAATCCTGTGGTCATCCCAACTACATGAGTCACAGAGACTGTCTCAATGTTCTGAGTCATAGGAAACCTCAGGTGGGCTGTGAAGGCCCAGGAAATGTTTGTGGTATTCTCATCCTGATGTTGCAATAGAAATATGATCTACAAATACTGCCTGCTCGCCTCAAAATGCTGAAAAGACATTAACATAAACTTTTTAAAAAGCAAATGAGTGAACTAAAGTGGGGGCAAATAGAAGGAAGTGAGATCGAAAAATATGTGGTTGTTATTTCATTCACAAAGGTAAAAATGATTGAAGGGTGAGTAGGAATTTTTTTGATGCCTTAGAGTGGAAATCAACAAGGAGCTTATTACACAAAAATGAAGAGAAAAGGCAAGTTTCCCAAACAACAACAACAACAACAAAAATGGATGATTCTTTTCCTGAGCAGCTTGTGAGATCATTAGCTAACACCAGGCTTGGCTAAAACAGGCAATTTGAATTATCTAATTTTTTATTGGAAAAAAAGTCAGGTAGAGAATGCTTATCTTTTTAATATGAAAAACATGCGGCTATTCAGAATTCTCATGAATAGGGACGATCTCTTAGAAAATGTAACCATGGAAAGCAAATCAGATGACAGAGGTGAAAATAGGGAGGGTTGATGGTCTTAGGCAGATGAACAAAAGCAGTTTTAGAGTGAATTGAACCTGTAGGGTGAAGTTTCAGCATTGAAAGGAGAACTCTGGCATAGCCAGAGAGGAAAAGCCAGCACTTAAAAAAAAAATTACACACACACACACACACACACACACGCACACACAGAAAGATATATTGTGAATTTCTTTCTGAAGATAGTTTCACTGAACCAAGGCTCTTCTTGGCTGTTGAGATGTAGAAGATAATTATATGAAAAGTGCAAATAAGGACATACTACTGTGGATGAGCATTATACTTCATAACAGTGCTTTGTAATACTTTTTAGATCATTTTTAAAAGAGTTTATAGGGGCGCCTGGGTGGCTCAGTCGGTTAAGCGTCCGACTTCGGCTCAGGTCATGATCTCGCGGTTCGTGGGTTCAAGCCCCGCATCAGGCTCTGTGCTGACAGCACAGAGCCTGGAGCCTGTTTCAGATTCTGTGTCTCCCTCTCTCTCTGACCCTCCCCCGTTCATGCTCTGTCTCTCTCTGTCTCAAAAATAAATAAACATTAAAAAAAATTTTTTTAAATAAATAAATAAAAGAGTTTATAGTTTCCAGGATTAAGGTTGTGGTGTGGTTCAGTGAGCAAAAGTTTGGTATTTGCCAGGTCTGGATTCAAATCTCAACTCTGTCGCTGTATGTTTGCCAGGGCGGCCGGAACAAAGCACCACAGACACGATGGCAGACAACAGAAATTTAGTTCTCACAGTTCTGGAGGCTGGAAATCTGAGATCAAGGTGTTGGCAGGGTTGCATCCTTCTGAGGACCACGACAGAAAGCTCTGTTCCAGGCCTCTCTTCTTAACTTGTAGATGGCTGTGTTCTCCCTGTCCTCTCATCATGTTCCCTCTGTACGTGTCTGTGTCCAAATTTCCTTTTTTTTTTTTTAATGTTTTATTTATTTTTGAGAAGGGGAAAGGGGGCAGAGAGAGAGGGAACAGAAGATCTGAAGCTGGCTCTGTGCTGACAGCAGACAGCCTGATGCTGGGCTTGAACTCACCAACCGTGAGCTCAAGACCCGAGCCATAGTCAGACACTTAACTGACTGAGCCACCAGGCACCCCCCAAAATTTCCTCTTCTGATAAGGACACCAGTCTGATTGGATTAGGACCTACCCTAATGACTTCATTTTAATTGAATTACCTTTTTAAAGGCTCTATTTCCAAATAACAGTCACATTCTGAGACAGGATTAGGGGGTTAAGACTTCAACATGAACTTTAGAGGAGACGCAAATTCAGCCTATAACTGTCGCTTACTGTGACTTTCTTAGATAAGTGAATCTTTTTTTTTTTTTTAATTTTTTAATGTTTCATGTTTTGGGAGAGAGAGACAGAGGCATGAGCAGGGAGGGGCAGAGAGAGAGGGAGACATAGAATCTGAAGCAGGCTCCAGGCTCCGAGCTGTCAGCACAGAGCCCAACCCGGGGTTTGAACTCATGAACCATGAGATCATTACCTAAGCCGAAGTTGGAGGCTTAACCGACTGAGCCACCCAGGCACCCAGATAAGTCAATTCTTCTGAGAGATTTTCCTAATCTTTAAAATAGGGACAAAAGGGATAAATCTTGTAAGATGAGTGGTAAACCACCAACAACCAAGGCTGGCACACAATAAAGATTAAAAAAAAGTCAGCAGATTTTATTTCTATTGTTGTGATAAAGTACAGCAAGAGCACAGAAAAGGAAACCCTCAAAATTTAGAAATTCCATTACTCCAGCATGTCAGTGAATTTAGAAAGATCTCTGTGCTCCACAGAACTTTTCTCTGACCTTCCCAGTCAGGGGTGTCTTTGAACACATGTCAGCTCCTTTCTCTTTCCTGACCCACCCAGCTTGTCAGTATCTCTTAGTCAGCCAAGAAAATAGGCATCTGGCTAGGGGAAAAAAAGCCTGGTTTTCTGCCCAGATACTGTTTCAGGTGGAAAAACAACAAACAAAAAAGGAAGTGAACAGGGAGAGTTAGAGTACACTAGATTCTTGGATACCTGCAACCTACTTTTCTAATCACTTTTAAACCAACTTTCAGAGGGCCCAGCCAGTTAGAGGTAAAGCTGAGCGAAGCCAGCAGAGGGCAGCAAAGTGCCAGGTAGTTGGGCCTGAAGAGCGACTCTGAGGTACAGGAGGTGTGGGAGCCATCTTGGCAGATGGGTTTCCCTCTAGGCCAGTGGTTCCCAAATTTTGCTGCATATTAGAGTCCCAGGGGGAGCTTTATCAATTCCTGATGACCCAGTTAAAGTCCAGACTGACCAATTAAATGAGAATTTCTGGGGCTGAAAGTCAAACATTGGTATTCCTTAAGGAACTAGTTGTCCTAGTGTGTAGTCAAGTTCAGGAGTCACCCATTAGCTCTGAGTGGAACTAATAGAAAGAGGTAGAGGTTGTACTGGAGGGAATCCTGGGGCAAGTGTGCCAGTCTATTAGAAGCCCAAAAGACCAAATTTGGGATTTGAGAAAAGACTGGGACAGAGATGAGTAAAACCATTACTCAGATTATGGCCACCATTCTAGGGAAGAGGGTTTTGACAGTTTCTAAATTGTGGCCAAAGATATTAGTAGTGCTTTGAAGGTAGGTCTTCAAACACTTTGGAATTGTTGGAGTTGCTAACAAATGAGATGACATTCAATAGAGTGCCTTGATTAAACATGGCAAATGCAAAATGAAAACAGACCAGGTTGGTAAGAATACGGAAGAAACAGGGGTGAGTGTTACACACCCAACAGGCAAAGGCAGTGGGTAATAAGAGATCCCTACCCAGGAGCCCTATGTGAGTGACCAAGGAACCCTCCCCACTGACTGGGTCCAGGCTCACCTTCGGGTGTATAAATTACTTGTATGAAGGAGGAATGTGATTTGAAGAAGGTTCGAAGGAGTAATTATGAACCCTGAAGCCTACAGAAAGTACAAAGGGAGGTTGCCAAAGAGTTTTTCTGGAAAGAAACTTTACAGATCATGGAACTGATAGAATACAGAGGAAGGACAAATTTTGACTTTACTCTCCACACATTCGTTCTGCTCTTGAGATGAGTCAGCATATGGACCACAAGAGTCAAACATGTATACGAGGGAGTACAGCTGGGACAAGACAGTTGTGACAATTCCGTCTGTTTGTTCAAAGTGTGGCTGCTCCCTCAGTAGGTAATTTGAGGTGGAGGCGATGAGAATTTGTTGGTCAGCCACTTGAAGAAAATGACGTGTGTGTGTGTGTGTGTGTGTGTGTGTATGTGTGTGTGTGCTGTGATTTAAATAATATCAGCATCTTGAAACTCTGTTATCCTAGAAGGTTAACAATTTTGGAGTCCTGACCGAACACAGACGTGTTTCTTTGAAGCAGTGACTCTCAAAACTCAGTGTGTGTCAGCATTGTTCGAACACAGATAGCCGGGCCCTCAGAGTTACTGGTTCAGAGGGGCTTGTGAACTTTCCTGGCAAGTTACAAGTAATGCCTGTGCTGTCTGTGTGGGGACTACACTTGGGGAACCACTGTTTTAAAGGAAAATCTTCTCATCATTCTATAAAGAGGATAATTCAGGACTGCAGAAACCGATGGAGAATGCTCACCTCTAATTAGCTCAGCGATTTCTACTCACCACACTGGAGTCACCTGGAGAGTGTGGAAAATATTGATGCCCAGCCCCCACCCCAGAGAGTCTGTCCTTCTTGACCTGGCAAGTGGTCTCAGCATCAGGATTTTTAAATCTGCAGGTGATCAAATAGGCAGTCAGGACTGAGAGCCATTAGCTAGCTAGCCAGCGTCCTGGTTCAAGTTGGTCTTATGTCTCCAGATAGCCTCAGAAGTTATGCAGTCAAGGTGATGACTGATCCCAGCTGACATCTGTCAAATGCTTTTTTTTGTATGGGTCTGCACCGTTTGAAGGTCTTCATGTGGATTATCTCCCTTAAATTTCACAAGAAGAGATGTATTATCCATTACCCCTACAGCAACAGTCTTCAGGGCCTATGGCTCTGCAACAACTTATAAAAATGGTTGAGACATGGCAAAACTATGTTGGCTCCAAAACACAAAACGAAAACTGCGAGAGTTGAATTAATATGAATCATTTTCACAATAAGAGAGTGAAACTCTCTTAAATATTTTTAAAATGGCGACTTCTAGTTAATAAGGTGTATAAGTGCTTTGTAAAATATGCTTTCTATTTTGTAAGGCTTGCGAAGTACCTAGTGCCTACGAATGTCTGCAGGTGGCCTGCTCACCATCACTTGAAACAATAGGTATTATTAACTCCACTTTATAGATGAGCAATTTGAGGTACAGAGGATTTAAGTAATTTGCTCTAAGTCACAGAGCTGGGTAAGGGATGAAGAAAAGAATTTTAACTCCGAGGCTCTGACTTTGTGAGTCACTGAAAGGAAATGTAACGTACCTACACACATATCTCCCATACGCACATGACTTTTGAAAAAAATTCCCCAGGGAAGTTGTAAAGGCATTTCAATTGGAGGTTTTTAAAACCCTTTCAGGAAATCTGTGGATCACTGGACTATTTGGCCTGAGTTCCACAGGGCAGACACTCAGGAGGATCCGTGCAGATTGAGTGGGAATGACAGCCTGGGGTTGGACACTGAGGCAGCCCTACTTCAGGGCCACTAATTCATGCATCTTGCTGAACAGCACAGGTCTTGTGTTTTTGTTTTCATTTTTTTTTAAAGTTTTTAAATGTTTATTAATTTTTGAGAAAGAGAGAGACAGAGGGTGAGCAGGGAGGAGCAGAGAGAGAGGGAGACACAGAAGGAATTCGAAGCAGGCTCCAAGGCTCTAAGCTGTCAGCGCAGAGAGCAAGGCAGGGCTTGAACCCATAAACCGTGAGATCATGACCTGAGCCAAAGTCAGATGCTTAACCCACTGAGCCACCCAGGAGCCCCTAACAGCACAGGTCTTGTTAAATATTGCCTGAAAAGAAGAGAAAGTTTAAAAAGTATTCAGAAGACACCCTTGGTTCGCTTTAAAATTATAAACTCTAGGGGCGCCTGGGTGGCGCAGTCGGTTAAGCATCCGACTTCAGCCAGGTCACGATCTCGCGGTCCGTGAGTTCGAGCCCCGCGTCGAGCTCTGGGCCGATGGCTCAGAGCCTGGAGCCTGCTTCCGATTCTGTGTCTCCCTCTCTCTCTGCTCCTCCCCCGTTCATGCTCTGTCTCTCTCTCTCTGTCTCAAAAATAAATAAACGTTAAAAAAAAATTAAAAAAAAGAAAATTATAAACTCTTGATTAGTATGTAGGACTTGATCCCCTCGATTTAAAAAAATGAAATGGAAACCGCAGCCCGGTGACTGTCCATCATGACTGCCAGTTACTGGTGGAACCAGGGCTGGAGTTCAGAACCCAGGGGCCCCCAGGACCAACAGGTGTTAGTTAATTAACTACTGGCTTTTTCTGAATTTCAGTTAAGAGATGTTTCATGTTTGCACTACAAAGGTCTTTGCAAAATGCGGTGAACTCTTGACTTACTGTCAGAGACTGCCTATGGCTTTGCAATAGGTAGAGAAAAGGAAATATTAAGCTGACAGCTTAGCAGACAAATATTTATTTAAAAAATTGTCACACTCTAGCGCGGAAGCTGAGCATCTTTTTGAGTTTGGAATTTTTTCTCCTCTCCTGCCATCTGCTGGTGCTTCTGAGACATTTTCATTCATCTGTCCCTGATCCCAATAGTCATTCCTATAATATTTGTTTGGTTTTTAAGGTCATGACTGCTTAAATCATCAAACAGATTCTTAGGAAATTCAGAAATTTTTATTTGATGTTCAGGTAAAGGCTATGACTTATGATTCTTTTTTATACACCAGATTATTTTACTTCTGCTAAGTATTTTGTTTCTCAAATTTTTTAAATTTATTGTTTTAAAGTATATTTCTTTATTTTGAGAGAGAGATAGAGAGCCCACATGTGTGAGTGAGAGAGGGCCAGAGAGGGAGAAAGAAAGAGAATCCAAGTAGGGTCTGCAGTGTCAGCCAAGAGCCCCACATGAGGCTCGATCCCATAGACCAGGAGATCATGACCTGAGCTAAAGTTGGATGTTTAACCAACTGAGTCAGTCAGGGGCCCCTTGTTCCTCAAATTTGAGCTAATTATATGACATCGTTAAGTAATGTGACTGTGGATATATACAAATCTAAACTTTTATTATTATTATTGTTTATTTTTAGAGAGAAAGCACAAGGAAGGGTGTGGGGCAGAGCAAGAGAGAAAGAAAGAGAGAGAGAGACAGAGAGAGACAGAGAGAGAGAAAGGGAGACTCCCAAGCAGGCTCCATGCTCAGCATGGAGTCCAACATGGGGCTTGATCCCACGACTCTGGGATCAGGACGTGAGCCAAAATCAAGAGTCATTTGCTCAACTGACTGAGCCACCCAGGCACCCCCAAGTCTACACTTTAAATAGAATGAAAAATCAAGACAGGCAATTCTATTAAACTGGATATTTATTTAAACATATGAATCACTAGGTGCTGTGGTGTCAAGTATTAAAAGAAAAAAATGCTATTTAAAAAATTTCCTTTTGATGGGCACCTGGGTGGCTTAGTCGGTTAAGCATCCGACTTCCACTCAGGTCATGATCTCGCGGTTCATGGGTTCAAGCCCCATGTCAGGCTCTGTGCTGACAGCTCAGAGCCTGGAGCCTGCTTCAGATCCTGTGTCTCCCTCTCTCTTCCCCTACCTCGCTCAAGCTCTGTCTATCTCTCTCTCTTTCAAAAATAAATAAACATTAAAAAAATTTTTTTTTTTAATTTCCCTTTGAAATTGTAGGGGCCAAAGCAGGCTGGCATAAACTGTACCACTTTGTCATGCAAATCATTTCAAGCTAAAAACAATCAAGGCCCAATAGACTCAGGGAGAAACTTTTATCTTCCCCTTAACTGCCCAAAGGGGTTTAACCTTTATTTTTGAGAGACAGAGAGACAAAGTGCAAGGGCGGGGTGGGGGCCGGGAGGGGGGGGGGGTGGGGTGGCTGAGAGGGAGACACAGAATCCGAAGCAGGCTCCAGGCTCCAATCTATCTATCAGCACAGAGCCCGGGAAGGGGCTCGAACCCACCAGCGGTGAGAGGTCGTGACCTGAGCTGATGTCATAAGCTCAACCGACTGAGCCACCCAGGCACCCCAACTGCCTAAAAGAGTTTAGATGGAGGACCTGCTGCTGGAAGAAAGCTATCACAATAGATGACTACAGCATAATAGAAATGAGGGGTAGTAGACAAGGGAGGAAGTTAGCAAAGTTTGTTAAAATTCTTCTCTATGTTCCATTGTTTCTGGATGGCCCAGCAAACATTTGTTGACCAAACATTTAATCTTTTTCATCTTCTGTCAATTACTTTCCTTCCTTTTGAAGTCACAGACCCCTACCCCCTTCTCCTTAGTTTGGGATGACATATATACCTCATTTTGCCTGGCTGCCTTTGAAATCTCATGACTGTATGGGTTCCTGGTATGTACATAATTAAATTTGATTTTCTCCTGTTAATCTATTTCATGTCAATTTAATTCTTAGGCAAGCTAGAAGAATGTTGAAGGGTGGAGTAAAACTTTTTCTTCCCAACAAAATGAATCCTATTTATTCAGCTATTGTTGCTGAATTTCTGGTATGAGGCAATTGCCACTATTATACGTGGAGTTAATGACAATTTATTCAGGTTCACTCACATTGTTAAAAATTAAATCCATTTGTCAAATAATCTGGGTTGTTTTATTGTTTGTTTGTTTTTGTTGTTGTTTTGCCTTTCTACCAATCATGGAGATTTTATATAAAATCCCAGATCTCTGACATTTCTGAAGGAATTTAAAAAAAATCTGGCAAACATTGGTCTACTCCTGTAGTTGCCAATTTTTCTGTAACCTGCTGTATCTACTGGGCATCCATCTTAGGGTTTTAGAGAGCGGTCATCATTCTTTCTCCCTAAACGCCAATCTGGCAAATGCTTCCCCAATTGGCACCCCAGTCCAGTCTACCAAGCAGTGGAGAAAAACTTCATCGTAGAAAAATTAAACCCAAAATTATAAGTAGTGAATAAAAGGCTGAAAGAGACTCCAAATCATCACAGCCAATCTTCAAGTGAAACCAACAATTAAAAAAATGAGAGACAGAAAAACCAAATGCATACTTTGGAAGAGTTAACTGAATATTTTGATTTACCAAATGTCAACATGTAATTAATCCGTATTTTTTTCTCATCTCACAGCGGCAACCAATAGATGCAAGAAGCCTGAACATAATTTGTTTATTAAAGGATACAATGAAAGTGAAGTGCTTGAAAATTAAGTCGAAAATTCTTGATTGAAAAATATTTTGAAATATTGATATTGATATTGACAATTGATATTGTCAAAAATTTGTTGAAATGTTTGACAGTTATTTGTCCGCTAAAATAAGACAACATAATTTGTTGATTAGATAAGATAATACTAAATGCTTGAAAATTATTAGTTTTACCGTATATATACCATTTTTATCTACTCTAAATTTCCAGCGCTTTCTCAGACCCATTTACACAGATGAGATGAAAAAAAAATGAAACATCTGGAAGTCTTTTGTGAAATTGAATTAATTAATTGGTACCAGTGTGCAAATTGTGCTAATGTACAATATAGTTTTCTTATGCCTTATTCCAAAGCTTCTAGTTTCTTAAGCAAAGGATGTTTCTTCACATTTGCAGCCAGGCTACAATTGTTCTCCTTCTCATTGTTTTTTTTTTTCAATATATGAAGTTTATTGTCAAATTGGTTTCCATACAACACCCAGTGCTCATCCCAAAAGGTGTCTCCTTCTCATTGTAATAAAATTTTAGAATGAGAAACACCACAAAAAAGAAAAAAAAAAGGAATGAAGAAAGAAAGAGAGAAAGAGGGGGGAAGGAAGGAAGGAAGGAAGGAAGGAAGGAAGGAAGGAAAAGAAAGAAATAAAGATGAAAGAAAGAAAGAAATAAAGATGAAAGAAAGAAAGAAAGAAAGAAAGAAAGAAAGAAAGAAAGAAAGAAAGAAAGAAAAAGTCATTTACCCTATGACAAGAAACAACAGGAACAGAGAATGGTCTTGATTTGCCCAAGATCAGAGCTAAGAAAAGAAATGAAGTCCCAGGTTTCTGGCCTTGATGTCCTTTACAATTTAAAGGAATTTCTGGCATAATCAACAATGTAAACTTCATCATTTATATTAAAATAAAATCAATACTTTATAATAGTACCTCTAAAACTGGCCAGTTTTCTTATGAAGTCCCTTGGGGTGGACACATTTTGCTACGATTCATAAACTGGTTCAGTAACATAATAGCAATGGCAAGTTTGGAAAATTGCAGAAACACTACTCCATGTGGATTTTCCTCTATAAGGGTGATTCTAAAATTACATACCTTGAATGTTTTTGTCAGTACACTACCAGATCCAGAAATCCAGAAACACCTATCTGATGAAATCCCAAGGTGTTGTAGCCTCCTAGATCATGCAGAGAAAGCACCAGGCTGGAAGCATAGGTTCAATGGAGCATCCTTGAGACCCATGTCAAGGAGTCTGGGACAAGGATTTTAAGATGGCTCTCAGTGTGACTGGTGACTTTGCAGATGAAGGGTGATATGGTACATGAGTTCTTTTTTCTGTTTTTAATTTTTTTATTTTAGCATTGTCTTTTTTTGCCTTTTGGCCAGAACAGTTTCAAGCAAGGATTTTCCAAGTTTCTGGGCTGTGGATGACATGAGGGAGAGTGTGAGGCCAAGTCACCCTTTTACCAAAGCCTACCACACTCTTCATTTCTGCAAGTGTTTTTGACCCCATGTCCAGAAATCATGTTTTTAAAAATAAGACATAAATCACTTGCCTACTTTCTGATCAGCTTATTGTTTTTCAGCCGATAACTTTAGCTTTTAGATAGGAATTCAATGTACTTGAGAGCATAAAGTAATCCTTTGGAAAATATACATAGCTCAGTCAAACACATTTGCTCATAAAATCTTCTGACTCTTCAATAAGCACTGATCCAGCGATAGGTATATTCTCAGTGCATGTCACTAAAAATACTCATATACAACCCCCTCCAGACATTCAAGTTTAGACCTGTGTACAACATAGCTTTTGTTCAGCAGTTTTATTTTAATCTGAATGCGCAAAGACTTTCAGCAACTGTTCTTTATGGATCTACGTGCCACATAATGTTGACAAGCCAGCATTTTATTGATGCGTAAAAGCCTTTCTAGTCAAACAAGTAGACATAGCTATCTATTTTTCCTCTTAATATGAATATGAATCTTGTGCTTCCTGGCTCAGGTATTTTGGAACCTTAGAGAGGAGTGAGTTGTCTTGTGCTTTCTAGAAAATGTACCCAGTTTGATGCTGCAGCTAATCTTCTGCAGAGTCCCACATTTGAAGCAGGATTGCGTTTATCCTCATGGTATTTAACACCCCCTCCCAACCCCCCATTACTTTTTTTTTAATCAGAGCCAACTCCTGGTTAGGGACAGTTGGGTTTTATTGCCCTAGATCAAGACACTCAATGGAAGATGTCTAACCACACAGAGACCAGTACATTGGAGAGGACATGTGTAGGCACTCTGGTTAACAGCTCCATTCAGCCCCAGATGACAGTCAAAGTAAACTTACAGCCGTGTGAGTACGTCATCTTGGATTTCCAGCTCAGTTGAACCCTCGGAAGACTCCAGCCACAGTAATTATCTAATGGCAATCTCCAGTGAGAATTGCCCAACTCAGCATTTTACCCAGAGAGAATTTTGCAGGGCTCCCAGAGAGAATTTTGGACAGGATGCTCATTAAAAAGTAGGAAAAGGATCCAGAGAGAGCTGCTATTAGTGGTAGGAATATTTCGCTTATAAACCCAAAATAATCTCAAAAATAGCTTTTTGGGTGCCTGCCTTTCCAGGTAAAAGCAGTGGGACTCTCTTGTCCCTGTATCTTTTCTCTCTACCTCGTTTCTCTTTGCACATAACTTCTATCAGTGTGTCTGTTGCCATGTTGTGTGATTGGCTTTTTTTTTAAAGCCTTACTCTAACTAAATTGTCACATGAATGTTTGCAGTTTCTCTCTCTGTCCCTGAATAACCTTGGGACTGACACAATTTTTCTCATTGTAATTCTCTTTTACTTTACCTTATTTCCTGAGTGTAAATCTCCCCAATTTCTCCTTGCTGTTCAGTGATCTTTTTTCCCCTCCTAATTCTTTGCCAAGTTTATTTTTCTTTCTTCTAAATACTACCAATCCCTACCTACCTTCTGTTTTAACTTACACTATACTCAGTTATGGACATTTTATTTGGAACAAATTTACAGAATGGTAATTGTGGAGAAAATCTGGAAAAAAGAGAAAGAACTTACAGTTAGTCTGGACAAAGAATTGTTTAGAGAATTTCACATATGTGAAATCGAAAAGCAATATACTTTATTATGTAATGAGAAGATGTGGCTAAATATGGGTAGGACATGAGAGGTGATTAACCTCTACCAGGAAGGCTTCTTCGGGCTCCCTATAGTTGGCTGGAAGTCTCTCTGTTCTTCACATGAAGAACATTGTTTATCCTCCTTTTGGAGATCTCAATTTAAAGTCACTGTGTGGAGAGCAGGCCTTTTTCTGTTAAAAAAAATCTTAGCAATCTGTTTCCCTCATAGCACTGATTGCAATTTTGTAAGTACTGCAATTTAAAAACTTCTGTGGTTTCATAATTACTGTTTCATAATCACTGTTGTTTATTCCGTTACTTATGGGCTCTCTCTCCCACTAGAATGTAAGCTCCTTGCAGAGGTGGGGTGGCCCTGGTATCTTTGCTGTTGATTCATAAACATCAAGCATAGTATCAGGCAGACATAGTAGGTGCTCAGTAAAGATTTGTCAACCAAACGCTAGACCATTATAACATCATCCTCATAGCTGCAGTTAATAGTACATGCTATTGCTGCAGAAATTGGAGGCACAATGTGGGACCTGGAATTATTTCACTGGAATTATTTAGATGAACAGGGGAAAGATGAGTATAGGTAAGTTTTTGAAGAATACAGAGCTTGGCTGTGATGATTTCCCTTGTTGGATTTCTTCTTTCTCGTTTATAGACATTCTAGGAATATCGGAATTTCTCTAAAAAGGACAATTCTTAAAGCCTTCCCCTTTGCTCCTGCATGAAGCCTTTAAGATCCCAAGAAACTGCTTGATTTTGCAAGGTGTATTTAGGATATCATGACAGGCAAAAGGATTGGGATACTAACTTCTCTGCCAATTCATATTATCATCTTGAGGAAGTGATTTTGGTTTCAACAGGAGGAAAGTTGAATGCTTTCAGCAAGTGTGTCTGACTCCATTTTTTACAGGAAGTGGGAACAAGTGCCATCCAAGTGGGTTCCAGAAAAGCAGAGCTATGGAGTGGAGAGGGCAGGAAGATGAATGACCTGGAAACAGTCAGTTTAGAGTTCAACTAATTGGTCTTGTGCCACCCATCAAATCAACCTCATTCAACCATTGTAAGGCTCGTGTTTTCCCCCTTTAAATTGGAGGTGATAATTATGAGTTTAAAATGAATTGTGTATGCAAAATGTTACCACGTCCTAGGAAGTCGACAGCATATGCCAAATTGCCTGATGAATAACCCAGAGGATCCTGACATCCTAAGATTCTGTGATTGTTATGAACCAAATACAAGCGTTTACCCTAAATTTTTACAGACAGCTTATATCCCTTAAATTAGTAAACTATAGTTGGTATGAAATACAAGTATAAATGAAGTCCCCTTTTATTTTTACTCCCTTTTTACTTTCTTTCAAGGGATAGTTTACATGCAATAAAAGTGCAAAGATTGTAGGTTTGTAGCTTGGTGAATTCTTTTCTAATGTGGGCACCCATCTAACCATTACACATATCAAAATAATTTCCTGTACCACACATGGCTCCCTTATGCCCCCTCAGTCAATACTTGCCTCCAAAAGTAACCACTTCTCTAATATCTACTCCACTGAAATATTTTATCAGATTTTAAATTTCACGTAAATGCAATAATACTGTCCGTGTATTATGTATTTACCCCAGCATGTCCATGAAATTTATCTATGTTTTTATGTAACAACATTACTTTAAAGAGCAGTCCTGAACTCGACAAGGTAATAGTTATTTTCGGAAATAAAAATATCTCTTCAATCTCCCTCAAAATTATTTATCCATTTAGTTTTCCCCAGACATACTGTACATGAATTCACTGTCCTTCATGTCTTTGAATAATCTAATTCTACTGTTACATCTATGCTCCACTCCCCTTCCTTTCTGCTATTTGGATGGCTTGCCCATCATATCTAATTACGTAACTGAATGCTGATTCCATTTTATAGTGCTATCAGATAAACAGCGATACTTCAGATTTTAGCAGTCAAGCATAAATGAACACGGTGCACTGAAATTTTCACAAGTCCAAAGGCAAGGGCTTCCAGGTATCCCAAGGGTGATTCACTTATTTCTGCATTGCTGGTTTCATCATTCAGTCTGATTTATCTAGAGGAACAGTGTGGTGAATGTCCCTCAGGGTCAGGTTTTGGAGTATTTTTTCTTTAACTACTGCAGACATGAAGAAGGGAGTGAGAAAGCCAAAAATCCAGGAGAACTACATTTAACTGCTCTATAATATGTTGAACATGACATTATTATATTAAAGACCTGGCACCAATCTGAGTCTGGATATTAAGTTATCAGGGCTTGAAGTCTTTAAATATTCAAATGATATCACTGGTTGTGATCTGTGTATCTGATGATACATTAGCAGCTTACAAGTTTCACATCGACATATATAGCTCATTGCAAATTAATTGATCAGTATGAAGACTGTATACATCAACCTTTCTGAGCCTTGTCAACCCAAGTCAGCATCCTTGGTCAGAATAACCTTGTTGCATAGGAGTTTCCAAGTCTGCCAGGCTGAAGGTTTCTCACCAAGACAAGGGTGTGCTGTTAACTTTTTCCAGGGGTCACTGCAGATCTTGTGCTGCATTGCTCAGATATCTCCATCAGAACTGAAAGATTTATCCCCCCAGCTGTTGGGCAGGTTGTCTGCTGTTGCCTCTCTTTGGAATTGTGTCTGCTGAGGCGTCACCTTGTCTAAGGTCTTGTTCCTTCCTAGGACAGCCCACATGCAATGACTGTCAATGTAGGAGAGTGTTCTCTTGTCCAAACTGGGGGCAACTCTGAAGGGTCATCCAGTTACAGAGTTCCCCGTGAGGTCAGCTGTGACCTTTCTTGAGACTTCATCACAGCTCAGTTTCTCCTGACAATTGTTCTTCTCCTTTCTACACTTGGCGATCACAAGAGCACTCCCTAACAAATGTCTTGTATGTCATAACATCCATTTCTTGAGAATCTTAAATTTCAATAAATCCCCTCTACAATGGACCGAATTGTGCCTTCTCCAAACTTCATCTGTTGAAGCCCTAACCTCTAATGTGACTATAGTTGGAGATAGGGCTTTTGGCATATATTATGGTTAAATGAGGTCACAAGGGTAGGATCTCAACCCTACAGGATTGGTGACCATATAAGAAGAGGAAAAGAGAGGGGCACCTGGGTGGCTCAGTCGGTTAAGCATCTGACTTTGGCTCAGGTCACAGTCTCATGGTTCATGAGTTTGAGTCCTGTGTCGGGCTCTGGGTTGACAGATCAGAGCTTGGAGCCTGCTTTGGATTCTGTGTCTCCCTCTCTCCCTGCCTTTCCCTGATCACACTTTCTCTCTCTCTCTCTCTCTCTCTCTCTCTCTCTCTGAAATAAATAAACATTTAAAAAGAAGGAGAAGAAGAAGAGGAAAAGAGAGAGAGAAATCCCAGGAAAGGCCATAGGAGCACACAGCAAAAAAAGCAGCTACCTGCAAGCCATAAAAAGAGTTCTCACCAGAACCCAGCCATGCTGATAACCCTGATCTCAGACTTTCAGGCTCCAGAATTCTAAGAAAATAAATTTCTGTTGTTTAAGCCACCCAGTGTATGGTGCTTCGTTATAGCAGTCCAAGATGACGAATACACCGTCTGTCTGATTTCATGTCTTCAAACTTTGAGAGTAATTACAAATTACATTCTAAGAGCTTTTTTTTTCTTATTAATAAGCAAGCTATTTATTGACACTTAATATACACATATAAAAGTGCACAAATCATAAGTTTATACTCCCATGAATTTTTACAAGAGGAGCACAACCCTGAAACCAATTCACAGACCAAGAAATACAATGTTCTTTCATTCCTAATATTGCTAATTTGGATTCTTCTTATTTCTAGGTCATGGTGTATTTATGTTTTTCTTCATCTTTTGGAAGAACCAAATTTGACTCTGTTAATTTTCCTTATTATTTGCTTTCTATTTCGTTATTCTACTATTTCTTTATCATTTGCTTGTACTTTAGGTGTGCCTTGCTCTTCTTTGTTGTAGTTCCTTAAGGTAGAACTTCACATCATTGATTGTAGACTTAAAATAAACACTCACTGCTGTAAATGAAGCACTGAAAGGCATTCCTCTTATTTGATATATTTTATTTTAATTATATCCAATTTGAAATATTTCTAATTTCCCTCATATTTTTTTCTTTGACCCAAGGATTATTTAGAAATATGTGGTTTAGGGTCTTCTGGGTGGCTCAATCAGTTAAGTGTCTGACTTTCTGCTCAGGTCATGATCTTGTGGTTCAAGGGTTGGAGCCTCGTGTTGGGCTCTGTGCTGACGGCTTGGAGCCTGGAGCCTGCTTCGGGTTCTGTGTCTCCCTCTCTCTCTGCCCTTCTTTTGCCCTCCTGGACTCTGTCTCTCTTTCTCAAAAATAAATGGTCATTAAAAAAAAAAATTAAGGGGCACCTGGCTGGCTCAGTTGGTTGAGCATCCAACTTCAGCTCAGGTCATGATCTCACAGTTTGTGGGTTCAAGCCCCACATCTGGCTCCGTGCTGACAGCTCAGAGCCTGGAGCCTGCTTCGGATTCTGTGTCTCCCTCTCTCTCTGCCTCTCCCCCACTCACACTCTGTCTCTCTCTCTCTCTCTCTCTCTCTCAAAAATAAACATTAAAAACTTAAAAAAAAATTTTAAAAATTTAGAAATACGTAGTCTAATTTTCAAACACTTGGAATTTTTCTAGATATCTTGCTATTTGTAGTTTATTATTTATTTATTTTAACTTTAGTAGTTTATTATTACTGTCAGAAAACATAATCATTATGATCTGGTCTTTTTAAACTCCTTGAGATTTTCTACTAGTATAGAAAGTGGTCTATGTTGCTAAGTATACAATATATATTTGTAAGGAATGGATGTATTCTACAATTTTTGGATGTGGTGTTCTGTTGATACCAATTAGGACAAAATGGTTATAGAGTTGTTCAGATCTTTTCTGTTTTTCTGATATTTTAGTCTGGTTATTCCATTAATTTTTGAGAGGAAGTGTTATAATCTCCCTTTAAGATGATGAAATTGTCCATTTCTCACTTTAATTCTGTCAGTTTTTCTTCATGGATTTTGAAACTGGGCTATTGGGACATACGTACTTTTATGACTGTTGTGTCTTTCTTATGAACTGATCCTGTTATAATTATTACTCTTCTTTGTCATGAAGTTTTATTTATCTGATATTAACAAGACCACTTTAGCCCTTTTAACCATATTGTTTTTGTGGTATTTGTTTTTCTTTTTACCTTCTACTTATTTTTTTTTAATTTTTAATGTTTGTTTGTTTGTTTATTTATTTATTTAGAGAGCATGAGTGGGGGAGGAGGAGATAGAGAGACACAGTAACTGAAGAAGGCTCCGGCTCTGAACTGTCAGCACAGAGCGCAACATGGGGCTGGAACCCATGAACCGCGAGATCAAGACTTGAGCCAAGGTCAGAGGCTTAACTGACTGAGCCGCCCAGGTGCTCCTCTACCTATCTTAAAGAAGGTGCATAGATGGATCATGCTATTTAAATGTTTTTGAAATTTTTTCCTCTTTTTAAAATTTGCATCTTTCTCTTTCTTTCTTTCTTTCTTTCTTTCTTTCTTTCTTTCTTTCTTAAGTTCAAGTTAGTTAACATACAGTGTAGTATTGGTTTCAGGAGTAGAACCCAGTGATTCATCACTGACATATAACACCCAGTGCTCATCCCAACAAGTGCCCTCCTTAATGCCCATCACCCATTTAGCCCATGCCCCACCCATCTCCCCTCTAGCAACCCTCAATTCGTTCTCTGTATTTAAGAATCTTTTATGGGGGTGCCTGGGTAGCTCGGTCGGTTAAGTGTCCAACGCTGGTGTCAGCTCCAGTCATGATCTCACAGTTTGTGGGTTCGAGACCCACATTGGGCACAGAGCCTGTTTGGGGATTCTCTCTCTCTCTCTCTTTCTCTACCTCTTCTCGGCTTGCTTTCTCTCTTTGTCAAAAAAAAATACATAAACATAATTAAAAAAAGGTTTTTTAAGTCTTTTTAAGAAAAAAATTTTAAATGTTTATTTTTGAGAGAGAGAGAGAGAGAGAGAGAGACAGTGAGCAGGGGAGTGTCAGAGAGAGAGGGAGACAGAATCCGAAGCAGGCCCCAGGCTCTGAGCTCTCAGCACAGAGCCTGATGCGGGGCTTGAACTCATGAACTGAGAGATCATGACCTGAGCCGAAGTCGGACACTTAACCAACTGATCCACCCAGATGCCCCCAAAAGAGTCTTTTACGGTTTGCCTCCCTTTCTATTTTTATCTTATTTTTTCTTCCTTTCCCCTATGTTCATCTGTGGTGTTTCTTAAATTCCACATATGAGTGAAATTATGTATCTGTCTTTCTCTCACTGACTTATTTCACTTAGCATAATACACTCTAGTTCCATTCATGTTGTTACAAATGGCAAGATTTCATTTTTTTGATCACCAAGTATTATTCCAGTGTGTGTGTGTGTGTGTGTGTGTGTGCGTGCGTGTATGTGTGTATATACATATACCACATCTTTTTGACTATTCATCAGTTGATGGACATTTGGGCTCTTTCCATAATTTGGCTATTGTTATAGTGCTGCTATAAACATTGGGGTGCATGTGCCTCTTTGAATCAGCATTTTTGTATCCTTTGGACAAATACCTAAGGTAGTTCTATTTTTAACTTTTTGAGGAATCTCCATACTGTTTTCCAGAGTGGCTTCACCAGTTTGCATTCCCACCAGTAGTGCAAAAGGATTCCTCTTTTTCTGCATCCTCACCAACATGTGTTGTTGCCTGAGTTGTTCATTTTAGTCATTCTGATGGTTATGAGATGGTATCTCATTATGGTTTTAATTTGTATTTCCCTGATGATGAGTGATATAGAGCATCTTTTCATGTGTCTGTTAGCCATCTAGATGTCTTCTTTGGAAAAGTGTCTATTCATGTCTTTTGTCCATTTCTTCACCGGATTATTTGTTTTTTGGGTGTTGAGTTTGATAAGTTCTTTATAGTTTTGTATACTAACCCTTTATTTGATATATCATTTGCAAGTATCTTTGCCCATTCCATCAGTTGTCTTTGAGTTTTATTGATTGTTTCATTTGCTATGCAGAAGCTTTTTATCTTGATGAGATCCAAATAGTCCATTTTTGCTTTTGTTTCCCTTACCTCTGGAGACATGTCAAGTAAGAAGTTGTTACAGCCGAGGTCAAAAAGGTTGCTGTCTGTTTTCTCCTGTAGGATTTTATTTTCCTGTCTTACATTTAGGCCTTTCATCCATTTTGAATTTATTTTTGTGTATGGTGTAAGAAAGTGGTCCAGGTTCATTCTTCTGCCTATCACTGCCCAGTTTTCCCAACATCATTTGCTGAAGAGACTGTCTTTATTCCATTGGATATTCTTTCCCACTTTGTCAAAGATGAGTTGGCCATATATTTGTGGATCCATTTCTGGGTTCTCTATTGTGTTTCATTGATCTGTGTGTCTGTTTTTGTGCCAGTACCATACTGTCTTGATGATTACAGCTTTGTAATACCGCTTGAAGTCCAGAATTGTGATGACTTCAGCTTTGGTTTTCTTTTTCAGGATTCTTTTGGCTATTTGGGGTCTTTTCTTGTTCCATGCAAATTTTAGAATTGTTTGTTCTAGCTCTGTGAAGAATACTGGTGTTATTTCGGTAGGGATCACATTGACGGTGTAGATTGCTTTGGGTAGTATCAACATTTTAACAATATTTGTTCTTCTAATCCATGAGCATGGAATGTTTTTCCATGTCTTTGTGTCTTCTTTATTCTTTCATAAGCTTTCTATAGTTTTCAGCATACAGATCTTTACCTCTTTGGTTAGGTTTATTCCTAGGCATCTTATGGTTTTTGGTGCACTTGTAAATGGGATTGATTCCTTGATTTCTCTTTCTGATGCTTCCTTATTGGTGTATAGAAATGCAACTAATTTCATACACTGACTTTATATCCTGCGACTTTACCAAAATCATGTATCAGTTCTCGCAGTTTTTTGATGGAGTCTTTTATGTTTTCCATGTAGAATATCATGTCATCTGCGAAGAGTGAAAGTTTGATTTCTTCCTTGCCAATTTGAATGCATTTTGTGTCTTTTTGTTGTCTGATTGCTGAGGCCAGAACTGCTAGTACTGTGTTAAATAACATTGATGAGGGTGGACATCGCTGTTGTGTTTCTGACCTTAGGGGTAAAGCTCTCAGTTTTTCCCCATTGAGGATCATATTAGCAGTGGGTCTTTTGTATATGGCCTTTATGATGTTGAGGTATGCTCCTTCTATCCCTACTTTCATGAGGGTTTTTTATCAAGAAAGGATGCTGTATTTTGTCAAATGCTTCTTCTGCATCTATTGAGAGAATCCTATGGTTCTTGTCCTTTCTTTTCTCAATGTGGTGTATCACGTTGATTTAACTTATTCATACAACTGGGTGAAAGCTTCTCAGACCAGAGGAAATTCTACTGCTTTTTTGTTCAAGGAGTTGGAGCACCTGATATATCTTCTTTCTTCATAAGGCTTTGTTATCCTATTTAAATGTAATATTTATTTTCTGCTCAAGGTTAAATAAATCAACAGCATGTGCTGACTGCAGGACCATTAGGTTTAGTGGTAGGATTGTACAAAATGACCAAGAGAGATTAATAGAGTTTTGGAACCGTAAGATATCCTGTACCATCCTACTGCTTCAGTATCAAACGTGCCAAAAAATACGGACTTAACTAATCTTATTAATATTTTTAAACAAAATTGTATTCATCAGTATTTTTTAGGATGTTTTTCTCAGGATTTAACAGCTTGTTTCCAGCTGGCTATATAGGTGTATATATAATCTATTCTGCCCCAGAGATGACAAATACCAGCTTTTGATGATATGGGAACGATACATGTTTGCAATACAACATAGGTTTTATTCCCAAACAGGCAGTTCCCTAGGAAAAAAATTAATATTGTTACAAATCATCATGAAATAGAAATTCCATATCGCAAAACACTGATGGTTTGAAACTTCAGAGCAATCAGTGTCACAAGGTATGCACTGTCATTTGGGAATGCACGGTGGCCTCCACAATCAGACAGGTACCCCTTCCTTTTATGGTCATAGCCTTTCCTATGACCAAAGCAGAGGCTGAACACAGAGAGAAGGAAAGGAGGAAAAATATGGTTAAGTATTACACTCCTATGACATCAGAGCTACAGCTCCATCAGGCAGTGAAAGAATTAGGAAGGGAAGGAAAGGAGAAAATACCTGGGATTGCATATCTGACTTATTTCTGAGACTTTTAAAATATTTGTAGGTAGGATGGGACTGAAATGGCTGGCTTAAGAAATAGGCAATAACATGTTATTTTAATATATAGTAACTTTGGGGTGATTTTTTCATAAAATAATTTATATTTAATGTTTCTTAATTATTATACACTCATGATTACTTCAACACATGTGCATATTAGAATGGCAAGTATATTTTAAATTACTGGGCATAGCTTTCCATTTACATAAAATCCATTAGAGTACATTTTGACTCATATTGTTCAACACTGTTTTGGATCTTCTACATCTTTTAACCCTTATTATGCTGAGTATTTGAGAATTACCTGTGCTACTTTTGCTTTGTCCTCATCCAAGCCCATAGATAGTTAACCATCATCTCTGACAAGGGCATAGTAAGTATGGTCCCTTACTCATAGGGTTTGCAATCCAAGTGGATGGATAGATGTAGAGTAGGAGATTAATTCACATCACATATAAGCATCATACCTTTGTTTATTCAGTTTGATCCTAAGGAACTCCAAAGCAAGGATAGGCACCTATACCTTCAAGATTCTTTGTGGTCTAGGGAAGGGTTTCTTAACTTCTAATCTTAACCTTTTGGACCAGCTAATTCTTTATTGCAGGATGATGTCCTGTGAAGGATGTTTAGTAGCATCCCTGACCTGTACCCAATCAAGATCAGTAGAGTAGAGGTCAATAGAACCCATCCTCAGTTGTGACAACAAAAATGTTTCCAGATATCCTTTGTGGGCAACATTGACAGATATTCTCTGGAGCCAAAATTGCTCCCAGGTGAAAACTACTGCTCTAGGGGCTCAGCAACTATCAGACTGAAAATGCTTTGAGTTATAACCATATGTTAAGATAAAGCAAACATTTTAAATTCAAAAGCAAGCAGTGGTACCCTTCTTTTGAATAAGGGGACATATCACAGTTTTGAGATTTCTGAAGTCAAACATTAACCCTTTCAAGAAATCATTTTATTAGGCTCCCAGTGAAATAAATACTATACCCTTAATAGTGAACAGAGTGAAAGGATCTTTCACCTGCCTATACCCACAGGTATCTGTTTCAGTTTGGCAAATACTTTTGCTATTCCTCCAAAAGTTTTGGATCATTCACTCAGAAGGTTTAGCTGTCTAATTCAATCCAATCCTGCCCTGTTAAGGCCAAGATCTATTGCCAGATGAACGTTGCCAGGTTGGTAACATTCCAAAAGCCCTTTCTAGTTCTAATGAAATTGTATAACCTTTTAAAAGAATAGCAAGTTGCATGTGGCTGTCACAAGGGAAGAATTTTATAATACAGAATCAAAAACACAGAAGAGACATTTACATTGTTCAGAAGTCTTCAGAAAGGGAGTGCATCTTGCAACAAATGAGTCAGAAGACCTTTTTAGATCCTTATTTAATCAATTATTTGCATCAAAGAGACAACACCTGCCACTAACGTATTTGTATTAAGAGCCAAAGTAAAAGTTTCTGCACCCAAGTCTACCAATGGGGAAGGGGGTAGTGGCGGTGTTGGAGGCTCCCCATATCAACCAACAGTTCTCACACACCACCTGGGTGTTCTAAAATTCAATTCAATTCTGACACTATCTACCCAGAGACAGCATCAGATTCCATAGGTTAAGGACTCAGTCCCTCAAAATGACCACTTACCCCCAATGTCAGCTGCCATTAGAAAGCCCATGTTGTTGAAAGCCCAGGTTGTCACTTGTGCTTCTAACTAACCCATTATAGATTAGAGGTTCCAATGACCATCTTCTTGGGTTCGATTAATTTGCTAGAGTAGCACACAGTACTCAGAGAAATATTTTCCTTACTAGGTTACCTGTTTATTATAAAAGGATATTACTCAGGAACTGCCTACATGGAAGAGATACATCAGATAGGGCAAGGAGATTCCATGCTGTCTCCAGGCATGCCAACTCTCCTTAATCTCCATGTGTTCACTAACCCTGAAGCTCTCAGAACATCTCCCCCACCTTCAAGATTTTTATGGAGACTTCATTACATAGCCACAATTCATTAAGTCATTGGTCATTGGTCATTGATTTAACCTTCAACCCTTCTCCCCTCCCTGGAGATCTAGGAGGGACTGAAAGTTCCAACCTTCTAATCTAAGCTGGTTGGTTCCCCAGGCAACCAGCCCCTATCTTTAGGTGTTGAACAAAAGTCACCTCGTTAGCATAACAAAAGATACCTTTGTTGCTGTCATCACTTAGAAAATTCCAAGGGTTTTAGGAACTAGTGCCAGAATCAGGAAGAAGACCAAATACATGTTTCTTATTACAAATCAAACTATCACACAAAGGATGGAAAAAGAATTGGGGGTAGGAAGGCCTTCCTGAAAAGGAGAGCATCTTAGGTACACAGGAGTTATCATAAAGAATTAAAAACAGAAGCATTAGCAAGAAAGAAGATGTCCAGAAGAACATAGGGAAGGTTTAAAATTTGTGCAGAATGGAAGAAGGCAAAAAGATAATGTCTAGCATTCTGAGGGCAGCTGAACACGTAAACACATTTGTATTAAGCCAGGCCTTAAAGCAGCCCCTGCAATTAGTATGTGTCTGAACATTCAAGAAAGGGTAAAGTAATCATAAAAGGAATGCTTGAGGGATCTTGGAGATCGGATCTAGAGAGGCAAAGTCTCTAACAAATAAGGTCAAAATATGGAGTGTTACTAAAATTTTCAGACATTTCAGGGAACAGTGGTCCCTTGACTACCAATAACTCAGACACTTCTTTTGTTTCCTTTCAGTCAAAATACACGTGCAGTAGGTGCACACGGTGGTAATGGTTAATCTGTGTTACATCCTTATTATATGCTAGAAAATTATTTAATCCTCACAACAATACTCCGAGACAGGTGCTTTTATCACCTTCATTTCACAGATGAGCAAGTTGAGGCTTACAGAGGTAAAATAACTTGTCACAGCAACAGCCTGACAAGACTGTGTTTAAGTCTTGTGTTTAAGTCTTTCTCTACTCAAAATCATGGTTCTTTAGCAGCAGTGAATTAGATGCTTCCAGCACCAAAAGACTCAAACCATCCAGGGTCCGTCTGTGCGGCCCCACATTCACCCTTCTGTGCTGCATACCCAAGACCCCAGATGAATCTCTCATGAGATTTGTCTTAAACATTTAGAAACCATTGAACTTGATGGCTGCTAAGTTCATACTAGTTTCTTGAAGCCAGAGCGTGGTAGGAGTTGCAAGGGGAGCAGGGAGGATGAGGCAGAGAGAACTTGTAAGTCAGTGTGCTTGGTACAGTTCTGACACTCAACGGGTGGTAGAGATTCCTTAGCAAATCTGTCAGTGTGGGCAGAACCAGTCCATCAAACAGGAATCCTAACCACAGTGGAAACAGCTCTAGGATGCTGGCTAGAGAGGTTGGAGAATTCCAAACCTTGTTGCTTTTTTCTCCACATTGTGGCCTCTAACAGCTGATTTTATTTTCCTCCTTTAGGCCTCTCGTGGCACATTGAGGTGACTGGATAAGACTGTAACCTCTAAAAACCTTGAAGAAATCCCTGATTCTGTGAAAGCTCAAGCAGGATGAAAAGTTACTGACAAAGGAGCTGTGTTATTTCAAGTGAATGTTCATGGTTCAATGTCAGCAAATGGTGTCTGGAACATGTTGCTGATACAGGTAAGGAAACATACCAGTTCCCTTCCCATGTCTGCCCCCTTTCTTCTTGCATATAGAACAGTGTGGGTCCAGAGATTAAGAGACTCCTTACAAACTGTGTGTTTTAACAACTTTCAGGGATTGATTTGCACGTTTTTCTTGTTTTCCCATGTAGGTGTCAGTGTTGGGTAATGGTTAGAACATGACATTTGTAGCCATGTGAACTGAGTTCTAGTTCTTACTAATTGTGTGACCTTGGGAGAGTTCACGTAGTGAGAGACAATCCCTTTGTGCCAATTCATAAATCTCTAAATCAGAAAGTCACTATCTGTTACCTGATAATGTTTATTAAATACAATGTTGTACACCACATTAGTTAGGAATTTTCAGTTGAAAATGGCAGAAGCTGAGGTCCAACTGACTTAATCAAAACAGAGATTTTATTACCTTTTGTAAATTAAACATCTAAGACCAGTCTCAGTTCAAGCAGAGATAGATCCAAGTGCTTAAAGAGTTTCATCACAATCTTTCCCCAGTTTCAGGCTCGCTTTGTCACTCAAAATTTCCATGCAAGCTCTTATCAAAAGGAAGTAAGGATGGCCAATGGGTTACCTAATTTCCTGCCTTGGGTATCATTTCTCTTCCCGAAGCACTCATTGTGGTTAGAAGGATGGGGCTCAAGGATTGGCTAGGTATGCCAGGACATACTTAGACAAGCTGGCTTGCAGGCACCCTGAAGATTATCTTTGGATTCATGCTATATGATAATTCTTCTTGAGCAAAAATTTGAAAGACTTCTATTGAAAAAACCCTTTGAGCTATTTCAGAGTTTTGATTTCTTACTTAGCTACTTAATGAGGAATCATTTCATTAATTAGAGTCAGGCAGAAAATTTACTCTGAATCTTGGTTGAAGAGCTTAAAATGCCAGGCTTTTGTTACATTGCTGCTCCTAAGAGCCTAGAGTGGGGTCCAACCTCAAAGCACATGAATCAAGGGTGCAGGAGAAGTAATTTCACCAAAGAAATACTAGGCTGCATTTACCAGAAGTGGGAAACAGATGCTGGGAAGGCAAAAATAAACTGTCCCTGATGGTTACCATAACATGAGACACACAGAGCGTGATACAGTTTATATCTACACAATGTTTGATATATATTTTTGAATACCTATAGCAGATAAGGCATTGTCCTAGATAACAGAGAGTCCTCAAGAAGCTTAGGGTTTAGTAGAGAGAGGAGGGAATACAGAGAGTAGACGAGTGATTTTACTTCTGTTAAGTGGTCTGTAACTGGACCAGAAGAAGTTTCTATGGGAACTATGGCAGGGCAGCAACTCCAGTCTTGAGATAGTAAGTAACCTCCCAGAAGAGGAGCCATCTATACTGAGACACCCGGGAAATGGTAGCAGTTAGTCAGATGAAAGTGGGCACTCCTCTAAGTCTTTGTCCCTAGTCTTCCTGAGCTTGAGGCTTATCATCTTGTAAGACTAGCAAAGATTAGACATCTTCAAACATGCTTGAAAGCTGTCGAGCTCAAAAAAGAGAAATAGGACAGCTGGCTGAAGCATTTTGTCAAAATTTCAAAAATCTACTCTCAGTAGAACAGGAAAATGTCCTTGGTATTGTATTCATTTTGGGGACACCATGCAAAGAACATTTTTAAGACCACCATCATCATTTAACATCCCAAATAGCGTTTATTTTGGATGTTTTTTGTATTTATTTTGGATATTGAGCAAAATAAAGATTTAAATACATAAGCAGAGTAAGATTTATTTCCAAAAATGAGGTAAGAAAGCATGAGACTTTCTGGAATAATGGGTATAGCCAAGGCTTCTACCATCTTAGATGGAACCCAGTGTGAGTGATAATGAAAGTAAGACCTGGCTCAAGTAGCAGGCATTTGGAGCAGGAGAAATTCAGGCAGAGCTGGGGTGGGAGTATGAGGACCAAGGGCAAGTCTAAGCCACGGCAGTTGGGAAGTTAGGGAGGAACGAATGTCTATGTTTAACCATGCTTCTACAGACCTTGGCTAAAATAAGCATTGGATTGGCCAGGAGAACTCAAACCATTGTGTCCTAGCATCCCAAGAAAATCCATGTTTCCAAAACTTTACTATAAGTTTTAGAATCTGACTCAACATGTCTTAAATAGTAACTTAAATAGGAAAATTTATTTGTTAGAAGGATGAAGGAGAGTTTTAGACTGAAAACCAGACCTCAACAAAAACCAGACCTCATTGGAAAACCAGACCTCAACAAAAGAAAAAATCCAGGGTGGTTCTGGAAATTAGTAGTTCTCAAAGTACGGTCCATAAATCATCAATATCAATATCACTTTGAAACTTGTTAGAATTGCAAACTTTCATCCTTACATCAAATCTACTGAACCAGATGCTCTAGGGGCAGGGCTCAGATATCCATGTTAAAACAGGCTGTCTATGTGATTCTGACATAAGCTCAACTTAGAAAACACTGCCTGGAATCTTAGAACGAGAACATCCTTAGCTATCTCTCTAGGGCTGCCCTTGGATGAATCATCTCTAAACGCTTTCTGTCTCTAGATGTCTGTATCCAAGGGGCAAATCCTAAAATGTAGAATGTGACTGACCACCTCTGGTCATGTGCCCACTCCTGTATCTGGTAGGACACCTTGGTGACATGCTTGTAAATCCCCTCCCCCAACCACTAGCACCACATGAAATGAGAAATGGAAATTTTCCTGAGGAAAAGTGAGATGTTTTAAACAAGAAAAGGATCAACACACACAAAAAAGAAATAATCCAATTAAAAGTGAGCAGAAGACATGAACAGACATTTTCCAAAGATGACATATGGATGGCCAACAGAGGCATGAAAAGATGCTCAACATCACTCATCAGCAGGGAAATGAAAATCAAAACTGCAATGAGATATCACCTCACACCTGTCAGAGTGGTTGAAGTCAAAAACATAAGAAACAAGTGATGAATCGGATATAGAGGAAAAGGAGCCCTTGTGCATCCCCTTGTGGGGATGCAAACTGGTATAGCCACTATGGGAAACAGTATGTAGATTCCTCACAAAATTATAAATAAATTATTATAAGATCCAGTAATTCTACTACTGAGTATTTATCCAAACAATATGAAAACACTAATCTGAAAAGATATGTGCACTTCTGTGCACTTCATTGCAGCATTATTTATAATAGCCAAGATATGGAAGCAACTCAAATGTCCACTGATAAGTATATATATTGTGTGTGTATATATATATATATATATATACTATATATATATATACTATATATAGATACTGTATATATATTGTGTATATATATATACACACACACACATACATACATATATATACACATGTATATATGTGTGTGTATACATGTGTATATACACACATATGTGTGTATAATATATACATATGTATATATACACACATATACGTATACATATACATGTACATACATACATACATACATACATGCACACACACAATGGAATATTACTCAGCCATCATAAGAATGAAATCTTGCCATTTGCAACAACATGGATGGATCTAAAGAATATAATGCTAAGTGAAATGTTAGAGAAACACAAATAGCATGTGATCTCACTCATATGTGCAATTTAAGAAACAAAACAAGTGAGCAAAGGGAAAAAAACAGAGACAAATTGAGAAACAGACCCTTGGAGCACCTGGGTGGCTTATTTGGTTGAGTGTCTGACTTAGGCTCAGGTGGTGATTTCACAATTTGTGAATTTGAGCCCAGCATTGAACTCTCTGCTGTCAGGGCGGAGCCTGCTTTGGATCCTCTGTCCCCCTCTCTTTCTGTACCTCCCCTTCTCACACATACACACTGTCTCTCTCTCTCAAAAATAAATAATAACAAATGTTAAAAAAAAGAAACAGACTTAATTCTAGAGAACAAACTGATTGTTACTAGAGGGGACATGGGTACAGAGTTGGATGAAATAGGTGATGGAGATTAAGAGTACACTTACCATGATGAGCCCTGAGTAATAGAGTTGTTGAATCTATACTGTATACCTGCAACTCATGTAACACAATATGTTTAAAAAAACTTGGGGGTGCCTGGGTGGCTTAGTTGGTTAGGCGTCCAACTTCAGCTCAGGTCATGATCTCACGGTCCGTGGGTTCGAGCCCCGTGTCAGGCTCTGTGCTGACAGCCCAGAGCCTAGAGCCTGGTTCAGATTCTGTGTCTCCCTCTCTCTCTCTGCCCCTTCCCCACTCACACTCTGTTTCTCTCTGTCTCAAAAATAAATAAACATAAAAAATATATTTTAAAAATTTAAATAAACAAGAAAAGGAATTCCATCCAATCAGCAGATACATCAGAGGTAGAATTATGAGGGGTGGCACCTGGGGTGGAATTAGTTTCTTACCGAAGAGATTTTTTTGGCCACATAATAATATAAATGATGCAATCAAGAACTCCAGAGAGAACAGGGGGTTAGTGTTTCTCTTTTTTCTCACTGTAAATAATTCCAAGCACTTAAAATTACTAATTTAGTATTTTTGATGATATTAATGAGTCACTTTTTCCAAGCATTTTTTTCTAGGTTGAAAAAGAAAATGGTAAAAAGAGCCACTGCCCTTAGACTGAGCTTGGAAATCTATTTCTCATCATCAAGGATGGTCTTGTACTTAGAAGTGAATATCATAGAACCCTAGGGTATAAGAGATGGACAGAAACTAGAAATCAACTAGTCTAGCTGTCCCATTTTGGGGATGAAAATGTTGATGCCAAGAGGTTTTATAGACTTCCTCAAAATCCCATGGATAATCCTGATCTTTATGGGATGCAGTATTTGGTTGGAAGTGAATCCTGTCTATTTTCATATCTCTGGCCAACTAAGAGAAAACTAATCATTCATTGGCAGTGTCTCTTAAGAGACCTGGCTTTGGGCAATCTTACCCTTTTTTCTCTTTTCAGTATCATTTATTTATAACACTGATGATATGATACTGGCTCCAGCCAGCCAGCCAGCAAGCCAACCTGCCAGCCGGCCAGCCCACATTTAGTCATCTATCTGTTTAGTATAAAATCAATGCTTCCTCAGGAGCTAATCATATAAAGGTGAACAAGACACAGACCTTGCTCTTGAGCTTGGATCTAGGCCTAGAACCTATGTTTTCTGACTTCTAGTTTAAGGACTACATTTCTTACATATGAAAGAAACCAAAAGACACTGACAGTAGAGATATTATGGGGACATGAACCAAAAGCTTGACTTTGCCTTGACATGACCTTTTGCCTCTTGAAGTTTTTCTTTCCATTTTAATTGTGCCTAGTGCGATGGGTTAGTTTTCTATACTCTGAGTTACTGGAATGAAGATTTTGGTGAGGACAGATCAAAAAATAATCAAATAAAACTACTTAGGAAAATTCTACAGTGCTGCCTGGGAAAGAAAGGGATGGAAGCGATCTATTTTATTATTTTTTTTATTTTTTAAATTTTTTAACGCTTATTTATTTTTGAGAGACAGAGAGAGAAGCACAAACAGGAGAGGAGCAGAGAGAGAGAGGGAGACACAGAATCCTAAGCAGGCTCTGGGCTCTGAGCTGTCAGTGCAGAGCCGCTCAGGGGCTGGAGCTCACAAACTTCAAGATCACAACCTGAACTGATCGAGCCACCCAGGTGCCCCTGGAAATGATTCATTTTAGAAGTACTCCTTAATGCTTTCTGAAGTAACAAATGTTCTATCTTATATTACACCTAAAACTTCAACTCTGAATGTCTGTAAAGATTTTGAGACATGGGAAACCTTGGGAGTTCTGTGTGGAAGCACTGGTATTGCTTTTGATCATAGCAAAAGGATTGACTCAGTTGTAGTCCCCAGAATCTTAGCTCTTTTAACTGTTGTACTTCCACTCAAGTTCTTCATCCTGATCTCTGCCACCAACCACAGTCTAAAGAAGTGGATCCGACACTATGGAGGAAAATAGGACAGCCACGCTGGCCTTTTGTCGATTCTTTGAAAATAATGAGGTCATAGTTCCTGCCTCAGGGCTTTTACATGTGCTATTTTCTCTGCCTGGTAGGCCCTTAAGTCTTCACAAGACCAGCTCATCCGTAACTCAAAGATTACCCACTCAGAGAGGATTCTCTGACTACTGCCCTTAAAGTGAGCATAAACTCACTGGGATAGATTGGTTTTGAAAATGAAAGCAATTTTCCATCACTTTCTGTGTCCAAACCTCTTAGCTTTCAGCCCTTCCCATCAAGAGGCAGAATCTTACAGATTTAATCTGGCCAATGGAATGAAACTAAAGTGACATGAGAGCAAGCATGTCCTGCTGGAGGATGACAGGTCATATGGAACAAAGCCACGTTGGCTCAGTGTAGATCAGCTGATCTCTATACACGTAAGAGACTCAAGCCAAGGTTGGCAGAGCCATTGAGGCAACACGCAGATGACCACTGATAAATGAGTGAGACTTGCTGAGTCTAGAAGAACTATCCAACTGGTCTGCTGCAATAATAAATGCTTGCTTTTTAAGTCACTGAATTTTGAAATAATTAATTACATAGCAATAGCTAACTGGTATATTCACTACTTTATAGTTCTTATCACTATCTAAATTATCTTGCATATTTATTCATCTTTCGACTCTACCACTATAAGGCAAACTCTTGGTTGGCCCCAACAACCCAACATGCAAATTAATACATAATAATCGCTCAATGAATATTTGTTAACTGGATAAATAAAAGGGAAGTAACATTCAAGCACCACTGTATGTAAGGTACTTAATTTTTCTCTCTCTTATTTTAATCTTCCCAAGAGCCGTGTGAAGAAGGTATTATTATTGCTAGTTTTCAAATGAAAAGCAAAACAGTTAAATAACATGTGTAAGTCGAAAAGTTATAAAAAAAAATTGGAGTTTTACTACATGTGTATGTAACACCCATGGACTGATCAAACTGTTTATTGGCCTTAGAAAACATACATTGTTCGGATACACTCTAATATTTTCTGTTGCTATTACTTTTAGTAGTATATAGATATAAGGTCCTGTTCCTAAAAAGGAGTCATAAATGCAAATTAATTGTGTGAGCCAACACTTTACATTTACTGACTCAATCAACAAGTGCATATTTTGACATATTAAC
This sequence comes from Acinonyx jubatus, assembly GCF_027475565.1. Taxonomy (NCBI): domain Eukaryota; kingdom Metazoa; phylum Chordata; class Mammalia; order Carnivora; family Felidae; genus Acinonyx; species Acinonyx jubatus. The sequence goes on from NC_069384.1 coordinate 138,954,500, forward strand.
TGTGTCCAGCAGTACAACCCATGGGCGCGCCTCAGAATTCCTGTGTTAGAAGACACTCTCACAAGGGAAGCTCTCAGACCTTTTGTGTCCTGCTGAAGGGTGGAACCTCAGATCCTCTCTCTTTCAGGGTAAATGCATCTTCTCTCCTCTTACAGATGTGAACCAGGAGAGTCAGGTAAAACCTTAGGAGTTAGAATGGTGAGAACAGGGGATAATCTCAGTCACACTTTAAGACCAATTTTCTCTAACTTCATTGAGTATTGGGGTTTTATGGGATATTTTGGAGACAGAAATGTAACAGGTTACAGAAGGTTTATTTTTCCTTTTACATTGGTATATAATTTCCACACTAAATGGAAGACCTTTGAAAGGTAGTTGCTACAACAAGAACAACAAGCAAGGGACTAAGCTGCTATGGGCCAGACAGAGAACTGGGTGCTTGAATTTGGGGGTCTTGTTTAACCTTCACCAACATCCCATCAGGCCTGCCACTGTAACTATACTGTTTACACTGTGGTAAATGGAGGTTCAGAGAGGTTGTTTGGCCCAAGGTTACACAGCGTTGCCAATATCAACCTGATAATTTCTTTCCCCTTATCTCAAATGGATACTACAGAATTTGCAGCACTTTTATATGGTTCTCTGTAAATACTCAAATTCTTTTGACACCATCTTTCATTTTGTGTATAGTTTTTGAAAAAAAAATACCCATCTGTAACAATAAAGGCATTTCACTTTTATGATGGCTATTACCATATGAATAATAGAATTTATGCAAATTTTCAGTTAGAATGTGTGCCTAGTAATATAGAATGTGAAATGTCAGGCTAATAGAATAAACACTCATCAGAATTAGCACCTTCAGAGGTGTTGTCTACTAGAAAATATCTCCTCCAGGGCAAAAATAATGCCCTCATTGGGTCTCATATGATTCTTGCATTCAAATAAGTCTGACTTTTGCTATATAGTTTTCATTTAAAGTTGCTTTATCCTATTTAAAAACGTAGCCATTCATTTCTGTTTGCCCAGGAGGAAATAGAAAGCAAAGACAAATATCAAGTCAACTAAGCATTTTGGGGGGCCCATATGGTTATTTTAAATAGATATTTGGCTTGAAGAATGGGTAACATTTGAATCCAGTCCTATTTTTCTCGTAACTGTTTTTCCTTGCCAACAGAGTAGAATCTAAACTTATGTACTCATATTTATCCTCCAGCTCTGATGATTTCCTGAATTATTTGCTGTTTGTGGTTTTGATGGCATAGTCTGCAGCCCCAGGAGGTCCTGTTGCAAAGGAGAAAGCTAGGGTATAAGTCAGTTTGATGAGAGAGTTCTGTTCTCTAATTCAATAAGTCATTAGCCAAGAGTTTTTCCCTGATTAATTAGCTATTCTTTCGGTTTCTTCTCTCCTGGTGATCACTATTTTCCAGTGGCCGTAGACCAAAGAATCACTTTATCTAAAAATAAACAGGGAGAAAAATGAATGTGTTCACATGTATCAGCTTCAAGAATGCCCCTTTCATGTCAATGGAATGTGGGTTGGAATGGCTAAAAGATTGAATTCAATTTTCGCTTTAATCCTGATAAAATCAAACACAGTCTAAATATTTTAAACTAAAGAATCAGGGCAAGATGGGGAGAAATACACTGTGTGTTTTTGTGAAATCAGGTCAGCAGCATTGTTGCAAACAAGGGGAGCAAATATGGACAAGTTGGCCTCATATGCCACTGTGAGATTACAAACATCAGTAACAGGGAGCCAGACAAACAGAGCAATTGGAACTATGGAAACATTACTGTTCCCAAACAAACTCTGTGCAATTACAAGCCCAGAGAACACCCACAGAGCTCTCAAATGGGGTACTAAAGGAGGTGAGGCTGCTACCTTCTAAGCAAGCAACAATACAAAAGGAAAAACCCAGCTGGGCTGAGCTTGCCCTTCTCAGCTGGCACCAGAATAATATTGCTTGAAGAAAACAACATGAAGCCTGGCAGTTAGAGAGCCACAAATAAAAGCTGTGTTCTATTAAGTGGTGGGGAAAAGACATCGTCTTTATTTCTTAAGGAAACTACCACGTTTACAATGTTATTAATGACATGTATTATGTCAAAACAATCTGGTTAGCCAGTGTAGAAGTCATCGCTGTATGTGTGCATACAGTAGGATGTTCTCTAAAGCACTGGCATTTCTTGGTAGGCTAGTACCTGTGACTGAGGTCTTACAAGTAGGCTTAGATGTTTGAGGCCATTTCAAGATTTTGCTGATTTTCTGAGTCCTAAAGCAGAGCCTCTCAAACTTTATAATGTGCACAATATAATCACCTGAGAACTTGTTAAAATGCAATGTCTGTGTACCCTCTGTGTTGTGTTTTGGCTGCTCTATCCTTCAGGTCAGTCATCTGCAGAGGCTTTCCTTGTCTATTGTGGGCAGTGTTTCTTTCATCCCTGGACTGAATATAGAGAGTTTTAACTAGACGTGCTCCGGTCTGCTTGTAAAATGAGACCTGACACCAACTCCACCAGAACTGATGCCCTGTGGAACTATCTTGTCAGGAGATGTGGTGTGGACAGGGGTTTGCACTGGTCTTCTGGGGGGAGGGTCTCACTGCACTGGGACTGAGGCAAGCTTGACTGAGAAGGGCAGTGCCACCAGAGTGCAGGAGTGTTGGACTTGGTATAAGTAAGTTAGGCAGCCAATGTCTGCAATGCACTGCTTCCCTCAGGTGTTTATGCTGAGGGGTGGGGGAGGGATATGGCATCAGCCAGTTCCTTTGTTCCCAGAGAGGCATCACCACAAATGTTGTCTTTCAGGAAAGCTTTCTGAAAAGAGTGAATAATCTTTCCTTAGGCTGAGGGTACATTCTTCAAATCACTGTTTCCATCTATCTGCCCCTGGGTTGTTTGCCTGCCTTCTCTTCAGTAGCAGTGCAGTACCCTCCAGTCTCTATCACAGCCAAGCTTACTAACCTTTAAAACTCCAGGCTTTAAACCCTGCTGGTTGCAAGAACTCACCAAATTTAGACCTTCTCATTTTCCAAGTCAATGACATTGGGGAAACATTCTCCTTGTACATTCCCCTGGGTGCCTCTCTCCCTCCCTTCCTCTCTCTCTCTCTCTCTCTCTCTCTCTCTCTCCCTCTCTCTCTCTCTCTCTCTTCCTTTGTAACTACATCTCTCTCCCTGCCACAGCACCTATATACAATCCATTTCTCCCCTAAACCATGTCTCCACAGTTTCTACCTTTTTTCATGTGGCCTCTTCTCTCGATTTAGTTGTGTAGTTTTTTTCTGTCAGTCTTCAGGTCGATTTCTGGGGTATTTAGGATGATTTGATAGTTATCTAGTTGTGGTCATGGGACAAGATTAGCCTAAGATCCTCCAACTCTCCTGCATGTAGCACGTACCAGAGACACTCCCTGAAGCACCAGGCCCTGGGCACTACATGACCTCTTCTTCTAAAGCTATTACTTTCAGGAAGAGACATAACTAACTTTTCTAATACACAGAAGAAGGCAGAGACTTAGACAAAATGCCAATATGGAGGATTTTCTCCCAAAAGAAAGAACAAGATAAGGTCACTGACAGACATCTAAATGAAACAGATATAAATAACATACCTGATGGAGAATTTAAAGAAATAATCATAAGAATACTCATTAGACTTGAAAAAAAAGAATAGAAGATATCAGTGAGATGCTTACTAAAGAGATAAGAGTTTAAAAAGAATCTATCCAAGATGAAGAATGCAATAAACAAGATTAGAATCATATTTGATGCATTGAACAGTGGGCTGGAAGAGGCAGAGGGCCAAATTAGTGACTTAGAAGACAAAATAATGGAAAATAATGAAGCCAAATAGAAGAAAGAATGAATTATGCAACATAATAATTGACTCAGGGAACTCAGTGACTCCATCAAACATAGTAACATTCATATTTTCAGAGTTCTAGATGAAGAAGGCTAGTAAAGGGGGCACAAACTTTATTTCAATAAAAAATTTCAGAAAATGTCCCTAATCTGGGGAAAGAAACAGACATCCAGACCCAGGAGGCACATGGAATTCCCATCAAAATCAACAAAACAGGCCAATATCAAGACATATTAGAATTAGATTTGCTAAATATAGTGATAAAGAAAAAATCTTAAAAGCAGTAAGACAAAAGAAGTACTTAACTTATAAGGGAAAACCTATAAAGCTAGCTAGAGATTTCTCAACAGAAACTTGGCAAGCCAGAAAGGAGTACCATGATATATATTCAAAGTGCTGAATGGGAAAAATCTGCAGCCAAGAAGATTCTATCCAGCAAGGCTGTCATTCGGAATAGAAGGAGAGATAAAGAGTTTCCTAGACAAGTAAAAATGAAAGGTTGATCACTAAACCATCCCTGCAAGAAATATTAAAGGGGACTCTGACTGCAAAAGAGAGACCAAAAGGGACAGAGACAAGGAAGGATCAGAGGCAATTTCCAGAAACAACAACAAAACAAGTAATAAAATGGCACTAAATACATATCTATCAATAATTACTTTGAATGTAAATGGACTAAACACTCCAATTCAAAGACACAGTGTGTCAGAATGGATAAAAAAACAAGACCCATATATATGCTGCCTACAAGAGACTCATTTTAGAACTAAAGGCACCTGCCATTTGGAAGTGAGGGAGTAGAGAAACATTTCTCACCTAAATATGTCAAAGAAAAGCCTGAATAGCAATACTTATATTGGAGAAACTAGACTTTAAAAGAAAGACTATAACAAGAGACACAGAAGGTAATTATATAATCATAAAGAGGACAATTCAACAAGAAGATATAACAATTGTCAATATTTATGCACCCAACATAGAAGAACTCAAATATGTAAAACAAACATAAAGGAACTAATTGATAATAATACGATAATAGTAGGAAACTTTACATCCCACTTAAAGCAATGGACAGATCATCTGAACATGAAATAAACAAGGAAACTGGTTTTGATTGACACACTGGACCAGATGGACTTAACAGATATATTCATAACATTCTGTCCTAAAACAGCAGGATACACATTCTTTTCAAGTGAACATTCTCCAGAATAGATCACATATTAGGTCACAAAACAGGCCTCAACAAATACAAAAAGATTGAAATCATACCATGTACCTTTTCTGACCCCAATGCTATGCAACTAGAAGTCAACCACAAGACAAAATTTGGAAAGATCACAAATACATGGAAGTTAAGCATTCTACTAAACAATGAATGGGTCAACCAGTAAATTAAAGGAGAAATAAAAAAGTACATGGAAATAAATGAAAATGAAAACATGATGGTCCAAAAATCTTTGGGATGTAGCAAAAGCAGTCCTAAGAGGGGAGTATATATCAATACTGGCCTACATTAAGAAACAAGAAAAATCTCAAATAAACAACCTAACCTTACACCTAAAGGAGCTAGAAAAAGAACAACAAACAAAGTCTAAGCCAGCAGAAGGAAGGAAATAATAAAGATTAGAGCAGAAATAAATGATATTAACTAAAAAAAAGTAGAACAGATCAATGAAACCAGGAGCTGATTCTTTGAAAAAATTAATAAAATCGATAAACTTCTATCCAGACTTATCAAAAAGAAAAAAGACCTAAATAAATAAAATCACAAATGAGAGGGGAGAAATAACAACCAACACCACAGAAATGAAAACAATGAAAAGAGAATATTATGAAAAACTATATGCCAACAAATTGGACAGCCTGAAAGAAATGGATAAATTTCTAGAAACATATAAATTACCAAAACTGAAACAGGAAGAAATAGAAAACTTGAACAGACTGATAACCAGGAAATAAGTTGAATCAGTAATCAAAAATCTGCCAACAAACAAAAATCCAGGGCCAGATAACTTCCTAGGGAAATTCTACCAAACATTTAGAGTTAATACCAATTCTTCTCAAACTATTCCATAAAATAGCAAAGGAAGGAAAGTTTCCAAATTCATTCTACGAGGTCAGCAGTACTGTGATACCAAAACCAGATAAAGACTCCTGTAAAAGAGAGAACTACAGGCCAACATTCCTGATGAACATTTATGCAAAAATTCTCAATAAAATGCTAGCAAGCTGAATCCAACAATACATTAAACAAATCATTCACCACAATTAAGTGGGATATATTCTTGTGTTGTAAGGGTGGTTTAATACTCACAAATGAATCAACATGATACATCATATCAAAAAGAGAAGGCGTAAAAACCATAAAAATCATTTGAATAGATGGAGAAAAAGCATTTGACAAAGTACAGCATCTATTCATGATAAAAACCCCAACAAAGTAGGCTTAGAGGGAACATACATCAACATAAAAAGCCTATATATGAAAAACCCACAGCTAGTATCTTCCTCAGTGGTGAAAACCTGAGAGGTTTTCCTCTATGGTCAGGAACAAGGCAGGAATTTCCACTCTCACCACTGTTATTTAGCATAGTACCAGAAGTCCTAGCCACAGCCATCAGGCAACAAAAAGAAATAAAAGGCATCCAAATAGGCAAAGAAAAAGTTAAACTTTCACTATTTGTAGATGACAGAATACTCTATATAGAAAACCGGAAAGATTCCACCAAAAAACTGCTAGAACTGATAAATGGATTCAGCAAAGTCTCAGTATACAAAATCAATGTACAGAAACCTGTTGCATTTTTATACACCAATAATGAAGCGGCAGAAAGGGAAATTAAGAAGACAATCCCATTTACAATTGTACCCCAAATAATAAGATACCTAGGAATAAACCTAATCATAGAGGTGAAAGACCTAAAGTCTGAAAACTTCACAACACTGATGAAAGAAATTGAAGAAGACACAAAGAGATGGAAAGAGATTCCATGCTCATGCAATGAAGAACAAATATTGTCAAAATGTCTATATTACCAAAGGCAATCTACACATTTAATGCAATCCCTATCAAAATACCAACAGCATTTTTCACAGAGCTAAAACAAATCATCCTAAATTTTGCATGGAACCACACAAGACCCTGAATGTCCAAAGCAATCTTGAAAAAGAAAAGCAAAGCTGGAGACATCACAATTCTGGACTTAAATTTATATTACAAAGCTGTAGTCATCAAAACACTATGGTACTAGCCTGAAATTAGACATATAGATCAACAGAACATAATAGGAAACTGAGAAATGAACCCATAACTATATGGTCAATTAATCTTCAGCAAAAGAGGAAAGGAAAGAATGTGCAGTAGAAAAAAGACAGTCTCTTCCACAAATGGTGTTGGGAAAAGTGGACAGCAACATGCAAAAGAATGAAACTGGCCCACTTTCTTACACCAAACACAAAAATTAATTCAAAATGGGTTAAAGACCTAAATGTGAGACCTGAAACCATAAAAGTCCTAGAGGAGAACACAGGCAGTAACCTCTTTGACGTCGGCTATAGCAACTTCTTTCTAGATATGTCTCCTGAGGGCAGAGAAATAAAAGCAAAAATAAACTATTGGGACATCGTTAAAACAAAAACCTTCCACACAGCAAATGAAAGAACAAAACTAAAAGGCAGCCTATGGAATGGGAGAGGATATGTTTAAGTGACATAACTGATAAAGAGTTATTATCCAAAATATATAAAGAACAGATACAATTCAATACTCCAAAAACAAATAATCTCATTTAAAACGGGCAGAAGACATGAACAGATATTTCTTCAAAGAAGACATACGGATAGGTTGCCAACAGACACATGAAAGGAAGCTCATCACTTACCATCAGGGAAAAACAAACCAAATCTACAATGAGATGTCACCTTAAACCCGTCAGAATGGCTAAAATCAACAACACAAAAGCAGCAGGTGCTGACAAGGATGTGGAGAAAGGGGAACCCTCTTGCACTGTTGGTAGGAATGCGAACTGGTGCAGCCACTCTGGAAAACAGTGTGGAGTTTCCTCAGAAAGTCACAAGCACAGCTACCCTACAATCTGTCAATTGCACTGTTTGGTATTTACCCAAATAATACAAATATACTAATTCAAAGAGATACATGCACCCCAATGTTCGTAGCAGCATTATCTACAGTTGCCAAATTATAGAAGTGTCCACTGATAGATGAATGGATAAAGAAAAAGTGGTATATGTGTACAATGGAATGTCACTCAGCCATAAAAAGAATGAAATCTATCATGTGCATGGGTGGAGCTAGAGAGATTATGCTAAGCAAAGTATGTCAGACAGAGAAAGACAAATACCATGTAGTTTTACCATAAGATTGGCTAAGTATGTGGGATTTAAGAAACAAAACAAATGAATAAAAGGGAAAAAAAGAGAGAGAGAGAGAAACCAAGAAACAGACTCTTAACTATAGAGAACAAACTGATGGTTACCAGAGGGGAGGCGGGTGGGGGGATGGGGGCAATAGGTGATAGGGATTAAGGAGCACACTTGTGATGATGACTGGGTGTCCTTATGGAAGTACTGAATCACTATATTGTACACCTATAATAATATTATACTGAATGTTAACTAACTGGAATTTAAATTAAAAAAATTTTTTAATGCAAGTTTTCATTCAGCACGTCTGGGGTGAAGCCTGACATTTTGCATTTCTAACCATTCCCAGGTGACCCCGATGCCGCTGGCGTATAGTGAGAAAGGAGGAGGGCAGGTTTGAACGAATTAGATTGCATACTTAGGATGTGGTAGGATAAGAGGAGGGACTTTAATTAGCATTGGATGTGTCTATTGCAATACGAGATAGAAAAGCCTTAGGCTTACTTGCAAAAGATTCTTTTCTTCCCACCGGGCATAGAAGTTACACAGAAGCAGAATTTGGTTATATACTTGTATCTTTGTGTTAGAAGAGACCTCAGAGATCAAGAAGGGAAGCCTCTTGACTTCCCAGCTAGCGCTGTTTCCAGAGTCCAAAGAGTTCCCCACTTCATGTCAGGATCACTGTAACAAACCGTCTCCCATCACATGTATTAGTTTCCCTTGGCTGCTCTAACAGATTATCACATGTGGGTTTAAAACAACAAAAATGCGTCCTCTTACAGTTCTGTAGGTCAGAATTCCGAAATCCTTATTACAGGGCTGAAATCAAGGTGTCCACCTGACAGAGGAAAGCCATGCTTTCTCCAGAGGCTCTATGGGAGAATCCACTCCTTGCCTCTTCCAGCCTCTTGTAGCAGCCACCATTCTGTCATTTGTAGCCACACCACTCCAGGCTTCAAAGCCAGTACCTTCACATTTCTCTCTGCTCTGTCTTCATATTGCCTTCTCCTCTGTGTGACTGTGTGGCATCTACATCTGTCTTTCTCTCATAAAGACACTTGTGATTGCACTTAGGGCGCACCCAGTTATCCACAGTGGTCTCTCCACCTAAAGACCCCTAATCACACCTGCAAAGACCCTTTTCTCCCAAACGGCATAACACTTACAGTTTCCAGGGAGTAGGACCTAATATCTTTGGGGGCTTTTATTCAGCCTCTCACACAGACAGCCAACTACTGCATGACTCATCAGGGGTGCTCAGAAAGATTTACCGGCCTGGCAGGGTAAATTAACACAAGCGGTCCCAAGACAAGTGTCTTCTGAAAAACTGAGATAGTCATTCATGTAGCACTGGGTATCAGTGCAGATCAATTTCTCAGATGCACATGAAGACTTGCTCCATTTATAAGGCATTCATAGATGACATCATGTGCAATGGAATTTGGGTTGTTGGGCATTTATCTGCACAGCTTGCCTCTTAGATCCCATCTAATGAGCAGTGCCCTATCTTTCCAATCACAAACTCTTCCTGCAGGACAAGAAAAACCTTTGTTGTTGTTGTTTAAATTTTTAAAATGTTTATTTTGAAATAATTATAGGTACACAAGAAATTGCAAAGAAATGTGCGTACAGATCTCTTGCACTTAGCCTGCCCTGATGTTAACACTTCGCATCTCTATAGTCCAATACCAAAACCAGGAAACTGACATTGATATAATTCTCATAGCTTGTTCAGAAGATTCCTATTTTTAACTGATTACTGGCAAAGGACTTTTTAATTTCTTATATTTGTTTTAGAAATAAGTGGCCAGATGCCATTATTAGAGCCTCTTTCAGCACACAAAGATGAAATACGTGCTCTGGTTTAGAGGTCTAGAAAAGCTCTCGCCAGGAGATGGCACCTTAAATGTATGTTATGAAGCTCATGATCTAGGAACTTGGAGAGCTTGCTTCTCATTCCTGCTTCCCAGCATTTCATCTGCTGCAATAGAGCAAGTAATGAAATAAACTTAAAGGCATTAATCCAATATTATATTCTTCTTAGAGTTGTTTAGTTGTTTACACGTAGAGTTAGAGCTGTTATGTGACAGGGTTGTGATTTTCATAGTGGAGCTTCGTGAATTGTAATGAATTGTAAAATACTTTTTAGGGCAGGTTACTATTTTCTCTGAAAGAGATATTATACTTTCAGTGTTAAGGTCTCATGCACTTTTCTTTGTGTCACAGTTTCCACTTGTGGTGTTGTCAGCCTCAGAACGGGAGAAAGCACTCAGGGAAAAGGTCAAAATGAGGCAGCCTAAGAGGAGAAGGCTCTGGATATAGCACTCTTCACAAGGGGTCAAAGCCTGGGGAACTTTTGGGGGACCAAGATAACAGCAGCTGACTAACTCCAAATCTCTCCAAACATCCTTGTAATTTTACAGACCAGCAACAAAAATAAGATTATGTAAATCTAATGCCTTTGGTTTGAACAAACTCTACATTACCTGAGGGCAGAAAAACAAACTTTTCTTCCAGCTGGGTGAGAGGGCGAGCGGGGGTCCTACTGTGTGAAAGAAAAAAGAGGAGATTGGACTAAAACCATCACTATGAAAAAGAAAGATACGGGAAGTACCGCAGTAAAGAAAAAGTCTTGCCTCTTGGCAGGTCCTTCCCTGACTGAAGGACAAGGGCTGGGTGTGAGTCGGGCCTCAGGTGCCAATTCTAGAAAGGCAACACCTGTAGGAGAGGTGTCCTTTTGAGACTACGGGGATGGAAAAACAAGATGGGCCGTGGGCCGGGGGAGAGATGAAATCCTTTGAGGCAAAAGAAAACCCCTCCAAATAAAAAAGACACATGAACCCTTCTCCTAATGCCTTAGGCCCCAGGCTGTGGGGGAAACACCTAAAGGGGAGCTCTGGAGCACTTTCACCTCAGAGTAGTGCCGTGTGGAACCATGCTAGAACCTGAGGCAACAAGAAATTTCAGCACTATTGATCCTGTCTATAAATTTTGATATTTTGATCATCATGAATTTTTATGTTCATTCTGATTTTTTCAAATATTTCATTGAAATATTTATTTTGATTACTGAGTTTTTTGGTGCCTCCTTAAGTTGTATTCTTCCCTCACCTTCCCCCTGTTCTGGTCCTGCCTCGGGGGTCTCCTAAGCAGAGGCCTGGGGGCTAGAGCTGTCACCAAGGGCTGCCATGGGGGAGACATACATTTCTAGACTTCCAGCTCTCTGCAAGTGGTGGTGAAGCAGCTCTGGGAGCTCCCAAAGTTGTCTGAGAAAGAACCTTGGGTGCTGGCTTTAGGATGGGAGAGCCCACTGACAGATTGGAGGGAGGTGCCCCAAAATAGTAAAAAGGGATCAGTAGAGATCTGGGGGCAGAACTCACAATGTTTGCCACAGAGACCATTTTCCAATACTGATCTTTCAAAAACTCCTTAGCTCAATCCGCACACCAACCTCACTATCCTTACGTACAATAGTTCTCTTGACTCAGCAGCCTGTCACTTCAGTCATAGTGACAGACGTTTACTATCAACACACTCACCCAGAGGGTCTCCTGACCTGGAAGGAACGGTTGTTCACAACAGCCGACTGGGGCAGGGCTGACAGAGGTGACCCTCGGAGAACAAAGTCCTTGTGTGTTCTTTCACAGACTTGATTGGAACCACTGACCTAGATGAGTTATAGATTCTTCTCTCTGCTCTGTCTTTCTGTAGAGGATCTGGCAGGGTCAAGAGGATGAGTCAGCACAAATATAGGGCCATTACTGGAAAACACATTCAAAGTAAATAATACACTGGAAGTAGATAAAAGGCATAATCTTTGCATTTGGAAATTGTCATGTATTTTCTATATAAGCTCTCTGTAGCTTTTCTCTGTAGAAGACCATGAATCAGTGAAGATAACCAACAAAAATTCCCCTACCCTACACACAACCACAGAATTTGAGGAGAAACATAATCAGATATTTTTTTTCTAGAGTAAATGGTACATTGGTATATGGCATACCATCAGAAAAGTGAAAAAATTTAAGTGTGCACCTTAATACATATTTACAAAATTGCCCATATATGACCAGCCCTTAGATCCAGAAGCCCCCTCAACCCCCTTCCCAGTGAGCAGCCTCCCCAGGCAATTACTCTCCTGGCATCTAAGCCCATAGATTGTTAGCCTGCTTTTGTATTTTATATCAATGAAATTGGGCAATATGTAGTCTATTATATCTGGCTTCCTTTGCACACATATTACGATCATGATATTTGTGTTGTTACTTGTTTATTGTTGTTGCTGTAAAATATTCCCTTTTGGGAATATACTCCAACTTATTTCACTATTTTATACTTGATGGATATTTGGGTTGTTTTAGTTTGGGGCTGTTAGTTTGATATGCATGGCTGCTGTGAACCTTCTTGTGCATGTACATTCTTGCATTTTAGGACATGTCTGGGATCATATGAAGACATTCCTCTGGGTTACGTATAGGAAGTAAATTGATATATTTCACAAAGCTTTTTCAAAGTTTGTATGTTTAGGAGCAGAATTGTATATGTACAACTCAAGAGACTGTTACTTGAAACAGGCAGAATGCCTCCTCCCGTGGCATAAGTGTATGGCCATCCTTGACCTCAAATTCCATTTTTAGGAGAGCATTTGCTAATATGGTCCTCCCTTCTACTAGTCTGATTACACTGTATCCACTATATTTAACTTTTCTCTTATTAGGCAACTTAAAATTATGACTTCTCCTGTACATGGACACATTAAGAATCCATTTTCAAAACTGAGGACAACAACATAGCAGAGGAGTTTCTATTCTGTTTCTAACAGGCATGCTGGTAATCCCCAAATCTTATCTGTTCTTCTTGCTTTAAATACTAGATACTAGAGGGGCGCCTGGGTGGCACAGTCGGTTTGGTGTCCTACTCTTGATCTCGGCTCAGGTCGTGATCTCAAGGCTTGTGAGCTTGAGCCCAACATCGGGCTCTATGCTGGTGGTGTAGAGCCTGCCTGAGATTCTGTCTCTCCTTCTCTCTGCCCGTCCCAGCTTGTGCTCTCTCTCTCTCTCAAAATAAATATATAAACTTAAAAAAACTAAATACTAGATATGAGAAGTTGTGCTCACCTATTCAGAACTTTCCACTCTTCATATTTTTAATCTGTTGTGAGGCCTGACATGTCACACATCTTTTGAGAGTAGTTTTAAAATTTTTTGCCTGATTGTAAGACTCAGTCCAACTAGATCAGATACTGCAAGGAAGAATCTGGGAATGGCTATTTTCCAAAATGGATTTTACGATCAGGCAAGATTTGAAAACAGTGCAAAAAATATTACAAATTATTGTATATTTGGTATGCTCAAACCAACTGTGTGTATAGAGTCATGGTTTCTGAGGCTTCTTATAATAAAAAAAGAAGGGTGCCTGGTGGCTCAGCTGGTTGAGCATCTGACTCTTGATTTGGGCTCAGGTCTTGATTGCAGGGTCATGGGATCGAGCTCTGTCTTAGGCTCTTTGCTGAGTGTGGAGCCTGAGATTCCCTCACCCTCTGCTCCTCTCCCCCACTTACGTACATGTGCACACTCTTTCTCTCTCTGAAATTAAAAAAAAAATACTTGGGCATCCAAAAAAGTCTCTACGTGTGTGTGTGTGTGTGTGTGTGTGTGTGTGTGTGTCTGTGTGTGTGTGTGTGCGTATGAGTGTGTGTGTGTGGGGGGGGGGACAAATTACTAATTCTTCTATTTTCTGTTCCTCAATATTACTGGTCATTCATATAGTGTTTTCTTTCATTTAGCAGATATTTATCGAGTGAGCACAAAGAACCAGGTTTTTTTTTAAGTTATGCGTAGTATGATTTCTGCCCGAAAAATTCTAGATATGACTCTCACCGAAGTAACTAAATCATAAGGCATGAAGATATTGTGTAAACAAAGTGCTATAGGAATTTTCATAAGGGGAAATTTTTTCCTACCCACTTTTTGCCTTTTCTGCCTCACTTCCACCACTTCCCCATACACACCAGAGCAACAGTTGCTAGAGGTCACTGGGATCCATGTTTATCATTACCACTTTTCAAACATGTAAAGTTAAACGGCGAAGTTGACATTTTATGAAGTTCAAGATGGAAAACAGGAGTGAGAAGAGCAGAAACAGTGGTGATTTGTTAGCTTCCCACTTAATTTTAAGCTTCTGCGAAACACAAAGTGGTCTATATACCAATAGTGTGTGTGTGTGTGTGTGTGTGTGTGTGTGTGTGTGTGTGTGTGTATAACAGTGTTTGGAACATACTAGGTGATGAGTGAATATTTTTTCAATGAAGGATGAAAAGATGTAGTGGAACTTAACTACATTATTGATGATTAAGTAAATTTATATCACTCAAAAATGAAACTATTCTTTGACCCTATAATTGTATCCTTGAAGAAGGAATCTGCAAGAGGAAAGTCACTATTTGGCATGTGGGTAACGTGTAGCAATGCAGGTATCTCTGAATTCACTGAATTCATTGAAAGTGAGACGTAGAGTTTAACAATTGGTTGGACTTAGATTCTAGAGTCTGAAAGAACTTAGACTAAGTCTCCCCCTGCCCCTTATTAACTGAATGAACAAAGGTTTTAGTTCCTAATCTGTTCAACATGGTTAACAACAATAATTTCTATGCTCACAGGATTGTTGAGAGGGTTACATGAGGCTATGTGGGAAAAGCTCATTGAATGGAGCCTGAGACATGGTACCTCGAATAAATAGGGCCAGCTTACCATTAGCCTAATCCTATGAGTTAGGTACTCTCCTGCCGTCTGTTGGAATACTGGCATAAGGAAAGCCAGTATCTTACGATGACCAAAATGTCAGCAGTGCCCTCTAGAGCTGTGCCACATTCAACCTACACATCCGTATGTGGCAGCACTGACTGAGCCACTTGTCACTATCGTCGTTATTATTAATGTTAATCTATTTCTTCAAATAGTATCTTTGGAAGAGGACAGTATCCTAAATATTCCAAAAATCTGGTTAAGCTCCTTTTTACCTTTTAATAAACTTTATTGGGAGAAACTTAACATGAAATATTTATAATATAGAATATACGATAGAAACCCAAGTCGCACTTAAACTAGATTCTAGCTATTCATAAACAAATACATGACCTGGAAAATAATCACTGGAGCGATGACATGGGGTTATAGACAGTTGTTTCTAATTTTAAAACTGTACATTGATTTTTGTTATAATATTTATGTGATAAACACACATACTTAAATCAATTTATATCCGTTAGCTATGAAGGAACTTTCATCAGAAAGTCATTTAACAACATAGGAAACTTTTTTTGGAGATGTATTTTAGAATAAAAATGGGAGGGGTGCCTGGGTGGCTCAGTCGGTTGAATGTCCGACTCTTGATTTTGGCTCAGGTCATGATCCTAGGGTCTTGGGATCAAGCCCCGTGTTGGGCTCTGTGTTGAGCATGGAGTCTGCTTAAGATTCTCTCTCTCTCTCTCTCTCTCTCTCTCTCTCTCTCGGTCTCTCTCTCCCCCTTCTGCCCCTCCCCTGCTTATGCATGCATGGTCTCTCTCCTGAAAAACAAAAGAAGAAGAAGAAGAAGAAGAAGAAGAAGAAGAAGAAGAAGAAGAAGAAGAAAAGTGGGAAAGACATGGGGATATGATGGAAGGAAAATGGGAATTTAGGAGCAGTGGAGATGAATGTACAGAATAATAAGATGTTAAAAAGATGATTCTTTTTCAAACCACTATCTTTTTAATGTTCAAGTAATTTTATGGTTCATCTTTCCATTGAATTATCTTATGCCTTACATTGTCAATCATCAATTTTTAATAAAAGTTCCAGGAAGGCCAGGTGGCTCTATGTACTGCATGCGAGCCTAAGGGAATAGAAATAATCTATTTTCAGAAGAGCCTTTACCTGTACTCCTCTGGGATGGTTTCTTCTTTGCACATTGAGCTGCACGTATTTGCCCTCTTGACATGCTTCCTTGTACTGCTAGAAGCCAGAGTTTGTGCTTGGCTAGCATACTATTTCAATTCTATCCTGTTTTCCCATATTGCCATCACAGAATAGCATCTTTGCCTTTCAAAACAGTGGAGCTTGTTTTATGAACATTTTGAGAAGAGCTTGTGACATTTAATGTTCTCCATCATTAGATCTATTAATTCTTCTTAGTTGCTGGAGAAGGATTAATTTGGTTAGCTGGGAATAGACTCAGTTCAGTTTTCAGATTATTGAATTCATTTCACCCAGAAAGCTACAGGGGTCCTGCTTTAAGAATAGAATCACTGGTTCTAACAATTTGGTTTTGGAAAGACTCTGGCAATAAGACCCAAGCGATCCTGTTCCTCCGCTCTTGGCTTAGCCGTGTGTAAAATTCGTCATCTGAATTGAATTATTCAGATGGAAGAAATATTCGTAATAAGAAGGTGGTTCACCTTGTTCACATTAATGACGAAATAAACAAGGTTACATCGTTTGTGGCCTATGGAGTCCTCAGAGGACGTCTGCATGTATTGTATCCATGAGAACCCCCAACACGGTCAGGTTGGTATGTGATCCCTATTTTAATGGTAAGAAAGACGAAACTCAGAGGGGCAAATGCCTTTTTAAGGGTCATGGTACTAGTGAGTGGCAGAAGCTGGACCGGAGCCCAGATTTCCTGATTCTAGGCCTGCCATGCCAAGGTCAGATGTTAAGTGATAGGGAGTTAACAGACATAAATAAACTATATTTTGGCCCATTTGGTTGAGATCTTGAACCATGACCTAAATTTGCCTTTTTTTTTTCCCCTATGAGGCATTTCCATCTCTCCCTGCCCCACTTTCTTGAGAATGTAAATTAATCTCCACTAATCTTGCTGAATCAGCAGGCAGACTAAAATAATCACTGAGAGGAATGTACTCTCTTCATTTATCTTACCGGGGAGTTAATTTTGGAGACTTAATTATCAGAAACACTGTCCCTTTGCGCTTGTGGTCACTTTTGCAGAGCTGCAAAACACAGTCAGTTGGTCTGATTTCATTACCTGCTTGTGTGGATCTGGAATTTGAGGCCGGAGGGAGAGCACTCAGGGACAGAAGTTTAGGCTCTAGATGTTGCACTCCGGATATTGGGAACTTTTCTCCAGTTGCTTTTCTACACCCAGCGGTTTATCCCTAACTTCTTATCCTCCCCACTATAAGAAGAAAATTGTTACAGACACGCACACGTATTTAAGTTGTTTGCTTCACATCTCTTCAAAGCCTATCACAGAGAGTGTGTGTGGGAGTGGTGGGGGGTGTCACATTCCCGAAAGATCTTAAATTTAAGCTTTGACATTTTATCCAAATGAAAATACCCAGATAATTTTATGGTGCAGTCATTGAAAGTGTGGGCTTTTAAATTTTTTTTAATGTTTTTATTTATTTTTGAGAGAGAGAGAGAGAGAGAGAGAGAGAGAGAGAGAGAGAGAGACTGAGCGCGAGCGGGGGAGGGGTAGAGAGAGAGGGAGATACAGAATCCAAAGCAGGCTCCAGGCTCTGAGCTGTCAGCACGGAGCCCACACAGGGCTCGAATTCATGAACCAGGAGATTATGACCTGAGCTGAAGTCCAATGCTTAACCAACTGAGACACCCAGGTGCCCCAAAAGTGTGGGTTTTAGAGTCAGACTGCCTGCTTTCCAATTCTGGCCCCCCCTCTTAGCACTGAGCTTTAGGCAGCTCACAGAATTTTTCTGTGACACATCACCCTTACCTGTGTAATTGGGATAATAATAAGTACCTTATGGAATTGTTGAGGGTGCAATGAAAATATATCTTTTAGGCACCAGAACTAATAAGCATTGGCTGTTATTATTTGTGCGTTAGAGTAAAAATGGCAATTTGTAAAGTGTAAGGACTTAAAATATACTGCCATTTTATAAACATGGTAAGGTATTTCACCAAAATTGTTGATGTATTGAAATTCTCAAGAAATGGAAATATTCCTTCTTTTTGCTAAAGAATTCCTTCTTTGAAACTTACTGTGGATTCCTGTCTACAGATATTTTTTTTTTGAGCATGTAGATATTCCAGTTTGAAATCAAGTAACGTTCACAGGAGGGATTTAAGCATGAAATAATTTTAGTCATAGAATGTATTCTAATAACTACTTTAGGCCCTCTCCTTCATTCTGCCAATGTCCTTTTGTGGAGCCATTGATTCCCAAAGTAAAAAATTAACCCTAAGGGCCAGTTCAGGTACCTTGTTGTCATGTTTTTCTCCACCATTCTGCTCATGAATACCAACTGAGCTCTTCTAATTTTACCACCACTAATCTGGCACTTAGGTATTTCATTAGGCCTTAAGGCTTATGACTATATACCTTTTCTCCTCTAGATTTTAAGTGCCGTTAATGTAAGAATTCACATTGCAATCCCTGAGTCTACTTATGCCTCTGACTCCTGAGCCCACAGGTATTGTCTCTGTTTTACCTCTGTCACTCCAGGGGCAAATGTCAGATGTCCTGCCCATTTCCTTAGGAGATCCATCGAAAACAGGCATTTCATGAGTTTCAGAAAAACTTACACATCATTTTGGGGAGGGGTGATTGTGAGTAGCCACACTGTTGGGAAGGAATATGACGCTCATCTTTTCTCTCCGCCATGCTGCCGCCCATTCTTCCCTTTCTAGAGTGCCCTTCCAGAGTTCCAGATTCTTCTATCTGCAGCCTTTGAGGTCTTTCCACTTTTGTTCGGTGTCTTCAGGGACAGTCAATTCCTAACAAGTAATTTGGGGAAAAACATTTTCTCCAACTTCTTATTGCTTTGGTTTTCCCAGAGCAGCAACTAGCATTTTTGGAATCCATCTACAATAAGCATTCAATAAATGTTGCCTGGTGATACAAAATGCTTGATTGTGATAGAAGCGACTGTGATAATTAGGGGCAGATAGTGAGAGTTTCTTGGAGAATCTGGGAAGGTTCTCTCTTGGGTATGGGATCGTACCTCCTTGCTATGAATTGAATGTGTCCCCTCATTTTGTATGTTGAAATCCTAGCCATCAAGGTGACAGCATAAAAGAGACCTCAAAGAGCCACCTTGCTCCTTCTACTATGGGAGGTTACAGCAAGATGGCCATGTGTGAGGAAGTCGGCTCTCACCAGACACAAAATCTGCTGGTGTCTTAATCTCAGACTTCCCAACCTCCAGCACTGTGAGACATAAATTTCTGTTGTTTATAAGCCACCCCAGCCTAAAGTGTTCAGGTAGAGCAGCCTGCTGGGACTAAGTCACCTCCCCAGCAGGATTACACAGTAAAGGGATCTGTTCTTACTCATAATAGTGGAAGCATTTTAAGGAGAGATGTGTTCTTAAACTGGCCACTCCCACTTCTCTAAGAACCTCAGAGCTGATAATCACTGGAAAGCTTATGACTGTAATCTCAAGCCTGGGAAATACCTAGAAGAGTATGTTTCTCTTAACCTTAACTCTCACTGATGGTGTGGAAAGGTCATGGATATTAAAGGATCCTGAATTTTCACTCCTATCCAAGCAATCCGACTGCAGCCTCGGGGATAAGTGAAAAGCTCAGTAGTACTCCCTGTGTGTGGCAAGCCAGGTTAGGTTTCTCCATCTTTTCCCTTGTGACAGGGCAAAGTGCAGAAGGTTCCCAGAACCCGGAGAGCAAAGACAGCCCGTGTTCTTCATGAGAACAGCTGATCAGAGGTAAGTGCTCTCTGGTTTCTAGAGGAGAGATCCTTGAAAAGGCTAGAACTCTAGCCAACAGGCGCAGAGAGGAGATGTTGTCTACTCATGATTCAAGAGGTTCAGGAGGTAAAACATTATCGACCTGGAGGTAGGAAACACCAACTCTCCATACAAGAAGGAGCAGGACTTCAGGCTCAGGTATGGACATGAGCTCTGCCTTAGCACGTTGTAAGCAGAATTAACAGCGAAAATACAGATCTTCCAGTTAACGCTTGAGTGAGTTTTTATAAGTTGATAGAACAACCGTATCATAAATGTTGGAGGATAGCATAGACCAGTGTTACCCAAAGGATGGACTGCAAGATATTTTAGGGGGTATGTAGTCATCTTTTAAACTTTTATACATTTGCATTTACTAAAATATAAGGAACCTTAAGAATGAGTGCATCAAACCTGCGGTTTCATGCACAGGCGGCAATCCCCTTCTGCAAATAGTAAGAACTCGAGATGATGCGTTCAAGCGTGTCCAGAATTGTTTCAAGACTTTGATGACTGACATTTTCACCCAAACCATGTGTAATATAGACAGTACAGATGTTATAGACTGCTGGTATGGATTTGTGTAGATCAAACTTCCACACTTACCATCACACATTTTTCAGGGAGGCAAGAAAAGAAGGGGGTTGGACTATTAAAAAACGTGATGGTGCGTGAATAGCCAAATTTAGGACAGTAGGTTTGACAACCACTTGGTGGAGATATTGCAGAAGAGATTCAAGCACTAAATGGATAAAATGGACTTTGAGGTCCCTTTCCTGCTGGAGAGTGTATACTCTTATGGGACCTGAAGAAAGGGACTTTATAAGGAAGTGATAACATAGCAGGTGTCAAAGAATACAGAACTTTCTTAACATTCCTATAATGATGGGGACTGGCACTTCCTGGGCAGGGGCTAGTTTTCTTTAGCTATCTTGCACTGTGCAAGATGCCCCCATAATGAACAACCGTGCTGCACCCCACGTAACTTTTGAACTCCTTCCTGGGTGTTCCTTTGGATAAAAAATCTGTTGATAATTATCTGAACCTAAAACTTAACTGCATTTGCTGTATTAACAGCATTTTTAAGTAATTGTAATATACACCCATTTTCCAGGTATATAACTATTGTTGTAATTCACAAGGCCATTATATTAATGGTAAAAATCCATTTTAATTAATTACTTTTATTTTTTTAATGTTTATTTATTTTGAGAAGGGGGATGGGCAAAGAAGGAGGGAGACCCTGGATCTGAAGTGGGCTCCACAGTGACAGCAGAGAGCCTGATATGGGGCTCAAACTCAGGTCATGACCTGAGCTGAAGTCAGATGCTTAACTGACTGAGCCACCCAGGTGCCCTAATCCATTTTAATTTATTATAAGTTACTTTTATTCCTACTACAATTGGGACCTTTTATTAATTTTTAAGACATTGTGTGTTTATTTGGGTTATATTATCTATGAATCCTATATCTGGTTCTATTTGAAAATTTTTGAAGTTGTACCTCCCTGCACACATTCTATTTTCATTAATAGGGCACCTGTTTGTCTCCTCCAAAGAGCAACTCCTATGATCTGGTGAGAGAATTTAATTCAGTACTTGTGTCGTAGAAATTCTAAATACTGGGATTTCTAGAAAACTTTTAATTAGAAGTTCCACAACAGACCCTGAAGATACCTGGATTTCTATACTATTTCAACCCCCATCAATCTTATTTATTAGAGATTTTTTTTTCAGATAGACTAAAGAAATATCTATAGTCCACAAAAACAGTTAGCCCAACCATTCATCTTTTTAGCTTAGCTGTCCTCAGACTTTAGAGCTCATTGAATCCCCTTGGCCAGTTGTAGAAAATGCTGGGTCATGGGTCCCATCATCATAAACTTGCATTGTAAAGATATGTCTTCATATTTCTGATATAGGTAGTTCTTTTTTTTTTTCATTTTTTTAAAGTTTATTTATTTTTGAGAGAGAGACAGACACAGCATGAGTCGGGGAGGAACAGAGAGAGAGAGAGGGAGACACAGAATCCTAAGAAGGCTCCAGGCTCCAAGCTGTCAGCACAGAGCCCCAATGCAGGGCTCGAACCCATAAACTGCAAGATCATGACCTAAGCCGAAGTTGCACTCTTAACTGACTGAGCAGCCACCCAGGCGCCCCAGAAATAGGTAGTTCTTGAGTCACAAGTTTCAGAAAACTGCTTGAGATCGTATGATTCATACTGGAGTTGAAGAGAAAAACAATCCAGACCTTGATATCTCACCTGTCAAAATACTCTCCTACAGGCCCCACACATATAGTAGACACTGCTGTTCTTGTGGGTAGAATCAACCAATTTTTGAAAGCACATATTTCAGATGTTCTCCCTGGCTAAAAGGGAATTACCCTAGTTTCAGAAAATATATATCAGGATGTGAATGTAAATGCAATACAATCAAAAAGATAGTGTTTCTCTGCTACATGATGTACTTCAGTAGGTTACTTAAGTTCAGGGCTATCATACACATCTCAGTTTATGAAGTTGGTTAAGAGCAAAACAAATGAAATGAACTTTGGTGCTATTTATTTTAATCCATTAGGAAAGCTGTTCTGAACCTTCTACTTTAAAGGAAATTAATTTGAATATTGACATCTCAGATATTGAATTTCAGACTTAGGTTTGGCAAAGGATGCACCGTTGTTCACGTGGCACTTCAGCTGCTACCTTTTGTGGAAAGTTCTATTGAAAACCGTTTAGAAAACCTAACATTAGAAAGGCTGAAAATTAATTAGCTGAAGTTAGTACAGATGTCGGTTACTAAGTGCACTCGGCAGCGGTCTTCAGAGAAGCAAAGATGCTCTTTCTCTCATATATATTTTCAAGAATTGTTTCACGTGATTATAGGAGCTGGCAAGTCTAAAATCTACATGGCAGACTGGAAACTCCAGCAGGAGTTGCTATTTCAATCTTAACTCCAAAGGTAGTCTCCAGGCAGAATTCTTTCTTTTTCAGGAGACCTCAGTCTTTTCTCTTAAGGCCTTCAACTGGTTGGATGAGGCCCACATACACTGTAGAGGGTAATCTGCTTTGCTGAAAGTCTATTGATTTAAATATTCATAACATCTAAAAAAAAAAAAAAAAACAAAACAACCTTCTGAGGCCCCTGGGTAGCTCAGTCGGTTAAGCATCTGACTTCGGCTTAGGTCATGATCTCACAGTTTGTGGGTTTGAGCCTTGTATAAGGCTTTGTGCTATCAGCTCAAAGCCTGGAGCCTACTTCAGATTCTGTGTCTCCCTCTCTCTCTGCCCCTCCCCACCCATGCTGTCTCTCTCTCTCTCTCTCTCTTTCTCAAAAAAAAAAAAAAATGCCCCTCCCCACCCATGTTCTGTCTCTGTCTCTGTCTCTCTCTCTCTCTTTCTCAAAAAAAAAAAAGTGAAAAAATTTTAATAAAAACATTTAAAAATACAATAAAAAAATACCTTCCCAGCAACATCTAGATTGCTGCTTGACTAAACAACTGGGCACCAGAAGCTAGCCAAGTTGACCAATAAAATTCAGCACCACAGTAAGCTAGATAACGAAGAACCAAATGGATCATGATGGAAACCTTAAACTTGAAACAATGGTGTCATCTTTGAAAGCTATGCCACAGCATTACCTAAACCAAGTGTTTTTTTTCCTCCTCTATACTACTGTAACGCTGGGGAATGCCTGTTTTAGGAGAAATCTTAACTATTTTCCATGTCAAAAATTAATTAATAGGTTGTATTTGTAAAATGACGGGGAAAGGTTTAAAACTCTAGGAAGCTTAAAATCAGAAGGATTTTTCTGCATTCCTAGCCTCCATTTTAGTACGAGGGGATTAAGAGTTTTATCTAATGGTCCAACTCTGTGAAAAGCTCCAATCTCTTCTTCCTCTTTAGTGATAAGACCCCCCAGCGTTGTTTGTGCTGGTGATGACTAACCATGATGCCATCCAGTTAAAGCTTTCTTTTTTCTTTTCTCTTTGCAACATATAAGATTATAATTTAGTTCTTCTCATCCTCATCTTATACTGATAGAACCAAATTTCTAGCCATCAAAGCAGCCACTGCTTTCTGTATCCTCTAGCTTTATGACTCTAACTCTGAACCAAAACATCACTTTTCTAGCTACAGGGTTAGAGAAGGAAATATGTAATTTATTCAAAATAAATAAGCAAATAGCTCCATATTGGCCTTTCTACCTGGATTGGAATGAGCCCGTGTACAAATCTCTTCTTTGGGGAAGCCCTCAGGAGATACTAAATTCTAGCTTTCCATCGATCCATCCCCAGAATATTTGGATGTCCTGGAATTCCCTTTTTGTTCCCTCACCCATTTAGCTGTGACCTTTGAGTGACTTCCCAGAAAGGCAGGAAGGCTTCATTTTGGTCAGGGCTGATGTTTCAATCATTTCTCCATTGCTCTCTTCTTTTAACAAATGCTAGTCACGCTTGAGTTGGGTTCTTTGAAGCTAAAGGCCAACATTTCAACCCTGTTCCAGAAGGACTCTCTTTCCCCAGGCCCTGAGACATAAGCTCCTCACCTCTTTGTCTCTGCCCCTTCCCCAGTGCCTCAGGAAGGCCTGCTGTTTGTTTTCTCACCTCCACCTGCCAATCAGCAGTGTGAGGAGGGGATGTCTGATGAGGTCCCCACTGACACCATTTTGCTGCCAGTCACAAACAAACACATTCCTTCTCGAGGAAACAACCTGCGGCTTTGCTTTCACCACCCCAGCTTGCAGAAAGAAATCCGAGGCTAATAGTGTTAGATTTGTGTCAAAGGCATTATTTATGCTCATTAGACATAGTGTGAAAACACAATGGCTTGTACACATGCTGGGGCATTTTGTTATCCCACTTGCCACTTCATTGCTATCTGGTTAACTGTTAATCCAACATGTACATAGTAATTGATTATTAAAAATATATAATTATGTCTAATTTTCTAATTCATGGAAAGATACAGACTTTGGTTTTACATATTTATGTGGCTGCATGTGCTTTTTTCAGAAGATGGGCTGGGAGATAATGAGTCTACTAAAAACTAATTTATTAAACCAAATTAAAACTTAATATATTTTACTGAGAAATGGCATCCATGTTTTTGGTGTCTAAGATTAATTTTCTAAGAAAGCAGAAGAAAGATTCACAAATGTGCGAGAGTGCAGAACCACATTGATTTTTTTTTCATTCAATAGCAATCATTGAATTAAATTGCTTCTTTATTCCAGATATGTTTATTGAGAGCCAACTAATTTCCATGCACTGTGGTAGGCTTTATACATAGTGGGAAGCAAGCAGACAAGGTTGTAATCATCACAGAACTTCAATTATCATGTGTGGGGTGGGTGGGGCAAGAAATATTGAACAAATGAACCCCCCCAAAAGTATATACGCATTAAGACTTTCAGAAAATAATAAAGAAGACTATGAAGAAGATAAAGGTTGTATGAGAGAAAATGAAGAGGTTATTGTCATATCTGTGAGTATGCCAGGCACTAAGACACTAGAATAATAAGAGGTGTCATTCAAGACTGAGACACTAGGTTTTCAGTCCAGTTGGGGCAACGACAGATAAACTAATGGGTAAGAATCCAGTTTGGTGTGTTCTGGGATAACCCTCATGAGTGAGGTCTTCTGGGGGCCCTAAGAAACCTAAGTCTTCTTGGAAGACTCAGAGAAGCCTCTAGAAGGAGGTAACATATCACCTTGAAAGAACTTAGTTATTTCACTAATGACCACATAACACTCAGCACTTTTTCCTGGGGTATAAATGACTTCTTGACACAAGCTGTGAAAGGGAATAAAGAGCACACATGGGTCTCAGTTGAGGGGAGAGAACTGGATGAAAGAATTAAAGAGTGTCTGAATATAGAAGTGAAGGTTTTTTGTTTCATTGTTTGGCCTAGAGTTTGTACAGTTGAATGTTTCTTTGACTATGGGAGAAGGGTAATTATATTCGAAAAGGGCCATTTACCTAAGGTGTAAATCAAGGGGAAACAAATCTCTTTCTCTACAGCCACTGTTAGTGCATTTCGGGCCTTCTGGTCTACACACGGCAGCTCCATCTGTCTTTGTACCTGCTGTTCATTCTTCTTCATACTGCAACCTCCTGCCTTTTCTCTACTTGGCATTGGTAACTTCTACCTGAACTTTGGGAATGTCCTTAAATGGCCCTCCCCTAGAGCAGTCCTTCCTGATTCTTCAAGATAGAGTTAACTTCTCCCTCAAGCAAGGGCTCTCACAATTTCTTCTATGTAATTCTTTTTCCTATTTTTTTTTTGCCACATTATGTTTGTTTATTTATCTGTTTCCACCAGTAAATTGATGAGATCTCTTAAGAAAATATGTTTTACTGACTCTTACTTGCTCATTAGCTATTGCAGAGTCTAGGATCCAGCAGATGCTTAATAAGTATTTGCTGAATTAAAGGATGAATGGATAAGTAAATGAATGAATCATCAGTGGACTCATGGCCTTCTGAGAACACTCACGATATCTAACCTAACCCGTCTCTCAAAGGTGACAGTAGTTTGAAGGCAGATTCTTTAATAGAATGAATAATAGAACCAGGATTGCCCTAACCCAATCTTCTGTAGGTGAATTAGTTGCATTGATGCGTAATATGCAACCCCATAACTGAGGCTTAAAACAATAATAGCAATTCATTATGTTGCAGTTTCTGTGAGTCAGGATTTTATGAGTCACTCAGTTGGACAATTCCAGCTCAAGTTTCTCATGAGATTATAGTTACATGTTGATTGGGGCTGCTATAATCTGAAGGCTTGACTGTGGCAAGAGAATACATTCCCCGGGTAGTTCACTCAGGTTGCTGGCAGGTTGGTTCCTCCTCATTTGGGCCTCTTCCTGGGACTTCTTCAATATCTTAACCACAAGGTAGTAGATTTCCTCAGAGTAAGCAATCCAGCAGACCAAAGTGGAAACTGCAATGCCTTCTATAACCTAGTCTTATAAGTCACACACTTTTGCCATATTCCATGGGGTAAAAAAGCTAGCTGTGATTCAGTGTGGGAGGAAACAACACAAAGGAGACAATACAAGGAGCTGAGGGCCGATGGGGCCGTCTTGGAAAGCCTGTTATCCCATCTGGCTATGTGAACTCTCTCTGTATTCTTTGAGAGGAATCAGAGTCTCCTTTACTAGGCTTTCCCCGAGGGGTATTTTGGAAGGTCATGAAGAGAAGGTTAAACCCACGGGGAAGCACACGTGAACCACATATGAATTGTTGACAGGCAAAGAGTCCTTGACTTATCTTCAACCTTTCACCTATGGTCCCCCATGACCTTTGGTAACATAAATAAATTTCCACAGCATCTCTCTTTTGTGGGTGTTATTTTCCTTATTACAGATGATAAGTTAGGGTCAAAACACAGGGGAATTGCCCAAGGGTACACCATATGTCACTGTCAGGATAGGGATTACAACTCAAGGTATCTGAATCCCATGCTTATATTTAGACTGGACTACCTCTGGTGCATAATGAATTGTGGCATAGGCTAACTTCTCTGAATTTCTTTTAGTCTACCTAACCCTTACTGAATTCATCCCTTTACCACCACCCCTAATGCATACACATATTTTAAACATAGCACACACAAACACTTACAGCCATACTTAACCACACACACACACGCACACACACACACACACACACACCTTACTCTTTCCCCGTGTCTTCTGAAAACCCAAACATGACAGCCTCTCTCTTGTGCCAACAGGGGGCCTCCAGGGGGTACTTTTAGAGTAAAAGCTGAGGCTTCCATGTTCAAAATGAGAAAGCTATAATTTTCATATTGTATCTCCTTGCCAATTGTAAATCAGTCATTTTAAGGATGCTTCCTATTCTTGTTTCCCTTCAGGCAGCTCTTATTCCTCTCCGGAAAAAGAAAAGATTTGCTTTATAGCTAACTGCAGGACTGAAATGACATATAAAATAGTAACAGCAGGGAACAAATGTGTCCCTAAAGTGGCAATATGGTGCCTTTTTGTGTGTTTTAAAGCTTTGGAGTGAGAGGCAATTTTTCTTTTCAGCATTCTATTTGAATAGGTGTTGAAAATTTAGAAAACAATATTAGGTGTGTTCAGTAATGGAGCCTGACCTGAGTTGTTCTGTACTATCAGTGGTAGGGATATATATATTTTTAATATATTCTAGTGTTACTCTGGCCAGCTGCTCTGATGATATTTGCAGGGCAAAGCTATCAAGCTAATAACAAAGATTGTTCCATTATTGGGTTGGAGTTTTTTGTTTATTATGTAATACTTTTCCCACCGAAATCACTGGTGTTCTATATCATTAATTGAAAAAACTGCAGAATAAAACCCTATTTTATTCCCTCCTTCATCTTTTCTCTTCCTTCCTTTCAATGTAAGAAATAGGCATTCTGACTGCCAAAGCTGTTTTCATTTTTTTTTCTTTTTCTTTTTTGTCAGATAGGGCAATTCAAACATTTCTTTTGAAACAAAGAGCCCAAAAGCCAAAGTAATGTCTATATTTCTCCAAACGCCCTGTAGTATCAATAAATCCAAGGGGCTGACAGCACAGGGAAAGTTCTACACTGAGAAAAAGAGCAAATTGGGTCAACAGTGTTGTTCATTATCCTCCATATTAGAAAACAATGCTGCTGAAGGTTATTTCCTGGAGGGAAGACCCCTGTGTGACCTGCCTTCCTCACCACACTGCCTGTGCAAGGTCCCCTCAGCCGAGACTTGCCAGCATCATTTCAAACAAAGGAAGAACAGCCTGTTCTTTTTTCTTTTTCTCTGTGTCCCTTTTCCTGTCCTCATTTTACGCTGCTAAGCCGGGGTCTTCATGTATCCCTTTCAACATTCATCACATGTAAGATTATGGAACGATTTACTCCCAGAAGGTCCCCATTTTCTGGTAACTGTTGGAAGATGAGGGATGGCCACACACCGAGCTGTGCTCCATCCGCACACATGAGGCGGGAGAATTTCCCACAGTGCCCAGCAGCGTGGCCATTATCTTCACTCCCAACTGGCTCTTCATTTGCCACTGGCAACCTAGGCAACCTTGGGTTGCTCCGCCTCAGGTTCTCATCTGGAAGATGGTTTGCCAGTTCCTTTCCATTTCTAATAGCTTTTCTCACTCTAGAAAACCAAGCCCAATGGGTAGCATTTCCAGATTGTGAGCTTGAAGATTGGAGCCTCCTGGGATTGGTGACAACACATATGCACAATGGGAGTGGGATTGGAAAAGAGGCAAAATGAAGCTTTACAACTGGCCTGTGCTGTAGCATAATCATGCACTTTCCTCTTACAGATTCTAAGCCACATGAGAAATAGATAAAGGGGCCAGGAATCAAAATGTCAACCCAATTATTAGCAACATCAGATTGGAAACCTGGTGTGGACCTGAGGCTCAACAGGGCTCAGCTGCCCTCCCTGATTGCCTACCCCCAGCTCATAATCTCATGCTTAGCACTTAACTATGTGTTCTGAGCCCTTGATATGATTAAAAACCCACTTCATTCTCACAACAAGCCTTTGAGGTAGATGCTATTAACGATCCCCATTTTACAGGTGAGAACATGGAGCCACAGGTAGGTTGAGTAGGGTGCCCAAGGTCACAAAGCATATATGTGGCAGAATCAGCATTCACAGCCGGTGCTACCACAACACTGGTCTTAAGCAGGCAAAGCAGCTGGAGAGGAGAATCAGCTTCCGTACCAAACAGGTCAAAGGATGCTGAGCAGAGAGGCGAGTATGTGAGGGTCTGGATGGGGGCCTGTGAAGGTGCCCTGAAGACCTTTCTCTAATCTCACAAATTAGATAAGTTACTCCTCTCTTGGAAGGAATGAGTAAGCCGGTGGGAATGTTCTTCTAAGAGGACAGATGTTTTTATTTTATGTGCCGAGGCAGGAATACAGGGAGAGAGGGAAGAAATAGTTTACTCCTCAGGGACAGCATCACTTCAGAATGATAAGAAAAGCCAGTGCTGGGGTGCTTGGCTGGCTCAGTTGACGGAGAATGTGACTCTGGATCTTGGGGTTGTGAGTTCGAGCCCCACGTTGGGTGTAGTGATTACTTTACAAAATAAAATTTTTAAAAAGAAAAAGAAAAGCTAGTGCTACATTCTACACTAGAGGCCAAGAGTTAACCATCTGATTGCCTGTGGGGGAAGTCCAGCCCCAGAATGGTGGCAAGCAGGACAGGCTACATGATCTCCGGGGCCCAAAAGAAAATGAAAGTGCAGGACCCCTTGTTTAAAATTACGAAGAATTTCAAGATGGTGACAACAGAACATTAAGACAAGTGAAGGGTCATTGTAAGCATAGGGTGTGGTGTGGCTGCACAGATCACACGCTCAGGAAGCCAGCCTTCATGGTAAGCCTAGAACTCTGGGATCTCGGCCATGATGAAAGTGGAGATTTCTCCTGGAACCAAGGACAACAAGATCATTACACCACTTTGATTAATGAGAAGCAGTAGCAAAGCTTACAGCTGCATAGCAGACTCACCTGAGGAGCTCTTAAAAAATACTGATGCCGTGTGAACCCCACATCACGGCAACTGAACCAGTTGGGCCTAGGATCTGGGGAACCGGTGCTTTTAAAAAGTTCCCCATAGAAAAAATAGTTTCAAACAGAGAGGGTGGCAAACCATAAGAGACTCTTAAATACAGAGAGGCGGGCAGGGGAGAGGGGGAAATGGGTGATGAGCATTGAGGGGGGCAGTTGTTGGGATGAGCACTGGTGTTGTATGTAAGTGATAAATCATGGGGATCTACTTCCAAAGCACTGTATGTTACCTAACTTGACAATAAATTATATTTAAAAAATAATTCTAAGCAACTAAAAAATGAAAAGCTCCCCATGAGGGTCCAATGTGCAGCACAGTCAGAAAGAGTGGTTTATTTCATTTCTAACCAGCTCAAGGGTCCTCAGGAAGACATCTTGAGCTGTGGTTCTAGAATTTTCCTTTTTGAGATCCTCAGGTCTGAGGTGCTGCAAAGGAAGTGCCTACATCTGGGCCTGGCAGGTTACAAATGAGCAGAGAGTGTTGCAAATAAGGAAAACGGATCCTCGGCATTTGTCTCCGTAAGCAGCAGGGAGCCTTGGAGACCATGGAAAAGTCTGGAGCCCAGGCAGTATCTAAAGAGGGTGACAGCTTCTCAGTCCTTGAGCCGTTGTTGTCGTGAGGTAAGTGTTCCTGAGTGGCCAGATCTTGTTATTCATCCAGAGAAGATGGCCATCCAGATTGCTAAAGGAAGTATCTCAATTTTTACATGTGCTGGCAAATTCAAATGAAAAACAGAACAAGAGTAACAAAAAAGGTAGGGTCGTCTGATTCTGGCCCCACAAAATAGTGGAGGTGGCTCACAGACTGTCTGCAGCTGAAATAAACAGCCAGAGAATCAGGGACTCATAGCCATTTGAACTGGAAAACACTCATTTTGTGGATGAGGACACCAGGACTCAGAGAAAGGGAGGGGACCCAACCAGCCACACCGTGCGTGCACAGGGACGCCAGATGCACAACACAGGGTTCTTGGTCTGACTCCTCTATTCTTTCTCCCACCTTGCATTGTATTTGGAGAAGAAATGCAGACAGATGCAAACTTCAGTGATTCCTCAACAGAGCATTTGAACAGGATTAACCAAAGTTTGTCTCACATTCAACTCATTGTTCTCCTGATCACTTAAGTGACTGGCCTTGATTTGAATTAATGCAGACCTCATATTGTTTGCTGTGTTATTTACAGTAGTGTCCATAGCACGTATAGCAGATGCCCGTCTCACGGCAGATGCTCGGTAAACACTTGTTGAATGAACGAGTGAATGAATACATTAGTGAATGTCACAAAGGTACAGACTCTGGGTATTTGTGGTCCTTATTCTTTTTTTATTTTTATTTTTTTACCTCAGGCATTCCCTAATAATCATAATTATATTGTTAGGTTACATTTTAAGCCACTAAATCAATGTTGTTCTTCCTGAATTGAGAGGAATCACTCTTTGCAGGAATAGAAATAGCGCTCTAACTTAAAAGTAGCCAATCAACTCTCTTTTTCTTAAAGGTTTCTCTTTTTTCTTAAAAGTTTTCAGTGCCAAACAATGTAGCAACAGAAAGGCTGCCTGGCTGAGATTGGGTATCCTGACTTCCGGACTTTTTTTTCCTCTGACCTCAAAACCAGGGTAATTCCTGGAGACTATCAAATAGGTCCTACCCTGACTTCTCCGTTCTGCCTCAGTGTTCATTTTGCTTCACATGTTCAGGACTTTTAAACTGACATGCTAAAAAGAAATCAGATTTCAAAGTTGATAGGGATCGAGTGAGGGCACAGGTTTTTCTAATGTCTTATTTACTTGCGCAGGTAAAAGTAATGATAAACTTTGCAGAGCAATCGAGTGTTTTCCAAAATACTTTGCGTTAGATGGGATATGAGCCTCTGGACAGCTTTGTGAGGTCAGGATTCAGCAGGTAGCATTATTCCAGTTTCTCAGAGAGGAGACCTGAGGCTCTAAGGATTCTCAACTGACTGAGGGTCATAATGCTGAAAAGTAGTTTTGTTGATTCTTGAAGTCCAGGCTGTGCAATTCAAAGAGAATTACTCTAAACACCAGGTCACGAGGGAGAAGGAATCCGTATGCACCCTGTACCCAGATGGGTTTGTGGAGCCCTGGAAGGAGTTCCCCAAGTAAGGCAGGACCAGTGCGCATGGTCTTTCAGGGACACGGCGTAGGTGGAACATACGTGCCAGGAATGGTTTGTGTTAGGAGGAAGGGGCTTGCCTGCCGAGGTCTTTCCTCCCCCTGGACTCTGGGATTCTCTAGAGGGACTGTGCTAACAGAAGGGAAACATGATAGCCAAGAGAACTGGCTTGCTGGAGGTCTTGGGGTATGAAGACGGTGTGAGGGAAATCCGGGCTGCACGGTTCATAGCTAACACAAAAGGAACTTACGAAAGCGGAATATTAAAACAAACAAGTGAGTTAAAAATAACAAACTTTTACTGACTTGCCGTGACTTCCCTGGCCTGCTTAGGCACAGAGCGTCTTTGAATCATTTTGTTAGCTCCGGAATAGTCAAATATTGACCTCCAAAAATAGCAACTGCATAGTTTCCCCCCTAATATTTTTAGCATACTATGAATTTCATTATAGGGAGCTGAAGTCGGGTTTTTTGTTTTGTTTTGTTTTTGTGGTTGTTTTCTTTTTGATCCACTCTCTTGGGAAAAGAAGTGAAGGGATTTATATGTCTTTGAGGGGACCCACGAGGTGGTGACTGGGGGTGTGGGCAGTGAGGAGCCAGCACCCTTTTCCCTGTAGGTAAAGAGCCTGGGAAAGGAAGCCCTTTTCATAGGAATTGAAAACTTCTTTACTGTGCTCTGTGTTCCCCCACCGAGTAAATAAACACACTGTCTGCTTGGAGGCCTCTCTGGGAGGCCTCAACAGTGTTCACGGGAACAGTAAGTACAGCGTGCGGGGAGCCCATCCACAGTGCCACGCACTCCACTAGGAGTGTTATGTTCCTTATCTCATCTCTTGCTTCCGAAAACCCATAACATGGTTATTATCCCCATTGTACAGACAAGGCAGGCCCCGAGGGGTGTTGCAACTTGCCCAGGGTCACACAGGAAGCGCGGTGTCTGCCTGAATCCAGATGCCTGCCCTTCACTCTTCTACTCTGCAGACATCCAAAGGCAGCATTCACTCCAACACTAACTGAGCCCCTCTGTGGACCAAACGCTGCGTTAGGTGCTAGGATGAGGCTGCTGTATTGATTTCAACCACCGGACGTTGGGTTTTTATCCCGTTGGTCAGGTAATACATGTTCTGTAGCTGGTGGATATATTCTGCCGTGTGCTTTTTCCTAAAGGCATTCCATAGCAGATGAACTCGGCTTTTCAACCAACAGGGAGACAGTGGTTAGGAAGCGAGACTTGTAAAGAAATGGAAAATATGAGAGAAGCAGGTCAGAGGCTTGTATTTTCTTGGGGTCACCTTGAGACTGCTACTTTTCCTGGGGTGGGGAAGTTTGAAGAGACCCCCCCCCCCCGCCCGACCCCGACCACCCTCCCATCAGAGGATGTTGGGGGGGGGGTCAGATGGGTGGGGCATGTGCAAATCATTAAGACCTTAGGCATGACACCTGAAGCCTTTTCCAGAGTCGGATGTGGATTGAGAAATTAGCGGGGCTTTTTACTAATTGAGCCATTTAATCCCCAGTGAAGTTCAAGGTCAGTGTCACTTTTGGACTTATGAGTGTCATAAGGCTGGTTGCTTTTTGATGATAATGATAATGAGTCACCATTAGATCCACATTCCATTGCCGAATCTCTGGTAGTCATAATACCAGCCAGCCTTTACTGAGTATGCACTCCTGTCCAAGTCCTTTAGTTATATGTCCCCATACCCCTGCCTGAAAAGAGGTGCCACTGTCCCTTTTTTAACCTGAAAAAATAAAATCACAGAGATTTAGGAAAATCAAATGGTTTGCTCATGGGGCAAGGTCAGCCCCATGTCTTCCTGGCTCTCATGCCTGTGCTTTTAGCCCTACGAGGCCTCTGTCAAGACCAGAGGGGGCAGAAACCACAAAACGTACATCTTGCTCTTGAGAAGTTCATGAAAGCATCAGGACAGAGACACAGAGCTGAATACAGGAGTGCTGGCTCTGGACTGTGACTTGTCAGGTGGCAGAGTTGGCCCAGTTACTTAGCTTTCCTGGCTCAGCTTCCATTTCTGTAAAATGGACATCATAAAACTACCAACTTGCCAGGGGAGTCCCGAGTACTAAAGGAAAAATGCCTTCCAGGATTCTACTGCATAAGAGGAGACACCAAGAAGGCATTCTTCTGCTCCTGACCATCTCCCCTTAACACTTGGCACATCCAGCCATGCTGGCCCTCCTGTTCCTTGAAGGAGCCCTGTTCCCTCTCACCTCAGGGCCTTTGTGTGGAGGATTTCATCTGCCTGTGATGCTCTTTCCCTTTCTCTCAAATAGTGTTTTTTCAAAACAAACAAAAAAAATCTTCCTTTCCTGATCTCCAGGTTAGATAAATTCCCTTTCTCCTTATAATTTTTCTTCATAGCTTTTATCATAGTTTTCATACATTTTCAAGATGACTTAATGCATATCTTTTCCCAACCAGATTGGGACTTTTCCCAGCCAGACTGGGACTTTTCCCAGCTAGGCTAAATTTATAATGGCTGAGCTTCTGTTTTTTCATGACTGCATCCATAACATGCAACACTACATGGCAGTGTTAGATATGTGTTTGTTGAATGAATGAATGAATGAATGAATGAATATAAAACACTACATCTGGAGGCCCCTCTCCCCCACTCACGCATGCAGTCTCTCTCTCTCTCTCTCTCAAATAAAATAATAAAATAAAAAACACCGTATCTGGCACATAGAAAGAATTCAATAAATTAAAGTACCATTACTATTATTATACAAAGTACCAAGAATCAACTCAAGAGTTATAAGTCACCAGTTGACAATACAAGTGATAGCATGAGGCAGTGTATCAGTTATCTATTGCTGCAGTAATGGTGAGTAACGAACAATTATAAGATGCAATGGCTCCAAACCATACGCTTTTCTTTAAAGTCTGTGTTTCTTCTGGCCGCACCAAATATAACCATGGCTTGTGGTGGTGTCGATCTTGGCTGAGCTCTCCCACATGTAGGGGAGTTGGCTCTCAGGGGCGGCACAGCTAAGACCACTGAGCAGCCTGACTCTGTTCTGAGTGTTCATCCTCCAGCTTGCTGCCCTGCATGTGTTCTCGTGGTGAAACCAAACTGTCCTGTGGTCTAGCTCTGGAACACATTGCATTGACCTTAGAGAAAGGCTGGTGCAAAGGAAGAGGAGGAAATCTGATTGTAAACAGTAGCTTTCTTCCTTTGTATTTGTGTTTTAGGCCTGTTTTCCTGCAGCTGCTGATTGTAAACTACGGACGATAAATGGCAGTAGGTTCTGACAAACTAAAGAGGTGAAGACTTATTTTCTGATTTTCCTGGTGGTATTTTCCAACTGGGCAGCAACCCCCCAACCAACACCCCTTTTTTAAGCTTACTTATTTAAATAATCTCCACACCCAATTTGGGGCTCGACCCCAATATCAAGAGTTACGTG
Source organism: Acinonyx jubatus (assembly GCF_027475565.1). Taxonomy (NCBI): domain Eukaryota; kingdom Metazoa; phylum Chordata; class Mammalia; order Carnivora; family Felidae; genus Acinonyx; species Acinonyx jubatus. The sequence continues at coordinate 138,990,579 of NC_069384.1, forward strand.
CTCCTCTGACTGAGCTGGCCCCTCTGCAAAGCACCTTTTGAATTAACTGGGGGCTACTGAGCTGGAGAACAGAAACCGATCTTTTCAAGCATCTCACACAGTCTGAGATATGATGGATACTTGGGTTTTAATGAAAACACTGAGGATCAAATTGTCAGGCCTGTGTCAATGGGCAGTGGCCTCTTGGAGCCTATACTCAAGTTTGCCTGCTGTGTTGCCTTTGAGAGATCATAAGCTCTTTGTGATAGCTTTTTGTTGATTCACTTTTATTTTATTTCTGTCTTTCTTTCTGCCTACACTCCCTTCTTCATCCCTGTTTTTTTTTTCTCTTTCCTTCTTCAAATAACCATTCCTTGGGCAATAGTTAAGAAGTTTCTGTTTTTATTTATTGCTCAGAATGTGGTTATTTGTCCCTCTCCTCTCTGCACAAATAGTTTCTCTCCCACAGCATTCCTTAATGAATTCTCATGTACTGGAAACATTTACTCCATAGCTTTGGACATATTTCACTAAGGCAAGGTGGAAAATCATAGACCCTTGTTATCAGTTAATGACCCAGAGCTGGTTATTATGGGAATAAGTATTAAATAGAGCAATCTGCTGTATTTCCCTTTGCAACTCTACTCCCATATTTAAATGTCCGAGAGATTCTTACTACCAAAAATTATAACGAAGTTTATAAAATATCAGACTTCAAAAAACTTGATTTTACAAATGGGGGAAATTGAAGTTCCAAAAGATAGTATTTAAAAGTGAATGAAAGATTTATATAACTTGTGAACGTGTTTTAGTTTCATACCAGGGAGCCAGGCTCAGCCAATACTTTCATGTTTTTGACACTTCTCCCTGAGGTCAGTCTGTTTCAGGGTCAGCAATGGAAGTAATCAGATTCTTACTTCTCACTCAACCTGGGTAGTGGCTGGTGGTGGCTGAGGCAAGTAACTTCTTATCTCAAACATCCTGGCCACTTCGTTTTCCCACATCAAGCTCTGTCCACTTCCTTGACCAAATATGCAAACACTGATATTTTCAATCCTTGGAGGAGGAAGTAGACAGAGAAGCCCGCATTGTATCACAGAAATATCTGAATTGACAGACTCCATGGGAAGAGCCTTATACACTCAGATGGAAGTAATCTACTTGATACAGAAATCACTGATTTAAATGTACCTGTTTAAGCTTGCAACAAACCCCTTCCGAACTACACATTTAAAGTTGTGAATACCATTTCTAGATTAGACTTTGCTAAACTCTAAAAACACAGAGTAGAATCATCTAGAAAGTAGTTTTTAACTGATGCTTTAGGGACTCTGAATCCATTAACTATAAATTTGTTTTCCAGCAACTATCCAAAGTAGTGTTCCCTACAAAGTAAAAGTTACACTTATTTTGAAACTTATAAAAAGGAAGCCACTGCCATGGCATCAATGAATAAAGAGATAACGCTATTGGATAAAGCCGGGCATTTCTAATTTATAAATAACGAGACACCGCACCACACACAAGGTTCAGATTAACTTTTTTTATAAGTTCCCAGTCATGTGTTCTCAAAGACCCCATAATACCAAAATGTCATGATCATATTGCACCTTCATTGCACTATTACTATTTTTGTGTTAACATGATTGATAATTGGTATGATGGTAAATGGGCAAAGATTTATTAAATGACCAAATGGCTGAACAACTCAACTGTTACACTCATTGAAATAAGTAACCTGATTATTTACTTAGGAATCAGTCAGCTGAACATATCAGACAAATAACCCTCCCCCCTGCCCAGGAACACCTATATCAGACATTGAGGAATAGGGAGACTCCTCTGGCAGAGATCCCCAATTTTGTGGGCCGTGACCCATTCCTGAAGCCTCAGTCTATGTAGTTCTTATTCCTCTACACCCAATTTTACTCTTTATTCTACATTCATCCATATTATTCTTGGTAGAACAGAGATGCTTTCCTTGGCTCCTTTCCATAATCATTATCCCTATCCCAGCTTCCTTGGGCCTGCCCCAGGCAGTAATGCACATCATTGTCCGACGCCATCCCAAGGCCGGTCACACACGTAGTTTTTCTCTGTTTTGTGGTTTCTTCCTCTTTTTACTGAGCGACTGGAGGACTGGTGGAGGCCTCAATACCTAGAATAGTCTGTAGCAATGGCAACCAGTCAGGAGCCTAGAACTGAAATTTATGTTCCTCTTTCAGCTTCCTTAGCACTGCTAGGAATAGTTATGGGAATAGCCTGCAATCGCTCTCAGAACTTTTTGAAGATACTCTTTGCAATTGCTACCTCATGGAAAATACTGGGTTTCCTACTCTTTATGACTTAAATGTTTGAGTATACTCTTCTACCTCTACGAGCTGGGCCTCCATCCAATATCCTGTCCTAATTACAGATCAAGGTACCTCTCACTTTGGCCATATGACTCTTACTAACAGTCTCTCTCCAGGACTCTTTGTGGATCATGTTAGTAAAGGCCATTAGTTTAGAGAACTGCATATATTCTTTTTTTAATGTTTATTTTATTTATTTTATTTTATTTTTGAGAGAGAGAGAGAGAGAGAGAGAGAGACTGAGCGTGAGTGGGGGAGGAACAGAGAGACAGGGAGACACAGAATCCGAAGCAGGCTCCAGGCTCCGAGCTGTCAGCACAGAGCCCAACGCGGGGCTCGAACTCACGAACCGTGAGATCATGGCCTGAGTCGAAGTCGGATGCTTAACCGACTGAGCCACCCAGGCGCCCCAAGAACTGCAGATATTCTTTCAAGTGCTATGATTAATTGGTAAACACCCATGTGTTATTTATTATACCAAACTAACTTTTATCCTTTGAAAGCTAATAAAGTCCCCATGACATAACCATTATGTCAATAGACATTCCAATAGCATTCAACCTACAGTTGAATTCAATCTGGATATTTGCTCCATGTATTAAATTGTGTGTTGCTCTGGTAAATTAGTGAAATCACGATTTTATTATTTTTTAAGTTAGTTCATGAGTACATGGATGTGAAGGAAAAATCAGTGGAAAATATATTATTGTAAAAACCATTCTAGTGAATATCTTTTCTTCTTCTTTTTTATTTTTTTTGGGGGGGGGCATACTACATGATTATAAAAGACTGTAAGACCCGAACAAGATCACACGTTACTGCATATGACCTATCAAAATGAGATTTTGAGAAATTAAATTTCTAGGGTCGTAGATTTTGTGTCAGTTGCAAAGCTGGGATCAGACCCTCACAGCTGTTTGGCAATGGTATATATATAAATTTCAAATTTGATTCTCTGGCTAGTCATCTTTGCTGTTTCAGAGACCTCAATCTGATTGTAGAGCTTAATGAGGATATCCTTTGCAGTACATCCTAGCAGAGAGTAAAAGTCAATAGTACTATACTAAAACCCAGAAACAACAGGGAATTCCGGGGCGTGGGGCACACTCATTGTCTGTCAATGCCATCACAGAAATTTAGGACACAGGTAAAATTTCAGATCTCCTGTCTGCTGGTCCAACCCTGTGCAATAAATGCATTTGAGAAGCGGGGGGGGGGGGGGGGTGGTGGTACTTAAAGCACTGCCTTGATTTATTTTCAAAAAAATAAATTAATAACCCATAACCCCACCCAACAACACTCAATGATTTGGTATGAAAATACCTCTATTTTACCCATTTACATAAAGAATCAGCCACACATTAAGGTACACCTGCCACCGGCCCATTAGTGAATCATCACTGCATTAAGAAGCTTTCAATACCCAATCTTTCTAATGTCGTTAGACAACCTTGACCTTCGATTTCTTGCAGTGTGAATAATATTGCATCCTATCTACACAGAACAGTGTAATCATCTTTTCTATTCGTGGCACTAAGACAGTCAACAGTATTTGATACAATCAGCATGTGTCTTGATACGGAAGGCACATGGTGACAAGCCTAACTGAATGTAGTTATTCGGCTGTCATGAAATGCACCTTATGGTGATAAACTTCCACCATAAAATTGGAAGACTATCACATAAACATGTTTCACAAAGAAATACACTAGCAGAATTCACTGCCGGGTTATTGTTGGAAAACAGTGTTCTATTTATTGTGCTGCGATTTTTACAGTATGTGTCAGTGTTTGGGTGCTCATTACATTTTACAATGAAGTAATTACTGGGTGGTGATTTCTTTATTCTGGACAACAATTCTATCTAATTAGTGAACAATAAATTGAAGTGGTTAGATTAGCGAAATCTGAATGGACATAGCAAGACAGGCTGATTTTCAATGTGTAGGAAGCATTGTGTTGTTTTAAATTTACACTCTCAAACTACGTGCACATTTTTTAACTTCATGGTAAATAATTTTTTCCTATGTGCCGGCTCTCCTTTCTACCTCACTGTCTGCTTTTTCTGGTTCCCCTGCTCTCTCTCTTTCTCTAATGTCACCACATTATTAATTAATAAAATAACATCAGTGGTTTGATATAGTATCTGAAGTACACCATTGAGGGTAGGGATATAATCATCATCTGTATTCACCTAACTCCTAAACTGATAATATACAACTTATTTAAAGACATTTGTCCTTCAATTTTATTGTGACCCCGGGAGTGATACTCATATTCCACTGCCTGCTCTCCACCTCTGAAGGGTAGAAGGAGCTGTTCATGGAATCCTTATGCTAGGAAATCAGCCTCACTGATTTTGCTGAGGAAAGGTCTTACAATTTCATGTTCCCCTCACAGAGCTGGGAACTGCCTGTATTTATCTGATACAGTCTTTTTCACATATCATGGATGTCGAAGCTATGTGTTTTGTTGGGTTTGTGCCTCGAAAAATAACCACAACCAACTTCGAATTTTATGCACACCAATGACAGATAAATGCTCCTTTTTAAGGAGAAAACATAAAAGCAGAGAAAACCATAGGCAGATACAAATCAAGACCAGTAGGAATTGGAGCCAACCATTCCCCTGGTGCCGGGCCATGCTGCCTGCTGGCGGTGTAACCGGGTCTTCTGAATTCCCAGCAACCCCTCAGTTGGTAGCCCAAGATGCTAATGTTCTTTAGGTCTGAGGGAGCAAGGGAAGGGATTTTCAAAATTGCTACTCAGGGAGGAGTAAAGGCTGGAATGGAGGTGAGAGGTAAAAACAATAAGAAAAAGAATAAAGCAGGCAAGTAATAATTGAAAGAAAACCATTGTAGCAGTACTAACTCAGACAAAAAAATGGATTTTAAAGCAAAACAATTGCTAGGAACAAAAAGGGGACACTAAATCATCATAAAAAGAGCAATGTACTGAAAATGTATTGCAGTCATGTATATGAACCTCACAGCACAAGCTTAACTATATATAAAACAAACACTGACATGGTTATATGGAGAAAATGAAAAAGTTACAATCATTGTTGGAGATTTTACCATGTGCCTATTGGAAAGAGGATAGAAAAACATTGTAAGAATATAAAAAAAAAACTGGCAATTCAAAAAATCTGGGGAGTTAATTGTTGGGGGCAACCACACTAAGCTTCAGAGTTTGGTTGTCAGAGGAAACTCAGGCCCAGTGCTGTTAGACCATCCAATCCTTTTTTTTTTTAGTTTTTTTTTTTTTAACGTTTATTTATTATTGAGAGACAGAGAGACACAGAGCGTGAGCAGGGGAGGGGTGGAGAGAGGGGGAGACACAGAATCCAAAGTAGGCTCCGGGCTCAGTGCTGTCAGCACAGAGCCCGACGCAGGGCTCGAACTCACAACCACGATATCATGACCTGAGCTGACGTCGGTTGCTCAACCAACTGAGCCACCCAGGTGCCCCTAGACCATCCAATCTTTCAAGAGAAATTGGAATCGGGATTTTCAGGTAAAATCTTCTTCTTGAAAGCGTGGCAGGTGAAGACTCCAGCATCTTCCGTGACGCAGTGTGGGCGACACACGCCAGGCCCCCAGCTAGGGTCTGTTTCTGAGTGCACTGATGTCTGCCTTCCCTTTCGTACATTTTTTGAGGTTCCAATCTTTGTTTCTCCATGGCTGTGTCTTCAACGGTGTTTGAAGATTAAATGAGAAAAAAAAATTCAATGTAATAATGATCACATTAATTAATGATTTATTTTTACAACTTATTTCACTGAATGCTTTATATATATTCATACGATAGAAATTTCTGGTAGTCCCAGGGAGAAAAGTGATACTGTGTATACCCTCTCTCCCCTACCAGTCCAAGCTCTTCCTAAAACATGAAGGAAATCTTACTCTTTTGTGCTCTCCAGTGCCTAGCTCATTAGCACAGGGTTGATAAACGAGAAAATAAATAGTTGGAGTGACTACATTTGTAACTCTTTATAATTATTATAATTCCATTGGCAAACATTTATTCAGCACTTACTGTGTGTCAGATACTGCTTGATTTTTACATGTAATTTATTAATTCCCACAACTACTACAGTTATGTCCATCTTACAGATGAGGAAATCTAGTTTGAGAGTAGGAGCAAAGCTAAGTAACTCAGAGGAGCTCCCACAGCTTATAAGTGATGAAGCCAGGAGGGACTGTGTCTCATAAAAGCCTCATAATACATCACGTATTTCACAAAGACCTCTCCAGTTAGTGAAAAGGGAAGTTCTGACTGCAGCAAATGTGAAAATTATAATCCCCTCTTTATAATCTCAACTACTTAACTGACATTTTCAGTTAACTCCCTTAAAATTTAGCAGATATTTATTAAGCCACAAACTGTAAGTCTGGTCCTGTGGATCTAGCCGTGAACAAGACAGAGAAAATTCCTGCCTTCATGGTGCTCATATTCTAGGGGAGAAAGAATAAGTAAACAGATAGGAATAGTGAATATGAAACAGAGATGAAAATAAATGCAGGGATAACATAATTTTAAGTACAAGAATAACAGGGTGCTTTTTCAGGTAGGATGGTAAGGAAAATCTTTCCTGGGAATAGCAGGAGAATGAGTTCCAGAGAGAGAGAGAGAGACAGAGAGAGAGAGAAAGAGAGAAGAACAGACACAAAAGCATAAGAAGGAGTGTGCTTATTGGTTCAAGAACCAGGACCAATGGTGGGCAAGGGAAGCCAACAGGGGCCAGATCCTGTAAGAACTTCCAGGCCAGAGAAATGATTGAGAATTGTTATTTCAGTGTGATGGTAAGCCACTGGAGGCTTGAGGGCAGGGAAATGACAAGATGTGATACACGTTGTACAATCATCATTCTGGTCGCTATGTGGAAATATGGAGGATGGGGTTAACATGGAGTTCTTTGCATAGTTTGGGGTCATTTATATGGGCCTGTTTTGTCTTTACCTATCAGTAAATTTGGGGAAAGACTAGAAGCCAGAACACTAATAAGAAGTCTTGGGTAAATCCCTTAAGCTATCTAAACTTCTGATTTTTCCTCCGTTATATGGAAATGATATCTGCTCAGCCTCCTCCACAATATTATTGGATTAAATGAGATAGTGTAAATTTAAGTGGGCATGTATTATACACATGTAAGAAGTAATGCGTATTATTCAGATCATAGTGCTGGTGATTACAATGGCAAAAAAGATAAAAAATATGATGTAATGGTAGACTATTTTCGTTTCCACTGTGTACCCAATTTAGGTGAATAGAATGAACTGTGTGCATTTAGTAGTATTAACTCCGTATTATGGGAGTGGACATTATGCTTCTGGTATCACAGTAACTCACGAGTGCTCTGCTTGGATTTTGTTGACACAGTCCAAGTACAGCTGAAAAAACAAACTCTTTTAAAAACCTCCGTTTCTAAACTCTGAACACTTAGGAAAACGGTCATCAGGTCAGGGCTCCTGGGTGGATCAGTCGCTTAAGCATCTGACCTCAGCTCAGGTCATGATCTCACGGTTCACGAGTTCGAGTCCCATGTCAGGCTCCGTGCTGACAGCTCAGAGCCTGGAGCCTGCTTCAGATTCTATGTCTCCCCCTCTCTCTGCTCTTATCCTGCTCGTGTTCGGTCTCTGTCTCTCAAAAATGAGTTAAAACATTTAAAAAAAATTTTTAAAAATACTCATCAGGTCACCTACATTATTTTTCTGACCAGTAGCCAACTGTCTTGTGTTTTTTCTCCAACTGCTTTTTTCCCAGACGTCTTTTATGAACGGTCTTGGCATCAGGTAGATGAAAGCAGCGGCTCTAATGGCTGAATCGATGTTATGGCTGCTGTTTCCATGCGCTGCCAGTTGGCCCCGAGAAGCTCAGAACGAGGGTCTGACATCGCGCGCAGAAGCAAGGTGTTATGTCAGAACACGCCCAGAATTTGGAAGTGGACAGCGTACACAAGCTCGAACCCCAGTGGGTTTTGCTAGTTTTGTGGCCTTGAGCATAATTTTGAAAGTTCTTGAATCTCAATTTGCTTATATGTAAAATGGAGACAGCAGTGTTTGCCGACGTGTTGGCCCAAGCCTTCAGTAAGACCCGTGTACAGGGCGCCGGGCAGATAGTGGGCTCGCAGCTGATAGCTCCTGCTGCTCTCCTAGGGGCAAACCTATTTCTCATAGTAGCGGGCGAGGGTAAGGATGGGAGGCCACTGTGAACTGGAATTGGTTCTGGGTTGGTTTTAGAATTGTTGGAGTAAGGATTGCAAGCCTGCTTCACGTTCTCTCTCTGTCTCTCACCGGCCTGTTTGGAATCACGTTTCTGCCCCCTGAAATGCCTTAACCTTAGAACCCTTTCAAAGGGTTAAAGATTAAGGCTAGGCAGAGGCACCTGGTGGCTCAGACAGTTGGGCATCAACTTTGGCTGAGGTCATGATCTTACGGTTCATGAGTTCGAGCCCCGTGTCAGGCTCTGTACTGACAGCTCAGATCCCGGAGCCTGCTTGGGATTTTGTGTCTCCCTCTCTCTCTGCCCCTCCCCCGCTCATGCTCTGTCTCTCTCTCTCTCTCTCTCTCTCTCTCTCTCTCTCAAAAATAAACATTTAAAAAAATTAAGGCTAGGCAATTATTTCTGAAACAATGTTGAATGAGTACATTTTCTCTGAGAGGAGACCTTTATTATTAACTCATAAATATGAATTAACTTTTATAGTGGCAAATTAGGAGCACAGAGAGCAGCCCTTTGAAGACCCAAACTTGTGCCTTGCGAAATCCTGGAATATTATAATTAAAGTGCCTGCTAGAGGTCATCTCTTATCAAGGACTCCTTAACCTGTTAGGGTGAAAAACATTGAGGCAATCTGTCAAGATCAGCATATCTCCCCGGGAAACGGCTCCTTTACACTTATAAAACTTTATGGATGGTTTCAGGGTGTCTCATATCCATGTATGAGCCTCATGTTAAAAGCCCACAACTGTTTCAGGATTATTTTTATTTATTTATTTTTTTCCTGATTGGAACAGGAAACTGAGTCCTAGATTCATAGACTCCAGTTGGATCTATAATCGCAGGTTGGATTTCCCAGGAAAGAGACTTTGACGTGGAGCCTAGGAGCAGGATGTTTATCAAGGAATGCTCCTGGGATCAACACTCTAGGTGAAAGGGAGGAAAGAAGCAGAATTGGGCAAAGGGGGAAGTTAAGAAATAATGAATTCTTAACAAAGGCCCCAGATGACTTCATGGGGACCTATGGAGGTAAAATGGCCTTTCTGAGCCATCCCAAGTTGGGCCAAGAGTTACAGCCAGGCTTCTTCATAGACTAGTCTTTGGATGTGGACTTCTCTGGGAGAAGCTGCACCCTTCAACTGAAGCAATCCTTGAAAGTGATGACGGCTAAGGCTCTCTGCTAAGATTACTCCCAGAAGTGCGGTAAATAGGTCCTTCCCTCCTGAAGGGAGAATGTGGGTAGCACAGCACAGCGCCCACCGCGTGAAGTGATTTGCCCAAGGTCACGCATTATTTTTCAGAGGAGCTGGGATCTGGACCCAGCCTTCAGACTCTTAGCCAGTGTTCTTTCCATTCTAATTTTGCCTCTTTGTCTATTGCTTCTAGTATATTTCATCCCCCTGTCAAAACTTCCAAGCTCTTTACTATTCTCCTTTGAAACAACACTAGCCCAGCATGTTAGGAAGGAACATTTCCTTGAATGTTGTCTAAGCTTCTTTGTGTAGACTGTTAAATGTCCTGCTACTCTTTTGCAAGACGAAATAACACCTGCACTTGGAAAAAAAAGAACCTAATATTAAATTCCATTACTCAGCTCAGGCGCACAACAGACAGAAAAGGTTCAAAAAGGGGCAATGAAAAAGAATTGAGTCATAACAGGAGTATATAGAGTAATGAGTTTAATTTCCCAAATTCTCAATTTCCACTCTCCGTTCCAAACATGTTTCTTCTCATGCAATTTAACCATAACTTCAGAGTAGCCTTACAGTGTATTGACTAAGAACTAATTAGTGTGTCCAGACCTTTAATGTGTGTCTGATTTGTGAACTGCAACTTTTGGAATTTTTCTTTTTTTTATCTGCAACTTGTCCAAAGCTAAACCACCTTTTCAAATGTCACCCTTGAAGATGAAGCCTTTCGCTGCCGAGGGAAGTCTCACCAATTTCTGATGGCAGGGGGAAAAACGAATGCATCTTCCTCTCTGACTTTTTTTTTTTTTTTTTTACTTTGTCTACAAGAATCAGTTCTCAAGAAGAGCCCATTGTCTCACTGGGATGGAGATTGGAATAGGCCACGTCCAGGCCTCTCTTATCATCATCGGGTCTATTTCCCTACCGAGTTTTCTTTGACACCCTTAAGAAGAGTTCCATGTCACAAATAATAGTCTCTGTACTACAGAAGGCTGTGCTATCATAGACAGTCAGTATGCATTTGCTGTTAAGTACTGCGGTAGACATTACGAGAGTTCCCAAATACACAGCTTTCTACTCCTTCTCAGAATACTCGTAAGTGGATGGGTCCATGTAACCATTTCTGGCTAGCAAAATCTTAGCAGAAATGATGCCTGTCATTTCCAGACTGAATCAGGAAAAAGCCCATGTGTTGTTCTCCTCCCACTTTTCCTCTGCTCTGGCAATAGTGAAGGAGGACTTGTGTTGGGATAATGAAATCCCCCTTCCAACCTCCAAAACGAGACAGCTAGCTTGATCTTTGGGTCATCATTAGGAGGATGGCTTTTCTCAAGAGTCATCTAGACCCACAGTAGACTTTTTAAAAAATATTTTTAATGTTTATTTATTTTTAAGAGAGAGAAGGAGACAGAGCATGAGTGGAGGAGGGGCAGAGAGAGAGAAGGAGACACAGAATCCGAAGCAGGTTCCAGGCTCCAATCTGTCAGCACAGAGCCCGACACAGGGCTCGAACCCACACACCGCTAGATCATGACCTGAGCCGAAGTTGGACGCTTAACTGACTGAACCACACAGATGCCCCCACAGTGGACTTCGAATTAGTGAAAAATAAACTGTCCCTTTGTAAAGCCACTGAGATTTTTTTTTGTTACTACAGCGTAGCTTAGCTAATACTGACTAATGTAAGTGATTCCTCTTTTGCCTCATCTTCTTCAAGCACCAAATTTACCAAAGAAATCTGCATATTCCTATACTCTTTCTCTCTGATCCGTAACAGCCTAATAAACATTGCTATTGTATTCTCAGAGCACACACATGGATCACAGTCTTCACTGCTGCCAACTTATGAAGGAGGGCAATATTTCTTCACTTCTGTAACCCCCAAACTAAGTATAAGCCCAGGCTAGAGTAAGCTTTCAATAGAGGTTTGTTGGACAATGAACTGATAACTGAATATCTTCTGAGGGGACAGTGTGCCTGTGTTTCGCACTCAGGCCTTTTCTCGGTTTGTTTTGTTTTGTTTTGTTCTGTTTTGTTTTGTTTTTAATCCTTTACCAGTTCTAGTTTGCCCGTCTTTGCAGAAAGGGCAAGAGAAAGTGTGAACATATCTCAGAGGAACTGAGGCAGGGGATGTGGAATCCACAGTCTCTCTCATCTACCCTCTCTGTGACCGTAAGCAAGTTACTGAGCTTCCTTAAACCTCATTTTTCTCATCTGGGAAAGTACGGGCCAATAGGGCCTCCTTTACAGGGTTGATGTAAAGATTACCTGAAACAATGCAGGTAAACAGCTTAGCATGATGCCTTGCACAAAATACGTGGCATATAATAAATATGATCTACTGAATGTATTTGACCCTCCCTTCGCTGCTGTACCTCTGACTCTGACTTCCACCTACCACCTCATGTCCCCTCACTACACAGAGATTGTCTCACGATCTGGTGATACCTCATCTCAGTCTGTCTTCTTCAGACAGTGGCCTGTGCAACAAGTCCACTTTCTTCCCTTTGAAAAGTATAGATAGTTGTTGGGTTAAATAGAGTGAATCATATAATTCCTATTACTCTTAATTAACTCAATATGTCAATAACTACTATGATACAGCCTTAAAAGAACATGCATTTTAAGGGAACCTTTATGGGCATGGCTCAGATGGTTGAGCATCTGACTTTAGCCCAGGTCGTGATCTCATGGTTTGTGAATTCAAGCCCCACACCGGGTTCTCTGCTGTCAGCATGGAGCCTGCTTCGGATCCTCTGTCCCCCTCTTTCTCTCCTCCTCCCTTGCTGCACTCTTTCTCTCAAAAATAAATAAACATTAGGGGCACCTGGGTGACTCAGTCGGTTAAGTGTCTGACTTCGGCTCAGGTCGTGATCTCGCGGTCCGTGAGTTCCAGCCCCGCGTCGGACTCTGTGTTGACAGCTCAGAGCCTGGAGCCTGTTTCAGATTCTGTGTCTCCCTCTCTCTGACCCTCCCCCGTTCGTGCTCTGTCTCTCTTTGTTTCAAAAATAAATAAACGTTAAAAAAAATGAAATAAATAAACAAACAAACAAACATTAAAAGAAAGAGAGAACGTGAATTTTAAGAAGGGATACCAGCAAATCCAGGGCATCTGAAACACAAAGATGGATCTATAATGGCAGAATTCTAGTTAAGAGTGCCTGATCTTGGGGGCACTGGGGACAACTGGCGCTGGGGCGTCTCGCTCCTTGGTTGAGTCACACCATGCGGATTGTCACTGATTTGGTGTATGGCTAGAGTTGGTGCTGAGATCAGGAGGTCCCACCATAACCTTATCTAAATGTAAATGATGCAGAGGGACCATTGTTGTTTGTGCATACATTTTAAGAATTTTATTTGCAGGGGCGCCTGGGTGGCGCAGTCGGTTAAGCGTCCGACTTCAGCCAGGTCACGATCTCGCGGTCCGGGAGTTCGAGCCCCGCGTCAGGCTCTGGGCTGATGGCTCAGAGCCTGGAGCCTGTTTCCGATTCTGTGTCTCCCTCTCTCTCTGCCCCTCCCCCGTTCATGCTCTGCCTCTCTCTGTCCCAAAAATAAACGTTGAAAAAAAAAAAATAAATAAATAAAAGAATTTTATTTGCATAATTGGCATATAGATTGACACTGTCCATTCTCAGATAGTTGTCAAGTTAAGCATTTATTATTGCTACATTTCAACATTTCACTAAAAAAATTCTTTCAAAATTCCACGTATTATCGTTGATCCAGATTCTCAAAACCTTAATAGAACCTAAAGCAGAGACTGTATGAGTCACTGGAGGCCTTATGGTCAGTAAGTCTTTGTTACACTGTACCCGCACAAAGTTGATGTCAATTCCTTCAACAAAACAAAAAGTCCACTGTTCCTTGCTCACTTTCATCCTCCATGTAACCCTTTAGGCTGGATGTCTTCTTTGTGTCTCATGAAGTTCATCTCTGTCTTCTCCATCCTGCATTGTGGTCTGTCAGATCCACATGGAAGCACAGTAGATTTCCTTGGCTTTTGGCTGCAAGTTCAGCTGATGGGAAACACAGGCAGGATCTGGAAGATGGGGAAAGAGTGAGTCTGAAGCATTTATTTCCATAACTACCTTCCTGCTGGGTGGGTGTGGGGTGATTATGTCCCTCAGTGGAAGGCCAGAGACCTTGGTAGGTGGTCAGCTCCATTTAACCACCTCTTGGGTGTCTGTAACCACTCTCTCTTCCTTGTCCCTTCAGGTCTGAGATGCTAATGCCTCCCCCCATAGATAGTCCCAGGGTACTACGCTGTACAGAGTTGGTTTCTTTAAATACCTCTGTAAATTATAAATTTTAATTAAATTATTCTCAAATATCCCACGGTTTCCTTTCAGGACACTGGCATACATCCACCAACTGACTTTGTTTATGGGCCCTGGTACTGCATTGTCCAGAGAAACATCTCAGATGAACTTAATCCTTTCCTTCTGAGATCATGGAAATGACAACACATTTAAAATTCCTGGACCAAATGTAGTCATTCTTTTCCTTATTTTATGACATCATACCATCTTTTTTCCCCCTTAGGAGAATGTTATCAGTAGAAGATTTCAGCTTAGCCTAGGTCCAGAATTGGAGCAAGGCTTCTAGAAAGTATGACAAATGCACAAGCATGTCAAGCCGTGACAGTCTCAATGGGCTGAGATTTCAAAAATCTCATGAAAGGGAGACTTTGAAGTGCTTTATTCAAAGGCAGGCAGCACTTTTATCATCAGAGGAGGAGATTCTAATGTGGCCTGATAATTAGCATAGAGTGGGGGCATCCACTCTGCTAAGGAATGAGATGCCATGGCTGGAATGTTCCCTGAACCCAAATGCGGTTGCACGAAGAAGCTAGGCCTCATTCCTGAAATTTATAACCATATTCATCATAGTTTTATGAGATATGGAATCATTTTTTAAAAAGTCTTGAACCCTTATAGAGCTATTCAAATAGCCATTGAGCTATTGGAACTGAAATAGGAGTTAGTTCAAAGTGGCAGTTCATAAATTAGAGGCACGGTTGTTTCAAGGAGAGTGCATACGTGCCATGCAAAGAGGCTGACACACTAGTTTACTAAGTTAGTGTTTTGCTCATGACTGTCCAGGAGTTGGGGGGAGGGCTAAACAAGCAGATTTTGACTTTGAATTTTACTTTAGAGTTTAATTAGAGACCATCAGCCATTAGACACAAACAGAATGCACTTCATGTTGTATATTCACTTCATTTTTTTTTAGCTTAAACTGTGTACAAGGGGGAAAAAATGAGTCATTAACCAGGCAGATCTTAAGAAATTTCAAGGTTAATAGAGAAGGCCTGAAAACCCCAAATCATGATGTAGTCTGCTAGCTAAGTGCTTTGTGGCATGGACAAATCTAGGAGGGCTAAAGGGCATGGAAGGGAAGTTCCTGACTGTGGGCCTGGGGAGTGTGGCTTGGGCAAAAGCAGGGAAGACCTTGTCAGAGGAAGGAATGCATGAGCTGTTCTTTACCAGACAAGTTGTAAGGTCTCAGATGGGCGAGGTCAGGATGGAACTTCTCAACAGAATGTACAGGGAGCTCCCTGCTTAAGGAAGCAAGAAAAATCCAGAGAACCTCAGGTGATTCCATAGAGTTGGAGCATCATATTTGTGGGGTGGCATGGCAGATAGTGCCTGGATCTGGGGGGTGGGTATTAAACATTAATCGATCTGGCTATAATCCAAAGGCTAGCAGCCCATGTTGGCAGGCATTCATATGACCTGGCAAACTGGTGAAAGCTCAGGTTACTGGGCCCTACTCTTTGACATTCTACTTCAGTAAGTCTGGGATGAAATTAAAGAATCTACAGTTTTAAAAGCAATCGAGGGACCATATTTCCAGAAATACAACCACAGGAGATGGAAAACCCTAGAAGAGAGTTAAATGGAGGATGACCCAAATAGCTTATCTATATGGACAATCATTTGCCTTTCATTGTGTTCATTTGACCCGTTTTCTTCTGATTTGACCCTTCTTTTTTGAGACTCAAGGAAAGTCTCAAGGTACTACTATGAATGATATTGTTGAGTGTTTCCGTGGATATATGACCCCCCCTCCAGCTGGGCAGCCGAGAGCTACTTCATGTTGCCATTTATACAATTGGTATAGATCCCAAGTATCTCCAAAGTATAACTGGAGAGATTAGCAATATCAAATACACTATGCAATGGGGGAATAAAACAATTTATGTAAAGAATGAACACCAGCTGAAGGGGAGTAGCTATTACCTAGAGATCTGGATGCCTAGCTAGGAGAGACCAGCTTTGAGCAGCTTTAAATTTCCTAGTATCATAAGAAAAGTATGGAGTAAGTTGAATTCCACATTTTGCATTGTTCAAGAAAAAAAGGTATTCATTTGTGAGAGACAAATACTTTCCTGTCTTAAGTTCAAGGAGGGATTTGTATATAGTGATCAAGATCAATTATAATTCCAGAAAAAGTAGAAAATGTATCCCTGTAATAAGAATGTTACTTTTTTTTTAATCTCACGTGACTGGCTGAAGAAAAGATCAAGAAGTTTGTAATTACACCTAAGTAATTTTGTTTAATGTTTTTAATGTTTATTTATTTTTGAGAGAGAGAGAGACAGACCATGAGCAGGGGAGGGGCAGAGGGAGAGGGGGACACAGAATCGGAAGCAGGCTCCAGGCTCCGAGCTGTCAGCACGGAGCCCGACGCGGGGCTCGAACTCACGAACTGTGAGATCGTGACCTGAGCCGAAGTCGGACACTCAACCGACTGAGCCACCCAGGCGCCCCTACACCTAAGTAATTTTTGATGGCAATACAAAAGTGAGCCTGGAGAACAGAGTGTTTGGGTTTCTACATAGAATTGCATACATGCAAGGTTTTCTATTTGTTTCTACAAACAATATTACATCTTCATTATTGTTATAATGAAGTTACTCTATTCAGAACCTTAGTCCTAAAAAAGCAGCCAAGGCAGTTGATAGTAGTAAAGATCAATGTCTGGGTATCTTTAGCTTAATAAAATTCAATATCTAATACATAATACAAGTGACCCATGAGACTAGAGGGATATGGACCTATGATAAGCACAGATTTCAGAATGAAACAACAACTAAAAGGAAAATATAATGAAGATAGTAAAGAGACAAAGTAGAGAAGTTTTTATGAGTAAGGCTCATTATAATGAGCAAACATTAAATAACTGCAGAGAGGTATCTATAAGCCCCTGTTATAGAGAATGAGATAAATGGGTAGAATATTGAGCTGGGAATTTGGAGAACGGTGCTGGTATTTGTGCTGCCTTTGCTGTGTGTGACCACAGTTCGAATTCTGTATGTAGCAGTCTCATTACCTTTAAGACAAAGGAATTAGTTACAATAGGTCAGGATGGGCAAATACAGCCTAGAAGCCAGTTCCAGCCTGTCACCTATTTTTATGAATAAAATTTTACAGGAATACAGCCATACTGCTCACACATTCACAGCCATCTATGACTGCTTTTGTGCTGTAATGACAACATTGGGTGGTTGCAAGAGAGAATGTAAAGCCTGAAATGTTTATTATCTGGTCCTGTACAGATAATGACTGATAACCCCTGCTGTGGATGATTATACAAATTAGTGAGCATGTCAGTTTGATTTCTGTAAAGTAGAACCAAAAGTAACCACGGCTAAAATAATATTGAAGTTGCTTCTCAGTCAAAGGAGTCTGAGCTGGTAGGGTAGCTCTCTTTACAAGGGAGTGCATGACTTTGCCATCTTCTCTGATGACTTCCCGCTCATAATCCAAGATGGCTTCTCTAGCTCTTGATATCACTTCCATATTCCAGACATCAGGAACGGGAAAGGCGTCACAGAAGGCACACTGTTCTCTTAAAGGGCATGGACAGGCAGTTGAATGTTCACTTCTATTCAAGTCATACTTTGTAAAATGGCCATATCTACAAGGGAGACTGGGAAATACACTTTTTTATCTGGGGAAGGGGCATGCACCCAACTAAAAATACTATTACTGCATAAGGAAAGACAACACATGTGGAAGGACTAATAACCTATAGATTTCCTTCTACTCAAGCACTATGAACATACAAAATTAGTCTATTTGGGCTGTTATAACAAATATCACAGACTGGGTAGCTTAAACTTAAACAGAAATTTATTTTCTCATAGTTGTAGACACTGGAAAGTCCAAGATCAAGGTGCTGGCTGATTAGTTTTCTGGTGAGAGCTGTATTCCTGACTTATAGAAAGCCACCTTCTTACTGTGTCCTCACATGGCCTTTCCTCAGTGTGTGCACACGGCAAGAGGGAGCTCTCTGGTGTCTCCTCTTATAAGGGTACTAATCCTATCAGATCAGGCTCCACCCTTATGAGTTCATTTAACCTTAATTACCTCCTTAAAGGCCCTATTTCCAAACACAATTTCAGTGGGGTTTGGAGCTACAGCGTCTGACTTTTGTGGGGGGAGGACATAACTCAGTCCATAGCTTATTGTTTTCTATATGAAAATGACAGAAGGAGACAAGTCATAAATGCTACAGTAACAAAGAATGGGACTGAGGCTCTGGTCTGTTCACTTAAAGTTACAGAAATATGAGCACCTCCTTAAAAAGGAGAAGGTAGTACTGAACTTTGACAACTCCACAGAATACTTAAAATGAGTTTTGATGTATCTGTTCGGTGAAATGTTTTCTTTTTTACCCACAGTACACATTATTCTGAAATTACTTTTTTGTTTCAAAAGTTTCCATTAAAAGTTCTTTAAAGGTCACGTCCAGCTGGACCGAATCCAATTCTGCTCGCTATGGTAATGTCTGGGCAGGCACTGTTGCCCAGTATGTGCCTTGGAAACGAAAAGCACACGTTTGGGGTTCTAGGAAGGATTTCTGCTAAAAGGGTCTGTGTATCACCTTTCCCTGTGAAAAGCTAAAGGGTGGTCAAACTCTCGCCTTGGGAATTTTGAGCTGCATGATATGGCATTGGGATAATTTTTTTCAGTTTTTTTCATGTTTATTTATATTTGAGAGAGAAACAGAGACAGAGACAGAATCTGAAGCAGGCTCCAGGCTCTGAAATGTCAACACAGAGCCCGACGTGGGGCTCGAACTCGTCAGCGGTGAGATCATGACCTGAGCCGAAGTCAGACACTTAACCTCCTGAGCCACCCAGGCACCCCTTCAGTTTTATATATTAGTCATGATTCGTTTTTTAATCATTCCACTTGGTATTGGGGTACAATTTTGAGGATCTATTGCCCCAAACTCAGTGGCTTAAAAAACACTAATCATTTATGTGCTCAGGATTTTGCCATTTGAGTAGGGCTCAGCCGTGACCCTGTTCTATGTAGGCTTCTCCACGTAGCTCCTTAAGCTTCCTCCAAGATTCGCAGCTGGGTTCTAACAGGAAGAAAGAAGAAGCTGCCAGTGTTCTCAAAGTCTAGGACTGGAATCTGCATAGCATCACATTTACTAATTCTATCTGTCCAAACAGTCATGGAGCCCAGCCCACAGTCAAGAGGGTGAAAGAAGGACTCCACGTCTTGGCAGGTATATAAGTAAAAAAACCTCGGGACTCTCTTTCTTTTTTGAATTTTTAATTGTGGTAAAAATACACAGAACAAAGTTTGCCATCCATTTGAAGGGTGCAGTTCAGTAGTAGTCAGCACGTTCACATCGTTACACGGCCACTCTCCAGAACCTTCTCATCTTCCAAACTGAAACTCTGTACCCATTAAATGACATCTCTCTCTAGCCCCTTTCCCCCTGGCAACCAGCATTCTGCCTGCAGTTTCTAAGTTTGGCTACTCTAGATACCCCATGTAAGTGAAACCATACAGTGTTTGTATTTTTGTAACTGGTTTGTTTCACTTAGCATAGTATCCTCCAGGTGCGACCACATTATAGTGTGTGCCAGAATTTCCTTACTTTTGGGGCACCTCAGTTGGTTAAGCATCTGACTCTTGGTTTTGGCTCAGGTCATGATCTCACGGTTCATGGGTTTGAGCCTGATGTTCGGCTCTGCACTGACAGTGCAGGGCCTGCTTGGGATTCTCTGCCTCTCTCTCTCTCTCTCAAAATAAATAAATAAATATTTCAAAAACTTAAAAAAATCATTTCCTTACTTTTTAAAGCTGAATAATATTTGCATTGCTGGACCGCATTTTGCTTATCCATTCATTTGTCGATGGACATTTGGATTGCTTCCCCTTTTGAGTGTTGTGAATAAGTAATGCTGCTATGAACACGGGTATCCGAATATCTCTTCATGATCTCACTTTCAAGTCTTTTGGGTATCTACGCAGAAGTGGGATTGCTGGCTTATTCATTTTTCATATGAATTTTTCACATATACTATTCTTCAGCCTCCTTTTTTTTTGTTTGATAGTATGACTAGGACAGCTTTACATTTTAGCCCTGCGGTATACTTGTGGCTATTTTTAATTCACCAACAAGGGAAGATCATTAGTTTGTTATAAACATACATGTTTTGATCATTCTTTTTGTGGGACAGTGTTTGGAATTCAGAGGACCTTTCCTGAAACAAAAACATTTTGCAAATGATATTTAGAACTATAATTTTGCTGGAAAGAGTGGAGCATGAAAAGCTTATGAGAAGAGGCTTTGACATCTGAGTTCAAATCACAAGTTGCATCTGAGCAAGTTAGCTGACTGATCCAGACCCTGGTCTTATCATCTATACAACAGGGATGGTAACAGTACTCATGACAGAGCCTTGAGGATTAAATAAGATAATGTACCTAAAGAACTCTGCCCAATAAATGTAGTTCTTATTATTGTTACCCACTGAAGATTTATAATACTGATCAGGGCAGTGGGGTCTCTTAAACCCGGAACTCCCAAACCTTAAGCTTATCTGATAATGTAGCCCTTACCTCCTCTGATCTGGTGAAGCAGGATCAACAGGGTAAGAGATTGGGCTGATGACAGCACTTCCCAGAGCTGAGGAGAAAGAGTGAAAGAACATCATACAGAACGTGTGTGCACAAATGGATTGCATGCAAGCAGTAAACACCTTTCAGACCAGTGTTTCTCAATCTTCATTATCATCTCCCCCTGAAGGGGCCTTCTTTACACATTTTTTTTCTAATTAATCCCTCAAGAAGTTTCATAGCTCAGATATACTGTCTATCTGGTTATGTGCTCTTTGTGTGTGTCTATACATATATATGCATATATATGTATAGACACACACACATATATAGTATATATATACTATATATAGTATATATATATATATATATATATGTGGCACACACATATATAGTATATATATACTATATATAGTGTATATATATATGTGTGTATATATAATATATATTATATATGTGTATTTGTATGTAGTATATATATCATATGTATGTGTATATATAGTGTATATATTATATATGTGTGTTTAAATATAATATATATATTACACGTGTGTGTATATATAGTATATATATTATGTGTGTGTGTATATATATATACACACACATATATATATGTGTATTCTATGTGTGTGTGTGTGTGTGTGTGTGTGTGTATATATATATATATAAAATCTGTGCTTTATGCATTAAAAGAGATATTTTTCATCTCTAATCAAACTTATTTTCATCCCTATGGGGGCAATATTTCCTGCTGCAAAAGTACATGCCCTTGACTATGCCATCTAAGAAAACCTAAGGAGCATGTGTTAGATTAACCTACCAGGCAATGCCCACTGTTGTCTTTGTAACAAATATAATTAATTATACGATCCACTATATAATTATTGTCTGGTATCTTTCTTAATTGCAAGCCTCTGTTGGCAGAAGCATAGTTCTCTTAGTCATTGTTGAATGAATTCTGACACAAAATAGGCAAACCAATATTTCTTGCATATATTGATTAGTAAGGGTTTTAATGTTTAGTAGGGAAATGAAAACAAGATACGTAAAAATGAATGTATTTGCGAGCTTGTTCATTGATGTGTATGAGGAGTAGCAAGAGACAGGAAGAGCTGAGGTGGGGCCATGGTCATTTTCCTTTTACTCAGTACAGATTTAATCGTTCCTCTGAGGAGCTCCCCAGATGGAAGCTTAAGGATGGAACCTTGTCTGGTTCATTGTTAAACACTCTAGACGTTTTTTTGTTTTTGTTTTTGTTTTTAAGTTTATTTATTTATTTTGAGACAGAGAGCGTGAGCGGGGTAAGGCCAGAGAAAGAGAGGCAGAGAGAGAATCCCAAGCAGGCTCCAAACAGGCAGTACACGGCCAGATTCAGGGCTTGAACTCACGAACCATGAGATCATGACCTGAGCCTAAACTAAGAGTCCAACGCTTAACTGAATGAGCCACCCAGGCACTCCTGCTCTACAGGTCTTAACACCATGTCTGCCAAATGGTGGTTGCATATTGTTTCAATTATGAATTAATAGTTGAGATAGAAAGTCTTGAGAAGAAAGAAAGGCATAAGGCTGCTTCCTTTTTTCTTTCCTTTTCCACTTATTTAAAGACACATTTAGAATTGCCTACATTTAGGTCTTTTAAAGGAAGCTTTCCAAAAGAAACATTTTATGTGTGAAGATAAATAATTTCTTATTTAAAATTAGTATTTTCTTCAATTTAATACACTAACTTGACCCAGGCATTTTTCTTTTCCTCCTTTCAGTTCATCTAAAACATTATCATGCTTTTTCCTTTTTAATATAAAACAGATCCCCAAGACCCAATTATAACCCCCTTAAAAAGTAAACGGACTATAGGGAGATTAAAAAAAAAACAACAACAAAACTAGAATGAGTTGGATATATCAGATCTCTTTCTGCTACATTTTTGTGGCCGCCATGGGAAGACTATAAAAGCTTCTAGGCTGATTTTGGTTGATAAATTCCCAACAACCTCCCCCCTCAAGGAGTGATTGGTATTATGGACAAAAGAGGGTATTTCTTCAATATGTCCATTTGATTTTATTTTGTGAGGCAACTACCTGTGTAAACCACACTAACATGTCAGAAATATGAAACCGTCTTCAGTTCACTGCCCTGTAAAAGATGTCTGGCAAAAAATAAATAAATAAATAAATAAAATCATAAATAAATAAATAAATAAAGCCAGGAACGCCTGAGTAAGTCATTTTATTTTTTATGATTCAGGCCCCCAAAAGGTCTTGAACTGTCGGATTTATTGTCTCTCCAATTTTATGACTTTTAGTTGTATTTATTCTTTGATGTTTACCATCAACTGTGCCTACGTGTGCCCCGGTCTGTGGGATTTCATATTGCTAAATCATTTTTTAAGCTTTAGTTGTAGCTTCTATTTAGCATCAATCCCCAGAGACATGCCATTAACATGAATCATTTTTGAAAGTATTTGGTGCAATACGAACTCCTTGTTGAGCCGATCACTCATGGCGATGGAAGGAAATGATGACCTTCTCAGAAATACCCATCACGGTTAAATAACCCAGGACAGGACTCAACGGTCAGGGACTTCTGATTGGGGTGCTCACGTCAACTTAATCATCACCCCCAAAGCAGGAGATGAGAGGTCAGTGTGGCTTCAGGAGGGAAAAAGGAAAAGAAGGGGACAAGGGGAAGGAAAAATGCTGACCCAAACCACAGCCATTTTTTCCTGTTTCCATGAAGGTTATTTTCACAGCAGGTACCTCGGTGACTATCATCAACAGTATTTGAATTTATTTTTCTCTAACATTCCATTTTAAACCTCCAACCATGGTTCTTTTTCAAGAAAAATTAAGAGGTTATCTTCTCTGATTTCCCTTCTCTGCTATGCCCCCTCCCCACCTGGTTTTGTTCTCAGCTCAACCTCTCTATATATTTAACTGCTCAGCTCATTAGAGACCTGGGGGTTTCATGACTGCCTCAAAAGTTTCTCAAAGAATTGAGTATAATCGCCACCAGTGGTAAATTTTTTCCTTGGCTTATAGCAAGTGTTTAGATATTTTCAAGTCATAAGCCTGTGTAATGACTTCAGATTATTCTTAAAGGTTGCCATTCTTTCTCTGCTTATGTTTAGTTAAGTCTGGCCTCCAGATCCACCCCTACGCCAGGTTTCTAGCTCCTTCCTCAGACGAATAAATACAAATACACTATATGCTGTGATTAGGGGACAACAGATAGGTATATTCTAATGGAGGGGCTGGAAAACTGTAGCCCACAGCCAAACCCAGGCTGCTGACTGCTTTTGTAAAGTTTTATTGGAGCACAGCCATGCTCATTAATTTATATTGTTTATGGCCACTTTCACTCTGTTGAGAAGTTGCAGTAGAGACTTTATGGTCCTCAAAAACTAGGACATTTACTATCTGACCCTTTACAGAAAAATCTGCCTTTTTAGGTTGTAGCTATTCAAACAGAACCCTATTTACTAAATAAACAATAATGGTGGTTTTATTTACTGGGCCCATCTCAAACTCAAAGTTTAAACTGTTGACAAAAATACCAGAAAATTTTAGGAGAAAACTGAAGGAGAGAATTTCTCTTTTTTTTATGTTTATTCATTTATTTGTCAGAGAGACAGAGACAGCATGAGCAGGGGAGGGGGAGAGAGAGAGGGAGAGAGAGAATCCCAAGCAGGCTCCACACTGTCAGCACAGAGCCCAGTGCAGGGCTTGAAGTCACAAAACCAAGAGATCATGACCTGAGCCAAAACCAAGAGTCAGACGCTTAACTGACTGAGCCACCTAGATGGCTGAAGGAGATAATTTCTAACTTCACTTTGATTATTTGGTTCTATGCTTTTTGGTGTCCTTTCAGGTTTTTTTCCCTATTTAAATAAATTGTCTCTAAATGGCAAAATATGAAATTTTGTCACGTATATAAACTTTTGGGGATAGTTCCAATTTCTTAGTTTCGGTCTAACTGTTCCTGTATAAATGGACAACATTCAATATCATTTCAAATTTGCCAATTTTCCTGGAAAATGTTTTTGTTGTTGTTGTTGCAATCTGAATTTTTGGATAAATTGTGAGGTTGAACAGTTTTTCCTATGTTTATTGGTTGCCTGTCCTTGTGCTTTCTGAATTCTCTTCACATCCTTTATTTTTCAGAATAGGCTTTTGTTGGAATTCTTCACTAAATTGGTTATACCCTTTATTTGTGCTGTTAGTATGGATGTTTCTGTCATAATTTATACTCCCCCAATTTAGTTTCTCATGTAAGAGGACACAGAATGCCCTGAGCATATAGTTTGATATCTTCTATGTGCTTTATGATTTTAAAATATAAAAAAGTACCTATGGTAAAGGAAATAACCAAGGAGTTAGGAAAGAAACACATATTAAAATTATTAAAAATTAGGATTTTATATCTTAAAAATAAAAGCCAATGTTTCTAATCCACTGAAATTATAAGCAAATCATATTGCCTCTCAACCAAATAAGGAACTTAAAGTTATTTATAGTATTTCCCATGGTTTGAGCTTTGCTTCTTTTTTTCTTAAGCTTAAGCATTCTTTAGGGTTCATGTGATTTTTATTTGGCATGATGCAGCATAATTGAATGAGATACTTCCAGATGATAGATGCCTGTGATTGAGAAGAATGTGCTTTCTTTAAATTGTATCTGACTTATGAAGATAAAAGGCCTCTTAGCGTAAGTAGCTTTGCATGTAGTCAGTTCTAAAAAAAAAAAAAAAAAAAAAAAAAAAAAAAAAAAAAAAAAAGGCAGACTAAGATATTTAGCAGTTCTAGAATATTTACATGGTGAGTATGGGTGTGTGTTTGTATGTGGCATGGGAAAAGGGAGAGGCTGTGTGTAAACACACATGTACAGGCACAAGCATGTGCGTGCATGCGCACACACACACAAACACACGCACTATAGAGCATTCAGTGCTCCATGGTAAAAATGCATACAGATACCCTACAGATATAAGGGTGATTTAGGTTTTTAATAACCAAAAGTAAAGCTCATAGGCAAAGGTAAAGCTTGCTTTCTTTCCTAGGGAAAAACAATAGTAGTTTTAATTTATGGAGGTCTCAAAGAGAATTATTTCGTGTTGACATTATGTCAGAGAACAGGGATATGTATAGTGTATGTGGAAGTTAGTTTCCAATGGTGACCACCATTAATTCCTTCCTTCCCTGTATATGCATGCTGCTGTTCTCTTTGATTCTAGGCTGGCCTTAGTGATTTGCTTGACCAATCAAATGCAGTCAGAATGACATTCTGAAACTTCCCAGGCTACATTATAACAGTCCTCTTAGCCTCCTCCTAAATTCGTTGGAAAGTTGATCCTTGCAGTACCTTTTGCCAGAATCCATTCATCATTTTGTGAGAAATCCAAACTACATAAAGAAGCCACATGTAGGTGCGACTGGTTGATAATCTCAGCCACTAACCAGCATCAACTGTCAATCATGCGAAAGAGCCATAATGGATATCCAGTCTGGTTCCTGTTCTGTCTCCATCTGATTGTGGTTTCCGGAGAGCCTCCTAGCTGAGACAAGTCAACATACTAAATTAAAAAAATGAGTTGTCGTTTTAAGCCACTGTGTATTGCAGTGCTGTGTTAAAACAGCAAAAGATAGCTGAGACAGTACAAAATGTTTTATGGTAACGATTTACAAGAAATATATCAATTGGATAAGTAGGTTTAATATATTCCAGACAGAAAAATTTTCTACCTTCCCAACCTCTACCAAAAAAAAAAAAAAATACCTCCCAGACCCAAGGAACATCCTCCTAACTTTCTCAGTGAGTGAGGTCAGGACCAGACCCTATAAGCTAGAGCCCAGAGTCTGGACTTCAGTGCCTCTCCAAGCATGCATTATTAGTGAAGTTAAGAAATACTAAATTGAATATAAGCTCACAGGGTGATTCAGACGTTTGAGGAATACAGCATTATAAAAAAAAGTAATAAATTGAATGATTAGAAAATATTTTAAGAAGGAACCAATTTAAAATATATTTAAAAGTGAACAATAAAATGCCAAACTGACTATAATAAGGATCTGAAAATAGAGAAAAGATACAAAGAGGCAGAAATATAGGGAAAAAAAGCCCTGAAGCTTTTTGAAAAGTAAAGAGAGATGCTGAGCAAAATTGAACAGAATTCACAGGAACAATTAGAAACAAGCAACAAAATATAACCCATTATACTGTTAATGACAAAAAAAAGTACAACATCTACAAGGAGCAAGTGTCAGACATATCAGTTCTCTGTGGCAATCCTGGATAAAAAAAAAAAAAAAGAAAGAAAATAGAATGAAATTACCAGAATGACAAAGGAGGAATATTTTATCTAGAGTGTATATCCAGATGATGTATCATTTAAATGCAAAGTCAACATAAAAATAAGTTTATTTGTAAAATGCCTCACAGAGTTTTATTTACAAAGCCCTACACCGAAGTGCTCTTTGAAGAAGCTTTCCAGAAAGTATAGAAACATATTTAGATACTATGAAATATACGCAAGTGAGAATAAGCAAATAATTCAGTAAAATGACTGTTTTCTAAAGAGTAGGCAATCAACCAAAAATATATTCAAAACAATGCAGAATAAAAGTTTAGATCAGCACTATCCAATAGAAGTCTCTGAGATGATGAAAATGTTCTATATTTGTGCTACATATGTATATCTATTGAACACTTGAAGAGTAATTTGTGTGACTGGGAAAACTTACTTAAGTTTAAAATTAGCTACATGTGGCTAGTAGCTGCTCTATTAGTGAAGATCTAGAAGGTATCAGCATAGTGAGACTAGGATGAATAGAGAGGTTATAGGTATAAAAAACCTAAGGGAGCTGAGAGCACACAAATATACATCTACCCAGTTTAGAAGAAAAATTAAAATCTGATAAGATTAGGAAATTTAAAGGAATGAATAAAATGTAAGTGTGTGTGTGTGTGTGTACATTTTTTTTTTTTTTGAGAAAGAGCATGTGCAAGTAGGGGAGGGGAGAGAGGGAGAGAGAATCCCAAGCAAGTTCCATGCTCAGTGCAGAGACCAACATGGGGCTCAATTTCATGACCATGAGATCATGACCTGAGCCAAAATCAAGAGTTAGATAATCACTTAACTGACTGAGCCACACCAGTGCCCCCAAATTTAAGTATATCTTAATAGGTGTAAATAGATGAAGACTTAAAAAGATGTGGCTTTCCAACCAGCAGCTGGAGGGTCAATCAATTTTTATAGAGGATAAAAAAGAAGGTGAAGAAACATGAGAGCATGGTAAATAGAGTTAAATAGAATGTCAAAAAAGTCCCACTCTATATTGTGGGGTACAATACATTGTAAATACAATGTTATTGTGAATATAAAGTTTAAACCCACCATTTAAAGAAATGTTCAGACTACTTTAAAAAAATTCACTGATATGTTACCTATAAGAGGCATATTAAAACAATAATATTCAGAAGTTTTGAAAATTGATAGAGAATGCTAGATAGATAAAAACAAATATAATGTAATCTGGTATAGCAATTTTAATATCACACAATATATAATTTGAGGCTAAAGCCATATAAGTAGAAGAATGATATTATATTGGGGGGGGGGAATAACTTAGTATGTAAAAAAAAAAAAAAACAACAACAAACCCACTAGTGTATCAAGATGTTACAATTAGTGTCAAGAATCACAAAGGGGAAAGGATAACAAGAAAGGCACTGGGAATACTGGATATCCACATGCAAAAGAATGAAATTGAATCTTTTCTTTAAGTCATATACAGAAACGAACTCAAAAGTTTAAACATAAAACTTCCCGAAGATGACATAGGGAAAAAGCTTCATGATATTGTTTTTGGCAATGAAGTAATGGCTGTAACACTAAAAGCACAGGCAACAAAAGCAAAAATAGACAAGTGGGACTACATCAAACTAAAAACTTCTGCCCATTGAAGGAAATAATCACCAGAGTGAATGGCAACATACAGAATAGAAGGAAATATTTGCAATCTATGTATCAGATATACAGGAATTCCAAAGTAAAAGTACAAACAACCCAATTTAAAAAATGGGCAAATGACTTGAACAGACATTTCTCCAAAGAAGACATAGAAATGGCCAATAGGTTTATTAAAATATGTTCAATGTCACTAATCATCAGGGAAATGTAAACCAAAGCCAGATGAGATCACCTCACAGCTGTTAGCATGACTGTTATCAAAAATAGGCAACAAGTGTTCATAAGGATGTAGAGAAAAAGGAACCCTTGGATATTATGGATAGGAATGCAAAATGGTGCAGCCACTATGGATAACAGTATAGAAGTTCCCCCCAAAATTTAAAATAGGACTACCATATGATCCAGCAATCCCACTCCTGGGTATGTATCCAAAGAATTGAAATTAGAATCTTGAAGAGATATTGGCACTCCATGTTCATGGCAGCACTATTCATAATATTCAAGATGAGAAAGGAATTCAATGAGAGAGGAATGGATAAAGCTAATGTGACATATACATGCAATGGAATATTATTCAGCCTTAAAAGAGAAGAAATCCTGCAATATGTGAAAATGCGGATGAATATTGAGGACATTTGCTAAGTAAAATAAGGCAGTTACATATAGAAAAATACTGCATAACTCCTCATATGAGGTATCTAAAATAGTCAAATTCCTAGAAACAGGGAGCAGAATAGTGGTTGCCAGGGGTTGCCAGAAGGATACGATGGGGAGTTACTAATCAATGGGTATCAACTTTCAGTAAGGAAAGATGAATCACTTCGAGGATTTTCTGTACAATTTTGTTTGCCTATAGTTCACAGTTCTGTATTGTACACTTAAAAACCTATTGAGAGGAGATCTCATGTTAAGTGTTCTTGCCACAATAAAATAACAGTAAAGAGGTTGCAATGATCGTCATGAGCATATACACAACTAACTATGGCTTTGAGATACAAAAAGCAACAAATGATAGGGATGCCTGGGTGGTGCAGTCGGTTGAGTGTCCGACTTCGGCTCAGGTCATGATCTTTCAGTTGACAGGTTTGAGCCCCGCATCAGGCTCTGTGCTGACAGCTCAGAGCCTGGAGCCTGCTTCATGGATTCTGTCTCCCTCTGTCTCTGCCCCTCCCTGGCTCGTACTCTGTCTCTCTCTCTCAAAAATAAATAAAAAATTAAAACAAAAAAAATGTTTAAAGCAACAAATGATACAGAGAGAGAATCCCAAGTGATAATCACATCCAGAGTGCCACGATTGTGGCTTCTCTTAGCATTCTTCCATAAAAGGAACAAGGTCCTTGGAGAAATGACTTATGCTAGGAATGGGGAAGGAAATATACAAGATGTAGGGCCACAAAATAAGAAAGTGCATTAAACATCCCCAAAATGAAACAAACGAAACCTGCCCCCACTGATGTGGGTTTGTCAGGAAGCCCAGAAGCCAAGTAAAAGAGCCTCCAGTGGCCAAAGCTGGAAGAACTAGAATGACAAAAATCAAGTAATATTGGATTATTATGACAAGTATAAAATAAATACCCATGAGTTTATACTGCTATAAATAAATGATTGAGTAAATTAACAAAAGGAAGAGTCACATATTCCATGCAGAGCAATATCACATAATTCCAAATAATTTCTGTAGAAATATTGTAACGGTACGGTGGAGACACCCGACAAACTCTACTTCAGCCAGGTGATCAAGGTCAATATCAACAGTCATGCATCACGTTGATGTGATGTGATGAAAATGTCACTTTACGCTGTGATCTTCCTCCAAAAAATTCATAACCCCTGACTAATGAGACAAAATCCAATAGAGGGACACCAAAACTGTGAAGGTCATGAAAAAGAAGAAAGTCTGAGAAACTAGTAGTCTGGAGGAACCCAAGGAAACGTGACAAATGAATATAGTGAATGCTGGGAGAGGAAAAAAGGCATTAAGTAAAAACTAAGGAAATCTGAATGAATTATTTAATTAATAATGTATCAATATTTGTTCATTAAGTATAGCAAATGCACCATACTAATGTTAAGAATAGGGGAAACCGTGTATAGGGATATGTGGGAGCTCTCTGTGTGCCTCAATTTGTTTTCTGTAAATCTAAAACCATTTCTAAAACCTACGTCTATTAAAGAAAGCAACAAATAACAGTTCCACTGGGTAAAGCAAGTATATCAAAAATTTACTTTGGAAACTTCAACACACATTCGAGGAACTTATATATCAAGCAGACAGATATTAACCAACGTGCACGTGCAAAATAAAAAGAAAAAAAGAGACTATGCATATTTCGTGCACTCGTGGAATATTCATTAAAATGTGACCATATGCTGGGCCACAAAGGCTCAATCTCTAAATGGTGGCATAGCACAGGATTCACCTCCAGACCACCTCCTTCTTCGTGTTTACTCCTCTCCTGAGTGTCTTTGAGTTATTGTCTTCAAATTCCAGCCATGTGCTGGTGCTGTGCAGCAGGGTTTCTTCCCTAAACTCCAGACTTCTCTATCTGCAGCATATTTAGCATCCACACGTATTTTTCTTTTTTTTAAGATTTATTTCTTTTGAGAGAGAGCATGGGGGAGAGGCTGAGAGAGAGGGAAAGAGAGAGATTCCTAAGCAGGCTGCTTGCAGGCAGCGCAGAACTCAGTGCAGGGCTCGATCTCACGAACCGCGAGATCATGACCTGAGAGGAAATCAGGAGTCAGATGCTTAACCAACTGAGCCACCCAAATGCCCCCCCCCCCCCACAGCACACACTTATTTTTCTAATAGTCATCTCGAAATTGGCAGGTCCCCAAACCAAACCTATACTTTCACTCCACAAGCTCCTAAATGACATCATCCTTCCCGTTATTCAGGCAAAAAGCAAAACAAAATAAAATATACCTACAAACAAATGAAAACTTCTTTACCTCACAACACACCAAGCAATGCTGTCGGCCCTAATTTCAAATTTCAGTGGCACACCGAAGTTTGTCAAAGAGGATTTCTTTTTAACATCCCTAATCTTCCTGACGAAATTGTTTTCAGTAATAGTCATTAAATAAAAAGATAAAAATAATGAAGTAAAAATAATAATAATGGCCAGAAAAAGTGCAGTGATTTCTTTTTCTTTCATTGAACTTCATATATAAATTTATGCCAAAAATATTACAAGTTAAAAAGTAAAGAATAAAACAAAAATTATAGTACAAAAAGGGAAAAACAGATTACTACTACTCAATTGACTGAAAAAGACAAAGAACTTATATCTATGTATATTTTTTGCATTAATGAAGTTTTGTCTCGACTTTGGCAAACTCATCAGTCCCTTCAACAAAGTTGATTTTCTTCATCTATTCGTGTTTAGTAGAGTAGAGCCTGATTTGCTCATCTTCCTTCATAGTTGATTAAAAAACACCTCATAAATTTAAATTACATGAATTAATAAGTGCACAAGTGGTCACAAAAGTCTTCAAGATAGAATCCCATTTCGCAATAAAGCCCAGAAGTTTTAAAGGCAAAAACTTCAAGTGGTCACGCCGAATGACCAAATTGAAGTGACTCAAGTTCTGCTTTTTCGTCTTTACAATCACCGCACTTTTATTTCCGATCTGTTGTTTAACTGCAGGAATAGGTGGGCCACTGTCCCACCCAGGGATGGATACAGGAAGGACTCAGAATTGAGCACAGGTGGTTCCTAAAATGTGTGTGCAGGTGTCCTTTCAAAACCAGAGCAGACAGCTGAGTCCATCCACGGTTGCTGAAGCCCAATTGTGTCACAGAGTTCTCTGAAATAACTTCCTTCTGACACACAATGTTTGTTAAAGGATAAGAAATAAAAACATACTCAACTGATGGGGCACCTGGGCGGTCAGTTGGTTAAGCGTCTGACCTCATTCAGCTCAGGTCATGATCTCACAGTTCGTGGGTTCGAGCCCCACGTCGGGGTCTGTGCTGACAGCTCAGAGCCTGGAGCCTGCTTCACCTTCTGTGTCTCCCGTTCCCTCTGCCCCTCCCCAGCTCATGCTCTCTCTCTCTCTCTTTCTCTCTCTCTCTCAAAAATAAAGATAAACCTTAAAAAATATTTTTAAAAATACTCAACGTTGAGAAGCTCACAGGCATATTATCAAAACTCAGGTGAACTAGGACAGTTGTTTAGAATTTGAAATAACAAAGGACTTTTTTCTCAGAGAAGTATTTTATCACTGGCATTGTTTAAAATTGCAGGGTCAGAGTGACAATAAAAAGCAGACTGACTTTGAGTCAGTTTTAATGTGATTTTTGAATTCTCTATAGACAATTCCCCCACTTTATTGCCTGTACCTGGAGCATTTGGCCTCCACCACGCCACTCTTGGGATGCCAGTACAGATTATATCTAGAATCCAACTTTTCTCCACTCCTAGTGATAGTGGCTCAGTCCAGGAAGCGATCATTTCTTATCTGGATGATTACAGCTGCATCCTAACTGTATAAAGCCTTTCCCTCTCCCTTATCCGTCTGAACACAGCAGAGGACATGATCTTCTAAATGGAAGTTAGACCAGCCGCCCCTCTACTCAAACCCAAAATGGGATTGCATCTCATTCGGAGTAAAAGCCAAAGAAAAGACAAGCCACAAACTAGCAGAACATGTTTGCATATCATATATCAGCTGAAGGACTTGCATCCAGAATGTATAAAAAAAATTCTCTGTATTTTGTCATTAAAAAATCCAGTAAAAAAGAAGCAAAAGGCAGGGCGCCTGGGTGGCGCAGTCGGTTAAGCGTCCGACTTCAGCCAGGTCACGATCTCGCGGTCCGTGAGTTCGAGCCCCGCGTCAGGCTCTGGGCTGATGGCTCGGAGCCTGGAGCCTGTTTCCGATTCTGTGTCTCCCTCTCTCTCTGCCCCTCCCCCGTTCATGCTCTGTGTCTCTCTGTCCCAAAAATAAATAAACGTTGAAAAAAAAAAAAAGAGGCAAAAGGCTTGAATAAACAGTTCACCTAAGAAGATATAGAGATAGCAAATAAACATACGAAAAGATGCTCAACATAACTGGTCATTATAGAGATGAGAACTAAAACTACGATGTGATGCCACTCAATACCCATCGGAATCTGGGTGACCATCCCCTGCGTCAGCAAGGATGTGGAGCCAGCGGAACTCTCAGACCCTGCTGCTAGGGCTGCAGGCCGATACAGCCCTACTTTGGAAAATACTTTGGCAGTCACTTCAGCAACTAAATATATATTTACCGTGTGACTCAGGCATTCCACTCTTAGTTATTTACCCGAGAGGAATGAAAATGTACATCCACCCAAACGCTGCACGTGAACGTTCACAGCAGCTTTACTTGTTCTTAGCAAAACCTGGAAGTGACTCAGATGTCTACCAAGAAGTGGATGGGCAAACAAAGTACAGTCTATTCGTGTGATGCCACAGCAAGTCATAGAGCTATTGAAAGACACGACAATATGGGTGCATTGCAAAATAATTATGGCGAGTGAAAAAAGCCACATACAGAAAAGAGAACACAGTGTGTGATTTTAGTTGTGCAAAATAATCAAGAGTGGAAACTAATCCATGGTGACAAAAAGCACATCAGTGGGGGCCTGGCTATAGGGTGGGGCTCCCACACAGACTTCCTTCTGTCTCCTGGGGTCCCGGCCCCTGCCAGAACCATTGCCACCTTGGTGGCTGCTGTTTCTGCCACCAGTCTGGACCAGCTGACTCGTGGGCACCCAGGGCAGCCCAAGCCGCCCCATTCACACTGCTGTGTTTATGCCACAGTCGTGGGCCCGAGTGCATACCCGTGTGGGCTGCGGCTCGACCACTACTGAATGCAGCCGGTGCCGACTGCCATTGGGTGTATCTCCTCTGCTCACATGCGTGCTGCATTATCCCATCTGACTTCACTTGCAAAACACAAGTTCAAAGATAAAATGATGGAAGAATTTCCAGATGGTGATAGGAGAGCATTAAGTCAAGTACAGAGCCCCTTTTGACTACAGAAGTTACCTAAACATGAAGCCGTTATGAATTTTATGCTGTGAGGAAGATAGACTCATCATGCACTCTTGTAAAAGAATGAACTGGTGCACACATCCTGGAGTAAACCTGATGTTATTTAGTCAGATGTACAGATTCAACAACCCCGTAATTCTCCTCTGCGTATATAACTCAGAAAAAAATCTACTCTGGGCCCATAAAACACATGTATGAGGATGCTTTTTATAGCATTACATATAGGAGTAGAGAACAGGAAGAAATTGAGGCATCTACCACCACGGAATGAATGAATGAATGAATGAATGACAATGGAAGCATGCTATGGAGCAATTAGAAACAATGAACTAGGTCAGTGGTTCTTACCCTGGCTGCTCACTTGAGGAAATTTTAAAAATTCTTAATGCCTAAGCCCCTATACCTAAATTAATTGGTCTAGAGTGGGGATCGATATTTTAAAATTCCCCAGGTGATTTTAGAGTTGAAAACCATTGAGTAAGATGAGAACACTGTAATGTCCATACACATTAAAAACATTAAAATATATCTTCTGTATTTTCCATTATTTAAAAATTTAACCCAGGGTATATATAAATCAAGGACGCACATACAGATACACACACACACACACACACACACACACACACACATCCCAAAAGATGTTTCTCTAGAAAAAAATATATTTGTACATTATATATTATATTATTATATACACATAATATCCAAAAACATATCAAACAGGGTAGCATGATTGTTAGAGAAGAGTGAGTATTATAAGAACATGTTGAGTATCAATGGAGGGAGTAAATGAGAAAGTAGATTTATCCAAATTGGATAAAGGAGTTTAATTTTCTGGACCTAGGTATAAAATAAGTAATAATAGTTACTAAGGACTGGCCATGTTCAAGACATTATTCTTTCTAAAGAAGTGCTTTAATTTTATTATTTCATTTACTCCTCACATGACTCTGTAAGATAGGTACTGTTATTATCTCCATTTCACAGCTGAGGAAATGGAAGAAATTCAATGACACCTGCAAAATCACCAGGCTTGGTGCCTGAGCCAGTGTGACCCCAGGCAGAGGGCACTAGAGTTCTGCTCTTAACCACTGTAATTTACTGCTAAGAAAGTGGGGTTGGGGGGGAGAAGAAAGAGAGAAAATGAGAGATAAACATTCCTCACCTTTTATTTACTGTCAAGTAAATCTTGGACAAACCAAGGTTAAGCAGTTAGCAACTAAAAGTGAAAGCTGAAAAGTATGTGTTTAGGACAAAAAAAAAATTATGAGAAAATGGCACTAATCTGAGCATAGAATTATGGTTAGAAAGACTAAAAATCCATGAAAGATAAAGAAGGCAGAAAGTAGACAGACTTCGTGGGCAAGAGTATCACGGAGATGACATACTCTTCTCAGTGCATGATATAAGGGAATATAGGAGGTCAATATGTTTTATTATGGACGATGTGAACCTTCCTCATTGGGATTAAAATAGTATCTGCGGGGTATCCCCACTGTAAAGTTCCTGTTTTCCCCTTTGTCAGTAGTAACTATTCTGGGGGATATACATAGTGATTTATGGGGATCCCTGCTTCTGATCAAATGTTCACCTCCTTATTTTAGCATTCATCAGAGGACCTCGTCTATTATAATATTCTCAGTTTTCTTCATTCCTTCTACACTTAGTAATTGGAATTCTTCTGCAAAGAAGAGCTATTCCACTTACTTAATTACTTGCCTACAAGCTTACTTCCAAGTTTACCTACCGACATCAGTGTGGCTTTGTTGATACTTATCCTGTAGGTTATATTGCAATAATATTTTGTTTTGTTTTGTTTTTTCAAATTATTCCAGCTTTGGCCTTTGAGAGTTCTCTCTGGTTGTTTCCTGGGCCTTCTCTACATAGCTTATCTTTTTGTAAGCACTTACTTAATTTCTGACACAAGGTACACCAGGCTTATCTAGTGTGTTCTGAAACCCAGGCCTGAGTCAACTACATACTAAGGTGTCTTGAAACCTTTATTTAGAAACCAAGATCTGGGAGGTAGATATGTTCATTCCCAGTCAGGTGGAGCTGCTTCTAGCTTCTCTCAGCAGCCAGAGTTAGACTGTGTGTGTGTACTAATCCGTGAGCACACACGCGTCTATATTGATTTCAGTACCTATCTGCACGTACAATAACAGTAATAAGCAAGAATTTATATTGATACTTCCCATTTCAATCCAACAACATCGAGTTCACTTTAGCTTTCCCATTCCTAATTTTAACTTCATTCGACAATGAGAAGGCTAAAGTATATTTAGTTATTTGTTCAACTCTGATTTTTCATAAAGTAGTTCCAGAATTCCCAGCCCAAACCTTAGTTAGGAAGAGAAAAATATTACCTTGAATACAATAGTTGTGTTCAGTTCTTTTTACATTTTACCTTATACCACCTAGTTTGGCTTCTTTCACTTAGCAAAATGTATTCACGATTCATTCAGGTTTTTTCATGTATCAGTAATTTATTACCTCTTATTGCTAGATATTGCTTATCCATTCATCACTTGAAGGAGATCAGGATTGTTTCCACTTTATGGTAATTAGGAATAAAACTGCTATAAACATTCACATACAGGTTTTTATTTGAATGTATGTTTTTTAATGTTTACTTATTTATTTTGAGAAAGAGAAAGAGAGAGCACACACATTAGTTGGGGAGAGTCAGAGAGAAGGAGAGAATCCCAAGCTGGCTCCTGCTGTCAGCACAAAGCTTGACATGGGGCTTAATCTCATGAACCGTGAGATCATGACCTGAGCTGATACCAAGAGTCGGACCCTTAATCAACTGAGCTACCCAAGCGCCCCATGAATGTATGTGTTTTTATTTCTTTGGAGAAAATGCCTCGAAGTAGGTGTAATGGGTCATTGGTAAGTATATGTTTACATTTTAAGAAATTGCCTTTAAGGGGCACCTGGGTGGCTCAGTCGGTTAAGCGTCTGACTTTGGCTCAGGTCGTGATCTTGCATTTCATGAGGTCAAGCCCCGCATCGGGCTCTGTGCTGACAGTGCAGAGCCTGGAGCCTGCTTTGGATTCTGTGTCTCCCCTCTGTCTGCCCCTCCCCTGCTTGTGCTCTCTCTCTGTCTGTCTCTCACAAAAATGAATAAATGTTAAAAAAAAATTTTTTTTTGAAGAAATTGCCCTTAGAAAAGTTGGAGGTGGGGGTGCCTGGGTAGCTCAGTCAGTTAAGCGTCTGACTTTCGCTCAGGTCATGATCTCACCGCTGGTGGGTTCCAGCCCTGCGTCAGGCTCTGTGCTGACAGCTCGGAGCCTGGAGTCTGCTTCAGAATCTCTGTCTTCCTCTCTCTCTGGGCCCCCTCCCCCACTTGTTCTCTTTCTCTCTCTCTCTCTCTCTCAAAAATAAAATAAACATTTAAAAAAATGCCAAATTGTTTTCCAAAATGACTTTGCCAATTTTCAATAGTACATCAGAGTCTGAGTTACTCTACATCCTTACCAGCACTTGATGTTATAAGGACCTAAAATTCTCGCTATTTTAATATCATTGTGCTATCAATGATTTCATATCAGTGTGATTTTTAATTTGCACTTTCCTAACGTGATTAATGATATCAAGCATATTTTTATGTATTTATGTCCCACTCGTATATCTTCTTTACACTGAAGTCTGTCCAGAAATTTTGTCCAGTTTTAAATACATCGTTTAATTTCTTCCTGTTGAGTTAAAAAAAAATGTCTAGATGCAATCTATTTGTCAGAATTGTAGTTTGGTTTGCAAATATCTTCTCCTTCTCCACGGCTTGTCTCTTCCTTCTTTTAACAGTGCCTTTTGCTGAGTAAAAAGTGTTAATGTTAATAAATACAAATTACTGGTTTTCAAAAAATTTTTTGACTCATGCTTTTGGCACTATATTTAAGAACTCTGCATAGGTCAGTGTCACAGTTATTTTGTTATGTGTGTTCTTTTTAAAAAAAAATTTTTTTTAATGTTTGTTTATTTTTGAGAGAGAGAGAGAGAGTGTGTGTGTGTGAGCCAAGAAGGGGCAGAGAGAGAGGGAGACCCAGAATCCGAAGCAGGCTCCAGGCTCCGAGCTGTCAGCACAGGGCCCGACACAGGGCTACAACTCGCAAATAGTGAGAGCGTGACCTGAGCCAAAGTCAGACGCTTAACCAACTGAGCCACCCAGGTGCCCCATTTCTAAGTCTGGTTCTGTTGATTGCTTTGTCTCTTAGCAATGTATTGTTTTGTCTTGCCTTTCTTCATGTTACATTTTTTGTTTTTGGTTTTTTTGTTTGTTTGTTTTTGAAAAAGGGACTTCTCTTGTTGGACAATAAAGAGATAAATAACTCTTATGCCTGCAAATGGGCATGATGCCTTTCCTCCTGCTAGGCCTTTCCCTCCCACCCTTATAGTCATTTTAAAAACACATGTTTTAAATTAATCCAGCCAGAAATTGAAATGTATTCCAGCTTTTTTTCGTTTTTTGTTGTTGTTGTTGTTGTTACTCTCAGTGCTCCACAGGCTTCAAATTCCTTTAACCATACTTTCTGTTTTTGGGGGGAGGGGGCTGGTTTGCCAGTAAGTTTTACTTAATATCTGCTTCATCCTCAGCTTTAGATCTTTGTTTTGTACCGTGCTTCAGAGGGTCTCTGTCTCCATATTTTTTCAACTACTCCCGCAGTATTCTTTTGTTGCTTTTCAGTTTATGCTTGGTGGTCCATGTTGTGGTTCAGTCTCAATCATAGCAGGCAGTGTGTCTGCTGGTCTCAAGTGGAGCCCTCAACTGTAGTTCTAGAGCCAGCACATATGTCCCCAAGGGTAGGGGCTTTAGTTTCTTTTTCCTTTCCCAGGCTGCAGTGGGTTTTCAGCATTTCCCTCATGGTGAGAGTGTTGGCTTCCCTTCATAGATGATAGATTTTTTTTCCATAGAAGATACAGAGAGGGAGTTTGGGTTAGACATGTGCTTCTCCTATAGTGGCTGTTGTTTCCTCTCCTAGGCCTTGGACATTACTCAGTGCAAGGCCTCCTCTCCTTGGGACACTTGGCAGTCATTTTTGTGAGATCATAATGGAGTCTATGGAGGAAATCTTGAAAAACGAAGGAACTCCTTTATATCTTCATCTTCTATGGCCCCAACAGTCTCTCACCACCCCCTACACAGGCTCTACAAATCCATTAATTGTTCTAGCTTCATTCTTCTTACCAGTGTCCAGATGCATCTGTCCAGGTAAACAAGTACTGAAGTCTCACCTCTCCCCATTTGTCTTTCATTAGATTTCAGCTGATTGGTTTCCAGAAACATCACCTTTCTGATATGTTCAAGAAAAGTGAGGAACTTGCCATGTGTTTGGCGCTTTTTTCATGCCAAGCTTGGGAATATAGATGTTCCCAGATTTCTACACCCAAGGGGGAAACTAGAAGTTTCTTGATAATTTTAGGATAATTTCTAAAGTTAGGTTCGTACTAGGATAGGTACAGCCCCTGAGAAGACAGCAGTTGTTATTGGAGAATGAGTTTCTACAGAGCTAGATGAATAGGGCCACAGCTGTGCTTGTTTAAAAAAAGATGATAAGGTTGTTCCACAGAATAAAAAGTGTTAATTTTTTTGTCCTTTTTCTTTTCTTCATTTCTTTTTCTTTCTTTCCTTTCCTTTCCTTTCCTTTCCTTTCCTTTCCTTCCTTCCTTCCTTCCTTCCTTCCTTCTGAGACAGACCGAAAGAGAGAGCAGGGGAAAGGGGTAGGGGAGAGAGAGAGAGATTTAGAGAGAGAGAATCTTAAGTAGGCTCCATGTTCAGTGCAAAGCCTGACTCGGGGCTCAATCCCATGCCCTGGGATCATGATCTGAGCCAAAATCAAGAGTCAGATGTTCAACCGACTGAGCCACCCAGGTGCCCTTTTTTTGTCTTTTGACTATAAAAGGTTGTAAGACATACTGCACTGCACCATCTTGAAAAGAAGAGAAAGACTAACCAACACTTTTGCATAACATAGGAAAGCAGAGAAAAAGTCCTTGAAGAAGTGAATCCCTCTCTTTAAAATATACCAAATGTTGAAATGTACCTGGTTTTGCCTTGTATCTACTATTATTTACATTCTCCTTGAATGACCCAGTCACATCAAAATCATTACTGAGTAATGTAAAATTTCATGTTGATTTCATAGAGGAGAAAGAATTTTCCTTGTACATTAAAATTATATTTATATTACATTACTCAGTCTGCACCAATCCCACTACACAACTGTCTTGCTTGGTCCCTATTGTTATCTGAATTTTCTTCAAACAGCACTTAATATCTTCTCTCTTAGGTGAAACAATTCTGTTCTGCTTTCATGTGTGAGACCCACTGACCACAGTGCTCAACAATCAAAATCCCTCCTCTCCACTTTTTAGAAGACATTTTGTTGACTATATATTACCTCCAGTATGCCTTTTGGGTTTAGACCTTAAGTCATTTAATAAAGGATCTTTTCCAAATACACACAGGATTTTTCTTGGGAGGAATTCTGGGTAATTGCTTTATCTGTATTATTACAGATATATGATGAGAATTAGGAACTCTGAAGAAATAAAATAAACTTGTTATCCCCAGGATCTGGCTTGTATAAATGGAGGAAATAGCCTCTGCCACATGGTATGCATATACTAATAGCTGGCTTAACATCAAGGTCACCTGTTGGAGGTATAAGGAACTGATCTGTGTGCAGTGGTTCAATGAGTGTCACAGATTCACGCATGGAGTATGGTACCTAACAGAGGACACAGACTAGTTTAAAATTTCTTCTCATTCCCGGGAGCACAGGGGATAATTTCCTTTCAAAAAGTTTTATACTAATGCACAGCTAGCTACCAGAAACCCCCGCACATACACATCTCATTTTTTCTCTACAGTTTTCAGTGTTGGGGTCCTTTTTACTCTTTTGTACAAAGTTCTTTGTGCTCTGTGAAAGAAAAATGTTACAAATACACACGGTAAAAATAGCTTAGTAAAAGGTAGCAATTGACATTCAAGGTTTAACAGCCTTTCCTTCCTCTAACATCTTGCAAAAGATGTAACACTGCATCATTGGCCCAGTGACATACCCCAAAGCATTTGAATTTTTTAAAGAAGGTCTTAGAATAAAAGAAAGTCACTCTGCATCATCACTTGGGATTGTGGTATTTAAAGGTCATCAGAAAAGCATCTTCCTGACACATAACATCAATGGCAACCTCTTGGTATATGAGCTGATGATAATATGTTGTTAAAAGCATTGTGTGACAAATGGAAATAAGAATGTTTGTCATCAAATATTTTCTGCTGCTTGTACAAATAGAAAAGATAAGGTTCATGGTATTTATTCTTCTGTCTCCTAGTATATGTGAGCGTTCCTATCAGAATTTTATCTTTATAGAGAGAGGTATTTCCTATAAAGATATAATAACCTTGAGTGGAGTTTTTAACCACTGGTAAGGTAAATTTTAGTGTTTGTGACTGTCAGAAATAATAACGAAGTATACTTCTGGCACTAGAGTGACAAAGAAAAAGATGTAAAAATTAAAAAAAACAAAGTAGGTGCCTGGCATCCCATGTAATTAGGCCTTGCCCATGGGCTTCTGGATGATATGACATTATCTTTATAAAATCATCTGTAAGCACTTTTACTTTTGTGAAGTGATAAACGATAGAAATTTTTAGAGATCTTTAAAGATGAATCTATGTGCTTTACAAATATATCAAATGGACAATTGCTATAGAAATTAGGTAAGTTAAAAGATAAACAGTTTTGGTGTATCTTCTTTGAGCAAATTTTTAAATTTTTGTAAGTTCTATTTTTTTTTTAATGTTTGTTTATTTTTGAGGGAGAGAGAGAGCATGAGCAGGGGAGGAGCAGAGAGAGAGGGAGACACAGAATCTGAAGCAGGCTCCAGGCTCTGAGCTGTCAGCACAGAGCCCAGCGTGGGGCTCGAACTCACAAACGGCAAGATCATGACCTGAGCCGAAGTCGGACACTCAACCGACTGAGCCACCCAGGCGCCTCTGTAACT
Organism: Acinonyx jubatus; assembly: GCF_027475565.1. Lineage (NCBI taxonomy): Eukaryota > Metazoa > Chordata > Mammalia > Carnivora > Felidae > Acinonyx > Acinonyx jubatus. The sequence continues at coordinate 139,033,193 of NC_069384.1, forward strand.
TCTATTTTATATGTAATATAGTTTATTTCTCCAGTTAAAATCAGGTTGGAACAAGCAGGTTGTGAAATCTCGTGTTCCATAAGGGTCATCTGAGCAAATTAAAATGGAGTTTGGTCTCCATGATTCAAATTTTCCAAATGGGTAAGTCATTTAAACTTTCTGTAGTGAGAAAGAAATATTTGCAGTATGAAGCATTTAAATTGGGTGTTGATTATTAAGGACAGTTCTAGGTTTGAAAACTCTGCAGGTTAATTAGAATCTAAAATATTGTTTAATATCTCATTATTTGATACTAAGTTTCAAAATATTTGATACTTTCCCAGCATACTATTTTTTTTTTCAATTATTCACTACTCTGTAAATACAGGTTGTAAAACTGGCTGACATAGTCTAGGTACTGAAAGAAGATATGTAACAAACTCCAAAATTTAATTGAAGAAAGCTACATGAAGGACATATTTTAAGGGGCATGAGCTGGGTGGGGTAAGAGAACAAACATGGAATGGTCAAGAACTCTACATGAGGCCATTGCCACCCCTAGGATGGAAAGCACAACAGTGAGAGAGAAGCATTTTAGGAACCCGAAGGGAGCTCAGAGCTGCAAATAGGACACCCCTTCTGTCAAGAGCTATAACCTTGCTACTCATCCCCTGCCAGAACCACAGTAAGGAAGAGATGGTGAAGGGGATAAACATTCCAACTTTGGTTTCCCCTCCACTTTCCTTTGGTCAACCCAAGTGGGAACATAAGTGATGTAGTCCATACATTTCGGCCACCACGGGTGGAAAACAAGAGAGAAAACGGTGGAAAATGGACATAAGAGAAGACGACAAATGGATATTTAAATGTATTATCCTCATATGAATGAGATCACAGATGTGTGTGTGTGTGTGAGAGAGAGAGAGAGAGAGAGAGAGAGTTCTCTTTGATGTCAGTTTGATTTTTTCTGGGCTTTTTCATGTTTATTTATTATTTTTGATAAAGAGCATGAGTCGGGGGGGGGCAAGAGAAAGGGGGAGAGAGGATCTAAGGTGGGCTCTGTGCTGACCACAGTGAGCCTGATGTGGGGCTCAAACTCACGAACCATGAGATCATGACCTGAGCTGAAGTCGGACGCTCAACGGATTGAGTCACCCAGGTGCCCCTCCCTTTGGGTTTTGACCTCGACGTCTCCAAAGTCCTTTGCTCCACCTCACTTAGCCACCACTCTCAGAGTCATACCCAAGGGTTTTTCATTATCAGTAATGACCCTACTTCTTATTCCCATTTCAAGCACTCCAGTGTTTAACCACCTTGTCCTATATTTCTAATATGCGTACTCTAATATGCCCCCTGCATGAGTTCTCTAATCTCATGAAGACCTAATATGACCTCATATGACCTCATATGACATCCCCCTTCCTCTTCATCGGGCTTAGATTCCAAAATTGTCATTATAATCTCTCTTTTTTTAAACACCTCGAACATCCTTGTTTCCTTCCCCCTTTATTATATGTAACTGGTAAAGCTCCAGTACTTGTTGAAACCAGACTCACATCCAAACTGACTCATCTGAATACTAATGAAAAAATATCACACAACTCGTATGACTAGTTTCAATTTATGGCAATGACCATAAAGCTTTAATAGGCACTCAAATAACAAAAAATAACAGAAAAACAAAACTATGAATAAATGTGTAAAAAAAAAGTCATACTTCTCTCATATACTAAGAAATCTGGAGGTAAGTAGCCAATTCTAGACTCAACAATGTCAAGGTGCTAGGCTGATCATTATCCCAAACTGGGCTCATCCTCATTCCTAGACCATGGACTGGGAGCACCTTCCTTGAAATCAAGTCTTCTCCTTTTAATTCCCAAACAAAGAATGTTCTGTTAGCAAAGATAAAGGATATGGGAATGACTTATGTGTAGAAACATATAATCAGAGCAAACAGATTCTGGTGCAAGTATGTTATAGTTCTTTGCTTGTGGGACATGCACACATACGCAATCTCATATTCAGATCCACGGCAGCTAAGTTTGGGCAGTGTATAATAGCTGTAGCAGAAAGCAAGAGTAAGAAATTCTGAGAAATCATGACAGTCTATACTTATCAGCACCTACTTTTGGTCCTAAGTGCTATAGGAAATATGAAGAAATTATTTCATATATAGAATTTGAATCTAGATAATCATCTTTAAAGGCAATCTTCTAGTTCATGAATCTATGTATTACTTTAGCGTATTTTTCTTCCTTCAAAATGTGTGAAATTCACTTGCTAATAAATACTATTGATTTTTTTTTAAGTTTATTTATTTATTTTGAGAGAGAGTGGTGGGAAGGGGCAGAGAAAAAAATCCCAAGCAGGCCCCTGCTATCAGCCCAGAATCCATCTCTGGGCTCAACCCCATGAACCTTGAGATCATGACCTGAGCCAAGATCAAGAGTCAGATGCTTAACCGACTGAGGCACGCAGGTGCCCCTAAATGCTATTGATTTTTAATAAAATTTATCTAGTTCATTTAAAGTATAATTAGTAGACAAATCTATGAAAGTTCCAAATTGAACCTCTGTGAATGCATTTACTAATTGTTAGTCCTCTTTGTAGATACAGCTAACATCTACCCATTTGCTATAATGTACATATTGTTTTATTACCTAGTATAATATTAAGTCTACAAAGCATAAGAGACTCTTAAAAACTGAGAACAAACTGAGGGTTGATGGGGGTGGGAGGGAGGGGAGGGTGGGTGACGGGTATTGAGGAGGGCACCTTTTGGGATGAGCACTGGGTGTTGTACGGAAACCAATTTGATAATAAATTTCATATTTAAAAAAAAAGACTATAAAATACTTTGTTAAAATTGACGATAGCTGGGAAAGCCGAATCTCCTTAAATTTCAGTAATGAGAATTACTCATCCGTACTTAGTGGCAAGTGAATTTTCACTGGTACCAGTCTTTGCTAACTATATCCCATGTCACCACTTGCTATCAAATTAGAACTAAGTCTAAAGCAAATGCTAATTTTACAGGGGGAGCGTCAGGCAAAGGGAACAGCTCAAGTAGAAGTATGGTATCAAAGTGCATCCCTTGTCCCGAATTCTTACAATAAGTGAATATCAAGTAAATGTTACTCCCTCTCTTGACAAAGATTTGTAACCCATAATTACATTGATACATGTGCTATGTCAGGGGCAGCAGTGAAATTCATAGTATTTTTATGTGAAATGCACTGTTTTATTGCATTAATTCACATTTAATGTGTACACAGTAATAACCATAAAGTATGATAACCAAAGTTATATATTTTCTTCAGAACATTCATTTAGAGAGCTTTCAAAAGAGTCTGAGGAAATTAAAATATCAGTCAGTTTACCTGCAGGATATAGAGCAAAAGCAGAAAGCAGTATAATATCTTTTATAAGCCACCTGTTCCTCCTCATATAATGTTCTTACTTCTGGCTGATAAAATACAATCGTCATAACTCTGTACATATTTTTTTAACTACGGTACACAAAACAAAGGTTTCTAGAGTGAAGGAAAATATACCTCCATCAGTAAAACTGCATTACTCACATGATTACAAGCAGGAGGCTTGGAGGTATGAGAAAGCAGTGAAGGCAGAAATCCCAAAGCCCTTTGTTGGTAATGGGCCACAGAAAGATGACGTCCATAAAAGCATGAAATCTCTTATAAGAGGTAGGAGAAACCCAGGGAGTGTTGAGAAATAACAAATGAGCTGGTATCCAGAAAACAGAACAAGAATGAAAAATCTTGGGGCCATATCGAGGGCCAGAAGAATAAAACAACACAGCAGGATACAATGTGCTAAAATCTGCAAAAGAACAGACTGAGAAAAGCCAATGTAAGCTTTGTTGAACACAAAATGGTTCTAGAAATACAGGAGGCTGCCTGTGCCTTTTCTTTTCTTAATCTCTTATTATTTGAATATTCTTGTATACAGAAAGCTGTTCTAGTATACATAAAGCTGATTATTCCAAATTAACGCATACTTCAAGACCCGATGTATATCCTGTATCTTTCAAGTCATGACAACCATAGCACCTACTGCTTCTTCTCTTGGTTGAATTTCTATTACCTTTATATTATTTATGCATTTTGTTCATTAATTTATTCTTTCATTCTTTCCACATTTTTTTGAGAGGGAAGGAGGGAGAGAGAGCGAGCCAGAGCGAGAGAGCACACGCACCAGCAGGGGAGGGGCAGAGAGAGAGGGACAGCGAAAATCCCAAGCAGGCTCTGCACTGTCAGTGTAGAGCCTCAACTGGGATTCACTCCCCTGAACCATGAGATCGTGACCTGAGTTGAAGTCAAGAGTTGGACGCTTAACCAACTAAGTCGCCCGGGTGCCCCTCATTTTTTCCACACTGTAAGAAACATTTTCCATAGGTGGAACAGAGCTTCAGTTTATCACTGAATCATGTTTTATCTAAGACATATATAGTGGTAATATATCTACAATTGCATTTTTTTTTCTTTTGTCGATGCTTAAAGCCCTTTGAAACAGAAATCATGCACACACTGTTTTTAAAGATTTAACCACAAAGAAAGGTACAACACAAAGAACAAATTCTCTTTCCTCACTACCGCCTTAGTCTCCCTCATCAAAATAATCAGTCATTATTTTCTTGAACGTTCATTTCGAAAACAGAATATACATACTGATATATACTTTTCTCAAACTGTATTTAAAAATCTAAAGAAATGGGAAATAAATATATATACATACACATACACATTCATATGCTGTCCTGTACATTGCGTTTTCCTCTTAAGTCTCTGTTTTGGGAGTTGAACTGGCTTTAAACCATCAGGCACATCTTGGGAGTTGGTCTTCATCATCAAATCCATTTCCTCTCCTTCCTGGATTCACAGCCAGATTGCCTTTCCAGTATTCCCCAGGAGTTAAGTGTGGCCAGTTGAGTGAGTTCTAGCCAGTGAAGTGAGGATTGAAGTCATGTGTGCCACTCCCGTATACAGCCCATAGAAATATCCACGTGTGAGCCTCCCCTCGTTTCCCATGTGCCAGCTGGATGGTAATGACCGTGGAAACCAGGTATTGGTGATGGCAGAGGCTCCATCAGCCTGGATGGACTGCAAGGAGCATATCACCTTGACCCCTTCCCCTGCTCCTGACTAGGACATTCTCATTGGGCTGTAACATGAGCAAGAAATCAATTTCAGTGGGTTAAGACACTGGTTAAGTGTCACTGGTTAAGACATTGGTAGGCATTTAAATTGCTAGCGGCATGTGTTACGAATGATATTATGAACAAACTTGGACATATGTCTTTATTTCTGAGTATCGTCATAAGGTAAACTTGCAGCGGTAGAATTGTGGATCACAAGTACATAATTTTAAAAACTTTGGTACTGGGGCACCTGAGTGGTTCAGTTGGTTAAGCATCCGACCCTTGATTTTGCCTTGGGTTGTGGTCTCACAGTCATGGTCTTACAGTCAGTTTTGGGATGGAGACCCACGCCAGGCTGGGCACGGAGCCTGCTTGGGATTCTTTCTCTCCCTCTTCCTTGCCCCTCCTCCGCTGTGCTCTCTCTCTCTCTCTCTCTCTCTCTCTCTCTCTCTCTCAAAAAAAAAAATACAAATAAAATGAATAAAAATTTTGGTACTTTATAGCTATGTCAACTTTTATTTTCAATGATTTGTTTCTTTCACTATTGTTTAAGCATGGCTCCTTCTTCACATCTTCTTGGACACTTAGGTATTATAAAATTATTAATACTTTTCCAATATATTGGTGTAAAATGGATTTAATTGTTTAGATTTGCATTTTAAACATTTTGAATGGGATCATGTGTATTTTCATGTGGCTTTGGCCATTTGTATGTCTTTTCTATAACCTGATAGCTCGTACCCTTTGCAGAGTTCCCTAAAGGGCTATTTGTCTTTCTTGTGTTGATTTATAACCGAAATATAAGCTTCCTAAAAGAGATCTTGTCATAAATTTCTTGGTTTAACTCTCGGCAGAGGAGCTAAATACGTTTGAGCAGTTTTTACATAATTAAAAAAATATTTACAGTTTTGCAATTCTTACCACAATTGTATAAACAGTAATCTTCTGCATTCTCTGGAAGAGGAAATAGAGACCGAAGAGAGTTAAATGGCTTGCAATGGCCAAATAACCACTAAGTGGTAGAGATGTGTAAAGACATAGGATCTCCAACATGAGATCCTGTGCTTTTTCTAGTACATCACTAATGTTGATCGAGTGATTTTTCTGAACACACCTACTAGCTTGCTACCCCATATCATCATCATTATTATCCATCATCGACCATTGATTATCAATTACTATCAAATATCCATACATGGATGTTGCTAGCAAACTGAGTAAAATGGCTTACAAAGGGAATTCTTTACAGACATCTACAAAAGACCTTTAAAAATACAGTATTTTCTAAGAATATGTCCAGTGAGATCTAGGTAAATTTTAAATAATTGTTTAATGTTTATCTTTTTTTGAGAGACAGAGAGAGACAGAGCACAAGCAGGGAGGGGCAGAAAGAGAGGGAGAGACAGAAGCTGAAGCATAGCTCCAGAATCTGAGCTATCAGCACAGACTCTGACACAAGACTTGAACCCATTGACCATGAGATCATGACTTGAACTAAAGTCGGACACTTAACCAACTGAGCCACCCAGGCGCCCCTAAAAATAAATAAATTTTTTAAATTTTTTTTTAACACTTATTCATTATTGAGAGACAGAGAGAGATATAGCATGAGCATGGGAGGGGCAGAGAGAGGAGGAGACACAGAATCCGAAGCAGACTCCAGGCTCCGAGCTACCAGCAAAGAGCCCGAACCCACGAGCAGTGAGATCATGACCTGAGCTGAAGTTGGACACCCAACCGAGCCACCCAGATGCCCCAGCCCTAGGTAAATTTTTAATAGCCACTGGTTGATTCCAGATGTTATAAAGATTGAAGAAACTGGTGAATCCTATATAAGTCATTCATAATCCATATGAAAGCATGTTTTATGTATACTTTATGCTAGGTGCTCAGGATACAGTGAAGAACATTTACCTTTCTGCCCTGGAAGAGTTTATATACTTCTGGAGAAAATTCAGAGGCAAAATTACCACTGAGATACAATCCAGTATTCCTTTTCTATGGATCTGTATAGAATATGGTGGGGACCCTCAGAAAGGAGTTGGTCATTGCATTTGGAATTTCTGAGACCATGTTCAGCCAAGAGATAACACTTGATTCAGATATCGGCAGATGAGTAGATTTCCCACACAGGAGAATTTAGGTGCTTTGCTGAAAATAGGGCTATTGTTTTGATCATTAGTTATCACCTATGTCAGACAAAATGTCCTGAAACACACAGGGCTAAATATAGTATGACAGTAGTATCAGAAACTCCTTGGCATTATTAGTTCCCAGCATTTAGGATTTAGAAGGGGACAGAGAATTCTATTTATAATTTGCAGGTTTCCAGAATCGAAGGGACTCAAATATTTGCCGAACTGAATGGGTTTCTGAGATTCATAGACACTATTCTTGGGGCTAACCAGAATGTAGGGTGATAAGTGCTATGTCATTAGTTATACCTTCTAATGAAACAGAATCCATTTGGAAGGGAAAAACTAATAGCAAGGAAGACATCACAAACCTCCCAGTGACACTTGTTCTTGTTAGTGGCTCCCAGGAGGTAAAGACAGAAATCACGAGTGGCAGAAGGTAGATGTTCACCAGTGATTTACATTTTCCTTACCATCTTATCGTTCATGATGTAAAGCTATCAGGGGGAAAGTGGCTCCCCAGCCAGGGGCTACATATCCCAGTCTCCTTTGCATCCAGGTGGGACCATATGGCTCATTCTCAGCAATAGAACATGTTTTGAACTGATATGCGTCACTGCTAGTGCCCTTTGCACTTAGGTACACGTCCATCCAACTTCTAGCTGCTAGCGCCTATGTTTCTTTCCATGAAGACTTTGTCCCCCAGAGCCTGCTTTGCCCACTGACATAAGCAGGTAGGAAGTGCAAAAAAAAAAAAGAAAAGAAAAAAAAAGAAAAAAAATCAGCATCCCATGGAAAGAGCTATAAACAAATGTCTGACAAGATTGGTATAAACCAATCTTCCTCATCCCTCAGGTGGGATAACTCTGGGTCATGTGATTCACACTGTGTCTCAGAATTTCTCCAGGAGAATCAAGCTCTGGTGGCCCACAATGGCACCTTGTTTGACAGTATGCCCCACATTAGTTGCCTTTTCTTTCCGGTCTCACTTCCTTCATTCCCCCAGCAGCACTGAATCCCTATCTTGGAGTCCGCTTCTGGACAGTACAAACTAAGATAATAAATTTCCCCTAGATCCAATGTTACTTTCTCTTATTTTCCTCTCTGGATTTGTTGGAGTACAACCTCTAGTAGCTTTCGAGAAAGTACCAATAGAAAGAACAAATTTTGAGATCTTGTGTGTCAAAAAATCGTCGCATTCTGGATTTATAATTTAGCTATCTGCATAAAATGATAAATATTACATTATATGTAATAGCTATTATATAAAATTATTAAAATTTCCAAAATTATTGTCCTCTCACCTTCCAAATGTATTATTTCATTGTTTTCCAGCTTCCAGTGTTATTCTTGAGAAGATCAATATCATTATAATCCCTCACTCTTGTATGCGATTTGTTCTCTTTATGCAAGATTCCAGAATCTTCTCTTTAACTGGATTTCCTACAGTTTCATGATGTGACTTGATGTTGTTTATATGATTGTTTATTCATTCATTTTGATCTGTGCTCTGAAGGAGCTCTTATAAACTATTAACTCCTTCAGATCTGCCAATTTTTCTTATATTATTTCTTTATAATTTCCTCCCCTTTCTTCTTGTTTTCTCTCCCTGAAACTCTCATTATTTGCCTGTTTGAATTCCTGGCTAGTTCTGAAATTTCCTTCATTTAATTTTTCCTTCAATAAATTTTTTTTCATCACTTATTTATGAGACAATTCCTCAACTCTATTCATCAATCTCTCTATTATTTTAAATCTGACATCATACGTTTGATTTTAAATTTCTACCATTAAAACCAGAAGTCCTGGAATTATGATATCTAAATGTGTGTGTTTCAAAGGGAGGATCCCTGAAGAGGAAATAAAAACGTGTTTTCAGGTGCACACCTCCTACAGACAAAGATTCAGTAGCCGCTGTTCCTCCCCTTGCTCACTTTACTCCCAGCCCTCCAAAATTGTTACCGTCCATAATAGTGATAGCTGTCAGTCTAGTCAGGAAGATGGAAGTCATTCTAGTCATTTCAAACAGAAGGAATTTAACAAATGGAATTGTATATAAAAGTGTTGGAAGGACCAGAGAATCAAAGAGGGAAAGAGTGAGATGTTATTCAGAGGTTAGTGCCTGAGAGGTACTAATATCTAGATTAGGACACCTCTAGAGCTTAGGCGACAATAGAGTCCGTGCTGTTTCATGGAACCCACATGGGCTGTGCTTCTAAGGGTGCCAGGGTGTCATTGGTATCACAGCTATTGTCAAAAACCGCCACCACTGTTGCTCTGCAGGAAGCCAGGAGTTTGTGCTCCTGCTGACTCCGTAGGACCCCTGGAGCCCAGTCTTGCTGATGCTGTTGGAATTGCTGCTGAGACTTCTGGAGCCCAGAGTTGTTTATTTCTGCTGTTACAGTTGCCATAAACATGCCACAAATGTAGCACCTGGCAGTCATCTGCCGTTGCTTGCCATGTTACAGCTGCTGCAATCAGAATCAATGAGCCCATCTTTCTGAGGCTTTGGGGATTCTGCTGCTGCCACTTCCAGAGACAGAAGCAAAGGAAGGAAGAAAGACTTATCCCTTCCCCTGTCTTTTATTTTTCCACCAGTAACTCCCAATGGTTAGCAGAGTCTAATCACAAACTAGCTGGCGAGAGAGTTTGGGTAATACTTCTTTGAGGCAGGAAAGGGAAATGGAGCTGAGAGTCAAAAGAGAGATAACCAACATCTAAATTTCCTGTGCACTAAGTAGATACAAGACTACATTTACATTATCTCATTTAATCCTCACAATATCCATTGAAAGTAGGTACTTCTTGCCCACATTTTATAGGGGAGCAAATAGTCTCAGATATGTTGAACAGCTTGCCTAGGGTTGCAAAGCTAGGAAGATGGTGGCTTTGGACTCTAACTCGAGTCAGTCTCATACTAAACTAAGTCTTGAAGTCTTAACCATTTGCTTTTTACAGACGTTCAGTGAACTACCCCTCACGCTTCCCAGCTGCCCCTGGCAGTGTGGTCATCCTGCGCATTGGTGATCACACTGTTGGACTATTGTTCTTCTCTCTTTCAGACCAAGGAAAGTCCCTTCTGCTCTTTACGAGCAGCCTTTTCACACATGACAGCCTAAGTTACCCAACTATTTTCTTGACCCTTGCTATTCCAAGTGGAGTCTGTGTATCAGAACCTGGGAGGTGTTAAAAATGTGGAAACTCAGCTTCCCTCCATCCTATCTCAGCCTATTGAATCAGAATAGACATTTTAACAAGAACTCCCATTGATTCGTATGTTTTCTACAGTTTGAGGAAGGCTGCTCTCTACCTCATTTTTCTCCTATACCATGGGGAAGAGAGATGGCGCAGTGGGAATCATGGTCTTATGCCAAACTTGAAATCACTGTCTCCTTGTAAATTCTGCCTTGACCTTTAAATGGGTCCGGTCTGCCAGAATTTTTCTTCATTTTACTGGATTTTCTTTCAGTAACCACATTGTCTCTGTGGTCAGTCTGGCGTGTTTGGGGAATCCCATTCCATCCAATGATCTGATCCCAAGTGTTCACTAGTCTAAGGTCTCTTTTGGAAGTCCCTGAACCTCATAGAGACCTCTACAACCTTCTAGATATAATGTTTTTGCTTCTGAGTATGGTAGAATGGAAGAGAATCACACCCTCTAGTATCTAAGACAGGAGGAAACTTATTCTAACTATAACACACTAGAACACACAAGCTATTCCCTTTCCCCGTCTAATCCCCACTCTAATTGCACTATTCATTCCCTATAGACAGGAAACAGATGGTTGTGAACCAGCAAGCAAAGAGAAATGGGAGAACATGTCCTCAACAGCTTTCATTCTCTTCTGTTTCTTGTTCTTTTATCTGTTCTGCACGTAACACCAGTCCTCAAGTCCTGACTGCTCCTCCACTGTGGGTGACAGAATGACTACATTCTGCTTGTGTGATTACCTCCACTTGATTTCTGGAAGCTGCTGCCAAAATTCAGACATCTAAAGAGCATGATATGAATAGACTTTTCAGGAAAGCGATAGTCATGTTCTCAAGCAATACATCAATGTTTATTCTGTTTCTTGAACAGCTTCTTAATGCTCATTGAAGTTTATTAGTCACTCTTGTTCTCAGTTGATTAAATTGGTTTGTAGTTGCCTCCAAGATTATATTGATGGATATTCCTCCTTACAATTTAATAGCAACATTTTTGCAGGGGATGAGCTGACATGATAAGACAAATGGAAAAAGTGAATGCATCACACTGTATAGATCTGATTCATTTTTCCTTCTTTCTTCTTATTTATTTCTTCCATGGTTGGAAACCATATGAACAGGATGACATTCGATTTTAGTAAGAGAACTATTATTTGTGATTTATAGTTTCATATTTTTAAGGTAAACACAATAAATATAAAAATAAAAGTTACTTGGTGTAATTTGTAGAGCGACTACATTTTATGAGTTAACTGCTGTAGGCTACATTATGACAAGCACAAATTAAAAGGATATGGAGGAAAAATGTAAGACTTTTGGAAAAGTATTTCTGCTTATATGTAATTGGTTCTCTTTAAATATGGACATTGCTGAGGAGGAGGAAGTGTGTAAGACCTGCAACAGAAGAAAGGCTGTTTGTTGAGCAATTCCGATTTTATTTGTTCAACATAGTAGATTTGTTACAGAATCATTGATAATATTTGTCAGGATATAAGGAAGAGACAAAAATCATATAACCTTTAGTAGGATAGAAGAACTATTTTGGCTGTTCTTGTGGTCTTACAGTCACTTTCAATCACTGTACTTCAAGATTAGGTTGCCTATTGTGCTGTGTGGAGAATGGAGCAACACTCCAAGTCAGTCATGACTTTCTCTGTATTGTAGTAGGTAGACATCTGCAAAAGGTATATGAGTGGTTGATTCTCTACTAAATACCATGAGCAGCCCGAAAGGTAGACATGGTTCGCCTCATTCAGCATTTTGCCTTTCTCTGAGGTGTTGATCTGGTGCCCACACTAGCAGAGTTGGTGTCTGCTTGGCCCAAGTCCCCAGCCATGGCAGCTTGGTGTGGAAAGCCCCACAACTTGTGACCGTGAGTATGGTTTTATACATTCTTCTCCATTGATTCTTCTCTATAGAGGCACATATGGTTTTACAGATTCTTCTCTGTCTAGGGATCAATGAATCCTTTTTTCTCCAAAATAGAAGAATTTAAATAATTTGACTTAAAAAAGAAAAAAAAATCAAAACGCTGCCATTTAGGCATCATGGGGATCACCAAACGCAACGTGGTATCCAAACCCAATGTAAGTCCCACAAGAGCAAGGATTTGTTCATTTTAGTCACTGTTGTATCCTCTGTGCCTACAGCCGAGATTGGCATATGGTGGGTACTCCATAAATACCTGTGGAAGAAATGAGTGAAAATGAAGCAAGGGTTGTTTAACATTCTTGGCTAAAACCAGGAACAGGATGTATGAGGTAACCTCTGTAAATAAGAGAGCGTGTGTTCTGCCTTTTTTAGTAACTGGGATGAGAAGCATTTATAATTGCCTTCCTTGTAGGTGTGCCGAGAGGATTATTCAGGTGCTTTAAGTACTACAGACTTAGAAAATGCTCCCCTCAATTGAATTCTGCTTAATTGGTTTATTCTGTTTGCTAAGTTTTTAAGGGTATGAAGAAATACTAGACCCTCGTAAGGCCCTTAAGGAGATTATAATCACATTATTACTCTGATATATTTACCCCTATAAACACTCTTTCTCCACCACCTCACTCATTCCTCTGTTCTCTCTTGTGGGGCTGGAACAAGATGGATAAGAGTGCCAACCTCATTACCTTGTGGGCGGTGGGGGTTCTAACAGAAAGGTGAGGACAGAGGGGTCCCAAGCCATGTCAGATCGGCTTACCTTATTGTAGTAGTGGACAAAGTAGAACCTGGAAATAAGGTACATTTGTCCATAGACTGTGCAAAAATAAAAATAGGAAAACAATCTTAAGATCCTTAGCTGGTAGATCTAAAGAAAGGTAGCGAATGCCTGGAAATAATTCAAAGAGAAATGTCCAAAGTAAGGTATTTAATAAAGAGCATGGGCTGATATTCAGGGACAAAGGTAATAGCTTACAGTTGCTGTTCATGGATGGACAATATTAACACATCATACACTTAAAAATGTGACTTCTCCTCTCATCAGTACAAACTGTCCCTCCATGGGTTTCTAGCAACATCCCCAATGCAATAGTCATTTCTCTTTTGCTCCCATCCCTTATTTCAAAAAACCTCTTTAACATTTCCTTTTCATGTCTTCTCACCGCCACATAATGACCCTCTGTAAGATGACTGCCAACTTTTCTTTGGTCAAAAATTAGCTCTTAGGCTTCCAGGTAAAGATGATGAGATGAGAAAATGCATTTACCTCCCATCCCTTCATATTAAAGTTGTGGTAAAAGGTATAAAGCTAAGATAAACTGACAAGAATGAAGAGAATGAAAGGAGAGCTATAGAGGATAAAGACATCTGTCTATTACTGTAACTCAAAAATGAGGAAGCCACTGCCTTGAATGCGTACAGGAGTTCCAAAATAGTGGAAAAGACAGTCTTCTCAGCAGAATCCCAAGAAAGATTCACTACATAGAGCAGAAATGAAGTATGTTGCTAAAATGAGGGGAGATAATTAAAAGTCTGAACAGGCAACTCCCACCTCCATGTATATCCTGCAGAAGTGGAAAATAGGCACCTGGACAATTACACCCAGACCAAAAGATCAGGAGAATATTTTCTGCAAAAAAATCAGAATAGCGACGCCTAGGTGGTTCAGTGTGTTGAGCGTCCAACTTTTGATTTAAGCTCAGGTCATGATCTCATGGTCCTGAGATCCAGCCCCACATAGGGGTCTGTGCCAAGCATAGAGTCTGCTTAGGATTTCTCTCTCTCTCTCTCTCTCTCTCTCTCTCTCTCTCTCTCTCTCCCCTCCCTCTCTGTCTCCCTTCCCCTCTGCCCCGCCCCTGTGCATGTGCATGCATGCACTCACTCTCCCTCTCTCTTAAAAACAAAACAACAACAAAATCAGAATGAACCTTAGATATATACAATGTGAATGTTTAGAAGTCCCTTCCCACTCTTGCCTGTGGAATGGGCACCAGAGTCGTAATAGATTCCTCCCTACCTTCTCTCTCTGAGAAGCCTGCCTTAACAAGTTCCACCCAAGTCCCCGCAGCTAACAGCCAAGCTTCTTCCATCATTCAGACCTATGATTAGATTGCCAAGGCGACAGAACATTTGAGGAAAGCCTGGATCAGAATAAAGAGACTGACAACCTGACCCAAGAAAACATTTTTATAATTTTAATTAGTATTCTCAAAGAAGATTTAATAAGGCAGTACATCCATAAAACAAGAATAAAATTGTCTTTAAAAGTTAAAACACAAGAAAGAGCTTCTAGAAGTTAAAAAAGAGATTCAAGAATATTTAAAAAATTAAAACTCTGTAGAGATTTTGAATGACAAAAATATGATATCCCTGAATATAGTTATGCGTATGAAACGGAATCCCTACTTGCTAGCATATACAACAATAAATTGCATATGGCTTAAAGACTTAAAAGTAAAATTAAAATGTATTTAAGGGGCGCCTGGGTGGCTCAGTCGGTTAAGCGGCCAACTTCAGCTCAGGTCATGATCTCGCGGTCTGTGGGTTTGAGCCCCACATGGGGCTCTGTGCTGACAGCTCAGAGCCTGGAGCCTGCTCCGGATTCTGTGTCTCCCTCTCTCTTTGTCCCTCCCTCGCTTATACTCTGTCTCTCTCTGTCTCTCAAAAATGAGTAAATGTTAAAAAAAAAAGTATTTAAATTGTTTGAAGACAACTTAGGAGTAAAACTCTGTGACTTAGAATATATGTTGATTTCTTAAACCAGACCCCTCTCCTACTGTCAGTACCACTATAGCAAAGTATCCATAATGGACAGTTTGCATATGTGTTTCTGGAAGATTTTCTATTCATACAATATATTTGTATGCATATACATACACTCACACATACACTCCCCCATGTGTATAGACCTCTTTTAATTTATTCAGATTACATGCATTTTGTGGGCCTTGTTTTTGTTTATTACTTAATAGTATAGCTTAGTGATCTTTTCATGTCAATACGTATTGATGAACCACATTTTTAAAAATGTGGTTAAGGGGCGCCTGGGTGGCACAGTCGGTTAAGCGTCCGACTTCAGCCAGGTCACGATCTCGCGGTCCGTGAGTTCGAGCCCCGCGTCGGGCTCTGGGCTCATGGCTCAGAGCCTGGAGCCTGTTTCCAATTCTGTGTCTCCCTCTCTCTCTGCCCCTCGCCCGTTCATGCTCTGTCTCTCTCTGTCCCGAAAATAAAATAAAAAACGTTGAAAAAAAAATTTTAAAAAAAATGTGGTTAAATAAGATTCCATCATTTATGTGTCATACTTTATATAACTAGTCTCTTATTGACTCACATTTATGTTGTTTCAAATTTGTGGTGTTACAAACTCTTCTTCAATGAACATCTTTGTAAATGTATAATGGTAAAATTTTACAATTATATTTCTAGCTGTACAGTTGCTGGGTTAAAGGCTCTGTTCATTTTCAATTTGTATAGCTACGGCCAAGTTGCCATTCAGAAAGCCTACATTGATGTATGATGTGTATGAGATTAGTTCTCACTCTCTCTGGACCATCATCAACCTTTAATTTTGCCAACCTCTCCTCCCTTCCCATGTCCAGACAGCCACTGATATTGTTGTCGATGTAGATTAGTTTTCATTTTCCGGAAGGGTATATAATGGAGTCATAGAGTATGCACTCTTGTAACTAGCCTCTTTCTCACAGTATAATACTTTTGATATTCTTACATATTGTCAGGCAAAAAGGAGTCCATTTCTTCTAATGCTGATTATATTCCATCACACATGCTTACTGTATTTGTGTCTCTCTTTGCTTCTTAAGGATATTTAGGTCCTTTCTAGTGTTTGGTTATTGTGAATAGATACATCATGAGCATTTGCATATGAGTTTTGTGTGGTAACAGGTTTTTATTACCTATTGGTGATAGGGTGAATAGCTAGGAATTGAATAGCTGTAGAATGCACGATGTAGAATATACGATGGGATATTATACATTCACATTTAACTTTAGAAGGAGCTGTCAAACAAACTTCCAAAGAGCATGTGTCATTTTGCATTCCCATTAGCAATATGTGAGCCTCTAGTTGCTTCGGCATTTGCCAACACTTGGTATTATCCATCTTGTAATGTTGTGTATCTTACTGTGCCTTTAATTAACAATTTCTGCCTGATTAATTCTGCTGAGCACTATTTTATGTGCTTAGTAGCCATTTCTCTGTCTGCTTTTGTAAAGTTTCCATTGAAATCTTTTGCCTATTTTCATCTTATTAAGGTCAAAGAGCTCTTCATATATTCAGAGTAGAAAACTTTTGTCAAGTTACATACATATAATATTTATGATATTATAGAATATGTGATATTTTCCATTCTATAGCTTATCTTTTTCATTTTCTTGTTAGTATATTTTGAAGAGCAAAATGCAAGCTCATTGGCTTCTCAGTCATCTCAATTCTGCTATTAAATCATTTCAATTCTGCCAATGAGTTTTCTATTTTATTTATTTATTTATTTATTAAAAAAAATTTTTTTTCAACGTTTATTTATTTTTGGGACAGAGAGAGACAGAGCATGAACGGGCGAGGGGCAGAGAGAGAGGGAGACACAGAATCGGAAACAGGCTCCAGGCTCTGAGCCATCAGCCCAAAGCCCGACGCGGGGCTCGAACTCACGGACCGCGAGATCGTGACCTGGCTGAAGTCGGACGCTTAACCGACTGCGCCACCCAGGCGCCCCTGAGTTTTCTATTTTAGATGTCGTGTTTTTCTCTTCTAGAATTTTTGTTTGATTTTTGGATACATGTTCTTTTCCTATGCTAAATGTCCTGTCTTTTCCATCACTATAATATTTTCCTTTACATCTTTCCTTTCCTTATATCTGTTAGAAAGGTTTTGAACTCATTACTTAGTAATTGTAACATTTGAATTATGTTGAAGTTTTCCTCTTTTGATTTTATTTTCTCTTGAGAGTAAGTTATATTTTCTTGGTTTTGTATATTTTGATTTTTTTTGGATTCTATCCTTAACATTGTGAATATTATGTTGGAAAGACTCTTTCCAAAGAGTGTTGATATTTTTGTTTTAGAAATCAAATTATTTAGGGGCACGTGGTTGGCTTATTTGGAGGAGCATGTGACTTTTGATCTCAGGGTCATGAGTTTGAGTCCCACGTTGGGTGTAGAGATTACTTAAATAAATTAAAAAAAAAAAAAAAGAAACAGAAATCAACTTGGTTAGAATCAAACTAAAAACTCTGTCTTATGTATGGTTGGTAGCAGATCAAATTTTAGTTATATTCCTATAATGTTATCAAAAATTTACATTGAAATTCTCCCACAAATGCATAATTTAGGGATAGCCAGAGACTTAGACATAGTTTATGTTCAGAATTTGAAAATTCTTTCCTGGGGCATTCTCCTTTCTAGGATTTTGTCTTCATTTTCATATGGCTGATTTTTCCCTGACTGTTTGATTCTGTGGGATTAAAAAATGACAGGTTTCCTGCTAGAAATGTAGTGGCCCCTTGTCATATCTTATTTCTTGTCTGTCCACAGGCAAAACTATAACAAACATGAAAATTTATGTCATGCCAGTCACTTCTTCCAAGTTTCATTTCCCCTACAAAATATACTTTAATTTTTTGTTTTACTTTCCAGAGGATGAAGGCAATTGATTGGAATTTTGTTCACGGTCTATAGTTGTTTTCTGTAGAAGAATCAGTCCCTTAGAAGCTTCCTTAAGAATCTGACTCCTAATTAACTTGGGCTGAATCACCCAAGAACAAAATATAGACACTCTTGTAACCCATGTATTTGTAACTCTCACACCCAGATTCTCTATCCTTTATATAAAAGCAACCCCATCAGGACTCAAGTTATCTCCCAGTACTCCAGCAAAGGGCTGCTGAGTAAGTAATATTTTTTTGTTCAAGTTCTAATCAGAGTTGTCTGAGTTACAGCGCCATCTTTTGGTAGCTTATCTTTATTTATTTATTTTTATTGCTGATAGCAAGTAACTAACTGGTGAGCCTCTTCCTGAAGGTCTCATCTGACTGAACTGAGAGGACAGCACCTATGTTACTCAGGGATTTTTTTTAAAGTTTATTTATTTTTGAGAGAGAGAGAGAAAAAGCATGAGTGGAGGAGTGACAGAGAGACAGGGGAGACCAAGAATCCCAGGCAGGCTCCACGCTGTCAGCACAGAGCCAAATGAGGAGCTCAGACTCATTAGCCATGAGATCATGAGCCAAAGTCAGATGCTTAACCAGCTGAGCCACCCAGGCGCCCCTACTCAGAGATTTTAGCAAAGACTAAAGAACAACTGTTAATAACATATACATATTTCTAAAGTAAATGAAAACAAGTTTGGAAATAGGAAATCTACCAAAAAATATTTTTTTTCTCCTAATATCTCATTTAGTGCAACTGATTTAAAGGATGCAATCCAGGATAAAGTCACAGCTGATAGTATTTTATTTAAATAATTTGTGATTGGTCTTTGTGATTACATTTTCTCAGGCTCCAGTTCTCACAGGGGAGTTAGAAAAGTTTGTAATAATTGCATCATGCTTTGCATGTGTCTATACCTGAGGACGTATTGGAGAGTATTGAACCAACTGCTCACATTTTCTTTTATTGCAGTTCTCTTGCACTAGGGATTTCAAACTGACAAGAAGTTTGTAAGATTTTATTCTTTTGGAGGTGAGTGGAGGAGTAGGAAGGGATAGAAATGTGGTTTTCTTCCGCACATGTGGCCATTAATGAAGTCATTTCACAAGTGTACCTGTGGGACTATATTACGTCAATTTCATTCAAGCCAATCAATACACTCTCCCCGTCTCCTAGGTGTTCATTGTGTTTTAAAAGCACTACCTCTGAGCAAAAAGGCGATGCTGCTGCCTCTTTAAACTAGTTGCTCAACAGAGGTAGAGTTCCAAATAACGTTTATACCCTTTTGGTGGAACACCACACAAGGGACACTTGTGGATTACGTTATACACTTTATAAATGTGGGGCAGAGATGTAACAAATCCGCCATGGCTCTTTTTCACTCTCAAAATGCTACCCTATGACTTGGCATCGTGGGTTTTGTCCATATTTCAGACGAATCTGAATGAGGAAAAAAATGTCATAACAGGTCGTGGACCTCTTTGTATCTTTCATTTAGGGGTCGCATGTATACATACCACACATTAAATGTTGTTTGTACATTTGGAGACCTCTTCCAAGAGCATTTGCATCATTTTACTTTAAAAATATATATATCAGAGGCCAAGCCATAGCCATCTTTCTCAGAGTGAGTCTCGTCCACAGAACATGTCTATTTGCTTGATCCTGAAGAGAAAGAGCTAGTCAGAGCCTGGTCCATCATCCACTGGTAGGTGGTGATTCAGAAGGCGTTATCTTGAGAGAGGGCGTGGTCAACAGCTGCTGAGGGCAAGATGCCTCACAAGAGACATGCCTGTATTTTCCTACCCTGAGAGGTAGATGCAAGTGATTGGTAAGGGAGATACTTACCAGTCACAGAAAAAGAGGCTTCCCACTTTCCTGTCCACCTGTCCTTCCTCATTCGGTCCTGCCCCATCTTGCCCAATGATCGCATCCTCACGGGGACGAAATGGAAGAGTTTATTCCTGTGTCTCCGCCTGTGTCCTGCTCTAACTCACACGTGACCAGAGAACTGGGGGTGGTCTGGAAGAGTGGCGCTACCTTGGCATTCTCAGAAACCTACCGCTGCATTTCAATCCGCCCCTGCTCTGTGCTAACGTGTTAAACGGAAGTACCTCTGATGCTGCTACAGAGAGCCTTCGGCTTTTATACATTGCCAAAATGATGAGTAGTAAGTTTTAGTAATTAGGCTCAGGGATCCAGAGACAAATAACCAAGTAAAAAAAAATAATAAAGATTAATCAAAACTTCTTAATCTTCTGTAAGTAAAAAGGTCACACAGACGTACTACAGACACATGCACACACACAGAATGTTGATTAAAGCGTTTCAAAATAAGGTTTCAAAATAAGTTTCAAGGATCTTGACTCAAAGGCTCTCAGAATGCCTGTCTGGTGTAAGATGTGGTGGGACAAAAAGGAGGAGAATAGTGCTGTCAGTGTCAAAAGCCTGAATATGACTGAAAGATGGATGTCATATTGTTTCCCTCCTTTGAGAAGGGAGCTGAAATGAGTACATAAGTGTTTAAAAGTGGAAGAATATTTATGCATGCATAACAAAAAAGATGTATAATGAGCTAGCTTAATATTGTTACTAAAATGGTTAAGCACACTTATTTTTTAGATTCTTCTTTCCTTCCTTCTATCTTTCCAAAATATCATATTCATCACGCTACACTCCAACTCAAGAATTTCAGAGGATCTGTAAGATCTGGAATGAAATACTGAAACTCTAAAACCGGGCCAGCCACAAACTACCTCAGTTTACCTTCATATGCGTACTTCCCTTTATGAACCTTACGTTAACGGTTTGCTTTAATTAAATGTCCCGTGTACTGTCACCTGGGGACATCGTGTCTATTTCTATCCCAGAGCCCCCTTCTAGGGCTTCTCTGTCATTTTTCAACCAATCCAAATCTTATGGGCAGCAGAATGCTGGAAGCTCTCAGTCAAATAGACCAGATCAGATCCTGACTCTACCCCCAGCCTTTGGACCTTGGGCAAGTTACCTAATTTGGCTAGACCTCAAGCTTCTCATATATAAGATGGAAATCATAATGATTAATAATGCTGAATGAGATCATGCTTATAAAGTAGCCCAGTAAAGGGACTGGCACACAGTGCTTAATGAATCCCAATTTGCCTTCTTTTGAATTGAGAATAAATTCCACCTCAGCTATAAAGACCACTCCCTACCTCCCACCTTCACTTTAGACCATGTTAATTTCTCCAACTATGTTGCCCTAGGGCACCTTGTGTCAGGTACATTCATTTCTTTTAACTTAAAAAAAAGGAATCTTGGGTTCTACTGAACAGCAAAAATCATGTCAAGTGCTTCACATAAGACTTGACACATAGTAAGTGCTCCATAAATATTTCTGTGGCCACTGTAGCCATGGCAAAGGCAAGAGTCACTCATACCCCTAGGGTAACAGATTTTTCACTGATGAATTACATTTGTTCCTGGAAAAAAAAAAAGTGGCAGTAAGGAGTCATGGCTAAGGGCACACCCTCTGGACACAGACTGCCTACATTAAAATCCCAGCTCAACAATTTCCAGCAGGCTGACCTCTGGCAAGTTGCTTCACCTCTTTTATTCAGGATGACCATAGAAGTTATCCACCCATAGGTTTGTTTTGAGGAGTAAATGAATTAAAACCTAAAGAGATTGTAAACACCTAACAAATAGAAGTACTTTAAATGCATTCGCTATTGCGAACACATTTTTTAGCCTAAAACACCAAAAAATGTATAGTCATACTGATCTTACCATTTTATGTGGAGAAAGTGAAGTAAAAGATGGCACAGGATAGGTCTAACACAACGTCTGGAGCACAGTAAAACTCTAAAATAACTACTTCTGGGGGCACCTGGGTGGCTCAGTCGGTTAAGCGTCCGACTTCAGCTCAGGTCATGATCTCACAACTTGTGACTTCAAGCCCCGTGTCGGGCTCTGTGCTGACAGCTCAGAGCCTGGAGCCTGCTTCGGATTCTGTGCCTCCCTCTCTCTCTCTACCCCTCCCTTGCTCATGCTCTGTCTCTCTCAGTCTCTCAAAAAATAAATAAACGTTAAAAAAATGTTTTTAAATAACTACTTCTGTTCTCCTTATATATATTACTAAGTATATTTTTATTTATTTTGAGAGAGAGAGAGAGAGAGAGCAAGCAGGGGAGGGGCAGAGAGAGAGGGAGATAGGATCCCAGTCAGGCTTTGTGCTGTCATTGCAGAGCCCAGTGTGGGGCTCAAACTCACGAACCATGAGATCATGACCTGAGCCAAAGTCGAGAGTCAGACGCTTAACTGACTAAACCACCCAGGCACCCCTGTTCCCCTTATCTCACCTGCCACACCTAGTAAGTAGTTCTAGGAATTTCTCTTTGAGTATTTTTTTAAGGGAATAAATGAAAATTGATTTTCCCATACATCAAGAAACATCAATAAATATAGAGTATTAAAACTTAAAAGACTTCCTGTGATTCCATGGAAATCTGGTTTGGTAAAATTATGTCATTTTCATTTTAGCATTTACATTGTTACTATATAGCCCGACTGCCCCAAAGCTTCTAGATGTTTTGTTCTGGAGTCCTCAGCTGCAATATGCTATTTAAATCAGACATTGTCTTAATTTCCTTTTAGCTTCACCTTCATTTCCTGCCATTTTCTCTTTCCCTTTCCTTCTCTCTATTGCTTACCTGCATAGCTTTCCTTCACAAAAGGCTAGCTAGAATTGTTCTCTGCTGCTTCTGTCTGCAACGTTTTCAACATTTCAACATTTCATAGGGGAAACTGTGAAATCAGCACGGGGGAAGCAACCATCTTTCATGCCTTTGATATTGAAAGCCTCTCCAGTTTGACAAGTAGAAGGTACAGTTAATCCCTGAATAAATCTAGAGAATAATAAGGTATAGAATGACTAAGACACAGATTGCTAGATTGACTTTATAATCTGTTCTCCCTCAGCATTATTGAGCTATGATTGACATATAACATGTTTAAGTGTAAGGCCCATTGTAATGCTTTGATATACCTATTTTTGCAAAATTATTAACATAATAAGGTTAAGTAACACATTCATCACCTCACATAAATACCCATTTTTTTGTGGTGATAACATTTACAATCTATTATTCTCAGCAACTTTCAGGTACATAATGCAATACTGTTTACTATAGTCATGATGCTGGACACTAGACCCCCAGAACTTATTCATCCTATGACAGGAAGTTTGGATCCTTTGACCAATGTCCCCCGTTTCCCCCAACCCCTGAGCCCTGGCCAGCACATTTCTATTCTCTATTTACATGAGTTTGGCTTTTTTAGATTCCACATATAAACGAGAACATTCAGTATTTCTCTTTCTCTGCCTAACTTATTTCACTTAGCATAGTGTCCCCAAGGTCCATCCATGTTGTCACAAAAGTCAAGATTTTTTATAGCTAAATAATATTCCATTATATATGCATATCCCATTTTCTTTATCTTTTCATCCTTTGATAGACACAGATTGTTTCCATGTCTTCGCTCTTGTGAATAATGATATAAAGAACATGGAGGTACAGTTATCTCTTTGAGAGAGTGATTTCCTTTCCTTTGGGTATATACTCAGAAGTAGGGTTGCTGGATCATATAGTTCTATTTTTAATTTTTGAGGAACCTCCACGGTGGTTTGATTGTGGCTATACCAATTTACATTTCCACCAACAGTGCACAGGGTTGCCTTTTCTGCACATTCTCACCAACACTTGGTATCGTCTTTTTGGTAATAGCCATTCTAACAGGTGTGAAGTGATATCTCATTGTGGGTTTGATTTGCATTTTCCTGATGATTAGGGATATTGAGTAACTTTTCATGTACTCTTAGCCACCTGTATGTCTTTGTTTGAAAAAGATCTGTTCAAGTTATCTACGCTATTTTGTTTTCAGGTGTTTTTTTTTTTTGGCTAATCTACTATATGAGTTCCTTACATGTTTTAGATATCAAGCCCTTATGAGGTAGATGGTTAGCAAATATTTTCTCTCATTTCTTAGGTTGCCTTCCATTTTATTGGTTGCTACTTTTCCTGTGCCGAAGCTTTTTAGTTTGATGTAGTCCTACTTGTTTATTTTTGCTTTTTTGGTTTATACTTTTGATATTGTATCCAAAAAACCATTGGCAAGATCAAAGTCAAAGAGCTTTTACCACATGTATTCCAGGAATTTACAGTTTGTGGTCACGGGTACTCAAGAAACTATTCTTTCCCCATTGAGTAGTCTTGGCTCCCTTGACCATATGTGTGTGGGTTTATTTCTGGGCTCTCTACTCCATACTGACGTATAGTTTTGATTATTATAGCATTGTAATAAGGATTGAAATCAAGAAGTGTGATGTTACCAGCTTTGTTTTACTTGTCAGTAATGTTTTTTTTTTTTTTGGCTATTCAGAGTACTTTGCAATTTAATATGAATTTTATGATTATTTTTGTAATTCTGTGCAAAATTGGAATTGGAATTCTGATAGAGATGGAATTGAATCTATAGATAATTTGGGGTATTATGGGTGGGTATTTTGACAATATTACTTCTAATCCATGAATTTAGGATATCTTTCCATTTAGTTGTGCCTTTTTCAATTTCTTTCATCAATATCTTATAATTTTCAATTTTCAGTATACAGATCTTTTACCTCACTGGTTACATTTATTCCTCAGTGTTTATCTTTGATGCTATTCTATTTTATTTTTTTAAGTTTATTTATTTTCTGAGAGAGAGAGAGAGAGAGTGCACGTGCATGGGTGTGAAAGTGAGGAAGGGACAGAGAGAGAGACAGACAGAAAGAGAGAGAGAGAGATTGAATCCCAAGCAGTCTCTGTGCTGTCAGTGAAGAGACTGACATGGGGTTCGATCCCAGGAACCATGAAATCATGACCTGAACTGAAATCGAGAGTCTGATACTCAACTGACTGAACCACCCAGGCTCCCCCTCTTTTTCAGATAGTTCACTGTTAGTGTGTAGAAGCACAACTGATTTTTCTATGTTGGTTTTGTTTTCTACAAATTTTACTAAATTCATTTATTAGTTCTAACAGTTGTTGGTGGAGTCTTTAGGATTTTCTCTATATAAGATCACCTCATCTGGGAAGAAAGATAATTTTACTTCTTTCTGGTTTGGTGTTTTTTTGTTTTTTTGTTTTTTTGTTTTTTTGTTTTTTTTGCCTCATTGCTTTGGCTAGCACTTTCAGTACCATGTTGAATAGGAGCGGTGAATGTGGGTACTGTTGTCTTATTCCTGATATAGAGGGAAACTTTGCACTGTTGAGTATGATGTTAGCTGTGGATTGGTCACATATGACCTTTATTTTGTTGAGCTATATTCCTTCCATACCTAATTTGTTGAGTGTTTACCATGAAAGTTGTTGAATTTTGTTAAATGCTTTTCCTGAATCTGTTGAGATAATCATATAATTTTTATCTTTCATTTTATTAGTGCAGTACATCATATTTATTGATTTGCATATTTGAGCCATCCTTGCATTCCAGAGAATGATCCCATTTGATCACAGTGTATTGATGTTTTCAATGTGCTGTTGAATTCAGTTTGCTTGCATGTTATTGAGAATTTTTGCTTCCATATTCATCAGGGATATTGGCATGTAGTTTGCTTTCCTTGTAATATCCCTTTCTGGCTTTGGATGAGGATAATGTTGGTGTCATAAAATGAGTTTGGAAATATTCCCCCCTTTTCTCTTTTCTTTTTGGAACAATTTGAGAAGCATTGGTATTAATTCTTCTTTAAATGTTTGGTAGAATTCAACAGTGGACCATCTGGTCCTGGACTTTTCTTTTTGGGAGTTTTTGATTACTGAGTCAATCTCCTGGCTAGTTATCGGTCTGTTCTGATTTTCTGTTTCTTCAAGATTTTGTCCTGGTAGATTGTATGTCTCTAGTAATGTATGTTTCTTCCAGGTTGTTCCATTTGGTGACATAATTGTTCACAGTCAT
Organism: Acinonyx jubatus; assembly: GCF_027475565.1. NCBI lineage: Eukaryota > Metazoa > Chordata > Mammalia > Carnivora > Felidae > Acinonyx > Acinonyx jubatus. Next base: position 139,059,242 of record NC_069384.1, read on the forward strand.
CTCCAATGATTTTTTGTATTTCTGTGGTGTCAGTTGTAATGTCTCCTCTTTCATTTCTGATTTTATTTATTTGAGACTTCTCTCTTTTTTTTTTCTTAGCCTAGATAAAGGTTTGTCATATTCTGTTTATCTTTTCAAAAAACCAGCTCTTTGTTTTGTTGATCTGTTCTATTGTTTTTCTACCCATTATTTTATTTATTTCTGTTCTGATGTTTATTATTTCCTTCCTTCTGCTAACTTTGGGCTTAGTTTGTTCTTCTTTTTCTAGGTCCTTGAGGCATAAATTTAGGTTGTTGATTTAGGATCTTTCTTCTTTTTTAATGTAGGCATTTACTACATAAACTTCCTTCTGAGAGCTATTTTTGCAACATTCCATAAGTTTTGGTATGTTGTGTTTCCAATTTCATTTGTTTCAAGATTTTTTTAAAATTTCCCTTTTGATTTCTTCTTTGACTTATTGATTATTCCAGAGTGTATTGTTGTGTTTCCAGACATTTGCCATTTTTTCAGTTTCCCTCCTGTTACTGATTTCTAGTTTCATACTGTTATGGTCAGAAGGTATTAGATATGATTTCAATCTTCTCGATCTGCTAAGTCTTGTTTTGTGACCAGCAAGGTTTGGAGCAAATCCTAGCTCTACCACTTGCAATCTGTATATTTAAGGTCAAGTAACTAAACCTTTTACTTCTAATGATATATCTGTGAAATGAGGTTGATAATAGTTCCTACTATAGAAATTAATTAAGACTACACACATTTATAACGAACGTAATGCACTCACTATATTAGTTGTGACAATGTGGGAGCTATGCAAATGAAAATTTTAATAAGAAAAAGAACTCATTCTAGTGCAATGGGTTTCAGTTAGGTTAGATTGCCTGAAACACAGACTCTAAGATGGAGGTTTGCCTGCAGATAGTTTATTAGGGAATCATTTGGAGTCAATACCCATGGGTGAGTGAAGGGAATAAGTTTGGATAAAGTGGAGCTCTGATTCATTCTCAGTAAAGACTTCAGGTGAACTCATAGGGAGCTCTGAAACCAGGACGACCCTTCAGTGAGGTCCCCATTGAGGCAAGAGGGCTGGTCCCTTATACTCCTAGAGAGATGAGATTTGAATGTGAGCTTCCCCCACCCACACAAGGGACCAATTCTTGGGTAATTCTTGGCTTGCTGAGGGCAAGCTCCAAAGAAAGATTCAGCCGTCAGCTTTCAGCCATCAAAACTCCCGGCAGTCAGGAAAATGAGTGTTATGGTCCTGAAAGGGGATTGGGCCATGCACCACAGTGTCCACTGTGGGGTTCCTAATGGTAAGTGTATAGTAATTATGTGTGGACACAGCTTTATTTTATTACATTTCCTAGACAATGTATTCCTGGGGGGTAAGAGCTGTGTCTGTCTTGACTTCCCGGCACAGAGGAGGAGCTCAATATATATGTCTTGAATAAATGGAGTTTATAAAAACTGTCCTTAAAAAAACATATTCAATCCTCCATTTAAGGAATTAGAAAATCTGTCTTCAGACATGGAAAAATTAGTGATATTTTCATACCGTAGTGCCGATTTTTCTTTATGATTTAACGAGAACAGAAAATATAGTGAACAAAACATATTCCGATTTCCCTTATTTAGATATACAATGGCAAAAGATAAACTATTAATCATCTCAAACAATTTATTATAATGTTTAAATTTAATTCCATTCATAATATTGTTTACTAAAATCTCTATCTTCTGAATTAATAGGTAGAGAGGTGGATAAATCCTAATGTGACGTAGTAAACTGCTGCATGGAAAATCTAAGAGGGGCCCTTACAGGTGATCAATTTATTACTCTTTCATCTTTGCACGTTTGAAAATTTTCATAATAGAATTTTGGGGATAAAAGAACCCCATTTTCATTAAATAGGCGACATATTTATGAAAATACTGAAATGGGATAGTCCTTAAGTGAAATAAGATAGAGGACACTAACATAAGCCAAGCATTTTGATATGTAGAGGGCTGTAACAAGGTAAGGACACTTTATTTAAATGGCGTCCACTATGGGTTCCTAACAATAAATGTACAATAACCATATATGACATAGTGCTTTATTACTTTTTCTGGATAATATATTTATGGTAGGTAAGAGCTATGTCTGTCTTGACTGCCTGACATATAGGAGGAACCCAATAAATATATCTTAAATAAATGCATTTGACTATAAAAAGCTATCTTTTAAATATATTTATGAGTTTTTATTAGTTATTCCTTTTTGGGGGTAGTAGATGAAGGGACATCTTGTAACAGTGACAGGTATATTATGGAAGGAGACAGCAAAAGAAGATATTTCGTTTTGAAAATGACAATAGCAATACTAAATAAAGATTTATAAAGGTGTTTAAAGATAATTGTCTCTAGGCCACTCATTGTACAGGTGAGGAAACTGAGATCGTACAGTCGAAGCAACTTGTTCATAACTACCCAAGTAGTTAGTGTCAGAGTAAGACTTTATTTTGCCTAGAAACACCCTTTCCTCTCATCCCCTCACCAACGCATGAACAAGGATCATAATGCCACAAACTCTCATAAATTCTCTATTTAAGTAAGTAGCAGAGATTCATGGGGTGCCATGTGGAGCTTCCGTGACTGAATATGTCACTCCACTGACCAAACATAATTGCTTAAATTTTTAAAAATTTTCTGGGAATGCAAAGCCTGGTAAATAGTAGTTGAGTAAGTTAAGCAGTGGTTATGCAAGTAATTGAAGGAATAGTTGGTTGTTTACCAAGCCATTATCACTCTGGGTCAAATTGGTTACCAGATGAACTATGAAGTCATGTAGAAATGAGTAAATGTGTCCCAGGGCCAGTTAGTTTTGATAAGGAAGAAGGAAAGAAAGTAGGATTTGGTGGAGGCTTGGAGTGATGCCTGGTTGGAAATAGCCAGTGAAAGGCTTTGAGAAGTGTGCATCATAATGGTGGAGACTCTAATGAGGATAGGAGAAAGTTACAAAGTCAATTGGGCCCCAAACAAGGAGTTAGAGAAGACTCCATCTATTTATTTTCCAGAAATCTCACTATGTTCCAGAATCCACTGTCACATTTGGGAGTGCACAGGGAAAAATGGCAAGTGTCCTTTGAGAACGTGTGTCAAAGGAACCCCGAATTTCTCAGAAGCAGAGTTTGCCATAGAGGGCAACTCTAGAATAGATTGTTTTCCTTCACTTACACTACTCTTATAATCAGTGGTTTTGTATATTTGCTTTCGTTTTGGCCTCAACCTTACTTCTAGCTGTGAACTATTTCCATGGCATCTTACTTATAAATTCTGCATGTAAAAGATGCAAATGGGGTCATTCTTTTTGGGGTAGAATAAGGTGGGATTGGAGAGTGCAGACACAACTCTTTCACCCCGAGTTTGCCCCTTCTTGAAGAATCCTCAGGAATATAGGGACTCCACCAAGCATCATTAGAAAAACACTTTCTTGCAAAACCAGAAAATGCATCACGGTCTCCTGAGTCCCATAGAGAAGCAATTACAATGTTATCTCTATAAGAACCTTGAGTTCTCTCTGTATGAAACTTATTTGAAGAAAGGAGAGGGAAAGAGAGGGAGAGAGGACCAGCTGAAGTTGGTTCTGGGCCGTGTGTACGAGGAAAGTAATGAAACTCTTTCCTATTCTGAGAGGTTAACGGTGTCGGTTCAGGAAGAATTTTAAGAAGATTTTATTCATCTCTAAAGTAAGAACTGTTTTAGTGATAGTAGAGTTCAGTTCAAGAGTTGGTAACAGAAAAATGTTACCACTAATTGAAGTACAGTTGGAAGAGGAAGGAATTTAATGAGCAGTTACACCATATGCTCTGAGAAAGTATTGAAGAATGGAAATCCATAGTTGTGTAAGATGAAAAATCTAACTGTGCTTGAAATATTGGATTGAAAAGCAGCACAGAAGGTCTTAAATCTTGTGAGCACTGTTGTTAGTACTGTGCCAGCCAAAGAACATGGAATATGATATGGAGCTATCTTTGGTATGTAAGTATTTGATACATTTAATTTTCATTTTACATGAGTGATTTTCAATTTTCCCAATATTGAGGAATTTTACTGTTTGGGTGATACCTAACATCCAAATCACTGGAATGACACAAATCAAAATAATAAAACCTTAATTCCTTTTAGGAAATTGTTAATTTTCATCATGTGTAATTTTAGTTGAAATGTAAACCAAGAAGTCTTGACACTCTCCCACCAAAGAGCAGATTCATGAACAAAGTATGACAATATGACTTTCCCTTCACTTGTAATTTTCACCAGAGTGATATAAAACCAGAATAAAATATTTGGAGCTGATTCATCCCAGTGGCAGCCTGACAAGGCTGTTGTCATGGCTTCAAAATACGTCTTCAAATGCTTTGACACTTCTCCCTTTAAAAGGTGGAATTTCTTACCTTTCTCCATGCATTTGGGCCACATCTAGTGCCTTGCCTCTAATGTAGAGAATGTATAGTTTCTATCTAATTCCCAATGTTAAGTCATAAAAAGGATACAGCTTTTACCTGGTTCTCTCTCTCTCTTGCCGTCTTGCCTCCCTCCCTCCCATCCTCTCCTCTCCTCCCTCCCTCCCCTCCCTCTCCTCCCCTCCCCTCTCCTCCCCTCCCCTCCCCTCCCCTCCCCTCCCTCCCCTCCCCTCCCCTCCCCTCCCTCCCCTCTCCTCCCCTCCCTCTCCTCCCCTCCCCTCCCCTCCCCTCCCCTCCCTCCCTTTCCCTTCCCTACCTTTCCCTTCCCTTCTCTCCTTCTAGGAGGAATAAGCCACCATAATGTGAGGATACCCAAACAGATCTGGAAGAGTCCACATGAAGAACTGAGACTCTTTCTAAAAGCCATCACTAGCTTGATAGTCAGGAAAGTAAATCAGCCTTAGAAGCGGATGTTCTAGCTCTAACTTGCAGATGACTACAGCTGTGACCAACATCTTGACAACAACCTCATGAGAGACCCTGAGCCAGAAATACTCAGTCAAGCCACTCGCAAATTATTAACCATTCCAATTGTGAAATATAACAGTTTTTGTGTGGGTTTTTTTGTCATTTTGAGTGATGACATTTGGGGTTAATCTGCTAAACAGCAATAGATAATTAATGAAGTTGTGGACCAACCCATGCTACTAATGCTTTTCGAAACTTCTTTGTTTCTTTTCATTTCTTTGATCTCCTTCAGTCTTCCCTGTGATTCGATTAGCTCCTCCCCAGCTCCACTCTGCTAAAGTCAGTTTTGATGGCTTATTATTAAAGGAGAAAACTTTAAGGAGTATAATTTATTATTAATTTAAAAAATTTTGGGGGGCTCCTGGGTGGCTCAGTCGGTTAATGTCTGACTTCGGGTCAGGTCATGATCTCATGGTTTGTGAGTTCAAGCCCCGCATTGGGCTCCTTGCTGACAGCTCTGAGCCTGGAGCCTGCTTCAGATTCTGTGTCCTTCTGTCTCTGCCCCTCCCCCACTTGTGCTCTGTCTCTCTTTGTCTCTCAAAAATAAATAAATGTAAAAAAAAATTTTAAAAAGGGTGCCTGGGTGGCTCAGTCGGTTGAGCCTCCGACTTCAGCTCAGGTCATGATCTCGCAGTTCGTGGGTTCGAGCCCCGCGTGGGGCTCTGTGCTGACAGCTCAGAGCCTGGAGCCTGCTTCAGATTCTGTGTCTCCTTCTGTCTCTGCCCCTCCTGCACTTGTGCTCTCTCTTTGTCTCTCAAAAATAAATCTAAAAAAAATTTTTTTTAATTTTTAGTCTGAGAAATTTTAATTCAATACCTTGGTTTACTGTGGATGTACCTACACGTTACACATTGTCAAACGAAGAGCAAAAGAGTTCACTTTATCTACTTTCGTTTTATGTCAAAAGTGATTTACCACCGATATGTATGTTTCTTGATGAACATTCTAAGACTATGCAGCAGTTTTTTTTATCACATATCATTTACAAAGAATTATGTGATCATCAGCTATAAAGAATGCAAGTATAAGCTTGTAAAATGAAATCAGATGCTTGGTTATTTAAAAATATATTCATTGTAGATTTAATTATTGAATAGTTATTTTGACTTATCCACACAAGTCATTATTTCAGATTTACAACTTTGGATATCCTGAACTTTAGCACATTACCCTCATGAGTCTGTATTAATATTATTTTATTCTTTACCACAAATAGGTAAAAACCTCAAGGAAAAAAAAAGAAATCCACATACAATGAAAACGTATGCCCCTCCCATTAAATCAAATGATTTTGTTTAGTTTATTTAAAATAGCAGTGAAGGGGCGCCTGGGTGGTGCAGTCGGTTAAGCGTCCGACTTCAGCCAGGTCACGATCTCACGGTCCGGGAGTTCGAGCCCCGCGTCGGGCTCTGGGCTGATGGCTCAGAGCCTGGAGCCTGTTTCCGATTCTGTGTCTCCCTCTCTCTCTGCCCCTCCCCCGTTCATGCTCTGTCTCTCTCTGTCCCAAAAATAAATAAACGTTGAAAAAAAAAAACAAAACAAACAGCAGTGTTTTTGCCAAACTCAGGAAAATTTTGGCCATTATTCTTCAAATATGTTTTACTGTCCTATTCTCTCTCATCGTCCTCCTCATCTGCCTTCTCTTCTCCTCTCCTGAAACTCCAATAATTTCTGTGTTACAATTTTTGATATTGTTGCACAGATCCTACCTTGTTCGTTTTCTTTTATCTCATTTTCTCTCTGTAGTTCAAATTTATAATACAATACTGCTTTCATTGAGCTCAGTGATATTTCTTATGTTGCCAATCTATGATTAAAGCTATCTTTTTTTTTCAAATATTATACTTTTCAATTCTACAACTTTCATTTGGTTCATATTTATGGTTTCCATTCCTATTCTGAGATGACCTATCAGTGTTTATTCATCATGATCATATTTTCCTTGAAAATATTTATAAAAGCTGCTTTAAATTCCCTGTCTGCTAGGGGTTCCTGGGTGGCTCAGTTGGTTAAACGTCTGACTTCAACTCAAGTCACTATCTCGGGGTCTGTGGGTTCGAGCCCCGTGTGGGCTCTGTCCTGATAGTTCAGAGCCTAGAGCCTGCTTTGGATTCTGTGTCTCCCTCTCTCTCTGCACCCCCCTCCCCTGTTTCTCAAAAATGAATAAAAGTTAAAATAAATAAATAAATTCCCTGTCCACTAATTTCAACATCTAGGTATTTGGTATTGGTTTGTATAGACTACCTATTCTCTAAAATAGTGTTCACATTTTTTTTTTTTCTATTTTCTTACTTGTAGTAACTTCTAGTTATATGCTGGACATAGTGGATCATAAATTATAAGGGATCCAGGGGCGCCTGGTTGGCTCAGGCGTCTGACTTCGTCTGACTTCGTCTGACTTTGGCTTAGGTCATGATCTCATGGTTCGTGGGTTCCAGCCCAGCGTTGGGCTTTATCTGACAGCTTGCTCAGGGCCTGGAGCCTGCTTTGGATTCTGTGTCTCCTCCCTCTGCCCCTCCCCTGCTTGCACTCTGTCTCTGTCTCTCAAAAATAAATAAATGCTAAAAAAAAATTTTTTTTTAATTACAAGTAATCTGGATTATCTCTTCTTTAAACAATAATAACTTTTTTTAGGCTTATTTATTTTGAGGCAGGGGAGGGGCGGAAAAAGAGGGAGAAAGAATCCCAAGCAGGCTCCCAGCTGTTGGTGCAGAGCCCAGTGAAGGACTTGAACTCACAAAGTATGAGTTCATGACCTAAGCCAAAATCAAGAGTCTGAGGCTTAACTGACTGAGCCACCCAGGCAACCCAACAATGTTAACTTTTTTTTTTATGGCTGATATATATATCACCAGTAGATACTTTTGTTCTTCTCAGGCTTGAATTTATTCTTTATTAGAGCTTTATCTACATTTATGTTTTTTAAATGTTTACCTTTGAGAGAGAGAGAGAACAAGCACGAGCAAGCAGGGGAGGGGTATAGAGAGATGGAGACACAGAATCCAAACAGGCTCCAGGCTCTGAGCTGTCAGCACAGAGTCCGATGCGAGGCTCGAACCAACCGTGAGATGATGACCTGAGCTGAAGGCAGACACCCAACTGACTGAGCCACCCAGGTGTCCCTATTTATGTTTAGTTTTTAACTTTATCCCGGGGACTATCCTTACTCTACAGCCTGGTCTTTACTCTTAAGATCTAATTTCTCTGAATCTCAAGTGAGTGGAGTGTGAGTGAAGATGCTTCGCTTCAGTGGGGCTGGGCCTCCAGTGAGTTCCAGCATGGTATGACCTCCAGTATTACTGTTTGGCTCTCAGTCCTGGAAAAGCAACCTTGGCTAGGCACGTGGAGTCTCTCTCTGCCCTTGGCCATAAGAACCCATAGTCAATTCCCACAGGCACTGCTGGGCCCCGCATCACAATAGCTTCTCTTTTCAGATAACAGCCTAGTGAATGGCGGATGTTTCTGTAGCCTGGATCACCCATCTCATCTTCAGATCAGTTAAGCCCATCAATCCTGTTAGCTGTATTTTCCTGCTTTGGGGAAAGACGAGGTGGGGTGATCATGGGGCTCATGTCTTCTATTCCTCTTGTTTCAAGGATCACAGTCTTATGCAGACTTTGTTCACTTTCTGAAACAATGATGTCATATTTTTTTTTCCCCGACGTAATAGTTCTTTTGCCAAGAGGACATGTCTGGTACCGGTTACTTTGTCATGGTTAAAAGTTGAACTTGCTTTCAAATGAATACCTTAAGCCAGTTTGCTACAACATTTCTGGACTTAATAGTAAAATCAAATAGCATATGAGGATGTTTTCAGTAATCTTCCAAAGAAACAAACAAAACCTAGTAACCTTTAGTACACAAACACATGCCAGGTATATTATCAAAATAGAGAACTCCCGTAGACTTTTTTGTATAACATGGATTAAACATATTTTAATAAAAATAAATTAGCTTACAAATTGCTTTGCAATTTGATCAATGTCATTATTTTATATTTATGCACATATGAGAATAGAAATATGTCATAGGAACCCTATATATTTACATTTATGTATTATATTAATCATTATATTTTAAAATATTGGTATATTTCAGTAAGAAGAACTCAATTACTTTGATATCTCTGCACATCGCCCTGTACAGAGTCTACAAATTATGCCTAATTTAGGTGCAGACCTTTGTCTCTTAAAGACAGGATTCAACTTACCAAACCAATTTCTACCAGGACCTTTACTCTCAGTAGAGAAAACTCAATAAATGATTTTGCCATTAAGCTTTCTGTATGTCTATATTATAGTAGCAACCTACTGAAAATTTAAACCTGTACCCAAAACTATATGGTATCTCAGATATTCAAGCTGAAATTTAAGTCAGAACACCACCTGAAAGAGTTTCAAAACTATTTACAACATATTTTACAGATTGTTGCTAAGAGCTTTGTACAATTCATCTTCCAGATATAGACACATTAATGAATTTAAGTGTATTAATTTTCCTCTAGCATTTGCAATTTATTATTGGCTTGGTTTGGCAGTGAGATGTTAAAAGGGGTTCAAGGTCCAAGTGAAATGATTTTTAAGTGCATCAGGAATGATGAGTTATATTCATTTTAACATCGCCACGTCCTTTTAAAGGCTCCATGTTGTCAATGTTAAGGTTTTTAAATAAGATTTTCCTTTGATAAATGCCTCACTGAAACACAAAAGATTAGGGTAGGCATTTAACAAACAAGAAAATACATTAGGCCAATAAACTTATGAAAAACGCAGTATTTTAAACATCCCCATCAATAAGCAGGGAAATGCAAACTAAAACTAGAAGGACGTATCTTTGCCTGCCAACAGATAGGCAAAAGATTTTTAAAGTCTGACAGTATGAAATGTTGCAAAGATGTGAAGCAACAAAGATGTTCATGCACTTCTTTGGGGAGTCTATGCTGGTAAATCATTTTGGAAAATGGGCTTTCTCTCTCTCTCTCTCTCTCTCTCTCTCTCTCTTTTAGTAAAATTGACTGTATTGAAGACCTGGAAAATCCACTGAATCCTTTGAAAATCCTCTGAAAGTGCATATATTAACATCAGGACACATATATGAGTAACATCAGCATTGTCTGCAACAGGCAAAACCTAGGAATAGTTCATTATCTGCCCATGGCACAGCAGGTAAAGAAATTGTGTGATATACAATTGGAATTACTATACTAAAAAGCAACCACAAAAAATTACCTGCAGCTACTCAAAATAACATGACAAAATCTCACAAACATAATATTGAGTGAAAGGAAGCAGTCGTAATATAATACATGAATATTTACAATCATTTAAATTCAAAAGAGTTAAATCAAACTACATTCTTTAAGCATGCATGTATAAGTGGAAAATCTATACAGAAGAGCAAAGAAGTGAATATTGTAGAAGTTAGGAGAGTGGTTACTGCCAAGGGGAAAGACAGGGTTGTATTGGAGAGTGGTGTTTTGAGGCTTCTGAAGAGGTGCTAGTGTTTTATTTCTTGCTTTATAGTAATTCATTATACTCTACATTCATGTTTTATTTTAATTATTTTACTTTATTTTATTTGCAACGTTTTTATTTTATTTTTTGAGAGACAGAGAGAGACAGACCATGAACAGGGGAGGGGCAGAGAGAGAGGGAGACACAGAATCCAAAGCAGGCTGCAGTCTCTGAGCTGTGAGCACAGAGCCCAATGCGGGGCTCCAACTCACAAACGCCAAGATCATAACCTGAGCCGAAGTCGGATGCTCAACCCACTGAGCCACCCAAGTGCCCCTACATTCATGTTTTGATCATTTTCTGAAAATATGCTATCTTTCATTAAAAAAAAAAAACACAACAAAAAACTCAGTACTTTCCAGGAATGAGGAGTGATTCCATAAATATTAGTTATTTTTATAATTGTTTTTAATATGTTTTTAAAAATAAATTTTAGGAGCACCTGGGTGGCTCAGCGGGTTGAGCGTCTGATTTCAGCTCTGGTCATGATCTCACCGTTCGTGAGTTCCAGCCCCACATTGGCTCACTGCCGTCAGTGCTGAGCCCTCAGGATCCTCTGTCCCATCTCACTGCCCCTCCCCCACTCGTTTGCATGCTCTCTCGCTCTCTCTCTCGCTCTCAAAAATAAATAAAACATTTTTAAAATAATTAAAATAATAATAAATAAATAAAAACAAACTTTATTCTTTGGAAAAAGTTCTAGGTCTACAGAAAAATTATATACTACAGAGTTCCCAGAAACAAGGCACCCAGTTTCCCTATCATTAACATCTTATATTAGTATACACATCTGTTACCATTATCTAATATCGACACATTGTTATTTTTAAAATATTGATACATTATTATGAACTGAAGTCCATGCTATTCAGATCTCCTTCCTTTTTATCTACTGTCCTTTTTCTGTTCCAGGATGCCATCCAGGATACCACATTGCATTGTGTTGTCATTGTCTTTACCTTCTCTTGGCTATGGAAGTCACTCGGACTTCTTTATTTTTGATAACTTTGACAATTTTGAGGAATTCTGGTCAGGTGTTTGGTAGAATGCTCCTCAGCTGGAATTTGTCTGATATTTTTTTCATGATTAGACTGGGGCTATGAGTTTCGGAAAGGAAAACCACAGAGGCAAAGGGCCATTCTCATCACGTCATCTCAAGGGTGTATACCATCAACATGAGTTATGACTCCTCATGTTGGTCGGAGGTCGTGTTTGTCAGGCTTCTCCACTATCACTCTTTCTATAACCCATTTCCTTACTATACTTTTTGAAAGGAAGCCACTATGAAAAGTCCATCCTTTAGAGTGGGGGTTTACATTCTTCCTTTTTTCCTCGAGACAAACTAATGTACGTAAATTATTTAGAATTTTCCTAATGGGAGATTTGTCTCTTCTTCCATTGATTATTAATTCAACCATGTATATTTGTACGGACTCTTTATTTTGCATGTCGATTTTTGGTCATAATCTAATAATACTTCATTTTGTTTAAATTGTTCCAGCTTTGGAACTCTTTCAGCTGGTTTCTGTGTCCCTTGGACACAGCACCAACATCCTGGGCTTTATATACCCTTTTTTCCTAGCACTTCATTCTTTTCTGGCCTCGTAAGATACTCCAGGCTCATCTTCTGTATTTTCTGCCCCGATCCTAGAATCATCCATTTCTCCAAAGAGCCCCGATTCTGTTTACAGGGGACTGGTGTTAGAAACCAAGCTCTGGGATCTAGGTGTGCTCATTGCTACTGGGGTGTCTTTGCTTCCAAATCCACTCAGTTGACAGCAAAAGGATATGCATGTGATTACTAATCAGTATATATTAATATTTCTATATGAAACTATCATAATACATAGTAAGCTATACAGGAGCTTATACTAACATCTCCACCTCCAATCCATTGATTCATGAATCATTCAAGTCTCCTCTCCTTGCTTATCTATAACCTCCCACTCTAACAGTGAGAAAACTGGCTTCCACATCTGCCATTCATTGACTTATTCCAGTATACATGTGTAGTGGTATCAGAATTATTAATCTGTACTCCAACAACAAGATTTTTAAAACATTTTTTAAAAAGTTTATTCCTGGGGCGCCTGGGTGGCTTGGTCGGGTAAGCGTCCGACTTCGGCTCAGGTCACGATCTCACGGACCGCGAGTTCGAGCCCCGCGTGGGGCTCTGTGCTGACAGCTCAGAGCCTGGAGCCTGTTTCCGATTCTGTGTCTCCCTCTCTCTCTGCCCCTCCCCCATTCATGCTCTGTCTCTCTCTTTCTCAAAATAAATAAACGTTAAAAAAAATTTTTAAAAAAAGTTTATTCCTTTATTTTGAGGGGTGGGGAAGGGCAGAGAGACAGAGAGAGAGAATCCCAGGTAGGCTCCATGCTGTCAGTGCAGAGCCCAATGCAGGGCTCAATCCCACAAACTGCAAGACCATCACCAGAGCTGAAATCAAGAGTCAGACTCTTAATAAAGACTGACCCACCCAGGTGCCCCATGTACTCCAATAATAGGATTTTATAATATTTATTAATTAAAAATTTTTAATTCCAGTATAGTTAACATACAGTGTTAGATTAGTTTCAGGTACACAGTGTAGCTATTCAACCATCCTATACATTGCTCAGTGCTCATCATGAGAAGTGTACCCTTTAATTTCCATCACCTATGTCACCCACCCACCCCCACCTCTCCTCTGGTAACCATCAGTTTGTTCACCGTAGTTAAGAGTGTATTTCTTGGTTTGTCTCTCTCCCTCTCTTTTTTTTCCATTGTTCATTTATTTTGTTTTTTAAATCCCACATGTGAGTGAGATCCTATGGTATTTGTCTTTCTCTGACTAATTCATTTCACTTAGCATTATACTCTTTTTTTTTTAAGTTTCTTTATTTATTTTGAGAGAGAGCGTGTGTGTGACCATGAGTGGGGAAGGGGCAGAGAAAGAGGGAGAGAGAGAATCCCAAGCAGGCTCTGCACTGTCAGCACAGACCCTGATGTGGGGCTCAGTCTCACAAACCATGAGATCATGACCTGAGCTGAAACCAAGAGTCAGACATTTAACTGACTGAACCACCCGGACACCCTAGCATTATACTTTTTAGATCAATCCATGTTGTTGCAAATGGCAAGATTTCATTCTTTTTTTTATGGCTGAGTAATATTCCATTGTGTATATATAACACCTCTTCTTTATCCATTCATCTACCAATGGGCATTTGAGTTGCTTCCATAATTTGACTATCATAAATAATGCTGTGATAAATATAGGGGTGTATGTATCCCTCTGAATTAGTGTTTTGTATTTGGGGGGTAAATACCCAGTAGTGCAGTTACTGGATCATAGGATAGTGCTATTTTTAATTTTTTAAGGAACCCCCATACTGTTTTCCACAGTGGCTGCACCACTTTGCATTCCCACCAACAGTACATAAAGGTTTCCTTTTCTCCACATCTTCATCAATACCTGTTGTATCTTGTGTTTTTGAATTTAGCCTTTCTGACAGGTGTCAGGTGATATTGCATTGTTGGTTTGCATTTCCCTGATGATGAGTGATGTTGAGCATCTTTTCATGTGTCTGTTGGCCATCTGGATGTCTTCTTTGGAGAAATGTCTGTTGATGTCTTCTGCCAATTTTTAATTAGATTATTTGAGGATTTTTTTGGTGTTAAGTTGCATAAATACTTTGCATATTTTGGATACTAACCCTTTATCAGATATGTTGTTTGCAAATATCTTCTCCCATTCTGTAGGTTGTCTTTTAGTTTTGTTGATTGTTTCCTGTGCCGTGCAGAAGCATTTTATTTTAGCATAGTACCAGGAGTTTATTTTTGCTTTTCTTTCCTTTGCCTCAGGAGACATGTCTAGAAGGATCCTGCTATGGCCAATGTCAGCGAAATTACTGCCTGTGCTTTCTTCTAGGATTTTCATGGATTCATGTCTCACATTCATGTCCTTAATCTATTTTGAGTTTATTTTTGTGGATAATGTGAGGAAGTGGTACAGTTTCATTCTTTTGCATGAAGCTGTCCAGTTTTCCCAACACCGTTTGTTGAAGATACTGACTTTTTCCCATTAGCATATTCTTGCCTCCTTTGTCAAAGATTAATTGATAATATAATTGGGGGTTTATTTCTGCATTTTCTCTTCTGCTCCATTGATCTATGTGTTTTAATGCCAGTACTATCCTTTGATTACTGTCGCTTTGTAATAGAACTTCAAGTCTGGCATTATGATACCTCCAGTTTTTTTTTTTTTTTTCAGGATTTCTTTGGCTACTTGGGGTCTTTTGTTGTTCCATCAAAATTTTAGGGTTGTTTGTTCTAGTCCTGTGAAAAATGCTGTTGGTATTTTGATAGGGATAACACTAAATATGTAGATTGCTTTGGGTAATATAGACATTTTGACAATATCTGTTCTTTCAATCCATGAACATGGAATATCTTTCCATTTCTTTGTGTCATCTTCAACTTCTTTCATCAATGTTTTTATAGTTTTCAGAGTCCAGGTCTTCTATTTCTTTGTTAAGTTTATTCCTAGGTATTTCATTGTTTATGGTACAATTGTAAATGGGATTATTTTCTTAATTTCTCTTTCTGCTACTTCATTATTATTGTATAGAAATGCAACAGATTTCTGTACATTGATTTTGTATCCTGTGACTTTAGTGAATTTATCAGTTCAGTTTTTTTGGTGGTGTCTTTAGGGTTTTCTATATATTTAGTATCATGTCATCTTCAAAATTTACTTCTTCCTTACCAACTTGGATGCCTTTTATTTATTGTTGTTGTCTGATTGTTGTTGCTAGGACTTCTAGTACTATATTGAATAAACATGGTGAGAGTGGACAAACTTGTCTTGTTCTTCACATTAGGAGAAACGCTCTCAGTTTTCCCCCACCGAGTATGATGTCAGTTATGAGTTTTTTGTATAAGGTCTTTATTATGTTGAGGTATGTTCCCTCTAAACCTACCTTGTAGAGGGATTTTATAATGAATGGATGTTGTACTTCGTCAGATGCTTTTTCTCCATCTATTCAAATGATCACATGGTTTTTATGCTTTCTCTTGTTGATGTGATGTATCACGTTGATTGATTTGTGAATATTTACCACACTTGCATCACAGAAATAAATCCCACTTGATTGTGGTGAATGATTTTTTTTAATATATTGTTGGATTTGGTTTCCTAATATTTTGTTGAGGAATTTTGCATATGTGCTCATCAAAGATATTGCCCTGTAGTTGTCTTGTTTTTTGTGGTGTCTTTATCTGGTTTTTGGTATCAGGGTAATTCTGTCCTCACAGAGTGTATTTGAAAGTTTTCTTTCCCCTTCTATTTTTTAAAGTAGTTTGAGAAGACTAGGTGTTAACTTTTCTTTAAATGTTAGGTAGAATTCTCCTGTGAAGCTGTCTGGTTCTGGACTTTTGTTTGTTGCAGCCTTTTGATTACTGATTCAGTGTCATTGCTGGTAATTTGTCTGTTCAAATTTTCTATTTCTTTTTGTTTCAATTTTGGTAGTTTATATATTTCTAGGAATTTATCCATTTTTCTATGTTGCATATTTGTTGGCATATAAATTTTCATAATATTCTTAAATTATTTGTATTTCTGTGGTGTTAGTTGTTACCTCTCTTCTTTCATTAGTGATTTTGTTTATTGGTATCCTCCCCCACCTCTCTCTCTCTCTCGATGAGTCTGGTTAGAAGTTTATCAATTATGTTGATTTTTCCAAAGAACCAGCTCCTGGTTTCATTGATTTGTTCTATTGTTTTGTTTTTGTTTTTGTTTTGTTGTTGTTGTTTTGTTTTTTATATCATTTATTTCTGCTCTCATCTTTAGTATTTCCTTACTTCTGCTGGCTTTGGGTTTTGCTTGTTCATCTTTTTCTACTTCCTTTAGGTGTAAAGTTAGTTTATTTGAGGTTTTTTTTTTGAGGTACGGCTGTATAAATTTCCCTCTTAGAACCATTTTTGCTGCATCCCAAAGGGTTTGGACAAGTGTGTTTTCATTTTCATTTCTCTCCATATAATTTTTTATTTCTTTTTTGATTTCCTGGTCGACCCATTTATTGTTTAGGAGCTTGTGATTTAGCCTCCTTATATTTGTGCTCTTTCCAGATATTTCTTGTCGTTGATTTCTAGTTTCATAATGCTGTGGTCAGAAAGGATGCATGGTATAACTTCAATCTTTTTGAATTTTTTGAGACTTGTTTTGTGGCCTAATGTGTGATCTATGCTGGAGAATGTTCCATGTGGACTTGAAAAGAGTATATTTTGCTGTTTTAGGGTGGAATGTTCTGAACATGTCTGTTAAATCCATCTGGTCCAGTGTGTCATTCAAAGCCACTGTTTCCTTCTTGATTTTTTGTGTGCATCATCTTTCCCTTGATGTAAATGGGGTATTAAAGATCCTTACTGTTTTTGTATTCCTATTGATTTGTTTCTTTATGTTTGTTATTAACCGTTTTAGGTATTTTGGTACTTCCATGTTGGATGCATAAATATTTACCATTGTTATATCTTCTTATTGGATTGTCCCCTTTATTATTATTAGTGCCCTTCTTTGTTTCTTGTTACATTCTTTGTTTTAAGTCTATTTTGTCCAAATAAATTTTGATACACTGGCTTTCTTTTGACATCTATTTGCATGATAAATGTTTCTCCATCCCTCACTTACAATTTGCAGGTGACTTCAGGTCTGAAATGAGTCTCTTGTAGGCAGCATAGAGGTGGTCTTTTTTTTTTTTTTTATCTACTCTGTCACCCTATGTATTTTGATTGGAGCATTTAGTCCATTTTCATTCAAAGTAATTACTAATAGATATGTATTTATTGCCATATTGTTACTTGTTTTGTGGTTATTTTTGTAGTTTTTCCCTGAATCTTCTCTTGCTGTCTTTCATGCTTTTCTGGCTCCTTTTAGTGACATCCTTGGAATTTTTTCTCTTTACTCTTTGGGTATCTATTATTGGTTTTTTATTTGTGGTTACCATTCATTTTATATCTAAGCTACTTTTGCGTATAGCAGTTTATATTAAGTTGACAGTTGGTTGAGCTTGAACCCATTCTTTACTCTTCTCCCCCTTGTTTCAGGTCTATACTATCATATATTACATATTTTCATTTTGTGAACCTGTTGCCTGATTTTTATAGACATACTTATTTTTTTAATGTTTATTTTTGAGAGAGAGAGACACACAGAGTATGAGTGGGAAAGGGGCAGAGAGAGAGGGAGACACAGAATCTCAAGCGGGCTCCAGGCCCTGAGCTGTCAGCACAGACCCCGTCACGGGACTCTAACTCATGAACAGTGAGATCATGATCTGAGCTGAAGTCGGACACTTAACTGACTGAGCCACCCAGATGCCCCCAGATATACTTATTTTAACTGCTTTTGTGTTTCCTACCTTTCATAGTCTGACTTATGGTCTTTCCACTCAGAGTTCCCTCTTAACATTTTTTGGAGAGCTGGTTTAGTGGTCATGAACTCTTTTAGTTTTTGCTTGTAGGAGAAGTCTTTATTTCTCCTTCTATTCTGAATGATAGTCTTGCTGGATAGACTTCTTGGCTGCAGATTTTCCCTATTCAGCTCTTTGAATACATCATGCCACTTTTTTCTGGCCTGCGAAGTTTCTGCTGAAAAATCTGCTGGAAGCCTTATGGGGTTTCCCTTATATGTAGCTATCTTCTTTTCTGTTGCTGCTTTAAACATTTTTTTCTTTATCATTACTTTTTGCCATTTTAATCACTATCTGTCTTGGTAGGGATCTCCTTGGGTTGGCTTGTTGGGGGATCTCGTGCCTCCTGGATCTGAATATCTGTTTCCTTTACCAGATCAGGGAAGTTCTTGACTATTACTTCTTCAAATAAATTATCTTACCCCTTTTCTCTCTCTCTACTTCTGGGATCCTTATAATCTGAGTCTTATTACACTTGATGGAGTCACTGAGGTCTCTAAGTCTATTCTCATTTTGCATATTTTTTTCTCTCACCTGCTCAGCTTTATTACTTCCCATTACTCTGTCTCCAAGGTTATTAATTTATTCTTCTGCTTCCTTTAGCCTGCTCTGTGTTCTATCTAGTGTATTTTTAATTTTATTTGTTGTGTTCTTCATATCTGATTGGTTCTTTTTATCTTTTTGTGGAGGTTCTCACTGATGTCCTCCAGTCTTTTCTCAAGTCCACTGACCATCTTTATGATCATTATTTTAAATTCTCTATCAGGCATATTACTTATGTCCATTGACTTTAGTAAGTCTCTTGGTGTGGTTTTGTCCTATTCTTTCGGTTGGGACATATTTCTCTGTCTCCTTATTTTGACTACCTCTCTGTGTCTGTTTCTGTGTGTTAAAGAAAGTCAGCTACATGTGCTGATCTTGAAAGTAGTGGGTGGGGCACAGACTTTTTTAAAAGTAAGCTCTATGCCCAACATGAATCTGGAACTCATGCCCCCAGTATCAAGAGTTGCATGCTCTACTGACTGAGCCAGTCAGGATCTCCCAGCATGCATACTTTTAACAAGGTGGTACTGGTCATCTTCCATGGGGAACAGGCAGCTGCTCTGGAGACCAAGGCTGGTCAGGGCTGATCTGCTAGCCGGCAGGCTGTTCAGTTTTCACAAAGTGTGCTCGTCTTCCTGGGAGATGACCAGTCACCACTGCTAAGACCCAGGCCCCCAAAACATATGGGTCAGGAGATGCAGTGTTGGCAGAGTTTACTCTGGTCTTTGGGAGAAGAGGACCTGGAGCCCTGGGACTGAGGCAAGCATGACTGGAAAAGGCTGATGTGCAGAAGTGCAGGGGGCAAGGCCTGGTGAAATCAAGTTGGGTAGTGAGTATAAGTGCCATGCTGGCTTATATCTCACAGATGGCTGTGAGAACCAGGGGAAGGAAATGGCTCCTTTGTTACTGGAGGGGTCTCCCTTCTATCCCTGCCTCTCTGGACAGGCTCAGACATGGGTAAATAACTGTCCCCTCCATATGCCCCAGGCGTTCTCCAAACTGCCCCTTCTGTGCTATACTCAGTGGGATATTTGTCATTCTATCTCTTTAAGAGTTAGGACTCAGCTTCCTACTTCCCTAGGGCTCTCCAAGAGCTCTGCCCACTGAGTTTTAAAATTCCTGGCTTTAAGTCCCACTGGTTGTAAGAACTCATGAAATTTGCCCCTCTCACTTTCAGCCCCACATGTTATGGGGACTCGTCTTCCTCCTGTGGGCTCCCTGGTGTGATAGCCTGTTTCTTGCCCTTCTCTGTGCCCACAGTTGCCTTTAGCCCTTGGAAGGCCACAGTTTGTTTCACTCCCCACCACTTCTCTATCCTCCATACCTTCTTGGATGTGCCCTCTTCCGTACCTTTACTGGTGGAGTTTGTTCTACCCCTATTCACTTAATTTCTGGGTTATTTACACTGATGTGAGTGTTATCAAGTTGTATCCATGGGATGAGATGAGCTTAGGGTCCTCCTACTCCACTGTCTTCCCAGCCTCCAACCCCTATAATATGATATGGAAAATCAAAATAGATGTTAAAAGGACTTCTTAGAAGAACAGGTACAGAATTCAAATGTAATAATAAATATCTGGGTTTCACATTTTGCAATTTTTTGTTTTTATTTGGAATACTTTGTGGGGAAGAGGATAGTATAAAGGTAGACAAAGTTGTCATCTCTCAAAATCATCTTTCTTTACTAGAGATGTTTCATTCTTGGTAAAGATAATAAATTATAGGTTAAGGTACCAATGAATGATGTAGAATAATAATCGGTCATTATTACTTCTAAATCCCTAGAGAGAGTGAGAGGAGAAATACTTAATCCTTCTAAAAGAGGAATTTTAAAAATTAAAACAAGATTTTAATTTCAAAATTATATCTGTAACAAATTAATAAATTTTAGCAAAATTCCCAAAGAATTTTTTTTGGCATTTTACAGCTATAATTTTAAAGTTCAGCTGGAAAAAAAAAAAACACCTCTTTATAATTGCAAGTGTCAAGAAAAATATGTTTCACTTTGGAATATACCGATTATGAAGAATTATCACCTTCATCTGTGTAAGAGTTTAGATGCTCTGGAATTATGGTCCTAAGTCCACAGTGAGCAAGGAGGGCTGCCCTTGTTCATCTTTGTATAACAGCCATAGAACACAGTGAGCACTTAGTGAACATTAAACTAAAGATGACCTTCCTTTATTTCCATTTAAGCAAAGGTGCTTGATTGTTCATAGCTTTATGTAAAATCAAGTTAATTGTGCTAAAGGATATACATGTTGCAAAAAATATATATAGTTTAGAATCGCTGGAGAGTTTTCATAGACTCTTAACAGCATTTTGAAATTCAAGCAGAAATGTGTTTATAACTTAGAAGTGATTATTAACATTAAAACAGAATTTACTCCAGGGACCCTTTAAATTGGTGGATACCACAAGTGCATTTATGTGTTGATTTTACAGAGCATTAAATACTTCGCGAGGAGACTTGATTTGATTGTAGGCAGATGTCTGAGAAGCAGAGAAGGAAAAAGGAAAAAAGACACTTGAAGCTGAATGATCAGGATTCGAATGTGGTCTTCTAGGGGCACCTGGCTCACTCAGTCAGTGGAGTGTGCGACTCTTCATCTTGGGGTCATGAGTTTGAGCCCCACTTTGGGTGTACAGATTAGATAGATAGGTAGATAGATAGAGAAGGTAACTTTAAAGAAAAGAATATGGTCTTCTAAAACTAGAGTTAAATTATCTGAATATTATAATGGAAATCAGTTACATAACTGGTATATAATTTATAGAAATTTGACAAATCTTTTCAAATACATTTTTTTGTGCGTGTTAATTGAAATTGACTTAATTTCATCCTTTTCTTAAAAGCTAAAAAAAATAGAGTAAGATCTTTTTAGGGCCAACTAAATCGTTGGATGTTTTACATATACAGACACATACGCTGTATATGCTACAGTGCCTCCAATGTGGGATATTATCTATATAATTTTAATTGAGCTTAATAATTTATGCATAAGTATAATGTGAGTTTACATTTGAAAATTTGTGTTGCATCTTTTATCTCCATAAATGTGTGTTATGACTTACATTTTAACTTTTTAGCATCTTATGGAATATTGGTTTTCAATCTGTCCAAATATTTCATGAATAGTATTATTATATACTTTGAAATCAGTCAGAATTTCTCAGGGCACCTGGGTAGCTCATTCAATTGAGCATCTGATTCTTTATCTCAGCTCAGGCCGTGATCTCATGGTTTGTGGGTTCAAGCCCCACATCAGGCTCTACGCTGACAGCAAGGAGCCTACTTGGAATTCTCCCTCCCTCTCTCTCTGCCCCTGACCCAATTGTGTTCTCTCTCTCTCTCTCTCAAAATGAATAAATATACTTCATAAATTTTTAAACATAGATCAGAATTTCTCACTGTAAATTTTTCTGTGAAAGTATATCTGATTGAAATCTAAAAATTCTTTTCTGAAAAAGTATTGCTTTACCCTCTGTAAACCCAAAAGTATTGCTTTACCCTCTGCTACTCCTAACTAGGACAGTGCCAATCAAGCATGATTCATGGAATGGCAGCATCAGCATTATCTGGTACATGTAAAAAATACAAATTATTAGAATCTACCCTAAGTCTGCTGTATCAGAGACTCCTGGGTGGGGCCCAGGTGTCTGTATTTTCATAAGCTCTCCAGGCAGTTATGGTGCATGTTAAAGTTTGAGAAGCACTGGGTTTTAGCGTGTCTAGCTCTTTCCCAAACTTCATGTCCTAGCATAAATGTCACCTCTTCAGACAGGTCATTCCTGATGATCTTCTCTAAAGTAAAGCCACTTATTTCTTTTTTATTTCATAATTTTAAAATTTGGAAATAATATTAGATTTGCAGAAAATCTGCAATAGTAAAAATATTCCTGTATGCACTCTGATTATCTAATAGTTAATATCACTGTATTTGCTTTATCATTTTTCACACACACTCACACACACACCTGTATAAACATTTGAGAGTAAGGTGCACACACATTCCTTCTCTATCCCTAAATACTCAGTGTGCATTTTCTAAAAACAAGGACAGTCTCTTTTATAACTGTAGTATAATTATCAAAACCAAGAAATTCACACTGATATAACTATTTAATCGGTAGGCTTAATTACCTCATCACTTGTTTAATATCCTATAAAGCAAAAAGAAAAAGACTGATCCCAAATAAATATGATGCTCTCGGTTTTACTGATAATTAACACAAGGACAGCCGGGGGGAAAAATTGCTTCTTTATTCGCTGTAAGGCTATTGGGAAAAAAACAGTCCATGAAATTTTTAATATTTCCCGAGAACCCAATGATAAGTTGCTTTTAGAGCTTAGAACCAGGAAAATATTTCTATCCCTTAAAAGTTTGTGCTTTTTCCAGAGAACGGAAAATTTCCCTTCTTGTCCTGTCAGGAAGTTCAAAACTAATTTTGTGGCTTAATAATCTTAACAAGATTAGCTTTCTCTGCTAATAGTTTTCTCTTTCATAGTTTTGATATTACATTTCTATTTTAACGATAATCATCCATCCACTTATCTCTATGCGTTCTGTTGTGATCTACCTCTAACACAGAAGCAAATACAGTGAATAATAATGTATAAACATAACAAATAACAATATACAAATAATTAAATCTGCTTCTACATATTCTCATTGTTCTTTAAGTGAGAAAAGTACTGAATTCCAAGGATTGTTTTGCATTTTAAAAATCTTAGTTATTGAAATTTGAAATGATCAATTTGCCTTTAAATTTTTTTTAACGTCTCTATATTTTTTTGAAACACAGAAAGAGACAGAGTGTGAGTGGCGAAGGGGCAAAGAGAGAGGGAGACACAGAATCAAGCAGGCTCCAGGCTCTGAGCTGTCAGCACAGAGACCAACATGGGGCTTGAACCCATGAACCATGAGATCATGACCTGAGCTGAAGTCAGTGCTTAACCGATTAAGCCACCCAGCACCCCTCAATATGCTTTTTAAATTGACTTTAAAAATGAACACATAGGGGCACCTGGGTGACTCAGTTGGTTGAGCTCCCAACTCTTGATTTCAGCGCAGGTCGTGATTTCATGGTTCATGGGTTCAAGCCCTGCATCCAGCTCTGGGCTGACAGTATGGAACCTGCTTAGGATTCTCTCCCCATTTCTCTCTGCCCCTCCTCTTCTCTCTCTCAAAAACAAACAAACAAATAAATAAGTAAATATACATTTAAAAATGAACACATAAAAATGGTCAAACAATGTAATAAATGAACACTATTATTTATCACCTGCTGCAGAACATATTGCTGCAAAAGTTAGCTGCTGAAGCTAAAATTATTTATTATCGCACACCATTTCCAAGGGTCAAGTATCTGGGGGGAGATGGATAGTTCTGGCTCAGCTTGCAGCCAAAGCTGCAGTCATCTCAAGAGGGCCAGAGCTGGAGGGTCCATTTCCAAGCTTATGCAGGTGGTTGTAGGCAGGCCTCAGTTCCTTACCACCTGGGTGTCCCTAGAAGGCTGCTCATGACATAGCAGCTTACTTCTATCACAGAGAAAAGGAAAGGGAACCCAAGACAGAAACTGCAGTGTTTAATAACCAAATCGGGAAGGTTGCCATACTGTATGCCAACCACCTTCATCTCTAATTGTAGAACATTTGCATCACCCAAAAAAGAAACCCTGAAAACCTTTTGCTGCGTCAAAGACACTATGCAGAGAAAACAAGCCACAGACTGAGAGAAAACGTTTGCAGAAGATTTATCTGATATTCAAGATACACAAAGAACTCTTAAAACTCAACAATAAGAAAATGAACAACCTAATTAAAAACGGACAAAAGGTCTGAACAGACATTTCCTCAAGGAACATATACAGATGGCAGGTTAGCATATGAAAGAAAATATCCTCCACATCTGAAGTCGTCAGGGAAACACATATTAAAAGAATGTTGGGATACCCGTGCACATCTATTAGAATGACCCAAATCTGGAACCCTAACAACACCAAATTCTGGCAAGGATGCAAAGAAAAGGAAACTCTCATTCACTGCTGGTGCTTTAGATGACACTTTGGCAGTTTCTGATCCTCTTCGGTTATGATCCAACAATTCTGCTCCTTGGTATTTACCCAAAGGAGTTGAAAACCTGGGTCCGCACAAAAGCCTCCACATGGATATCTATAGCAGCTTTTTCCATAATAATCAAAACTTGGAAGCAACCCAGATGTCCTTCTAGGATGAATGGATTTATAAACTCTAGTTCATCCAGACAGTGGACCATTATTCAACGCCTTTAAAAGACTATCAAGCCATGAAAAAACACGGAGGAACTTTAAAGTGCATATTAATAAATGGAAGAAGCCAGTCTGGAAAGGATATATATTATATGATTCTAACTGTATGACATCCTGGAGAAGGCAAAACCGTGGAAACAAAGGATTAGGCAAAACTGTGGAAACAAAGGATTAGTGGTTGCCAGGGGTTAGAGGGGTAGAAAGGAGCATGAAAGATATTTAGAGCAGTGGAACAACCCTGTATGATACTCTAATGATGGACACATGTCACCCTACATTTGCCAAACCCATAGAACGTACAACAGCTAGAGAGAACCCCAATGTAAAAAATACGGACTTTGGGTGATAATAAGGTATCAATGTGGGTTCATCAACTGTAACAAGCATATCACTTTAGTGTGGGATTTTCATAATGGAAAAGGCCATACATCTGTGAAGGCAAGAGGTATATGGACAATCTGTACCTTTTGCCCAGTTTTGCTGTGAACCTAAAATGACTCTAAAAAATAGCCTATTTAAAAACCAAAGCAAAACAAAAGAAGGAAGAAAAAGAGACTTTGAATCTATTAACAAGTACTCACTATTCATTCCCTGCTGCCACCAGCCCCTGGAAAACGCTAATTTACTTTCCGTCTCGTTGGGTTTGCTATTTGGGGCCGTTCTCATATAAATTGAACCTTACAGTATGATCCCTGTGTGTCTCCTTTCTTAACTTAGTATAATGTTTTGAAAGTTCTTTCATGTTACAGGCTGCATCAGTACTTTATTCCTTTCTTTATCTGAATATTGGTCTATTGTATGGAAATACATTTGTTTACCATTCCTCACTTTATGGTATTTGTTTCCACTTCTTGGCTATTATGAATAATGCTTTCATAACATTCATGTACACATTTTTGTGAGCATGTTTCCTGTTTTCTTGGGTATATATCTAAGATAGGAATTGCTGGGTCATTTGGATAACTCAGTACTTAGTATTTTGAGGAACTTCCAAGCTGTTTTCCACAATGGCCATACCGTCTTATATCTTCACCAGCAATGTGTGAAGGTTTTGGTTTCTCAACATCCTCACCAGTGCTTACTATTGTCCATATTTTTAAAAAGTATTATTATTCTTATTATACCCTTCCAAGTAGATGCAAAGTGGTATCTCAGTGTGGTTTTGATTTGGATTTCCGCGATGACTAATGATGTTGAGCATCTTTACACGTGCTTATTGGACATTTGCATATATTCTTTGGAAAAATGTCTACTCAAACCTCTTGCCAACTTTAAAATTTGGTTATTTGTCTTTTTTTTTCCATGGAGTTGTGTCATTTATATCTTCTGTATATAAAACTCTTTATTAGATATATGATCTGCAAATCATATACCTCTAAGGGTTAGTGGAGGATTTTAAAGGAAGTGGAAAACAGCCTATCTTTATGGCATTTTTGTAACACAACAAATCACTTTTACTTTCATAATTGATGCTACCCCTGGAAACCCTCCATGAAACGACTATACTTTCTTGAATCTCAAACTGTAGACCATTCATTATGCTGTCTATTTTCTACCCAAACCTGATAATGATGTATACTTGTGTTTAATGAATCATATCTATCACACTTGGTTTTGGCATAGAATGTATCTTAGAGTCATGGTCCACGTGGGAAATAGAGCAAGTGAGGCCTGGGAACAGAATCAGCTAGAAGGCAGGTGAGGGAACTCAAACAGGAAGAAGGAAAAGAGAAAACTTGAGTGGGATTGTCCAGCTGGACTATGCAGAGCATTCCAAATACTTGTGAAAACCAACAGTGGGATCATGCCATCTGCAAGGTGGCGAAATGACAATGTCTGCAAAACCGGAAGTCCTCCCAGCTTCAGATTAGCATCCGAATCAATTTCCAACTGATGGTTGTAACAATTTCCCCAAGAGTTGAGCCCATGTGCATATAACTAGAGCCAACCGTTCTAAGCAAAATAAAAAAGTATTTATGTAGATATTCTAAAGGAAATTACAGATGAAAAGTAAGAAGTGGAAACCATCCTATGCAAATTTCTAAACCAGTTTTCTTTTTTTAAGAAACGTAAAATAATTAGACTTACCCAGGGTGTTTAACCACTTGTAATTATAGCTTTTCCTTTGTGCCTTGCCTTGCTAATATTTCCACCATTTCAGAGGATGTGATAATTGGGCAGGACATGTCCTCAGGCAGTGGATAAGCCTTGCCAAGCCACAGCCATCCCAGTAAACACTGGTGTGGAGGCCCACCTAAGGTGGAGGGAGTTACTTGAGGACACATCACAGGTGGCAGCCAGGAGAAGTAAATAATTCCAAATATAACCAATTTATTGTACAAAGTGAAGTATAAACATGAAACTATTATATTTTTCTCAAACCACTGGTCCCAAATGCCTAAGTCAAATCTCTCTTCTTTACCAGGTGCGAGATCTCTTAACAAGTTCTTTGGGTAGATTCCTTAACTTCTGGGGTACTTTCAGTTACTCACTTTCACCTATTTAAAATCCATCGAGTTTAACTTTTCATTGCATCTCCCATTCAGACCTCTCTCCCTGATCACAAGCCAGTCTTTGAGCTGAGGAGCTTTAATTGGGAGAGACCATGGCCTGTGCTTACTTCTCTTCTCAGAGAAGCACCTAGGACTCAGTATTTGCTTTTGGGAGATCTCTTTTTCTTCCATTTTCAAGGCAAAACTCCCTTCTCCTCTGGTCTTGGGGGCTGGGAGGGGAATGGAGGAGGAAGGGCAAATTCTCAAAATTTAACTGCTTTTGAGGCACCTAGGTGGCTCAGTCAGTTGAGTGTCTGACTCTTGATTTTGGCCCAGGCCATCATCTAATGGTTTGTGAGATTGGGCCCTGAATCAGGCTCTGTGCTCAAAGTGTGGATCCTGCTTGGTATTCTCTCTCCCCCCACCCCCTCTCTGCCCCTCTTGTGCCTGTGCTCGCTTGCTCTCTCTCTCTCTCCCCACGCCTTTCTGAAAAATAAGTAAACGAACTTAAAAACAATATAACTGCTTTTGTGTGTGTGTGTGTTGTCACAGCTTCTCTGCTGGCATTTATACATTTCCAGGCCAGGTGGGCAAATGCTGGCTCTCACAGGTGACCATGTTATGGGGACACTGCCACATCAGCCTATAACTCAGCTCCCTGACATGACTCAAGCCTGTCCAAGATTCCTCAATGCCCCTCACCCCTGGGATGTCCCATAGCTACTTGCTGCTTTTCCAGTGTTGACCCCTCATGGGTAGGGTTTCAGCCACTCAGTTCATGCTTTGGTACATGAGCTGGGTACATATCGGAAGACACATATTGAAACAGACAAAGTCAGTGCTCAGTTCAGACCATCTAAAATCCTTTTTAGTATTTTTGTGTGATATCCCACCTCCCCCATATTTCTGAGCCCCATTGCTTTCAATAGCAACACGGACTTTTCTTTAAAGGACTACCCTCGAGCTGCTGGAGCCTACTTAAGTGCCAAGGAGTTTATTTCCCCTGGGAGGTTGTTAACCAATAAACTGTCCTGCAAAGGAATATGAATGCCCAGCTCTCTTGGCTCAGTTTGAGACAAATTAGAAGCTAAAACTCCAGACCTTCCCTGCAGAATGAGTCCAAGGCCTACTCACTATGGGACTTCGAGACTCTTGTTTGGCTTTCCCCTCTTCCCAGTCCCTCTCACCCCCAATTCTCTTCGTGGTTTTCCCTGGGAGTACTTTCTTCATAAATCACTTGCGCATAAATCCTCACTCAGGGCCTGCTTCTTGGAAACTGACCTAACAACCCTACCCTTGACAAATGGCTGGGGAAGAATGGAGCTCTGGTCTCCTTGCCCCATGATAGTTAATTTTATGTGTCAATTTGACTGGATCACTTGATGCCCAGATTTATGATTAAATATTGCTTCTGGATGTGTCTGTGAAGGCGTTTCTGGAAGAGACCAGCATTTGAATGGATGGACCGAGAAAAGCAGATGGCCCTCCCCAGGATGAGTGGGAATCCTCCAATCCCATAAGAGCCTGAATAGAACAAAAAGGTGGACAAATAGAGAATTTGGCCTCTCTCTGTTTAACTGCTGGAGCTGAAATATCAGTCTTCTCTTGCCCTCATTGCTTCTCAGGCCTTTAGACTCTGGCTGGAATGTACACTATCATCTCCCTAGTTCTCAGGCCTTCAAATTATACCACTGGGTGTCCAGCTTGGGGCAGGAGATGGTGGGGCTTCTCAGCCTCCATAATCACATGAGCCAATTAAAATAATTCTATCTCTTTCTCTATCTCAACTCTGTCTCTGTCTCTACCTCTGTCTCTTATTGGTTCTGTCGCTCTGCAGAGCCCTGACTCAACACACCTCCTCTTTTACCCTGCCATCTCCTTTCAATTTTCTTTTTGATTAACTTCTAAGGCCTGAGTAGCAATTATTGTTCCTTCCTCCTGACCTTCCTTTTTTTCTCCCTTCCTTTCGTTCTTCCTCCCTTCCTGTCCTTCCTTTGTTCATTCTTCTTCTTCTTCTTTGGTCTTTATTTTCCCTTCCTATTCTATATCCCATCTAGAATAAGCCCTGTGATGCCAGATTTCTAGATCTTTCTCTCGCAACACTAATGGAATTGAAGGGGGGAGAAGTTCTGGATTTTTGATGGACTGGATCTCTTGATAATGATGTTCCCTTTTCATTACTTAAAATGGTAATGTTACTAGTGCTGAAGCAGGTTGCCTATATATATATATATATATATATATATATATATATATACACACACACACACACACACACACACATATACATATATGTGTATATATATGTGTGTGTGTGTATATATATATATATGTATATATAAATGTTTATTTCTGAGAGAGACAGACAGACAGAGTGTGAGCAGGGGAGAGGCAGAGAGAGAGGGAGTCATAGAAACCAAAACAGGCTCCAAGCTCTGAGCCGTCAGCACAGAGCCAGATGTGGAGCTCAAACCCATGAATCATGAGATCATGACCTGAACCGAAGTCGGATACCCAACCAACTGAGCCACCCAGGCACCCCTGCCATTTTTGATGAAAAAGGAAAATAAAAGGGATGGAAAGGAGGTTTCCTGAAGGTCTGCCTGTTCTGGATACCACTGACCAGGCTTCCCTGAAGACCCAAACTTCCAGTTTCCAAATCTACCCAAAATAACAGTTCAAAGCCAGAATCAATTTCTAGAGCTAGCAGTGGAAACCAAGGCGGTCCCCTCATGTCCTCCTTCTGACAAGCCATCATCCGTTTCTCCAATATTTACTAAGGTGTGAAGTTCTGAAAAGTAGAATAAAAAGGGTGGGGGGGCTCACGACAAATAAAATGGTAAGGTGACTAAATGGCTAACTTTTGGGGGTGCCTGGGTGGCTCAGTCAGTTGAGCGTCCGACTTTGGCTCAGGTCATGATCTTGTGGTTCACGAGTTCGAGCCCCGCGTCAGGCTCTGTGCTGACAGCTCAGAGCCTGGATCCTGCTTCGGATTCTGTGTCTCCCTTTCTCTCTCTGCCCCTCTCCCCTCATGCTCTGTCTCTCTCTCTGTCAAAAATAAACATTAAAAAAATTTTAAAAAATAGCTAACTTTTTATTTGGCTTTTAGAGTATGAGCCAAGTGATGCCTCAGGAAGTTGAGAGAAAGCTGGGACAACAGTGGGGTGGTTAAAATGGCTACATTGTCAGGAGATGGTTCCCCCTGTCTCTGATGAGTAGCATTTATGAATGAAAGTGCTCCGCATCCCGGTGGCTCTCCTTTTGAACTGGCTCATCCATTACTGGGGTAATGATTTTCCATCTGGGCAACAGCAAAGCCAAAGGCTTATTACACAGGCAACATAAAGTTAAAAAGACATTATGAATAAAACGTTGGCTCATGCCGGCTTTTGCCAACTCTCTTCAGAGAAGATTGTCTGATGCCGACACGTGTTTATTACACTTAATAATGTTTACATAATTCTTCCTTGAGCTCATTAGAGCTGTCAGATCAGAAGTAAATGTGTTCCCCCCTCTGTTTATCTCTAAAGACTTCGCAGTCAATAAAGCAAGATGAATGACATCCAGGGCGCAGACAGCGTTCTCTCGGGCTTTGCAAATGCTGCCAAGTTAAACCTTCGTTCGGGTGGGCTCCTGGATCTTAGGACTGCATCTGATCAAGCCCTTAGCTCTCTGAGCAAAAGAGTAGTGCTTCTCCAACTTTAATGTGCTTGGAATCATCCCAGGAGCTTGTTAAAATACTCATCGTTAGGTCTTCTCCCTAGAGATTCTGATTCCGTTCATCTGGGATGGGGCCCATAAATTTGCATTTCTAGCAAGCTTTCTGGTGATGCTGACTCTGCTCCTGCATGGA
Source organism: Acinonyx jubatus (assembly GCF_027475565.1). NCBI lineage: Eukaryota > Metazoa > Chordata > Mammalia > Carnivora > Felidae > Acinonyx > Acinonyx jubatus. Next base: position 139,090,353 of record NC_069384.1, read on the forward strand.
CCATGCTCCCGGTGTTCTAGAGGTCACTTCAATCATCTGGTTCCTTGGGGGGGTACCCCTTGACATTTCGGGGCTTCCTAGTCTATGCGGTGCAGCAGCAACGGCGGCGACGACTGCAGCAAAGGCGGAAACAGGGGCAGCCGCCGCTTGCCACGGCTCGCGGGCCAGCAGTACCCGGGGCCCGCGTGGCTCCGCGAGGGTGCCGGCCAGCGTGGAGGGGCGGGGCCTGGTGCTCGGGGGCGGTGCCTGGCGCTCGGGGGCGGGGCGCAGCGAGCCGGCTCCCGCTGCCTGCTCTCCGCGGCGGCGGCGGCGGCAGGGGCTGAGGGCACAGCCAGCGGGCGGCGCGCCGCGGACTCCAAGGCAGCCCGCGGAAAGGTAAAGCCAGGAGAGCGCGCTGGCGGGTCTTCCTGCCGGCAGCTGCTGTCCAAGTCCCGGAGCGTCCCCCGCGCCCCAAGCTGCGTCTGGGCTCCCAGGGTATTTGCATAGCATCCAAGGACCGCTGCTGAGCCAGGGTTTTGCGTGTTCTGCGGCGGGGCCCGGGGCTAGGGGTTTGGGGGTATGCAGCGGGAGCCTGCGGCCATCCCAGGACATCCGGACTCGGAGACAACTTTGCGCAGTGGTTCTCTTCCAAGTTCCCTTTATTGCTATTGTCTTAGCGCCTCCCGGCTGACAGTCTCCCCGGACTCCAGCTTTGTTCTCATCAGGCCAAACCCGCGGTCCCCTAGGGCGTGAACCCGGGAGTCGCTGGCAAGTTGCACCTGCCAGCCGGATCCGCCCAGGCTCCCTTTGCATCCCTGCAGGGTCCAGCGCCGTCCTGTACACAGTAGGGCTAGGCACCGTGAGACCTGGAGCCCACGGCGGGGGCAGCGATACTCGCCCCACTCCCCTGTGTTCTGGGATACCGGCTAGGGCGTCCGGCCTCTGGGATGCGCGTGATTTGGGGCTGGAGAAAGGGCGAGAAAAAGTTTGGAGCCTGGGCTGGGGCTAAGGAGCCGGTAGCGCTGGGCTGCACATGGCAGGAGTTGGAGAGAGTGCCCGGGCCTGGTGCCGGGCACAGGGACACGGACAGAACCCTGGAGGCTGAGGTTCCAAGCCTGGACTGTCAGCAGAGATGGGATGCTTGTGTGCGCGCGTTAGCGGGGAAAGGCCGGGTGTGATTGCAGAGAAGGTGGGCGAAAAAAAGAGAGGAAGAGGGCTGTACCAGGGATATACGTAATTGCAGTGTTCCTACTGTGCACTTTTCCCCCTTTCAAATATTTTGGAGAAAACTGTGCCACAGGATGCCTTCGTATACCCGAACTCCCGGAGGTGAGGGTGGAGGTGGCGGGGGTGGGAGGGGAGGGGGGATAAGTTTCACTTAGCTCCAGAGCTGGCTTTGAAAGCGAACAGGTGACAGAAGACTTCTCAGTGTGTGTGTGTGTGTGTGTGTGTGTGTGTGTGTGTGTGTGCGTGCGCGCGCGCGCGTGTGCGCGCAGCGGTGGGGATGCTGGACCGCCCGCGGAGCCTCCAGCCCTCCCTCCTCCCCCTCCAGCTCGCTACAGCGGTGTGAGTTTTTCTGTCACTCTTCGCCCAAGGCTGGCAGGAGAGAGGCTAAGCGACGGTTGCGGAGTGGAGCAGACAAAAGGGTGCACTTGGGCGACCCTCGGAGGGCGAGGCGACTGGGTGTGTGTGTGTGTGTGTGTGTGTGTGTGTGTGTGTGTGTGTGGAGGGCATCCCCTTCCTGCCGGCTGGAGAGAAAACACTGGGAGCGGAAGGATGAGTTTTGATCAGGAGGAGGGTGAGAAAGAGCACAAGAGAAGAGACAGAACGGGAGGAAGAAGGAGAGCAGAGATTGAAACGCTTCTTGCCCGATTGGCTGTAAAATTATAATTTAATTTAAAAAGAGATGTTGGTGGGGGGCACTGAAACTAAAATTTAAGGAATGGGGGCGCATTTGGTTCGATCAATAAAGGTATTGTAGTGAGCGGTGTTATTAAGTAAGTCTGAAATCTTCGCTGAAGTTGATTGCTGGTTTTAGCTAACCTCCTTGACACGTCTTTCCAGCGCCTACTTTGCAAGTACCTTTTGACTGTCAGAAAGAAGTAAAAGGCATATATACACAAATAAAATGCAACTAAAATGAAGTTTAAATGAAGCTTTGAGCAGGATTAAATGGCTTGTGTAACTGCTGAATGTTGCTAAAGTACTGTCAGGGCTATAAAATAGCCAGACAAAAATAAAGGAAAAAATAATTGTAACAAGAAAATGAAGGCTTTACAAGAACTTCCGTAATGAACACATAACAATTGATGGTATGATGCAGTAATTATTTTCGTATTTACGCCATTAACGATTGTAATTTAACGTTAATGTCCTGGTATTTTATTCCTTCTCATTTGCAGACAAAAGCACATCTGAGACACCATCAGGGAGTAATTTGGTAATATAAAGTCATGAATAGAAAACACTAAACCATGCTCAGAACTCTGACAACATAAAGCGTGAAACAAAATAACCTCATTTGCTGTTTATTATCTGTCTTTATAATTCTGTTTACCATCATTTGCATAAATGAATAGCTAAATTGTATAGTATATCCTTTTTAGGAAAAAAATACTTGATGCTTATAGATATGGGGGGTGGGGGGCTAAAACTAGTTGGTAATGCTTACATTAAGCAAGAAAAGGATAGGAAAAAAACTTTGTGGGTTTAGGAGTCATCTGGAAATAATCAGAATGCAAATTCAACCCACTTTAGGCATCCTTATTTTATTTAACTTGCTTCAAGTAGTTTTTAACAATATATATGTAATTAGTGGATGGGCAGATCTTTAACTTCTTTCCTAGCTAATCTTAAACAAACCAAAGTACTGTACCTTACATCATGAAATAATTTTGTTAACCTGAAAAGCTTTTTTTTTTCCATTCAGACTTTCAAAGGGTAAATTTTCTAAAATTGAGAAGGAAAGAATGTATTGGAGGAAGCTCAAAACAAAATTATTTCAGAAGAAACTTAAGTTATTAACATATTAAGGCAAATAAACATCAGAGTTCACACGTTTTCAAGCTGTTGTGGGTTATTTTAACTTTAGGATCGTTGCTAAAAGTGCCTCACTCATATGATAAAGAGAACAATTAATAGCTGTGTTAAAAAGCTCTGAAGTAACATGCCAGCAAAACATCTGAGTGAAACATGTAGTGATTGGGAGGAATCAGTCAATCACATGAATGTTTTAAAAAAAAATCCATTTATTCTTGTGAGGGACACAGAATATCACAATGACTGAATGCACCTTTTCCTTTCCATGCTACACATACATTGGTTTCAAGAGCACAATGAAATCAGTATTGTCTGAGAATGGATTCCATGTGGGAATAAGGATCTCGTATGTGTTTTCACCACTGAGGGAAAAACAGTGTAAGTGGCAAGCAAGCTGTTCATTACGGTGGAGACTGGTGACTGTGTAAGATTAGGGCAAGTTCTTACAGTTTTGCTGGTTACAAACTTAGGAAATGCAGCGGTGTGAACAAATACATTTTGAATACCGGTCTAATAATTATATTCACCCTTTCAGAAAGTCACTACTCCTCTGTTACCACTTTTGTATTACAAATATTTCAGGGGCTCCCCAATTCCTCTATATTTATCTCTTGTTCTTTAAATCCTTGTTCTGTAGAGAAGTTCTGTGTCAATGGCTGAAATCTGACTTTTGGTTCATTCGTTCATTTTTGCGACGCATTTACTAAATACCTGTTATTAACAGCCATTTTAGTTGCATTTTATTTGGGTATATATGCCTTTTCTTTCTGACAGTCAAAAGTCACTTCCAAAGTAGGTGCTGGAAAGATGTGTCAAAGAGGTAGATGCTGGGGATTCAAGGATGAGTTAGAATCAGTTCCTGCACTTAGAAAGTGAGGGAGGCGGTTATTGGATAAATACGTGTAATAAAATGTAATAAGTGGCCGTCTATGCCAGTGCTTCGGAATCAGATAGACTGGGTTCAACTTTCAGCTCGGCTTCTTACTAGCTGTGAGGCCTTGATCAAGTTCTTAAACCTCTCTGAGCCTTACTGTTATCTGGTAAGTGAGGGAAATAATACCTCTCTAGATCACAGAGTTGTGTAGATTACATGCCAACATATTTTAACCTCTTCCATACTTCAGACATCCCTCACTCCATTTCTTTACTCCATTCCTTGTCAAATTTCTGGTGAGGCTTGGCCATGTAAGCTGTTTTCACTTTCTGTCCCCTTTTTACTACGCATCCAACTCCAAGGTGGCTTCTGCTTCCACTGGAAACAACTTCTGTTGAGATCAGCAGTGACCCCTGTGTGGTCCGATCCAGTGAGCTGCATTTTTCCTCAGCTTCTTGGAGAATTTGATAGAGTTGACTGGTCTCTTTTCCTCCATGAGTTCCCTTTTTGTTGGCCTCACTGAGTCTGGTGTGGTTTCTGTGACACCATATCTCCAGTTTTCCTCATTAGGCTTTTATTAGTTCTCAGCCAACTCCCTTGTTATTAGTCCATCCCTAAATGAAGGTTGGATCTTTCCAACTTTGGGAGTCTATCCTGGGCCCTCTTCTTAGTCCCCCAGGCCTTTAAGTAATTTCTTCCATTCTCATGGCCCTAAATCATACTTAATGTGCTGGCTCAGTGATCCCTCTAGTTCATTCCCGGCCTCTGAGCTCCGGAAACACCTATTCAACTCTATACTTAACTTCTCCATTTAGTTGTTTCCCAAGCATCTACAGCTTCTTACATTAGAAATTAGAATCTATATTACTCCTGCGACAACAAACTCAATTTATTTTCCCTTCAGTCTTTCTCATTTGGGGAAATGGCATCACCATACACCCCATTCTGCATTTCAGGAGTTTTGCCCCTTTACCACCAACATATTTCTCAATTCTTCATCATGTACTTTGTGTTCTGGGTGGGTATTTACTGACACACAGAGATAAGCCTGCCAGTTTCCATGGCTTATAGTCTGTATCTGTTCTGACTCAGTGCTCTGGCTATGCCTGCTGATAGATATGTGTTACTATTACTCCTACTTGTATCTACATGCCTCTGTCCTTTTCCATTTCAACCTCCAGAGTTTAGGTCAATATCACCTCTCAGCTTTTTTTTTTAATTTTTTTTTTATTTTTTAATGTTTATTTCTTTTTGAGAGAGAGAGAGAGAGAAAGAGAGACAGAGCGTGAGTGGGGAAGGGGCAGAAAGAGAGAGGGAGACACAGAATCCAAGCAGGCTTCAGGCTCTGAGCTGTCAGCACAGAGCCCGACGCGGGGCTTGAACTCACAAAGTGTGAGATCATGACCCGAACCGAAGTCGGACGCTTAACCGACTGAGCCACCCAGGCGCCCCTCACCTCTCAGCTTTTATTTTTGTCCAGATGTGATGATGGGTTTGTGTGTAAAGTATTAGTATCACTCTTTGAAGCTAAACTGACTTGCTTCATTTTACATTCTGTACGAAATACATTTTACACAATTGATTGCTATCGTGTCCATAAAGAAAGGCATCTGCTTTGCAAGGTATCCCCCCAATTTTATACTAAGTGATGGGACACCTGATAAGAAGGATGTCCTTTATGGGGAAGGAAATATGCTTGGTTGACTTCTACACATAAACAACAAATTATGGAATTTTAGGTCATCCACTTTTTGCCAAATTCGGAATGCTATTCCTGCCTTTCATTTTAGGTAAACGATGCAGGTGAGGTTCTGCACTAGAGAAAGTAGGCTTAAGCATTTGTCATCTTTAATGGTTGGTTGAGTTGTGTTTGTTTGTTTGGGCCAACAGAGTACATTTAGTCAAAGAGTCCGTCTGGAAACGGAATGAAGAGATTGAGTATACGGCATGTGCACGTTGAGGTACAGATTTTTTGACCAACAGTAGAAAATGAAGGCAGAACTGGATGAGATGAGGTGGATTGTCAGTGGACTCCAGAAGTCTTTGTTGTTCCAGCCGGAAGGCCGGTGTTCTTAGCAAAATGGGCGTCCTGGAGTGAACTTCTCTTTGTGTTCACTCCCTCCGGCCTTACAATATTTTACTTGAAAGGGGTGGCGGTGACATCCACGTTACCATGTAAACAAGACTCAAGTGATTACTCAGTGATGTCATTGGAACTCAAAGATCCGGAGAAGTCTAAGTTTTAATTTTCCACAGACAGAGACATTTCCCTTTACAAAAGAGGGACAGAAATTCAAGAATTAGTTCAGTTGTAAGTGCACTTTGTATTCTCTCCTAGTTTTACACGCCGATCCTGGCTTTAACCTTTGAATTACCCCGGGCTGTAGTCTCAGCCTTTTAGTTTATCTTTTGTTTTCTTTTTTGTCTCTTCCTTTCTGATTCTCTTCCACTGTTATTTCCTTCTTTCCCCCTCCCCTGTCCTCCTCCTCCTAGCCCCCCCCCCTTACCCTCCTCCTCCTCCTCCTCCTTCTTCTTCTTGTGTGTCTCTTTTACTTCACTTTCTTAGCCCTTTCCTTTCTTTCTCTTCTCCTTTCCCTCATCCTTTATCTTTTCTCATTTTTCTTTTTCTTTTTGTAACTATTTATTTATTTTGACAGAGAGAGAGCGAGCGTGCACAGGCAAGGGAAGGGTAGAGAGAGAGAGAGGGAGGGAGGGAGAGAGATTCCCAAGCAGACTCCACACTGTCAGTGCAGAGCACGATGCAGGGCTCAATCCCATGAACCATGAGATCATGGCCTGAGCCGAAATCAAGAGTCAGATGCTTAACTGACTGAGTTACCCAGTCACCCTTCATTTTTCTTATATAAGCAAGCCAAACAAAATAGAGAGATCTACATTAGCTTTTGTCTCTTCTGTTATCACCATTACAGGATTTAAATTACCACATAACCCCTACCTTTTGTACTTGGTCTTTGCGTCTATCACTTCAAACGTATCTCAACAGTAAGTAAGATATCTTAAGGTATTTGAAACTCTTGCCTGTTTTCCCTCTGTCAACAAATAAACATGTAAGAGATAAAAGAAAGGGATTGGTAAATTACTTTGTGGATCCATGCTCCTATGCTCTGGAGTGACCTTTTTCCAGCAACTAGTCTTTATTACCAGGTGATAGAAAGGTAGTATGCCTGCTTCCTGAACCCAGGTGCCATTTTGGAAAATGCATGGCCACCTTCACAATGATGATGGCAACTAGAAAAATGGCTTAAATACTTACTGAGTGCTTGCTATGTGCCGGCCTCTATGCCCGATACATGTTGTTTTATTTATTCCTCACGCTCAGCAGGCCCATGTTGTAGGTGAGGAAACATTAAAGAAGGTTAAATTACTGAAGCAAAAGTTGCAGGATTAAAAGTATGGGAGTGAAAACTCAGATCTTCTGAGCTGCATTGCATGCTCTATCCTGCAGAAGAGGAGCTTCCTCAGCAATACTCAGGTTCTATATCTGTGAATATATTCCAGTGAGCTGCTGGAATGCCCCAAAGCTATAGTAGCTGCTTAAATATAGGCACACCACAAAGAAATGATGTGTGAGGGGCATGGCATTCATTGGTCCTGTGGGCTCAACTTGTACAAGTCAGTCGGATAAATCTTAAGGTTAGATACTTCATAGGAAAGCATGGTAAAGGCAACTCATCACAGTCTGCTTTCCAGTGTGGTTAGTGGGAGAGTTTAAAAGCTAGTGGGATTTTTAGGGTGGGATGACATAAGCACGATAGGCTTTGGAAGAGACTTAAGAGATCTAAGTGGCTCCCTGCTCTTTGTCTTTCTCGAGGCAATGTGCTTTTTAATTTGGGGGTAAACATGTTATAGTCTTTAGTGAGAATGAAACCCTGGGTTTGAGCAGAGGACAAATAAGATGTCATCATGTAGATGAAATGAACCTTGATCAAGGAATGAGCAAATGGAGCCTCCTCTCCTGTAAACTGAGGCAGTTGAAATTAGTGGTGCCGAATGTCTTCCAAGGGATTCCCAAACAAATCCTGTGCTCTAACAAAGTTCATCACAGAACTTAGTTTGAATTCCATGAGAACCTGGGCAGTCAAAAAAAAATTAGTACCCCAACAATTGCATGATTGGTGACCTTGTTTCTACCATGCCTCATATAGTAACTAGATTGCCTTTATTTCAAATGTTAATCAGAATATGACACTTACTGTGTGAGGGTCCTCCAGTGGCTTCCCACCTCTCACTCTTACTAAAAGCCGAAGACTATACACTAGTCATGAAGGTTCTTCATGATCTAGACCCCTATTCTTCTGACTTCATCGACAGATTTCCTTTGTTGAATGAATGAATGAATGGATGGATGACTCTTGAGCCAGGGAATATCCAAGGAGCTCAGTATTATTGTTGAATAACTAAGGAAGGAGAGACATACTGTTTTAATGGAGACACTGGAAAAATTAAGGTTAGAAATGAAAGGCATAGGAACAATTTAGTGAGAAGATGAATGAGGATAAAATTAGCATATCAGAACTAATGAAAGATGACCTAGAGTTTTCATTATTTATTTTCTCATTCACTTAACAACTATTTATTGAGAATCTACTATGTACCAGGCATGTTTGTAAAGGCTGGATGTCCATCAATGAACCAGAAGGCAGAGTCATTGGCCCCTTGTGGCTGACATTCTATTAGGAGACATATATTGCAATAAAGTGGACACATAAAACTATAATTTCAGGTAACAATACATCCTATGAAGAAAACTAGCAGAGAGTCAGGGGAGGATAGGTTTAACTGCAGATCCCGTACCTTCCTTTCTGGTTTTAAACACCGAGTAATGTGGTCATCAATCCCCCCTCTCTCTGTGTTGAAAATGGTACTGCTCTCAGAGATGAATACAGTTTAAACAGTCTTGTATTGAGTGAATATATTATCTTGTCTTCCTTAAGAATTTTCCACTAGTAAAATAAGCCTTACTTTTAAGATATTTAAAAAACAGAGTTTGACAAAAGAAGGTCCCAAATTGATGGTCTGTGAATGTGCTCTGCATTTAATTTTAAACCTGTAGCAAATGTTTCACTGATACAATGGCAATCACAGTATTCTTTTGATAAATAATTTAAGAAAGAAGTCAAATTTAGAGTAGAACATTCATTCTTGCCTCACACATCAATACATTCAACGTTATAGTTAAAAGAGATAATTCTGAAAAATTTAATTTGAAGAGGTTGAGTTTCCATGTGATTCATACATTACTTAATTAATTTTCTCAGTATCAGTTTTGGCCCGTTTATTTTTTGGTTTGTGTTAATTTGTTAGGGCAGTGATAGAGAATGGATACGGGCTCCAAATCAATATGATTGGCTCAGAAACATAAAAGATTAATGACAGTGTCACATCAACAAAGAAATAATGATTGCTATGGATGAAGCATTCAGATAGCATCTACTGGGGTCAGTAGTGACCATGGGGCCTGTATTAGTTCTCTATCACTACCTTAACAAATTAACACAAACTTATTGGCTTATAGTATCGCAGTATTATATCAGTTTCTGTAGGTGAGAAGTCCAGGCATGCATGGCTGGATACTCTGCTTAGGGTCTCACAAGACCAAACAATTAAGATATTGGCCAGCCTGAGTTTTTAGCTGGAAGTTCTGGGAAAGAGTTTGCTTCCAGGCTCATTCATGTTGTTGGCAGAATTCAATTCCATGTCATTATAGGACTGAGGTCCCCATTTCCTTGCTGGCTGTCAGCTGAGAATCATTCTCAACTTCTAGACGCCCTTCTTGGCTCATGGATCCTTATGTCTTCAGAACCAGCAACAGTGAGTTCAGCCATCTCTCACTTCCCATCTCGGACTTCTTTCCCTATGTCTCATCTACCTCCAAACACAGGAAGTTCTCTGCTTCCTTAAGGGCTCACATGATTAGATTGGGCTCACCCAGATAATCCAAGATAGTCTCCCTGTTATAAAGTAAACTGATTAGTAATCTTGGTTATATCTGCAAAGTCCCTTTTTCCAAATAGGGTGACATTTACTGGAATGGTATCAGGGAGTGCAAGATTTTGCCTACCACAGGGACAGACCCCATGATCTGACTAAATTAATAGGAAACCTGCAACTTTTGGTGAACAGGAATGTGGAGTTCTTTTAGTGCATCCTGTAACAGAGCCAGTGCAGATTGAAAACACTCACAGTATTGTTAGGGTCAGGCTTCGGGCAGGGTAAAGATAGGAGTCAGAGGCTAAAAAATTATAGCAAAGGCTTTATTGGGAACTAAGGTCTCGGGCGAGGTTCCGTGACTCGGAGAGAGAGAGAGAGAGAGAGAGAGAGAGAGAGGAGTCAGGGAAGTCGCGCCCGGGTGTGGTGGGAGAGGGTTTTTAAGCTGCAGCGGTTCTGGGTTTAGGTCCCGGTGGGCCTTTTTCACACCAGGTCGTGCTGTGGCTCGGTGATTGGTTGACCTCCAATTCGTTTTGGCGCGCTGTTCAGGGCTTTCTGTTGGGTTGTGCTGGCAAGATGGCCGTCCCCTCCACTGTGGTTCCAGAGACATCCTAACATTCCAACCTCTTATTTGTGATAATGGGCGACGGATCTGATCTGGCTGCTTCCTGCGGGTGTAAGGGCGACGTCATGGTATGTGGGGTCTGAGGTTGGAATGCGGGAATATGGCCAGACCACCATCTGGTGAAATGCACCTGGGAAACTTCATGAATTCGTTTCTGTACAAAACGGAGAAAACAAGGTAAGAGCATAAGTATTATACAGATAGCAACTAGTGGGGTGACTATGGTGAGGAGCCAAGTTAGGAGGGGTGATTGCCACCAGGAGGTTGGGGGGTCTGAGGATCCTGGGCGGGCGGATAGGGTTTTTTGGATTTCTTTTAGGTGTTCTATATTGGTTTCAACTAAGCCTGATTCATTGAGGTAGTAGCAACATTCCTCTCTCAGGAATAGGCATGTTCCCCCCTTTTTCTGCTGTCAAGAGATCTAGGGCCTGTCAGTTTTGTAGAGTGACCTGTGCTAGGGTGTTGATCTGTCTTTGTAAGGTGGATAGGGAAGTTGCTGAGGCTTCTATTGCAATTTGGAGCCTGTCTGACAGATCCCTGGAGGAGCTAATGGAGTATATTAGAGAGCCGGTCCCAACCCTGGCGGCCAATAGGGAGGTGGCCAGGGATAGTCCGACCGTTAGTGGGAGGAAAACAGCTCGTTTTTGGAGACGGAATTCGAGGAGTTGATGGAGTTCTTCCTGTCCATATAGGGTGAGTTGGGGGATGATGGTGACTGGGAGACAGATAGAAGCATTTTTGGGCAGTTGTTTATAAGCTGTGCCATTACACCAATAGAATCCCCCTGGGGGGGTCATGGCTAGGCATAGGCAGGGGGGAGGGGCAAGTTGGGGAGGCATGAGAGGAGTAGCATATCGGGTGAGATGTGTTGTATTGGGGGGGGGTTCTCAGTGAGGACGGGAACCTGTAGGGAGGTTTGACTTCTGGGGTGGTTGATGGAGTTAGTGACATTGGGACAGGGGTTGGGTAATGGGACGGCTATTACTGGATCCCACTGGAGGGATGTGCAAAGAAAGCAGTGTGACAGGTTAGTTAAGCCTGAGTGGTTAAGCAGGATTGCTTCTTGTCTGATTAGTGTAAGCCATGAGAAGGGATGTGGTGCAGGGGGTGTCTGTAGTCGGGTGTTGAGCTGGTTTTCTTGGTCTGTGATTACTTGGGTAAGATCTTTAAGGTTGGAGAGGGAAGGATCCATTGAGGGTTCGTAGGTTCGATAAATGGTTAAAGAGGAGATGGGGTTAGAGTGATGGCCGTTCTGATACAGTTTGCCCCTTGTTCCGGTTTGCCAGCGGATATCCCATGGATCAGGGATAGTAAGGGTAAAGTTGCCATTTTTTAAGCAGAAGCGGCCCGTCCTTGGTCCTGTGAAACAGTATAGGTTGAGCCAGTGTATGTTACAATAGTGATAGGGGCATCCTCCATATTGGTCGGGAGAGGTTTGGGAGCATATATTGTCGGTTTGGTCATGTAAAAAGCAAATGGCGGGAGTAATCTGTGTAGAGGCTTGGAGGGTGTTGAAGGAGGGAAATTTAAAGGTGACTTGATTTTGGCACCCAACAAGGGGGCAAGGGGTAGAGGATATGATAGAGGTGCGTCCATTAAAAGTTTCGGATAGGTAAAAAATCCACCTATAGGACGGTCGTGAGGGTATAAGGGGGAAGATGTTAACAAGGAGTAACAGGGGAAGTATCATCATGATATGTAAGTATGGTTAGCAAAAAGGTAAAGGAGGAGATTTCGACGGGGGAGAAATCAGAGAGAGTTCCCTGAAGCCAACAATTGGAGACCCAGGAGAGGGATGAGGGGAGGGTGGTAGGGTTGGATGAGTGGGAGAGTTGTAGCTCGTGTAGTATTGTGAGCGTGAAGGTGGAAAACTGAGGGGAAGGGTCCGTCATGAAGGGGCATGTCGGGTTAGTTTGAGGGTGAGGGGGCCGGTTGGTTGGGAGGTCCACGACTCTTCTGGTATGGGGAGTAAAGGGGGGGCCCGCTTGAGGTTGGAGGTGTGAACCCACGGGGTGTGGCCCAATAATTTAGCAGCCGTGGGGGTTGTATGACCGTGTAGGGACCTTCCCATCGGGGGGCAGGGGTTGGTTTTTGTCTTACTCGAAGGAGTACCGAGTCTCCTGGGTTTACAGATAATGGGGCAGAGGAGAGATCGGTGGGAGCTGGTAGAATAAGGTCAGCGTGCTGTCGGATCAGGTGGCAGAGCAGGCTAAGGTAAGGGAGATAGGCAGCCAAAGGAGGAGGATCTTTTGGTAGGGGTTGGGGTAACAGGAAGGGTCGCCCATATAGGAGTTCAAATGGGCTGAGGCCTGTGGGTCTTCGGGGAGCGGCTCGGAGTCGGGTGAGTGCTATCGGTCAGAGTTGAGGCCAAGAAAGCCAAGTCTCTATGGAGAGTTTAGTGAGATGGTCTCTTATGAGGCCACTGGCCCTTTCAACCTTACCTGAGGACTGGGGGTGGTATGGTATGTGGAGTTTCCAAGTAATACCCAAAGCTTTGGAGACCTGTTGGGTGACTGCTGAGATGAAAGCAGGCCCGTTGTCAGACCGTATCCTTCTCGGCAGACCAAAGCGGGGAATGATGTCCCTGAGGAGGACCTCAGCCATTGTGGAGGCCCCTTCAGATGAGGTGGGGAAGGCTTCTATCCACCCTGTAAAGGTGTCGATTACAGTAAGGAGATACCGTAATTTTTTGTGTTTTGGCATGTGAGTGAAATCTATTTGCCAGTCTTCGCCCGGGAGATGGCCCCGCACCTGAGGAGTGGGGCCTGGGCGCCTCATTCTCCCTTGGGGACTGACTGCGGTGCATCGGGTGCATCGTTGGTATGTTCTGGTGATCAGTTGTCGTAGGTGGGGGTGGTACATAATGGGCTCAAGGAAGTGGAAGGTGGCCTCCAGCCCCATGTGTAGGGTTTTGTGGATTTTTGTTAGTAGGGAAGGGGCTAGGCTATTTGGGAGGGCCAGTCGGGGGCCCAGCATGATCCAGCCTGCGTTGGTGTGGGCATCGGGATGGGCCATGTATTGTTTTTGTTCCTCTGGGGTATAATCGGGAGTTGTATCTTCGGTGGGGATGCCCATAGGAACTGGGTCGAGAGAGAGAGCTGTTTGTCGGGCAGGGTTGTCAGCCTTGTGATTTCCTATAGCTATCTCTGTGGTTAGGGGTTGGTGGCCCTTGCAGTGGACAATGGCCACTTCCTGTGGGAGTTTGAGGGCCTCAAGGAGTTTCGCCATGAGTGGCCCGTTGATGATGGGGGTACCCTTAGTTGTGAGGAATCGTCTTTCTTCCCATAAGTGGGAGTGTGTGTGTGCAATAAGGAAAGCGCATTTTGAGTCTGTGTATATTGTGACCCTTTTGTTTTTGGACAATTGGAGAGCCCTAGTGAGGGCTGTGAGTTCAGCCTTCGGGGATGTGGTTCCTGTGGGTAGTGTCTGGGCCTCTAGAGTTTGGTTTAATGTAACTACAGCGTACGTTGCTCGTCGGTGGCCCTTGCAGTCAACTAGTGAACTACCGTCTATAAATAGGGTGAAATCAGGGGGAAGTGAGGGGAAGGTTCTTTAAGTTAGATGGAGGTTTGGAGAGAATATCTCTAAGTTCGGTGCAAGAGTGGAAGGGTGGCTGTGAAGTGTCTTTGGGGTTGATTTGTGGAAGTAGGGTGGCAGGATTGAGTCTGGGGGAGAGTTGGAGAGATATCTCAGGATTTTCAACAAAGAGCAGATGGAACAATTGTATGCGTGATGAGGAGAGGTGTGCCAGGGCCTTATGTGTAAGGATTTCAGATTGACGGTGCGATGAAAGTACCGTTAGGGGGCAGTGTAGGGTGAGTTTGAGTGCCTCTTTGGTTAGGGTGGCTGCTGCTGCAAGTGCTCTGAGGCAGGGTTACCACCCCCTGATGGTAGGGTCCAGTTGTTTAGAGAGATAGGCGACAGCTTGTAACTTAGGGCCACATGGTTGGGCCAGGAGCCCTGTCGCAATTCCAGCCCTCTCATCTGTGTATAAGAGGAAAGGCTTTGAAACATTGGGGAGGGAAAGGACCGGTTGAGTGACTAGAGATGTGACCAACTGTTGGAAGGCCCTTGTTACCGATCCCGGGCTGGAGAGTGGGCCTTGGGGGGTTTCTTTGGCTGCTTTGTATAGGGGGGCTGCATGTATAGCAAAGTTAGGGATCCAGTGCCGGAAGAAGCCCACTAAACCCAGGAAGGAGAGGATTTCGTCTGCATTGGTAGGTGGGGACAGGGTTTGGAGGGCTTGGAGACGGTCTTGGGTTAGGGCCTTGGTGGTAGGTGTGAGTGAGACTCCCAGGAATGTGACTGTATTAGTACAGATTTGGGCTTTGTGTGGGGAGACTCGATACCCCAGGTTAGCCAGGAAATTTAGGATATGGATTGTATCTTGTTTGGTGTGGTCGAAAGAGGTTCCGCATAGTAGAAGGTCATCTACGTATTGTGGTAGAGTACAGTGACTGGAGAGTGGGGCTTTGAGGAGATCCCTGGCCAAGGCCTGCCCAAAGAGATGGGGACTATCACGAAACCCCTGGGGAAGTACCGTCCATGCGAGTTGGCAGGCCAGAGAGGTGACTGGATCTTGCCACGTGAAGGCAAAGAGGAATTGGGATTCGGGATGTAGGGAAATGGTGAAAAAGTCATCTTTGAGATCAAGCACTGTAAAATGGGTTGTGGGTGAGGGAATTTGGGAGAGGAGGGTGTATGGGTTGGGCACTACTGGGTGGATGGGAATTACAGCTTCATTGATTATTCGGAGGTCTTGTACTAGTCTATATGAGCCATTTGGCTTTTTTTACAGGCAAGATCGGGGTGTTGCAGGGGGAGTGACGTGGGATTAGGAGGCCTTCCTTGAGTAGGCGATCGATGATGGGCTTTAGGCCTAGTCGGTGGTTGTGGTAGATTGGGTATTGGGGTCTAGACGGGAATTGCGATGGATTTTTGAGTTTAATGAGGACAGGTTGGTGATGGGTGGCGATTGTTGGGTGGATGTATCCCATACGATTGGGTCTACTGGGAGGTCTGGGTGTGGGTTGAGGCTGTGGTCTGTGTTGTCTGTGATAACAGCCAGCAGGAGATGAGCGGGGGAGGGAGAGGGGCAGATAGCTGGTAGATGTATAGAGGCTCCTAATTTACTGAGGATGTCTCGGCCCAACAAGGGGACGGGGCAGGAGGGGATGACTAGGAAGGAGTGGGAGAAGTGGAAGCCATCCAGGCAGCAGGTGAGTACTGGTGTGCGTGGGGGAATGGAGGGGGTGCCATTTATGCCCATGACCGAAACGGAGGACGGCGTGGTGGGTGGGGCCGGAATAGCTCGGCAGGATGGAATAGGTAGCCCCCGTGTCCAACAGAAAGGAGATGGACTTACCCGCTACCTGGAGTTTTACCCTGGGCTCAGCGTGGGTCACCGGAGTTACTGAGTCTGGGCCTCGTCAGTCGTCATCCTCCCTCTCCGGCAGCTGGAAGGCAGAGTCCAATCGGGGTGAAGCCTCGCCACGTGGGGGCGTCGCGAGTCTGTCCTCCCCTGGGTTAGGACAATTGGATTTCCAATGGCCCATTTGCTGGCACAATGGGCATGGACTGGTAGGCTTTTGGGGATGGGGACACTGATGAGACCAATGGCCTTCTTGGCCACATTTAAAGCAGGGCCCCGGAGGGGGCCGTGGTCCAGAAGGCTTTACTGCGGCTGGCCTCAGGGCAGCTACCAAGGCTTGGGTCTGTAATTGTACCTTTTGTTGGAGACGGGCCTGTCGCCATTGTTCTTGAGCTTCCTCTCGGCCATTAAAAACTTGAAAAGCCATCTTTACCAGGTCGGCCATAGGGGTTTGAGGACCATCTTCAGCCTTTTTTAGTTTTTTTTGAATATCAGGGGCTGATTGGGAAATAAAATAGGTGGCCGATACCGTGGCCCCGGCGGGGGTGGTAGGGTCTAGTCTGGTATACTGGGTAAGGCTACGGGGTTTTCATTGGGGTCCTGTATTATTTCTTGAAGTTTGTTAAAATTTACCGATTTGTTTGAGGTTGTCCTCATGCCTGATAGTAGGCACTGGATCATCTGGTCCCAGCGCCGGTGCCCATTGCCTGCATGTTGGTAGTTCCAATGGGGGTCGGCCGCTGGCACAGCATCGGCCCCTACGGGCCTAGTGGGGTCGGTCACATGGGTTTGGTCTGCATGTTCCCTGGCTGCGGCCTGGATGCGCTCCCTCTCCTCGGGGGTGAGGGTAGAGGTGAGGATCACATGGATGTCATGCCATGTGAGACTGTGGGCTTGGGCGAGGTATTGGAATTCCTTAATGTATTCGGTGGGGTCTGCCGAGAATGACCCTAGTCACTTTTCGATGGCGGATAAGTCTTGGAGGGAGAAGGGGAGGTGAATGCGAACCAGGCCTTCAGGTCCTGCCACCTCACGGAGAGGTAAGATGGCCGCTGGGGTCTGTTCACTGGGAGGGGCCTGAGCATGAGTTCTGGACGATATGGGAGGTGAGGGCGGGACGGCTGGGGGCTGGGAGTACGGAGGGGGGCGAGGGCCGGTGGGCAGCGTGTCCAGATCCTCTAACGGGTCGGAGATCGGGGAAGTTGGTGAGGTGGGGTCGTCGGGGGGGTTGTGGGCGGGCAAAGAGCATGCGTGCAGAGGGGCAGGAGGAACATAGGTGGGGGCGAGACCTGAGGTCCCAAAAGGCCATGACGTAGGGTATTTCTCCCCGTTTTCCCAGCCGATGGCAGAAATTGTCCAGATTGGTTAAGATTGGGTATTGTAAAGACCCCTCGGGTGGCCATTAAGGATCATTATCTAATTTGTACTGAGGCCAGACTACCGTGCAAAGGCGGATGAGTCAGTTACGACCGAGTTCGCCTTGCAAGCCCAGGAGCCGGAAGTTTTTTTAACAGACATTGGAGGGGGATAGGAGATCAAGGCAGTTTAGACTCGTTACTCCCCATTGGCGTGGCAGGGCGAGGCGTCCCTCGCACTGCAGTAAGGGGCCTATTGGCGTGTGGACCTTGAGGCGTGCGGAGGGAAGGAGACTGACTTGAGAGATGTCTCCCGTGGGTGTCAGCGGTAGTTGGAGGAGGGAAAGAGGGGTCTGTCCTACTTAGCAGCTCCTGTAGGCGCTTTAAAGTGGGGTGGTTGGCGTCTGGCTTGGCGAGGAGGGAGCTCAGCCAAGGGAGGCGAGCTACAACCCCCCCGGGTTTCGGCACCAAATGTTAGGGTCAGGCTTCGGGCAGGGTAAAGATAGGAGTCAGGCTAAAAAATATTAGCAGTCAAAGGCTTTATTGGGAACTAAGGTCTCAGCCGAGGTTCCATGACTCAGGGACAGAGAGAGAGAGAGAGAGAGGAGTCAGGGAAGTTATGCCCGGGTGGGTGTGGTGGGGTAGGGTTTTTAAGCTGCAGCGCTTCCGGGTTTAGGTCCGGGTGGGTGGGCCTTTTTCGAGCCAGGTCGTGCTGTGGCTCCGTGATTGGTTGACCCTCGGTTCCTTCTGGCACGCTACTAGGGGCTTTTCCTTGGGTTGTGCTGGCAAGATGGCCGTCCCCTCCACTGTGGTTCCAGAGACATCCTAACAAGTATAAAATAAAACAAAACACAAAACGATTATTTCATTTTGCAAGACATGGCCTCCAAAAAGCAAGCTTAAAAAAGCAAGGAAATTTTCATGTCCTAGGGTGGAACATTCAAAATCCTTCAAGGGCCAAAAGTCAAAACGGGAAGGCAGCCAGGATAATATGGCAATAGTGTGGACTAAGAATGTGAAAGAAGGTAGTCGTAACCCAGCTCCAGGCGCTTGATTTGCTCTGGAGCAATTTCTGCCTCATAATGGCAAATCTCTGACTTGAAATGAGGGTTTAGAAATCTGGGTTTTTGTGCAAATCTGGAGATCTGTATGAAATATCCAGGTTTTTTGATGCCAACTAAATCAAAATTAAGAATAATAAGATCATGAAAACCTAATATATTTGAGATTAAACTTGCATCGTGGGCTGCCAGTTGGCAATTTATGGTTTTACTCATACTAGGTAACATGCATTCAAAAGTATTGAATATGATAAACAAAAATACTCAATTTAGGAATTGCCATTGACAAAGGTATTAAAATACTCCAATATAGGACCTTTTTGGCTGTTGCTTCTGGCTGCGACAGTATGACTTAATGTTCTACTTTTGTTAACCTATCCGGACAAAAAAGGAAGATTTCTGGAGTAATCTTGTTTCTGGAGTGTTTGACTTTACATGAATGTTTAGAATACCACTTATTCTCGGTTTATACTTCCCAAGTTTACACAAGCAGAAGGAATCAGCAAAGGGTGTGATGAATTATCGACTGAATTTTAAGGAGCGTGAAGGAACGATTTGGATAATTCAAGTACAGATCTCAGTCTAGACAAAATTGCATTTACAAAACTGCATTTGTCTTCAGTGTTCACCTTACGAAGAAAAGTCAGTTATTTTACCAGCGAAAGTGGGTTTATTTTCGAGTAACAGACACTTGCGGTTTGGGACATGCAAACTATGGCAAAACCATGAGCAACGAAGAGAGAGGAACTTTATTTTACAGGGAAGGAGGAGGAAGTTGGGAAGGGTTGTTTATTTTTGTTTGTTTATTTTTTTTTTAAATGTCTATTTATCTTTGAGAGAGAGAGACAAACAGCATGAGCAGGGGAGGGGAAGAGAAAGAGGGAGACCCAGAATCTGAAGCAGGCTCCAGGCTCTGAGCTGTCAGCACAGAGCCTGCCTGACACAAGCCTCGAACTAAGGAACCATGAGATCATGACCTGGGCAGAAGTCAGACCCTTAACCAACCTAGCCACCCAGGAGCCCTGGGATGGGTTGTTTTGAGTGAAAGTCCATTGGAGACAAGCAGGAGTTCAGGGTGATGAGGGTTTCTCACTGGCTGAGTTGCAGGGTAGTCAATTTCTTGTCCGAGATGCAATGTACATCTTTACCTTTTGGGGGCTATAATTGATGATTCTTTATTGTTGAGATTCTTTTGTTAGGGCCTGCAATTGACAGTTTTTCCCGTAATTGACCTTCCGTGGTATGGCTCCCCCTTCTAGCCTTCTGACTTCACCTAAGGAGGTTTCCCTTTAGTAATTTTCAGGAAAGATTGGGAGAACATCCTTTTAAAAAACCTGATTTACAAGGAGACTTTATTTTACAATGTACCAAAGTCCATGAAGGGGCCTACAAAATTCATTGTACAGATTGAGTTTGAGATTCCTAAGGTTTTTATAAATGTCTCCAACAGGGTGGGAGCAAAAGGTGATAGGATTGTGGGATGGTTGAGAGCACAGCTCCATCAGTCCAACTAAGTGGACTTTGAATCAAGGCTCTGTCGTTCACCACACGTGTGACTCCCTTGACACTCAGTTTCCTCACCTGCAAAATGGGATCATTCCCACCACTTGGGCTCTCGTTACATGATTTTAGATGGGGGCACCCAGCATTTCATCACCTACAACCAATTCTTGTGCTGTGGATTTAAAACTGATAGAATAGTTAACTGCCTAGATTGGAACAGTTTTTTTACCTGTCCCTCATTAAATGAAGTGGTAAAGTTGTAAAGGAATGCAAGTTAGAGTTTGAATCCTGGGTTGATGGTTCATCTCGTCTCGGCCCCTTGCTGCCTTAGTGATGGACAGAGGGTTTTCTGTCTCCCAGAAGTTCCCTGCATGGAATGTTGCTTGTGGTTTCATAGCAATGCATTTGGATTTGGTGCTTAAGGACCTAGATGCAAATGCTGCTCTTACAACATTCCAGTCAAGTTTGTTTGAATATGGGCCATACACACACGTTCTCTGAGCTGTAGATTCCCTTCATATGAAAGAGAAATCCAAGTTTCCTAACTCACAGTGGGTTTCCAAGGATTGCTTGAAGAATGTGCATAAATACTTTGTATAGATTTGTAGTCTAAGTGGCTAGTATTTGCTACTATCCCAATTTCCTTTGACCTGGCATGAGTAAGAGGAAAGGAGAATGTGAAGATGACACCCAGCATAGCCACTACTGAATCATTAATGAATATTTATTGAGCACCTATCCTGTTTGAGCTATACAAGGTGCAGGGGATAAAAGCAAAAGAAACAAACAAACGCAAGCCAATCACACAACGATTTGTGGAAGTCCTGTTCTCGCTAGGAAGATAAACATCGTAACACACACTGATTCAGATTCTTGCCAACTGTTTTGGAGAGCAGTAGGGCAGTAGTGTGGGGAGAGAATCCAGGAAGACACCCTAAATGAAATATCGTTACAGTATTTTTTGGCTGGAGATCAGTAACCGGGAGCTGTTCTAAAAGACAAAAACAACCAAACTAAAACAAATGTTTCCCTATTTGCTTTCTCGAACTTCAGATACTGTATATTCAGTTGAACTAATCCATGGACATAGTGCCGGTTTTTCCACCTAAGGTCAAATTTCAAAAAATCTTACCGGGGCGCCTGGTTGGCTCAGTCGGTTTAAGTCTCTGACTTCGGCTCAGGTCATGATCTCATGGCTTGCGAGATCGAGCCCCAAGTCAGACTCTGTGCTGACAGCTCAGAGCCTGGAGCCTGCTTCAGATTCTGTCTCCCTCTCTCTCTGTCCCTCCCCCTCCCATGCTCTGCCTCTCAAAAATAAATAAACATTAAAAAATATTTTTTTTAAATATTACATATACTTTAAAAATACAATTAGAAAAAAAAAATTTACCTGACATAGCCCTAGTGATAACATCAAGGTAGATTGCACATAAAAATTCATACACAGGGCGCCTGGGTGTCTCAACTGGTTAAACATTTAACTTTGGCTCATGTCATGATCTCATGGCTTGCGAGTTCGAGCCCCAAGCCAGACTCTGTGCTGACAGCTCAAAGCCTGGAGCCTGTTTCAGATTCTGTGTCTCCCTCTCTCTCTGCACCCTGCCCCCTCCCCACTCATGCTCTGTTTCTCTCTCAAATAAACATTAAAAAATTATTTTAAAATGCATACCAAACCCTGTTCTTCAGTCATAGCACATGGACAAGTGCTTGTAATTGGTCAGAATTGCTGCTTACGTGGGGATTACTGCAACCTTGGTAAACTACAATAGTGAATCAGAAAGTCCTTACTTAATTTAGAATATTCCAGAAGGTGTGTTGTAGTTTGGTGACTGTAAAATACCGTCTAGTATTTTAGTAAAGTCAAGCTCAGAAATAGATTTCAAAGAAAAAAAAAAAATCAAGCCATATTTATAGTAACCCCTTACATCAAAACTGGATGCTATTGCGTCTCTCATATTTTAGATGAGTAGAAAAATTAGACCAACAGAAGGCAAGTTAATTATGTAATTCTAATCCTAATAGTTTTTTTTAATATAGCAAATAACAAGTAATACAATGGTTTACTATTAACGAAATCATTAGCACACATTTTGTAATTAGAAATAGGAGTTTTTATATTGATTAGTGATAATGGATGTGCAGTAGGGATAGAAAGTATGTAATATGGAAGTTTTAGAAGTTACTCTTTTGAACTTATTTATTAATGTGTATATTTTGTGATTTTTATAGCTAGTGTCTGTTATATTATTATGTGGAGCTAATGCATAAAATAACACATGAAAAAAAACTATTAAAAATGATGCTTTTTGAGTTTTAATAACCAGAAGACAGAAAATAAATGCCAGGACCCTTGTTTTTAATTGATGCAGTCCGTTTTTGTACTCCAAAGGCCTAATGATGCATTAACAATTCTCAATTTTTGTTGGTTCGATTTTCTATTGAGCAACATTCCCGAAAGTAATCGAATGAAGCAGGGGAGGGACAAGATTGAGGACTGCCTATGACTGGCTACAGTTATGGAAATAAGCAAATGATGGGAAATAATTCAGGTTATTTTCATTTTTAGTTCTTATCAGAGATTCATTGAATTTAGATATAAAGCATGGAAACTATCCCATTATAAATTCAAAGCTATAGTTAGATCAGCATATTAAAAAGTACTTCAGAATGAAATTATTTTATCATTTTGAGTTCTTTATTTTCCTTATAGAAAAATGAATGCCAATTGGGCTGCAAATTATAGAGGATTATCTTCTCTTCTTTTAAGAGTTAGTAATATGAATATTATTTTGTAGGGACATTTGATTTGGGGATTGAGGGAATGATCTTATTAGCACCAGACTCCCTTGGCCAATAATTTCATGACTATGGGATATATATTAAATCCTTTTCTATTTATATTCTTTGGCAGGCCATTATTCATTGTTATTGTGGAAATTTTGTTAAGTAATAGTTCTCTTGAGAAATCATGGGTGCTTTTTTGAGGTCATGATTTTCTATGAGCTTAAAGAGTGGGCTATCTATCCTCTCTTTGGTTAAGAACCCACTCTGTACCCATTTTCTTTAACATGTACTTTATTTGTAAGGTTTCTGACATTCCTTTCTTCCGAGAACTTAAGAGTGATATATCACTCTTTATTTCGCGAAGTAAAATTGATTAGAGGAAACAATAAACATAACTCTTTAAGCATGAAAGTCAATATATTTTGAATACTGGGCTGGGCTGCCATAGCCGCCCCTGTGGCCATTCTCCGGAGAATGCTGGCCTGTGACATAGGCCTCCTGGTAAACACACCTCACAGTATTTCTTCTTATGGTGAGAGGAATTTCACCCTTGGCCTTTACTATTATTGCTTTGCTCCGACATGACAAAAATTCATCACTTCTAGATATTGATACCTGTTCATTGCTGTCAAGTTATTGCCAGAGGGAAAAACCAGCTAATTTGGGGGATGTGTGTGTGTGTGTGTGTGTGTGTATCTTTTTCAATGTCTAGCTAGAGGTTTTAATGGTATCCATATTTTATTTATTTTAATGTTTATTTATTTTTGCAAGAGAGCAAGAGAGTGGGGGAGGGGTAGTGAGAGGGGGAGACACAGAATTGGAAGCAGACTCCAGGCCCTGAGCTGTCAGCCCAGAGCCCGACGCCGGGCTCGAACTCATGAACTGTGAGGCCATGACCTGAGCCGAAGTCGGACACTCAACCGACTGAGCCACCCAGGCGCCCCTGGTAGCCATATTTTAAAAATTGGCTTAACTGAGAAGTGCTGTGGAGAAGAGAATCACATATTAGATTTTACTGCGTTTCAAGGGTCACATGACAGCAACTCCCATTTCTACATCTGTGGTGCTTCGATCTGTTTGCAGACAGAAGTCAGCCTTCGTGGATGAGGGGACGACGGAAGGCAGTAGGTAAAACGTGAACTTTCAGGGTGCCTGGGTGGCTTGGTCACCTAAGCACCTGACTCTCAATTTCAGCTCAGGTCATGGTCTCATGGTTCACGAGACGGAACCCCATATGGGGCTCTGTGCTGATAGTGCAGAGCCTGCTTGGGATTCTCTCTCTGCTCCTCCCCTGCTCATGCTCTGTCTCTCTCTGTCTCTCAAAAAATGAATAAATAAATATTTTTTAAAAAGCCATGTATTTTAAAAGATAGGGAGACTTTATTTCACACCTTACCTTTACTCCTTATTAGCTATGGGACAGCAGACAAGTTGCTTCTGAATTTAAGCGTTTTCACCTTTAAAGAGATGTAATAGCACGTACCTGCGAGGCTTTGTTGAATTTACACAGGCAGCGTACCTGGCACCTTACAGGCTCATTATACAGTGAGTTCCATGTGCCCTCAGCTCCTTCATGGGCCCAAGTAGATTTGATTCAGACACATTCCTCCTGCCTGCTCGTACAACCGCAGGCTCATCGATCACGTCCTCATGAAGGATACGTGTTTCACTTCTCTAAGTAGGCTCCTCACACAGGCAGCCTCGGCGTCGCTTGGGAGCCTGTTAGGAATGCAGAACCCCGGGCCCCACCCCAGACCTGCTAAATCTGAACCCGCTGGGCCTGGAGTGATTGTGTGCACAGCCAAGTTTGAGAGGCGCTGATATCGTCCATGACATTTCTCTCCTGACAAGGTCGGTCCCTTGTGCTATTTGTTGTTCATGTCTTTCCACCATTCACCTGTTGTTTCGGTGATGTCTGGGGGGGGCGGACGCACGCACAGGTATGCTCTCCACACCTGTACCTTGGGGCACATCAGTGCCTGCTCACTGCCATACACGTCGGCGGAACATCCCTCAGCGTAGGGCCTGGCACAGGTAGAACCTCAATAAATGTTTATTGGGTGAAATAAAACAGCCAACAGTCAGACAAGCAGACTCTCCCATCTGTTCTGCAGACGCACAGCAGCCCTAGAAGGGCCTGGAGAGAGATGAATGTGCTTGAGGTCTTTGCCAGGAGGCATTACCCATACCCAGTAGGGGAGGGGGGGGGTTGCTCACTGCTGTTCTTGCCAGGAGATCTGCTGAGGTTCTGAAAGCCTGTCAAATGTGTGCAGCCAGAACAAAGGACAGGGAGCTTCCTTTCTATTTTATTTCCCTTGCCTGGCAAAGCTCATGCCACGATGCTCTGGGAGCAGTTTCCTTCCAGCGGTGGCCTTTCTTGCTCATGAGGGACAAAGGAGTAGGTACAAAGGCAGTGCACCGCGGTCATATTTTCCCACCCCTGTGACTAACCGGCCGATGTCTCAACATTTCTCTATTGATTTCAGATCGTGAGGCCGCTGGTTCACAGGCTGGCATGGGGAATGGTGGCTTGTAAGGGAAGCTGGGAAGCTGATATTGCCCAGAGAAAGATGAAGTGGCCGGAGAGGGCTTGCTCTCTGGGGCACTGTGAGAAACAGGAAGCTGTGGCCTCCTCAAGGTTTGGGAAGTGAATTGTACTGCCGGGGTCTCGGCCAGATCAAACGTGGTGCTTTCCTAACGTATCGAGTTGTGATCAATATATTGAGATCAAGTTGTATCGACCCAAACCCACACTGTGTTTCCGTGAAGTTCACACAGCAGGGTCCCCGGGCCCTCGAGATCTGGAACCTGCCTCCTGGTTGGCTAGCACTCTACCGCCCCTCTGTTCCCACTCCCAAAGCCAGTCTTGGCAAAATTGCCAGGTGGAAGACGTGGAGCCCTCCCATCTCACTTTCTGACTCTGCTTAGTCTTAGAAATCTGGTGCATTCAGAATGACGAACGTCTTCCTCTTCGGCAGACTCCTCCTCCATCCTTGCTGCCAAATCTCCCTCCCTGTTCTTCTGTCCGACAATCCAACTCCCGTCTACCCAGTGTGGGCAATGCCAGTAGAAAGTCCGGAGGAAAACCATGAGATTAACGTACATTCAAGAGTATAATCTCCCTTAATCCTTTTAAGGATAGTTTTCCTTTTTAACCTAGATGGAGTCTTTATTCTTGGGAATTTGCAATGATCTGAGTGACATTTAAAGTAGCCTATAGCAGATTTTTAGGGAAAAGGGACATTGACCAGTATCAAATTTGGCTAATACCAGCTACAGTAACAGACAGGTCCCCACATTTCTGTTGATTAATCACATTAACTGTACGTAATATGGAGGCGGCTGTGTAAAGGCAGCATACCTGGACTGGGGAGATAAGAAAGACCGTTCCATGCATTCACTCAGGAGCCCAGGCTGACGAAGACTCTGCTATCTTCCACGCCTGGTTTTCTAGGTTGCCCTGGGTATGGGTATTGGCGTCCATTTATCAGATGAGGGAAGACAGAGGATCGTGCATGGGGGGTATTCATGGGGTACAACTGGTGGAGGTATGCATGACTTTTGCTCACTTTCCATTGTCAAAACCTGAATCACGTGGCCATGCTTAATGCAAAGGAGGCCGGGGAATGCAGCGAGCTGGCTGCCAGATTTGGTGATCATCCATTCATCATTGCTGCTGTACATGTAGGATCTGCTCTGTTCCTTTTTTCTTTCTCCTGCAACTCCTCAGAAAGGTTTGACATTCCCTCCCTGTCTTGAGAGTCAGTTCTCTGCGGCAGAAAGCCCCCTTCCACCCACCTGAAGAACAAAAATAGCACCTTGGCATGCCACGTTTTGATGGTTGCCGCAGTTAATCCAGACTCAATTTCTTGTATTTCACAAGGATGTTGTGAGAATTAATGAATTATTTTAGGTGATTATCATCCCTTTGATCATTGTCTTTGTCCTGTGCTTTTATAGTATATACAATGCAGGCATAGACTTACACAATACCTCAGTGAGAGGCAGAGTGATTTTTTTATTATCCTACCTGCCACAGGAGGAAGCTGAGATACACATAGAGTAAAAGACATATTCTGTCCAATGCAACAAGGTTTCTCCTGCTTTCAACACCCTTTCCATTATCATAATTTTTAAAAAGCTAGAATTTTATGGAAAGAAACGACGAGACCAAAATGATTGCATAATGCCTTTTTTATTTGTATGCTGGCTCTGGAATTTGACTGTGGGGTGGCTTTGGGTAAATTAATTAGCTACTCTGTCTCGAATTCCCTAATCTATAAAATGGGACTAATCACAATAGTTATCTCCTGGGTTTTGTGGAGTAAATAAGGTAGTGGATGTTAAGGGTTTAACATAATATCTTGAACATAATATGTGTTTCATTAATATTAGCTATTAATATATTTTTTTTAATTCCAGGAGAATTGGTATCTAGTTCAGGGAATCCAAAGAAGACAGTATAGGGTGTGTGACTTTATGTTCCTGGCAAAAGTGAAGTGGAGATAGAAAATGTGACAGCAGCGGGGCCCCTGGGTGGCTCAGTCAGCTAAGCCTCCAACTTCGGCTCAAGTCATGATCTCGCAGATCGTGGGTTCAAGCCCCGCATCAGGTTCTGTGCCGACAGCTCAGAGTCTGGAGCCTGCTTCGGATTCTGTGCCTCCCTCTCTCTCTGCTCCTCCTCTGCTCACACTCTGTCTCTCAAAAATGAATAAACATTAAAAAAAAATTAAAAAAAAAAGAAGAAAATGTGACAGCAGCATTACTTACTTGCAGGTGGGAACATGCTGCTTTTTTTAGTAAGCTCCTGAGGAATCGAACCTTCCTGTGAGCCACAGCCAATAAACGCCGCCCGTCATTCGGGAGGTGGAGGAACTTTTGCAAAGGGCAGGAATTTCTAGGTCTGGCTGTGGGCACTGGCCGTGTCCACATGTCCTTAATGGGCTATGGTGGCTTCCCCTGACTGGTTGCAGCCCTGGAGAGACCAGAAGACTGTGTTCCTTAAGCTGGTGCACGTGCTCCTTCGCTGTCAGCAATAGAGTTTTCTGTTCTTGTTGTTGAAGGTAAGTTGTGCTATCCCTTCTGACCAACGAATCTATGTAGGTATGAGAAAACGAACTTTCTTCTCCTATGGTTGACATTGCAAAAAAAAGAAAAAAATAAAGGAAGAGAAGGGCATAGAATACAGGCTCAGAGGACATGAAGCCGTTGTATTTATGGATAAGATGCAGATTTAACAGCCTCTTCACGGCCCCTGTATCAGTGCTTCTCTAACATTACTGTGCAAACAAATCACTAGGAGATCTTGGTAAAATATGGATCCTGACTCAGCAGCTCCACGGTGGGGCCTGAGATTCTGCATTTCTAACAAGCTCCCATCTGATTTGGAAGCTGCTCCTCTGGGACCATACTTTGAGCAGCAGAATGCCACATTGCTTTATTGCTGGGGTTTTGTTCAGCTTCCTGAACAGCGCATGGAATAAAAGTAGCCCTTTCTCTCAGAATGGAGAGAAGCTGGGACCCTTTACAACAGGGGTTCACGAAGTGTGAGGCTATGTGCCTCACGGAGGAACCTGTTAGGAAGGCAGACTGTTGGGCCCCTCCCCAGATTTCCCCATCAGATAGTCAGAGGGTGGGACCCAGCAGTCTGTTTACAAGCCCTGGGGCTGATTCTGACGTAGCTACAATTTGACAACCATTGCAAGAGAGCAGCTGACCCTGGCTTTGAAAGATCTGGTGATTAGGTCACCAGCCCTACAGAATGGCTCTAGCCTCCTGGAGCATGTCTCCTGGTCTCTTTCTGCTCAATTTCAAACCGGATTCCTTTGGGTTAGGGTGTCCTGGAGTGAAAGGATTTGGTGTGGAGGAAGATTGTTCTTCAGAGTCTTTGCTTTTTGTGAATCCTTACGTTCTTGTTCTGCATTATGTGGGGGCCAAAGAAAAGCAAATGTGCCTCCGAAATAAAGCCTGGGGAATTATTCCAGGGTGTGTGACCTCTAAGTGGCTGCGAGTCTCAAGTCTCTGCTGAGAACTCCCTTCGGTGGTGGGATTAGGACCAGTTGTCCAGATTGGCTGGAGACTGAGAGCTTTTCCACAGCCTGGGACTGGGAGTGTTCACGCCAGGCCCCAGGGTCATCCTAATTGTGGGCTATTGTGTGACAATTAGGGTCATCCTAATTATGCGCTATTGCTGTTCAGCTGTAAAGTGCGAATCACCTGGAGATTTTGGTACAATGCAAGCAGGTTCAGTACTTGCTGGTTGGAACCAAAGAGTGCATTTCCGACGAGCCCCCGGGTAACATCCAACTGCTGCTGTGTGGACCACACTTGAGCTGCAAGGCAGTTTGGCAGCCTTGGGATACAGGGTGGGCCTCTATACGGATAAATCGGGGTGTCCCATAACCGCTTACACCACCGATGGGCTCCTTGGCTCAACGTCAAAAAGAATTTTGGGGCCGTCTACAAGGCTTTAGGATTGTGGGTTTTGCCTGCAAATGTCCGGTATTGACAAATATCCACCCTTCTGAGCTGTGGGTCTTAAACCATCAAATCCAATGATTTGTTAAAAAAAATTGTTCTTTTTAAGGGGCAGGTAACTGCCGTTGACCTGTGAATAGGACGTTCTCATGCCTCCTATTTTCTTAGTATGTCTTTGAGTGGTACTTAATAACTTTCCTTGCTTGGGCTGAACATCTGCAAATGACCTGGGGTGGTGTATCTGTCATCTTTGGTCTTGTCTCTGCCTCACAAGTAGTTCATTTGCCCTTCAGTTTACAGCTGTGGTCGACCACAGGATCTTTTGCTATTTGCGGTGTTTCTGCTTTTCAGCATAATGAGTTTTGCTTTATCCATATCCTCCTTTACTAATTGCAACACAGCAGCACATTCTATATCCCATCTGTTTCCATGATTGATTGTCTTTTACTTCAGTGTGTCCTAGAGAGTTATTTAAAAAAAAAAAAAAAAAAAAAAAGCAGGCTTCCGTGTGACCTTTAAGATCATCATAAATTGTCTTTGTCTCTAAGTATACTGCTCTACACATGATGGCCACCCAAAGCACAGGAAATAATTTCTCTGATGTTGACTATGTGATTTCTCCTTACTCCTTATTCTGGACAGGCATGCACTGAGCCTTTTGCCCTGTTAGGTCTTCTTCATTTTGCTTTTATCCCCTGTAATTAGTATTCTTGTCTACACACTTCATCTTTTCGTTGATGAAGACAGAGAGGTCGTGCCTATGGCAGAGCATAGTAATGGCTCTCAGGAAGCTGCCGGTCCTAAGAGTTTCTGGTAATGTATAAAGTTGTTTTGATGCATAGTTAATTCTCATTATTCATGGTAGTTATGGTCTATAAAAATCCCTCAAATCTCAATTTAGCGAATACTGTACAGTTGCCCCTAGGGGAAAAATAATAGGGTTGGGTTCCTGGTCTTATGGTCACAACATTTTCATCAACTAATTAAATGTGCAATCTTGTGTTACATGTGCTTCTGTTTAAAGACACCTTATTTAATATATATTGTTGATTAATTAACATTGAACTCATGGCCAACAGCACTATAACTCATGCCTGAACAAAGCCTATCTAATATGTGTATTTTCTCTGTGAGGCATTTCCCACCCTTCTTGTCCTTAGGATAGACAGCACATAGCACTAGGCTTGGGAGTCATTTTAAACAGAGAAACCGACCAAAAGCACACAAAATGTGAAAATCATGACACTAAAAAGACCACAAAAAAGAGTATTTGTTTTCTGTGTGAGAGCTGAAACAAAAAAGCAGAATATTACCTGTACGACTTCAGTCGCTAACGTGTATAGGGTGGCCCAGATTTTTCATGGCTTTATCCATATTCACACATGACCATGAACGTGCCACAAGTATCGATTTGGGGGTTACAATTACAAATAAATTCTAGCACGTAGGCAGGTTCACAAATATGTACTCTGTGACTAATGAAGATTGACTGCACGTTGTCATATAACCATACTCTTCATCGCTGGCTCTGTGTAGTCTATGAAAAGACAAGAATTCATTGACTCTCC
Source organism: Acinonyx jubatus (assembly GCF_027475565.1). Classification (NCBI taxonomy): domain Eukaryota; kingdom Metazoa; phylum Chordata; class Mammalia; order Carnivora; family Felidae; genus Acinonyx; species Acinonyx jubatus. The sequence continues at coordinate 139,120,938 of NC_069384.1, forward strand.
TTTCATGAAGGGGGGTAAGGACCTTTGCCTTCAGCCACTGAACGACTGCTGGAAGCATGTTGGTGGAGGCCTGCCTCTTACATAAATAACGATGTATCATCCCCTTGGGAGTACCTATCATATACGAGTACCCAGAGCCCTCATTTATAAGTAAACATGGCATCAGACTTTTGTCAGGTACCGTGTATAAGGCACTAAGGCCAGAGCATGGATCCCTGTGTTTCAAGGAGCTTGCAGTCTGTGTGAGAAAGGACGCTCCGATACAATATGGTAAACACTAAGAGCCTAACGGATAGTGCAGACGAAAGGTGTTAGAGCATTACAAAACCACCAAGGGTTGACCAGTCTTTGTCTTCTGTTAGACCAAAGTTCCCCATCTGTCTTTTTACCGTAGGGTTCCGGTGCCTCGCCTATAGTAGGGGTTCAAAATTATTTACTGAATGAATATGGAAGTGTTTGAGCTGGTATTTTAGGGCCTTACAAATATCAGTTTTTCAGACTCCGCTTGATAAATTGCCACGGGAGATCAATAGGTTAGGGATGAGGCTTGAAATTCTGCATTTAGTTCCCCCCCCTCATTTTATTATAAAAAATTTCAAATATACAGAAAGGCTAAAAGAACTTTACAGTGACTATCTATATAAGCCATTGTCCATTTTTTACAGTGAACGTTTTACTGTCTTTGCTTTTTCCCACACCTATCTGTCCATACCTTCACTGATTCATTTCCTCATTCATTAATCTATCTTATTTTTTTGATGCATTTCAAAGCAAATTGAAGGCATCAGCACATTTATTCCTCAATACCTCAGCTTGCATAACTTTAGCTAGAGTTCTGTTTATGTTCCTGGACATGACTTGTTAATTGAAATTGGGTAGCAGTTTCTTCATCTGTACACTTATAGGGCTGAGCTAAACTTTCAGGTGAAATTTCTGTGGTTTTGTGAGAACTTAATGTCTGGCTTAGAGGGGTTAGAATGTGGGATAAGTTAAGAATAGCCCCTACGTTTTGAACCTCGGACAAGGAAAGTTTTATCGGAACACAACCATATTCATTCATGTCTGGTAGTTTCTCACCATGCTTTCGTGCTGCCACGTAGAGGTGAGTAATTGTGAGAGAGACCATATGGCTTATAAAGGCCAAAATGTGGACACTTACAGAATACATTCACTGATCCCTGCTGTAAAGAAATAAAAATTGTTACGCAGACTGGGAGGATCCTGGAAATTAGAAGAATGATAACTAAAAAAATTTGGCAGGGTTGACAGAGAGAATGGGATAACCTAAGTTCTAAAGAATTTACATGTAAATGTATCTCTCAGTAAGATTCCTCTCTTTAAGGTATTTTTTTCCTATTTGTTCTTTAATTGTAACAGGGAAAAACAGTAGTGATTCAAGGTCCATCGGTCAACTTGTGCTAATGTGTGTTGTAATAAATGGACCCCAGATCTCCGTGGCTTTCTTTCTTTTTTTTTTTTTTTTTTTTTTTTAATTTTTTTAAATGTTTATTTATTTTTGAGAGAGACAGAAAGAGACAGAGCCCAAGCAGGGAAGGGGCAGAAGACAGGGAGACACAGAATTGAAGCAGGCTCCAGGCTCTGAGCCGTCAGCACAGAACCCGATGTGGGGCTCGAACTCACGAACTGTGAGATCATGACCTGAGCGGAAGTCGGAGGCTTAACCGGCTGAGGAACTCAGGCACCCCTGTGGCTTTCAATAGCAACTCTGCTTGCCCTCCATAGGTCACCTCTGGTTCTGCTCCATGTGGTCCTGTCTCTGCACTCAGGTGACAGAGCCTCCACCCTCTGGGCCATTGCCCACCTTGTGACAGTGGAGCAAGAGAAAGGGCAAGATGTTAACTGACTCTGAAAGCTTCTGCTTAGAAATGACACTTCACCACTTTCGCTTGCATTTCATTGGGCAAAAAAGCAAGTCAGGCTGGTAGCCCTGGATGGTTCAACTGGGGGGGGGGGCGGGGGGGGCTCTTTAATACTCTTCCAGAGAGAGGAGGCAGATGTACGTGAGCAGTAGTTCACTCTTCCTCACAGGGTCACAGGGTCAAGAGATTCTTGTCCTTGTTTAAAGGAAGTGGCTTCAGGGGCACCTGGATGGCTCAGTCGGTTAAGCGTCTGACTTCGGCTCGGGTCAGGATCTCGCGCTCGCTCTAGGAGTTGGAGCCTTACATCCGGCTCTGCTGACCGCTCCGAGCCTGGAGCCTGCTTCAGATCCTGTGTCTCCCTCTCTCTGCCCCTCCCCCACTGGCACTCTGTGTGTGTGTGTGTGTGTGTGTGTGTGTGTGTGTGTGTGTGTGTCTCTCTCTCTCTCTCAAAAATAAACATTAAAAACAAATTTTTTTTTTTTTTTTAAAGAGAGTGGCTTCACTTTTTGGAGGTGGAGGGAAGAAACCTCCGCAGAGAGCAGGAGGTGTTTTGTGAATCATAACTATCTCCTGCTGTTACTCATTGTAGGGGCAGATTTTTAGCTGGGTTATGTGAGGTTCTGGATCCGCGGGTTGGACCCGGGAGTCCGTACCAGCTACAGTTAACATAGGAATCACCTGGGGAGACAGTGCAGCTTCTCATCAGGAAATGAGGAATGAGGCTTGAAATCCTGCATTTCTAACAAGTTCCTAGGGGATGCTGATGCTATCAGTGTGTGGACCATAGTTTGTTACAACAGTGATTTTCATCACCGGATATTCTAAAACCAAAAAGGGAAGTAGGTGTTCATTAGCAAACCATAAGGCCGCCATTCTGAAATGTTGAATGTTTGTGGTCAGTGTTCAGAGCCTTTCCCAGGCAGAGAAGAGCCAGGTGTTGAGAGACCAGGACGACCTTTGGAACGATGATGAACCGGTCACATGCAGTCATGACTGGTGGTAGGGGAGTGAGCAGACCAAGAGGTGTGGCCAGAGAAGACTGAGTGACAAATTTTGAGCGAGAGCAGATCCATCCAGTGACTTTGGCCAACAGCCTCTTTGTAATGGAATGCGAGTCAGAGGAAACATCAATATACGTTAGTCACAGATGGGACTTCAGAAACTAGCAATAAATATTTTTTTGAGCACTCAGACACAAACAGTAGTTTTGTCAGAATTCCTGCCTTTAGATGGTGGCAAAGGATTCAGTGCAGTTAATAAAAACCATTGAGCAATTGCATTGCTATGCAGGATGTTTCATTTGAATTTCGATTCTCATAAATATCTTGCTAGTTAAATCTGAAGGGCAGGACTGTAACTAACTATAAGATTTGATGTTCGAAGAGAAAATGTTGGGGTGAAATTGTTCTCTAGAACTTCGGTATTGTTCCTTCAAAGAAACATCTGTAGTTATTAGGAAGAATTGAAGTTTTTTCTTTGTTATTTCCTCTTTTTAATGACATTGAGAGAAGTATTTTGGCCGTGATTCGCAAGATAAATCTTTCAAATACGTCTTGACTTATGCACGAATCACTCTTATATTTAGGTTTTGTGTCCCACAGTCTGGCATTGAATTCAGACTACCACCTACTTGCTAGGATTCTATGGGCAAATGTTTACACTCTCTGAGCCTTATTTCTTTATTTGTAAATTATGGATGATATCTTTTTGTGTTAATCATGGGCTAACCATAATCTATTTAAGGGACATAACACAGAGTGGGCACTCAAGGAATGCTAGGTGTATTTTTAGAATTGTGCTACAAATTCAAAATCACTCTTATTTCAGCATTAGAGTGAACCGTGTATTTGGCTTTAGAAAAAAACACTAGGCAATGGCAAATATTGGACAGGATATGGAGAAACTGAACCCCTCATACATTGCCGCTGGGATTTTAATATAGTATAGACACTTTGGAAAACAGTCTGGCATTTAAAAAAATGTTAAACATAGATTTACCATATGACCCAGAAATTCTACTTCTAGGAGTCTACCCAAGTGAAATGAAAATATGTTTACGAAAGGCTTGTGTGCCAATGTTCATAGCAGCGTTATTCTTAATAGACCAAGCAAAACAACTGTCCGTCAACTGGTGAATGGATAGACAAATTGTAATCTATCTATACAATGAACACTGTTTGGCAATAAAAAGGAATGAAGAACCGCGATATGCTACAGCATGGATGAAGCTCAAATAATATGCTAAATGAAAGAAGCTAGACACAAAAGATCACAGACTGTATGATTCCATTTATATAGCATCTCCATAAAAGGCAAATGTGGAGAGACAGCAAGTAGATTAGGAGTTGACTGTCACTGGCGGTGGATGCCAGTGGGTAACTGCAAATGGGCTCCAGGCTTCTCTTTGGAAATGGTCTAAAATGAGTGATGCTAAGTGCAGAGCTCTGTAAATTTACCAAAAATCATTGCATCGAACACTGAAACTGGTGAATGCAAATTATCATCCAGAAATGCTGTTTTTTAAATAAAGAATGTGTTCATTTTTTTTTAAGATTTTGATTGTTTCTGTGTAGATTCTCATTGTTGCAAGATGAAGACAGTTAGGGAAATGCTTTTTCGCTTTCCGAAACGAGTTGGATTCTGGAGCTCTTGTGACTGCTTCAGCCTCCTCAACTCAGTAAGGAAGCCTCTGGTTTTTCAGGACAGCAAGCTTAACCCTGAAACTAATAGCCTGCAGGCAGCAGCTGAGCATAGTAACATCTGAAAACAATAGAAAGTCCAGTCAGTAAATGCAAATCAATAACACTGGCTGATGATTCCACGTAAGTAAAAAGAGATTTTCAAGATGGAGTATCTTGACTCTGGCCATTAAACTTCTCATTCACCAGTTCTTCATTAAATGCCTGTCTTAACCAGGGCAATTGAATCTAAGGTATCAGACATTTTTGAATTATGGAGATCACCTACTTCGTTTTTGGCCTTGGGCGCATGATAAAAGGAACTGAATTGAATATTCCCCCCCGAAAATGATGTAAGGGGAAGTAATGGACAGTACCTGGAAGATACCACCTTGGAACAACTGCCACGGATGTGGTTACGGAAGCACAAATACATCTAAGAAGACACACTAAGTCCCGTTGTGTTACAATGCTAGGGACGTCACTCAAGCATCAGATTTAAGAGCTAGGTGTGTGTTATGCGCGCGTGCGTGTGTGTGTGTGTGTGTGTGTGTGTGTGTGTGTGTGAATTCTCTGACCTTATTTTTTGAAAATGGGCATTGCTTGACAGGTAGTTGTAGGACCGTGTGTAGTTGTTAGTTGTAGGACCACATTGTTCCATTATAAATACATAGAAAGTACAGAGACTTTCACGTTGACAATCTGTTGCTTTTGCAGGGATCTCACTGTGGGCATGCAGTCTTAGCATTCCCCGGGCATACAGACTAACATATGCACTTTATCAGACTTGCTTGCTTGGTGGTAAATGAGCTGAGGAGTCCATAGGAATAGAAGGGGTCCCCAAGTTGCCGCCCAAACGGCAACAAACAAAAACACTTCTTATTTCTCAGTGTGCGGTACAAAGATCACTGGTATGAGAATCACCTCGTGGGGGCAAGAAGTGTGGGTATCTTGTTCAAACGTTAGAAACGTGAGCGACTGTACTCTGCCATGCTCTGTTCCTGGGGTAGGAGCAGTGAGTAAAAGAAACCAAGGTCCAGGGAATGTTTTTTCTGCTAAATTGTTCTCCACGTGTAGGCCCTGAACCGGTAACATCTCCTTTACTTGGGTACTTAGAAATGAAGTTTCTGGCCTCATGATCAACCTGCCTAACCAATTAGAAACCATAAGGGTGCAGCTTGACAGTACAAATGCTAAGAAGCCCTCTGGGTGTTGGTGCCTGGTGTTTGAGAAGCACTCTTCAAGGGCAGGGTTTCTCAACTTCAGTACTATTGACATTTTGTGCTGGATAATTCTTTGTTGTAGGGCTGTCCTGAGCAGTGTAGGATTTTTAGCACACAAGAGGCCAAGTAGCTCTCCACCCTAGTTTTGACAGTTAAAAATGTCTCCAGATAGTATGAACAGGCCCTTGAGGGCCACAGTCATCCCAGGCAAGAAGCAATGCCTAGGGCCAGGCTGTTCAAAATGGCCTGCTGACTAGCATTGTTACCATCACCTTGATCAAGTCTCTGGGGGTGAAGTGAGGAATCCATGCTCTAAAAAGTCCTTCTGCTGGTTCTGACGCTGCTGAAGATTGAGAACCACCATCCTCATGGAAGAGATAAGTACACGTGTAAATCAGAGTGATTCGTGTGCTATACGTAAGATCTGTAAGATGGAGTGTCTTGACTTTACCCAGTGAACATCTCCTTTCAGAAGGATAGGGAAGATCGGGAAGGAGGACAGGGTGTTCCCGGGGAGAGGAGGGTTGTAATTTTAAACAATATGGTCACAGAAGGTCTCATTGGGAAGGTGATAATCAAAGAGGGAAAGGAAGTGAGGAGGGAGTGAAGAGAGAATGGGGAAGAATGCTCCAGGCATAAAGAAGTCAAAGATCAAAGGTCCTGGGGCAGGTGTGTATGTAGTAGGTTCAGAGGCTAGTAGGTAGCCCAGCGTGACTAACTGGAGGAGTGTATGAGGAAAGTGGTTAGAAAATAAGTAAGAGAAATAATGAATGAATGAATGAATGAACGAATTTACCTGTTTGTGGCTTTGACTTCTGTGTATATAAACCATGGCTTTGAGTATATTCTGTGGTCTTTTTGGACCTCAGCTTTCTCTTCTATAAAGTAGAATTAATACTTGTCCCCTAAGGTCTGCTGTGAACAATAAAATGCTCAAATGATGGCAGGCTTTGTGAGGGGATCATATACATTTATATTTCTGAATGTCCAGTGCATAGCAGATTACATTGCTTATAGCATGTGATCAATAACTTTTATAGGCATTATAAAAGAAAAACCTGGAAAAATTTAGACCTACCATATCAGAATCTCAGAGACTGGTAATCTACACTTCTAGTAAGTCCCGCCAAATGAGCCTTGACTATGCTATTTTGAGACTCTTTATTCTGCTCATATACTGTATTTGTATTCTCGTCCCCATTAATTATTTGAAATGCCATGGCAGTGGAATTTGCCAGGTGTGAATATTAACGCATAAGTTTCCAAGGCTTTGCTAAGAAAAGACCAAATTTTAGACCAACATGGCAGGCTCAGGGGATTACACTGAGAGTCTTTTAAGTCTCAATGGTGAAGTTTCCTGGGGTGAACATGCAGAAGATTACTCCAGGGGAACTGATCTCTTTTTGGTTTGCTCTACCCGATCAACAATATTAAGAAATACAAATACTTCCTGATTCACTGCGCAATGAAAATAACTGTGAGGTGAATACGGTATTATGTCCACCATGATGTCCCCGCGGTTGGTAAAGTTATATAAGCAAAAGATTGGTTGTAACCTGCTATCTTAAATTTTTGTTTGTTTGCTTTGTACTCACCTTTCCCTGATGGGTGGCCTGTGTCATTATGCTTTGGAACTTAATATGATAGCCTTGAACTTCTGTAACATCTTTCCTCTTAAACGCTCAGTGTTTGGGGCCATTTTCAGTTTTTAAAAATAAGCTATTCTTCAATATGTTACTCTCTGGTTATTTTGCTCAACCTTATTTGCCTTAGGGAACCTCAGAGATTAAATCTTACCAAATCTTGAAGCTGCGGTGATTTGAACTGCTAGGTTTTTCTGCCTTAATTTCCCCTCTGTGAGTTCAAGAGGTCAGACATAGTCTGAGGCAACACTTAAGGAGTCTGTGTCTTGAAAAAGCAATTGGATTAGTTGGGTTGAATCTCTTTCTTTTTTTTCCACATTGAAATGATGGGGTGGGAGAGTGTCAAGATGAGGTTTAAATTGGTTTATTTGGTAGATGAAATGCACCAAAGCTGAAGGGAAAATGCCTTCTCATTAGTTAGTTACTAAGCTGCACCTGTGAGTTCATGATGACGCCAGGAGTGGACCTGAAAGCTTTTCTTCATTTAATTCTCACATACATAAATATTACAAATTGATTACAATAATGTGTAAGATGTATGCCCAAGCAATTTAAGGGAGTTAAAAAAAATCAAGGATGTTGCAGTTTGTCTTCTGCTAGACTACATCATTACTTGTAACAACTTCTCATTGCAGGCACATGCACTATTTAATTTATTACGCCTCACGTTTCACCGACTGGGGAGCTGAGGATTCAGGATACTGTGGTCTGCTCCAAAGCTTTCATGGACTTTCACCTTCCAGGATTAGGTGTGACACAGTCCCCAAACTTTTGCTCTGCTATGTGTCCACCAAGAACCGTTTTCAATTAAAGTGGCTCCTAAGATTGTCGGAAAAACTAACAGGCAACCCGTTAAAACTAGAATTTCAGATAAACAACAAGTACATTTTTAGCACACATATTTTCCATGCACTAGCTGGGATATACTTCTCTTTGGGACATACTTACGCTAAAAATATATTTGTTGTTTATCTGAAACTCAAATTTAACTGGCAGGTCGTGCCGTTTTATTTGTTAAATCTGGAAACCCTACTTGCTTCTCTTTGGATTGAGCCTGTTGGACTTCAGGAATATCCAGTAGTGACTGTTAGGCCTCAGTCCAAAGGAATCTTGGAGAAAAGTTATTTGGCCTCTCTACCAGAAAGCAATTAAGAGCAATTTATATTCTCTGAGTAAAAGACAATTTAGAACCTAAGACTTCATTTTTTGAGGAAAAGCTATGGTCCAAAGCCATTGTCCTGCTTCCCTAAGATGGGTGAGACAATCATTTAGAGGGATTTCTCTGTCGGCCCTGGGACTAATTTTATCATGTGCAAAATGAACAAACCAAGCAAATCACAACATGTCTCTTTTTTCTTTTAAATCTTCTTGGGTCTGGGTTACGGTTGAACTTTTTATAGAATCTGCTTTCCATTTGCTCTGGGGTCAGAGATCCGTCCTACGGGTAGCTGCACTGTTAGAACATTCACCTGTGTGAATGCTTTTGCATCCTGAAGTACCTTAGTTACACCTGAGCCCAGTTAATATAAAGCTTAGCACGCAAAGGCTTCTGCCTCGTCACTTGCTTTCCTTCCTCCTGGCTGTTGGGGCTTCTGGAGACCGTCTGGCTTGTTTGGAGATTTAGCTAAGGGGCTCGGTGGTTTCTCCTCATTGTGACAAGGATACACTTGTCACATCATGGAAAAGGAGGTATCGTGAAGAAGCAGGGAAAGACTTGGAATGATGTCATCTACTTTCTTTTTTTGCCTTGTGTTGTTGAAGACTACTAACTTGAGGTATTTGTTGTTGCAGAATCGTGAATATGACTGGGCAGTGACAGTCGCCCATCTTTCGCACCCAGAGAACTGTCCTCGGGATCTGCAGAGAGGTTGGTTCAGATCGCCTTTTAAACTTCTTAATATTCTTGTTAGAATTTACCTTTGGTAATTTCCTTGGTAACCAGTCTTATCTGGCTTTTGGAGTATTTATTTCCATTAATCACTTTGATCCATGGTAACAATTTCTTGCCAGGCAAAGCTCAGAGGAAAGTATGGGGGTGGTTGTGCCATTTTATGTTGAAGTATCTCCTAAAGCAACGTGGTTTTGGGGGCTACCCAGCTTTGAGTCTGTTGAAAAAGGTGGGGAATTGAGGTGTTGCTGGTACAGTGAGGAAGGGATACTGGGGGGGGGGCATTTTGTGTTCAGAGCTATGTGAGAAAATCTGAACTAAATTTTTCTTACAAGTCCCACGTAGTGATAATAAACAGTTTAACGTTAGAAGGACCGCGGGCTTCATATTATTGGCCTCACCTGGAAGTGAAACAGGAAATCGATTTCTCACTCTGGAGGATTTTGGTTTCCAACCATGATACTCGGGCGGTCCTAAATGGGATTTAGAATTGTAAATTTTCCTGGTTTTAGCATATCCTACGAAATCCTAAACTCCACTGATATCCGTGTGTTTTTCTCAATTATTACATTTTTTCCAGGGTGAGATATGCAAAGATAATAAAATCTGAAATATGGGCTTTCTATGTTTGGTGTTGGGAATGGGAGGGCTTGAAAGTTTAGATCAGATGTTGGCAAACTTCTTCTGTAAAAGGACCAGATAGTAAATATTCTAGGCTTTGTGGCCCTTATGGTTTCTTGCACTCAATTCTGCCATTGTAGAAGGAAAGCAGTTTTAGACAAGATGTAAATGAATTAAGGACGCTGAGATCCAATGTTGATGGTCACACGTGTCCTGAATTTTTTTTTGTTTCATGGTTTTTATTATTATTATGTTTAGCATTCATTCATTTTTTGAGAGACTGAGCATGAGCAGAGGAGGGGCAGAAAGAATGGGTGACAGAGGATTTGAAGCAGGCTCCAGGCTCTGAGCTTTCAGGACAGAGCCCAATGTGGGGCTCAAACTCAGGAACTAAGAGATGATGACCTGAGCTGAATTTGGACACTTAACTGACTGAGCCACCCAGGTGCCCCTAATGTTTTTTGTTTTTGGCTAGATTTGGCCTTAGGTTGTAGTTTGCCTGCCCCTGCTTTAGATTGCTACAACAAGGCCAGTCTCCTGTGAACCTCTGCTTAGTTTGTACTCATTAACATTGCAGAAACCTTAGGCTATGCTTGTGTTCAAGTAATGGTTTCCCAAAGAGAACTGGGCCCATGGCAGGGCCAGTTGTCCATCATAGAGTCTGACAACATATCTTCACCTATGCCTTGTGCTAGAAGGAAGGAACATCCAATATTCCAGACCCTGGGAGCATCTTGGCTGTTCTTTGGTCCCAGCCTGTGGCCTGTCATCTTTCACCCACATTTAGCTTTGTTTTAGCTCTTAGATGAGTTAGCGGAATGTTACGGAGTTGTCAGCTTGGTAGCTGCTTTTCAACATAGCAGAAGGTCGTAAGTCAGAAGGTTTCTTTATATATTGTTTCTCTGTGATGAGAGGGTTTGATTCCAAACACTTGGCAAGGATTGTTTAAACCTAGATATGCTTCAACATAGGCAATCTTGAAAGGCCCAGAGTCTAAGAGACCCCCAAAAACGAACCACGAGAGTCCAGAGTCAAAGCTAAGCAGCAAGGGTCATTTATTGCAGGTTCGAACCTAGACCTCTGCGCCCCCGTTGCCGGTGATGCCAAGAGGCCCTGAGAGAGGTTTTTACACCCCTTTTATAGACAGGTACAAACAAGTCATGGGGAAATCAGGAATTTTCCACAGTTACAGAGCTGCGATTGGTTGGTGTTTAAAGTTGGACACTTAACAGTATTCGATTGGTTCCTGCCTTTAGGTCAGCCCACAACCGGGGGTACGGGTATCACAATGATTGATCAGGAGTACACGGATGTGCCAAGCAACAATGATTGATCAGGAGTACACGGATGTGCCAAGTAACAATGGTTGATCAAGAATATACGGATGTGCCAGGCAATAATGATTGATCAGGAATACATGGGCGCGCCAAGCAATTGTACAGAAGCGGAACAAGCTGGTTAAGCTTGGTTAGGTTTCAGTTTCCCATAACTTAAGCTTTTAAGTTTCAATTTTCTCAGGCCTCTCAATCTCAAGTGTAAGAGACTAAAAAACCTATGGACCTCCCATCTTTTATGCTCTGCATATAACTAAATGGACAAATCAACTGGGGCATGATAAATGAACCATAAGAATTCTTGACTAAAGAAGTAATTGCAAGCAGTTCTTAAATGTTCTCTTAATACCACTGCAAGCCTTCTCTACTCGTTGGATGTTGAAAATAAGACTATCTGTAAAAATTAAAAGCATCCCTTGTGTGAATTAGCAATGTGCTGTGTGACCTTAGATAAGTTACTTCACTTCTCTGTACCTGAGTTAAGTAAAATGAGGAATTTGAGCTGGGTGATTTCAAAGGATTTCCTGTGTACACTTGGATAAGAGAGTAGAGCATAGGGTGTAAGCTTTTAATCACCAGGAAGCAGAGAATTATTTTCTTAGCATGGTGATGGGGACTTGAGTTTCTCCACAAATAGTATATTCAAGTCCTAACACCCCAGTACCTCAAAATGTGACTGTATTTGGAGACTGGACTTTTAAAGAGGTGATAAAGGTTAAGTGGGGTTACATGGGTGGGCTCTAATCCAGGTGACAGTATTTGGAGAAAGGTCTTCAAAGAGGTGATTAACTGAGATCAAGAGGTGGGGCCCTAATCCAGTAAAGTTGGTCTTGTATTAGAAGAGATCCTAGAGGGCACCTGGGTGGATCAATGGGTGAACAGTGCATGTCTGACTCTTGATTTCGCCTCAGGTCATGATCTCCCCTTTCCCGAGACTGAGCAGCACGTTGGGCTCTGTGCTGACCGAGTGGACCCTACCTGGGATTCTCTGTTCCTTCCCTGCTCACACATGCGTGTTCTACTTCTCAATATAAATTAATAAGCTTAAAAAAGTACTAGGGGTGTTCTAGGACAGAGTAAAGGCCCTGTGAGGACACAGAAGAAAGGAACTTACTTTAATGTTTATTTTTGAAACAGGGTGCCAGCTGGGGGGGGGCAGAGATGGGAAGACACAGAACCTGAAGCAGGGTCCAGGCTCTGAGCTGTCAGCACAGAGCCTGACATGGGGCTCAAACCCATGAACCGTGAGATCATGACCTGAGCCCAAGTCAGACGCTTAACCGACTGGGCCCCTCTGGCATCCCTAGAAGAAAGGAATTTCCAAACCCAAGAGAGCGACCTCAGGGAGAAACCAGAACTCTTAATGCCTTGATGTTCCAGCCTTTAGAACTTTCAGAATTGTATCTCTTGAGGTGGCCCAGTCCGTGGTATTCGGTCAGGACAGCCTTAGAAAACTACCCATGGTGTCACAAAGGATGTGTGTGTGGCAGCATCCGCATGGAGCAGAAAACAGCGTGAACTGGTTCCCTCCCTGTTCCTTGTTCCACCTAACTCCCGGTCGGGAGTAGGATTTGAAAGCAGAAGTGATTGGACTGTGTTGACCTGATGGGTGGTATTTGGAGAGAATGCTCCGTGTTCTGGCCATCAAGGAAAGATGAAATGTTAGTCTGTTGTGAGTGTATTTTTCATCTGTCTTAGAATTCAGGCTGAAACTTACTTCTGTTTTGTTTTGTTTTGTTTGTTTTTTTGTTTTTGTTTTTTTGCTAAAAACTCCTTTCGTACCGTTACTGATCTGGAGGAGCCGTTCCCGAGTGTTAGTCTGTCTCTTCCATACTTTTCAGTCCTAGAGGACCTCAAGGTTCTTTTACATAAGGGTTTTGGCCACAGATGTTTACCATATTAGAAACTAAAAAGAAGAAATGTGCTGCTTCATCTAAAATAAGCCTATGATGCTAACATAAATAACATTTATTATGAAAAAGAATTTTCCCAAAGCAAAAACAGAAGCGTAACGTTTCCTCCAGTTTGCTAAGTTTCCTTAGCGTCTGGCTTAGTAGAAGGTAGCTGGATTTCGCATATCTGCTTCTGCTTTTAAGCTGTTGGGATGTCAGCTATTACAATGGGTTCCAAAGAACTGCAACATAGACGAGAGAGTGAAAAAGGCAGGTGACACCCTAGGATTAGGAGGAACGTCCTCGTGATTTCATGGATGTCCAGCACCGCCTCATCAGGACTTGATTAGATGAATCTGAGAACCTCTGGTAAGGCAGTATACAGAGGGAAAGGTGACTTAGGGTTTCTGTACTAAAACTTGATCACCTGCCCTTTTGACCAGGCATAGACTTCTCACTGTGGTTGCCTTTGTAAGATTGTGACCTAAGGGGCACACGGGCGGCTCAGTTGGTTAAGCGACTGACTTGTCTCAGGTCAGGATCTTGCCATCTGTGAGTTGGAGCCCCACAACAGGCTCTGTGCCGAGAGCCGGAACCTGCTTCAGGTTCTGTGTCCCCCGTCTGCCCCCCTCCGGCTTGTGCTCTTTCAAACAATAAATAAACATAAAAAAATAAAGTGTGACCTAAAAATGGTTGTCAGCTGAGCACCTTTAAAAATGTAAGTGGACATCTCAAAATCAACACTATTACCTGTGCAGGACACAGACTGCTCAACTTAAAAGTGTGGCTGCAAATAAGAGAAATGAAGGCAGAGAGGAACTGTCAGTTGTGACCCAGTTTGCCTATAAGGTGTGGTGGGGGCTATTTTTGTTTTTTGAAGTCTGGCCATAGATTTGTATTCATAGGATCTGTCTCCACCAGCCATGTGTTTGAGAGCTACTGAAGACTGTAGTGACTAAAAAAAAATAATAAAAGGCAAAGAATGAAAGCTGTTTGGCTTTCCATCTTCCAAATGAGGAAATGTCCAAACAGGTTAGATGCAGGGGTACCCAGCTAGGAAAGGTAATACAGCCAAGTCTCCATTTGTGAGACACCCCCTCCCCGCCCAACCATGGTTGCATAGGAGCAGCTGCCACACCAAGCTTGACAAGGATTCCCCCCAAGATTTTGGTCCTTTAACTCCATCGATGAACCAACTGAGCTAACCAGCCACAGATGTTTTGTTGATAACCAGAGGAATTCATGTGAGGTTGGTGATGACATTTCCCTGTCTATAAAATGCTGATAGTTAAACAGGGATACTGTGCACAGCACTTGGAATCTCTGTCTTGAGAGGCAGTTCTTAAGTGTAATGGCTTAATGGTCATTTAGCATGATGGGCCTTCGGAGTGTAATATCATTTGCCTGCCAGTTAAAATGAACACTTCTCCGTGGGAAGTCAAAGATCATGTCAGCATAACTTGGGTTAGGTGAAGGAGCCCATCAAGAAGTGAAAGCTAAAATAGAGAAGAGGGAATAAAATCGCTTGTATGCCTAGTCTGTTCATAAATCCAGTGTAATTAAAGAAGACCACAAATTCCTTCTAAAAGGGGGGGGGGCGGGGAGAGGTACTCTGAATTGGTGAAAAGTTTGACTTCCTCTTAAAGAAAGGATACTTGATTACTTTGTCTGTTCTCAGGTCCTCAACCTAATCCCTTTCTCATCTAATTTGTTGATGAGGTGGAGGTTAGTAAAAACACAAACGAAACAACAAAAGAGCTGGACTTGGTGCCCCCACTGAAGTTTGTGTCTCTCTTCTTGCTGTTGATGTGTAGGGAAGGAGGTGCACTTCCTGGTGCATAAGGCCAGTCCTATATCCTTAGGCTCTTCCTGCGACCCCTTCCCGATTCTTCAGGGACCTCTTCAAGTTACCCTTCTTTGTCCTGTTCTCTTGAATCAGTCTCTGCTCGTGGATTTTGTTTTTTTCCTTCCCTTAGATGAAAACATTCCCTCATTGTTTGGGGGGTGGGGGGAGGCTGGGTGGCTCAGTCAGTTAAGTGTCCAAGTCTTGATTTTGGCTCAGGCCACAATCTCCTGGTTTGCAGGATTGAGCCCTGAATCAGGCTCCCTGCTGTCAGTTCAGAGCCTGCTTCAAATCCTTGGTCTCTCTTTCTCTCTGCTCCTTCCCTGGCTCAGGCTTGCTTGTGCATGCTTTCTCTCTCTCAAAAATAATAAACCTTGAAAGAAGAGCTTCAAAAAAAATTACCTTGCTGTTGTACTGATTTCACCCTCTCCGCATAACTTTGAGGTATGCACATGGTCACTGGTGATGCCCTGACCGCTCCTGTGCTAGCTCCTGCTCTACGCTCGTGGCCCCACAGGGGCAGGAACTGGTCACGTCCACATTCTGGGCTGTGTGGTCAGGCTCACCATGTTTCTTGGTGTTTGTTCTTCCTTAACTGGTCAGTATTGGTTTTCCACCCCACTTGCTCATGCTCCATGTACACGATGGGCAATGTCACCTGTGCCCACCTTTTCATAAGCATTTTACCCTGCCTTTAAATCTATACCTACAGCCCTGCTAATTTTTTAAAGCTCCAGTCAGATACTCAATTGAAAATTGTCCAGATCTATCTCAAACTCTCCATCTCACAGCCAGCCTTAGTTTACCTTTCAACCTTGTCCTTCTTTATTGCCGGTCACTACTGCTGTCATCAGCCTCCTAGGGCAAGGGTCCGTGAACCAATAGCCAGTTGGCCACATCCAGCCCGGATGTAGTTCTGGAAATGGGTATGGATGTGTTCCAGGAAATCATTTTCTAACCTTTTTGAGGGAACCTAGTGACTTGCAAAACCAAAGATTATATCTGACCCTTTACAAAAGGAGTTTGCCAACTCCTATCCCAAAATGGCCAAGTCATTTGAAGAGCTTGAGAAGACCCATTGGTGGGTACTATCTCAAGGGTCAGAGACAGGAGGATTGGCATTTCCAGCACGTTCCCAGGTGAAATGCTGGTCCAGGAGCCACCCTTTAAACAAACGGAGAACGTTGTTCTCAGTTACATTGTCATTCACTTCGATCTCCCAAATGAGCTTAAATTTCTCAAGCCTATTCACTGAAAGAAGTTTTCAGAAATCTGTCTATGGCATGACGAGACTTCCTTTTACAGGTAGGTTTCATCCACTGGAACAAGTTATGGACCCCAAGGAAAGGAAAAAGATAGAAACCGCAATAATTAACAGCATGAGCTATCGCTTTTTTGTATCAAGCACTTGGCAGTGTTAACTCCCTGTTCACACTGACCTGGTGTGGTAGGAACTTGTATTATTCCCATTTTCCAGATGAGCAGACTGAGTGAGATTCAATGACCAGGTCATGGAAGAGGAAGGGATAGTAACATCAGTCCGAATCCAAGCATTTGGCTGCAGAACCAGAGTCAGAGTTCCAGTGAATCTCTTTATAGCCCGTCCCTCAACCCCTGCCCTGATCTTATTTTTGTTACAGTATTACTTTAATAGGTACAGTCATAAACCTAGATCTACTTTACTGTGCTAATAGTTCCTATACGAGTATAAAACCAAACCGAAGTGAACACAAAGACACAATTCGAATAAAATCTAAGTTAACACTAAATTGATATTCCACATGATGCTGAATATTTTCCTGGCTATTAATTGTCTTTTGCCACATGAATTAGTATGTTGGCTACAGCGAGGCTCTTGTGAGTTCAACCTAACTGCAGCCTGAGGCATGTTCTGTTATTACATTTCTTTTTCAAACTCCTGTGAAACCATTTTTATGCAATAATAGAATGATAATTTGCCTGAATATGTCATACAAATAGTGCGTTGACCTCATTTCCCCTCATTAAACTTTCTAGATCCTAAGATTTGCCACCCACGCTGCCATCCAGAAAGCAATGGCTCTGAATCCCACGGGGATTCTGGGCTCTCAGGTAGTGAGCCCTTGGCGCTCGTTTGAGGAACCCTCAAGTGGAGCTCCCAGGCGGACAAAGTTCTTGACACTAGATCCTAGCACATCCCTCCTGATTGCCTCTTAACTTTTCATCCCTTCTATTTCATCACTACTAAACTGTATGTAAGTGTAGGCATTCAGTGAGTTGCCTCATTCCTTCAGGCCTCCGTGCGAACCGATCCTCTGAAGGACTCTTCCAGTCCTCAAGCCCACCTCTCAAATCCACCGTACTCCCAAACCCTGTTCACCTTTAAAATTCTGCTTGAGCGTAGACCTCTCCTAAACCATCGCAGTGACCCGTATGCGGTGACACAAGCTAATGACTTGATAATGTCCGGTGAGGCCCTTGTGAGCAGTCTCCTGCCATACACCGTGCAGTTCAAGGTCTGCTCCACCGTGTCACAGCAAGGTTTAAGAAATCGGCTTGGTGGGAAAAGGGAACCCTTAAGAAGCCGGGATCAGCAAGAGAGGTTATGAGGGCCTCCCCCACTTTCCCTCAGCCATCAAGCGGGGCTGCCGGGTCACAGTACCTGCCGGCCTCACACTGTGGGTTTAGGTTTCAAATGTAAAGTATCCTTCCCTTTTTGCTCTTCCTTTTCTAGAGGAAGCTTCAGGGAGCATCTTGCTCACTGGAGGAATAATCGGACATGTTTGGCAGCAGGCTGACTGGACCTCTGAGTAGCAGCTATTCAGATTTGTCCGGGAAAGCCCACTGCCCGGCACCTGGATACCTTAAAACCCGTGGGAAGCTGCCTATCCCTCCCGCGGGAGGAAGGGAACATGATGAGGTTGGGCCATTGGTCCCAATGGAAGCCAACTTGGGGTGCAGTCCCTTTAATGGCCAAAGGGGGGGAACTGGCTCGATGTGCAGGCAACTCAGAATTAGACCTCCGTGTCCTTTTCAGATAGGTTTGCTCGCTCCTCTGCCCTCTTAGCGTCCAGGTCCTGTCGAGTCTTCAGTGGCCCATTAAGCTGAAAAAGCAACTTTGGATTTTCTTCTAAGAAAAAATGTACAGCAGTAACAAAAGAATGTGTAGCAGTCTGGGATTTTTCTGTTGACTACCATTGAAATCAAAGTGAGCACCAGGCAGATTTCCAAGTCATGTGTCAAATAATGATGCCCTATTGAGGGTGAGTAGTCACGGTGAGATTACAGGCGCCTGTGGAAGGGATCAGAGATTGACGACTCGTCTCTACCGAGGAAAGTGCAATTCCACGTCTCTGGATGGGTTGGGGAGAAAACAGGGCTTGATAGGTGTTCTGTAAGAACTATCAAATTAAAATAATTTTGCTGGGCCATGTTAGCACTGAAAATTCAATCTTTTCGATGCTGATTCAATAACAGTATAAAATGCATGTGTTATGCATGGGTGTTAGTCTCTTTTAAAATAGCGTCTGATAATGTTGGGATGTTGAAAATTGAGGGTTTTGAAATGAAAATAATTCATTGAATAGACAAGAATAGGAGACGCTTCAGAAACTCATCTATAACAAATGATAGCATACTTAGTGTTTGATCCGCTTAAAAAAAAAATTTTTTTAATGTTTATTTTTGAAAGAGAGCACGAGCTGAGGAGGTGCAGAGAAAGGGAGACACAGAATCAGAAGCAGGGCCCAGGCCCTGAGCTGTCAGCACAGAGCCTGATGCAGGGCATGAACTCACGAACTGTGAGATGATGACCTGAGCTGAAGTTGGACACTTAAACTGACGGAGCCATCCAGGCACCCCCCTTATTTAATCCACTTTTAAGGCTGATAAGCCTTTTAAAAAGTAAGTCACTGTCAAAATGTGTCGTATGTTACCAACACTTGTGGCTACTTTCCATTTTGTATTTCTGTGACGCAAGAAATGAACATTCAATATCTCCCTTTTGTCCAAAAATCTGAGTAATTCTTTGTATCTTGAAGCTTGTTTGAGAGAGTGCTAGCACGTGTGTATGAACATGCAAGCAGGGGAGGATCAGACAGAGAGAGAGAGAGGAGATAGAATCACAAGCAGCCTCTGGTCTCTTAGCACGGAGCCCGATGTGGGGCTCCAACTCATGAGCCGAGAGATCATGCTGTGAGCCAAAATCCAGAGTTAGATGCTTAACCAACTGAGCCACCCAGGCACCCCTCTGAATAATTCTTAATATGGTAGAGTCCTTTATTCCTTTATTCACTTGAGGTGTTGTTTTAAATGGTTTATTGTGAATGTATACTTAAAATCACGAATTGTAATTAATTGCATATGGGTTTTTTCATGATACTTACGAATCTGATGGACTGTATCATTTGTGTGCATTTTTATATACTGGAAAAATCTTAGAGGAGGCACAGAATGCACATATGGAGTTCAGAATATATGTGAAACCAATGTAAACCAACTACCGGGCTTTATGATCCTTATAACATCTAGTCTAATGCTTCCTTTCTTTTAATTAGGTAACGATAACGCACTCAACATCAAAATTTTGACAGAGGGAAAAATATAAATATGAATCACTCAAAAAAGATTCCAGCTTTCTAGAATGTACACATACGTGTTAATGCCCTCCCTGTAAATTACCACTGTGTAAGCGTATCAGGCAACAGTTCTTTAAACCGGTTGCCTGTCCTTAAATATCAGAAGTTATTTTGTTCATATCAAGATAATCATCTATCAAATGGATGTGTATTAGCATATACTATTCTTTTTTGTAGACCTAAAAATACTTCTAATTTTTTTTTTATCTTCTATGAAAATAACATAGTATGTGTTGATCATGATCATTCCTCTAGAATGGCCTTTTACAAATGGAACCAGGGGATCACTAAGTCAAAGAGGAGCTTCACTCGTTTGGCCACGTAGTTTTCAGAGAAGGTGAATGAATTTACATTGCTTTTAGTGTGTTACATTATTCATTTTACTACTTTGCCAGTGTAAAATTTTATGCTTCTTAAAAATGCCATTTGGTAAGCCATCTTTGCCATCGGTGAGATACTCTGTCATTGTGTCTATTCCTGGTTTTCTGTATTTGGCTCCATAGATGGATCTGTTGACTCATTAATTACTATAATTTATAACCTTTAATAATTGAGGATCCAATACCTCATTATTCTTGTCCGAATTTTCATGGCCAGGCAAGCCTGCCTACTTTTTCTTACTTTAAAATGTGATTCAAATTTGAATAGTTCAGGGACAATTGTTAAAGTTGTGGTGTTCAGTTTTTCCGACCCAGAGTAGATTGGCCTTTCTACTTACCTTGATAGCTGTCTATATATTTTTTTCATGTTTGAAACCTGGTGACTTTACCAAGATAGGCCTTCTTATTACTTAAAACATTCCCCTCTACCTGCTAGGACATGGTATAGATACTTGTCATTTGTTGGTTTAGACCTTCCTTTATTTCAGAAAAAAATCTTTTGAATATTACTGTTACTCCTTAAGAATATATTGATAATTTTAGGGAAGCCTGGGTGGCTTAGTCGGGTAAGTGATCAACTTTGGCTCAGGTCATGATCTCACAGTTGGTGAGTTCGAGCCCCGTTTTGGGCTCTGTGCTGACTGCTCAGAGCCTGGAGCCTGCTTCTGATTCTCTCTCTCTCTCTCTCTCTCTCTCTCTTTCTCTTTCTCTCTCTCTCAATCTCTCTCTCTCTCTGCCCCTCCCCTGCTCATACTCTCTCTCAAAAATAAATGTTAAAAAGAAATTAAGAATCAGTTTATAATTTTAGTAATTAAAATATATTTGCATTTCTTGTATAAACCTGATTTAGACCTCAGTTAAGGTTTTCTCCCATTTTATTTTTAAGTTTATGTTGACAGAGGGTGGGGGAGGGAGGGGCAGACATAGGGAGAGGGAGAGTGAGGGGAGAGGGGGAGAGAGAGGAGAATCCTAAGCAGGCTCCATGCTGTCAGCGCAGAAACCCGCTTGGGACTCCATGTCACGAACCAGGAGATGATCTGAGTGGAAACCGAGTCAGATGCTTTACAGACTGAGCCTCCCTGGTTCCCCTGTATCTCTCCATTTTAATGTATAAATTTGATTTTGCTGTTTTTCTTGGTCTGGTTTTTAAGTTGCTGATTGCTTTTTACTATGCTTGTCTGTTAAGTCTGATTTTTACCTTTTTAATAGTTTTGGTTTTTTTTTCACTTCCATTCTCTTCTGAGCTAGGCTTGATACATTTTCTCAAGATTTCTGTTGCCTGAGGTTTCTTCAAAATCTTGCATCCATATTTGTACTCCTGTTTCAGAGATGCTATTTGCTCTTTAATTGCTTTGAGATAATGGAGAGTTTTATCTAAGACGGTCTTTTGGCTTTGTACAATAAATGTATATGTAAAAATTTTTCAGAAGATTCTTTATAGTCAGAAATTTTGTGAAAGAATATGTAACAAGTAATAAAATGAAAAAATCTTTATGTTCTATAAATATAAAAAATAAAATAGCAAAACAATAAAATCCATAAATAATGGAATGTCAAAAATAATCAAATAGCAAAATACATAGTCCTAGACCAAACTACTCTCGTGTCTACACTCAAAGAACCAGAATGTTAAAAACAAAAAATAAAATAAAAACACCAGAATGTTATTACCTATGAAGTGTGAAGATTCCTGTGTACTTTTTCCACTATCTCTCTTCCTAACAGAGCCTTAGCCATGTCCTGAGCTGTGTATTCTTCCC
This sequence comes from Acinonyx jubatus, assembly GCF_027475565.1. Classification (NCBI taxonomy): domain Eukaryota; kingdom Metazoa; phylum Chordata; class Mammalia; order Carnivora; family Felidae; genus Acinonyx; species Acinonyx jubatus. The sequence goes on from NC_069384.1 coordinate 139,142,696, forward strand.
TTGTTTAAGATTCTGTCATTTGTATGTCAGAATAACCTGTTGGACATATGAGTGTTTCTCTTCTTTTACATATTCACCAACACTTTGTATTAAACTTTATTTTTCTATATATGATTGGTTTAGGAAAATATTTTATTGTGGTTATAGTTAGCATTTCCCTAACCTACTAAAGATGTCTATTATTAGTAGCTTATCGATTGTAATGCATTCTAATTTTCTTTGACTTCAAGGAAATAAAAGTATTTTATTTTCTACAAACATCTTAATTTTGCCTTTCACATCATTCATTTGGAAGTTACTTCTGCAGATGGTGTGAGGTGGGGATTTTCTCTTTTTTTTTTTTTTTGGGGGGGGAAGCCAGTTGTTCCATAAAGTATTTTTTCATTCATCTTTATCTCAATGATAAATACCATTTGTATCATAAATCAGATTTCTGTGTGTGTTTATTTCTGGCTCTGAGTTCTGTCTCAGAACTTATAAACGTGTATTTATATAAACTATTCTTTGTAAGTTTATATTAATACTGTTTAATTTCTTTATACTGTTGATTTGATAGGTTAAGCCTCCTACACTATACTTCTTCAGGATTGTTTTGGTGTTTTTCTTTGCTTCTTGTAACTTTGAGAATCAGCTCAAGTTTCATGACAAACTCGGTAGAGATTTTTATTGGAATAGTTTAGCTGAAATCAATTGAGACAGATCTATATTGATAATATATTCATAAATAGGGTATTCTCATTTATGACTCATTAAAGGGTGTTTAAAAACTTACATTCTACATGGAAGTAACAAATTGTTTGACTTATTGTAGATACATTAATATTGCAAATGATAACTTTTAAAAAGTGTATTCTGCTAATTCACAGCATATAATTTTTATATCCAGAAAATTTTAGAAACTCATCAATTTTAATGTTTGTAGCTTCTTTGGTATAACATTATCTGTGATTCTTGTTCGCCTTTCTTTATCCTCTTACACTATATGCATACATGTAGGAGGTGGTGAGGCGTGGCTGAATGTATCTGACAGTACTGATTAAAACCTCTAGGACAGGGGCACCTGGGTGGCTCAGCCCATTAAGCGTCTGACTTCAGGTCATGATCTCCCGGTTCCTGAGTTTGAGCTCTGTGTTGGGTTCTGTGCTGACAGCTTGGGGCCTGGAGCCCGCTTTGGAATCTGTGACTCCCTCTCTGTCTACCCCTCCCCTGCTAATGCTCTGTCTCTGTTTCTCAAAAAGTAAACGTTAAAAAAAAATTAAACAAAAAATCTCTAGGACAATTTTTAAGAGGACTCATCATGGGGGCCAGCCCTGCTTATTCCTATTAAAGTTTTTTAATGTTTTATTTTAATATATTTTTGAGACAGAGATAGCGTGCGCACGCGAGCAAGGGAGGGGTTGAGAGAGAAGACCCAGAATCTGAAGCAGGCTCCAGGCTCTGAGCTGTCAGCACAGAGCCCGAGTGGGGTTCGAACTCATGAGCTGTGAGATGGTGACCTAAGTCAGATGTCGAATGCTTAACTGACTCAGCCACTGAGGTGCCCAACCTTATTCCTATTTTTTTAAGCAAATATTTTTAATCAGTTTCATGTGTCTTGTATAGTAACCATTAATTAGGCTAAGGAAGTTCATTTATATATTCTTGATTTTTCCAAGGATTTTTATAAGTGTAGCTCGTTTTTATTTTAGGCCTTTTTAAAAAATCTGAGACAGTAATGTTTCTATAAATTTTTTGAGCTGAATGATCCATTTTCATCCTTCAAGTGTAGGAGGAGAAGAAGGTAGAAGGGGAGAGAGAGGATCTTAAGCAGGGTCCATGTTCAGCATTGAGCCCAGTTGGGGGCTGGTTCCCACAACCCTGGGATCATGACCTGAGGCAAAATCGAGTCAGACACTGAACTGACGGAGTCATGCAGGTGCCCTGATCAGTCCCTCTTTTTTGATAAGAGTTCTTTCATTTGGCTGTCAAGACTCCCCTCCTCACCAACTCTCCCCTGAGTTTTTTCCCTTCTTGATCTTTCCTTTTCAGGTACTTTTCTAGTTATTTTGAGTGCCTTCGAAGTCAGTTCTTGGACTTCACCCCTTTACCAACATTGATTTTTCTAGACATTGTCTAGGTCTTTATGCTTACCTCTCTAAGTTTATATCTCCTAATTCATCCCCCCTCCCAAACACTAGACTTGAATATCCAGATAGAACTTATCACCTCTACTTGGATGACTAGTATTTTAATGTTGTTTTTTTGTTTTTTTTTAATTTTTGACAGAGAGAGAGAGACACAGAGAGACAGAGCATGAGCTGGGAAGGGTCAGAGAGAGAGGGAGACACAGAATCCAAAGCAGGCTCCAGGCTCTGAGCCATCAGCACAGAGCCCGATGCGGGGCTCAAACTCACAGACCGTGAGATCATGACCTGAGCTGAAGTCGGACACTCAACCGACTGAGCCACCCAGGCGCCCCAGGATGACTAGTATTTTAAGTGTAACAAGTCTAAAACTGAGCTCCTAATCGCTTTTACACACCACACCTGCTCCATGCATGGCTTCTTGATGACTATTAGTGACTTGATTCCTCAAAACAATCAGACCAAGGAGCACCTGGGTCGCTCAGTTGGTTAAGCATCTACCTCTTGATCTCAGGGTCGTGAGTTCCAGCCCCATGTGGGGCTCCAAGCTGGGTGGTGAAGCCTGCTGAAGAAAGGAAACAAAGTCCTACCAAGACCTTGCAACTATTTTACATCTATTTCTTTCTCTCGTACCTCATATCCAGTGAGTCGGGAAGTCCTGTTCACAGTTCATAACATATATACAGAATGTCACTACCTCCATTGGTTTTATCCTGGTCTGATCCACTGTCCTCTCTTGCCTCCCAAGGGGCCTATATTTCCAATGTAACCATTGGTGTTCCAGTAATGTAGGTACTGACACTCTTCAAAGTCCTGGAATGGTTCCGCATTTAACTTTTGTAAAAGCTAGAATCCTTACGGTGGCCTACAAGGACTTACAGACTTTCTATTCTCCTTCACCTCCCCAGAGCATACCTGTTACCTTTTTGCCCTCCTCTCCTGGTAGCATTATTTGCCTTGCACTCGATCCCAGCCTCACTTGACCATGCCTTAAACACAGAAGGTACTTGGCTGCTTTGCAGCCTTTTCCCTCTCTCTTCCTTCTACTTGGAATGCTCTTCCAACCAGATAGCCACTTAGCTAATGCTCACATTGCTTCAAGTTCTGGCACAAATCTCCCCTTCTCTGTAAAGACTACTCTACCCTACTGAACACCCCATGAACACCCCCTCCCACCCTCCTTCCCTCCCTGCTCTCTTCCTCTCCTATACCCTGCTTTATCTGTTGCTACGGTTCTTATTTGCTAGGCTTCTGTTTCAAACTTTCTCTAAGGACCAGATGTGAAGTTTTCTGCGTTGTGGACTATAACGGTCTCTGTAAAAACTGCTCAGCTTTGCCATTCTAGCATGAAAACCGTCACAGCATGCTTTATTAAAAAAAAAAAAAAAATTGGAGCTCTGCTCTAGTGGATCTTTATTTACAATAACGATGACAAGTCAAATTTGGCTCATGGGTTATTTAATATTTTGGATTTTATTACATTTGTCTTGTTCTAGGTTAATAGTATCTTACATGAATGATTAGCTTATAAAACCACACAGGCCTTACATTTTTTTTTAATGGAAAGATTTTTCTATTTTTTTAATGGTTCTAAGACCTTCCTGGTATTCTAGTTCTTTTAGAGTCTGTATTATTTATATTTAAATAGTTGATATGTTTCTTTTTAATCTCTCTACCTCTGGTTATGTTTTTTATTCTAAATATTAATATATTCCTTCTCTTGATTATTTGTGTCACAGATTTTACTGTTTTTAGTTTTCTCAGAGGATCAAAGGGATTTTAATGCTTTCTATAGTATGGTTTCCTAACTTATAATTTTCTTCTTTTTCATACTTGATTCTTTGGGCTTACTTTTTTTTTTTTTTGAATAATTAGCTCATTAATTATCAGCCTTGTTTCCCTCTAGAATTTATAGCTATAATCTTCTCTCAAATCATTTTACTTCATCCTACATACTTTGATATGTGGTATTAACAGTGTTGCCTTTATTTATTTAGACAGTTGGGTAAGGTGTGTTTCTAAGTGTAATTTTAAGATTTTCACTAATAATTAACTAAATTGTTTTTTTCATCAGAGACTAGGGTGGTAAGGAAATACTGAATAAATTAGCTGAGCCTGCTTTATGGGCTAGCATGCAATTTACCTTTACTGTTTTCTGTGTTGATGTAGATATGTATGTTTCATGCTGAAAGCATTCATTGAATTAACTGTACCAATTGTATTCCTCATTACGTATTCTTTTCACTTGCTAATATTAATTGCTAAGGCAGAGTTTTTGCAATCTTCCAGGATGATGGTGACTTTCTAAGTTTTGTTGGCATAGTTGTATTAAAATGCCCTTGAAATACTTGAAAGTCGTGTTTATAGGTGCAGGTAAGTTTACAATTTGTTTTATCTGCCTGATACATTGGCCCTTAACATTTTGCTGTGATGCTCTTTATTGCTTGCAGTACTTACTATGAAATCTATTAATAGGTCTATATAGATCACTTTGATTAGATTTTGATGTGTTTTCTGCCTTTATGCTTTTGATCCTATTTTGCTCCTTAGTTAAGTATTTTTAAGGGTTAATGTCATAAAACTGTATTTTCTTTATTGTCTTTATCTTAAACGTTAGTTCATTACTACTGATGGCAATCACTATGAAATTTCTAGCCTATTTTGTGTTTTATATTTGTCTTCATCTTTTTTTTTGCCTTTGTTAAAATTTTCTTTACATTTTTAATGGTGTACTCTGCTAGAAGAGATACTCATTGCCCTCCTCTTACTGATTGCTTTAGAAATGAATAATTATACCTAATAAATCAAAATCTAATGGAAATGAAAATCTTTACCTCTTCGCAGACAATATGCAAACCTTCAAATGCATCAACAGGAATAAATGTCTTTCCCATTTGATATTATTTTGTTAAAGAGAACTTTAATACTGTCTTACTTACCCTAATCCCACAAACTTAACATAATTCTACTTTTTTCAAAAACCTAAATGTGAGACCTTTCTTATTTTTTTAAAATATTTGGGGGATCTCATGGTTCGTGGGTTCAAGCCCCTCATCGGGTTCTGTGCTGACAGCCTGGAGCCTGCTTCAGATTCTGTGTCTGCCTCTCTCTCTGACCCTCCCCTGCTTACTTTCTTTCTCTCAAAAATAAACATTAAAAAAATTTTGTTTTTAATTTGAGCCAGAGAGTGAGAGAGCATGTGAGTGGGGTGGGGCAGAAAGAGAAGTGGGGAAGAGAATCCCAACAGTTTCTACCCTGTCAGCAGAGTCTGACAAGGAAGGGCTCTGTCTAAAAACCAGGAGATCAAGACAGCCAAATCAGGAATCTTAAGCTCTGGGCACCTGGGTGACTGAGACGGTTAAGTGTCCGACTTCGGCTAAGGTCGTGATCTCACAGCTTGTGAGTTCCAGCCCAGTGTTGGGCCTGCTGCTGTCAGCTTGGAGCCCAAAGCCTGCTTCAGATTCTGTTTCCCTCTCTCTCTGACTCTTCCATGCTTGTGTGCTCTCTGTCTTAAAATACACATTAAAAAATATTGAGAAGAAAGAGTTGCAAGCTCAACCGAGCTACTTAGATGCCCCTCTTCTAGTTTGGATTCCTTTCAGAATCTTTGTCCTTTTTAAAAAAAATTTTTTTAATGTTGATTTTTGAGAGAGAGCACGTGCACGAGTAGGGGAGGGGAAGAGAGAGGGAGACACAGAATCTGAAACAAGTTCCAGGCTCTGAGCGGTCAGCACAGAGCCCCATGCAGGGCTTGAACCGCCCCCCAGAGGTGAACTCAGCTGAAGTCGGATGCTCAACTGAATGGGCCACCCAGGCGCCCTGGAATCTTTTTGCTTCTTGATGTACATTCCTTTGCAGGTCTCTGGTGAAGGCTGTGTTGGCTGCCCAAGTTCAGTTTCGTAGCTAGGAAATTCGGGGTGTGGGCAGAGCCTGAGCGGACATTGACCAGACACTTAGCATGCCGTCTTCGGCCTTCTGTGGTGATGGAGGGTGCACAGCGAGCTTGCTGGCTCTGCCCTCAGGTTTCCTAGGGTCACATGGCAACTGTGTGATCTTGAGCAAGTTTCATATATCCTTTAAGCTTCAGTTATTTTGCCCTTATAGTAGGGATAGCTAGAGTACTCCAATGTATTGTGAGGATGGAGTAAGTTACTGCCTTCAAAGTGCTCAGATCACTACCCTGGCTAATGTGAACACTGAAATGTAAGTTCCTACATTAGTAGTATTAACTTACGTTGGTTACAACTTTTAAATGTTTTTAGGGGCGCCTGGGTGGCTCAGTCGGTTAAGCGTCCGACTTCGGCTCAGGTCATGATCTCGCGGTCCGTGAGTTTGAGCCCCGCGTCGGGCTCTGTGCTGACCGCTCAGAGCCCGGAGCCTGTTTCAGATTCTGTGTCTCCCTCTCTCTCTCTGACCCTCCCCTGTTCATGCTCTGTCTCAAAAATAAAGAAACATTAAAAAAAAGTTTTTTTTAACGAAATGTTTTCATTGTGCAATAATTACTTATAGAATGTCACCAAGATGATACGAAGTTCCCGTACGTCTTCGAGAGCATGCCTGATGTTAATGTTTCATATAACCATACTACAATTCAAAAAACCGGGGAAATGACACCAATAACAATAGTATTCACTAAATAACAGACCTTATTTAGATTGTACCAGTTTGGCCAATAACCTCCTTTTCCTGTTGGAGAATGTGATGCAAGATAACCCATATTACAGTTCAGTTGGCTTGTTGTCTGTTTCTTCCCCTCTGTGACTCTTCAGTGTTCCATTACCCTTTAAAATCTTGACACTCTTTTAACCTTGAATTTGGATGTATTTCATGACGGAAGATTGGATTGATGTTACGTATTGTGGCCAGAATACCACCGAAGTTCTGTGCCCTTCTCAGTGCCCTTCTCCTCCTACGATGCAGGATGCCAATATGCCCTCTATTTCTGATGATGTTAACTTTGGACCCGTGTAGGGGACTATGGAGATACCTTGTTTCTCCTTCAAATTTTGAGCCGCAAACTTTAGCATCTGGTAATCTCCACTGCAACACTCATTACGGGAGTGTTTGTTTAGTGGTGATTTTCTGTTTCCCACGCGTATTCTAGGTTCAGTAATTTTTCCCTATGAGAAAGAACTGTTTCTTCTTCACTTAACTGAATTGTTATAATCCAATAAAAATAAGTTAAAGTATTGCTGTGGAGGCGAGAACTGCCGACAGGTAGCTCAGAATTGTGGAGTATAATCAATGTTAATCAAATGAGCAATGTTCGAGTATGTGAACATAGTAGCCAAGCGTGTAACACTTAATTTTAAAATCCCTGAAACACTGGAATTCTAGGTATTATGAACTACATGTCTTCTGAAATGTAGTATAGACCAAAAATTTTAATTATATTGTAATTTTAGACATTTCTAAAGATGTACAGTATATTCATCGCTGGACATGTTTGGCTTTGGTAAACCAAATTTGCCATGTCCTATTATTCCGAAACATGTATGAGAAAATAGGATTTTCTCCTGTATGGAAACATAGTGCCAATTAGAAAAGTGGACTTTTGGGACACCTGGGTGGTTCGATGAGTTAGGCGTCTGACTTTGGCTCAGGTCATGATCTCACAGTTTGTGAGTTTGAGCCCCGCATCGGGCTCTGTGCTGACAGCTCAGAGCCTGGAGCCTGCTTCGGATTCTGTGTCTCCCTCTCTCTCTGCTCCTCCCCTGCTCATGCTCTGTCTCTGTCTGTCTCAAAAATAAATAAAACATTAAAAAAAATTTTTAAAAAGAAAAAGATTGCTTAAAAAAAAAAAAAAAACCCAGACTTTAAATAGTGGCATTTTGTTTATTACTATGGATTGATGTAACAACTATAATACATAGTCTCATTCCCAGGCCTAAGTATATTCAGAAGCAACATTTACATAAATTTATAGTAAAATAGTAGCAAGGCAAATAGAAGTTTATTAACCCTGGGGCTCTCTTGGAATAGTAATAAGAATATTTAGGACTGAGAGCTAATAGCACAAATTGGAATGATAGGTCTCTACTAAATGCAAACACATCTTGGTCTATCATGTATATTTCCTCTAATTTTTATTAGCAGTGCCCTCAGTTGTAAGAATAATTTAATGGTTAGATGTAGTATGTAAAGGTAATACCTATGTAACTTTTGGAAAATGGTTTCGATTTAAATGGAAGCATTCCTTAGCTACAGGTTGATTCTTAGAACTTCTCTTTTAGCCATTGAAATGTCTCTCAAGAAAGATCAATATATTGAAATTGGAAGTTTTGATCTATGTCCTTGTGTATCTGAAATTGGTCCTAGTGAGTTTTATATGACTGAGTTTTTTCAAAAACAGTATTTTTTATAAATTGTTAAATGCACAATCTCTCTACAACTCTGGAAAGGCTTAGTAATAAAGTCCCAAGAACCTTTAAAAAGCAGAGTACAGCTGTGGCCTGCTCTAGGATTTGTTGAAAGTCTGTGAAAGAAACAATCGCAAGGCCTTCAGCTTCCCGTGTAGAATCCTGAAGGTACAGTTGTGAAGGTGTTGATTGAATATGGTCACATGGTCACGGCCAAGCTACCAAATATAGCTAGGACTGAAATAGCATGCTAAGGGCTGGGAGTTTGAGTGAAAAATCTATATGCCCAGGAGGGAGATCGCCAGGTCCGCTTGTCCACTTACCTTCAGAGAACGGTAGCAGGTGGACTGAATCTTGGGAGGAGGGAGATGGAACGTCTCCTAAGGAAAATAAAAAAACCTGTAGGTAGTGACAATTGAGGGGCTGTTAATGAGATGGGAAAACTCCCTGTCTGGAGGGCTCCAGCATGCACGTAGAACTTTAATCAGCTGGTAAATATATTAACACGTTTTCCTTTGTATTTAGCTTTGAGAATAGATCCTTTGTTAGGTAGTTTGACAACACAGACATGCGTTCCAAATGAGAGGGGACCAGGCCCTTCTCACCACCCAGATAGCCCCATACTGACCTTAAGGGAAAATAAAAGTCATACTTGCACAAGGTTCCAAAATGAGAATGGTAAAGCATAGCACAGAATGAGTGTTTCAAGACTATGTTATCTGTATACATGTTTAGAATAGTTGTTTTGTCCTGGTGATAATTGTCCTCTATTCAAACTTCTGTCCTAAAGTTTCTGGTTTATATGAATATCAAATTGATTTATGTTATACTAATTTCTTTTTGTTGGTTGTTTCCTGGTATAGCTTTCCTTACCATTTAAAAAAATTTTTTTAAGTTTAAGAGTGGAGGGGGAGACAGAGAGAGACATAAACACACAGTATGAGTCGGGGAGGGGCAGAGAGGGAGACACAGAATCTAAAGCAGGCTCCAGGCTCTGATCTGTCAACAGCAATCCCGACACGGGGCTCGAACTTACAAGTAGCCACCTAAAAGTGGCCAAAGTCGGACATTGAACCGACGGAGCCACCCAGATGCCCCTTCCTTACCATTTTTTAACTTTTTTGTGCTTTATGTGTGCCCTTCATAAACCACACACAGTTCAGTTTTATTTGTGAAAATTTGTTTCCTACTTGGCATATTCCCTTCATGTTGCTTTTTAAAAATTATCTTTGATTCATCTTCCACTTAATCTTTTATTACTTAAAAAAAATTTTTTTTAATGTTTTATTTTTGCGAGAGAGAGACAGAGACAGAGTGCGAGCAGGGGAGGGGCAGAGAGAGAGGGAGACACGGAATCCGAAGCGGGCTCCAGGCTCTGAGCTGTCAGCACAGAGCCTAATGTGGGGCTTGAACCCGTGAACTGTGGGATCATGACCTGAGTCAAAGTTGGCCACTTAACCGTGTGAGCCACCCCGGTGCCCCCTTGATCTTCCGATATTTAAATTCTTTCCTCAGATAGTTCTTAAAAGTCTTGGTTGACTGTTGAGGATTTAGAGTGGGGGAAAGCTGGCTGGAGGCTCTGAGAGGTACCTGGGGCATATGGTTGGGAAGAACTGCAAAGTAGGAATTCTCAGTACCAGCACTGCTGACATTTGGGGCCAGAAAATTCTTTGTTGTCAGGGGCTGTCCCGTGTATTGCAGAATGTTGAGAAACATCGTTGGCCTCTACCCATTAAATGCCATTAGTATTCCCGGGCTGTGATAACCAACAATACCTCCAGACATGGACATACATTCTTTGGAGTGAAGGGTGGGGGGTGAAATCAATGTGGTTGAGGGCTGCTAATGTAAGATGATCGACATGCACAATTTGTCGGGGAGCCCCTAGTGTCAGAATTTTTGTGGTTCCTGATGGGCTGCTAGGATTTGTCTGTGGGTGGGGAAATGTACTATCTCCTGCCTGTAAAATAAAGACCTGGTTGAAAATTTTTTCTCCTTCTTCCATGTCTTCTCTTTGGGGGAAGGCTCATTTTGTTCACCAATATCCTCCCCCGCCCCTGCTCATGAACATGGCTTAGCCATAAATTGGCAGTCTCATTCTCTGACACATGATTGGTTGACAAATGCATGTGTGACAGAAATCTGACTAATTAGACCTAAGGGAGTGTTGTCACTGGTGATGGCAGAGTGTCTGGAAAAGGCTTCCTTATTATAAGAACACCTAGGATGGGTAGTTTTCTCATTGGATGGATGGTGTGGAGATTGAAGGTGAGGCCGGTTACTCCGTGCAGCTAAAGTTGAGCACACAGGACAGATGGAGAAACAACAAGGGTCCTCAGGACAACGATGAACCACTAAAAGAATCAACCCTGGAAACTAACTCTAGATTTGTTTGGCTTAAACTTCAATTTTATAAATTTCCTTACTTAATAGCTGTGCATTTGAGTCTGGATTTTTAAAAAATGGCACATGAAGCCATTTTTAACATTTTTCCAAAAGTAAGTTGCCGTTTATAGTTGTGTTGACCTCGAATAATTATTGTACATGCATCAGTCCTTTGATTCTCGGTGCTGAAAGGTATGCATATACGTACACCTATTTGAAGCCACTAAATACGGCTTTTTTTAGTCCACTAACGGCACAGTTTTTTAAACTGAAAAGAATAGTGGGTTAAGAAGAAAATGTGGTATTTTTTACTCCACTAAAGGAACATTTTTAAGCTCAAAAGAATGGTGGGCTAAGGAACAAATAAACTTTTAAATACCATAAAGAGCAAGAATCAAGAAACTGGCCAAAGCAGGAACACTATTGTTTTGACATTCTAATTATAAATACATTAGACTTGGTGCAAAACATCATCCAACCATCAGTCTTGGCGATGGTTAAGTTAATTCACTTTTTGAAGTTCAATAACTCATCTGTGAAGTGTCAGCAGCTGGGTCTTGTTAATGGTAAGCCTTTCATTCCTGTTGAATCAATTGTAAATAATAGAACCCCTCAGAGAACAAGGATGAAATAAGCATTGATTTCCAAATTGGGTGTCAGATACAGCATTAATAAAACACATTGCAACCAAACAAGTACCTAATATACTGTGATCACTGAAATAGTAATCAGGAGGAAAAAAAAATCAATGATTTTTGTGTAAGTTGCTAGTATTTTTACATTTCATTTGTGTCTATGTATCATGATACGAGATTTCTCATTTTAGCCCCTCTCTGGTTATTTAATTGTCATTATCCTTACCAACAGAAGCAGGTAGTTTTGTGTAATGTTAGATTTGTTTCACCCTTCTTCTAAATAGGTGACAAGGGTCTAGCCACGTGTTTTTGGTGTTTTTTTTTTTTTTTTAGTTGACTGATATCCATGATTTTGTTGGGTTTAATGTAATACAGTAATCATTTATAGCAAGGCACATAAAACTGCAGAAAAATGTAACCGCTCTAATAAAACTTTTAGGGAAAATAAAACTCCATAGCAGGTGTATATAAAAGTGCTTTATGCCTACAAACTCTATTTAATGTTAATGCCAGTGTGTTGAATACCACATGCGGGGTCTGGCTTGAAAGGAAAATGTGTCTGAACTGTTGATTCTCGAGCAAATGAGGTTGGAAGGGCAATGCCATGGTATCTATTAGACTGAAATATGAAAGCTGTTAGGGGCTCTGTTCATTAGGGATTTTATGAAGGCCTAGTTTGACGGAGAGTACATAATTTAAAAAAAATTTTTTTTAACGTTTATTTATCTTTGAGAGAAAGAGACGGAGCATGAGGGGGAGAGGGACAGAGAGAGGGGGACACAGAATTGGAAGCAGGCTCCAGGCCCTGAGCTGTCAGCACAGAGCCTGAAGCGGGGCTCGAACTCATGGTCCATGAGATCATGACCTGAAGTCAGATACTCAACCGACTGAGCCACCCAGGCACCCCAAGAGTACATAATTTTTTTTAAGCCATACATGGGACAGGGGTGGAAAGAGAAAGAGTGAAACTTTGATTTCTGTTTAATGTTTTAATGTCTTTTCATTTTTGAGAGAGAGAAACAGAGCCTGACTGGTGGAGAGGTAGAGAAAGAGGGAGAGACAGAATCCAAAGCAGGCTCCAGGCTCTGAGCTGTCAGCATGGAGCTGGATGCGGGGCTTGAACTCACAAGCTGTGAGCTTATGACCTGAGCCACCCAGGTGTGAAAGGGTGAAACTTTCAATAGAGCATCCTAAACTTCACCGAGTTAAAGAATATGGTTTTTTCCAAGGCTGTTCTCTAAAGATGCAGTACTGACACATAGTGGTGGTCCTTCTGGACTTGATTTTCTGTTTTAGTTCTGTCTCCTCACATCTCATTACTGATTGTGTTTTTGCCTCTTAGTCTATTGTGTTTTCCTTTGTATTTCTAGATTTCTTTAGAGAACTTCAAATAACTCTTTGAAATTATTCAAATAATGTTTTAACTGTTAGCAAATGGTCAAATACCACTGAATTGTAATCTAACGTCCTCCTTGACCTCAATCACAGACTAGTGACTCTTTATAGGAACTTCAATTCAGTGTAGATGGGATCCAAGAGTAGATGACATCCAGATGGTCACTGCAAAAATAGGAATGGAAATAACTATCCACAAGAAAGGAAATACTAGAAACTGAAGACAAGAGGTAAGGTGGCAAATGTAAAGCAACATACTTACAGAGTACAGAGAACGTGGGATCTGACCTCATTTTCTGAGCCCCCACACAAATCAACTACTGTGTATTCCGAAGAGGAAAACAGGATGGTTACAGACCTTAAATTATGCCAGGTGAAGAGTATTTGAAGGCCCTGGAAAATTTTAGCTGGAAGTAAAGAAGACTCAGACTCAGGCAGTAGTAATCTACCAGCGGCCAAAATCTGTTCCGTTAGGATGATAATAAAATATTCCAAACAAGGGGAACCTTTAATAAAAGGGAAATAGTGCCAATGACGAGGTTAGGACAACCATCATATACAAGGGCTGCCCTAAGCAGACAGGTTGTGTGATTATCCTCATTTTCAGGAGTGGTTTAAGGGTTTCAGTAGGAACAGTGGGTGGGGGGAGAGGAAAAGAGGAAAATGGATTGTTATATAAGGAAAGGATTTGTAAAGAACAGCAGGTGGGTGGCTGAAATAGGATTCCTATCTTGGGGAATTTCTAGCTAGTCAACGGCATTGCTCACATATCATTGTGGGCACATTTGTTTTATTTTTAGAGCACATGAGCAGTGGGGAGGGGCAGAGGGGGAGAGAGGTCATCTCAAGCAGGCTCCACGCTCAGTGTGGAGCCCAACGTGGGGCTGGATCCCACAACCCTGGGATCACGACCTGAGCTGAAATCGAGACAGATGTTCAACTGACTGGGCCATCCAGCCACCCCTAATGGTGAGGCCATTTAACAAGGACAGTTGAGTGGGGATTTGAGCATCAGAATTATGGTCTGACCAAATGAACTTAAATGATGATGCCAACCTTGAGAGACTATGGTTTTAAACTTTAAGTTTCATGGAGTGTTGTACTTTGTAGATCCGGTAGTTTTAAGATCCATTAATAGAATTGTATTCTAGAATGAGTGTACTCTAGCATGGCTGGAAGGTAGCTCTGAGTCGCTGACATCTGAATGAACTAATGTTTTGGTCAAAAATGAGCTGGACAGAAACCTCTGGATCCTAGTTTTAGGTGATGGGACCTACTGTTAGGACCAGTAGACTGAACTGGAAGACACAGTTAATGTATAGGTTGGAGACCTTGGGACATGCAGTAAAATTGCCTCCAAAGCAAGGCCTGTGATCCCTGGAATGCTCTTCCACTGGCCTTGTAGGGGGGCAGGATGATGATTCAGATAGCCCCTCTGAAATTCTTTACAGTGAAGTTGTATCATATGTGCGTTTCTGCAGTTTGAGCTAGATAGATCTATATGAAGTGGTGATGTAAAGCTGTCCTCTGGATTCATATGCATTACATGCCACCTATTTTATATGTTATGTGGTACTTCATAGAAGGATCTAGGGGCTTTTCAAGAATGAGCTTGACTTCACAATTTCGGCCTCATTTGCTGACCTAGCTCTGAACGCCCCCGCCCCCCCCACGCCCTCTGTACTAGGGTAGTCCTGACCTCTGTGCATCAACTCCATGAAACTGTAGGCTTCATATTCTTTGGGAAACCTTCCCCGCTAGTCATGGCCCAGAGTGGGCAACCCTATCTCGGCCTTTGGTGGCCCTTCTTGTCTATAAAACAAATCGTAGCATTGAAATGCACCAGCTCTGTGGTCTTCCATTTATGTTTTGGGTACTCCTGGCCTCTTGAACTAGACTGCCCACCTCCTGGTGGAGGGACTGAGTCGCTGATTTCGTTGGCATCCTCCAGAGTGTGGTACACCCTATGGGTGGTTATTCACTTGAGCTGGGATCCCCTCATCTTTAACTGAACAGACTGTCACGAGAGTCTCCAGATGCCCGATTTCCCAGATGAAAGTATTTAGAGATGAAACTTGGTACTTTTGGAGGCAGCCTGATTGATACAGAAAGAATAAAAATGTCTGTAAAGGGCAATAACGGGAAGGAGACCTCATTTGTGAATTTAGTTTTAGGCTGCTTTTCTGTTACGCTTGGGTGTCGGTGGTGTGTTGACCATTAGAAACAAAAGGTTTATTATTTTTAAACGTTCTCTCTCTCTCTTTAGGAGTTTTGCATACAAACTAGTTGATTTCATAATTAGGATTCATATTTGAAGTTCATATTTTTTGTAAAATAAAGTTATTAATAGTTAAAGTATTCTCACTTAAGAACCATAACATGAACTTCGCTAATTCCTGCTTTTTCAAATGACTGCCATGAAGGCATGAAAATTGGTGTTTTCTGAACACTTGCAGGTTCAGGCTCCATAAGAAAAGACCATCAATTACAAAATACTCTGTGCATAATGGGATTACAAAAAGGATTTAAAGTCACATTGCTTCCCTTAACTGGCATGCATGAGAAAAAATGATGGATGGAGAGCTTTTGGGGTTGGAAGAGAGGATACTTCTAGTAAAATGCAAAAAAAATCTGTACAAGCTATCTTTTCAATGTAGGATTTATATCTGTAGTATATTGGAAGGTAAATCTTGGCTGAGGCCAATTTATTGTAGCGCATCTCTACAGTGTATTAACTCTGAGCAGTGCTCCATAAATGGGCATGTTGAAGCTCACTTCAGGTTCCCTTGATCCTTTGTGTTGGATAAGTAATTGCACCTTCTTTGAAGCTTGGCACTATTTTCTGAAAGAAGGCATGGTTTTGCTTATGTAGAATATGAAATGGTAAGTACTTCATTAAGAGACACAGCAACAACTGAACAACAGATGGTTTCCACTTTAACGAAAGACTGATGTGCAGGCCAGCTTCTGGAATATTCTAACTGGCACAGCCGCTACTTGTAGAACTGATGGCCGCTATTATGGTTGACTGTGCATTGTGACCTCTTGAGACTTGTTTTTTCCTTCGAGTCTTTGCGTTGTGACGTAACCTTGCACCTGGCCCCTTGGGAAGACGGGATGTCCCTGACGACTCTGGCAGGTTTTGGCCTTGCCAGCAGTGGTTGGACTGTGGTGTTCGGACTCTGGCGTGTAGGAGGCGGCTAACCCCCTCAGAGGAGAGGCCGGTGCAGCGAGGATTGAGACCGAGTACCTGCAATGGCTTGTATCTGGATCTTGGCTCATACATGCTAGGTCACTAGCGGGTCCATCAGCAGTATTTGAGTGCCCATGGCATACAGGTACGTGTCGGATACTGTTAAGATTATGTGACTCTGTTAGTCCTTAAACTACTGTGAGTCTTCATTTTTAGGGATAAGGACCTTTTTTCTCGTGGTAATACCAGAATTGTCATATGTGGTCCTTTACCCACATGCTCCCACAGTTGTTTTACATAGTATATGAAGTTATTTTTTTTTTACAACATAATAGTAATGAAACATAATTATAATAGCAAATACTTGGGCAGCTCTTGGTACCTCCTAGGTATATATTTACTATATATTGACTTGTTAAGCTATCAGCATAACCCAATGAGAATGGAAGCCAGAAAAGTCACTTAGACAGGTACTAGTGGTGAAGCTCACAGTCAAGTTGCTGTTGCTGTTACTTTAAGTTTATTCATTTATTATTTGAGAGAGAGAGAGAAAGAGCGAGAGAGTGCGTGCACACAAGTGGGGGAGGGGTAGAGAGAGAGAGAGAGAGAGGGAGGCACAGAATTCGAAGCAGGCTCCAGGATTTGAGCTGTCAGCACAGACAGCGGCGCTTAAACTCACGAACCATGACATCATGACCTGAGCTGAAGTCGGAGGCTTAGCCATTAGAGCCACCCACGTGCCCCTCTGTTGTTCTTTTTAAATTTATTTATTTTGAGAAAGAGAGCACAAACAGGTGAGGCGCAGAGAGGAGGAGAGACAGAATCCCAAGCAGGCTCCACGCTGTTAGTCCTGAGCCCATGAACCGTGAGATCATGACTTGAGCTGAGATCAAGAGTCCGATGCTTCACTGACTGAGCCACCCGAGGTGCCTGTTAATTTGTTTAATCTGTAAAATGACGATGGTAATAGAATTTAACGCCAATGTTTTGGGAATTGTGGTATGTCTGGCATATGAAGTGCTTAATAAAAGTTGCGTTAGGATTTCTAATGATGGAAATAGAAGGGATACCAACTGGGTATAAAACAGTCTGATATGTATCCCATAGTCTATGGGCTTCGGTGGGGAAGGGACTGTGAGTGGTGTGGAGGATGGCTAAGCAGGGGTTGGGGAAGGTGAGAGGTACCCATGTTCTTATTTGGACCATGTACTTTAATGTGCTCCATTGGGTGACTACAACAGCAGAGTGCATAGAAACTTGACCACAGACCTCTGGTTTAACTTCATTTATAGCAAGTTCACTTTACAGCTGACAGTCCTGGATCTTATTTAACTGGAAAACAGCAACTGTCAGACTGATTTCCTCTTGATAATTTTGTAAGTTTCCTTCTCTAATTGGATAATAGAATTATTGGGAATTTTGCAAATAAAAAATGGGACAATCTGCTGAGGGCAGGAAGTGATAGCAACGTGTTGGACCACATGAGACCTACTGCACACAATCCAAGCCACATAATGTGGATTCAGCAAAATCCCTGGAGCTGCCATCTTGTTTTATTTTTTTTTTTTACTTCTCTCACATCGCTGGTATGAGTCCATTAACACAAACCATCATGATCTTTTAGTAGGTCTGCTTTTGAGTAACTCCTCCTGGGGCGGGTAAAGAAGATAGTCAACTTCATGCATTCAAATCTGGGTTTTTCCACTGGAACCATCTCACGAGAGAGAAATGTTGGCTTACAGAAAACCCTTGTGCTTGCAAACTCTAGTTCCTACACTGTTGACATTTTTTACTGTATTGGTTGAAGGGGGAACACTCAGATGAGGAAATAAGAGAGATGTATCATAACTTGATTATTTCTAAAGAAACCTATGTTGATGAAGTTACATGGTAGAAGTTGTTGACAATTACTGGTGATGTTGAAACTCAACCAAACATTGGCTTAGAAGGCTTTTAGATTTTAACTTTCTTTTTTTTTTTTTTTTAATTTTTTTTTCAACGTTTATTTATTTTTGGGACAGAGAGAAACAGAGCATGAACGGGGGAGGGGCAGAGAGAGAGGGAGACACAGAATCGGAAACAGGCTCCAGGCTCTGAGCCATCAGCCCAGAGCCTGACGCGGGGCTCGAACTCATGGACCGTGAGATCGTGACCTGGCTGAAGTCGGACGCTTAACCGACTGCGCCACCCAGGCGCCCCGATTTTAACTTTCTACTAGTGTTTGGGTAGTGTCTCCCTCCCCTCTTAAGATGTGTTAAAGTACCTCTTAAATAAGACCATGTATGTATACACAAACACATTTTTTTTTTTAAATTCATTTATTTTCGAGAACGAGAAAGAGTAGCTGGGGAGGGCCAGAGAGAGAGGGAAAGAGCATCCCAAGCAGACTCCATGTTATCAGCATGGAGCCTGATGTGGGACTTGATCTCAGCAACTGTGACCTCATGACCTGAGCTGAAACCAAGAGCCTGATGGAACTGACTGCACCATCTGGGCACTCCTACACAAACACATCTTAAAGGGATCTGCAGTTACGGGCACAAATTCTAATTTTTAATTCCTACTATGTGGTCCAAGATATGAAAGGGTTATGGAAAATAAATGTTTCATATTAAAAGAGTTGAGAATTTTGGCAAACCATTCAAAGAAGTTCCCTTCAGGCTATAAGAGTAAGAATGTAAAAAAAAAAAAAATCTGGAAAGTTTGGATTGCCATGAAAGAAATCTTTAATAATGAATCTTTGTGTAGCACATTGATATTTTCATGTGATCAGCACTACACATAATAAAGTCTGTTACCACTCTGTGTTACCCAGATGAAAATAGTGAAGAGTTAGGACAACCTAAGTATGACTATGGTTTACTTCTGTTTGCGTTAACAAGGATGTATTCTTTTCCCTTTTTTGAGGTTAACATTTTTCTGTCCTTGACAAGCAGTTGACTTAATGGTAGTGTCTGTTGTGGCTCAATGTCAACTCTGCTGACTCCTCAAGTCCCTGAGCGTGGCTGGTGTTGAATGAAGTTCCTTAGACCATTCTGTCGCAGTTACCGGTTGGGGGTTCCAGGAAAAGCAAGACCCACTACGTTGTTGATCATACGTCATACTCTGAGGATTTAAACTTGCGTATTTTGGGTAGCACAAAGGAGACTTTGAGACTCTGCCACGTTTCTGATAGAATATAGGCTTGAAATATGAGTCACCCCCCCCACCCCGTAGGATGTAAGGAAGACCTAGCTGAAAACAGCAAAATGGACTACCTTAAAGCAGTTCTTGCATAAGGAGGCTTGTGTTGTGTCCCCTCCTGACGGAAGAGTCGTTGTGTGGTCCTAGATGCTTCAGCGGTATCTCCTGATGCATGGTGGGGGCTCTGGAGTCTGACAGAGGCAATTTGAGTTTGGATTGACTTACCAGCTATGTGACCTGGACAAATGACTTAACCCTGATGAGCCTCCATTTCTCCAGCTGTGAAATGGGGATTATTAGGGTATTGGACGTATGCCCATCAGCAGCCTCTGTGAACTGTGGCTCAACACTCGTGAGGAATGTAGCACATGGAAAAGCTGGGTGCATTTACATCTGTCTGCAATGTTGTGGCCAATGCAGCCCATAAAATTTGACTTTATATCACTTAGTACCAAGGGTTCTGGAGCCCAGGGTGCCTGTGCTTGAATCTTAACCATAGGACTTACGAACGACTTGGGCAAGTTACTTGGCCTTGGTTGTGCTGCTTTTTTCCCATCTCCAAAATGGCAAGAATGACAGCAGCTCCATTAGAGGCTAGTTGTGAGCATTGTAACATCATGATTTAAAGGCTTTATCTGCATTTCGCCGCATGTGGTAAACATCCAGTCGGGGTTGCCTGCTGCTTACCTACCCCACTCCCTGTAAGTATAGAGTGAATCCTAATGAACATTAGCCATATTAGAACTTTCCATTGTGGCTAATTAAACACAGGCATTAATGGTTGGGGGAAGAGAGGCAATAGACACAGGGGTTGGTAAAGAAAAGTCTACCCATTTCCTGGCTTAGGAGAAATGAGGGACGAAGCAGTGAAACATTGTAGCCTTGGGTATGTTGAAGAGTTAGATGGAGCACGTACCTTCTTTACCTGTGAAGGACGCTGAGGAGCATCACCTCTGAGGCTGCCTGCAGCTGGGTGCATACCCCGAAATTTCAACTATCTTGAGTTGCCTTTGATTCAGCAGATGTGTCCAAAGAAGTAGGTGAGGCAGTGGCTGAGAGCCTGCCTGAGGGGATTGCTGGTATGAGGAGAGTGGAAGGCTGCCAAGAAGACCGTTCCTGGGGGCAAGTGAGTAGGTCAGTGGGTTGAGATCTGACATCGGCTCAGCTCATGATCTCCCAGTTCATGAGTTCAAGCTCCACATCGGGCTCACTGCTGTCAGTATGGAGCCTGCTTCAGGTCCTCTGCCCGCCCCCCTCTCTGCCCCTTCCTGCTTGTGCACACAGGCTTTTCCCAGCTGGACTTCGGAGGGAGTAGGAACTCTTCTCTGTTTACTTAACAAATGTGGGCAACCATATGTGGATGATGTCCTTTCAAAAAAAACCCCATATTTTTGCGGGGATAACGATCTGGTGGGGTAAGCCATCTCTGCACATCGGGGGATGTTCCAGGGCAAAAGTAGTCTGGTGGACCAGGACCTAGCCTCCAGGGAGCCCAACTTCTCTGTCCTGAGATGGGCATCCCTTCTCCCTTACTTGAATGCCATCTTAGGAAGAAAGCAATGTGGGTGACCCTCCCTAACCGCACTCCTGCTGCTCTTAGGGAGAAAATAGGTTGGAGGTAGAGGACTGAGAGCTTAGAGAGATGGTACCTTTTTATCCAAGGGAGCTGAACAGTGTCCCTGGAGACTTGTTAAAGCTTAGTCAAATTGACATCATAAACTGGTCAATTATTTCCCTCCGTCAACCAGATGGAGGGGACTTAGGGAGGAAGGCAGTTTAATTGAGACCAAATAAAAATACCTCCTTTTTCAACTTCCACTGTAAATTAAACTTTGCAATCAGGATAGGCAAAATGTGGCTTTTGTGAGTTTGTCTGTGAGCGTTTTCCAGGGAGAATGACCAAGACAGTCATTTCCTCGTCAGAAGAGAATGTGACTCAAAATCCAGAGTCTATGGTTTTGCCAAAGATTTACCAAGGAAATTTGGATGCTTCCTCCCCAATAAAAAGCAAAGGCCTGTGGTTACCTCTATTTTTGCCAGCATATATTCGTATCACATGTGCCACGAAAGAAACATACAAGATGCACACCAAAAAGCATATGTTAAATTCATGATCTAATGTAATAAAGGGATGGATGTTGAGAGGTCTGAGGCTTTCTCTGGGACAGAACGTTGTAAATGAACTTGGGGCAGTTGCTTTTCATACAGGACGGTATTCTGAGTCTTGATAGTGGCCATATTCAGAGTGGCTGATGGATAAAATTCTAGGTGTTTTTTCTGTGCCAGGCACGTGTGATACTGGGGTGGCATTCGGGTATTAAGGGCTAGAGTCCTTTATGTATCAGCCTAAAAGGGGAGATTCTTTGAGCCCAAATAAGGACAGCCACTTAATGACAACTTCTCACCATTCACATGGGATTAACTCGCACCTGAACTGTGCTGAAAGAAAGATTGTGTGAACCCATTCGCAGGCTTGACCTTGACAAACAATGTGGTAGTCCCATTGGAAAGGATTGCCTTTTTTTTTTTCCTAAGGGATATTATTTATGTATGGTTGCCCAGATTTGTTAAGTAAACAGAGCCTCAAAGCAGAGGAATAAAATGAGCTCTTGGAATAGGTGGTCTAATATTCATTTAAATGCTCAAGACGTTATTCACAGCTTTAATTTGTTGAACACCCACTCTGTACATGGTACTGAGAGAGATGAATAATACAGGGCTTTTGACCCTAAAGATCTTACCCTAGCAAAATAAAAATAATGCATGTATAAAAGGGCTTTTACGTATGTAGTCATGTGCATTTTCTAGGAGGAATGTTGGAGCTTACTAGCTTTTCAAACAAGCCAGTGACTCGAAAAGGTCAAGAGCAGTTGAAGTTTCAGTCTACGTAATGTAAGCCTGTGCTTTTCGGTGATCATTATTCAGAAAGTTCTGGGATTTAGTCTGCTTTAGGCTAGCCATGATAAATTTATATCCATAAGAAAAACATTCAATTATTTAGCCTATTTTTAGAGTAGCCACGATATCAAATAGGTGTTAGGTGCCAGAGAGACACGTAAGGAAGGCGTAGTACTTGCTCTCAAGGAGTCCGATGAGAACATGGGGTACAAGCTCTCGCAGAGGTTTGTGCTGAGGGGATGGGGAAGAGGAGAGGCAGTGAAGCTTCTCAAAGAAGTATCCTTTAAGTTGCAGAACATAGATGGAGGGGCTAGTTTTCCTCTTTCCTTCAGCCGGGAAGATGTACGTAAGTTATCCACTTTATTGAGTTAAGGAAGGTGAAAATGAATCATATAGGACTTACTCCTCTTTATAACACTTAGGAAAGGAACGCTGACTATTGATTACCAGGTAATATGCTAAGTGCTTTGCTAAGAATTATTTGATTTAGTCAACCTTTAAGATAAAGGAACTGAAGGTAAGAAATTTGTGGACTAGTATCACCCGGCTAATTCTTAAAACAGGTTGAGTAAAAGTAGATGTGATCAATTTATTTAGATTACAGGCAGCTCCCAGTTAGATTGGGATTATGTTTTTTTCAAAAGTTGCTTCTTTGCAACCTGAGTTCCAGATTAGTGGTTCTTAAACTTAGGTATGTATCAGAATCAGAGATCTCATTAAGCAGACTTAGGGGTCCTACTCAGTTTCTGACTTAGTGGGTGTGGGGTGGAACCCTAGAATTGGGGTCCAAAGAACATGGTTCAGTGCTATAAATGAGATTATTTTTCAGTGTTTAAAATGTACTCAAGGGGTTCTTGGGTGGCTCATTCAGTTGAACGTCTGACTCATGGTTTCAGCTCAGGTCATGGTCTCACGGTTTGTGGGTTCGAGCCCTGCACCGTGCTCTGTGCTGACAGCACGGAGCCTGCTTCACATTCTCTCCCTGCCCCTTCCCTGCTCGCTCTGTCTCTCATTCAAAAATAAAGTTTAAGGAACAATTTTTTAAAAAATGTACTCATGGACTAGTGATGAGCATACTATTTTTCTTTCCATATGCAAATGATCCCTATCCCATTTGATCCTTGCAATTGGGTCTATTCAAGGAAACTGAACCCTTTAGGATGAATATTGAAAACTACCCAAGGTAATAAGTGCTGTTAAGGATATGGAAGAACTGGAATGCATCTGTAGTAGAAGACAGTATGGAGGCTTACCCCCCGCCCCCCCCCCAAATCCAAAAAAACACAACAACATAGAATTAACATGTGTTGCAGCATTTCAATTCCCAGGTGTATTCCCAAAACAACTGGAAGCAGGGACTCCGATTTCTGTTTGCACGTCTATGTTCATGAGGGCAGTAACAGTAGCCAAAAGGTGGTAACAGCACACTGGTGTTTACCAGGGACTTGGGGGAGGGGAGAATGGAAAGTTAAAATTTGATGTGTACAGCTTCAGTGTAGGATGATGACGTTCGGGGGATGGGTAGTGGCGATGGTTGTACCACATGGTGAGTGTGCTTCATGTCACAGAATTGTACACTTAAAAAATCATTAAAATGGAAACTTTTAGGTCTATTTTTTTTATCATAAAAAAGGGACTGGAAGGAGTATTGCACATCTCCTCTGTCTAATCTCCCAAGTCATGGTTGCATAGTCTAGACCGTCTTGTTTGAATGACTGAAACTTAGGATGTATCTACCCCATCGTGGAAAGTAGACCTCTGTTTTAGACATGTCAAATACCACATTTTGAGCCGTTACGGAAACTAACCTTAGAAAAATGATGTGAATGTTGAACTTGCCCAGAAGTTAACCCTTCACATCCAGCCAGGGGGCCAGGCTTCCAGGAAAAAAACAGGTCTCCATTTGTCTGAATAGGAAGCCATTGTCCATTAAGTTGAGCTCATAGAACATGGCTGCAAGTCAGAGGCTGTCTCATTTGGCATCCCTGATGTCTGTCTCTGACACTTACGGCTAAATTACACTGCTGCTAATTAAATAAACTTGTAAAGCCAGCCTCATACCCTGCCTCTCCTCCTCCATAAAGCAGGGCATTGCCATTTTGGGTAGTTGTCCATATCTATCATCTCAGAATTTCTAACCTTAGGCATAGCTGTTTAACTCAATTAAATGTGACTGAAGTAAACTTGGTTGAAAAACCTAATCGTAAAATAAATACATAGAGTGAAATGCTCAGGGTGATTTCTGTAGCTCAACTTGAGGCTATGCATTTTGGGCAGCATGTGTGGTTCTTGATCATGGCATTTTTCAAAAGAAATCTCTTTTGTCTGAATTACCCTTTTTCAAAGGGGAAGATGGCTCCTGAATTAAATACTCTGCTTTGGCCTTAATAAAAATTTCATCACAGTAAAGTGACCAAGTTTAATCCTTGCAAATGCCATAAACTATATGCTCTAGAAGTATATTAAAAACCAAAGACTACGTTTTAAAAGATAAATTAGGGTTTAAGTATTAATCTCCTACCCAATATTTAACCTAATTTGATGTGGTTTTCATTCTTTCTGTGTCTTTCATTTGTTTTACCCAGTAAAATCTTAAAACCAGGAAGGACTTTTATCTAGGAAATACCTCGATGCGTTCCTTAGAATACGGTGTTCTGAGAGATGTCAATTAGTTTTTTCTCTTCAAGCAAGTCTTGTTTTGTCAGGTAACTATGACAAATTTTGGTTTAAATAAGACTTAAAAAACACAAACTATAGGACTTCTAAGAACCTTTACTTTCTAACTTTTACATGGTGAATTGCTGAGAAGAAACTTAAAGAATTAAGTCCTCCACAACATACTCATGGAACCTTTCTTTCCCAGAGACATCTTTTAGAGGTAGGGGAGAATAAAATGGGCTTTGAGAAGGCCCAACTTCCTTCCTAGGACAAATGGAGGAATTAAAGTCTTCAAGCTTTATGGTTTATTAGGTATTCTGTAACCTTGAGAATACATGGGTTTTCACTTCAGGGTAGAAAGGCATGGGCTGAGAAGCCAAGCCCAGAGTTGCAGTCCCTACTCTGTTAGTTGGCTGGCTGGGTGTCCTCAAACAACTCTGTAACACTGACGCTTCCTCACTGGGTTGGAACATTGGTCCCTCCCATACCTTTACTCAAAGCATTAAGATGATGCTTTCAAAGTAGCCTTGAAACCATCGAGCACATTTGCAGATCATTGTCCCGAGAATCAGTACAGTTGGAAAAACAGCTCTGATACTTTTTCCTTGATTATATTAAGATAAAAAACTTTAAACTATGTTATACTCCATGTAATCAGAGCGATGTCTAAAAATAACCCTACGTAGAGAACAAATAACATTGGAAGACTTGCAGCCCAGATGTTGACCATATTTTGCTTTGGTAACGGTTTGGGTTGAGTAGTTGTACTTTGTAACTTTCAGTAATTGAAGTACTATTTCTTCTGATCAGCTGTATTGTCTAGGATTCCTCCATCCCCTGCAGTAGAAGCTCATACTGTGGTGGCTGTTGGTAGCTTTGTGCTGCGCCATGTTCAACACGTTGTTTTTGTCTTGCTTATTGCAAGGTGTCTAGGTCCCACTACTTGGGGGAACACCAGGTCCCACAACTGCATCCTGGGTTGGAGGGATGGAAAAGCTACTTTTTGGAAGGGTTGTGCAAACTGAGCAAGGGAGGCCCTTCTCAATAAAATTGTACTCACAATTCATTGGCCAAACTTTTGTTTTATGACCACCTCTTGATTAGGGTGGCTTGGAAAATCAAGTGTGTTTCTGACTAACTGCACATAACGCTTTAAGTGTGGTCCCCAGACCAGCATCAGCATCACCCATGATCTTGTTAGGTAAAATCTTCCGCCTTACCCCTGACCCTTTGTCAGGACTAGCTACTTAATATGTGAGGTGCAGTGGAAAATAAAAACGTGGGGCCCCTAGTTCAGAAATGATTCAGAATTTCACAACAATAACAACAGAGCACTAAATCAAGTATGGGGTCCCATGTAGTGCCGAAGGTCACATACCCATGAAGCTGGCCCCGTCGTGTGTAATACAAGGTGTAAGCAGCCATGCTCAGGTTTGAGAACCACTCAAAGAATAGGTATTTAATTATTTCCCAGACCTTCCACCTTCTCAAGAAACCTGCTGGGCTATTCGTAGAAAGATTCAGTCACTGATGAGTCATGTGAGAGGCAGAATGTTCTATGATTTTCTTTTCTATCGGTGAAAAGCATCTCTTGACATCTGGGGACAAAAGCCCAGTGGGAACCGAGTAGGACCTGGAGGAGGTTCTGCCAGCCGACAGCTGTGGCCGAGGATAAATTTTAGCCTAAAAATCTGGATAGTGTTGCTCTCCTGATGAATGGCTGTTTCAAGGGGTTAAAAAAAATTGCAGATGAGCCTTCAATGAAAGTAAAATTAAAGTCATTTATCCCAGATCATTTGGAAATATCAACTTCCTTCTTAAAGAAAGAAAATATAATAAAGCCCTTTCATAAAGATATAAAATATTTAACATGTGACTTCTGCTTTGTACCAACATCCCCTCTTAATGGTCCCATTATTTTGTTGTGTTTAACTCCAATGAAAAATTTAGGAGGAAGGATGGGCAAATGGTGAACCCAAATCAGGATTCCCTCCCCCTCCAAATCTGTGATTACATCACTGGCCCATTTATATTGTAAGACATTTTTACGATATAAGCATTTTTTCATTTGGACAGCAACCATAATAAATTGAAATAAAATTCAGTCTTGATTGATGTTGTAAGTGTCATGTACAGGGCAAGTGCCATCTATTAAGTGTGGTTTGCCAGGGCAACAATAAATAGTAGCGTTTGAATGTTTTTCTTATTAAGGAGAAAACCAGTCAGTAACGTGGGTTTTGTGGACCCCAAGGCCTGCGGTAAATGGAAAATGCCTGCCGCCATGTGTGACTCCTTCCCTGGCTTTAGGACAAAGGTGGTCCAAAGGCTGCAAGAACGGGTTTTTTTTTTTTTTTTTTTTAAATTAGGATCAACTATTACAGTTTGTGGAATGAAAGCGAGAGGCTGATTACAACATAATGGAGTGTACCGTATTCATCTCTTTGAAATATGACCTCACCCGGCCTTTTCCATTTTACAATCGATTCTCTCATTCCCTTAATGAACCTTTGCGTTCATGAGTCTTCCTTGGAAGTATGCACATGAAATATTGCTGGAGCAAAGAATAATTGTCTGCCAAGTAAGTAAGAACAAAGTGCCTCTCTTGTCGTTTGGTTCAATAACATTAGAAACTGTTAATGCATCATGTTGGGCACCGTATTGTTTTGCTTAATAATTATCTAATTTGCCAAAGCTTGCTTTAAAAAATGTTTTTTGAAAGCTGGCACAATAGAGTCGTTTGCCTGTTTCTCTAAAGATGGGAGGAGAGGCTGATGTAAATGCATTTAAACACAACTTTCGTCCTTAAAAGTGTTGCCAGGCAGGTCTAATTTGGGCAAAGTAGCACATCGGGTTTGAGCAGATACTGTGAAAGGGTGTAATAAAACTGAAGGGAATAGTTATTGCTTGTAACAGAAAGGAATGCAAAACAAGAAGTATAATTCTTGGGTTTTTGAGTAATAATCCATTTGCATGATTTGGAATGCATACATACGAGGCTCATTGATCCAGTATTGGAAGACAATAGGATAGATTTTACATAACCCAAGACTTAAAATATATTCGAATCTCCTCTTTTTTCCCTCCACCAGGAGGAATTAAACTGTGCTCTCTTAAATGTTAGGTATGTGATTCTGTGTAAAGTTGGCAAAAAAGTTGGCGTGAATGGCATGAGAAAGGAAACCACAGGACTGAACTGTGATCGCACTTGTCCACGACATAAAAATTTCAAAGGCTTGTCCTTTCTCGGGAAGCAGGGCAATAGGACTGTCAGTGTGTGCCTGGCTGTTTAAATTGAGCCCAGGAATATTACAGGTGGACGCAAACCAGTGGAATTAGGAAATTCTTCACAGAAAATAAAAAGGAGATACAAGCAGTGATCCCTACTTGTAAGGGGCCCCTATCTGAGATAAGGGGAATAAGAGCCCAGAAATCTAAGCCTATGGGAAGAGTAAAAAGAACCACATAAGTGCAAGGCTACCAAAGCCTATGGTCATCAGTTCTTAAAAACATATATAAAGTGTAAACCATGCTCATGTTTGAGGATAGTGAATAACATTCCAAATACTGGTCTGGCATATCTGTTACCTCCTTTCTTGGTCTAAATCTCCTGATGCTTAGTTAGGTTTCCTTCAGGGAGCTTTTTCTGACTGGCAAGGGGAGGAAGCAATTCCTCTTTGATCTCACTTTCTTGGAGGTACTTGAAAACTATACAAGCATGAGGCCTTTATGTATAGTTGACGGTTTATTGAGCATATTTGCTCATCAGGCGCTAAATGTTTCTCCCTACGTTTTCGTCTAACCCCCTACATAGCAGACACTATTATCTATTTCACTGAGCTGCGGGAGGGTTAAGTAGCTTGCCCACGTTCCTACAGCTGGCAAGTAGCAGATCTAGAATTGGAGCACAGAATGATCTGTCTCCAGAGAGCATGAGCCCTGATTCCCCAAACACCTCTCCTTTAGTTAGGTTAGGTGTTTTGTTTGTTTGTTTTGTTTTTTTCAATGGATATGGCATGCCTCCCTACCTAAACTCTAAACCCTTCTAGAGAAGGTAAATGAATCATTTTGTCCACACTCACCTCAGCTGGAGCCAGTTCTTTCCCAGTTTTGGTCCACTTTACAAAAGATACACCACTCACTCTCCCGAATCTTGTCAGGGCTCATTGGTAGGGCATTGAGATCTAGACCTGTTGAGGGCCATCTGAAGTGATTGAATTGGGTCGTGTGTTGAATTTCTGAACTTAAACACATTGTAGAATTGATTGAGAATGATGAGGTGATTCAAGTACTTCCCCTTTTGTCTTCTGATAAAAAGGATGGTTGTCTCCTGGTTTGTCTCTAGCAGAAAATGACATGGTCCTCGAAGGAATGTGTGACCTGTGTGTTTGAAATAAAAATATTGAAATCCTACCTTCGGTAAATGTAATTTTGCTTATTGGTTTGACAGTGAGGACTGACCATGCTATAATTGGGTTATATTGTGGGTATTTATGTGAATTGTATGCTCCAAATTTGTAGTTGAGAGGTTTTAGTCAAAGTACAAAGTGCAGATGAGATCAAAGTATTTCGTCATCCTTACATGGGGAAAGGTGTTTTTAATTAACTTACAAATCTTTGAAAGTGTATGGAGATAAATCAAAGGTCTCTAAGCAAGAGTAATAGGAATAATTAAGTCATTTAAGTCTTAGAAACATGATTTAGATGCTTCCAAAGTTTACTGAAAAATTTAAAGCTTCACATCACTAAAAGGTTCTAATAAAATTCTTACGTGCAACATCTATAAGAATTTTTTCTTAATTTTTTTTAACGTTTATTCATTTTTGAGACAGAGAGAGACAACATGAATGGGGGAAGGTCAGAGAGAGGGGGAGACACAGAATCCGAAACAGGCTCCAGGCTCTGAGCGGTCGGCACAGAGCCCAACGCGGGGCTCGAACTCACGGACCGCGAGATCATGACCTGAGCCGAAGTCGGACGCCCAACCGACGGAGCCACCCGGGCACCCCAAGAATTTTTAATATTCAATGTTAAAAACAGGGTAATGATAATAATTTAATGGAAAATAATAATTTTTCACAGTAGGACAACCTTTTGACCATAGGAGATACCAGTCGAATGAGGCATGCTGGTAAGAAGTAGGATGGGACTATAAACCTACAAATACACAAAGACAAAATTCTGAAGTAGGTCACTGGAACACAGTAACTGCCGTCCGGTGATTCAGAGCTTCTCCAGAACATACTGTGTTCATGGCTGTGTGAATGACACCTATCTCGGGAAGCATTCAAACGATTTGGCATCTATGCTGAACC
Organism: Acinonyx jubatus; assembly: GCF_027475565.1. Classification (NCBI taxonomy): domain Eukaryota; kingdom Metazoa; phylum Chordata; class Mammalia; order Carnivora; family Felidae; genus Acinonyx; species Acinonyx jubatus. The sequence continues at coordinate 139,172,837 of NC_069384.1, forward strand.
TTTGTTCAGAATCTCTCCAATGTTCTGGGCAGGTGATCTTACCAGGTTTAAACAGAATGGGCTGTAAGAGCCCAGGGACGCCCTGATTGATCAGGGTGATTTGCTTTGTGACTGAGCCCAGGATTACCAGCCAAGGTTCAGGCTCTTCCAGCCCTTTTCCAAGCCGAAACAAGTCTTCTGTTAAAATGAGAGTATAATGCATCAAGTTACACACATTAAATATATGTGGTCTTTTGTATCACAATTATACCTTAATAAAGCTGTTATTTAAAAAAAAAAATGAGAGTGTAACTGGGGGAAAGTGGCAAAGTGTTATCTTTTTTCTTTTTTTTAAAATATTTCTTAGTGTTTATTTTCGAGAGAGCGAGAGCCAGAGAAAGCGTGCAAGTGAGAGAGGGACAGAGGGAGAGAGAGACAGACACAATCTGAAGCAGGCTGAGCTGTCAGCACAGAGCCCGATGCGGGGCTTGAACTCATGGAACACGAGATCATGACCTGAGCAGAAGTTGGAGGCTTAACCAACTGAGCCACCAGGTGCCCCATTTAAAAAAAAAAAAATGTGTTTAATGTTTATTTTTGTGAGGTTTCTTCTTTTAATGGCATAAAGTAACTGAAAATGACCAGTAATGATGGACCGTTGGAAGAAAGTCAGTAAACTAATGTTAATGGATCACCTCTTAAGAGGAGAGAATTTTATACTAAATCTGTTCAGGCCCTTGATACTCCAGAATCAAGGGATATATCCTCTTTCTGATAACTTCTCAGGGCATGGCCAGTAAAGGGAGCTATATTTTAAGAAGCATCACTGTTTTGTGTTTGGGAAGATAAAAACTGACATTTATTTACCATGCATTTTAAAAGAGACTTTGGACTTGGGGAAAAAACAAACATTTTTGCTACTGTCATGTATAATATTTCTCGTAAGATGGACTACAAAACAGGAGTTAGGTAGGTACTCAAGTCACCAGTCCTAGAAGAAAGAAACACACTTTGAAGGAATGCTGCTACTCTGTAATTGTTGTATCCGGTCATGTTTGAAGTCATTACCAAGTTAGCCTCAACTTCCAGGTGTTTAGTGGAATCAGTCGTTTTCCTTACGGTGGGGAAAGTCGGATGTTAATTCCAAAACACTCCAAATGCTGGAATGCTTTACTCTGGCATTTGTTAACCCAATGGGGACTATGGCTGAGCAAGTTCTTTAACTTTCCTCACCCCTAAAGGGGGAAAGATCGCAGTATTTGGGGGATCAAACGGTGGTGTGTCAGTCTGTGTGTTCATCTGAGTCCTTGGAGAAGCAGATGCCGAAATGGGATCAAGTATGCAAGGATGGGCCCAGGAGACCTGCCTGTGCTCGACCATGGGGAGGGAGCTAGGGAACATCAGGAGAGCCGGGGTCTGCGGCGAGGCACAGCAGACCCCACGGCAGTCAGAGGGAGGAAGGCGTGTAGACCTCCGTACAGTCCAAGGAAAGCTCAGCACAGCAGCTGGGGGCTTTGGGACTGGAATGTTCCCATGGCTGGTGGTCTGTGAGGTGCAGTCAGTGACCCAGAACAGTTGAAAGGGTCTGGCATGGGGCAGGTACCTGGTTTCGGTTTGCATTGCTCTTTATGTTTTGAGTCCTGGTTCTTTCTTCCATGGCTTCAGTTTAGTTTGTTTTCTTAAGCTGTACTTTGCTCTCCTCCATTTAAAAAAATAAAAAAAAATTAACCAAAGCCTGTACCACCTTGCCGACTTAGAGAATGGTGAATCTCTGACTTTCTTCACAGATGGTAGAGTGAAAAGCCATCTCTTCCTTGTATTGGACCCTTGGGGGTTCCTGATTTGGTAGCTTCCAATGTGATTATAAGGGTAGTAAAAATGAGTTTCTAAAATACAAATCCAATTATATCTGGGTTTTTTTCCTCACCGTTGTCTTAAGGCCAAACGTAACCTTTTAGCACACCATGAAAACTTCTGCTTACTTCGTGTCTGACCACATCTGTTCTCACTTGGCTCATCTTTCTGCTCCAGTGATAGTGGTGATGTTACTCAGCATTCATGGACTGACTCACTCCTCTCTGCAGCCTCCTGCTCTTTGGGGATGGAAATGGACATTGCTCTGGGCAGAGCAATGCTGTGGAGGGGGGTGGGGGGATGACTGGGGCAGGGCTTGGGACAACCTCTCTCTCTCTCTCTCTCTCTCTTTTTTTTTTTTTTTTTACACTGGACAAAAGGATAGTTTAAGCTGTTGAGCATGTAAGCATTTTGTCCCTTGCCCTTCTCTCCTTCTTCCCCCTGGAAACCTGGAGAAGCAGCAGTTATCTTGAAAGAGACCACAAGATTGAGGAAGAATCCCACCTTATAGGGATTGTAAACCATAGACATTGATAGAGCCTAGATCCTTAAAAGCGTCATTGATCAGCTGTACCAGCCAAATATACCTCTTGTCAGATTTCTTCCATGAATTTGGTTAATATCTATCTATACTGGCTAGTGAGGTTTTTTGTTAGAAATGTAAGCTTGAGGGCACCTGGGGGGCTCAGTTGGTTGAGTGGCCTACTCTTGATTTCAGCTCATATCATGAGCTCACAGTGCATGAGTTCAAGCCTTATGTTTAGCTCTGTGCGGACCGTGTGGAGCCTGCTTGGGATATTTTCTCTCTCTCTCTCTCTCTCTCTCTCTCTCTCTCTCTCTCTCTCTCTGTGTCTGCCCATCCCCTGCTGTATCTTTCTAAGTAAGTAAACTTAAAATGGTAATCTTGACTATTTCACCATAGTTGTATTTCACATCTCAAAACATCTAAGATGTGATGTTTTTTTTAATTGTGGGTTTCCTTGTCTAGACAAGATAGTGAACTGACATTTCTTCTTCGGTTTACTATGTTCAAGGCATAGAGTTAATCCCTGAGACACAGAGATAAAGTCCCCAGTGCCTTTTAGAAAATAGGTACAACTTAACAAAAAATAAGACTGAAGGAATGAATTGTTGATAAACCCTACAGAAAGGGAACCTAATCAAGGCAGAGAGGGTGTTGTGGATATCTGAGTATAAAAACAGCCAAGTGGAAAGATTGAGTGATGGTAGTTAAGAGTATGTGCAATGTTCTGGAAGCCAGAGGGAGCACACCGTATTCAAGGAAGCAAAAGAAGTTGAGCATAGTTAGTGGCTAGAGCTGAAAGAAAACCGTGGTTAAGTGATAGAGAGGAATAGGAAAAAGGAGGCCTTGCAGCTGATCAGGAGTTTGGATTTTATTGGCAGTGTTGAGGATTAAGCTGGGATAGGTTAAAGAGGATTGTGTGGCCCCATTTGTGCTGTAACAAGCTTGCCGTGGCTAGTAGCTGGACAATAGGATGTATTTAGTGGAGAGGACTGTCAGATTCCAGGGAGAGATACTGGAGTTTTGAGATCTAGTTACAGCAGTGGGTTTGGAGAAGAGTGGGTGGGAACTAGTGTTTGGATTGACTGGGTGTCAATGACGGTGGCAGAAGGAAAAACCAGAATGTGTCCTAGATTTTTGGCTTAGACAAAAAAAGGTATTACTAACACTTGGTGAGAATGTAGATGAAGCGTGGAGCACAGGAATCACATTTAGCATTAACCATTTCTGTTGGATTGGGTTTAGTGAAGGAAGAGAAGGAGATGAATTTTGTATGGGGTGAATTTGAGAGGCCAAAAAATCATCAAGTGAAGAAAAGCAGTTGGAGTATTTGGTGCTGAGCTGGAGATACTCAGAATTACTCATTGAGTTGGCCAGTATTTATGGAACACCCACCATGGGATACGTATTGTACTAGGCACTGGTGTGTCAGTGGCAGTTGAATCCACAAGAAAAGGGCCATGGGCAAGCCCCTGAGGACCCAGAATATTTAAGGGTGACTGGTAGTTTTCAAACTTTAGTATCAGAATCCCCTGAAGGACTTATTACGACGAGTTGCAAGCTTCCACTCCAGAGATTGGACGCAGTAAATCTGAATTAAGGGCCAGGACTCTGCATTGGTAATGCTTCTGGTCTAGGGCTATACTCAAAGTAGACTGGAGAAGGAAGTTGGCTGTAGAGGACTGAGAAGGAAGAACTAAAAGGGATAGGGAAGAAAACAGAAGTTTTGAAAAGGAAGCAATAGGCCTGTTAAACATGGGTGACAGCGCCAAACAGTCAAACTAAATCAAAAACATGTGCATTTGGTAAATTGGACAAGAGAAGCCAAGCAGGTGGATGAGGAAGACGAGAGTAATGTGAGTAGTAAAGACAGATGGGATAATGTGGTAAGTCAACCTAAGAAATTTGCCTTTCTTCAAGTGGCTCACTCAGTTAAACATCTGACTCTTGATCTCAGCTCAGGTCATGATCTCAGGGTGGTAAGTTGAAGCCCACATGAGGCTCATTAGGGTGTGGAGCCTGCTTAAAAAAAAAAATGCTTCTCTCCCAAATAGACTTTGAACACATCAATTCCCCAAATTGCTTGGGTGGAGTAGATGAACTGTACTTAAATGGAAAGGTTCTTATGGGAAGTGTTTGGTAGGCAAATAGTTTACTATTTAACTACAGTAAAATTAACCACATTTGTTTTTAGCAACATCTCTCCGTGTTGCTACGCAAACGAACTGCGCACATTGCTACTGAAATCCACTGAGCAATGATTGCCAAAATTAATTGACAACGACACAACTTTTTGTATGACAGCCTTAGGGGCGACCAGTCCAAGAACACCCCTTGGAAATAATTCCTCTGCAACTTTGAAACTTACCTTGGATTGTGGAAGTCACTGAGGAGGAAGGTCTCATACCTTGATCCACCTCCCAGAAAAGCTTGGGATTTCAGTGGGATCCTTTGGTTCAGGGTAGGATTATGCATAAGTCAGAGACGTCAAGCAGCCTATCTGTGCAGTATTACAGTATATTCTAAGTCTTTGGATGGATGGTAGACACCTTGGAGAAAAACTGACTCTTGTCCAGGTATTTGGTCTCCTGGAGGTATACTTTGATTTTTATCATCGGAATGACTTAAAGCATTTCTTAAATTCTTCTTCTAAAAGGTGTCTGATGTAAAAGATAACCTATGTAACATACAGTAGCTATATATTTTAGTGTTATTTATTGCAAACACCTTTCTTCTTTAAAAGACCTAGCCAAATCTATACTGGAAGAGATTGCAGTTACCATATGCTCTGTACCTTGAAAGCCAATACGCGCACAGCTTCTGTCAAGGAAAATCAATGAAGCAAGAACCTTAACAATTGGGATCTTCTCATTGATAAGACTAATACTTCTTGTATGTGGCTTACTTCGACATAATGAACAAAATTCAGCTGCTTTGCTTTGGAAATGGTTTTCTGCAGAGCAGAAATAAGGTCAAATCAAGGACCTTCTTGAGAGGAGGATAAATCGAGTGGATAAATATAGGCCTTGACTAACTCTAAAATTCTGTAATTCTGGACAAGTAACCAGACCTATATTTTTGGGCAAAGAGCACTGTTAATTCACATCATACAGAAGATCTAGGGAGAAAAAATGAAAAAGGAAAGACTTTGACCTATACTGGTCCTTAGTGTCTGTCTTTACTTTCTGGTGATGTAAACTATCAATATTAACAGAACCAGGTGACTCATTGTTGTTTGAGTAAGATGTCAAATTTTACCCAGTGTCTGTGCCTTGACCCACCCTACCTTCCCATAGCCTTCACCTGTCCGGGTGCTGTCCCCCACCCTGATGTAACTGAATCCTCATTTCTCCGTGTGTTTCTTAAAAGGATGCAATGGACGTGCATGCTGTTAATATCGATCCCTATCAATAAGTTAGATGTTCTATATGTTACATATGTCTAACATATCTATCTAGAGATGTTCTACGTGTTAGAAACGTCAGAGCATTTTTACAAAGAGTATGTTTTTCATGATAACTTTGCAATCGTGATGGCCTGTTTATAGAGAAGGGGAGCAAGTTTACAAGAGGGTGAAGGCCAATAAGTGGTAAACTAGGGTCAACTCAGGATTTAGGCTACAAATTTTCTATTCCAGACTCTTACTTGCCTGTGTCTCTCCTCACTGTGCTACAGGCACTTACTTATACATTTATTCACTAAAAAAAAAAAAAAAGATGACTGAGCATCTATTTTATAATGTATCTTTCTACAATCTGAATTAGCACATACACAGTAAAACAGAAGAGTGACATTAAGGAAACATGGTGGTCATCTTAATTTTTTTTTTTCCCTCAGCATGTTGACGTTTAATATTTTAAAGTTGACTAACCGCTAAATGTAACAAGCTATGAGGAAGTGGGTTTTGCACATGGTGCCAATTTCCTATATTCTTCCTGAGTTGGTGTGAGTATGTCTTCTGGCTTAGAAACATTTATTCTCATCTTCATCTTTTCACATTTTTACTTTGTCTCTAAGGCTCAGTTTTGTTTTTTTTTTAATTTTTTTTTTTAACGTTTATTTATTTTTGAGACAGAGACATCGCATGAATGGGGGAGGGTCAGAGAGAGAGGGAGACACAGAATCTGAAACAGGCTCCAGGCTCTGAGCTGTCAGCACAGAGCCCGACGTGGGGCTCGAGCTCACGGACCGCGAGATCGTGACCTGAGCCGAAGTTGGACGCTTAACCGACTGAGCCACCCAGGGCACCCCTCTAAGGCTCAGTTTTAATGTGCTCTCAAATGTACTCCCATCCAGCTACTACTTTTTATGAGCTAAAGTCCTTCTATGTTTTTTTTTTTTTAATTTATTTTGAGAGGGAGTATGAGCAGGGGAGGGGCAGAGAGAGGGGGAGAGCGAGAATCCCAAGCAGGCTTCATGCTGTCAGCCTGGAGCCCGATGTGGGGCTCTAACATCCAAACCAAGGGATCATGACTTGAGCCGAAACCAAGAGTAGGTCGCTTAACTGACTGAGCCACAGGTGCCCCTTAAAGTCCTTTTATACATGACAGTTTCATTTACTAGGAATTCATCATGTCTTTCAACTGTGACGCTATTTTTTTTGAGATTGTTTTGGTTGTGCTCTGGTTACAAGGTTCATACATATTGAATGGTCTCCGCTGACCTAGTTTGTTCTATCCCCTTCTGATTTTGTACTGTATAATTTTGTAGGGCATAACGATTTTAATAACGAGTATATGGCATTTGCATAAATGCCTATATTTGTGGAGTAAATAATGAATATGCATATGTATAGTTGTTATCTGTAAGTGTATGTATTCACCACAGTAAAGTGTCTAACTTCCATACCTTTCCCCGAAATATGTCTCACAGAAGTAAATTGTTGGCTTTCAGTTCCATGTAGGAATTATGGAAAAGCTACCAGGTACTAGGTACTTGATTTAATTCTCAGAGCCAATGTAAATCTGGGTCTTTCCATCTCAATTTTTGGCCAAAAATTTGAACCTAGGGCAGTCTGACTATGTAACTCTTGATTTTGTAACATGTAACCTGTCATTTTCCATTTTTTTTAAAAGCTAAACATTGAATTTCGTATTATAAAAATTATTCACTGTCAGCCTAGAAACTGGGGAGGGATGCTGGCAAAAAAGTTACATTGTTTGCCTTTCTACCATCCCTTCAAAGACTTTCTAGTCAGTTTTACTGCTGCTTCCCTCGGGTCCGGTCTCTTTAACACTAATGTTGAAAGCTTTTTATTCTAAACACTCTAATAATGAAACTGCCGAGCAGAAATTCATTTTAAGAGAAACACAAAAATAACCATATGACATACAATGATCAAGTATAAATGAGCTTTGCAGTTTCTCAGGACCCACAGACCTCTGCTTATGTAAACGGGAGCCATGTTGGATCAAACAATGCTAGCTGCTGTGACAGATACCCCTCTGACTCCCTCAAATCTAAATCTCCGAGAAAAGGAAGAAAGGTTGGCCACTCACCTAACAGCCCAACTTCGGTGCTCTTGGTCTGACAGCTCTTTGCCAAGCTTGAATTCAGAAGCCTCCATTTCCTTCCATTTGCAACCCTTCAGTTGTCGATGTATGGGTCTCAGGTAGAGCTGGAGATGGCCTCCGTTGTAGCCAACTAGAGGCAGAGAAGACCAGGGAGAGTGGGGAGGGTTTTATGTGGAGACCCCAAATGACAGACATCACTGTTGCCCCGTGACAGTGGCTAAAGCTCGGTCATGTGGCTACTTAGAGCCACAAGGAATCTCCTGGGTGCACCCAAAGGAGGAAGAACTACTAGCTTGTGAGCACCTAGCCAGTTTCTGCCGCAGGGTTGACATAAGTTCTTTAACAGCTCAAGTTTTACGTCTAAAACTATTGCTTCCAGCAGAATAAATTTCTCCACGGCAAGCTGTGATAAATGTTATGACTTTATATTTTATTTTATAGCACCTCTGCTCCATTCCTGCTAAATTGCCTTACTGCGTTTCATTATGGGCACTAATGATGAATTAAGTTGGACTGCTTAATAATTAAAAGTATCTCTAGGATAAAACCGTATTTTCTCTAGGAGGAAATCTACTTGGCTTTGTTCACAGCTATAGGATTCCGTGTAAGAATTAGAATTCTTTAGAAATGAATGAACAGACCTCTCGGTAAGTGACATTGACAGGGTTATTCAGCTTGTTTGATAGTAGGGTAACTTGTATAAAAGATAAAGGGGAGACTTTTGCTAAGATAACACACAAAAATGAGTAGTACTGGGTGCCTGAGTGGCTCCGTCAGTTAAGCATCCAACTTCAGCTCCGGTCGTGATCTTGCAGTTTGTGAGTTCGAGCCCCGCATCGGGCTCTGTGCTGACAGCTCAGAGCCGGGAGCCTGCTTTGGATTCTGTGTCTCCCTCTCTCTGTTCCTCCCCTGCTCATGATCTTTCTCTCAAAAATAAATAAAGAATTAAAAAAAAAACACTTAAAAAAAGAGTGGTATGAACTTTCAAGAATAACTTTGGGAATACTAACCCTTAGATGAACAATCATGTCCAAAGGATAACTTCAGGAACCACCATTATCTTATGCATTTTTGGAGAAAGTTGGAGAAGGAATAGTCCAATGGATTGGGATGAAGCACAGGTATTACCTAACGTCAGAGTAGTTCACCACTCTGTTATTTTTTGTTTTTGCTATAAAGTGTAGTGTCTTGACATAGTAAAAATTTGATGACACTTCAACCATAGATTGACATGTTCTTCCATAGATGACGTCCATCTATGTTCCTCCCTAGATGACATTAGAGGATCCGTGTACCAGATTGGGGGTTAAAATGTGTCATTGGGGTGCATTTTTCTGAAAAGAGGGTCTATAGCTGTTTATTACATTGCCAAAGCATCTTGTGGTACTCCCCCAAAGGGCTTAGAACCTGCTGAAGTAAGGAGACTTGAATCTTAAGATTGGCAAAAACACAGAGCATATGGTTGCTTTAGTAAAGAAGTTCAAGTCTGTAGGCTAGAAGATATTCCAGAAGGCTAAACAGCATGAACATGGGACCTTAGAACCATTTTTAGTAACATTTATGCATGGACATATTCATCAAACATTGAGTGCCTTTTCCATGCCACATGCTGTGCTTGAATATTCTAATGGATGAAGGGGAAATTGCTACACATTTGAAAATGAAGGAGAGTGGTCAGGAAACAGGGCTCTATACTGGCATCCGAGAGCTCAAGTATGGGCCCTGGGTGTATCCAAGGGTTCAAAGCCCACTTACATTTATCTGTATCGTCTTGGGTGGATGGGGGAACCTCTCCATACCTCCGTTTATCTTTTTTCTTTATAAACAGAGGATAATGTACCTATGTCTTCGTGTCGTTAGGAAGAATAAATTAACAATACACATAAATACCTGGTGTGATGGTCCATGCATAGGAAATCTCAACTAGTGGTAGTTGGATTTGATGTCCCTTTAAACATTATAGCTGTCAGGTAGAAGATTGAATTAGGCTTACTATTGGGTGGCACTGGGGGTAGGATGGAAACTGAGTTATGGGAAGGCACAGTTCAGCTTAATATAGAAAATCTTGTAATAATTATAGAAACAGATAAAAAAAGAACCAGGGCACAGGGTAATGAGCTCCATCACTGGGAGTATTTAAATAGAAGAAGCCACCACTTCTCAGGGGAAGAGAAAATCCTTATAAGATTAAACTAAGTTGCCTCTGACATGTCTTCTAAAATTAGTATTCCATTAGTGTTTGCAATAACTGTCGTATCAGTGGTAGTTACAGAAGGAACTGAAATCTGGTTTTGGTGCTGTGTCTCAACTTCTCTAGGAAAAACAGGTCTTCAAAGAGTAGAACTCATTAAATGTCTCAACTCTAACAAACGACTGGAAGTCAGTCAGGAAAATTATCCCATACGGATATGTCTTCTTTTAAGAATGCTTCACTCGTGGAGGTCTGAGTGACAGTATATTAGGTAGGGATTGGCTTCACAGAGGGTTTTCCCACTAGTCTTAACTTCAATTTATAGACAACTCTATAAGGACACAGCAAATGGACAAGGTTATCTTATAAATTTTTTTTAGTCAGAGATCATATATAGTAGTGAATACAAAAATTAAATGAACACGTCTCAACTCAATTTATGTATTTCTTTGTAGAACACCAAGGTTGAAATTAAATGAATACTATATTTGAAAATATTTACAAACGCAGGTTCCCTTGTCTATCACATTTAGTAGAACACAATAAGTCAGGAAGTAGCTGGCCAAAACGAAATCACAGATTTTAAAGTAAAATGCCAGCAGTCGAAAACAAAAACAAAACAAAAAAGACCAAAGAAACTAAGTCTGTCATGGACATAGGTCCTTCGTGGTCCCATATTTTTAACGTTGGAGAAGTTTCAAGATGAATGATCAGGTCAGTAACTAAAAATGCATAAAGAAACCTGGAAGTAACGTAAGGGGATGGATGTCCAGCCCATAACAGTACTCTGGCGTCACCTAGTAACGTGGCTTTGCTTACTATCTCCTAGCGATAGAACCATTTATTTTGGAAATGAAATCTGCTTTGCAGAGCTCTTTGTAAGTCCAGCTTGTCTGTATCTATGCCATGTGAAGCAGGCAGAGGTCTGTCAGATGCGAAGGTTGTGACAGCCACAGGGAGATACATTGGCATGCTGGAGACCATGCCAGCCACGCAGGGGACAGTGTGGTCCATGACACTAGTTATACAATGTTAGAAAGGGGGGGGGGACCCGAGATGCCATCATCCCAAAGCCTATGTCATTCTGTCTTCTATAGGCCCCAAAATAATGTAGTTCAGGGATCTAAGGCATGGAATGCTGAAATGCTTTAACATTCCTTAGCAGCCCTGAAAGGACCCAAACGTGCCCAGGTCTCTTGACCAGTAACATTTTCCAAGGCTTTCCCGCAGTATCTCCATGACGAGAGGGGCCTTGGATTCCTGGAATATTCCCGCTCACGGAAGCGTCAGAGTTTGGGAAGGTGGGAGTTGATGACACAGTATTCCTGGTGGCAGGACAGGCATTTGTGCCTTCTCAGATGGGCCTCACCCTGCTCCCAGGAGCCAATTCCCCTGGATTTGGCACATACATCACCTTATGCCAATGATATTTGAAGTACAGTGGCCAGAAACCCGCGGAAATCTCCGTACTAACAGACACAAGTAACCTGTTTCAACCACATGTATGTTACAAATACAGTTCCCTGCGATCTGTTTCTGACATTGCGGGTTGGTTGTCTGACTTACTAACGTGGAGAGAATACCTTGGCTTTGCATGGGAGACACAGCTACTGTGTGAAGCTCTATGGAGATCCACATTGTGTGGCTGCAAAAGCTGATTTAAAGGTAGATGTGGCCTTTTAAAACTGTGCCCTTCGTGAAGAGGAGGGGGAAGCGACTTTCTAGAAAAGGTATTTCAGAAGCACTTGTTCTTTGGGCTTTAGATGAGAGATGCTGAGGTTGAAGTAAACATGGATAAACTATTTTGAAAGAAAGGCTTTCTTTTAAGATGCCCTAGATCAGTGCTGTCTGATAGAAATGTGATACAACTCCAGTATCGTTCTTAATTTGACTTAGAATCACATTGAAAAAAGACACAGGCGAAGTTAACTTACTCACCTTGGAATGTTGAAATATTTGGGGCATGCTATCGGTAGTTTTAAAAACGGGCAAATTGTACCTTTCTTGCTCTGTCTTGCAAGCCAGGGTACATTTCCCACTTGCGGCACATGTCAATTCTGAGAAGCCCCGTTTCTACTGGTCGATAGCCACATGTGGCTAATGGCTGTCATCATATGTAGGGCAGCTCTAGACAAAAGGCTGTGCTCCTGAATTGCTAAGAAATCATGCCTGATCCATTGAAGCGATTTCCGACTGGAGAGTAAATGCCCAAATTTTGTTTTATGAAAGAGCTTAAGCCCCTCGGAAAGGAAAAAACACCTTCAGGCTTTATGTATATGCTTGCCATGCAACATGGCCAGTGATGTGTGGCTTTGGATCTGCTCCAGCTGCCTTGTGAGATAACGTGACTTTCTCAGCCGTGGCGAGCTCACCTAACAGTACTCTTCTGGAACTGTAATCAGTTCAACCTCGCTCTGTACAAACACAGGTGGGGAAGTAGATCATTAAACTTGAGTGATCAACTGGTAGAGACAGCATCCAGTAGAAGGAAAGGGGTTTCGAGGCCAAGAAATGAAGCGCAGATTACAAAGCTGGAAAAGGGAAGGGAGAGGATGGACAGAAGCGAACTCAGAGGATTTAGGGAGAGAGGCAGCAGAATGTTACAGCGCTTCAGAAGTGGAAGGCGATCGGAAGCTCCAAGGAGGTTTGTTGACTCTGGTAGACATGGAGAGTTAATAAAAAAACAAGCTTGTCAATATCAGTTTACTTCTGTGTGATGAGAGCACAAGCAGAGATGTCTGTGTTTACCTCTGAGTTAAGAGGGAAGAAAAAAAGTACTCACAGAAGGCAGTAGGAGGTCACAGTAAAGAGAGATCTGGCTTTAGCACCGGGAGGGTAGCATGGGATTCTTCGCCGCTCCAGTCACAGCAGATAAAAGAAAGAGCTGGAAAGAATTCTAGGGACAAACAAGCTTGATGTTCTTCCACCCGTATTTTCGTAAGGCCCCACAGAGAGGTAGGAGAGTGAGATTAACATAATCTCCTGTCACGGGATGTTTTATTCCAGGGCTTGTGGTGAATCTTAGTGTCCCTTAGAGCACCTGAGGAGAAAGCTCTGGTCTCCCGTTTATTTTTATTTTTTTTAATTTATTTTTTAATGTTTATTTTTGAGACAGAGGGCATGTGCAGCGGAGCGGCAGAGAGAGGGAGACACAGAATCCAAAGTAGGCTCCAGGTTCTGGGCTATCGGCACAGAGCCCGATGCCGGGCTTGAACTCCCAGACCGTGAGATCATGACCTGAGCCGAATTTGGACGCTTTAACCGACTGAGCCACCAGGCGCCCATCTGGTCTTCCATTTATAAAATGGAAGGCTCGTCTACTTAAATTACCCATTCCCTCAAGACATGCTATAGAACTCTTCCTCTGTGTGACACTGATGATACCTGATATTCTAGCAAGTGATGTACACTCTCTGAGAAAGGGGGTTCGGGTTTCCCTCAGTCAGAAGGTACGCTGGTGGTGATGAGTAATAATTGGAAATACCTGCTACAGCTAGGAGTAGAAGATGATGGCACCAGCACTTAGGAAGAAGTCTGGTACTTGCTCATAAAATGCACATCTATTTCGGGGGCGCCTGGGTGGCTTAGTCGGTTGAGCATCCAACTTTGGCTCCGGTCATGATCTCGCAGTCGGTGAGTTCGAGCCCCGCGTCGGGCTCTCTGCTGACAGCTCAGAGCCTTGGAGCCTGCTTCCGATTCTGTGTCTCCCTCTCTCTCTGCTCCTCCCCCACTCATGATCTGTCACTCTCTCTGTCAAAAATAAATAAAGATTACAAAAACTGTTTTAAATAAAAAAAATACACCTCTATTTTATGACCTACCAATCTCCTTCCTAAGTGTTAGCTATCCAAAAAATTGTGTAAGGACGAACTTTGCAGGTTTTTCATACTCGTCCAAGATGGGAAATAGCCCAGGTGTCCAACAGGGGAATGCGTAAGCAAACTGCAGGACATCCGTACCGTGAGATGGTGTCCAGCAGCCATGTACAGGAATGTTAGAAATACTTTGCTGAGTGAAAGAATATCTACTAGAATGCACGAGAATATCTACTCGATCAGTGCATTTCTGTAAAGTCTTTATGAAGATGAAGGAGACACAGTACCAATACATGGGAAAACCAGAACAATGTTGGTTTGAGTTGGGGGGCTAAAACTAAATTTTTCAAAATGGAAACGACGTGGATTTGCTCAGTCGGTATATCTAAAATGTGTGCATGGCAACGTATGTGAATTTGACCTTAAAAAGAGAAGGGAAAACCGTTTCGAACTGAAGTGGATGATTAATGCGTTAAATTTTAATTAGTTAAATAGACTTTGAAATGCGTCAGAAAGACGAACTCACAGCTGGCTAGATAGATGAATAAAGGGACTCCATCTAACGTTACCAGAGTCTAAGTGATCTACCAGTATACACATTTTTTCAACTTTTCTGTATTTGGAAAACTTTGATAATTCTTGGGAGGAGGAGAGGGAAACAAGATTATTTGTAAACTCTGCTACTTTAGGGGGAACAAATTACTTTTATGTTCTTCCATAGACAAAAATCAATTCAAAATAGAGTATAGCCGTAAATAAAAGAGCGCTATACAACTTGTAGAAAAAAAGTTTTGCATGACCTTGTGTTAATTGGAGGTTTTAGGTAGGACACCAAAATTATTCACAGAAAAAAAATGGTAAATTGATAAATTGTTGAACTGATAAATTGAATGAAACTGAAGACTTTTATGCTTTTAACAGACCTTAGGAACGTAAGTACAAGTCATAGATGTGGGGAAAATATTTCCAAATCATGTGTATAGTAAACTACTTGTACCCAGAATATAGAAAGCACCATACAACTGAACAATAGGACGGCCCAATTAAATACGGGCAAAAGATTTGAATCTTCTTAAGAGGAACAACGATTGTCAGTGTTCTTAGTCTTTAGGGAAAACCACACCGATTTCCCAGCCACTGGACTAGTTAGGATTAAGAACACAAAGCAAATGTTGGTCAAAACATGGAGAATCCAGAACCCTCCTTACATTTCTGGTGGAAATGGAAAGAGGTACAGCTACTTTGGAAAAGAGGGGGTTTTCTAGAAGGCTAAACATTCTAATTTTATTATATGTGCTGCCAAGGTGAACACGCCAGAAGGCTAAATATAAACTGACCATCCAATCCAGCAAGTCTGCCCTTGAGATTTTACCCAAGAGAAATGAAACCACAAGTCCACGTAAAGGCTGAAGGGGAATGTTGAGAGTAGCATTATTCATAGTAGCAAAAATTGGAAAATCATCCACATGTCCAGCTGGTGAAAGGCTAACCATAATGTGGTATATCTATACGATGGAATATTGTGTAATAAAAAGGAACAAACTCCTAATACGTGCTATGACCTGGTTCACCCTCAATAGCATTCTTCCAGGTGAAAAGACCTCATCTTGTAAACTTTGGAGATTTGTAAAGAAATATTGTAAATATTCATTGCTCTGGAATGTCTAGAAAAAGCGAACTTAGAAAACATAAGTTAACTGCCTAGGAGGGAACCGATAGTAACTGAAAATGAGCAAGAGGGAGATTTTTGAAGTGATGGAAAGGTTTTACAGCTGGATTATGGCACTGGTTGGCCATTTGTGTAAATTCACTCAATCGCTGAATCGTACCTTTAAAACAGATGCATTTAATTTCTCATGTGACCTTCCCAGCTAAGACCAGCATTCGAAACTTCAAGACTGATAGCACTCAAAAAATAGATCATCTCTCAGTGATGGTTGAGTTTTGTCTTCATGAGGGTGGAATCAGGCGCATGATTTCCTTCGTCCTTACTGGGCGACTTGTAGAAATTAACCTCTTTGATTTACTTTACTCCTCTGTAGAATAGGAATAACAATAGTATCTACTTGAGACTAACGTTAAGAAAATTAAATTAGATAAACAGTACTTGGGCACACACATGGAGAGCTTAATAAATGCCAACTCTAATGACTATGATAATGATGATCTGGGAGGAGTGGCCATAGTTTCCCGGTTTATTTTTTGGCTCCAAGATCTTAAATGCATTTACTCTTAAGGGTTTGGCATAGATAGATTTCCTGAAAGAGCCTAGGATAGTATACTTCTCTAGTTCTTAAACTGACTTTTAATTTTACTCTCCCTCTTGGCCACAGTGCCTTTAATTTCTTCTCAGATTTTTCAGAGCGCCAACTAGAGCAACTTCTTACTCCTCCTCATTTGTGGCTTCCCGTGGTGCTGCTTAACTGTGAGCAGCCTTGATAAAGCCACGTATAAAAGAAAAGTCCAACGTAGCTACGTGAGGGTCCGAGGTCCTTGCCTACAAAGCGAAAAGCGTGGAATTTAATACTCCTTTGGCTATGACTTTGTTTCGACACTCATGCGGGTATTTTTTTGCATTGTAATTTTTGCTTGACCTCTTTAGAGACAGAGCCTCAGCTAGGAGAAATGGGCAGGGTATCGTGAAGCCTTTCTCGAAGTTCATGAGTATGGGGAGAGGGTAAGAGTTAAATTTCTGTTTACAGAATTGGGAGAATGCCAGTCATACAAACTGAAGACGGAATTTAAGATTATTTGAAAATGAAAAGCAGTTTTACTACTTTTCCCTGAACACTAACAATGTGAACTAGCTGTTAACCAAGTGTTTTCATGAAGAGGTCCTGCTGGGACTTCTTGTAATTTGGCAATTAGCAGCACCATTTACATACAAACAAAGAATGTGAAGTCCTTAAACAGTCTATCCCCACCCCCAATTAAGGTTATAGCCAAGAGAAATCTTCCTCTATTTGTGGAACAAATATTTCCTAAATCTAAAATAGAGTGATAGCCTCAAAGACAGCTTTGGAACAATCAGAGATTTAAGACTGGGAAGATTGGAATCAATAGATACAAATATTTAAGCTTATTGGTTTATTTTTGAGAGACAGAGTGAGCAGGGGAGGGGCAGAGAGAGGGAGAGAGAGAATCCCAAGCAGGCTCCACGCTGTCTGCCCGGAGCCCAATGCGGGGCTTGAGCTCACAAATGGCGAGATCATGACCTGAGCTGATACCAAGAGTCTGACACTTAACCGACTGAGCCACCCAGGTGCCCCATCAGATCTAAATATTGTATCAAAAATGATTATATTTTAACCATCCCCATTGTCCCCTCCCCATCTGAGGTCTCCATCACACATTGCAGCCTCAGCATTTACTTTTCCATGGCCTTAGGAGGTAAATTTAAAACCAGAGGTTAAAAATCTATATTCCATTCCCTCATTGTCAAGATAAAGTCACTAAGGAGAAGGTGATTTGACCTTCAGCACCTTCACATTACTTGCTGGCAGCTGCACCGGACAAGAACTCTTCCTGCCTAACACCCAATTCTGTCTTCTGTCCCACACATGACGGTGAGTTCCATCTGTGACTGTGCCACAGCCTGTTGCTTTGTTGGCAGATCCATGGGTCGTAAACTCCACGCCAGAGCCAACTTCTGCCTGTGGCTCAGCCTTTCATCAGTCACCATTGGTCGTGCTCAGCTTTGTCAGTCCTCTTTTAACTGGGTGCTAACTGGTCCTGCTTTTAACTGGTCCTGCTTTAGGTGATAGGGTTTCAGTGGCCAATCAAATTCCCTTTCACTCCTAATTGGCTTTCTGAGGTCCTCGAGGAAATCACTCTGCCTTCTTCGGTCTCTCATTCACAGTACTGGAGCCATGGATGTAGGTCAGGGCTTGCTGTTAGAGATGCCTCCAAAAGCCAAGGAGGTTAAAAACAGGTCAAGATGGCATCTGACCGTGTTGCTAGATATTTTTGAAAGATAGTTAAGCCCAGGTTTCTATGTAAAGTCTCCCGATTAGTAAATGCTGGGAGGTAATTCCTAATTTTTTATTTACAATTACCTAGTGATTTTTTTTATTTTTTTTTTTAACATTTATTTATTTTTGAGACAGAGAGAGACAGAGCATGAATGGGGGAGGGGCAGAGAGAGAGGGAGACACAGAATCGGAAGCAGGCTCCAGGCTCCGGGCCATCAGCTCAGAGCCTGACGCGGGGCTCGAACTCAGGGACCGCGAGATCGTGACCTGAGCTGAAGTCGGACGCTCAACCGACTGAGCCACCCAGGCGCCCCTACCTAGTGATTTTTTTTAAAACATCAAGCCGTCCGAGCAGATTCTGGGTACAGCCGGTGAACTATACGCTGTAGCGAGTGGGGGGAGGGTGGAGCTGCTTTCCCCAGTGTAATGAACTTCCTGCTGTCATATCTCTCTACTAGTTGAAGGTAGCAGTTACTGGAAGTCTTTGGTATTCTTCCCCCTCCTTTCTTCCAACTTCTCATAAGGTCAGCCCTGCCTCGGACTCTGGAGCACGTTTTGGTTTTGGTTAGATGAAAATGAGGTCTTCCTGTGATCTTGACAGAACTCTCTGGTCTTGCTGACCATGTGCCCACGTTGACCAACAAGCACCCTACCCTGTTCAGCTGTACGTTGGGTGCTGGGTTAAGGAAGAGGGAGGAATCCATCAGTGGAGGGGGTCTGTGCGGTTATCCTTCGAATCTCTGAAGCCCTCTTACCCCCCTTCCCCCTTTGCATACAGTCTAGTGCAGACGGTATCATCTCCCCCCCCCAAAAAAAAACCTAGACCAAGAAACAAAAATAGCAGAAAAAGAACTAATTTGTGCAGAATAACTGCAATTAGCGACCCCGTGCAGCAATTCTTAGATGATGGAGCGGTTCTTAAATGCAACAATTCTTAGAAATTGTACATCTCAGATGCCCTGAGTCTGGTATTGATTCATGCATTTGCTGACTAGGATAGTTGAAATTTGCCGCAGTCTTCTGTTACCTGCCCAACATGGCTGCTTTCCTTGTAGACCTCTGCACAGTCCTGGTCTGTGGCTTGTATCCTGAGGGTCAGGAGGTCAAGCTGAATCCCTAGTTCTGCCTGCTATGATCCCGTGAGCTGAGGTAAATTAATTTTGCTAAGTGCCATTTCCTCGTGTAAAACCAGGATCCCGCCACCTTCCTCGTGACGGGAAAGTGTTTTGTAAAAGAACTTCTGTGTCGGAGTTTAATAGCATAGGCACCAGAGTACAATAACCACGGTTCCTACCCCTGTTCGGCCGCTGCTGTCAGAGTAAGTTTGTAAAATGCAGATACATATGGTGGGGGGAGAAATAGTTTGCTAAGTTCTCAGTGCAAAACTGGATGCATAGAACTCTGCATTAGAGATGATGATGTTCAGGATTTTGGCAGTATTGGGTTTGGGCTGCTACCTGTACTCTTTTATTTGTAGGGAGAAGATAATAATGAAAACTAGTTTATGTATATCTAGCACTTAGACTTTTCTAGGTGCTGTGCCAAGGATTTAAAAATTCTTAAATGTTCACAGCCATCCCGTGCTGTAGGCATGTATAGGAGGTACTTTTTCCCTTTTCACAGATGAGGAGACAGAGTTAATAGATGTTAAGTATTTTGTCCAAACACCTACATGCCTTGGGAGAGCCCAGATAGACAAAAAGTCGACCTCCGATTCTATTCTCTTAACCACTGCATTAGGGTGTCTCAAGGGTGGTAGGGGGGAAAAAATGTATAGAAGGTGGGTCAAATCTGAGTCCAAACTACAGAGCCTTGCATTTGGAATGGAAAGATGAAATGCTCATTGCTACAGCTGGCTGTTTCCAGGTCTGCTGAGAATCTCCTCCCGAAAGGGGGGAGGGAGAGGGTTTCAGAGTATAAACCCTTAGGGTCTCCATCATCAACTTGGCTGGGGAACAAGAAAATCTTGGGACAATAGGAGAAGGCTAAATGTATCCGAGAAATCACTGGATAATTATAAACAAAAAATTGATGCAGATACTATATTCTTTGTTCGTGACTTCTTTATATCCTGCTGGCTTATAAAATGATGATTTGGGGCAGGTTACAACAAAAGACACACAAACAATAGAAACGTTCAGACAAGGGTAAAAGGTCAAGAGACTGGGTATTTGAACTATTCATTTAGTACGATATTTTCCCAGCTGGGAAATGTACTGCAAAACTGAACTAAGATCAGAAGGGTGCTTCATAAATATATAGGTTAATTCTAGCCATATATTTGAAGTGCTTAGATAGCAAACCTCTCCCTATTTCACTATAATGGCCCAGCTTAATTTGTCATCTTTTTTTCCCTCCTTTTAAAGCATTGCTGAGACTTTAAGATACTCATTGTGAATTAATTTGGGATTTGGCATAATAACATTAATCGTGCTAAAAGAATTCATTTGACAGTAATGCAGTATAATTAGTGATGTACTAAATCCATTGAGATCTACCAATAATTATAGAATCGCTATTTAAAACCTTATATAGACATTCATTTTTTTCTCCTCCTCACCCCCCCCCCCCATTTTGAACGTGCAGCATGTAGAGACAAAGTCATAGCTCTGACAATTTGCCTTTTGAAATACTGGGCATAGGTCTCCAGAAAAAACTTTAGTAGACTTAGCTCTAACCTTAAAGGTCCCTTGCTTAGGGCAACGTCTAAGAATTGCCTAAAAGAAGACTATTGAATCCTGAAGACAGCTGGCCCTGTCATGTGGAATTGCTGGGGAGCCTTAAGAATATGGGTCTGGAAAGACCTATAGGTGAACTTACAAAGCTTAAAGACTAGTAGAGTAGGGGCACCTGGGTGGTTCAGTCCATTGAGTGTCCAACTTCCGCTTGAGTCATGATCTCATTGTTCATGAGTTCAAGCCCCAAATGTGCTTGCTACTGTCAGCTCAGAGTCCACTTTGGATCCTCTGTCTCCCTCTCTCTCTGCCCCTTCCCCCCCCCTCCCCTCCCCTCCCCCCCCCAAACAAATTAAAATACTAGAGGAGGAAAGAATACTTGGAATTCCCATTCCTAGATGGGGGAAATGTTTCCTCTTAAAAGTACTAACAATCTAGGGTGAGAAGAGGTGAGGAAAATGTTTGCTGCTATTGTAGTTACTTAAAATTTAAATATCCCTACAACATCACGCTCCCCACCCCCCACCCCCCCCCCCCGGTATACTCAAGGAATTCAGATACTCACTACATGTAAGAATATATCCTTCTCACTTATTTTTAATCATTAATTGTAAAATTCTGGTAATGCTAGAAAACCACAGAAAACATGAGATTCCACTCACTAATAACTAGCTTGGTAGACCGTTGATATTTTGCCATATTTGTTTATAATATCTCCTTTTAAAAGAAATCTCTTCATGGTATATAGTTATGGAAGCCCCCTCCACTCTTCTAGCAATGCAGCAGGTTATCAGTAAAAATATATGTCTTGGGGTGCTCAGTGGCTCAGTTAAGCGTCTAACTTCAGCTCAGGTCATGATCTCACAGTTGGTGAGTTTGAGCGCTGTGTTGGGCTCTGTGCTGTAAGCAGAGAGCCCTCTTCAGATTCTCTGTCCCCCTTTCTCCTGCCCCTCCCCTACTTATGCATGCGCGTTCTCTTTCTTTCAAAATAAACATTAAAAAAAAGATATGTCTTGGCATTTTCTCGTACCATAGGATCCCAGTGCTTTCAATAAGGAGAATGAGGCAAAAGCAGTAGGATATTAGTATGTTAGAAAACAAGCAGAAAGGAGAATAGTAAGTGTTGGACCAGATTGCAGTGAACATAAAATTGAAACCTGGTTTCAGAGTAGAGGTTACCTTAAGTGGTGGGAATCAAAGCATGGTTTCAGAGCAATGAATTAATTCTCTACAACTTTTTAAGTTCTGTGGTGCTTTGAATAAAGATAATAAAGTCCTTGCCCTCAAATACAAGTTCATCTGGAGAAATAATACCCACAAATAGACATGCGTTGAGAAATGGAACAATTATTCGTGCACCAGGCCTTGGCAACTTAGGGTACAACTTTAGATAAAGTTTGAGCCTGATTGAGAAAAGGGGGTTGTCAAAGAAAGGGGGAAATCAAGCTATTTTTATAATAAGAACAAGGAGAATGTTGTAACAAGACCTGCAGAAAACAAGAGGGCAAGCATAAGTACATCTGTGGTATGCTTTTGAAAACCGAAGCCCCATGGGGCGCCTGAGTGGCGCAGTCGGTTAAGCGTCCGACTTCAGCCAGGTCACGATCTCGCGGTCCGTGAGTTCGAGCCCCGCGTCGGGCTCTGGGCGGATGGCTCAGAGCCTGGAGCCTGTTTCCGATTCTGTGTCTCCCTCTCTCTCTGCCCCTCGCCCGTTCATGCTCTGTCTCTCTCTGTCCCAAAAATAAATAAACGTTGAAAAAAAAAAAAGAAAAAACCGAAGCCCCAGTTTGACCTGGCTTGGCTTAGTTGGAAGAGATCTTGGGGTGGTGAGTTAGAGCCCTATGCCGGGTGCAGAGATTACTAAAAATATAAGTAAAAACTAAAACAAACCAAAACAAAACAAAAAAACAACCTGAAGCCCCTGAGTGCTATATTCTAGGCAGCTGTAAGAACAAATTATACTATTGAGATAGTTATATTATTGGATGAAGGGTAAATTACCCAAATGAGGCTTAATATGATACTCCCATCACTAACCTATTCTCAAGCCAAAGGCACTTGGCTTAAGTAATTAAGTGAAAAGGCCAGGCTTCATGTTTTCTTGCTATAACTCAGCTGAACTTCCAAATAGGAGCCATCAAGGATTGGTGGCATTAATTTATAGAGCACACACAACTCACTTAAAGATGAGAAGAATGGAGTCCTGTCCTCCTCCCTTTACTACACCAGCACGGTAGATTGATCCAGTAATACTGTTATCCCAACTGCCCTCATCCCTACATTACACTTTTCTTGCAGGACCGTTTTTGTCCTTAAAGTACCAAATCAAATATTTCATCCAATGTCTATGAGATTTAGCTAGATTCTTGGATCTGTGTAGAAAAAAAAAAAAAAAACCTGGAAATTTCCATGGAGGAGCTTAATTTTAATTAAATCTATTTATCATTCCATAGGACTACCTTGACTTGTTCTGAATTCCTCAATTCTGAATCTCAAAGTATGTGCTCCATTGTCCTAGAAGGATAATAAAAAAAAATGCATATAGTGGGATGGTTTTTATGAGGCAATTATGCATGCCACATGGCTTCCCCACAGCAGTGGGATGCAGTGACCATGATCTTTGTTTTTTGTTGGGGGATGTATGAGGTTAAAATCTCCATGTAACATCTGCTTATTTGTTGGATCTAAAAGACTTGAGTGTCTGCAGCTGTACTTATTTTTTTTTTAATGTTTGTTTTATTTTTGAGATGCAGAGAGTAAGCTGGGGAGGGGTAAAAGGGTGGGGGGTGGGGGGAGACATAGGATCGAAGCCTGACAGCAGAGAGCCCAATGTAGGGCTTGAACTCACAAATCGTGAGATCATGACCTGAGCTGAAGTCGGATGCCTAACTGACTGAGCCACTCAGTGTCCCTGCAGCTGTTCTAATATAAGCTGAAGATGTACGGTCAGAGCCCATAAACATGCAGAGGGACCTGTGACTTTGAAAGTTTCTGTAGTCAAGACCATTTACTCTCTGAACACATACTGAGAAATGCTGTTAGCCACAACTGATCTGTGTATCATGATCTGGACTCCCCAACCTGTTTTTTTTCCCCTCAACAACATGCTAATCTTGATAAAGTATACACTTTATATACTCTGAAGAGTAGATCCCTAGGCTGATTTTGATATGCATTCACACGAGTTGGTGTGAGAAGGTGCTAGCAGTTTTGCATGTTTTCTATGCACACTAATGCAGGCCTGCGGAGAATAAGGTAAAATTTACTGTGTTCTGCAGCAAAAGTGGCAAACACATCTGAGGAATCGCTTTGTTTCCTGTAATTGTAGATGCATTCGCACGCCTGATCCTCCCCAACTTTGTACAAAAGGATAGCTTTATTGCTGGGCTTAAGAGACTGCAGGGGTTATAAATATTTTTGGACAGAGCGTGTTACGTCCGAGTTCATCTTGATTGAGAGAGAAAACAACTTGGAAAGGCAGAAACCTCTCCTGATGGTGGAATTTTGAGGTGTAAGTGGGTTTATGCTGATTAGAGGTGATAACAATTGTCAATATTTCCATTGCTTACGCAGTGTTACCAACGAAGGGGTTAATTGACCCCTCAAATGTAACCCTGGTCTTAGTGGACAGGATTTGAAAGAGCCAATGCTTTTTGTACCCAGAGTATAATCCATCTGTTACATACTCAAAGTAGAATCCATACTCATACAAAGGATGATAACCCATCAATCAAGTAGACGTGAACAACTTTCTGTGCAATATGAGACATAAAGACGAAAAGACCCGAGGGCAACAGGTAGTTCTTAATTCTTGAAATGCTTTTCCACTTAAAAGCATCTTTTTCAGTTTGCAAGAATTTTTCTTTCAGCCAAGCTGATGGTTCTTTCTCTTCTTACAGGCTTAATCATTTTTAATTTAGACTCAACCCTGAAACTTCTTTTTCTGTGGTTCTGATTTGTCAATGCCTGGTGTTTTTCTCAGCAGAAGATGTTGCACTGTCTGCTTATGCTTTTCAGTTTCTCTTTGACATCTGAGTAAAGCCTGCTAGTCTCTCCAACTGTATGCTGCTGGTTAGTATACTTTCTCAGCCCCCAAATTCTCAGATTCCCTCCAATTGTAGAAGCATTTTTGTTCCATTTAGAGATGATCTCTTGTTTCTTGGTTCTCACGTTGTGATTTTAAATGCTTTGGTAAAATAGATTATCCTCATTTTGCTTAGTATTGCCTAGAAATTGGGTCTGTTTTAAGAGCATGGCTAGGTCCTGGGACCTAGCAAATTATCTTAACACTCAGGAATGATCACTATTAGAATATGGTCATGTTTTCTCCTAGTCTTTATTGTTACATTGAAATGCCTATTTTGTGTAGTAAAAGGGCTTTCTGATGGAACTGGAGGGTATTATACTAAACGAAATTAGTCAGAGAAAGACAAATCTCATATGACTTCACTCATATGAGGACTTTAAGATAGAAAACACATGAACTTAAGGGAAGGGAAGCAAAAATAATATAAAGACAGGGAGGGGGACAAAACATAAGAGACTTAAATAGAACAAACAGAGGGTTGCTGGAGGGGTTGTGGGAGGAGGGGTGGGCTAAATCGATAAGGGGCCTTAAGGAATCTGCTCCTGAAATCATCATTGCACTATATGCTAACTTGGATGTAAATTAAAAAATAAGTAAATTAAAAAAACACACACACAAAAAAGAAAAAGGGCTTTGGAAAACACATCATCTAAAAGCAGTGGTACGAATATTTTCTTATCTTGCCAAATTTAAAATCACATTTGAAGATGCTGCTTAGTTAGCGCACTTGCTTATAAAAAGAAACTATTTCCAAAAATTTCGAGAGAAAACTGAGGACAATAGGTCACTAATACAATCCCCTAAGAGATGAACGTGCATACTAGGCTTCCTTGATAGCGTAGTAAATGATTGGGAAGTTACAGTGCATAGTGAAATCTCTGTGTTGGCACATTGCACTAGCTTTTCTTACGGATAAATTATAGGAAGATCTCACCATGCTCTGAGAGTAAGCAGAAAAGTGACCGATGATCTTCAATAAAAATGCATTTTAAGGGGGAAAAAATGTCTTGAGCTGTAGTTTATAATATAATGGTTTGGAACTATCACTTTTCAAAGAGCAAAGAAGAGCAGTTTGATTCTGTTGGAAAATATGGTTTTAGGCAAAAAAAAAACCCAAAAAGCCAATAAAACCCTGGTCATTATTCATTCATTACACAAATGATTATTGAATCCCCTTAAATAATTATAAATACTATGTCCGTTGGTGAAGTTGTTGCCTTAAAAAACACCCAGTAATTTATGGCTCATTTTTTTTTATCAGCTAGATTGTTAAACTCTTACTACTCTATTCTTTTTACCCCGTCTCCAAGAGCTGCTCCTTAGCTCTTTGAAACAGAAATTCCAAACATGACCTGATGCCAAAATTTGTGTTGTTTGTATGGCCCCTGTCATGCCTCGGCAATGCTGCCGCGGGGGCCGCTGCTGCTTTGGATTGATTCCTTAAATATGTTCTTCATTATGGAAAACCAGGGGTGCCTGGCTAGCTCAGTGGAGACAGTGTGCAACCCTTGATCTTGGGGTTGTGAGTCTGAGCCGTAGGTTGGGTGCAGAGAATACTTAAAAATGAAGTCTTTAAAACAGCCATTATGGAAAAACAATTACAAAGAAGCAAAGAAGAATGCTTCTTGATTATGAAGAATAATGCATATCATTCTTATTGTAATATGCTACCTTCCTGTCCCTTCAGTCCTCGTTGTTCATAATCTGGCGTGGTTTATGGTAGCTCAGTAAATTACAAATTGAGAAATTTTAAGCAAGCGACAGTGTTGTGGAGCCTATTCAGTAGATTCTGTAAAAAATAGAAGGGAATATGACAAACAACAGCTGTCTGAATTTAGGTAGAGTGGAAAGAGCTCTCCTTTGAGGGCCGTGTGCTAGGGGTCTTCCCCTTTATGATTCTGAATGAAAGGGGAGTGGATAGGAGGTGAAATGCATCGAGGGACTGAAGCTTTACCACCATTCACTTTCTATCTATGTGTCCTATTGGAATTGAAAAATACGGCTGTACTTATGGTCTTAAAACTATGAACACAATTCCCCAAACCAAAGTAGTCTTGATGCAGTCATTAAAGAAAACCAATGAAAGCTACTAGATAGGGTCTTAGTCCTGTTTTTGCGAATGCTGTCAAAGCGAGTGGTTTCTTGTCTGTGTTTATCTTAACATCTCCAGTGCCTGGGGCATGATAGGAATTTAGTTAATACTTGTTTACTGTGTAACACTTAACACAGTGCCTACTGTGTGTCAGACACCATTCTAAACGCTTTTCAAATATTAGCTGTTAATTCTTAGAGCAACACTACGAGCTACGTATCCCTATAAAGGTGAGAATATTTAGATCCCAAAATGTTAAGTGATTTGCTCAAGATCGCCCAACTTGTAATTAGGGGAGCTGAGATTCTAAACCATGGCATTCTGACTCTCTACAGTCCATTGCTTTTAACTACCTAGGTATGCATCATTGAATTAAACGTAATTTGGGAGGAACCATTGGCTCACATGATCAATGCCTTCATTTTTCGTATATTTTAAGATATCCCTGATTATTTTTCTCTTCTGCCTGAAAAATTTCCCACCCTCCAACCGCATAAGGAAAGCTGATTTTTTCATGGCGTGTCATTATGACTTTTCTTAAGTTTACCTTTATTTTTCACCTTATTTCTTGCACTCCTCTTTGGCTAGATCCCAAGAAACATAAAGTATCCCAATGGCCTGAATAGGCTATTGGGCTTTATATCTCAGTGTTGATGACTTTATTTTGCCCAGCCTCAGTTCTACAGATTGGTCAAGAGCAGATGAGATGTCCTCTGTTCCGGGAAGTTGACAGGGAGCTGTCTAATTTGCATATATCGACTCAGAATCTGGCACCATGTCTGGTACAAAGGACTGATGGGTGCAGATACAAAAGCGTGCACTGAACAGTTCTGTAGACTTCACACAGGTCTTTGTAGGCATCTTCGCACATCTTCATTCACATCCACATTGTGCATGCTGACTCCTGGATTTGAGCACAAGGATCGAAGGCAGCCTGGCTGTTAAGTAGTTAGGGACTCAGTAAGGTTTTGCAGAATGAGCTAAGCACTTATTTTCTACCACAGACAATGTCCATTTGAGTAGTTTGGGGAACACTGACCATTGAGTCCATATCTGGACTTGATTCTAGTTTCATGTCTTGCACAAAATTTTATTTGGTAGAAGGACAGGATTCCAACTGAATGCCAAGCTGTGTCTTGAAATACCTTTGATTTCCACAACAGACAAAGATTCCCAAGTTTTGGAACCTGCTGGAAAGATACACTTTATCTTTTACCTATTCTGTGCACCGTATGCTTCGATGGGCCTCAGAGTTTGGACCTCTCACCCAGGGTGCTAGACATCGCTTCTTTGATCTCTAAGACCAGTGGAGGGAAAGAGAAGGAAGACCGTAACTCCTGGCAGTGTCTCAAAGGCACAAAATCACAGTTGTAAAATTCTCCCACTTGAAAAGCGCAGCTCCAACTTGGTGGGATAAGCACCAGGTGATGTATGGAAGCATTGAGTCACTACGACATACACCTGAAACTGATTATGCTGTGTGTTAACTAACTGAAATTTAAATTAAAAAGAAGGCAGCAGAATATGAGATGTGAAGAGATCAGGCATTGGTAACTGCAGTAGTTCTTGTTTGTGTAGTGGCCTCAGCCTGCTAGAATTGGTGAAGTGGCTAAATATATATTTTCTTCTATCTTTTCAATGGACATTAAATTCATGTTGAATAACAACTTGGAAGAGCTCATTACACCTGTGTTTTTTTAATTAAAAAATATTTTTAAATGTGTATTTTTGAGAGAGAGACAGAGTGAGCAGGGGAGGGGCAGAGAGGGAAGGAGACAGAGTCAGAAGCAGGCTCCAGGGTCTGAGCTGTCAGCATACAGCCCGACGTGGGGCTCGAACTCATAAACCATGAGATCTGAAGTTGGACACTGAACCAGCTGAGCCACCCAGGTGCCCCAAACCTGTCTTTGTAATGTGTGTTCTAAGTACATGTATACATTTATACATGTACATCAATAGACACTGAATTTTTCTGTTGTAATTTCTCCGAAACCTCAAAGTCTTCTGTGTTGATCATGGGCTATGTTTATTAAACTTATCAAATGTGACAGTTTTAATTAAAAATATAACATGGGGACAAATAGTGTTACATTCAACAAGTTATTCACAGAGAGACTGTTAGAGGCTTTGATATGTGGCCAGGAAAATATTATTTATTAATCAAGAAACATGCAGTCGGATTAAATCATAATTAATTGCTACTTTGGGTGAGAAAACTACCAGTGACTGACAGAATTCATGGAGGTGCTAATCTCTCCAATTTTTATTTCTCTCCCTGCTTAGAGAAAGTAATTAACCATTAGGGAAGAGAGGAAGCCTATATAATTTGTTTACCAATAAAATATCCTTAAATGGAGAACTAGAAGATTCATTTAAGTAGAAGAAATCCATCTTCTTTTGGAAAACTAAAATAAAATATGATTCAGATTTGTGACATTTCCGTGTGTGGCCATAATCTCATAAAAGGGAAAAATAATTTTCTAGGGGGAATGAAGACACATAATTGAACACATAAACAACTTAAGGTTATTTCCATGTATATGAATCTGTTTAAAAAAAAAACAAGGGTAAAATATGTAAATCCTGTGCAATATTCTTTCAGACAATTCTCTGCATCTTTTTTCATCTCTTAAAGGAGTACTTTTTATTTGAGGAAAAACGCAAAAATATTGCACTATAAATTTTCTTCACAGGTCTTCACGAAAATGTTTGAAATCTGAACGTATTAGGAAAGAATATTTTACGTCTCTGACAGGTTTTTTTCCAAGCCTATTTTTAAAACGTCCCTAAATGTAGTCTTTGAACACTGAGAAGGGATTGTTGGAGAAGCCAACTCAAATAAAACTGAGTGTTGAAACTTGGTAGTTTTCTTAGGCTGGTTACCGACTCACCTTTTACAGTTGGTCATTGAGCAGAGTTGTACATGTTCAGAGCATGACCCCTTGGAGCCAGGAGAGGTAGAATGGTCTGAAGGTGAGAGGTAGAATGGTCTGAAGGTTAGAGCTAGCTGGGGCTTGACGTCTGTGTGTGTGCAGCCACAACTGAGCTCGTCAGGAGCAGAAATGGTTAGAACGCTGAGCAACAGATGCTTGACAAGGTCAGAAACCTTATTCTTTATACAACCACTAGTTGAAGATTTCTAAACATAATTTACTTGAGAAATACACTATCAATAACTGGGTCTTTCATGATTACACTTTCCACCCTCCCTTTACTATTGTAACGAGTGAGATGTAGGAAAACATCAGAAAAAATATTCAACTATTGGCATTATAAACTCAAGTGTGCAAAGATATAAACGCATTTATATTTCTTCGTGTTTTCCAGTGAGCTAATAAACTACATACGTTCTATTAGGAGAATAGAAACCTTTCTTAATATCCTTGGAACCTTTAGAGAAGGACGTTTTTGTTTTCTTAAACAGACTTTACAGCTTCTCAATGAAGTTCCCTTTGAAGGGCATAATGATAAATAATGGAGCGATTTCAATTGTTATTTTGCCAAAAGGTATTGTCTGAGTTTTTGTGTTCATCGTGACTTGTGAAATTCAGCTGTGTCCTTGGTCCTCCTAGCTAGCCAGAGGAGGGAAAAGGCAAAGCCCTTCCATTGTGGCTCTCTCTAGAGTGAAAAATCAAATGCCATGCTTTAATGGTTGTTAGTCTGATAACTGCTTGCCTACCATTCTGACTGAGGGGTGGAAAAGTTACCAGCACATCTCAGTCTGAATCTTTGTAACCCAGAGATAATCTGGCAGATCTTTCTGGTAAGAATAGCTCTTTTTAATGCATTGTTTGGATGACTTTGAAGTTTTAAATTGCTTTGTCTTTCTTACTTACACATCTGCTGAGGGATCCTACCATACGCTATGAATTTCTTTTATTAAGCTGGATTTGGTCTGGGTCTATAAATTGTATATGAATAAAGCACGAAGTCTCCATTGATAGAAACTTCTGTCCTTTTGTAGTCTAGTGCATGAAACTGATAATTTCAAACCTCTTATGCTACGGCTATACTTATTTTTAGTGTTTTGGTTGCCTTCTTAATCAAAGTCTGAATTTTTCCTGTCACGAATATATCAATTTTAATATCAAAGAAGAAAATGCCTGGCTGTATTCCTTATATTGTTAGGACCAAATATCATTTTATTTCCAACTTTCTTATTGAGGAAATGGCACTGGAAAAAGTTTTTGAGTGAGCTATCGCAAAGCATAAAATGAATTTAGAGCCTATGAATGACGAATAAGATTTATCAAGCAGCAAAAAGAAAATTGGTACATTTAAAAGTTAATGGTATTTTGGAGTACCAAATTACAGTGGGGAGATGACAGAAATATTTTGCAATTCCAAAAAGCACCCTAAAGACTTGAAGTGTTTAACGAACCATATCATGTGGTATTATAATATTGGTTTACATTCCTTTTGGACCATGATTGCATTAACTTATGTTTTCCAGAGGTGGGTATTTTTGAAAGGCGGCTGTTTATTAATGTTTTGTCATTTTCTTCATAAAGCTCAGTAATGGGTTGTAGCTGGCTAATTTAATCCATAAGGCACTTTCATACTCTGTTGCAGGTTTTAAACAGAAGTCAAATTGCTTTGTTATATTTAGGAATAGAACAAAGGCATTATGTCATTCTGTATGTATGTACCCCACTGAGCTCCAATAGTTAAAGGAAAGAGGACTTAATTCCTTTCTCTCTAGTAATGATAGGTATACCACCTCCAAAGCAAACCAACAAAAACTATCGTGCCTTTAAACAAAACAACAACAATAAACAAAAATGATGCCGGTCTAGGAGAGCCTGGTAGCCTACCCTTTTCGAGCTGTGTTTCTCTCTCTCTCTCTCTCTCTTTTTCCTCTTCAACCCCTGCTCATACTGTAGTCTATTCTGACTTCACAGAAGTGGGGTTAATTTCAAAAATCTGTTAATGTTCTGAAACGTTTACACTTGTAATTCTATAGACAGATACTGGAAAACTAGCTTTGTGCTGATTTTTCACAATCCTTAGGATTTGGAATATGCTGCCATATGTTAGGGTAAGACTTGAGGGTGGGAAATCGGTAGACTGTTTTCAAGCAGGCCTGGCAGGATGAGAGAATCTGGTTTAGATTCAAAAATTGGATTGTTTGTTTTCACTTTTCTTACACGATTACTCTAATATGGCATAATCATAACAGAATTGCAGCAACATGGCAGTCTGTTGGCGTATTTTTATTGCAGGTTCATTGGCAGAGAGCTCTGATTGTTCATTGTTTCCACCCGTTTTTAATCTTTCTTGATTTCACCACCGATGAATTGGCACAGAGTAGGTGAATTTTGTTTCATGATATTTTAGGAGACTACATAAATTGAAAAATTAGCTGGAGAGGATCTGGATGTCTTTTGGAACTTAACTGTGGGAAACAGCAGAGTTGGCTGAAGAGCCAAAGTGTGCCTTCACAAAAAAGAAAAAAAAAATCCTCTTAGGGTCTCAAACTCAAAGTCTTAGAGGAGTCTCTCTAAACCTGTTTTAACTTCGCAACTCATATCGCCCTGGCCATGTTCGTGTGGAATACATGGGTTCGTTCAGATTACACAGGAACGTAAAAATATCCCAAGCCAAAATCTAGAATATAATAGTAAACCTTCTCAGGATACCCAATTTAAGGTAATCTTAGTTAAAAGTCCTAGAGTAGCATAGAGGATTGAAATCCAGAAAGGCACTTTTCACACCAGCTTAACCAAGAGTCTTATCTGAGGCAGCTAACAATCAGCCCAAATGACTAATTTGATTTTCTACTTTTCTTCCTTTCCTTAATCGGAATTCTGATAGAGGGATTAATTAGCAATAAAGCAACATGAGGAAGAAGGAAAGAGAATGAGGGCATAGATAATCCACAAACTATATATAATCATCCCTGCGTAATCAAAAGTTAACTGTCATTAACATGACATTTGCTTTTAAAGCCAGGCAGAAAATTATGATTTTTGGCACCAACCTAATCTTTAATTATAGCACAGTACCATTCTTTTCTTGTGTTAGTTCAGATAGCTATAAATTATATTAGTCTAGGGCTTTTGTGTCATTTCCTTTCCTTTTCCATGATTTATATAGTCAGAATACTGACCTATAATTAAGTGTCCTCGAGAATGGTCTCTGGTTAATGAAATGCCGTGGAGTGGGTAGGGTGTGTTTTGCTAAAATTCCAAGGGAAAAGGCCATCCTTGGGTTAAATATTTATGAGGAGTCTGGCTAAGTCTTCAGTGCTAGGGTTCTATGACATGAGCGGTACAAAGGAATTTTTCTTGACTATTGTCTGTAAAAGAATGCAAGGTTCATCTTTTTGTTTAATTAGAGGATATCATTTCAAAAAGTAATTGTGTCATGTGAGGCATGCCCTGGTTTTTCATAACCGGTGAAACAGATAAATCATACGGAAACAAAAATTACACTCTTGTCTTCTTCCTCCTCATTTTTGCCCTTGCATCTTTCTCTAGAGTAAATCTCCATTCTCAGCCGGGAGGAATTAGTTGCCACTCGGCTCGATTCAATATGTTTGAAAAGTCAATTGCGTGTGAGATGGAGAGGGGCTTTCAAGGCAGGCTACTCTTACCCGGAGAGCCTACCCACGTGCCAACAGTTGCCCTAACCCCAGGGCTAGGCTGAAACTGTGGCCCGCGCCATGCCATTTTCCCTCCCTACCGCCCTCGTTGAGCAGCATTGCTCCACCCAGATGCACGTGTGCACCAGATGGTATGGAACTTGTTTCTTTTCCAAGGTCCCCAGAGCAAATCCTAGGACCCAGAGAGGGAGCGCGGGGGAGAGGGAAAGAAGGATGTGGAGGGATGGGAAAGATTCTTGTTCCTCTGTGGTTGGATGTAGAAGGGAAACTCTAGAAGTGTCCAGGGGCTGCATCAAAACATTGATGCAGGCAGTTGCTCTGTATACAGCAGAGGAGAACACACACTGGCAGCTGAGTAGAGGGAGTTGGGCCTACAGATGTTTTCTTTGGCATGCGTAGTGTTTTAAAGAGTTGAGCCAACGTTTTAAAAATTAATATTTCAACCCCACTCCAGATTTTTGGCTTCTTTTGAAAAATTAGAAGATTAGCGACATCGCATCTGTGTACCTCTAAGCCTGAGCTGAGTGGCGGTCACAAGGGTGGCTATTCATTGATGATCAGCCTGATCCTTTAAATCACTACCTGGCCCCTGTGTCGATGGGAGTCCACAACTTCTCCCCTCCCACACACCCAGTTAACAACGTGGAGGTTTCACCCCCACACAGCCAGTTAACAACATGGAGGTTAGCGGGGATGTTTTGGATAGAGAGGTAGAGACTTGGAAGGGGATCAGCTTGAGCTGGGCCAATATTTAAGTTGAAGGTGGGGGCAGTGGCAAGGTAGCCTTCAGGTTCAGTTCAACCAAATGAAAGTGACCTCTTGATAGTTCAAAAACAATCCAGTATTGGCAGTTTCAGATGGTCACCTTCCCTTCCTTTTAAGAAATGTCTACCAAAACCCTAGAGCTTTCATTGTTCCATGCAGTTGTTACAGAACGGGTATGTTTTCCTTTTAGACCTCCAGGATTTCAGTTAGACGCTTCCATTTTAGGGAACGACTGATCCGTTCATTCCCCATAGGTTGTGTTTTTTTTTATACTCAGCCTAGTAGATGTTGTTTCTCTTTGGTTAAAAAAAAAAAAAAGGTAACAATTTATGGACAGACTCATGGCATTGTTATACTTCGATAACTTCAAACCCAGAAATCTGATTACATATGCTGTAGTAAAATACACATGACAAAATCTACCATTTTAACCATTTCAGATTTACAGTTAAATAGTATTAAGTACACTGACAATATTGTCTCACCATCCCCATGATCCACTTCCGCAACGTCTCGATCATCCCCAGGAGGAATTCTGTACCAATTAAGTAATTCCCCAATCATCCCTTCCCTAGCCCCCGGTATCCTGCATTCTACTTTCTATCTCTGTGAATGTGCCTGTTACAGGTACCTTGTTCGAGTGGAATCCTGTAATATTTTGCCTTTTGTGTCTGGCTCGTTTAGTTTGCATAATGTTTCGAGGCTCATCCATGTTGTACCATATATCAGAATTTCATTCCTTGTGAAGGCTGAATAATTCATTATATGTACATAGCCCATTTTATCTACTTTTCTGTTGGTGGACACTGGACTTATTTCCACCTTTTGGCTATTGTGAGTCATGCTGTATTGAACACTGATCGGCAAGTATCTGTTTGGAATCTTCTTTCAGGTCTTCTAGATACATATTTAGAAAGGGAATTACGGATCATGTGTTTACTTATTGTATGTTTAACTTTTGGAGGAGTGTTCAAACTGTTAAATAGTTTCACAGAAGGGACAAATGGAAATTGCCTGAATAGTCCTTTTATTTTATTTCTTGAATATTTTTTGTCAAATTGGCTAACATAGAGTGTGTGCAGTCTGCTCTTGGTTTTTGAGGTAGATTCTCGTGATTCGTTGCTTACATGCAATGTAAGCGCTCATCCCAACAAACCCATTTGCTCCTCTCCCCCCACCCCCCCCATCCACCCTCAGATTGTTCTCTGTATTTAAGAGTCTCTTATGGTTTGCCTCCCTCCCTCCCTGCTTGTAACTCTTTTTTTCCCCTTCCCTTCCCTTCCCCCCATGGTCTTCTGTTAAGTTTCTCAAGATTCACATATGAGGGTAAATACGATATCTTTCTCTGACTGGCTTACTTCACTCAGCAGAATACCTTCCAGTTCTCTCCATGTTGCTGCAAAGGGCATGATTTCATTTTTTCTCATTGCCAAGTAGTATTCCATTGTATATATAAGCCACATATTCTTTATCCATTCACCGGTTGATATTTAGGCCCTTTCCATAATTTGGTCTTTTTAAATCCCTGTAATTACACCATTTTCTATTAAAATAAAATCAGGTTGTTTTTTTTTTTCTTGTGCCATAGAAAATACTGTTCAGAGAAAAGGCAGGTTTTTCCTAGATATTCTAATTAGAGTTTTATGGGGGTCACGTATTGATCACCACTGTTTCCATTTTTCAAACCCCTCAGCAGTACTTTTTGGTTTCCTGATGACACTGTTCTTTGCACCACTAACAAAGTTAACTCTGGGCTTCTGTGCTTCTAATACCGGAAGTTAATTTATCGCATTATAACACTTAACACATAGACACCTTCATGCGATCATACATGAACTTACATAATAATATTATGTCACTAATACACAGACACACACACATTGAGGAAGAAGTTACATACAAGGCAATCTGTACACAAAAATGAGTTTGTGCCATGTTTTTCCTTGGAACAAATGTCATTAATTTTAGATAAATGGCAGGATTCTCAGCAAAACCATGTTTTCACTCATTGAAGTACACTTTAATCTTACTATGTAAATGGGTTCTGGGAATGGTTATGTAGATTTAAAGTAAGCCCTGAAACCCTTCCCTGTTGACTTCAGTAGCACAGACACGACCTTGTCGGCAGTAACCTCAACACGTCTCCTTTAAGTGGTGGCGGTGGTCTGTGTCTGCTTTCAAAGGTATAGCACATCATTTCATCTTTTCATAGTACAAAAGGAGTTTCATGTGACAATTTCATACCAAATAGTCCTTCTATTCAGCCATGGAAATAATGGGAGCAGCTCACTGGGTGGGAATGGCTTCATTGGTTCAAAAAGATCAGAAGACTAAGTAAGATACAGGTCTGTGATGTTGACAGTGTGGAGGGGAGAGTAATGTGGAAAGGAAGAGCCTTGTTTTTTGTTTGAAGATCTGCTTTCCATTTCCTCTCACTTCTTAGAATAGGTTAAGGGAAGAGGAAGGACTTGATGCCATTGTAGCTTTCAAAATAATGTTTCAAGTGAACTGTCTGCTTAGGCAACACCTCAGATTGTCTTGCCCTATAATTCCTTTGCTGGTTTGTGGTCTCATTGCCCATGGCAATATCGCATAGGGCACCCTCCTTGAGCTGGACCACACTGAGTTTCTATCCATGCATGTTCCCATGCACATGCTGGGAAAGGCATAAACCATACGATTTCATAATGCTATTCCTACAGTAAAGAAAGATGGGGAAGGTATGGGCTCTGGAGTTACAGGCTCTGAGTTTAAGATCTCATTCTGTTCCTTACTGACTTTAACTCTAGCAAGTCAATTCTTGGGACATTAAAAATAGTCACGTGATATATTCATGAGAAATGGAGGAGCTTGGGAAGAAAATGAAGTTCAGGAACCAGGGAGAGAAGGTCCTGAGGTGGAGCTGCTCAAGGGATTTGGAAGAGCAAATTCAGACAGCATTAAATTTTAAGTTAGCATCTCATACTGTAATGGAACCCCTCTGCCATTCCTAACCTCTTATTAAAAAATGTTTATTGCTGATACTTGAGAATGGGAATGAATTAAAGGAGTTCTACTTCTGAACTAACAAAGTCTGCCTAGTGGAAAAAA
Organism: Acinonyx jubatus; assembly: GCF_027475565.1. Classification (NCBI taxonomy): domain Eukaryota; kingdom Metazoa; phylum Chordata; class Mammalia; order Carnivora; family Felidae; genus Acinonyx; species Acinonyx jubatus. The sequence goes on from NC_069384.1 coordinate 139,209,996, forward strand.
AAACAGCCATAGGTGAAGGATATAGGGTAGATGGGGGAATTCCTCATGAACAGAAAACTAATTATTAAGGGATTATTAAGGGAAATGGACTGTTCTTGAGCATTCTTCGAGATACTGGACTAACCGAAGATTGCTAATTTCCTTTCTTTCTTTCTTTCTTTTTTTTTTTTCACCATTTCCAAGGACGTTTTAAGAAAACATTTCTCTTAAAAGGTATTTTAAACACAAAAAGTAAGAAATAAAAGATCACAAAAGAGAGTCCCTTAAACTAGATAAATACAGCATTATGATAATTCTTTATTGTCATCTTTGAGTAATTTTCCTGTGGACTGTTGAATCCTTAATTTGTAGATCAGCATTTGAGAACTTGAGTCTAGATTCAAACTCCTTTCAAAGATGAGGAGACTGACATTTACATAAAGTAACTTGCCCAATTTATATGGTTGGGAGGCCCAAAACTCAAAGGAGTAATTCCAGGTTCTGGATTTGTAATTTTTTGTCTTACCAAACTTTCCCGTGAGAGGAAAGTGTGGCTAATGAGGATCTCAGGCTGATGGATATAATTTTTTTTTATTCTCCCGAAAGAGAAAGCAAAGTTTCCACACTACTGGAATGATTTGCTCATATTGGTGGGGAAGCTTTCTTAGATTTTGTTGGTCCTATTTCATTTTACTGACATTTTCATTTAAGTTTAGAAATGCCAAGTGATTTATTCCAGGTCACACAGCTATTTTATGGTAAAAATGGTTTGAACCGGGTTTTGTGGTTCCCAGTTCATGTAGACATTGATCCATTTTTAACACATCCTGGGTACTGTCATAGCACTGGGTTGTGCAGAAAGTGAATCAACCAAATGCTTTGTAGCCATGTTCATAATTGTTGGGAATAGAAAGATGGCATCGAGAAAGCAGTAATTGTAGATCTATCAAACGTTAAATTTAAACTGGACATTGGGGTTTATTTATTCTAATTCATATTTGAGATAATGAGGCCCTAATGTAATGAGGTAGCTTGGGATGAACAGACAGACTTGAGTAATTGTGGTGTTAAGAGTCAACAAGATGATGGCTAATTAACCATAAAGGCTGAAAGATAAGTGAAAAATATACATGGAATTAAGTTCTTGAGAGCAGAATAACATGGTGATGAAAAACAAGGCCTATGGAGTTCTCTGCCTTGAAGGGACCTTAGTTCAATTATGTGACCTCAGTTGACTCATTTGTGAAATGATGATTTCAGTTTGAGGAGATTTGTGAGCATTCGTGATACTGATTGAGAAGAAGTGAGGTGTGTTGGTTTAGAAGAATTATTTCTCCGTTAAAGATTCAGTTTTCGATTTGTGAAACCTCTAGGAACTTGACTCCGTCAACTCATTACTTTTCTTGAATCCTCCATCTGAAAGTTTTTGAATTATTAAAATAATCTCAGGGGAATATGTATATTTGGGCTACCAAGTTTTGGTAAGGCCAGCATTTGGAACAGGTGCAGTCCAGGGAATTGAATCACTGTGGAGGCCACAGTGTTGACTATGAATTCTTAAGTGAATGCCATCAAGAGGGTTTCTTGACATAGATACCTGGATCAGACCGTGTAGGGGAAAATTCTGTTGGGATAATCTTAGTTGTTAGTGCTAGTTTGTAAAATACTTCTGAGTTTAGGGGGAGAATTAGTAACCAAAAGCATCACATAAAACAAACTTCTATTTCCTTTTATTGCACTTGGTGAAAGTTATTAAGAATGTAATTCTTTCTGCTTGCTATGTGATTAGCAGCCAAACCTTTTGGGGGTAAATTTCCATTGCTCCGCTCTTGTTATCGCAAATGGAATTTGCATGCCTAATTCTCTTCCCTCCATATTGAATCCATACCCCTTTAGGTCTAACGGCATGCTAAAAATGATTCCAAATCTCCAATGTTGATTGTGGGCCATATGTTAGCACTAATTATATAAATGAGACTTGGTAGAAATGTGACATGCTAAGCATTCTGAGCTTAAGGAATTATCTAAATGAATTCTAGCTTGAGTTAGTGCTAGCAGAGGCAAGGAAATGCCAGCGCAGGTTTTGAGCAGATGTTAACAGGTCTGCATGGCTTTTCATTGTCATTATTTGTCTAACTACAAGGACTGCTGATAGAACATTGTGTCAGAGTATTTTAAGGTGCCATTTTCCTGAAGATTGCATTTTGCACCTACAGATGGATCCATTTTCTGAATAAGCAGAATGGAATGACAGAATATCAAAGATTAGAATCTGCAGCCTTGCTGTGAGTTTGAAAACTTAGCATTCATTGGGGTTACTTGCTATGGTCATGCTGTAGAAGCTGGAGATTTCTAGAAAGGCCTTTAATCTCAATATCAGACATTCTGGAATTTGAACTTTCAAAATGAAAGGGGGTGGGGGAGTAGTTCTGATTCCAAGCAAAAGTGAATCACAATATGAATACCTAAAACTCTGTGTAACACTCCAGGAAGATAGTGCTATGGTAGATGTTGATTGAAGTGGTCAGGGGAGCTTTGGGACCTTAAATCATGTCAAGGTGGAGCTCCCAACTCACCCCTTTACCTGGAACTCATGAAGTCGTGCATGTGCCAGTGATTGTCTATTTCAGAGCTCTTGGAAAACCTAACTTACGTCCTTGTTTAGTTCACTCAGACTTAAGATCAGATTGGATTGTTGTTTAAAAATGGCAAGAAACCAGCTGATAGGCAAAAAACCCCAGTTAACAAGTGTACTTTGCACATCTTTTCTAGCATGCCACATGTATCCTACTGTCCTGTTTTCTCCTATGTTTTCCATACACTTTGATCCCCCTTGAGGATGTAAATTCTCTTTTCTTCCTAGGTCCCCAGCACAAAGTTCAGTGCTTGACACACAGCAAATAATTGCTGAAGGAATGTTGGCAAAATCACAGAAATAACTAACATTTACCAAAGACTTACGGTGTATTAATATTTGACTCTCATTATCTCGTTTAATCCATACTGCTGTGTTCTTGTATGAGTGCTACACTTGTGGTTTTGCAGATGAGGAAACTGAAGCTAAGAGAGATTACACAGCTTGCTCAAAAATCATAAGGGAGTGATAGATATGGAATTGGAACCCAGAAACATCTGACGGTGGGTCTGTTGCTCACACTTGTAGGGTATGGGTTCTTTTAGATACTTCGTTGCTAAGTTGATGGTCCTTAAATCTGGGTCTCTAGGTATATGCTGGAGGGTTGCTGAGTTTCCTTGGGTGAGTTCCTCTGTATTGTTTGTTTGTGTGTTTGTTTTTTGCATTGGTAATCTAAGTAGAATGGATCTAAGCGTATTTGTGATCATCTGGATGACCATATTGTGATGCTGTTTACGATCACGTTAGTGCCAGCTAGTATTTAATTTTAGAGCATTATTCAGGGAGGAACAGTGGCAAACTAAATACGGAGATCATGTGTTTGTGCCAGTGAAGGTTCAGTAATATTAAGGTTTTGGAGCGGTATAAATTGAGAACTGGAGTGCAAAAAATTAATTTCCACAGAGCACAAAACCTTGGTGTTGGGATAATACCATAAAACTGCCATTCCAGTTTGGCCACATTCCCATGGGGATCAGTGATATCGTTTCAGTAAACTAGTATTACCCATTATATGGAAGATGGGTGGTCATTTTCATTTATTTTATAATCTTACAGCTTTTTCTTTGTAAACCTTTTGGTTTTATGGTTGGAGAGGACTTTGATGTTGGTGCTCATTTATGCAATAATCTGTCAAGATTGCAAGGGGAGCCATAATATTTTCTAACTTTCAATGGGATCTGTATACTTGTTGAGGTAAGAATGCTTATGTCAGCCTTTGGGTAACATGTGATCCCCAGGGACTGAAACGAAACTAGATCAGGGTAACTGGTGTGTGTCTGTGTGTATGGCACACTTCCATATCGGCTCATCTCCGTGAAACAAGTGTTGCCCCCAGGAGTTTGAAGGGGGTGGTTGGTTGACGATCATCTCCTGGAGCCCAACTTATCTAGACCTTGAGACCAGCAATGATCGTGAAGCACCTTTTTCTTAAAGTTACTGCTCTGCATGTTTTGTTTTATCAATTTCAAATGTATTAAAGCAAGATGGCTTCCTTGAGCCAGTATATTGCCAGGATCTTATTCTTCGTGATCCTCCTTTGCCAAGGATTAAAAGGAAGTTCTCTTGGTTGGTCACTGCAATATCTTCATATCCTGGCCTCTAACCAGACCACAAGCCTGAACAAAGATGCATTTCTTGTTCCTCCCAACACCTTTGACATTTCCCTATGGTATTACTCTCTAAAGTCCGGCCTCCAAGGGGCTCAGGGATAGTAAGCAAGGAAGCCAGTGTAGTGGTTAATATTCTGCTTTCAAACAGACACTATTTCATTCTTGAAGTTTATATGCTACTGTTCCCTTTGGACCTCAGACTCTAACATCTCAAGCCATCTTGAGAACCCTATACTATCCCTTAAGCATGGCTGTAATTGAAGTAGTTGTATAGTTACAGGACAATTTTTTTTAATTGAATGTTTTTACTAGAAGTTGGCCAGTTCAGAGTAATAATTGCATAGCCAAGCTCTTGCCTTTAAAAATTAAGAAGCAGTGGGGACAGTCAGCACATAGTGAAGAGAGTACTATGTGTTTGCTTGGAAGAATGTTGTTGGAAATAGGGTTACCAAGCTACAGCTAACACAGATGTTTCTGCTATAATACAATATATGCAACCCTGGAAAAAACTGGAGTTCTGGAAAATGACACATTAATAATGGCAAGGCTCACGGGAAAATAAAGTCAGAATAGACCACTCCAAAGATACACAACTTTGTAATCCTACCATAAACAAACCTAATTAAGAATTACTAGTGCTATTGAAAAGACATACTTCATCAGTCTTCTTTAAGGAGTAAATTATTTATGGAATGTTACCTTGAAAAACGTGAAAGTAACTTGTTGGTAGGGCTGAGACTGCTGAATTAAGGAACTCAAATTTCATGGGGTATACCACATAATTAGCCTTTCCAAGATGAGGCATATGGCCAAATTGAGGAACATGGGTAAATTGGGTGTATAGTACAATATTTATCAATAATTTTTGTGCTGGAATGTCTCATGTTCAACTATTACTTGCTACAAATTATTAATGTATTGGGAAAAGTCATATGTGACCCTATATAACTTCCTTAAGATGACATCATTCCTCTATTTACCAATCCCATAGTGCTAATTTGTTTTACAATTGCACATTTGTAACAAAACAGACTGTAAGCTTACCAGGATATTTGGGGGATAATCCACCTGATTGAATCTCAGACATTTTATGTTTGAAGAGGAATGTCTGAGCAATGCTCCATGTTGAGAAGCAGAATGTGTAAATCATGGAGTCAGGCTAAGGGAGCCTCAGGCTCTATACTGACACCATCTCTACTCCGTGAAAACATGTACATCCTTGTTGCATTTTATGACTGCAAGAAAGGCACATTTACACAGGATAACCATCAGTAATGGTGGTTTGTGGCAAAGATTCTCCACTTAGCCTAGAGGGCTTCAAGTGGTGTGGTTGGTTTCATTATCCTAATAAAGCATCATCCTTAAACATATCAAAAAGGTTATGTGCGATTTTTTTCAAAAGGTGATAAGTCACATGCGTGTACATCTCCTTAGCATGATTCTTTGTTCTATGTAGAATGGCATGTACCCACTCAATGTCCTTACCATAGTCCAAGTAATCCCATGCGCCTCCTTTGGATCCTGACTCAAGTCTCTTCTCTCAGGCTAGCTGACCTGAGGAATTGTGCTCAGATGATTAAAGATGGTTGAGGGGCACCTGGGTGGCTCAGTCGGTTAAGTATGTGACTCTTGATTTCTGCTCAGGTCATGATCTCGAGGTTCATAAGATCGAACCCTGTGTCAGGCTTTGCGCTGCCAGTGTGGAGCCTGCTTGGGATTCTCTGTCTCTCCCTCCCTCTCTGCCCCTCCCCCCACTCGGGCTCTCCTTGTAAATAAATAAATAAACATAAAAAAAATATGTTGAAAGGATATTTGAGAAGGAAGCAGCGCCCTCTTAGGACTTACAGTCTCAATGTATCCTTGAAGGAACACCAGTTACAGAAGCGGACCTCTCTGCCCACAGTGAGGTCAGAGAAATCCATACAAGGGGGAGAAGTTGGAGACAACTATGAGAAACACAGATAGGACCAAAATTCTGGGTTCAAGTCCTAGTTTCTCTGTTTCTAGGTGGGTGACGTTGCTTTCTTCCTCTGCTAGATGTGGAAAGTTGACCGCATGGTGTGTGGATGAAAAGAAGCTAGAAAGATGTTTCCATTGGATCCCTTTATCTTAGGCTAGGAAACCTCCGGGGTTTCTTCTCTATTTGCTTCATCAAGGCTGAAAGAAAATTTAAGAGGGAAAAAATACTTTAATTCTGTGACTTCGTGTTCTTTAATGTCCCATCCATATCACCCCTATAATCATCTCCTGTCCATTCCTGTAGGGAAAACACCCTCTTAGTTGTCATCTGTTTGAAAAGCCAGTTCAGAGAGATATGCCCTGATCCTGCTGGAGGATTGAGGCCTTCCCAGCCTTGCTTCACACTCTTTCTAAATAATCAGCTGCCCACCAACCTGGGAAACCTCACCGTACTTCGTCCCAATGTCAGAGGAACAGAGTAACTAGAATAACTCACACTGTAGAAGAGGACTAGAGCTATGTCCTGCTGGCGACCTTAGGTGGCAGAAGGTTAGCTCCCCGAGAGGGCGGTAGCCATGTTGCACATGACCCCACGGAAGGGAAGAACGTCACAGAACATACCTAAAGAACTTTTTCTCGAGTATGGAAAACATGTAATGCTCTTCTCCAGAGCAGATTGCGTGACGAGGTGGGCCCCGGTTCACCGAGGGGGAAGAGGGTGCACGTGAAATTGAGGGCCAAATTGGATGAAAGGCAAATTGTCGAAATACCTAACATTCTGGCAGTTAAAGGTGGTAAAGTGATGTCCTGTATCTTTATACTCTGGTAAGGACACATGTTAAAAAAATTAAAAATGAAGTATTACTGTTAAATATGAACATGAGAATATATACGCCTTGAGTCTTGATCTTAATTCTATGTAGATCCTTTTAAGCATCCCTGGGATTTTCCTGGGGCAGGACATAACACGAGAGCCTCTGAGATAGAATAGAGCTCTCGTCCATTCCCAAAGCGAGTTTCGAAATTGGATGCCTCTGAATGGACACATGATGAATTTGATTTGTTCCTTTAATTTTTCCTCCAATATCCGGCAACTGGGTAGAAAATACTAGCCTGGGTTGGCACAGGTGTAGGAAATTGATGCACGAGTCACCAGCCAGCCATATTACCGTACCTTTGGAACGCACCCAAGATCAGAGGGAAGAGTGAAGGAGCAGATTGCAGCAGTTGCAACAGTGTGTAACAAAAATATTGTGCCATTGAGATGCTAATGTGGGCGAGCATCACACTGTAGAATTCACATTGTTAGAAGGCAAGCCTAACCACTTGAATCACATAGACTGATTTTTATGGGAGACCTCTTATTTTATTCTTGGGGTATTTCATTTTCATCCTGTGTTTTCTTTGGAATTAATAGAGCCTCTTAAAAACGGCTGTCTATAAATTTTCTCTCCTACATATGTCTCGAAACAGTTTCATTTCTTCATTTAAAACATTACAGCCATTTCAAAATGCCCTATTTTGTATTTAATTTCACCATCTCATATAAAATACATGTTCTTCACATAATTATGTAAAAATGGGTTTGCAAATGCCCTAGAGATCCATATGATGGGCACATTATAGGATTCTAAGTAATAATAATCTCCTGTTTACATGAGACCTGATTTTCATGCCAGTTTTTACACTTTAATCTATCCAGAACACGGCTTTGCTCAAATATGCTAGTTTATTCTGGTCCATGAAATGCATTTGAAATATCACAGATTAGTTTGCCTGGCAGAATGTGCAGCTCTAGCTGGTATGTTAGAGGTGAGCATAATGGAGCCAGAGATGGAAGCCATTGTTGTCCTGTTGGCTTTTGAGTGCAGCTACACAAAGCCCAGCAGGGTGACTGGAGGGTGTAGGCGTGGGCAGGAAAGGAAGAAGCAGAAAAAGAAAAAGAAAAATTGGAAGAGAAAGTGGGTAACTGGGCGAAAAAGAAAATGGAAAGGGGGTTCTATTGCATAGATGAGAGCTTGAGTATGCCACAGGCAATTAATACGGAGAAAGCACAGTGTAGAACAGTGGTTTTCACTGTGGTCCTTGGACAGGCAGCTTCACCATCACCTGGAAACTTGTTAGAAATGGACATGCTCCTACTGAATCTGAAAACGATGGGCATGGGATCTAGGAATCTGTCCTAATGAGCCCTCCAGGTGATTCTGCTGTACATGTAAGTTTGAGAACTACCAGTCCACTGGACGTTTCCAGGAGCTTCGATTTGGTCTGCTGCTTGAAGTGCGGTGTCCATATGTCGGAGGGACACCAAGCCCAGTGACAGGAGGGGGAAGTCGGAGACCTGAAGAACATGTAGTTGGAGAGCAGAGTACAGCTAATGGAGAGAGATTGAAGTAGTCACTCCTTTTGGAGCAAATGCCTTTTCAGTGACTTCTATAGTAGTAACATGTCATGGCAGAGTTAAGACCATTGAAGGAGCTATATGAATGGCAGAGAGACAATCTTGTCCTAGGGGGTGGGGTTATGTGCTCATACCTACCAATCAGTGATGACCTTGCCCATCTCTTAATCATCATTGCCTAGGGCCGAGTTCATGGTGTAGCCAAATCTTTAGGAGGGGTGGCAGAAAGGAGGGTCCAGGTGTAAGACAGCCTATGCAGAAAGGGAAAACGATGGTCCCTTGGGAACTGGTTGGAATCAGGGCATCAGAACATAAAAGCATGAAGGGGCTGCTACCAGAGTCAAGGCTTAGGAGTCTTTAGACACCTAAGGAAGCAAATGAGCTTATGTGGGTCTTCTGAGAATTAAAGGAGTGAAACAAAATGCTCGTGGAGGTTTTGTGAGATTAGTGTTCCCAAGGACAGAGCTTTGGGTCCCATGGGAAAAGGGGACCAGTAGTTGCTTACAGCCCTCTGGTAGGAATGTCTTGTAGAGCTAGGGGGCCCACCTCTGGTACACTTACTCTGGAACACTTGACTTTGATTTGATCCACAGGGACTTGTCTAAAGATAGTTGAGAGAGTGAAAATCATTAGTCAGTAGAAAGCCAGTGCCAACTTCCTAAAGGAGCACAGGATACAAGAATAGAGATGCTGCTCCTTAGGACGTTCAGTTTTCTTATTCACCTTCATAAAAGTATTCAGGATAAACAATTTATCAACATTTTTGTTCATCATCTAGAGATGAAGAAAAAGGGAATTTGATTCATGCTTACTTGGTTAGGGAGCATAGTTTCTGAAAACTCAGAATATGGGAAACATATTCTGGTAAAATGCTTATGCTGTATGTGGTGCATTGCAATTCTGTATTTAGGGCCAATTATCAAAATATTTTACCATCTGTTTAGCCAGACAGAAAAAACTAATTGAGCCTTGTCCATAACTTTCCATTTTAAAAAGTAACATTTGCTTCTCTCAGTGTTTAAATTTAAACAATGATGATGGAAATGTATTGTAAATAATACTTTCATTGTATATTAACTGGGTATATTTTCCCCAACTTTACAGAATTAAACGCACACAGATTTCCTGAGATTTTTAAACTTGTCTTTGACCTCTTCTAGAAATATTTTCTAGGTTTTCCTTATCTAAAATGCATTCTATTCGCCACCAACCACCCAGTCCTTACCACTTAATAGCCCTTCACCCTTAGAATTTAAGTGGCCTCACCTCTCAGTTCTGTAAGGGCATGATTGTATGGACTTGGCTGATCTCAGCCTCTAGCACAGTGCCTGGCGCAGTAGGTGCTCAGTAATGGTTTATTAGACCAATTGCCATCAAAGATTGTTCTGCATACCTGCTTTTTAAAGCTTGTCTCTCATTGTCTTCTCTTGCCCTCTTTCCTCCCTTTCTCCCTGATGGATTCGTCACAAAGACATGATTAAACTCAGTCCTCAATTTCTCTAAATGGTACATGCAACGTGCTGAATTATATTAAAAGATAACAAAGCCCCACAGTAAAACTAATTTTTTTGCATCAGAAACAGTAATTTAGGTACCTAGCATCGTTCACTGTGCACATTAATTATGAAAGAATGTACAGTACCTACTATAGAAACAAAACATCATAGCGAAAAAAAATCTTTTTGGTTGTTTGGCGTCAAATGGACTCCCTTTAGTTGTGGCCTCTTCCAGAGAGAGACTAATAATAGAAACCACGAGCTGGGGATCGGGGGCATATAGATGCACGTAGATAAACGAGTTCACGGGCAGGGTTTCATGAAATTTGAAGGAGAAGTGGTATTATGCCTCTCTTTTATTTAAATAACCTAAAATGAGTAATTCACTCCCTAGAACATTTGATAAAAATCCTTGGAAGTTTGCCAGCAGGCACAGTGGGAGGAAGAAATGCATATTCAAAAGGAGAGGAGGAAAAAGGGGGAAATCAGGAAGCAAAAACCTAAAAAAGCAATCTATACCTGATAAGTTTTCTAAAATAAATTGAAGCATCTTGGCTACAATGACTTTAAAGGGCCAGAGCTTTACTTTACACTGCTAAGCAATGTAGTCTTCTGGAAATACTACCTTTGAAATACCAGTGCGTTTCAGGGAAGGACACGAGAACACGTTCTTTGCATTGTGTTCACCTTAGGCGGCAGATCCCATGAACTGGAAGCTTGGTTCTGGGATGTCAAAACACCTACGTGCAATGGTGATCGTTGCCATAGAGATAACTGGATGATAGATAGCTAGATGATAGATAGACACTGAATAGATAGTAGATAAATGATCTCATATGTCAGAAGAGGCCTTTGTGCCTAGGAAATTACAGATTTTTTTTTTTCGAAAACAATTCTTCTGTCAAAATCAAAAATAGAACTCTTCTTTGCAATACTCCCACTCTGTATGCATTCTTACTCTTCCAGACTTTTTTCTTATCACATTTATGATGTGTTACGCCCATTCGATTTCCTACCTGACTTCTTGTCTGGGAGATTAACTTTCTTCAGCGGGTTGAATGTGTACTACCTGTGCTAGGGGGCAAGACGGTAGACAGTGGACTGCTGAGGTTTCTTTGTTGTACAATAAATAAGGGTTTCATTTGTCCTTTTTTTTGTACTTAGACCAGCTTTGCCCCTTTTTGTTCATTTTCATTTTACTTGTTTCTTCCTTTCTATTCATCTTTTTGTTACCCCAACCCCTATCTCTTGTTCCCATCTCTGTGTCCCCCTGTCTTTTCTGCCTCCCTGTTTTCCATCCCTGCTCTTGTAATGGATCCCACTATGTATTTTTCTAATTCCAGATATTCTTAACACATGGTGAATCCACTTGATTCTTAAAATGACAATGGACAATTTCAGCAGACCTAAGCACTTTATAAAATGATAGTGAGATAGGACCTTGAAAAAGTCATCTTGAAATTGGTCATGTGCCCACTGGTCTGGATCCTGGAAAGGACTTTGTAGAATAAACAGGTAAGAAGATGAGTGCAGTCCTATTTCCTCTGCAGTGTTACTTCTGATAGCCTGAAAACTCAGACCCCATTTTATGGGCCATTAAAGAGCAACTGAGTCCTGGATTTTGCTAGAAGCCACAGGAAATCATGAAGAAATCAGAAGTCAAGATGTGTTCTTTGGGGCAGCTTTAGAAAATGGAGGAACAAATTCAATTCCTTCATTTTAGAGATTACGAACTATTGGGGTACAGAGAGCTTGTGATGTGCTCAAAGTTTTATAACTGACAATTCCAAGAATTTACAAACTGGGGATTCTGACATGTGAAGTGACTTTTCAGCCCACCCCATTACAGACAGGTGCAAGAGAGAAAAGAAAAAATAAGGGGTCATTATTGTTGATGTAGTAGAGTTTGGGTCCCTTCTCCAAGTTGGGGACAAGTAGAGAAAAATAATTAAGAGAGACATTTATGTTTATTCCGGGGCAGGTAAGGGAAGAGCAGGGACAAAGAAGATAATTAGAAATCTCTCCACATCTCTCTTTTCTCATTTGTCAAATACAGATATTTTCTTAAGTGGGTTGTCATGATTATGTAAGAAATTTAGAGGGTAAATATATAGAAGGCACTCAAGGTGGCTCAGTTGGTTAGCATCCCACTCTTGATTTTGGGTCAGCTCAGGTCATGATCTCATGGCCATGGGATTGGGCTTCATGCTGGGCATGAAGCTTGCTTAAGATTTCCGCTCTCCCCAGCTCATGTGTGTGCTTTTGCATGCATGCTTGCTCGCTCGCTCTCACCAAAAAAAAAAAAAAAAAAAAAAAAAAAATGTGTATGTGTGTAGAAGACACTCAAGTGTCTTTTTAACAACCCTTCTATGATGAGTGTAAGTCTCACTGTTCTAGAATTGCTGAGGCAGTTAAACCTCTTGAAAGTTCCGGAGGTGCGAACTAATTCTACCTAATTCTGAAACCAGAACCTGAAACCTGGCCCCAAGCTGTTTGCTCCTTGTCATTGTAACCCCAGCCACAGCCTGTTTGCTTAAAACTGTACCCAGGGAAGGGAACACACAGACAAAATGTGTGTCAAAAAGGTTGAACTGAAGCCGCAAGCATGGAAATATCCTTAACTTGGTCTTGAATTGATAGAGGCTGATACAGTGGATCTTCTTAACATTTCAGTGATGGAGCACGTTCACACAGAGGTTTCGGCAGTGGACTTAGTCTACTTCCCCAGGAAACAGATTGTCAGCTCTACACTCGCACAGGAAGGTTATTGGCATGTGCCCTAGGATTTCACCTATGAGAGAATAGGCAAGACCGGATTAGGTGGAAGGAGGAATTAGCACAGTTGTAAGATCCAGTGTGGTTCTCAGTCAATCCCTCAAGGAGTTACGGAGTTGGTTTTGTTCTTTTGAATGGTCCAGAACTGAGGCAAAGGGCTCAGGTCTTTATACTTCACAGCAACCACCCGTTTGATGCCAGCTGCCTCTGTATGGAAGGAGTGACATTGACCAAGGTGTCAGTCTTCTGAAACAAACCATCAGAGAGGGCCTGAGCCAAAAGCCAAGAGCAACCAACATTGCAGGCAGCAGGGGTTGTGAAGACCTCCCTTCTGAAGTAGGATCTGGACAGAGCACTACAGAAGCCAAAACAGAAATACAAATCTATCTTCTAAATAGACAGGAGCAGCTCGAAGAGTGGTGGCTTGTTCCATGAGTTCCAGAAAGGGACTAAGGGCTCTTGAAACCCAGGAGAACATATTTGTCCTTACTTGAGAACTGTAAAACCACAGCCCCTTGAGGTTTCAACAACAACAAACCCAAAGCATTTTTAAAATCTCACCAGTTGGACACTCATGGAAGCCTTTGGTTAAAATAGGCCCCCATCAGCGTTGTCAGTCTATGCAATTGCAGAGAATTCCTTGAATGTTCTTCCAGTTGGTTTCAACATTCTGTTGGGAGAGTGACCAAATGGCAGAGAGAAAAGTCCAGTGTATGCAATCAGAATTAAGAAAGGGAAGCCCTGGGACTGGTTCTGAGTAAAGCTATGACTCCTCATGGGATTTCCAAGAACAAAATTATTCAAATAGTAGGAGATGTACAGCTCATCGCTTACCTTCTTTGGAGGTTCCCAGGAAAGTTGTACGCTAATGAGAATTTTCTAGACAGCTTTTTCAAGTTTGGCTTCATTTTACTTATATAGATGAAGACCCTGGTTCTAGGATCCTAGCTCTAAACAAAGCCATAATCTTCTTGCATACTCCTCAAGGGTCAATAACCACCTCCTCCTAAGAGTTCTTTGTGTTAAGTCTAGTCTCCATTTCTTTGTGCAGCAATTGCCACATCAGTTGGATGGTGTTGGTTCAACTCACTCATCCATTGCAGGAGCAAAGTGAGATTAAGGCAAAGCTTTTGGTGTGGATGAGTTAAAGCATGTATGAACTCATGTGTCAATCTCCAAAGACAATTTGGATAATTCAGCCTTCACCCTGCTCTTGAGACCAAAATAGTTTTGCTAGAAATACTATTAATAATCAACTTTTTTTTTTCCATGGGTGATGGACTTACCTAATAGTCACTCTTTTAGAAAACTCAACTGAACCTAACTGAACACAGTTGAGCTCCCTGCCCCCTTCTTACCGTCTGCTCAGCTGATGCTGATCCTGCTTGGGCTTAGCAGTAAATTCTTGCTGAAACCGTTAAATCCACTGATCAGAATATAACACCATCTTGGACTCTGATGGCAAAGACAGAATGTGGGAATATTACACCTACTTTTCTCTTGTACTTTGTATAATAATGTGTCACCAGGTACTGCCCATTCTCTTTTCTAAATACCTCATGTGTATTATCTTCATATTTTTTTATTTGCACTTCCTTATTCTGGATCCAATTGACTGTTGCCTACTTATGGTAATAGGGAAATTCCTATAGCTGATTTGGCCCCCTCCCACCATCTTCCTTTCCACCGGTATAAGAATGATCTTAAACAAATCCTTCATTGTTGCCCCTTTATTTTTATTTTTATTTTTAATGTTTATTTTTGAGAGAGAGAGAGAGAGGGTAGGGAGGTGGGGGCAGAGAGAGAAGGAGACACAGAATCCGAAGGAGGCTCCAGGCTCTGAGCTGTCAGCACAGAGCGCAACGCAGGACTCGAGCTCACGGACCATGAGATCGTGACCTGAGCCAGAGTCGGACCCTCAACCAACTGAGCCACCCAGGCGCCCCAGTTATTACCCTTTAAACCCCTCGGGGTAAATGTTTGACCCCCGTGGATGTCAGACAGGTCTTCATGATGTGGCCCTTGTCTGCTTCATTCGATTTTTCTCACTCCTGGACTCCTGCTCCACCCACCCCAAACTATTTTCCCTCTCATCCCATGACATTTTTCACAGCCAGACGTGCTCTTCATCCCCAGGCCAACACCTATTCACTGCCCAAGACTCCACTTCAATGTTACCTCCTTCATAAAATGTTCCTTTGGTGTTCCCCAACCCACATTGCTTCTCTGCCAGATGGCTTGCCCCCTCTGTGCTGTCATATATGTGATAAAACATTCAAATTGTTTAAGAAATATGGTCTGTATACATGTCTTTATCTCCAATTAGAAGGGAAATAACTAAAAGGGCACAATTACCCTTTCCTCTCTACTTAGTGTCAGGAGCAGGGCTTGGCATTTAATACATGTCCAGGAAATGTTACAGCTCCTCATTTTAGCGGATAAGAATGTTGTACATAGTGCTTGTAGCTCTTTAAAGGCAGAGAAATTTGACTTTTAGTTAAAGCACAATATTAATCCCTTAGTCAAATGAAACCTAAGATAAAAATTATTTTCTGATAGGATTAATTAAGTGCTTAGAGTTCTCAGAGCTATGGATATAAGTTGATATTTTTCCTTCCATTCCCTGCAGAAAGAATGATCGATCAAAATAATTCCTTATTAGGTTCATTCTAGAATTTAATATGATTTAAAAACTTAGGCTCTGGATGATTGCGTTAGGTCTATTTTCTCCCCAAATCTGTATGGTCACTGCTTCAATTTGTATCCGGTTATATGAAAAGGAAGGGCATTCAGGGTATCACAGATGAAAATACTTAATCATAGGAGTGCATGTGGGGAAGCGGGGGCAGGGATACAAAGGGCCCCAGAAGAAGAGCCACTGTGCATTGCAGACTCAGTATGAAGCCAAGGATGTTCTGGACCAAGGTAGCTCTGCGAACATCATGGTATGCCATTCGCATGACCCAGGTCAGTGGCCAGCCAGTGGATTGGCTGCTATCGGGTCAGGTGCCCACCTCACCTGTCTGTGGGGAGAGTCCAGTCACAGAAAAATGTGGATGCCAAAGTGACCTGTGATGTGAGCAGATTCAATGTCTTGAGCAGAGCGGGTAGGTGGGGCAAAAAATGACTCCGGTCTCCAGCATAATCACCAGAGTCCTTATGCCATCATACGTGTTTTTACCTTGCAGACTAAAAAAAGATGTAAAGAAACCCCAAATAATAGTAAAATACAAAACAAACACAAAGTATAGTTAAATAGAAAAAAACAGTAAATGACGAATTTTGGTAATTACTTTTGTCTTCATATAACGTAATTGTAAGTGTACATAATAGAACTTGTAATAAACAATTGGCTCACCAAAATCCCTGAGAATTCAACATCCGGCAGTCATTAACTTCACGCCACTGGCAGGACCCTGGGAGCTCTCACTCGATAGCTTCTGACAGTTTTTTTTAACTTTGACAGTCACAGCCAAAGGTGTCATGTGTTGGGCTTGCTTAAAAATGCCACGGAAAGTGAGGAGGACTTGTGGCGTCCTCAGCCAACTGCAAGGTTTCTTCAGTCATCAGAAAGCACCCAGTCAGCTTGAGAATTAATAGTTGACTCAAAACTCATTCTCCTTATATGCCCTCTAATAAAGGCAAAGACAAAACTGCTTACTGTTCTTAATTAGCCATTTGGTTCCCAGACGTCTGCCAATGCGACCATAAACACAATTTAATTAAACAAACAAAAAAAAACCCCACAAAGAATCATTAAAATTCTCACACCCTGATTTTTAGACATGCATGCTGCTCTTTGGGGGTTTTCTTTTTTTTTTTTCTTTTTTTAATCGGTGGTAAACTTCCCCGTTGCTCTAGGATGACTACAGGCAGAGGTATTTGCCTTACACGTAAGGGGTGAACTTCATCCAGACTGTCACTAGGGTCAGCAAAGACACCAACCATGCAGTTAATTTAAGAAAATTGATAGGATCTTAGAGTTGATAAAATTGATACTCGCTAACGAGCCGTTTCTTGATGCCTGCTGGTATAAGATCTTTTGGCCATGAACACTGTACAGTCCCTCTTTTGGACATACACACCAGGATTTGCACTTGAGATTTTTCATTTCTTTTCTTTTTAAAAATAAAAAAAAAATTTTTAATGTTATTTATTTTTGAGACAGAGAGAGACAGAGCATGAGCAGGGGGAGGGGCAGAGAGAGAGGGAGGCACAGAATCCGAAGCAGGCTCCAGGCTCCGAGCTGTCAGCACAGAGCCCAATGCAGGGCTTGAACTCACAGCGGGTGAAATCATGACCTGAGCTGAAGTCAGATGCTTAACCGTCTGAGCCACTCAGGTCCCCCTCATGTCTTTTCTAACAATATTTTAAGTCTAAAAGGTACCTGGTTTTATAAAAACAAAACAAAGTAATTTTACAGTGACCTTTTTTTTTTTTAATGTTCATCAAAAAAAAAAAAAAAAGGACAAGGGGAGCGAGGCAGAGGAGAATGTACCTACTGTGTTCTTGCCCTTAATTTATATTCATCTTATTTCATCTCCACAAGAACCCTGTTGTAAGATCAAGAGTATTACCTTAGGGGCGCCTGGGTGGCGCAGTCGGTTAAGCGTCTGACTTCAGCCAGGTCACGATCTCCCGGTCCGTGAGTTCGAGCCCCGCATCAGGCTCTGGGCTGATGGCTCAGAGCCTGGAGCCTGTTTCCGATTCTGTGTCTCCCTCTCTCTCTGCCCCTCCCCCGTTCATGCTCTGTCTCTCTCTGTCCCAAAAATAAATAAAAACGATGAAGGAAAGAAAAAAAAAAAGAATATTACCTTATACTTTTAGAGTTGACAAAATGGCATTCAGAGAAGTTAGACTAATTCAAGATCTGGCAGTTGATAATTGGTTTTAAAATTTGGGTCCAAGTTTATCCGTAAACATTAAGACAGTGGCGAAACCGTGAAAGGAATGGTATAGAAACTGAAAGATCAATAAATCACAGCAAAAGAAAGGATTATGCTGACCGTGTGGAGATCATTTTTAATTTCAATCATGTTTTTTTCCCCCAGGTTCTGAACCTGAGTGTCTATTAATTATAATGGTGTATGGTCTATTTTCAGGGGCGGGGGGGACACTCATGTCATAGTAACATTGGAGTTTTTACTGCATGGATCTTTGAACATCAGAAGATTGCTTTCAAAGTGTTATTTAGATATGTGTTTTGAAATTGACACATTGGAGGAATATGTCCGTATAGTACAATGTACTAGAGTAAGTTACCCATCAGAGTGGACAAATGTTGCAATGTGTCCTGGAAAAAACAGTTTGACTTCTAGGGAAAACAAATGTTACTAGAAAGGTCTTTGTCCAATCTATGATGAGCTCAATTCTTTTCAACTGACGAGGCATCCTATTGGCTTGTGTCTGTGCATGTGGACCCACATGCTTATTATATGTACATTTGGGCTTGGGGAAGAACACGTCTGAGGGGGTATTGGCAGGAGACACTATGGGAAATAGAAAATTGTAGGAGTCTTCTGGGTATGCTAAATTCGATTGTTATAACCTCTTGCTCCTGATCAGAACAAACCTAAAATAAAATGCTGTGGGTGAAATAATTTTTGACAATGTGTCTGTAACCATAGAGTATGTAAAAGCATCGAAAATTGCAGCCTCCAGTTGAGAATTAGGCCTCCAGATATTTTCCCCCACCCTGTGTCCCATAACATTCCACATTTCTATGTATTTGGGGGTTAATGATATAAATTTATCAATTTGACTCTTCTCTCTCTCTCTCTCTCTCTCTCTCTTTTTAGTTATCTTGACAAAGAGCGAGCCTACACACACGTGGGAGGGGGCCCCGAGAGAGGGAGGAGGAAATCCCAAGCAGGCCCCGCAGTGTTCATGCAGAGCCCAGTGTGGGGCTCAAACCCATGAACTGTGAGATGCTGACCCGAGCTGAGATCAGGAGTTGGACGCTTAACCAACTGAGTCACCCAGACGCCCCTGTTTTTCTTTTTAATAAACCTTAGAATAAAACAGATGATGATAGGCAGACCATCTCTTGACATAAACATAAGATAGGTTTGGGAATGGGAACTTTGACCGGGAAAGAGAGCAGATTAAGGAATCTCTGACAGTAACAATCACTGGGGCCTGGGAGGGGGGTAGAAAGAGGGGAGGACTTCTCTTAAGTCCGTTTTCTTACTTGTCAAATGTAGTTCTTTGCAGTCTGTCTTGTTAAAATGCTTAAATGAGACAAGAACTGAGAAAGCATTTTTCAAGAACTGCAAAGCATTGTTCTATCTTGGTAAGCTAGTTTGCTCTTACAAATATTAATGATAAATGGGAACCTAGGGTCTATTGTTCAAAAAATATTTATTGAGCAACTACTGTGCTAGGCACCCTGCTAGGGTAGTTACACAACAGCTCTAATTTCCCCCTCCTTTTCCAGACCAGAAATAAATATTGTGCAAATATTGTGCAATGAATAACTGGAAATAACAGATTCACATTCTCACTGAAATCGTCCTAACAGCCTAATGGCTTCATTGCTCAGCTTTGTAGGTATTAACTGATGATGAAATTGATAAATCACATTACAATTGGCCATTTTCTATATCTGAGAGAGTTTGTAAAAGCGGAATTAATGTTTTTTAGATCAAGCAGTCTTCTACTAATAAAGGTAATAACTCATGATTTCTGTGTGACGGGTCATCTGAGACCCTTCAGGTCATTTGGAAAGAGGAATTCAGTGAAGCTCATCACAGTGTGAAGAGGAGGGTGGCGCATGGAGTTCTCATGATGATCGAGGTGTCTGAGTGTTGGAAACGAAGGACCAACTCAAAAGGGTGAGGGCTGAGGGTGGTCAGGACACAGGCTCCTAGAAGCCATGTGACCACCAACAAAGCACATGACTGGCACATAGGGTTAATTTGAGTTACCAAATAGAAGCTTGAGAACACCATGTACTCAATATCTAGAACAACAAAGCATTTTGGTTATCTAAAAGGTGTGTGTGTGTGTGTGTGTGTGAGAGAGAGAGAGAGAGAGAAACCTATCACAGACGTTGTATTCCATTTAGAGTGTCTTTGAAAGTATGTTCGTATAAAAAAATTGTTTAATGTTTGTTTTTGAGAGCGAGCATGAGAAGGGGAGGGATAGAGGGAGACCCAGAATCTGAAGCAGGCTCCAGGCTCTGAGCTGTCAGCACAGAGCCTGATGCAGGGTTTGAACCCACAAACTGAGATCATGACCTGAGCCGAAGTCAGACGCTTAACCGACTGAGCCACCCAGGTGCCCAAAAGTATGTTTTTAAATCAGGGTTTTCAGACCTTGGCATTGTTGACATTTTAGGTCAGATAATTATTTGCTGGGGGCTATCCTGTGCCTTGTAGGATATTTAACAACATGCCTGGTCTCTACCCACTAGATGCCAGTGGCAACCCCGGTCATGACAATCAAAAATATCTCTAGACATTGCCAAATATTGCCTAGGAACAGAAGCACCTCTGGTTAAACACTACTCCTTTAGCTGGTACACTAAATGCTAGAAATGACTATTATCAGGTGTCAGTCACCCTTCTAAGCCCTTTATATGTATTCACTAGTTAATTATCATGACTACTTGATAAAGTAGATTCTATTGTCCTCCCCGTTTTCAAAGAAGGAAATAATATCCAGAAAGGTAAGCAACTTGTGGAGATCACCCAACTGTAATTTTTTCAAAACCCTAAAAAGCACTATTTAAAAAACTTCAATGTTTTTAAATGTTTCTACTTTTTTAAAGAGAAAAGTTGGGTCTTTGTGGGGCAAGGTAGATCTCTCCTTGACCCCTTAGCTCTTTGAAGAGGGCTAAGCTCTAGACAAGTTCCTTTGCTATAGCAAACAAAGGAGCGCATGAATATAAATGCCAGGGAATTAAAGAGGCTCCCACAGGGGGCAGGACGCTGGGAACTCATCTATTTTCGTCCTTGGTCAGCTGTGCTGTGTCCAAAGCATTAGGGCCTAATGGCTTCCCCTCCTTCTTGTCACGCTCTTGGCTTCTTGATGTGGTCTGCCTTCTCAAGCTTGCTTTGGCCTTACGGTAGCCTCCTCTGAGAATGAGATTATTTTCTATTACATTATGGCTGTTATTTGCTTAATGAACCAAATTCAGGAAGCACAATAACTTTTTAGAATAAAACCCTCTGAATCCTCAAACACATGGTGGCCTCGAAGAATTCAAGAAAACTGGCGAAGTCTCACCGGTCAACACAGAGGAGAAACATTTCCTAAGCACCAAGTGAGGGGGAACCCACTGGGTTCCCCACCAGAGCATACACTTCATGTTCTCCGTCTTACAGATGCCCCCGTGAGAAAATGTCTAACAAAATTAGGAACCTAGAATAAATGACTCCTCTTTACAAGACAGCTTATTTAGGTTCAGTCAATATTTAATTAAGCTTCAAAAGAAAATTCAGGGACAAATAGAACTGCAAGTTGGGGGGACTTAAAAGAAAAAAAAGTCTTTTCCAGAATTCTAGTGAATTGCCTTGTATACTGTCTTGACCAGCAGAGGGCTTCCATACCTGACAAATGTTCCCTGAGTAGAACAAAAGGGACCTGGAAAATTTCTTAACGTTTCAACATGGCTTGTTGCTGCTGTTATTACCAGAGTCCTTTCAAGTTAAGTTTTTACTACAGTATAAAACACTGATATTTGACTGCATATCCTGTATAGGGTACAATCAGCCCTCCTTTGTGAAAACTAAGGTTAAAATTTTGGGAGTGTTTTCTGCCTACTTGGTTGGATGAAGGCTGTGCCTAGGGTGATTGAAATTTTAAAGGAGTTTTCAAATCAAACACATTCAAGCGAATCGGTCCATTGCTAATCCTTATTAAGAGCAATAACCTTTTCTGCATATATCACATGAAGCAATAGCCGTGGAATATCGTTAGTGTTTGTCTCCTGCCAACAGTTCTTGAATCTGCTTTGGTACCTGGCTGTCAAAGAGAACTTACTTTATCAGATCCCTCTTTTTCACGCCCCATTTTATACTCTAATTTTGTTGTTTTTTTTTTTTTAAACATTCCGGAAACTTGAGATTCTGAACGCACACACAAAGCTGGTAAGGGCTGGTGAGGGATTATTCCGAACAGGTAAAGGGGGGGTAGATCAAGAGGGAGTTCGAGGATGTTGCTGCACAGCCGTGCCCTGCGCATATAAGCTGGCGAAGTCGGAAGGGACCACTGGCCAATATGATGAACTCTTCAGTGCAGACATAATCATGTAGAGGGGGCACCCCAGCCCTTGTCTGTCTGCCAGGCATCCTGCCCACCTTGGTTGAAGTCCTGTGAAGGGAATGCCCTCCCTTGGTGTCCTTCAGAAGAGCTCTGTAAGAGCAAGCGCCTTGGGCTCCCTTAGCCTGGCGGTGAAGTTGTGGGCAGCCTCTTCACTCAATGTCACGTCGTTGGATGCTCATTGGTACTGGTCTCACTTAGGGCTTGTGTTCACAGTGATAGGAAATACTGCCAAAGGAAGATAATGTGAATATGAGGGGCCTTGTTTCAAGAAACAGAACTGGAGCTCAATTGTGGATTTATAAAAACTACGTCTTACTAATGAATTATCCTTCCTTCCCATGTTGGCCATTGTAAATGTCACAGCCACATTTGCTAGACTCAGCCCCAGTGAGGATATAGGATCTTAGGACAGCAAGTGTGCGCTCCTCATTTTTTCCGCGTACTTTCTTGTATTGAATGTATTTTTTTCAGGTATTTGGATCCTTTTGAGTGCCCAGGAGAGTCTAAAAATACAGAAATTCCAGATCCTGGAGTAGAATGGTCCTACTAAAGCATAACAAAATGTTGAAACACTAAAAAAGGGAAATACTTAAGCTGGAGTCATTTGGGGGAAGGCTAATGAATCATCCTCTCCTACTCTATGGAAAAAGTGGCATAATTTCTTCAAGGTTTGTGCATAAAATAATCAGAGCAGAGTTAAAAGAACAGATTTGGAAGCGGGAAACCAAAGTTGGCATTGTGAAGAGGCAAGATTTTATAGCCTTAGTTTTGTCACCTATAAAACACAGGAAAATTTAGTACCTGCCTTGCTGGGTTGTAAGGATTAATTAAAGTGTAATACAGGGGTGCCTGAGTGGCTCAGTCTGCTGAGCGTCTGACTTCGGCTCAGGTCATGATTTCATGCTTTGTGGGTTCAAGCCTTGTGTCGGGCTCTTTGCTGACAGCCCAGAGCCTGGAGCCTGCTTTGGACTCTGTGTCTCTGTCTGTCTCTCTTCCCCTCCCCTGCTCACGGTCTCTCTGTCTCTCTCAAAAATAAATATTAAAAAAAAAAAATGGAGGCATAATACATGGTAAAATATATTAGAAGGTGTCTGCGACACAAGAAAACATCAGTAACGGTTACCTGGTCCTGTTCCGTGATTGGAGCCATTACTATAGCTGAGTCCCAGTTTTCTCCTCCTCTCGTCCAAATAATAATAGTACCTTACAATCTTGTGAAGGTTGAGGAAGATAATTGTGAGAGAATCTGGGGGGGCAGAGCCCTGAGGAGTATGTTACAGCCTGGTTAGCTTCAGTACAGTAGATGAGTTGGAGGAATATGCAGAAAAGTTAAAAATACAGCTGCAGTGATTCCCTGTATCTTTGAAATTTTTCTTTGTTATTTTAGATTGTCAGTAAAAAATTTTTCTTAAGCACCGACCTTTGGCATTTTTAAAAACCTAATTGAAAGGCGTTCCAAAGCAGAGAGTTGACCTATCTCGATGATTGAATTTGGGGAGCTCAGAAGGAGAGGGAGAGAGGGAGGAAGACTGTTAGCCCAGCCAGGAGTAAGATGGAAGATGACGGAGGCGGGAAGTTTTGGAGGAGCTGTATCTAATCGCTTAAGGGAAACAGTTTTGGAAGTGAAAAGGAGGGAATGGGGTGTCGGTTTAAGACTTGGGGGTTTCTGTCCATATTTGTCTCTTGCTATCACTTGGGCAATATCAGCAGGTGGCTTGCATTTCTAACCAACCCTGCTCTCTCATTTCCCTAGTGATATTTTATGGTTTCCACACCTCAGTGTGTGTTTTTTTTAGCACACTCCTTGGTCTGATTAAGTACAGGAATGTCAAGGGTCACTTTACCATCATCTGTGTCTGACCTTGGTTTACACTCGTCTCTGTCTGTCTCTCTGAAGTCCCTAACAAGAAGCAGAGCAGTGAAGATATTGGGCAGATGCTTAACAGACCAGGAACATCTAACGTAATGGCTAACTCACTTTAAAGAAAAACAACTTCAAAATTCAGACTCTGCTTTTACCTTTTTGATTATAAAGGCTTTAAATACTCCAAAGATAACCTTAATAGGGTTCAGATGGCCATTACATACATTAACAATACCCTGGACCTTCCAACTACAGTGACGCCCCCTCTTGCCTGAGTTCACAATACATTTTTATTCCTCCATACTTTGCTCATCCCAGAACGCTTTCTATCACGGAAGTCACAAACCCGCTGCCTATGTTCAAAAGGAAATTCTTCGATATTCATCTTTTCTGTAGTTTTTTTTTTTTTTTAAGATTATATGTTTAGGTAATCAGTATACCCAACATGGGGCTTGAACCTACAGCCCCAAGATCAAGAATGGCACTCTCTACTGACCGAGCCAGCCAGACGCCCCTGCTTTTGTGTAGCTTTTTTAAAAAATTAGACTTTGCACATACTTCAGAAGGAAATGATTTCACATATAGTTACAGATTTTCCATATTAGCTTAAAAAAATCAAATCTGGCGACTTTGGGCCCAGGATCCTCTCCAGCAGTGGCCAGACGGTGGGGTGGGGTGTTAACTTTGACAGGGTATAAGCTCTCTAGTTGGTCCCAGTTGCCATCATTTGCTTTTCTTACCCGTGGCTGGATTGAGTCCCTGAAGTGTTGGCGTGTCTCCTGTAAGGTTTGGGTGTAGGACCATGAAGTAGAAGCTGGGCCATCCCCTCAGTGCTTCCTGGGTTTGTTCAGGCTTCTGTGTTTCCCTTAGCAGGTGGGTAGAGGAGCATTGATTTCTTTCAGATTGAGAAGAAGTTGCTTTATAAATTTGTCTCATCAATTCAAATGGCCATCTCTTCAGGGCAGAATCCAGTGCCTTCCCACTTAATTTCCGATAGCACCTCGTGTTTCTCCAACATACATGTGTCTTACAGCATATTTTCCTAGATGTAGAATGAACTGGTTGAATGATAGTAAGAGCCTAGGAATGAGTTATTGCCCTATCATGGGACTTTATGAGCTCTTCTGCAGTCATGTAATTAAGAAGGCATTCACAGTTTGCTTTATAGCACTATCAAAGTTTCCAAAATGAATAAAATAGCTTCATCATTAATAATTTGGATTCGTCATCTTTGACCCAAAGTCATCCCATGCTAGAGACTGCAAATATTATTTTAAGCAGTTTAATAGATTACTGGGAGGGTAACTAATGGATTAACAGGTCAAATAAATTAATGGGTAAATTGATGTGAACATGTGGTTGAACGACTTTCCAATTGTAATTGTAACTGTAAAAGGCAGACACCCTGAGGGGGAATTAAGCAGTAGCAACAAACACTATTATCATTAGAGTTTCCGGAAGCGAGCATAACAGACAGGATGTTTTCTAATGAAACTGTAAAACAATTATAATAGCTCTTTGGAGCTTTGGTGGGTTTTTTTTGTTTGTTTGTTTGGTTCGGTTTGTTGTTGTTTTCTTTTCTTTTTCTTTTTTCTTTTTTCTTTTTTTTTTTCCTGGAAAAAGGAAAAAGGAATCCAAAGGAAAAGGCTCTATTTGGAGTGTCAGCCAGTTAAAGCATTACAATTATTATAAATAACCATCTACTAGAGGGGCAAAAGATGGACAGCAAAGTAGACAATTAAGCATGTGCTACATAAATAACACATAAATCCAATACCATCTGCCACATTGTCCAATTTGACGAGTTGTCTTCATACACCTACCACATAAATCAGTTGAAAAGGGTTCCCTGAAGCAGTGTTCCCTGTAATGACTGGGTAAAAGATCTTCATTCTTTTAAGACTATGGTTTTCATGTTTCCCATGACAAAAATAACCTACTTTCCTTTTGGGGGTAGAGAATCCGTTGACTTTGCCACGTGATAAACCAACTTTGAACTTAATGGCTTAAAGTACCAACCAACTATTTAACTCAGGACTCTGCTAGCTAGTTCTTCGGTGCTGGGTTGAGTTCGCCTGATTTTAACTGGGCTGCCTCCTCCTTCTGTGGTCCACTGTCAGGTCAGCTCTGGGGGCTGGCTAGTCTTCCACGGCTTCACTCACACATTTGATGGTTGGTTGGCTATTGGCTGGGTCACATGATCTTTCATTTCCCTGCAGGCTAGCCCGAGCTTGTTCACATGGTGTTCTTGGGTTCTGAGAGCAGCAAGAGAGGCAAGCCTTAGCGTGCAAGCATATATTAAGTTCCCCTCGCAATTGCTATTAACCCTTTGGCTAAAGGAAGTCACGTGGTTAAGCCCAGAGTCCGTGTGGAAATGGTCTACCCTATGACACGGAGGTAGGGAGAGGTGAATGAATGAACACCATTACTCTGACTAGCTACCATAAGTAATATTTTAGATTCAACTCAAGTCACATTTATTGAATATGAATCATCTCTTCTGTGCCAAGCACATTTCTGAATAATCTTAAAATATATTTGGCCATTCTTTTCTTTCCTCTCTCTTTTTTTTTTTTTTTAAATTAAGACTTTATGTAATGAAGGAATTACCTCTTGAGGCACAGGGAGGGGAAAAACTGATGTGTGATTCTGATACAATATTCATTTTGAATGATTTAAAAAGAATGTATGAATGGTAAGTCTTTTGAATGTATGTGAATATCACACAACTATGAAAGTACTTGTCATTTTTATGCATGTTTCTTTCCCTGTCATCCTCAATTTTCTGATCTACAAAAACAATATGGTCGAAGTACCCTCCCCATAGAGTCGTGGTGAAATTAAAAGCTTAACACAGCGCCCAACACATAGTAAGCACCCTCCAAATGTTATCTGTGAGGGGCAATATGGAACAGCAGTGATGCCTTGCGACTGTTATTATTGTTAAACAGTAGTAATAAAGTCAGTTACAGCGTCTTTCCAAGAAGGGAGATTGTGATCCTATAAAAGCCACATACCGCATCTTTCAGATGTGAGGCTCAATCTTTGCATAATTGTGTACCACTTTTCCCTGGTCTCTTTTATTTATGTGCCATTTCATGTCGCCGTACCAGAGCTTGGATACTCATTATGTCTTTCTCAATACATCAAATTTCCAACTAATTTTGTGTTAAGAAGAAGAAGAGAGATAGAAAGTGGGTTGAATTTCAATTACTGTTTCCTCACTAAGCCCTCTGTGTAATTCCCAATGACTGTGATGAGACACGAAGTTCTGCTTCAGAGCTTTGGATAATAGGGGATGTGGAGAAGATGTCTCCTCAGAGTGTCCATTCAGAGCATTACGGTTGCATTGTTAAATATAGTTTTAGGTATGCATTTCTTTCCCAGCCAAACCTTGTATATAGCTCAAGAGCTCTGTCTACCACAGAATGCTCAAAGCTATCTGTAAATCTTCTATTGGACAGGATATAATATACATGACCTAATTTTAAAGGAAAAAATAAAAGGATCACCCCAAATAAGAGTCAGCAAACTTTTTTCTTTTTCTTGTCCTTTGCATTTTTTCCCTTTTTTTGGTTTTGTTTTGACTGATTGGGGGGGAAAAAAAAAAAGCCAGACAGTATTTTAGGCTTCATAGTCTGTAAGGTGTCTGTTATAACTGTTCAAATCTGCTTTTGTAGCAAAAGCAAGCCACGGACAATAGGTAAATGAAGGGTTGTAACTATCTTATAATAGAACTTCATTTAGCAGAATAACGGGGAGCCAGATTTGGCCCGTGGCCATAAATAACGCTACCCTGACCTAGAAGGAAATCTCTCTCTCTCAAGCAATCAGAGAACAGAACATGTATTTTCAAGAAAGTGTCAGATACAGATATGATACTTGTGGTGGCAGGAACTAAATCTGGCACCCGTGTGCCTGCTTCCTTCTGGAGTATGGTGTCATCAGTAAGCATTTAAGGTAACCAAAGATTATTTTCTTAATAATAATTCCATTGGCGGGGGAGGGGTCATGGCTGTGCATCTTTTAAATTTGGAGATGGATATTGATAATGGTGTATTTAACTGGACTTGTGGATGTCCCAGAGCAGTATGTTTAAATAAGTGTTGGACCAAGAGTTGTTTTTGTATTTCTTTTTTGAGAGAGAGAGAGAGAAGGAGAGGGAAGGGAGAGTAAGAATCTTAAAGCAGGTTCCGTGCCCAGCGCAGAGCCTGATGCGGGGCTCATTCCCACATCACTGGGATCATGACCTGAGTGGCTGACCACCAAGGCTCGAACGCTCGATGGACTGAGCCACCGAGGTGCCCCTGGACTAAGAGTTTTGATTAAAATAAGTTCTAAACTCATTGAAACTCTCTCCCTCCCTCCCTCCCTCCCTCTCTCACACACACGCTCTCACACTCTCACATACACACACACACACGCACACACGCACGCACACCGTCTTGTCCACCATCTACTCTCACGCCTATAAGAAAGGCATTTCATTTTAGCAGAGCGGAGAAGACTGCAAAGGGTGGTCCTTTGAGTTAGAAAAATGCGTGGTGTGTAAAAACATGGCCTGTATTTTCTTTATTGCTTACAAATACTTTGTCATGAAATAATTTAAGTTCGTAAACTTGTCTTTGAGGCTGCTCAGTCAGAAGACTGCCGTTCCGCCTACTCTGTTTGTCAGTCAGAATAGGAAGGCCTCTCCGGAGCTTGGTGGCTTTAATGTCAGTTGAATAACTTGGCACTGGGTGCCCAAACTGTTTGCTCTAGTGAGTCAGCTCTTTGCTTACAGACATGTACAAGAATTGTCCCCATTTCAGCTGCTAGTTGCAATCCTGAGGATTCTGACTGGATCGTTCTAAAAATCCTCTGAGGTAGGGGCACCTGGGTGGCTCAGTAGGTTAAGCGTCCAACTTCGGCTCAGGTCACGATCTCACGGTTCATGGGTTTGAGCCCCACGTCAGTCTCTGTGCTGACGGCTCAGAGCCTGGAGCCTACTTCGGATTCTGTGTCTCCCTCTCTCTCTGCCCCTCCCTCGCTCAGCTCTGTCCCTTTGTCTCTCTCAAAAATAAATAAAATATCAAAAAAAAAAAAAGACAATGAAAATCTGTGATGTAGGTATTCATTTGACTAATTGAAACATGAGGAAACTGAGGCTCAGAGCATTTGTGGACTTGGCCTAACTTCCAAGTTAATAAGCCAAGGTTTGAACCCACATCTGTGATAACAAATCTTTCTTTAGTTACTGGTGATCCTGTACCCTCAGAGGCCGACAGCTGTGATGTGACCCTCATACTGGGATTCAGCTCAGAGCTGGACACTTCCTGTTGCTCATGAATTCTGCACTTTGGTACTCTCAGTATCATTATTCTAGAATCCACTGCATCTGTTATCTGGTCATACTTAGAACTAGGCATCATTGACAAGATGACAACAATAATCAGAACCTAACAGATGAGGTCGTATAAATGACATCGCTCCTGATGTCTGCTGAAGGCTTATTATGATGTGCTGGGTACCACGCTCGTTGCTTGCATGCATTACGTCATTTAGTTTTCATGACAAACCTGAGGTTGATAAGATTCTCAATCAAGAGATAAGGAAACTGAAGTGAGGAGGTTAGTCATTTCATCCTTTGCTATTTGTTTTTCCCGTGAGCTTATTGTTTGGATTCTCACTTGATGTTACTTGGGGGAGAAAAAACTACATTGTGCACATAGCGTTTTGATGATGATCCTCTTCACAGAGTTTTGAACATAGATGGGACTCTAATAATAGAGTTAGAATAGCATTAGTGTTTTAAATCAGAAATAAACCAATTCCAGTCATTCCTTACGCGTCTGATATTGCGGAGTATTTCTGTAAGTGATGTTTCTAGATAATTAAAATTTACTCTGTAAGTGCCAAAACGTAAGAAAATTTTGAAGTGTTGTGTAGAGCTGTGTTTCAAAAATAAGTTGTACATATCTATCTAAGGAAGTATTAATGAAGGAGGTAAACATCACATTGGTGCCTTCAACTTCTGGGGGAAGTAAGGATATCAGTCTTCTGACTTCGTTTAATTTTTTTTTTATTTTGAGAGAGAGCACACGAGCAAGCACGAGCACACACACGAGCTGGGGAAGGGCAGAGAAAGAGGGAGAGAGAGAATCCCAAGCAGGCTCTGCAATGTCAGCACAGAGCCTGACTTGGGACTTGATCCCGCAAACCAAGAGATCATGATCTGAGCTGAAATCAAGAGTTGGATGCTCAACCAGGTGCCCCTCAACCTTCTGATTCTTAATCAGTGTTTTTTATTAGCACAACTTGGGCTTGGCTTGGTTGGCTTTTTGGCATACAAAGTATACTACCCTACTAACCTAAATCCAGAATATTAAAAAAATTGGTGAGTTCGTGTCATGTGTTGAAGTATTCTCAATATCATGAATAAAGATTAACTTTCATAACTGCCTTTAGAAAGAGCCTCCATGGGAGGGTAAGAGTTTGACTCAGTAACCATTCCATTCGCTTTTCACATCTCCTCCTTGGTGCTAGTTTCACAGAGGTTACCATTGATGATGGAGTGATGGGAACTAGCCCAGCATAAGCCTCTGAAGGAGAGCCAAAGAGAATCTCCCTATTTTATTCACTACCTCTTCAATCATTGCTGTTAAATAGTGCTGTACCCTCCCAATATCGTTCTCTGTGGAGTCATGTAGGCAAATTAATATATGTATAAACAAATGTACAATAAAATCCCTAAGCCTCAATACGGAAAGGAAATACATGAGAAATTGCAAATAGGTATCGGCACATGTAAAAATCAACGTTTTCTCTGCCACTGAAAGCCTTTAAAATTTTCAAAAGCATGAAATCTTTGGAGAGGTCGTGAGAGACAAGAAGCCATGCTACAGCACTGTCCAGTGTATTGTTTTGCCCTGATGGAGATGTTCTACGGTGTTTCTGGAGCTTCTACAGCTGCACTATTCAATATGAGAGCCATAGGTCGAGTGTGGCAATTGAATGGCCACTTAAAATGTAGTTAGTGTGACTGACGAAGTGAATTTTACATTTTAATTTTAATTAATCAATTGGGCTGAATTTTCAAAATAAATCAAGGATGCACGTCTCCATCGGAAATAGCGTAAGGATTTTAGGTTAGAATCTGATGAGTATCAGTTGAACTGTTGAAGTTAAAACCCGGTTTTCGTGGTGAGAGGTAGAGTGGCTTGGTGATTCCTGTTCCATGTGCCCTTAATGTTAATTGCTCAATAAATGATAGCTGTTAAAATTACTAGTAAGTATTATTACTAAAGGTAGTATTTATTCAGTAGTTATGTTGGCACGCCTACCACATGTCAGGCACTGTTTTGGGTGTTGGGAAACGCAACAGAGAAGAGATCTGATAACATCCCTACTTTCATGGAGTTTCCGTTCTAGTGAACTATTATTGAATTAAATTCTACTTAGATGATTTAATGAGATGGAAGTTAGCATGTGCTACACTGAGATGTGCAGAGATGACATAGGTTTAGCTTTCTTCTCATTAGATCTCCTATCCTTCCCTGCCTTACAGAATGGGGAAATATGGACAAGTTTCAATCCGTGTTTCCATCCAGCAGTTGTGACCGAGTCCAACGTGCTAATTTAAAGACTTTGGAGAGGGGGGGAAAAGGCTGGAGATAACTTACACTGAACCGGTTGAGGTAAAAATGCAGTGTTGGGTTTTGATCTTTTTGCTCCTAAACTCTAAGATGGTCTAGGAGCGTTTGGATGAGCAATTTAGTGAGTTGGTTGGGGGTGGTGGGGGGAAGGGAGGGAACGTTGGCGGTCCCTGGAGTATCCTTTTGCTATTCTCCAGGCCCTAACTGACCTCTCCTACAGCGCTGTCTCATGCTACCATGTGTGGTCGGATGACATCTACATGTGGTGGCACTGCTAACCCGGGCTCTTTCAGCTTGACCAGGGCCCAGCTCATTCCTTGCTGACTTGGCTGTGCCTCTGCTTTCCTTGGTTCCACACCCTCCCTGAGATGGGCTGGGACTCGGGCCACGTGGACCACCTCGCAGCTCTCTGCATCAGGCCACTGTGTTTTCCTTACAGTCACTTCTTGCAGCCTAATCCTTAGGCACAATCTTGGGTAATCTGTACCTCCCCTCTGAGTGTGTGGGACTTTCAGGCTCCTTTCCAGTCCAGAGGGACCAGGGCTAATTGAGAGCTACGCTCAGGCTCTCTTTCTGCCTGCCCAGCCTGAGCTGCTCAGGGAGCTTGGGTTCAGCCATTCTCCAAGTGAGAGGGGTTGGGGAGGAAGGCCCTCTCCTTTCATAGTCCTGGGTCTGCCGGCTCTACCCGTGGCTTTCCTATCTATCTGTGTAATAAAAACTTTCTTCCCTGGGCAGAAAAGAATAGAAGAGAGATGAGAGCATAAATGTCTTCACTGCTGCCCTTTTCTCCTCTTCCCATAATCCCCTGGAGTCGTTGCCAGTTAGTAGTTTTAAATGTTCCCCCTTGGCTCGGTCCCAACTCCCCTGTCCCTGGCTGTTAGTAGTCACACCATGCAGAGGGGATTTTAGAAACGTGTCAAGGTATTTTGTGGTTGGGGTATCATAATGATTGGGGGACTCTATGAGTATTTAGTCCGGGGATGTTGAACATCCTTCAAAGCGTGAGAATCCTATCCGGCAACACACATATCTTGTGTCCGCGTGACCTTCAGGTGTCCTTCCAGAAATTCACGTAGATGAGAACACTGTTCAAAATGATCTCAGCCTATGTTACAGCACCCCCCCCCCTTTACGGGCACCCATATAATAATATAAGTGTTGAGTTTTCCAAAAATGGAACAACCAAAGAAAGGGAGAGAATTTTACTTGATTTTGTTTGTAAATTTGCACGCATCACTGAGAGCAATGCTACTACTGCCATTTCAGTTGCCAATAAAACACACATGTGCGAGTCACAATTTGTAGCTGTCACATTCCTGATGATATTGCACATAGGTACACACATCTGCCAACCTCATTATATCTTCTAGTGGAATTATACCTGAGCACTTTTCATATGAAAATACCTATTTCAGCTTTATCACTTGCTTTCCTTTTGTTTTTCCTTTATGCTAGTGTTAGGGAATTACTAATTTTTTTAAAAATTACATTTGCAGATAGGTTGTATTTTCTATGAATTTAATTTCAGGCCATTTTATAAATGTTCAAGAGTATCTTGGGTTTAACCCCCCCCTTCCTTCCATGACCTGGGCCTCATGGCTAAATCATAATGTGTGGAAGAAAGTGATTAGCTTATAAAACATGGAAAAGGGGGATGGTCTTCACCTGTCTTAAGATACTAAAGGACATAACATGTAATCCTCAGTAGGATAAATGTGATTATAAAAGACATGTGGAAACAGACCGTGCAATAAACCCAAATGAGAAACCCAAACAATTTCTGATTAATTTCTATGTAGTTTTCATTTTTCGTGATTGTCGCTAATTCCAGTTACGTAGTGATAGAATTGTTCTGCTACTACTTCTGGTATCATCGTAGATGAATAAAATTATGTGGGAAAGCAATTTGGCTCATAAAATCCCGAGTTATTACAGTGTGCATTCCTATTGATCCAGCAAGCCTTTCCCGAAAATTTAAGCTAAGCCAAGTGCAAAGGGAGAAATCAAAGGTGTCCTTTGCAGTGTAAAAGTAACATAAATAGCAAAGTGAAGCACAGGTGAAAATGTTAACGGATATAAAGCAATAATAGGGAAACAGGCATAGAACAATTAGGCTCTAGAAATATGTTTGTGACCTGACCATTTAGTCACTTGTTTTTCATTTGTTCAACTGGTATTTGCTTAGTACTTGCTAAGGAGAAGCCTTGTCTTAGGTCCTGGGACTATTAGAAAAGGATAGGAGACAAAAGAATAATGCACAGGAGAGTGGGATTTTAAATAATTCACCTCGCATCTTTAGCTCAGTAAAATGTCAGTTCAAAAAGCAATAACCTATAACCTTCTCTTTTGAACTCCACTGCTCACCACCTGAGTGTTGCTGGGCAAGTCCCTTCCCCTCCTAGGGCTCAGTTTTCTCATCTGTAAAGTGGAGAGTTCGGCGTTCAAAATTCAGAGGGCTCATGTCATTTGTTGATTCTGTAGATGCCTTAAATAGACCCTTGCTTCTTCGGTCCTGACCGTTTCATAGACTGTGGTATCCACGTCATCTTGTATGGCAAAGATGAGGGGCTCTTTGCAAAATATTAGTAGTCAGTATGTCTTTCAATTCATAGCATTTTGCTTGTGGTTATTTTCGATGAGAGTGTTTCCCAACTGAACAATATCATGTTTGCGCTACGCCAAGGAGACCGATGGTGTGACTTTGCCAAACCCAAGCGGGACCCGCAAACAACAGACAAACCTTTGGCGCCACGGTGTACTTAATGTGTGATTTTACACGAAGCAGTTTTATCTTACAAGTTTCCCTCACCGGGAAAAATGTAAACAGAAATCATGATTCAAGAAACGCAAAATGCACGTCTAGTACCATTCGGTTTAGAACCTCTAGATGGGCCAAATAAGAAGAATCAACATTTCACATTTAGAGAACAGGGAAACGTGGGTCTTTTGTGTGCAGAAATTTTGTTCTTTTTTTTCCCCCCTATTTTACGCGCCATGCCTTTTCCAGAGCTCTTCCAGTCGTCTTGACTTCACACAGTAGCTACAACAGCTGTGTTAATTAAATAGATATGTCACCGCACCGAGGCCGGTGCCTGCCACCACGCTGGCAGCCAGGAGCCTCCATGCATGGCAGTGAGCTGCTGCAGTCACAGACTGACAGCAAGGACAGGGTGGACCGCGAAGAGAAAAATAATAAACTAGGAACAGAGACTTAGCGCTCATCTGTGTCCATATTAAATATACCATAAAATATTTATGGGATTAAATATGAGTGCTCTCTTCTCCCCAGCCTTGGAATATTTGAATATAATTCTAAGAACCATGGGTAAGATCACCTAGAGGGGTGACAAGCTGGTTTTAAGTGCTTGAACTATAAATTGTTTGGTTCTGAACACTGTGCGGTACAGCTCATTGACTCAGGAAATATTTATGGAATGCCCGTGTGTACCTGCCCTGTGTTGGGGCGGCAAATACAGAGGTGAATAAGGTAGAACTTTAAAATGACACAGAACATGTTCAATTCTCATAAATATTTCCAGTGTAGCAAAGATGCTAAATATTTTGTGTGCACGTGTCGTTATTCAATATTACTAACCATATGCCCCGCTTCTTGTTCGCAAGAAAATCTTTGTCTTGTGGTGAAGATCAAAGATCCAGAATATGAAAATGATGTCAGATACGTTTTTTAAGAAAATCGCACTTCTGCAGTTAATTCTTGCCAGAGTTGTGCTTCCCCCCCCCCCCCCCGAAAATTGGTCTTGGCTGTTTGTTGATTACTTTGGGATTAATGCCCAAATGGGTTTCGTGGTTTTAGTTAAAGAAATATTAATAGTAGTTAATGTTGTGTCGCTGAAATTTAATTTGTCTTCTTTGGATTCTGCTTGCATAATGCTATTTTTTGTTCTAATTGATTCATAAAGATCATTAAACAAGAGAATAAAAACAATTTGTAGTTAATTTCTGGGAGATTGCAGCGTGTGTGTTTTATGGTTCAAATAACAGATGTTATTTTGGAGAGGCTAAGCAGTCCTGTAACTTCACTGGAAATCAGCATGGTGATTCACACGGCCGTCCTCCCGTTATCTCCTGATAGCTGTGCAGTGAACTCCTGCCCCTTTGCCGAAAACAGTAGAAAAGCAAACCTCAACAATTTTACCTCTCCGTGGGGCTTTGTGCTTCAGCCGGGCTGAAGAAACCAAAAGCAGACTATCAAAACCTCATGACTTCAGAACATTCGGAACTCAGCCGTGATCATCTTTCCATTTTCAGCAATCTGAGACTCATTCACAAAATTAAAGGTTTGAAAACAAAATGTCTCTCATCCAAGAAGATTCTAATTTAACCACTCAGCTTTCAGCACTCGGACTGTTTACTAGCTTTGAGGAAGTTACTTGACTCAGTTTGGGGGCAATGAGTGGAATATATATTCACTGCACAGAGTGCAGAAGAAGTTATTCAGATAATAAGCCCTTAACAGCCTGCTGTTTCTGTTGTGCTGGAACCTGTATCTCATAAGCAACATTTGTGCTTTGAGTTTCCCTGCCCCATTTTTTATTAAAACATTTCGGGGTAAAGACTGGCCAACTAAAGCGTACGGAAGGGTCAACAGGATGGAAGTCTAGCAGGAAAGTCGTTTAGTGGCTATGAAAGGGGGACCAGCAAAGAAAAAAGGCCTTAAGAAGGAGAAATGATGTGGTGTGAAAAATGATGACCCCAGAGGGGCAGAAGGAATCTTTATCTTAAATACACTCTGCAAGGGGGGTCAGCGAAAGGAGAGGGTTCCTCTGATGTGAGGCTGTTATACTATTCACTTGCCTTGGGGCAACGTGAGAAATATATTCCATTTTTAAGACAAGAGACTTATATCCCTCCTGAGGGAATGTATAGCACAGCTAAAGGCCCAGCTTTGAAAGAAAAATATATGGAGAGATTATTTACGTCTAAATCCTTGTGGAAAATGGAAAAGAATTTCCGAATTTGACTCCACATACTTGAGACGGGTAAGTTGAAAGTAAGGTAACAGATTTGAATTTTAGCCACACACCTCTCTTTTGGCCCCCTATCCGAGCCCTCCTCCGAAATTAACATGAATTTTAAGAACTTTTGCTCATTTTCCCCATAATTATCGCCCTTAGTTGCAGTTGGAACTTTCTATAGCAAACATTAGAGAACTTGAGACATGTTCTTTATTTTGGAATGAACTTAACTGAGTTGCTAGATGCAGTTGTTATATGAGAAACCCTTAAGTAAGGCTTTTTTTTTTTTCCCCAAGTTCGTTTATTTTGAGAGCGAGAGCACAAGCAGGAGAGGGGCAGACAGGGCAAGAGGGAGAATGCCAAGCAGGCTTCACACTGTCAGCAAAAAGCCTGACATGGGGCTCAAACTAAGGAACCCTGAGACCACAGCTTGAGCTGAAACCAAGACTGGGGTGCTTAACCGACTGAGCGACCCCCGTGTCCCTTAACTAAGGGGTTTTAAACATCCTAATCACTGAATATCTCACGTCATGATATCTTCCTTGGTTACCATGTATTACCTGTTTCCTACTATATTTTTAACTCTATGATTAATACAATTCTACCTTTTTACCATTTGGGATGGTTGAATGTCAGGTCAAAGCCCTTCTCTGAGCTAAGGAGGTATGAGTAGGTGTGGGCATTGGGGTCCTGAAATGGATCTCTTTTAATAAAAGTGAAAAAAAACAAACAAAAAACAACAACAATGCAAAGCTTCTCAGCCATCTTTCTTCTTCCTGTGTATTGTTTATTTTTTTTAAGTTACAAAGTATTTCAAATATACTAGGAACTAATAAGAAAAAATCTCAGTCCTTTCTCTCAGACTTAAGATAGGTTAAATGAGAAAATGTAGATACTCCATGGGTAGTTCAAGCTTTTTCAATCTCTGTTCCTTCCTTTGCTCTGTAGATAGGTAATCCTAGCCCTGACTGTGTAAGTCTACTTCTAGCTCACATATTAATAAATTATTAATTTATTATGTTATAGTGATAGTTTTCAACCGTGCAGGATGAGCCATCCCGGCAGGATGGCATCCTGAACTTAGGAATGGACGCCAGCCATACACAGGTGTCAAAGCAGTATCCGTTAAAGTGAGACTCCTATGTTCTAGTGTTCTTCTTCGGTAAATACCCGAGACAGGAATGGTTGTGTCCTAGGGAGACCCCCAGCTACTCAGAGCTCCGACATTGCAGCATTCAGCATACACCTAGCACTACACTAGAGTTCCCACTTCCCTGGGTGCTCACCGATTCTGGATTTCACAAGCTACTTTAATGTTCACAAGCTGAGGTGTTTGAAGTATCCCCTTTCCTTGATGGTTTAATAGATACTGTTTTGATGATCAGTGACGGTGAACAGTATTTCATAGGCTTCCCAAACATTCACATTGCCCCGTCTGTGAATTACTTATTTGCTCTTTTTGTAGGCAGCCATTATTTTTCTTGCGATGATTGCTAGTTCTTTATGAAGTCTGTGCAGCGCAAACATAACTGCCCTTCCACAGTTGGATTTTCAACTTGATCTGCCACTTATTGTCATTTCTGTTTTGCATATCGGTATCCTTGAATTTTTTGTATGTCATTTTAAAAAATCACGTTTAATCTAACATCCTAAATCTACTCTGTTACACTTGTAAAATTTCAAAGTTTTGTAGTAATTATTTTTAACTCATTTGGTATTTTAAAATACATCAAAGAGGGAATCTGGTGGATTTGCTGTCTTCAAATTTAAGTCAAGTTTAAATAGGTATGTAGGTCTTTTCTGCTGCCTGTATTTTGTTCCATTATATCTATTTGTCTAGCTCTGTATTAACACTGCTGTGTACTATTACGTTGTTTCTCTATTACATTTTTTTCTTCGTTAATTTTTGTTCCGTCTCACTATTAACTCTTCTTCAAAATTTTCTTGTTCTTAGCACTTAACTCTTCCATAGGAATTTGAAATTAATTTGACAAGCATATAAGAAATCCCTGATAGGACTTTGGTTTGAAACTATATTTATAAACTGAGATATATTGACATCTTTTAATAATAAATCATTTAATCTATAACATAATATACCTTGCCACTTATTTAGGATTTTTTAAAATGTCTGTCACAATTATTAAATTTGCTTTATAGAGGTCTTCTAGTATTTTTATTAGACTGCTTCCTAACTACTTCAAGGCTCGTGTTGCTATTTTGAATGGAGTTACTTTATTTTATTTTTAAATTTTTTTAACTTTTATTCATTTTTGAGAGACAGAGTGGGGGAGGGGCAGAGAGGGAGACAGAATCCGAAGTAGGTTCCAGGCTCTGAGCTGTCAGCCAAGAACCCAACCTGGGGCTCAAACCCACGAACCATGAGATCATGACCTGAGCCACAGTCAGACACTTAACCGACTGAGCCACCCATGTGCCCCTGTGAGTGGAGTTATTTTAAAAGTCACATTTTCTAATTGGCAGTTTCTACTTCATAAGAATGTTATTGTTTGTATACTGGTCTGTAACCAGTATTCTTGATGATTTATCTTATTATTTCTGATTTTCTGCAAACGTTCTTGAATTTCTAAATGGACAGTTCTTAGGGACTAAATATTTGCGTCCCCCCAAATTCCTGTGTTGAGATCCTAACCCCCCAAAGTGAGAGTTATAGGTTGTGGGGCTTTGGGGAGACAGGTCAGGAGGTTGGAGCGTTCATGAATGGGATTAGTGCCCTTATAAAAAGGACTCAAAAGCTATCTTGCACATTTTCTAATCTTACTGTTGCTTATTCTTGCATTTTATTAATTTCTCCTTTCACTTACTTTCTTTGGGTTTATACTCTGATTTTTTTTTCCCTCATTTTTGAGTGAAAAACCATCTCATTGAATTTTTAGTGTTTCTTATTTCTTTGATATACATTTAAAGCTGCCAATTTGACTCCGAATAGCCCATAAATTATTACATGTAGTAGTTTAGTTCTTACTGAGGTGAAACTTTTGGTGTGATGCATTGTTGGGTTTATAAAACTTAACTGTATCTTAAAATGCTAGAACATAAGGATTTCTTTACTCTTTTTGTTATTTATTGCCATTGACAACATTTCTAATATAATTGAATTGAGTGCTAAATTTATTGCACTGTATACTCTTGACATAAGGGTATTTGTGGAAACTTTGCAGCCCGTTCAGCATAAATTTCTAAAATATTCTGTGTGTATATATTTTACATATATACTCAGAATATTTGGATTTTCTAAATGTTAGGTGTAATGTTTTATATATATATATATATATATATATCATTTTAATTGAGTTATTAGATCCTCCTTATTCTTTGAATTTAAATAAATGCATAGATGTTCTAAATTACTTGAATCTGATCAGTGAATGATTTCTAATTATGTAGTGGTTTTTTGTTGGTAGTAGTTTTAACTTAACAGTATTTCTTTTTTATCCAACATCAGGATAGTTACTTAAATGTTCTTTTGGTCTTCATGTGCCCTTTAATTCTAGAGATATTACTTGATTTTTTTCAAACTCATATAGTGTTGTTTTTCTTAGTCGCTTGTTCTTTGAGAATGTTTTTCAATCTTCATTTTTTAGCTTTTCAGGAATTATAAACATCCTTACAAGTGCTCATAGATTATTTTAGGTGGTTGGGTACTAATTCTCCCTATGGTTGCCCTCAGTTGACTTTTATCGGGGTTCATGTTCTTCTGATTTGTGACTTTGGGTATGTCTTTGGAGTATTGTGGACTCTGGGGCCCCAGGAGTTTTGAATCATACAAAAGATCTTGAATTTGTTAATGTGGGATCTTAGACCACTAAGTTGAAGCCCTGTGTGCATGTGATACAATTACAGTGTTGGTGGGGTTTGTGGAAGATTTTTTTGGTCACCACTGAGGTCCCTGGCTGAAAGTAACTGTCCTTTCTGCATTTAAAAATAGTTGTTACAATACTCTTTTGTGTGTTCAGCACAGCCATTTGAAAGCTTAAGCTCTAATGGGCCTGAGGTCACATGTCTGTTTCTTGGCTTTTACTTCACAGAGTTCTATCTAGTTCAATGACCTTGTTGTTTCTACAGTCTTTTGGGGATGATTAGGATTAGGTTTACATTTCTTCTTGACTTCTGTCTTCCCGAGGGTTTGTCTGTCTGTCTGTCTCTCTCTCTCTCTCTCTCTGTTTCTAAAGTTTACTTCTTTATTTTGAGAGAGAGAGCGAGCAAGCGAGCTGGGGAGGGGCAGAGGGAGAGAGAGAATCCCAAGCACTGACAAGTACAGAGCCCAATGCAGGGCTCAATCTCAAGAACCGCGTGATCATGACCCGAGCTGAAATCAAGAGTCAGATGCTTAACCTACTGAGCCACCCAGGTGCCCCCAGAAGGTTTCTCTTTTTATCCTTCTTAGAAACTCATCTAGTTTTCACATGCCTTTGTAAATTAGTTTGAAGTCCTAACATTCCTTCAAAAAAATTACTGCAAATTTGTGAAAACTCGATTGGCATCGATTCCATACCTTACTCTTAGAGTAATATTTATATATACTGACTACGTGCTGGGTATCTTGTTAGGAACTTCTGTGTGTCTGATTCTATTGTGCTGTAAAGGTCACCTGTGATTATTACCCTTACCCTGCAAATGAGAGATCTTGGATTCAACTTGTGCATAACACCAGAGCCCTAACCATCCCAACAGGAACGGAGCTTTGTCAGTCAAACTAAAACGTGCATAGCACTTTCCTGGATGGCATCAAGTTTCTTTGTATCTTCCGTATCTGTTACATTGATAAATAACCTTGAATTTGATTCAGAATGATAGACAAGAGATCGAAGTCATTTGT
This sequence comes from Acinonyx jubatus, assembly GCF_027475565.1. Lineage (NCBI taxonomy): Eukaryota > Metazoa > Chordata > Mammalia > Carnivora > Felidae > Acinonyx > Acinonyx jubatus. The sequence goes on from NC_069384.1 coordinate 139,251,432, forward strand.
ATATTCTTTGAATATTCATTTCCTGGTGTGAAATTAGAGATGGCTTGGATTATACCTTATGTAGCATGCATAATGTCTCCGAAAGCCTTTCCCACCCTATACTTCTGTATAAAAGTGATCTATTTCCATGAGGCAACAGATTCTGTTAGTTCAAGGGGTGCGTGGGTGACTCAGTCAGTTGAGCATCTGACGCTTGATTTCGGCCCAGGTCATGATCACACGGTTGTGAGCTGGATCCCTGCACGCATCTCTGCCCTGACAGTGCTGAGCCTGCTCGAGATTCTCTCCCCCTGTCTTTGCCCCTCCCCAACTTGTGCATGTGCTTTCGCTCTCTTTGTCAACAAAAGAAAAAGAAAGGATGCTGCTACCGTTCAGGACGGTAGTAAAGGCATCTTCTCCTCACTTACAGCCCACAACCTGTGATGGTTGTGCTATAAGGCATTTCTGGTTAAGGAATCAAAGCCTACAGATGTGCATCTGCTTTAATATGTTCTGGTCAGCAGCTGATGAAATCAAATGGTCAACCTAGGCAGAGAAGAAAGAAAGATGGGCATTGGCTGGACGGTAGTATGTAAATCAAGGACCAGTAAAACTGGTGTAATGAGGGTGCTAGAACTCGGTTCTGGTCATGTGCATTCGTGGTATAATTTAGACTTGCGTAAGCACAGAAGGACTTTGCTGGCTCCTATAGTTAAGCTCTCTGAGGGGTAGATGGGGCTTTGATCAGGGCACGGTGTCTCTCTCCTTCGCTTGCATCTGTCATGTGAACTTTAATTTCAGGTATATTCTCTCAAGTAGCAAAGATGGTCCTAGACAGCCCCAGTGTTAATACTACTGCATAGCCTCTGATGTGAGGAAAAAACAGGGAAGAGAAGAGGCAGATCCCTTTTTTTCCCCACCAACAGCCACATCAATCCAAGAAAATACTTTGACTAGCTCTGCTCTTCTTGAATCTTAAACTCACTCCTGATAGCTGCCTGTAGGCGAAAGAGTCTGCCTTGGCCAGAGTCACACACCCGGTTTGGTGGCTATGACTTCAAACACTAGAATGACAGATGGGTGATTAATGTAAGGAAAAAAGATGTCCTATTTCTAGAAGAGAGGATGCCGAGAAGTCGAAACAGATCTTAACCACAAAATTTCTACCTTGTAGATGGGTGCAATGACTGAGGAATTCTGGTACTTTCATGAATCTAAAGTACCTGGTACTTCACTTAATTTTAAAACGTAAGTGTTAGATTGACCCCATCGAATCTCGATGCAAAGTAATACAGGTGTTTCATAGACCTTACAGATTCGGGGGCGGGGGGGGCGGGGAAGAGGCAGGTCCAATAATGCCACGGGTACTCTCCTGATTCCTTTATGTACTAAATTATTATGGACCACAGTTATTTTAGCTCATTTCTCTTCATTTAAGAGGAAGATCTTCTTTATTTTGGCAGTTTTAAGGTTTCCCTTGAATTGCAAGGCTGGTTGTTGAAAGTCAAATTACCCCTGACTTTAAAATAACTTTTTTTAAACCAGTGAATGCGGTTTTGCAGTTTATATCCTTGGATTTTATTAAAATTAAAAACCTCTCCCTGAAAGGCAATGTCGAGAGAGTAAGAGAGGCCACAGACTGCGAGAGAATATTCGCAAGAGTCACATCTGATAAAGAACTGTTACTCGGAATATACGAAGAACACTTATAATGCAACAATAAGGAAATTAACAAATCAATTAAAAATGGACTAGGGGGTGCCTGGATGCCTCACTCAGTTAAGCATATGACTTGAGCTCAGGTCCTGATCTCACAGTACGTGGGTTCAAGCCCCATGTCGGCATCTGTGCGGACAGCTCAGAGCCTGGAGCCTGCTTCAGATTCTGTGTGTGTGTGTCTGTCTGTCTGTCTCTCTCTCTCTCTCTCAAAAATAAACATTAAAAACAAGAACTAAAGACCTTAGCAGACACATTACCAAAGAAGATATTTACAGATAGCAAATAAGCATATGGAAAAAATGGTTGCATATCCTATGTCATCAGGAAATGCAAATTTAACAATGACATGCCGCTGAACCCTAGAATGGTGAAAATCCAAAACTGTGACAACACCTGTAAGAGGAACTCTGATTCGTTGCTGGTGAGAAGGTAAAATTCTATTCTCTTGAACTCTGGAGTCGAGTTTATAATAGCGTAGCAGGACTATAGGGGTGTGTGTGCACACGCGTGGACGTGCAGACATACATATATGCATTTGTTCACTGCAAGTATTGGGACAGAAAATTTGGGGCATAGAGGAATCATTTCAGTTACGTGTAATTTACGCACTGAAGTTGATAAACTCGAGGAAATGAGTAGAATTTAGTCACTCTCCACAAACATGGACTCGAGCCATGAAAGAAAAAAGGATGTTTACAGACATCTTCTACAGCTTCAGTAACAACGTTATTTAGTGTTCTGTCTAATGCTTGGAAATTCATGGGGACGAGGCAGGAGAGAGACAAATGAGGGGTAAGTTAATCATGTTAAGGGAATGCCAGTTTTCTACTAACACTGCTAAAAGCAAACAAAAACAGGCAAGTCTTAACGTGTTTCTAACCAAAATATGTACTACAAAACCCGCTGTGGTTTTTGATTTCTAAAGGAAACACTTGCCAAGCATTAGCACTTCTTAGCAGTGGCCGTGTTTCAAGAACGTGAAGACATTCCATCCAGAATTCCCATTTATTCAAAGGAACAAATGTCTTTCATAAGAGGTTTTGGTATGTCCTCAGACCACGCAGAAGAGTAATACGGATATTTTTGCCTTCACTTTCAAGTGTCCCTTCTCCCCCAGGAGGGACAAAAGGGGAGTGGTAGAGATTGCCTTTACACGTTGATGTTGGCAAGCACCTCAGCGATAGACTGCAGGTCTGACCTCCTCGACTGAGCAGAAAGATCAGCTATTAGCCAAGCGTCTCAGTTTATATCCCCCATTTTTGGCTCTTCCTCCCCATTGTACTGAGGTGAAATCAACTCAGATGGGTTCGCCTGACTTGAGTAACACGGATAAACGTTGTTCCTTCTCATGTGTTGTGAATGCAAATGATGTGGACGATGTCATTTTGTATCTCACATTTTCTTGTATGTCTTTTGATTCTGGATAGGTGTTCACTAGATCCTATTATTACTGTCCAAACATGAGCTTCGTGGGGCGGTGAATTTAGGGAAGGAGTTTCACTTTAACCTGGGGCTTGTGAAGTTGAAGTGTAAAATCCGCGTTATACAGGGTAGTGTTCTCTCTTTATTGAACTCCCGACTGTCATTGTGGCAGGGTGCAGTGGCACTGAGCAGATGGCCTAGTTCCCACCTGCAGTAGGCTTCCTGTCTGCTTTGGGAAACAGACAAGATAAAACGTATGTCACTGTGAAACCTAGAACTTTCTCCTCGTGAGATGTTCACACGGTCCCTCCCCAGTGCTTAGAGTACCTGACACAAAGCCCTCACGAAACCAGGCGAGGATCATCGTGCAACCACATGCTGGGCATTGTTCAGCCTGAGATGCTTTTTAGAGTGTAATTCACTAGGTCTAGGGTTTATGTATCTTCTTCTTGGGATAACAATTTTTAGAGTGTAAGGCTTACCACAAGAAAGGATAGTTTTGAAAATAAGCAGAAAGTCACCTAACATTTGGACATAGGAGCTCTGGGAGGCTCAGTCGGTGAAGTGTCCAACTCTTGGTTTTGGCTCAGGCCGTGATCTCATGGGCTCTGTGCAGGCAGTGTGGAGCCTGCTTGGAATTCTCTCTATCTCCCTCTCTCTCTTGCCCTTCCCCCTTTACGCTGTCTCGGTCAAGATAAATACGTAAACTTAGAAAACCTGCCCCAATATTTATCAGCTGTTTGTGCTACATATATATTTGCATGTTTGTAAATAGAAATGTGTATATGAAGTACCTGCAAAATGAGACAAAATGGCATTGTATATGAAATACGTATGTAAATTGAGACTGTGCATTCTGCATTTTGTTTTACATACTGGCTCCACCATTTATCAGTTTAGGATCAGACAAGTAACTTGCAATGCCTTGGTTTCACCCATAATATGGGAGCAATGACAGTACCTGTCTCCCAGTTGTTGGGAAAGTCAATTGTGTTTATATATAAAATGCTTGGAAAAAACCCAGTTCCTGGTTACTGTTGCATAAGTATCTGCTATGATTATGCTTACGATGACTTTACAGTAGTTAAAGATGCTTGTGTATGAACTTGCTGTGCTGTATCCTTTGAATTGATGTAATGCAGTTTAGCTATTCAGTTTTTGGGCATTCAGTCATTTCTGATCTTTCTCTATTCTATAAAATGTCGTGATGGCCATCCTTGAGGTCCCTCCTCACAGTCTTTGCTTAGCTTTGCTCCTCTTTGTTTTCTGACTTAGCTTGAATTATTCTAAGGATAAAAGACGAATGTAAGAAAATTAAAAACACGCTATTGAAATGAAGCTTATTAGGATTAATTACAGGGTGTTTCATTTGGGAAGGAAAACAGAACAGATCTGAGATACAACCAGACCAGTGTGGCAGGGAACGCTCGGCATTATCAGTGGACCTGATGAGGCTGAGGTCAAGTGACGATAGCACTGAAATTACAAAATGAAGCCTGTTAACCAAAGGAAGGGGTGGTCTTCATTGTCGTCTCTCCTTTAGTCCAGAATATATTAGCACTGGTATACGTTTTTGCCAGTTCCATAGATACTGTATATATTAATGTTTTACGTGTTTGCTGAAAGTTTTCATTGCTTAGAACTACTGGCCATATTAATATGTCCAACATTTATTAGGTACTGTCTGTATATTAGGCACTCCTGGAAGCAGAAAAGACAGAGATCTTTCCTTGAAGGGATTCATAATTAGTTAAAATTAGATCTGTCTAGAATAAGGGTATTAACTAAACAACGTCTTATGAGACCAGGGAGTGAGGAACTATGCCTTGCCTGGTGGGGGGTAGAGATGAAAGGTATATAGATGAAGACCATGGAAAAGGCTCCAGATGTTTACCATGTTTTCACTGATGGGATAGGACAGGACCCATAGGACCTAGTAGGACCTATGTAGCAGGGAGAGGGTATGGTTTGGCAGCAATTTCCCGCTACCTTCTGGCCATGAAATCTATGTGAGAGATGAGATGGGTCTCCTCTCAACCTGGAGACTACTCATGGCAGCAGAGGGTAGGTTTGGCTGTGATGACAAACTCCAAATCTCAGCGGAGCCTATGAAAAGTTTCTTTTTGTCCCTTGCACAGTCTAATGCGAGTTCCTCCACCACGCTTTCGGTCTTACGATGCCACCGTTTCAAGACCTCGCAACAGTAGTGACGAAAGAGTATGAAGGCCGCATAGGTTGTTAAAGCCAGAGCTCTGTGTGATGACATCTGTCACAACCATCTTATTGGCCAGAATGCAGTCACTTGCCCCAGCCTCACAGCAGGAGCCCATAGAACATACTTTTTTCTGTATGCCTCTCCCCTCCCCCCCAAACTAGACTTTAGTGAAAATATAGTATCGTCGCTGGTGCTTTGTGGCATTTAGATTCTCATGAAACTGTTGTGCTTCCACCGGCTCTCAGCAGCTAGCCTTTCCCACATGTGGAGACATAAGAGAGGAGACAAGTGAAAAGCTTAAGTAGTTGACGTAGAAGTTTTATGTTATTATCTGTGAACGTCAACTACTGAGTAGTAGTTTTTACGGTCTGCTAAAACACGATTTTATCACTGATTTTTCAAACAGGCAACAAGGCAGTTTTGTATATTTGGTTATTTCCCATTGTAATTCTTCACTCCCGTTCTTCTTCTCAGCAGCTTTCTCTGTTCAGCCAGTGAAAACTCCATTGGTCACTGAGGTCAGAATCTTGGAGGCTATCCTGATTCCTTTCTATTTTCTCATCCCCTTTCTCAAATCCCTAAGCAAACTCTGGTCCTACTTGCATAATAAGCTGATCATCAAGCCGCTTCTCCCTGCCTCTGTTGCTATCAATGAGTGAACGAGTCCCTACTACCAGACCTCCAGCATTTCTGAAAGAGTCTCCTCTCTCTCGTATCGCCAAGCCCGGTGCTCTAACACATCCTTTGACTGTGCGGGTCAGGAATTCCGGTGCACCTTAGCCGGTGGCTCTGCCAGAGTCTCTTAGGTCACAGTCAAGTTGTCAACCAGGATTGTAAGTGTTATGTGGGGCAGGAGTATTGGCTTCCAGATGGACTCGAATTGCTGGCAAGTTAGCGCAAGCTAGCTGAGAAAGTTCCTGCTACATCGGTCTCTCTAACGGGCCTCATAGAGGTGCTCTGCCATGCGTTACGAGGAAATGATACAAGAGAGGAATAAAATAGAAGCCACGGTGTCTTTCATAACCCGGCCTTGGAAGTCGCACATTGTTTTCTCCACAATGTCTTTTTGTTTACATGGGTCGGCCCACTTCATTGTCAGGGAGCCACCCAAGAACTTGAATATTGGGAGGCAGGAAACACTGGCGCCATCATGAAGCTTGGCCACGATGCTCTCTGAGGTCTCTTCGCTTTCTAACAGTGAGGACTTTTTTTAAATATGTAAATCAGATTGTGTCCCATGTCTATTAAAAACTGCTCAGTGGTTTCCAGTTTCATTTAGTAGAAAAGGCAAGGTTCTAGCAAGTCACGTATTATGTAGCCCATTACTAACTCTCTGACTTTATCTCTCTCTTTTCCTTTTGCTCGTTTACTGTGAGTGCTCTAGCTTCCTTGCTGTTCCTGGAACAGGGAAATGGTAATCCCACCTCAGGGCTTTTGCCCCCCGTGTAGCCTTTACCTGAAATTGTCTTCATCTGGACATCCAAAGAGTTCATGCCCATATTTCCTTTTGGTCTCTACTCCAGTGTTAAGAGAAAAGCCTTTCGTGCCCACCTTACGAACTAGTCTTCCTTCAGCATACTCTCTGCTTTCACTTCACCCTACTTCATTTGTATTCATAGCATTGATATTTTAGTTGGTCTACCTCTTTAAAGTCAACCAAACTTTATGAAAACAAACCTTTTGTCTGTTTTGTACTCACCCTATCACAACGCTTGTAAGTATACCTGGGATATACTGTAGTTTGAGCCATAAGGAATTACCACATGATGCATTTTGTGTTCGTTTAAGTGGATAAAATCTTGACTCCAGGCTTTCATCTAAGGAAAGCCACATATTTTACAACGTGAATGGCTGTGGGACTGCAATTTTGATGTCCTTGTGGTTGAAAAAACTTTTTAAAAAACACCTTTTTGGCATTCTCTTCTGGTTTCCAGTTAGGAAACACAAAGTGTGTGTTGCACAAGATTTTGGAAATAGGATGGGGCCCCTGGGTGTCTCAGTTAAGTGTCTGACTTGGGCTCAGGTCATGATCTCCCAGTTCACAAGTTCAAGCCCCATGTCAGGGTCTGTGCAGGCAGCTCAGAGCCTGGAGCCTGCTTTGTATTCTGTGTATCCCCCCCCGTCCCCCCGCAACTCGTGCTCTCACTCTGTCTCTCAAAAATGAATAAATGTTAAAAAAAAAATTGGAAAGAGCACATTTCTTAAAAAAAAAAAAGGACTTTGGAAGTAGGGTATTTGAAGGTAAAATTTGATACTTCTATTTTTTAAATGACAAATACAAAATTAATATACAAAAGTCATTTGTTTTCCTATATATCAATGAGCAGTAAAGAAGTAGAAATAGAAATTAAAAACACAGTACCATTTATTGAAGAGACTGTATTGTCCCCATTCTATCTTTTTTGCCTCTTTTGTCATAGATTAAGTGACCATATAAAGTCTGAGTTTATTTCTGGGCTCTCTCTTTTGCTTCATTGATCCATGTTTCTATTTTTGTGACAGTTCCATACTGTTTAGATTACTACACCTTTGTGGTATATCTTGGAATCTATAAAATAAATAGTGCTGGGAAAACTGGACAGCAACATGTAAAAAAATGAAACTGAAACAATTTCTTACACACAAAAATAAACTCAAAATAGATTAAAGACCTGAAGGTGAGACCTGAAACTATAAAAGTCCTAGAAGAGTACATAAGCAGTAATCTCTTTGACATCAGCCATAGCAATATTTTTCTCCATATGTCTCCTCAGGGAAAAGAAACAAAAGCAAAAATAAACTACTGGGAATACATCACAATAAGAAGCTTTTGCCCAGCAAAAGTAACCAACAAAGCCAAAAGGCAACCTACTAAATGGGAGAAGATATTTACAAATGATATATCTGATACGTATATTTACAAATTATATAAAGAACGTACACAGCTCACACACACAAAATAATCTGGTTCAGGAAAAAAGACACAGAGGACTTAAATAGACACTGTTCCAAGGAAGACCTACAGATGACCAACAGGCACCTGAAAAGATGTTCAAATAAGTGATGGGGATTAAGGAGGGTACTTGTGATGAGCACTGAGTGTTGCATGTAAGTGTTGAATCCCTAAATTGTACCCCTGAAATGTATTATACTCTGTTAACTAAAAAAGGTTTAAATGAAAACTTAGAAAAATGGTCCACTAGGGAAATGCACACCAAAGCCATCATGAGATGTCACCTTACACCTGTCAGGATGACTAAACTCCAAAAGACAACTGGCATTGGCAAGCATGTGGAGAAAAAGGAATCCTTGTGCGCTGTTGGTGGGAATGTAAATTGGTGCATCCACTATGGAAAACAGTATGGAGGTTCCTTAAAAAATTAAGAGAAATACCTTACTGTCACCCTTAGTAATTCCACTACTGGGTATTTCTACTACTGTTTATCCTCAGAAATGAAAACATTAATTTGAAAAGATATCTGCTCCCTTCTCTTGACTGCAGCATTATTTACAGTAGCCATACTATGGAAACAGCCCAAGTGTCCATCAATGGATAAATGGATAAAGACGTGTGTGTGTGTGTGTGTGTGTGTGTGTGTGTGTGTGTGTGAGAGAGAGAGAGAGAGAGAGAGAGAGAGAGAGAGAGAGAGAGATGGAATATTACATGGCTGTCAAAAGGATGGGATTTTGACAAATGCAACAGCATGCATAGACTCACGGGGTATTACACGCAGTAAAATAAGTCAGAAAGACAAATATATGTTTTCACTGATGTTTCTACAGAGACAAACGAACAAGGAAAGAGGCAAATCAATTGTATAAGCGCAGAGAACAAACTGATGTTCACTAAAGGGAGAGGAGTGGGGGAATGGACAAAATGGGTCAGTGGGAATGGGGGATACACACTTCCAGTTACGGAATGTATGAGTCCTAGGAATAAAAGGCACAGCAGAAGGGATTTAGCCAATCATACTGTGACAGCATCACATGGTGACAGATGGTAGCTGCACCGGAGGTGCATATAGTATAACATACAGAGCTTTGGGGTCACTACATTGTATACGTGAAGCCATCCCGTTTCAACTACAATAAAACCTAATGAAAAAACCTTAAACCCACGACACCATTTATATTAGCACCCCCGAAAGAAATTTGTAGGTATAAAAATAGCAGTATATATAGGATCAATATGAGGAAAGTGGCAAAACTGGATAAAATCAGAGACATAACTGAGTGGAGAGAGATTCTTTGTTCGTGGTCAGGAAGACTCAATATTGGCAAGGTGTCTGCTCTTGCCCAAAGATTGAACACAATTCTAATCGCTATCCCAGTGAGTTATCGTGTAGATATTGACTCACTGATTTTAAAGTATATATGAAGAGGTAAAAGACTGGCCAGAATAGCCCACACAGTGTTAAGAAGAACAAAGTTGGCTGACTGATGGTACCCAGCTTCAGGGTCTACTCTAAGGTAAAGCTACAGTAATCAAGACAGCGTGCTATTGATGCAAACATACGCCAATCAGTGGAACAGAATAGGGGGCCCAGAAATATACCCTCCTGAATTAACTGATCTTTGGCAAAGGAACAAAGTGCAACGTAACGGAGCAAAGATGGTCTTTTCAACAAATGGTTCTGGAACAACTGGATCTTGACCTAAAAAAAAAAAAAAAAAAAAAAAAAAAAAAATCCAGGCGCCTGGGTGGCTCAGTCAGTTAAGTTTTTGACTCTTGATCTCGGCTCAGGTCACGATCTCGCGGTTTGTGTGTTTGAGCCCCGTGCTGGGCTCTGTTGACAGCTTGCAACCTCTTTGGGATTGTGCCCCTCTCTCTCCCCATCTGCATCTGTGCAACTCCAAAGGTACGACATAAATGTAGCAATACTTAAGACATCTGCGATAAAACAAAAGAGCATGGGATCTGACTCTTTTGATTGTTACATAAAGGAAGGCAAAGGAAATTAAAATATTTGCTCCTTTGATCTTATCCACATCAGTGGAAGTTACTGAGGGGTACCCGATGAATAAAGGATGCTATTCTAAATGTGGGGCTCAATGCTAGTTGCTGAAACCACACTGGTATTTCTCTGAAAACAGTGCATGCACTTGTTAGAAGATAAAATTATGGGAGGGAGGGCGTCTAGGTGGCTCAGTTGAGTGGTCAACTCTTGACTTGAGCTCAGGTCGTGATCTTGGGGTTTGTGGGTTCGGGCCCCAAGTCAGGCTCTGTCCTGGCAGTGCAGAGCCTGCTTGGGATTCTCTGCCCCTCCCCTGTTTGCCCTCTCGCTTGTTCTCGTTCAAAATAAATGAGCTTGAAAAACAAATCTTGTAAAAAAAAAAATATATGGGGGGGAAACTTTAAAAAGTTCTGATAAGTGCTGGTTTATCAAGTCTCAAGTGTCCACTGCACAATAAATAGGGGATCCTAAAAAGTAATTTATCTCTTTGGTTTAGGACTTGAAAATGCTTAATCTTCATTTCTGCTGCTAACACTTTAAGCCCTGAGAGGCTCTATACTCTGTGTTCCATGACTGTGGTACAGAATGGTCTGGAATTAAGGGTAGATGACCATGCTGACTGTGCTGTGCTGAACTCACAACGTTTCCCTGGATCTGTTAAGATAGGAAAATCGTGTAAGTCTTAATACAGCTTTTGGTGTGTAAAATGCTCTGTTTTCTTTTTATTTCAATCTTGAAACTTTTACATAGGAACTTGTATCTGTAACTCTTGTAATAGGTAACCTAGACACTGATACCTTGACCCACATGCTGAAATATGGCTCGTGAAAGTTTTTGGTTTGGCTAGTACAGAGTTGTTAAAAAGTGTGAATTTGAGTGCCTTTGGACAGGCAGGGGACACCTTAGTATTTTTTTTAACACATCCTATCATCCTCTGTGACTGTGTTATTTTTAGGTAGGAACCAACGCTGCGTAGCCCTGACCCATCCATTTATGCCTACATACTAGACCACCGCTAAAGAGTCATATCCCTGTTGGTTCATTTTGCTCTGGGGGCTTGACCTCTCAAGTCCTACTGTCTTAGCAGCTCCTAACTCTGGTTCCCTCTGGAGGGTGGCAAAAGGAGTCTGAGTAGCTGTCTTCTTATCTTTCAGCTCCTCAAGGGCGCTGCTGCAGACCCTTGGAACGGCTGGAGCAGAAAATCAATGCAGAATATTGGGCTTGCCTCAGTGAGGCTCCTTCTTAGTTCTTCCAGTCCTGGGTGCCCTGGTACTTCTCTAATGCCTTGAAACATAGGGTGGTGATGATCATCGTTATCACTATTTTATCCGAGTTTTCGAGAACTTATTCAACCAACAATTTGGTTCGTTCCAAATAAGTCCACCATTCCCAGAAGCAGCCAACTGTCTCTCTAACCCTGTCTGATTCACACATTTATTACCAGCCTATCTTCAAGGCATTTGATATGGACACTCCTGATTTAATGTAGCCAATCGTAAGTAGTTTGGTCATGTGAACAATGGTCTCCCCCCTTTCTATGCTTTCTAAATTCTTGTCAATTTTAGACTTTCAGTATATGGAAGTTTTACTAGTAAGAGATACTACAGTTAAATCTTAATTGCAGTAAGTACTATCTTCTTTGGTTTTAATTTGTCAAGAGAGACTATTACTAGGAATCCTGAATTGGCTTCAGAATTCAAAGCAATGAAGTCAAATGTGTTCGCCTAAAGAAGCAATGTCACCTGTGAGAAAGCCCTGATACATGAAGACCAGATACAGGCTTTGCCACAATCTCTTGGTGTCCTTGAGCAAATCACTTAGCTCTGGGTGTACCAGACTAACTAAAAATATCTCCAAATTTCTTTGCCTCTAAGAAGAGAAAGAAAGACCATGGGTGTGAGAGTGAGGGATAGAAAGACAGAAGATCTTTATCTACTCGGTTCAGTAGTTTGGTGACTGAGTTAATTGAGTAGTTCTTAGAAAATAATCATTCGTATGTTTCATCACATTGAAAATATGCTAATTATTTACATCTACAATTCTACGTAAACCAGTTGTCACCTTCAGTTTTTCTTCTCTTACCCTACAATTTTCCTCACACATAAAAATGGGTAGTTGTTATCAGCATAAAAACTTAAATACCATGGCTCCAGCGAGCAGCTCCAACTTCAGAGTTGAGATCTCTGGTTCCAGGTCATCCCCTTAAAAGTATGGGTGACTAGGGTGCCTGGGTGGCTCAGTGGGTTGAGCACCGACTCCTGATTTCTGCTCAGGTCGCGATCTCATGGTCTTGAGATCCAGTCCCACATCGAACTCCGTGCTGTGCGTGGAGCCTGTTATGATTCTCTCTCCCACTCTACCCTTCTCTCTCTTTAAAAATAAAAAAAAGAAGAACAGGGATCTCCTGATGGACAGGAGAAAAGTTCCTATTCACACTGTGCATTCATTGCTGGCCGTTCCCCGGAACGCTTACACATTCCAAGGGATCCAAGGTTCCGAGGGATCTCCACCCCAACCCTGGCATAGGTGACCTTTTTTCACCAGGCTTCTTTGGCCAGCTTCTGGGACTGTGAGCTGGGATGAGTCTTCTTCCAGAAAGCTTAGAAGGAAGAAGGGAAATAGGTTCATTTGCCTTGTTCTGTCTGGAAGAGGTCAGAGTGGACAGGCTCTGGTGTCAGGGTTAGGGGAAGCAGTTCACGGGAGACAGGCAGGAAGGAAGGGATAATTTAACTGAACCCAATCTGAACCTTTGAGCAGTTCAGTTCAGGGACACCACTGACGTCAAAGCTGTTTCTTATTTTATAAAAGCCAGGCTGTCTGATTTAAGGTGGCCCCTCTTACCTTCTGCCAGCCCCAAGTGCTGGGTCATGACCTTTGGTGGATTGTTGTTAATAACCTTAGATCAGGTAAAGGTTTTCCTAGGGTTACTTACCCCTTTCTTTCTAAGACAGGGTTCCAATAGGAGGGCCAAATGACAGAGGAACTCAAAAAAAAAAAAAAAATCACATCTGACTAGTTTTACATCCTTATCCCAACAGATTGTGTATCTGAATAACCACATCTCCTACGGTGATTCCATGCCTTCCCCAAACGTAAATATTCCTTTCTCTTCCCTGTTTAACATCAATAATTGAATTTTAAACATGAAATTAGGTTTTAAGTAATTGCTGTGCTAGTCCATTTTATAGCTGTGTGTATGCAACACAAGATGAAAATAAAATGGTAAAATACGCACCGAACCAGATACATGAAACATCCTTCTTGGAAAGTATGATCTTTTACTTTGCATGCAGACTTGTTATATAGCATAATATGTCCCCGTTCTAGATCTGTGTCTACTAGGTTTGACGCTTTTGAGAGCAACAAATTGTCATAGGGGTTCAGGTTCAACTAATATTGGGGAGTTTTCCATGTGGTGGTGCTGAGGTGCACATTTTAATTTAACCCTTAGAGTATCTCTGTGAGGGTAGTTTATTCTGTTTTTCTAGAAGAACAAACTGATGCTCCGGAGTTGTGACTTGCCCACGGTCCTGATTCCCCCAGGGCTTACGGCTATGACACCCCTTGCAAACCTTTCCTGATCCTTCTCTGGCCAGAGTTCAGTCCCTCATTCCTTCCAACTCAAAACACTGTGTGCAGCTCTGAGTGATAATAATGCAATTCTGCCTTGTATTGTCTTCCTATAACCCTGTCTCTCCCAGACTTGTCATTTTCCCCAGTGTGGGACCATCAAGAACAAGGCTTTCTACTTTTTCCGTGTCTTCCCCAATGCTTTCATGCATCATCACTATTGAAAACAGGCGCTTTGTTTCTTGAATCAAGTTAATCTGTAGCTATTTTATTACTTTTTGTTTATTCCTTTATTCAACAAGTCTCTACTGAATGCCTATAATATGCCTGGCCAGGTACCAGGGATGTAGAAGTAAATAAACCCGACAGAAGTCCCTATATTTGTGGAGCTTATATTCTAGTGAAGGGAAATAAGCAATAAATAAATAAATAAATAAATAAATAAATAAATAAATAAATCGCCTTGTATCAGATGATAATAGTACTATGGAGAAAAAGGGATAAGGGGAAATTTAGGGAGAGGTTGCAGCTTTATACGGTGTGGTCGGGTAAGATCTCATTCAGAAGGCAATAGTTGAATAAAATCTAAAGGAGGTGAGGTAGTGGGCTGTGTATATGTACCACTGATTTTTTGTTTTTAAATGTGATTTTTCAACTCAACAGTGAAGCCAAGTGGGGTGTTTCTGCTTCCAGTTTCAGCTACATTTTGTTAAAATTAGACTAAAAGGGGCCCTAAGAACCATCTTGACCTTCCTCCTCTTTCTCCATTTTATAGGTAAGGAAACTGAAGCACAGAGAGGTCAAGTATACATCTTTCTTTCCTTGCCCTTAGAAAGGAAACCAGTGAAAGGACCAATGAAATCTTAGCAGCTTGCTGAAAATACAGTTGAGCGTAAACATCTAGGTCATTCTTCCATTTACCCGCTTTTTCAGCAAACTCTTGTCTTCCACCTATTCTGGAAATTAATGCTTCCGGGTTGAAAACAGTGTAAAAGAAGCTGGCCTGTCCTTGGTGAGCCACACAGAGGACCAGCCCAAGGCAATCACTGAGGCATGGAGTTGGTCCAAGAGCTGAGTTTTGATCCAGTACCTAGAGAAAAGAGGCACCGTTTGGGGGAGAGAGAAGATCATTCTTTCCAGGCAAAGGACAAGACGCTGCAGTGCTGGTAGGCAAGGTGGACTGGCGTCTCCCAAGCTGGTTTGGAATTCCCACACCGAGAAATAGTGGCAACTCCTTTCAATGTAACCTACAAATTTAATGGCAGTGGGGAAAACCACAATTAAGCTTCTTTTAGTTTCTGACTAGCAGGGAGTGGATGTCTGCATGTCTCTGGATTAAAGAGGCCCAGCCTAAACACAGAACAGGAAATCAAAGTTACTTCAAAAGTGTCTGGACTCATCTGTTAAAGATTTCAAGCTGATATTAACAGCCTAGAACATTATTAATATGTAGGAAATCCGCTTTGATTTTTAAAGCAGTTTGTTTCTTATTGACGAGAAAGGGGTTCACAAATCTAGCTGACAGGCTGAATCACCTGGGAAGTGTTTAAAAAGCTATTCCTTGGGCCCCCACCCAGATGTTTTGATTCAGAAGGTCTTGAATAGGGCAACAGAATGAATATTTTTAACAAGCTCCACATGAATTCACATAATCAGGCAGGTTCAGAAATGCCCTGTAAGGAGGGGGCTCAGTATTACACAGGACTGTTAGCTGCTCACATCTACATTAGAATCTTGAATGATATACTGATTTCAATTTTAACTGTCTTATTACACTTTAGGAATGAAAAGGAAAATGTCCTGTATCATTACTTCCTCAGGTTGGCATATTTTGACTTTGTAATAAGCGAGCTTCTAAATGTTGTTTGAAGTGATTTAGATTTCTTTTAGGTAGTTGGACAAATGAGGCACCTTTTCTGAATTTTAGGGGAAGAGTAATCTACACAAACAAAATGATGTATGGGCACAAAGTCTGTGATCATAAAATGGAAAAACTTGATTTTTTTTTTTTTTTTTTTTGCCTTTAGCGTACATGAACGAGAGGATGGACACACTTGACCCTGAGAATAATGGTGAGGCCAATTCCGTAGGTCAATTAATAGATTTTATTGTGAGCCATCTGGTATAGTTTCTGGTACATTGTTAGGATATCTAATAGCAGTTACTATTATTTAAGAATCTCCTTAATATCTACTGCAGACGTGAAGATCTTACTGGACCAGAAACACAAAATAATAGGTCTATACGGAGGAAGGCTAGATGGGTGAGTCAGAGGTTTCAACTGCCACAGACCATTTTACTCTTGGAGACCTGATGGGTTCTGCACAAGTCCTAGCCCACTTGGATCAACAGTTTAATTTTGCTGAAGAATCTCAGAACTCTCTGAGATTCTTAGGTCAACCAGGGAACTACTTTTGTCCCCCTGAAATGGCCCATTTGAAAGATGCATTCGATCTTATCTGATCTTGTGTATTCCTCTAACCCCCTCTGGCACCTGCCTAGACCACGTCAGCGGTCATCACATAGGTCTTCAGAACCTGCTTTGGGTTTCATTGAATTCATGCCGAATCATTGTCCTAACGTGTTGTTTTCCTTGTTGTTCCTGACCGTCTCATTTGTGACTTTGTGATTCGTTTTTCCGTTTCCGTCTTTGCCCCGCCACGAAGACCTTCCGGTTGGTGCTGATACACGGGACTTGGCCTCTGACTTGGGCCCTTACCCGCTTTTTGCCATCACCTCATCCACAGTAGTGGAGTCCACTGTTCGAGGGGAACACTCACCCAGTTTTAATCGAGGATGATCAAGAACAACACAACCTGCATCCTGAAAGTAAACTTGCTGAATGTTAAGTGGCAAAATAAGGCCTGAAGGAGAGAGGAGCCAAATGCTGTTCAGACAGCTTTGTCTTACTCAGGGCTTTGAGGGAGTAACATAAAAGGGAAGGTTTTAAACATAAAAGGGAAGGTTTTCACTCAAAAAGTTGGAAAGTCCAGGATAGTACTAGATTTAGGGATCATTGTTCAGGTGCTTGAAGAATACTCCTGGGACTTAAGCTCGTTCCCTCTTTGAGCTCTGGGTGGACTCCACTCTCAGGTTCTCTACTCGTGACAAGATGGCAGCAAGCCCTAAATTAAATACTTTTTTTTTCCTGGTGGTTGAATAGCTGAGGTCTTTGATAAAGCATATCCCCCCCCCCCAACAAATATGGATTCAGGTTCCATGTGCTCTTTTAATAAAACCTTGTCTCGTCTTCCATCACAAGATGGAGCCTATTTTCCCACCCCCCGGGGACTGGGCTGGTCTTTTTATTTGTTTGTACCAATAGAATGTGCCAGAGTTGTCCTGGACCCGTTCTGGGCTCAGTTCTCAAGAGTCTTGGAAGCTGCGGCTTTCATTCTTTTTATCCCTTGAACCTCCATGTAAAAAGTTAAGACGCTCCATGTGGAAATAGAGGCCATTTAGAGGGAGAGGATCTGGAGGATGAATCAATGTGATCAGAACTGGAGCGGGGGGGGGGGGGGGGGTAGAGAACTGATTTTCTCTGCTAACAGCCAGCATCATGGCCCCACTTACGTGACAGTCTATTTTTGATCTTCCATTTGAACCAAGATGCCAGCCTGCAGCTGAATGAGTAAGTTCAGCCAATGCCACATGGAGTGGAGAAGGTCCAACCTCACTGAGCTCTGCCCAAATTCCTGATCAACAGACTGTGAGCAATCAAACAGTTATCATTTTATGCCACCACGTTGTAGGATATTGATCGATCTAGTAATAGACTGGAAAAGTGTTGTTCTTTTTTAATTAAAAAATTTCTTAGGTAAAAATGACACGGTATTTCAAGTCTATGTAATGATTTGATATTTGTATACACTCTGAAATGATCACCACAGTAAGTCTAGTTACCATCTGTCACCATATGCAATTATAAAATATTTTATAGTAATGACAGCTTTTAATATTTACCCTGAATAACTTTCAAATCTTCAGTACAATATGACTAATAACATATAGTCATCATGTTGTACATACATCCCCATGACTTCTGTTTTTAACCAGAAGTTTGTACTTTTTGACTCCATTCAGCCATTTAGAACATCCATCACCCGCCTCTCCTCTTGCAGCCAGCCACCTGTCCTTTCTTTGTATTTATAGGCTTGGGTTGTTTTAGTTCAAGGGGTTGTTTTGATTTGATTTTTTGTTTCATTGCACATATGAACAAAATCGTACATTATTTGTCACTTTTGGTATGACTTATTTCACTTAGCATAACACCCTCGAGTTTCATCAATGTTGTCGCAAATGGCAAGAAAGATTCGGTTCATTTTTACAGCTGAGTACTATTCCCGCCCCCCCACGCTTGTATGCGCACGTATCTATTGATATGTCTATACGTCATCTTTATTCATTCTTCAAAGGGTTATTTAAGTTTTTTTCATAACTTGGCTGTTGTAAATAATGCCCCGGTGAAAATGGGGTTGGAAATACCTTTTCAAGTTAGTGTTTTTGTTTTCTTCAGATGAAAACCCAGAATTGGAATTGTTGGTCATATGGTGTTTTAAGTTTTTGAAGAAACTTCATGTTGTTTTTTATAGTGATGCAGCAATTTACATTCCCACCGACAGTGCACAAGAGTTACCTTTTTTCCACACCTTACCAACACTTGTTATTTCTTGTTGTTTGATGCTAGGCATCCTAACAAGTGTTAAATGATACCTTGTTGTAGTTTTTATCTGCATTTCCCTGGTAATCAGCGATACTGAGGGGTTTGTTTGTTTGTTTGTTTGTTTTTCAATGTCTGTTGGCCATCTGTATGTCTCCTTTGGAAAAATGTCTATTGAGGTCCTGTGCCCATTTTTTACAATTCGATTGTTTGGAGGTTTACTTGTTTTGGGTATGTTTTTGTTTTGCTATAGAGTTATGTGTGTTCTCTATTTATTGTGGCTATTAGCTCCTTATTGGATATATGATTTGGAAATATATTCTCCCATATCGTAGGTTACTTTATCATTTCGCTGATGATTTCCTTTGCTGTGCAGAAGCTTTTTAGTTCAATGTAGTCCCACTTTGTAATTTTGTTACCTTTGATTTTGGTGTCCTATCCAAGACACCATCGCCAAGGCCAATGTCAAGGGGCTTATTGCCTTTGTTTTCTTCTAGTTTCATGGTTTCAGTTCTTTCTTTTAAGTCTTTAATCCATTTCAAGTTCATTTTTGTATAAGACATTAGTGTAGTTTCAATATTTTGCATGTGACTGTCCAATTTTTTTCCCAGCACTAATTATTGAAAAGGCTGTCCTTTCCCTACCTTATATTCTTGGCTTTTTAGTCATAAACTAACTGATCATACATATATACATGGGTTTATTTCTAGGCTCTTTATTACGTTTAACTAGGTGTTTGTTTTTATGCCAATACCATAGTGTTTTGATTACAATAGCTTTGTAATATAGTTTGAAATCAGGGAGTGTGATGTTTTGTTCTTAAGATAGCTTTAGCTATTTGGGGTCTTTGGTGGTTTTATAAGAATTTTAAGATTGTTGTATTTATGTGTCAAATGCCATTGAAATTTTGATAGGGATCGCATTGAATCTGTCGATTGCTTTGGGTAGTATAAACATTTTAGCCGTAATTGTTCAATCTCTGAACACAGAATATCTTTCCATTTATTTGTCATCTTAGATATCTTTCATCAATGTTTTAGTTTTCAGTGTACAGGTCTTTCACTTCCTTGGTTAAATTTTTTCTTAGGTATTATGTTTTTGATGGAATTATAAATGGGATTTTTTACATTTATTTTTTTATTAAATATAATTTACTGTCAGATTGGTTTCCATACAACAGCCAGTGCTCATCCCAACAGGTGCCCTCCTCAATGCCCATCACCCACCCCCCCCCCCCCGTCCCTCCCACCCCCCCCATCAACCCTCAGTTTGTTCCCAGTATTTAAGAGTCTCTTATGGTTTGCTTCCCTCCATCCTTGTAATTTTTCCCCTCCCCGACCATGGTCTTCTGTTAAGTTTCTCAAGTTCCACAGATAAGTGAAAACATATGGTATTTGTCTTTCTCTGCCTGACTTCACTTAGCATAATACCCTCCAGTTCGATCCACATTGCTGCAAATGGCCAGATTTGATTCTTTCCCATTGTAAAGTAGTATTCCACTGAATATGTAAACCACATCTTCTTTATCCATTCATCAGTCGATGGACATTTAGGCTCTTTCGATGGTTTGGCTATTGTTGAAAGTGCCTCTATAAACATTGGGGTGCAAGTGTCCCTATGCATCAGCACTGTATCCCTTGGGTAGATTCCTAGCAGTGCTATTGCTGGGTCATAGGGTAGATCTATTTTTAATTTTTTAAGGAACCTCCCACTGTTTTCCAGAGTGGCTGCACCAGTTTCCATTCCCACAGTGCAAGAGGGTTCCCGTTTCTCCACATCCTCTCCAGCATCTATAGTCTCCTGATTTGTTCATTTTAGTCACTCTGACTGGCGTGAGGTGGTATCTGAGTGTGGTTTTGATTTGTATTTCCCTGTTGAAGAGTGACGTTGAGCATCTTTTCATGTGTCTGTTGGCTGTCTGGATGTTTTTAGAGAAGTGTCTATTCATGTCTTCTGCCCATTTCTGCACTGGATTATTTGTTTTTCGGGTGTGGAGTTTGGTGAGTTTTTTGTAGATTCTGGATACTAGCCCTTTATCCAATATGTCATTTGCAATTATCTTTCGCCATTCAATCGGTTGCCTTTTAGTTTTGTTGATTGTTTCCTTTGCAGAGCAGAAGCTTTTTATCTTGATGAGGTCCCAGTAGTTCATTTTTGCTTTTAATTCACTTGCCTCTGGAGATGTTTCGAGTAAGAAATTGCTGCAGCTGAGGTCGAAGAGGTTTTTTCCTGATTTCTCCTCTAGGGTTTTGATGGTTCCCTGTCTCACATTCAGGCCCGTCATCCACTTTGAGTTAATTTTTGTGTATGGTGTAAGAAAGTGGTCTAATTTCATTCTTCTGCATGTTGCTGTCCAGTTCTCCCCGCACCATTTGTTAAAGAGACTGTCTTTTTTCCATTGGATACTCTTTCCTGCTTTGTCAAAGATCAGTTGGCCATACATTTGTGGGTCCAATTCTGGGGTCTCTATTCTATTCCATTGGTCTGTGTGTCTGTTCTTGTGCCAATACCATACTGTCTTGATGATTAAAGCTTTGTAGTAGAGGCTACACAAGTCTGGGATTGTGATGCCTCCCGCTTTGGTCGTCTTCAATATTACTTTGGCTATTTGGGGTCTTTTGTGGTTCCATACAAATTTTAGGATTGTTTGTTCTAGCTTTGAGAAGAATGCTGGTGAAATTTTCTATAAATTTCTATAAATTTATTTCTATAAATGGGATTTTTTAAGAAATTTCTTCTATGTTTTGTTTTTAGTGTGTTGAATACAACAGATTTTTGTTACTGACTTTGTATCCTGTAACAATTCATTTATTCTTATTGTTTTATCCAGAATTTTTTGGTGGAGTTTTTAGGGTGTTCTATATATAAATTCATGTCATTCACAAATTTTAACAGGTTTTTTCCTTTCCAATTTGGATGCCTTTTCTCTTTCCTGCCTAATTGCTCTGGATAGGATTTCGAATATTACGTTGAAATAAAGTGGTAAAGTGGCATCCTTGAGAGTGATGTCAGCTGTGGGCTTGTCATCGAAGCCCTTTTTTATGTTGAGGTATGTTGCTTCTATACCTACTTGTTGAGAGCTTTTATCCTAAATGGATGTTGAGTTTTGTCAAATGCTTTTTCTGCAGCTATTGAGATCATGTGATGTTTATCCTGCATTTTATTTATGTGCTATATCATGTCGATTGACTTGTGGACACTGAAACATCCTTGCATCTCTGGAATACATCCCAGTTGATCACAATACTCTTTTAATGTGTTGCTGAATTTGGTTTCCTAGTAGCTTGTCAAGGATATTTGCATGTATGTTCATTAGAGATCCTGGCCTGTGATTTTCTTATGGTCTTGTCCCATTTTGATTAGCAGGGTAATGCTGGCTTCATTAAACAAGTTTGGAAGCATTTTCTCCTCTTCAAGTTTTTGGAAGTTTGAAAAGGATTGGTATTAATTCACCTTTGAATGTTGATAAAATTCACCAGTGAAGCTGTCTGGTCCCGGACTTTGGTTAGTTGAGAGGTTTTTGATTACTGATTTAATTTCCTTACCTAGTAATCAGTCTATTCAGATTTTCTATTTCTTCATGATTCAGTCTTAGAGGGCTCCTAGAAATACTAGGAATTTATTCTTTTCTTCTTGGTTTCTAAATTGTTGCTGTATAACTTTTCATAGTAGTCTCTTAGGATCTTTGTATTTCTATGGTATCTGTTATAACTTCTTTCATTTCTGATTTAATTCGAGCCCTCTTTTTTTCTTGGTGAGTCTAGCTAAAGCTTTGTCCATCTTGCTTCTTTCAAAGAATCAGATCTTAGTTTCATTAATCTATTGTGTTTCTAGTGTTTATTTCATTTATTTCCACTCCGATCTTTAGTTTCTTCCTTCTGATTTAGCTTCATTTGTTCTTTTTTCTAGTTCCTTGAGATGTAAGGAGATTGTTTGAGATGTTTAGTTCTTAAGGTAGGCCTCTATCACAAAGACAATCCCTTTTAACACTGTTTTTGCCTGCTTCCTATAAATTTTGGTGTTTTGTGTTTTCACCTTCATTTGTTGGTAGATACTGTTTTATTTCTCCTTTGATTTGTTCATTGACCTCTTGGATATTCAGTCAGTTGTTTTTTAACTTCCACATATTTGAAATTTTTTTCATTTTTCTTCTTGTAATTGATTTCTGGTTTCATACCACTGTGGTTGGAAAAGATGTTTAATATGATTTCCGTCATCTTAAATTTATTGAGACTTGTTTTGTAGCCCAACGTATGATCTCTTTTGGAATATGTTTGGAATATGTTCTTCGTGTGCTTGAGAGGAATGCATATTATGCTTTCATACAGAATGTTCTAAATATATCAAGTCCCATCTGGTCTAATGTGTTAAGGCCGAAGTTTGCTTATTGATTGTCCATTTAGAAGATCTGTCCATTGATATGAGGTATTAAGTCCCTTACTATTATTAGGTTGCTGTCCCTTTAGGTCTGTTAATATTTGCTTTATGTATTTAGGTGTTCCTATGTTGGATGCATAAGTATTTAAAAATGTTATATCCTCTTGTTGGATTGATGCCTTTATTATGTATTATGTAATGCCCTTCTTTGTCTCTTATTACATACAGTCTTGCTTTTAAAGCCTCTTTCGTTTGATATAAGCATAGCTCCCCTAACTTTCTTTCGGGTTTCATTTGCATGGAAGATCTTTTTTCATCCATTCACTTTGTTTTGTGTCCTGACATCTGAAGTAAGTCTCTTACAGGCAGCCTATAGATGTGTGTGTGTGTGTGTGTGTGTGTGTGTGTGTGTGTGTGTGCTGTGTGTGTTGTGTGTGTTTTAAATCAGTCAGCACTGTAGGTCTACTGATTGGAGAATTTAGTCCATTTACATTTAAAGTAATTATTAATAGGTATGTACTTATTGCCATTTTGTTAACTATTTTCTGGCTGGTGTGGGGTTCTTCTCTGTTCCTTTCTTTGGCTCGTATTTTGTGGCTTAAGGACTTAGATTTATGCTTAGATTTATTTCTTACCTTTTGTGTGTCTACAGCATTTTTTTAAGTTTATTTTGAGAGCAAGTGCAAGTGGGGGAGGGATAGAGAGAGAGAGAGACAGAGTGAGAGACAGAGAGAGAAAGGGAGCATGAGTGCACACATGCATGAGAGTATCCCGAGCAGGCTTCATATTCAGTGTGGAGCCTGATGCAGGCCTCCATCTCATGACTAAGACCGAAATCAAGAGTCAGATGCTCAACTGACTGAACCATCCAGGCATCCAGGCATGCTTTGTGGTTACTTTGAGGCTTACATAACTACCTGTATTAATAAGTCTCTTTTATGTTGATAATTTAAGTTTGAACATACACTAAAAAAACACACTTTTACCCCCCTCCCCCACGTTTTATGTTTTTGATACGAGACTGGAATAGCTGGCCCCATTCCTGGAGGTGTTGGATGAGATCATCCCTCCTAGAAACATATGGACTGAGAATAAGGACTATTTTGACCAAGGAAAACTAGAATATTGTTATAGGATTAATTATGCAGACACAACCCTCAGATGCTCACCCTCCTGGTCTACTTTGGTTATATTTATATTTTTCTGACTTGAGCTAAACGACTGCCTTTATGGAGCCTTTAAAGAATAAAACCATCTCCACTTTTTTTTTTTTTGCATTTTTCTATGAGTATGACATATCTGGGAAAGAGCATTGTGTATAAGCATTTCAAATCTGTTTGTATATAATCAGAAACTTTCCACATTTTGTGTTCTCCTGTCTTGAAAAATCTGGCTTTCAGAGTGTGTATATAAGCAGATGGCCTCATATACATGCTGAATAATTGAAGTTCTGCAGCAAAAACAAAACAAACAGAGCAAAATAAAAACAGAAACACAGTGATGTGCCTTCCCCTCAGAAACACCCATTAATACCACAATAGCTTATATTAAATCACAAAGCAACAGGAGGCAATGGAAAGTGCTTATAGGATGGGATCTGTTAAACACAAAAAATTTTAACATTTGGGGTTTTTATTCTTTAGCTCATTCTAAATTTCTTACTACAGTGAGTTTTGTGAAGAGGTGTGAGAAATACTTTGTGCTTTCCAGAAACTGAATCTTTCATGGGGAGAGAATATTATCTTTACAACTTGTTAAAGCGACTGTGAAGTAAACTGAATTATTTTTGTCTTCAGAGTGGATGGGCTGGTTGACACCTTTCCTTATTTACGTGTCAGATTTTTTTTCCCCTCTGAAGTACGCATAATGGGAAACTCCTTAATAGGATCTATCGGTAATTCCAAAGTGATATAAAAAATTCATCTACTGTAATGTTTAGACATGGCCAACAAAATGAGCCTGATTCCCATATCCCCCGTCTTGATGCAGTCTAAAATTTCTAAAAGCCATTTATTCCTCTATGCACTGTAAGTTATTCCAAGGACAGAGATATTTTCTTTGTGGTCATAGATGCAATAGATTTAGTGCTTTTAGACTAAATGCACATGAATATGAACTGCAAGACATTTCAAGAAGTCAGTGGACCAGTATATAGAGTGAGAGCAAACAGCAGATTGTAAATATTATAAATACGGACCAGTCCAAGGCTCTTTGACTCCTCATAAGTAAATTTAGCTATGTCCTGTTGACTCCTCCCTCCACACTTCAAGGAACCCCAATGGATGATTCTTTAAGATTTTGCTTTTAACTCTTGTTACAGAAAAGCATTATACAAAATCATGGAATATATTCCATATTAATTTCTTTAATCTCTTGATAAGATCTTCAGACCTTTTGGTAGAAAAATTTGGTACATGCTATTTGTTGACTGAGTGTGTGGACAAGTGTTTGGAGTTGAGCCAGAGCGAATTCAGCCTGAGACAGAAGTCACCTGCTTGTAGTTGGTAACAACTTTCGCAAGTGCCAGTATTGTTGAGTCACATGTAGAATGCACTGTACTTGCAAATTTGCAGATTAAAGAAATGAGTCAGGAGTCCGGGATTAAGCTATTTCATGAGTATTTTTATTGGTATACATTTATTGGTATACACATGAGTATTGGTCCCTGTTAAACTGACTCATGTCTCAGGAAAGCTCATGAACAGTGTTTCTCAACCTCGGTGGTATTGACATTTTAGACTGCATAATTCCTTGTTGTGGGAGGCTGCCCCGTGGATCGTAGGAGATTGAGCTGCATCTCTGACCTGCTACGCACTAGCTGCCAGCAGCACCCTCTCAACCCAGTTGTGATAACAAATAATGTCTTTGGACATTGACCAGTTACTACTGGTGCAGAATGGGAGAGGAGGATCATTCCAGGCTAAGAACCGTTGGTTTGAAACATTCACAGACACCGCGCATATAGTTTTCAATCACCTGTCATGAAATACTCTGATTAGAATGTCAATAGAATTCATTTCTTATTGTCCAAGGTGGGCTCAGAAGAAAGTTTGTTCCGGGGGCATAGTCACCTGACCACACACTTAGCTGTTCTGGAAAGAAAACTTTCTGGAGGGGGGTAGTTTTATTTAATTTTTATTATGCTACTCCCTCCAGGCCCACTCCATTGGGGTGACAAAAATTTAATCACGGTCATTGTAGTTTTTTCCCCCAGAGTGTTAGGGACACAGTGCCCAGGAATTAAGGGCGGGGTCCAGCATCATTTGCCTATACTGGTATCCTTTGAAAGGTCCACTGTTCCATCTGGATCTCAGCCACTGGTCCTTGGTGATCAGTGCTAAGTCTTGCCTGTCCCCCATCCTCAAGTCTCCTCAGGTTCTGGTTGTTCTCTGCTACTTCTGTGCTATTTTTAGACACAAGAAAGTCTGCTTTCACAATATCCTGAGAGATGAGAAATTTCACAGGCTATCTAGTCATTTGGGATGGTTGGAATAAAGGTGAATATGATGGCTACAGCTAGAGGCCAATTTTGTTTTCCTAGAACCTTTTGGTTAAAGATCGACTAGCACCATATTCTATGTCATTTCCTTCCTTCCTTCCTTCCTTCCTTTTCCTCTCTTTCCTCTCTTTTCTCTCTCTTTCTTTCTTTCTTTCTGGCATCACTGGGTTTGGGGTTGTTTTTGCTTTCACTCTGTAACTGTTTCCATAGCAAGTGCTTTCAGTAAGTTACTATCTCTACTCTCTCTTGAATGGTGCTTAGTTTAGTTATCCTTAAATCAGACCCAAATTATTCTTATGCCCCAGTTTGTTCTTCATTTTCTGTCCCCTCCTTCCTCATCTCTTTCCCCTCTTCCCTTTACTTTCGCTATTCCTCCTCCTTCTCCCCCTTCCTTTCTCTGTCCCTCCTACCTTTTTAACATTTTGTCTCTATATCCTAAAGTACCTCTTTCAGAACTTGTCTTCCCCACCCTACCCTTCTGGATGGCACTTACAAGTAATAAATATTGATGATGGCTAGCCCAGACACTAGCATTTTATTTATCTCACTAGCTCCCCTACCTTCTCTGAATTCTGAGAAGAACATCCATTTCAGAAGACCAAGGCAGAAGTTGCAAGGTTTCTCTGACCTAGCCTTAGAAGCCACATGTCCCTTTCACTGCGTTTTATTGGTTACAAATGAGTCATTCCACAAGATGGAGAGAGTTCTCCATGTCTTGCTGGGGAGTGGCAGAGTCACACTGTAGAAGACGCTGTGGGATGAGAGACATTATTGCCGCCATCATTGGCAACTCCATTCACCACATCCATGTTTGATTGCTGGCCCTGTTGTTCACTAGTTGACCAATTTTTTTTCTTTTCAGAGGCTAAGCACCAAAATCTCTATAATGAGAGTTAACCTCCATTGTAACTAATTTCTCTTCTATTCAACAAAAAGTTCCTGTTTCCACAGAGACACCACATGACCCAGGTTATGCTTTCTTAAAGTTTAAACAAGTCATTCATCATGTTAACAAAGAAAAAAAAATGAAAGGAAAGAAAAATTCTGCCATTTTGATGAATCTACTGTCAACAATTAATTCAAATAGAAAATTTAGAAGGAATCTGAAGGTCAGGGTTCCCCTAGAGCATTGGCTTATCTGGAGCATTTTTCATATAGTATTCTAAGAAAGCAGTATACCTAACTGTCTTGGCTTCAGCTGTTTGATCAGATACTTTTGTGTTTAAAGATGAATGTCTAAAAAAACCCATGAATATCTATATGACAGGAGATGAGATAGAAACAGGAAGGCAGCTTGATAATACTGTGTCAACTCTAATTCTTTCTCTTTTAAGGTAAAATAAAAGGCACTCTTAAGAACTACTACTAAACTTAATGCCTCTGAGTCAGACCCAATCATTTCCTTTTTATTTATGTATGTATTTTGTTTGAGAGAAAGTGTGTGTGTGTGTGTGTGTGTGTGTGTGTGTGTGTGTGTGTGTGTGTGTGTGAGAGAGAGAGAGAGAGAAAATGGGGGGAGGGAAGGAGGGGGAGAGAGAGAGAGTCAGTCCCAAGCAGGCTCCACGTGTAGTACGGAGCGCAACATGGGACTCGATCCCATGACCCCAGGATCATAATGCAAGCCAAAAATCAAGAGTCAGACGCTCAACTAACTGAGCCACCCAGGTGCCCCCTCTTTTTCTAATTATTATTTTTATTATTTTTTTAGAGAGATGGTAATCGTTTCCTTTTTAAATGGAAGATCATACAGAATGGTCTTAACCCTTAATATGTAGATAGGTTTAAAATTTTAGAAGGCTTATTTTTCTGAGTTTAAGTGGATTGATGACATAATTACTAAAGCACCGATGGGTTGGAGTAGAACAACCTACTCACAGAGCATAGCAAATACAGTCAAATAATAATTACTGCCTGGAATACCAGTTGTGGAACTGGTTATCGTAGGCGAGAATCTAATATGTCAGTGATCGGAAAGACAAGTCAGCTTAGAAAGATGATTTCAGAGAGTTGCCAAGAATTTCAGTATCTTGACAAAGTGTTTCAAAGTCTTTAAGGAGATCCCCTTTATCACACATATTTTTCTCTTGGAAGCCTGTCGCTAATAATAGGCAGTTGTTAAGACGTTGACTCCTTTGACTTGTAAACCTAGGACATGTAAGCAAATAACGTTTATTTAAGAAGTTAGGAGATTCCATGGACAGTTGAGTTTTGAACAGCACTGGTTTAACTGCATGGGTCCCCATATATAATATATATAATTTATACGTATTATTTCCACTTTTCTTGTTATGGTTTTCTTAACTTTTTCTAGCTGAGTTTGCTATATGAACAGAGAATATAATACAAAAACCATAATTTGTGTTCATGGTTATCCGCATGGCTTTTAGTCAGCAGTAGGCTATTAGTCGTCAAGTTTTCTCGGAGTCAAAATTACACACTGATTTTCAACTACGCAGGGGATCAGTGCTCCTAAACCCAGTGTTCTTCAAGGGTCGACTTGGGTTGGAAAAACCACCATACATGAAGTCAGAAAGTTGAGAGAGCCTGGCATCGAGTCTGTAACTCATTCACGTCGGGTTAGTGCCTATCCTGCCCAAACTGCAGTTTGCTTATGAAGAACTCTGATTCCTTCTGGTTCTTAAGTTCTACCCCCTATGAAATTGTCCTTAAATAGCAAGTTTTCTTGGTGATTGATGTGCAAAGAGATTTTCATCAGCACGGGCACCAGGACCACATATTTTTGAACTCTCATTTCTGTCATTTTCTCTTACCTTCCTAACTAAAGAGTTGATGCTATAAACCCATTTAAAAACCTTAATGCTTCAAATTAACCATGTTCACACTTATGATTGGCTTAAAAGTATGGCCTGTTTAAACCATGAATAGAAGGAAAAACAGAACTAGTTTACATACGGAGCTACTTTTAAATGTCTTGACCTGAGAGATGACTCTTGGGAAATCACCTTTTCATGATAGCCATGGAATCCCTCCGTTCTACCTCATTTGAATGTTGGCCTGTAGCATCCTCTGAGATGTACTGGGTAGAGAGAATTTCACGCCTCGGATTATTGACCAATTATTTTTTAAAGTGCCCTAAAAATGTTGAATCAAATTTAGAACTGTACTTGGGCATAACAGAAAAATTTTTTTAAAAAGGCACAAAACCAGCATGATTGTTAGAGAAGCCCAAGAGAAAAATAGTATGGCATGGCACGTGAAGGATGACATAGAGCGAAATAAGCCCTGAAATTGTGGGTGGGGCCGGGTGGGGCCGGGTGAGGCTGAGCACATGAAATCTAGTTGTATGGGTGACAATACGGGTGATACCAGATTCCTTACACGTTTTTTTCTTCGTAGGTTTATAACCTTCGAAAAATAATTCTTTGTAGCTCAGGGTTCAGAAAGTTTACATTGCCTTGATACCTAATGCGTGGTGCATGTAGTATCAGACCTTTTTATCGATGCCTCTGAGAGGGAAGTGTAGACAATAGCCAGACCTGATGACTAGTTCAAAGGACAGACAGGTAGGGCATTCATTTCCATTTCCTTTTGCCGCAGAAGTCGGATGGAGGGGGCTGAGGCCTAACATGATTCTTCCCTTGCTTACTAAGAGGATCCCCAGCACGACACTCAAGGAGAGTGACAGGATGTTGTGGAAGGCAGTGTTCTCCCCCTCAGACTGACCCATGCCAAGCGGTTTGAGCTTTGGTTGGTTGGTTCCAAGCTGTGAAGTCCCCTGTGGGGAACCTTGCTTCCTAGGCATCAGGGCAGGACTCAGAGTTGGAGATGAAAGAGATTCTAGGTCATTGTCGCTTGTGAGAAGGCTGCCCCGGAGAGGCTGTTCTGTCATCCGTGTCTCCATCCGAGTCTCACTGTCTAAACTCTGGGGAACAGATCGTGTGGTGGTGATGGTTGTAGCTGCAGTGGTTGTAACTGCATCCCGCTGGGGACCTCTGCCAGCCTACACCAAGCATGCAGGCTTTCGTGCATAACTGAATGCAAATGGGAGATTTTGCCCCAAACAAGCCCTGAATAAAAGGTATAGGTTTATACTGAGGTCTTTCTAACGCATTTCACATGTGGAAGAGTCTCACGGTCACTTCATTTTGAACAACCAAGGATCCTGTTGGGATTAAACAGATTAGCCTAATACATCCTCCATTAATGCTGCTTTCGAATACCTGTAGGGGCCACGTGAGAAGAATTACTCTTTGAAAAAGAGACAAATGTAACACGGTGTTGGATTTCATTGGCTAAGAGGCTTTTGAAGTTCACTTTCAAAAGCCACAGAGCAAGTGCTAGTGTTGTGGAGATCACAAACACTTAAAGGATGAATAAATAAGTAGTGAATCCTTAGGTTTTACAAATGAGTGCTTAAGGCTTGACTTCAATTTTCCAGTGGTATCATTTTACGTGGACTCAAAAAGTCAGCCTCTCAAGTGGAAATAAAATGATAGACTGGAAAATTCTTAGCTGATGAAAGTATGGTTCTCCTGGTGGCAAAGACAGATTTAAAAGATGCATGTGGAATTTCAATAACATTGTTTGAAACGGGTAGTGTTTCTGAAAGTAGTGTATTACTACTGTAATAAATTTTACATCTTAAAGTAAGACATTTTACATCTTAAAGAAATGAAATATCCTAAATCTATATGTATTTAATCTCCATCCCTAAAAAAAACGTTCAACCTTTCTACGTTCAAGGCAGTCAAGAATTTTTTTCCAGTATTATCTGAATGGGAAAAGAAGATTGACTGACCGTGTCATCATTTGGAAACCATAGTTTATTACCTATTTCCCCAATTGGATCATAAGTGCCCTCAGGTGTCTCTTTGGAAGCAAGGTAGCAACCTGTAAATTCACAATCTGTAAATTCACCTGAACAACCAGATGCTGACGGCATCTGGGCCTGAGAGGTGATGAGAAGTGGACGTCGAGTCTGGCAGGGTGTGGTCTTGAGATTTAAGGAATGGGCTTATGAACTTGGGTGTGGCAACCAGGATGAGAGAAGTACTGATTCATCTTGGTGTTTTTGTTCACTTAAGGGTATTGTACGCCGAAAATGACACTTATTGCAATTTAATATTCATTGAGCCTTCCATTCACGCAACAAAGAGAAGCGCAAAAAAATCGAGGACCTGGACTGTTCCAAATACTGTACTACTTGCCCAAGAGACAGTGGTCAGCCAGAGACACAAGTAACTCCTTCGCTTAGCCGAATGTGTGTTCTTGCAGGATGAATTCTGGCGTGTAGGTCCTTGGCTTCCCAGTTTCACACGTCTGAGTTACTGAAGCGTGTTTATATAATCAAATCATCAGAGATTTGCAACGAGGTGTGAAAATGGGCAGAGGTGAGGAAGACGAGTATGACAGGAGTAGCCTGATAGAGCAAAAACCTTGGAGGTTTGTCTTTATACTTAGGACGACAGAAAGTCATCACAAGACTCTAAGCAGAGGAGATGATCATATTTGCTCACATTAGTCTGGCTGCTTCATGGAAGGGAAGTTAGAAGGAGCAGATGGGTGGCAGAAGGGAGATGAACACGCAGAGGCAGCTACTGTAATAGCCCAGGAGGACACCTCCAGATTTGGAGACAAGGGACTTCTTGTTGTGACTGTGTGCCTTAGCTGGGGCTTATCCCAGAAGTCCACAGAAGGCCTAATTTTAGAGCCTGACGTCACCACAACGTTGAGATCTTTTGGGATATGTGACCTATTCCTCAAAGCCATAAGGGGCTAGATTATACTCCATAGAAATTGTGAGAAAAGTCTAGTCACAATTCAAGCATGGGTCTGATTAGTAAAGAAATCCATGTTGTAATTTCTAGGCACTTTGAGGAGGAGATTGTTGATTGACTAACACAGTTACAGTGATTGGCTCCGATGTGTTTTCTTCACTTACGGGAGTGGAGATGAAAGCTGGTTCTGTCTTTTTAGTGATGAAGTCAAAGCCTGGGACAACCAGTTCAGTATGGGTTGATGAGGACTCCCAGGATATACTGATGCAGCCAAGCTTTGTTCCAACATAGAGGAATGGTAGGTCACAAGGCTGTGTGACAGAGGGAACTTATCTTTCTTGTGTTCCAGTCAAACCTATGGTGTGAATGTATAGGCCATGGGTCACTGTTATTAAGAATTTAGGATGATGTTTTGCCACTTTGTTTGGTCACGAGAGGATGAAACACGTAAATGTGGTATGTTGATGTTTCTACCCAGTATATCTAGGAAGGGATGGCGCGGAAGTTCTTTATGTGAGTTTTGGTAGGGAAACCTCAACAGATTAGAATAGCTATGTACGCAGTCATTAAAATGACAACATAATCTAGGGAAATTAATGAAGAGTAACACGAAGAAACCTCTCTGGATGTGGATGCCTTGGGGTATAGATGGAGGATATATCTGAGTGTGATTTTGTGCATGTACGTATGTGTTATTATCACGGACTGAAATTTATTATTTAGTCTTAGTGGACAGTTCACTGCTTCTCATCAGACATTGGTTTCTACATCTGTGAAATGAAGGAATTGGCCTTAGGTAATCCTTAAGGACTATCAAACTCTAATGTCTGGAGTCTTCCATTATTAATCAGCGGCAGAAACATGCTCTCTAATTAGCCCTCCAAAACAGTCTAGTTCCTTACTCTCAAATTAGAAAACCAGAATGGTTACAACATGAAGTGAATGCAATGTTCATAGATTTTTATTTGTAGCCTGAGAAAACCTAGACGGTTGTATTTTTGTCATTAGTTTTTGAAATGATTGTGAGATTTAGTGGCAGTAGCAAAAATGCAATGATTTGGTTAACATTAATTATTGATTGTTAGTCAGTAAAACTATCAGAGAATACTTAGGCCAATTCACACTCAGAAATGTTTCCGAACTTGGAGACCATATAGATGCATTGTGTTGTACTTTTCAATCCATATAAATTGACATGATTAAAAGTAATAACATTTGAACGCGATTATGGAGATTATCATAAACATTAAGGAGCAAATTGTGCCTTTGAGATCAATTTCTATTTATTTTCTTGGCTGATAAGAAACTTCTTTTAGCTGTCTTTTCTTATCAATACAGCAACTTAAAATAGGCCTTAAATATTAAAAGTAACCCAACTAACAGGCTAGAAAGGCATTGATTTAGACAGTGATTTCAGCTGCAGCATGATAGATGAAATGAGACCTTGAAATTGAAAAAAAATAGGTTAGAACCATATTGGCATCTATAAAATTTCTAAACATTTATATGCATGAAGCTTTGATATTTTTCCTTTGAGTTCCTTCTGAAATAGAATAAGCATGACATCTTCATCTACATAACACTTCTAAGGTAAACTCTGAGTGTCATTTAATTGTATTCATATGATACCAAATACTCATGGGAGTGATCAGCAAATTATTAATAACTTTGGCACCCATTGGTTTTGGGGTCTCAGAGCCTTTCTCCATTTGACTTCCGTACAGATATGAAGCAGTGTTTGTATCATGTTAAACAACCTTGTAGGGTTGCATGGAGTCCTGGAGAACCTACCCTTCTTGACCCTAGATGACTCTTCATCTCATTTTGTATGTGTCCTACTGGTTGATGAGATGTGAACCAGGTAAGGAAGTAGAAAGAGTAGGAAGAATATGTTTCAGACTTACCCATACAGATATACCTACGACTGGGCAGGTATTACAAATGGACAGCATGGCTTGTACAAGGGACTGGAACGTTCTGGAGAGTGTGCTCCAGGTTGAGGGACTAGTTGTCAGGAGTAACACGGGCACTGTATTGCCTGATCATTCATGTTCAAAAGGACCCAGAATCTCAACTTTCTTAGGGCATTTGCTCAGATTTTAAATATTGGGAGCTAAGTCAAATTGCAAATTAACACTTTGTGGGACAAACTATTTTTCTGTGGATCATAGGAATCCTACTTAGAATCTAAAGTTTGCTAAAACCCTGTAATAATGAGAAATCTGAACGAGGTCTCAAGCAGCACACGTTCTATGAAACTGAACCATAGGACATAGGTGTTCTCATAACTCAAAAAACAGTCAAATATTAGTAATTTCCTATGGTTCATATTAAATTTTTTAATGTTTTATATATTTTTGAGCGAAAGAGAGACCGAGTATGAGCAGGGGAGGGGCAGAGAGAGACAGAGACACAGAATCTGCAATAGGCTCCAGGCTCTGAGCTGTCAGCACAGAGCCCAATGCGGGGCACGAACTCGCAAACCTCTCGATCATGACCTGAGCCGAAGTTGGATGCTTAACCTACTGAGCCACCCAGGCGCCCTCCTATGGTTCATCTTAATAGTTTGCAGTTCCAAAATATTGAGAGGGATAGTTTGTGCTGTGAGAACCAATGTGCAAGTTAGATGGAATAGAATAACACATAGTGAGTTTTAAGTTCTTAATGAGAACTTTTCTCACTCTTTCTTCACCAATGAATTTGTTAAAAGCTGTGGACTTTCTTAGATACCTGCACTTTTGCATAATGTTGTGAGATACAGGGGAGGGGGAGTTACAAAACCTGTAAGTCAAGGATTTTAAATTTAGGAGCTATGTGTGAGCAGGCCTAAATACAGTGGTTGTATTAGTTTGCCCAAAGTACCATAACAAAGTTCTAATGAACTTTGGCTTAAACGATGGAAATTCATTTTCTCAGTTTGGGAAGCTGCAAGGCCAAGGCCAAGGTGTTGGCAGGTTTGGTTTCTTCTGAGGCCTTTCACTTTAGCTTACAGATGGCCACCTTCGCGCTATGACCTCACACGATCCTTTTTCTGTATGTGCGTGTTCCCGGTGTCTTTATCTCCATTTTCTTCTCGTAGAAGGGCACCAGTCAAATTGGATGAGGGCCCATCAGTAGGACTTCTTTTCATCTGAGTCACCTCTCAAAGGCCTATCTCAAAGCACAGTCGTGTTTCGAGGGAGGCACACGTCAGCCTCTAACGCGTGGCATGCTGATAAATTAGTAACAAATATCTCTCTGAGGAGAAAAATCCTTACTTACAGCATTTGCCAGTGTCTGTGGTGCAAATACTTTGACCATGGTTGGTCGCAGGTTACTGATAGGACTTCACCGAACGTGGCCTTGGGACAGTATGTGTGGCACCACACCCTTCCATAGCATTTCCACCATCCACATTCGAAAGATGCAAATAACCTCAAGGCTGTTAGATAGTAGTAAAATTTAATAAGTTAAGAGATGAGGTTTTAGTCTTTTTTTTTTTTGATAATACCATTTGGTTTCTTGCAAGTGAATACAATTGAATTTGTACTAACGGCTGTGTTTCACCATCGGGTAGAAACATTTCTGAAGAAATTAACCAAGGCTTCTCCAGAGCCAGTACAAACTAGCTTTTTAGCACGTGAGTGAGTCCTACAGTTCTTAAGTAGAATTCTATCATGAGGAATGGAAAAGGAGAACAACTTCCTCTGAAATTTTAAAGGGTGAATCTATTGGATACGACTAATAGGATTTGGGCAGAGGTAAGCAGGAAGAATCCGGAATGAATGAGAGGAGAAATGGGGTTTGGAAGGGAGAGCTGTTTAAGTAGTGCAATGAATTCAGTGAACTCAAAGGAATTCAAAGAGGGGCGCCTGG
This sequence comes from Acinonyx jubatus, assembly GCF_027475565.1. NCBI lineage: Eukaryota > Metazoa > Chordata > Mammalia > Carnivora > Felidae > Acinonyx > Acinonyx jubatus. The sequence continues at coordinate 139,287,400 of NC_069384.1, forward strand.
GTGGCTCAGTCGGTGGAGCGTCCGAGTTTGGTGCAGATCGTGATCTAAGGGCTCATGGGTTAGAGCCCTGCATTGGGTTCTGTGCTGACAGCTCAGAGCCTGGAGCCTGCTTCAGATTCTGTGTCTCCCTCTCTCTCTGTCTCTGCCCCACCCATGCTCTGTCTCTGTCACTCTCTGCCTCTCAAAAAATGAATAAACAAAAAGGAATTCAGTGAAGTCTTATCTTCTTTTTACCCAAATAAGTTGGTGATTTGGGACAAGAAGAGCTTCTCTGAGCCTCAGTTTGTCCTCTCTAAAATACATCCCCTGTATATGATTTCTCAGGTGACTCTCAACTCCAAAACTCTGACATCCTATCACTTATAATTGCCATGTCCTTTTCATTTCTCGGCCGGTACAAGCCAGAGACAGGTGTATATCTGCCTCTTACATACATTACGGTCACCCAGAAGAGAAATCTACTCTAAAGAAAAAAATAATTCCATTGCATCTCCTAGCAAGACTTTGATCAAAAAGATTTTTTTCAAAACATTTTTTTTTTCCCTTATGACCCTTGGTGGGAATTATACGTAAACCATTGAAATGTGTGTTTGGCTTAGAAGAACCAGCATGTGAACTGTGTCGGAAATTCAGGCAACCCCCGAAGGATCCTACTTTCAGCTCAGTAGTTAAGCCTCGGTGTATGGTTTATGTTTTGACCACATCACAGCAGGGTGTCTCATTGCTGTACTCTTGGAAATGTTTTCTAAAAGACAAGCCAGGGTTTTGCACCCTTAAGACCCTCTGGAAAAAATAAAACGTATTCTTTGGCTGGTGGATTTTTTTTTTAATTTTTTTAATGTTTGTTTATTTTTGAGACAGAGAGAGACAGAGCATGAATGGAGGAGGGGCAGAGAGAGAGGGAGACAGAACCTGAAACGGGCTCCGGGCTCTGAGCAGTCAGCCCAGAGCCCGACGCGGGGCTCGAACTCACATACCGCGAGATCGTGACCTGAGCCGAAGTCGGACGCTTAACCGACTGAGCCACCCAGGCGCCCCTCGGCACTTGTATTTTAATAATACAAGGGTGATTCTGTTGCAGGCCCTGGGGGAGAGGCTCTGCTACCAAAAACTGCATGGAGTCGGGACTTCTCTTGTTGGTTCATCATGTTTTTCATCTCCCAAGCTCAGTAGTTTTTAAAGTGAGGTTCCTGAACTAGCAGCATGAGCATCACTTGGGAACCTGCTGGAAATGCAGCTTCCTGGACCTCACTGGACTTACTCTATTAAGATTTTGAGAGACGAGGTTCAGCAAGAGGGGGAGTTACTGTCCAAGTGTGACTTAAAATAATAGACCTGGGTACCTCCGCTGGGATTGGGGAGAAGAAGATATTAGCCTGGTGAAAACACATCTGTTTTGGAGATAGAGTGGGTGTAGAAACAGAAGGAGGGAGGAGTAAGAAATGAGTCTGTGGTTTCAAGTATGTTAGAGGAAAGGGTAGTTAGCAGAGAGGAAAGCTGGCCCAAGAGTAGAGCCGTTCATGTGGAAGCAGGTTTCGCTGTCCCACCCCTTCCTGATGTTATTGTCCCAGCTCCCACCCCTTTTCTCTTCCAGTTCTGGCCTGTCACTGGCACAGGAGAACCCAGACATACTGTCACCACCATCCCAGGGACGGTGTTATTTCTTCTTCCCCAAAGTAAAGCCCAAGGAGGCACATTGTTGGACAGAACTTCGGGCAAAAGCCTGACTGATGTATATAATAGTGTCACCTCACCTTTCCTTTTGCAACCTGTTACAATGAGATGGAGCTGGCATGGGCATTGACAGGTTCTATACTCAAAAGAGGGCATTGGAGGAAAGAGGAAAGTATTTTGGAGAAGGACCTGCTCACAGTCTAACAGCTGAGTCTAAAATGCAACTCTTCTGTCCCCCAGGACTTCTCTCACTAATACCTTTTAATTCTCATTAAAAACACAGGTCAGCGTTGAGGAACCGAAGAGTCAAATGATACATGTTGTCCTCTTAAAAAGCAGAAGTTCCTAGCACCAAAAAAAAAAAAAAAAAGTGCATTCCAAGGATGAGAAATAAATTAAATGAATTGGTCTTGAGTTTGGCCCAACTCTGATTTGCATAACTGCTTCAGAACTAGTGACCTGGGGATAAATTCCAAGCGGAAAGTATTTCCAAGTTCTGTTTATAGATAAATGGCCCACGGGAGCCTTTTTCTTGGTCTTCACTGATGAGCCTTCTTAGCTTTTTAAAATGTGTGGCCGGTAGGGAGTTCCCTTTTCTCCATGTGATTCTGACCCATTTCTCAACCACTTCACCGACACCCTGAGGCACCATTTAGCACTCCAGGATACCTTGTGTATTAAAGATAATCCTTCGAGAGATCTAGGTCCATAAACCAGTGAATAAATCACGTGTGGCACAGCAGTGCTGCTTTTCATCTCAGGAATGGGCAGTAAGGGTCATGGTACTATTTCATCCAAATGGGAAAAGGAAATTAACATGGCACAGAGTAGAAGGCAGAAATCCTTTAGTTGCGTTTAGCTGCCATAGAACACCAGGTCCGAGAAATCCTACCAGAGTGAAAATACCTGCTTGATGATGTATGAGGCAGGGCTACTGAATTTGGGGACACGTGGAAACTGGTGTCAGGCAAGACAAATCACATCTTTCAGTTGTAGTGCAGTTGGAAAGCCCTTTACTCCTCTGAGAGACAGATATCTCATGCCATCAAATTGAGCTTTCGGCACTAAGAGTGGAGTCGTGCAGGGTGATCAAGTAGATTGTATTGCTGGTCAATACCCTTTCTATTATTATGTTACTGGAAAATAATTATTATCTTCTGCTCAAGCCTGTATGAGATTGAGAAAGATCAGGGAGAGGAAAAATAGTGCATTGTTCAACTTGACGATGACTTAGTATTTTTAAAATCCCCACCCTAGAGTAATTTCTTGTGCCTTTGTCTATGGTCATTAAGCTAGGTTGGGGAATGTGATGGTGAATTTTGTACTTGAGGAAAGAGTGTTGGACTTATCAATATTTAATTCCATATTCTTCCATAGATTTGGTTTTGGTTAAAAACTTGATAAAATAATGTCAAAAGACTTTTAACAAAATTGAGTGGGGAAAAATGTTTGTAATTGTATTACATTATCTCATGCCTCTTCCTGATAACGATTAGATAAATTTGGGCTCGAAAAGTTTAACCTTTTTCAGTTGGAGGGTATAAGGGAACATTCAATATTTGGTCACATAACTTGGAGGAAGTCCTGCAGCTTTCTGGAAAGGCTGTAGAAAACATGAGGCCCTGTTGAGGACTTGGTTTTTCTTTGTATCATGTTCTGGTGCCCTCTAGAAATTACTAAATGTGTCTGTCTAGTTGTTATCGTCCTAAACGTATGTCCTTCCAGAGCAAAGGGCCCTGAGGTATTTGCTTCTCGTTTGTCTTCAGTGCATTTTAGGTACTGAAATGTTAGTTAATTTAAAACTGAACAAAACAAAAACCCCTCTTTCCCCTTTCAGCAGGAATGTATGACAGAAAGTTAGTCTGAATACTCTCAACCCAAGATTTTTCTTCTGGAGGCTTCTTTGCAGTTGCCTTCTTTCACAGGGATGTAGATCCTTTGTTTTGATCAGCTCTGGTAAGGTTTCCTGATTTAGCCCTATTAACGGTAAGGGCATGATCACCTTGGCCGTGAAGGGCTGTCCTGCGTGTTGGTTGGAAGGTATGCAACCCTGGTCTCTCCTCACTGAGGGCCAGTGGCACTTATTTCCACCAAGGTGGGGCGACCAAAATAGGCCCGGATGTTGTCAAATGTGCCCCAGGGGTGCAATTGCTTCCTGCTCCCCACCTTCACGTTGAGAACCAAAGACTAGCGCGAGAGCCCCTTCTCGCGCGCGCGCGCACACACACGTGCAGGCACGCACGTGTGCATGGACGCTCACGCTACGAAACTGTTAGCAGGAGAAACATGGGCCAGTCTCTGAGAAACTTCAGTTGTCCCCTTCCTGACCCATTAACGTTCCTGCAGATTTCTGAGGGAAGAGGGCTGATTGTCTGAAGAAAAAGATGAGTGCTGCGTTTGACTACTTGACTTGCAAAGTGCAAATGTTGTGCTTATACCTGGTGTAGGGAATTTGGGAAGTGGGTGGGAAGGTCGGGAGAAGATAACATTGCAGAGAGAGTGAAGGACATACTGGGTAGCTTCATTGGTGTTTGCCTACTCTGTTGACCTCCAATTTCCTCTTAGCTAATGGATTATCTCCCCCCTCCCCCTCCTAGGTAGCTCCCACATGACTGGGGGGTGGGGGATCATCCGGAAGGGAACTATCTCTGGACAGAATGCAATAGCCACACCTGAGAATATCAAACTTGTGGTCTTATCCCGGTCTGAAGAACAACTGAAGAGGGTAGTTGTAAATAACTCCCTGTCTTTATACGCTTTTTCTAAACTCTTAACACATCATTAGGGGATCGTTCATGCTCACAAAGTAAAAATAAACCAAAAACCTAAGCCTGGCCTGAATAGAATCAGGATCAGGAAGAATACAATAAGAAAAGTAATAAATTTGACTTTCCTTATCATGCTATTGTTACAGTTAGTAACTTATTATTCCTGGGAGATCCAGGAATAATTCCTGATTAAAGTCATTAGAAGATTTTTTTCTCCCCCCTGAACACCGACATCTATCTACTAACCGTGTAATCAAGGCAGAGTGTCAATTAAGCTAAAAATATCCCCCCCCCCAAAAATATTAATAGGGCCATAATTCATCAATGTACTAGTTGTTTTTCTCATTATCAACACTAGCCAATGTTGGCAACAACAGCCACCACTGCGATTGCATTGTAAAAGACATCCGCAAACAGCGAACTGTCTTATTTATCTTAATTAACCTATAGTCGGCATAATGGAGCCTGCCTTTTCCACACCTTCCACTTACTTAATGCAAGAATGGTAAAACAAAGACAGTAAAAGCTAATGTCCCTATGGGCTGTGATAATTAGCAACAACACTTTTTTTCTGAAAGGCAGTTCCAGTCATTAGTTGAAGTGCTACATAAATGCTAAGTATCCCTTGTTGGTTTGTAAAGTTAATCCCATCCCAGGATGAGACTGGTTTATTGATTATTTGGATCTGAAGAGAAGCTGAGGTGAGAATTAAAGGCACTATTGCATATTCAAAAGCAGACTTAACTTTAAACCATATTGATACGCCATTATCCCCCTATCAGATTGGCAGAGATAAAAGACTTTGATCCTGTATCGCATCGATCAGGATATTTGGGAAACAGGCACTTTTATGCACCAATGATGGAAGTATAAATTGGCAGAACGTAGATGGAAGGTGTTTCAGCAGGCGGCAGGAATTACAACTGAGCCCTCTTACCCCAACCCCCCCACTTTGTTCTAGCAACTTGACTTCTGAGACTTTAGCCTGCAAATCTCACAAAAATGTAACTCAAGGTTATGCAGTTTGTTTTGTTTTGTTTTTAACAATACAGTCCTAGAAAAGAAAACTACACAATTGTCAATCATAAAAGAATATATTACCTCATGCAGTGGATACAGTGCTTTGTAACCTACAGGCACTCAATGAAACCTGTTTAGTTGAATTGAAAAGTCACGCATCACACGTTAACTTCTTCCTTCCTTCTGCTCATTTGCTCAATTATTAAATATGCTCTGGTTGCCAGGCATTCACTTGGGTTTTTGCAACTAACAAAATTTCTGCTGCTGTTTTCAAAACAGAGGGGGTGGTTTGATGGTGCAGATCATATTAATGTGTCTACTTTGTCAATATTTATTGAGCAGATACTATTATGAGGCTCTGGAGCCTTAAGGGGTAAAAGAATCCTGCCCCCCTAGGAATTCACAGGCAATAGGGTAGAGACAAAATAGCCATCTCTTAACTGGTGTAAAAGAGAGCTGTGTTAATCAGGGTTCAGTCAGGGAAAGCAGAACCCCCTACGAGTCTAGGATAAGGAATTCATCCTCGGAATTAAGCCTTAATTGTAGGAGGAACTGGAAAGCAAATGTTGGAAAGGGGGAAAGATGTTGAATCAGCGAAGTCGCCGACCAGTAAACATGAGTCAAAAGTAGCTCAAGTTTTCAACATGGGATGCAAAAGGAATTGCATAGAAAGACTTAGGGACGCTGTCTGTCTGCAGCTCCCAGTGTGCGGATCTCCTCCCAAGCCTCAGTGAGGAGCCTTGGAACACTGCCAGACAGTTCAGGTCAACAGTCAGTAAGAGCTCGAGGTGGATGGACATGGGTGAGAGCAAGGAGGAACCAGGACTGCGACTGAACACACGCGCTTCAGAAAGTAATGGCCGCTGCTTCATTTCTGCCTTCCAGGTCTCAGGCAGATTACTCTGATCACCTCTAACTTGAACTCACATAGAGAAAGGAGGTTCTCGGAAACAAACCTCAGCTTAGCTAATTTGGCTGAAGATAAAATACTACAAGAAATATTTGTTAGCTTAAGCCTTCTATCTCACATTACTGAAAAAAATTTATATTCAAGAAAAGTACATGGATGTTCTCCCAGACCTCATCTTACATGAAGGTTAAGAGTAGACAATTTAAGGGCGTCTGGGTGGCTCAGTTGGTTGAGCGTCTGACTTTGGCTCAGGTCATGATCTCATGGTTCTTGAGTTTGAGCCTCGGATTCTGTGTCTCCCTCTCTCTCTGCCCCTCCCCTGTTCGTGCCCAGTCTCTCTGTCTCTCTCAAAAATAAACATTTAAAAAAAGGGGGTGGGGGGGGGGGAGATAGGCAACTTAAATGTTGGTGAACTCTGTGTCTCCAGGCTACTCATTGTTAAAAATCAAGTTGTACTGAGGCTGGGAGGTACAGCCACCCTCGGAAGAACTTGTGTTGCCCTGAGGGTGTTTCAAGCTCTGCTCACGTGCTCACTTTAGGGACAAAGGATAGATGCTTGGATATATCCTATATCTGAGGTGCATGTCGGGAGCTCCAGAATGTTGGGGTTTGGAGGGTATCCAGCACAGCCTAAAAATACAGTGTTTCACATGGTCGCAAAATAAATGCTTGAATGGTTCCAGGTAGATGAAAAAGCGTAATAATGGACAGTGGTGTCTCTGGGCTGAGGAAGATGGCTGCCAGTTTTTGTTTAATGCTGCAAAGTTAGATGTGCGCCTAGCAAAACTTAATGAAAAAAGTTTTTGTTTTGTTGTCATGGCTGAAGGAAGGTACTCGATGTCAATTTCATATAAATATCTGCCATCTTCTGTGTTGGGTAGAAAAAGTCCTTCCCTTTCCTCCTCCCACTCTGTTTTACCCAGCCAGACTTCAATAACAGACAAAAGCAAGACTACCTGCCTGTATGTTGCTGTGGCTCACACGGAGATGGTAAACATTTTTAATAAGTTGCCAGCATTTAAAAATGGGCGATTTTTGTATAAGTATCCACATCTCCAGTGTCTTTCGGAAATCTGGAACACCCAGAAGTGCTGTCGCTTCCCTTCCCACAGGACAGCTTCGTGGCTGCTGCTCCCCTTGAGATAGAGGGCTCTCTGGACTGCCATGGTCCCCACTGGTTTGAATTGTCCCGTGATGGAGGGGCAGCACATCCTGTGCCATTTATCATTCCACATGTCCTAGGTGTCTTATAAGAACTGATGGGTGATGGGGATAAAGCTGCAGCAACCTATTTAACTCTTACTATGTGCCAGGCACTGTGCTAAGTGCTTTAACGCTGCAGTTTTTTCTATGATTTTTCTCACCCTTACGAGGTAGCTATTGCTTCCATCTTATGGATGGAAAACAAAAATGAAAGACCTTCCTTGAGTTAAAGGAAGACTACCGCCAGCATTTGGGTACGGGAATACAGCCTAACTTGAGAGGCCAGGTTCATGAGTAGGGTCAGCAGACCTTTTCCTGTGACGGGCAAGAGAATGAGTCATTCAGTTTTAGCTTTGTCGGCTCTGGAGTCTCTTTCTGTTGTAAAGTCTCAGCTCTGCCTTTGAAAGGGGGACAGGAGTATGTAAAGGAAAGGAGGTGGCTTATTTACGGAATCAGGCAGGGGCTGGGTTTGAACTACAGACTAGTTTGTCTACATGCACAGCCTGGGAGTGAATGCAACCACGGGGGGGTGGTTCCACATTCCGTAACCGAGTGGTCCGCTGCCACGGAGGGCGATGGATGCTGCAGCATGGTCCCTCTCGTGATCTCCCCCCAACCCCTCTCGCTGTAGTTGGTGCAACTGTATGAAATTACTGTTTGCACACATTAGAAATTTCATACCGCTCAAGTGCCATGCCAGTCTGTGGATGAAAACTGACTGATATTTACTTGGAATTCTTTATTACATACGGTTCCAAAGTTGAGTTGTTTCTGGCTCCTTCGCTTTTTCAAACACGTGAAACCCTGACCACGGGGGCAGAAGGAAAGGCATGAACACCCAAAGGCCTGTGGAGAAAGAAGAACTGTACTCTTGGAGTAGCTGCACGAGCTAGGCCTCTGTAGGTGCCTGGGCTGCACAGAGAGCTGAGGCTCCGGGTATGAGGAAGCACGTAGCCAGTCCCAGCACGCATCAGTCTACAAGGTGGAATTTGCACCTGCAGCTTTTTGTTCCCCTGGTCCAGGCCGTCTTCGTGTTACCGTGTAAATATCTGGTGTGTTTTTCCCGAATTCGCCATTACTAGGTATATCCCCCAAATAGAAACAAGTAGACCCCTAGTTCATTTCTTCTTTTCAATACGAAAGCCTGCTCCGTTACTTACTGGGAGCCTCCTGTGTGCCGGGCACTGGGAATGTGATGGCGGATAAGGTAGAAACACAGGCCTGGGGGTCAGATTTCAGTGGAAAGAGAGAGAGAGCAAGCAGATGTCTGTCAACAGCAGAACTCCCCAGCTGGCCATCTAGAGCTCTGGCGCTGGGCTCACGCCGGTACCTGAGTATGGTATCAACAGCGTGCACTGCCTTCATTTGCAGGGCAGCTTTGGAGCGGCAGTCAGTTTGCTAGGGTGTCACAAAGGTATCACTACAGGCCGTGCAGCCAACGGACTCCCAAGCGCGCTTGTTTGTGTTCAGGGCGGGGTATAGGATCTGGCCAGATTCTTCGGCATCTTGTCCAAGAGCTACATTCTTTTGCCTCGTAACTTAAGTATCGTCTTCTAACCTCTGGTACTTTTAAGGTCATGTATGAGAGGTGTCAGGTAGGGTCTGTGAAGATGGGGATTTACAAAACTTAGTGCGTTTTGTGGTTTTATCCCCCCCCCCTTTAAAAATGACCGCTGGCTCTAAGAGCGTCAAGAGCTCAAACTTGCCTGAACTCTTCAACACCTCTCCAAATTCAACAAAACTGACATTTATAGCTTCGTTGAAGCGGAGACATGGCATTTGCCTTCAGATTGTTTGGACTGTAGAGTGTCAGTATAAATAGCTTTGATTGACTTTTGTATCGTGCACATCTGGAAGCAATCTATGGCATTCCAGCTAGATTAAAGAGCGTTTTAAAGGAATTTCTTTTTTTCTTTTTCTTTCTTTCTTTCCTTTTTTTTTTTTTTTTTTTTTTTTTTCTGTTGGCCATGGTGAATAAAGTTTCAAAGAAGGTTTAGTGAGTGTTCTTAACGTAGACTGTGGTGAAGTCAAACTCAGGGCAAATGCTGGGTGGGGGGAAAAGGGAGGAGGGAGGTTTGTTTTGCCAAAAGAGCTGAACGCAGAAGCGACTTTTCCTCGATTGTTTTGTTCACACTGAAATGAGAGATAAAACATCAGACACCAGGAAGCTGCTATCACTGCACAGAAACCCTGAACTAAGTCCTTTTTAAAGAGAAGAATGGATTGACCCAGGAGAGGTGAAAATAGCTAAGTATGTGTCATTTGGCATGGCTACCAGAAGGGCCGGGAGGAAGCATGAACGCGGGCTTTCGCTTCTGGAAAATGTAGTGTGGTGCTCCTTTAGCGAGTATTTACAGGACGCCGTCTTCTAACCCGCGCCGCAGTCTAGCTGACAGCAGGAGCCAGTGGAGACGAGGACAGCCCTTGGTGCCCTCACGGAGCTTCTGCTAGAACAAAGCAGAGAGACATGACAAGGCACGCTCCCCACACATTATCTAATCACCTTTGTGATGAAATTACAGTGGAGAAGCACAGGTGTTCTGAGAGCCCGTGGACCCAACTTAGAGGGATCGGGGAAGTCTCTGGAAAGATAGGGAATTAGACACAAGCCAGGAAAGGATGGTACTCGAAGGAGAGAGGAGAAATAACATTCGGGGGGAGGGGGGGCTGGATTCTGATTCTTAAACCCCTAGAGATGGTAAGGAGCAACCCAGTTAAGTACTTTCGCATTGAGACAAGGGAAAAATGAGGCTCAAATTGGTTCTCACCTCCCTAGTTTCTCTCCCCCGTGAACTGTCATCCTCCCTTTACAGCCCCACCTACCTTGGTAGCCATTTGATCCCTTAGCGCTAATGGTCTGCACCGGGGCAAGCTGGGCACATTACATCTCTGGGCCTCGGCGTCCCCGTTTTTGTGATGAGGGCATTTGATAGATGCTCCATGAGGTGGACCTCTGGGGAAGTCCAGGCATTTACGTGAAAAATGAGGTAGCACGTAGCATCCCAAATGGATGCAAATGGAACGCTGTTGTTCACAGCGCTTAAAGGCCCTCAGGTGAACAAATTGGGAGAAACAGTAAAATTCTGGGAGGCATCGGAATGTACCCTCAAGTTTCTCTTAGATAAGAAAATGAAATATCCCTTATTAAATCAGACGCATGAACTTGGAGAGCCCGCCCCCACGCACATTGTTAGAGCTATAATATATAGGTCATCATGGCCCTTCTTTTTCTTCTTGTTGCTGAAGGAAAGTGATGAAGTGGTGCCAGGAAAGTGGCAAATTGCCCTAAAAATCACATAAAAGTGCAATTTAGCGCACACCGTTCTGCTGAAGAAAACCACCTTTGTTTCATTATTAGCTTCCCAGGGATTTCTTTCCTTGGTTGGCATTTAAGTGTGGAAACTTGTCCTTTTTTTTTTCTTAACATAATGAGACAGTTCTGATGTTTTAAGAACAATAGAAAAAAGCATGAAGAGGGATCGATACATTACCTGAGATTTATTAACTACCAACCGGAGCCTTATTGCCAACCTTTGGGTATGATTTGGAAAGACAAGGTGGCATAAACCTCTGTTGTTTTAAGTAAAAAAAAAAAGAAAAAGAAAAAGAAATCTAATCTCTGAGACCCTAGGATGAAAAATGTCCTATTAGGGATTTGCTTTGCCTTTTCCCCCCCTAATTCAGGTTCGGGCTTTGACCTATAGACAAAGGAGCAGCTACTTTGCTTAAAAGGTTTAGAACTAAGAGGAAGGTAAATGCTGAAGTTAGTTGTTGACCTCGTTTCCGGCAGTTTTTTCCCCAGCTTCTGTTGCAGTCTTCTTTCCACTTGTCTCTACAGGCTTGACAAAAATACATCAAAATAAAGCTGTGCTAATGTGATCCCATCTCCTATGTCATGCACCCTGCATTTGATTAGAAGGGTACTTAGGAGACAAAGCAGGGTGCAGTAGGGGGACAGCGGGAAAGTAGGGGTGTCGGGTCCTGTTGCTAGCAGTAGGTGGTCGAAGTTGAGACTAAATCATCAAAGGCAAGTGGGGTGTGAATTAAGACAGCGGTGCAGCAACTTAGGAAAGCCTTTATATACTGTTGGGGGAAAATAGGTGGTTCTGTATCAGCCTGGGCAGAGGAAGTTTATGGTTCAAAGGATGCATTCCCTCATCTGTTAATGTTTTAATTCAACAAATGCTAAGCGCCCCCCTTGTGGCAAGAATTCTATCGGGCATCGGAGACACAGTAGTGAGGCGCCAGATAGGATCTTGGAGCTCACGTTCTGGGTGAACGTGGACGTTGAGTAGCTGAGCACACAGTGGATTATATTGGTACGATTCGTTTATGCATTACAGAAAGGTAGGGGAAGCTAAGAAACCACTGGGGGATGAAATCTGACACCAAAAGGGTAATGAGCTCTTGTCTTTGCTTCCTTCGTTAAGAATGGTTATTGGAGGGGCGCCTGGGTGGCGCAGTCGGTTAAGCGTCCGACTTCAGCCAGGTCACGATCTTGCGGTCCGTGAGTTCGAGCCCCGCGTCGGGCTCTGGGCTGATGGCTCAGAGCCTGGAGCCTGTTTCCGATTCTGTGTCTCCCTCTCTCTCTGCCCCTCCCCCGTTCATGCTCTGTCTCTCTCTGTCCCAAAAATAAATAAACGTTGAAAAAAAAAAAAAAGAATGGTTATTGGAGGTAGAACTTTGGGAGTTGTGTATGATTTTGGCCTCTAGAGTCTTGCCTCTGTTAATAGCTTTCGCAGTCTGAGGAAGTGTCCAGTATGGAAGTAGGGATGTCTTTGGAGACAACTGGGGAGACTGGAGAAACGCTGACTTCTTGCAGAAAATCAGATGTGGCTGCTGGGCAATGTAATTCCACAGCATTCTTGGCTGGGCGGAAGACGATACAGTCTTGTAGATCAGGATAGAAAGTGCAGAAGCAACTGCTCACAGAATGGTTTAACCTGGCTTCGAAATGAGAAAGAGATGTTAACAGGAGAAAGTCAACTTAATGGTGACATTCTCCTGACGTCCTGAAGGTGAGCCCTGCCAGCCAGGCCAGGGGCATTTATGATAATATGGATTGTACATACATTTTTTTATTTTATTTTATTTTATTTTATTTTATTTTATTTTATTTTATTTTATTTTATTTTATTTTATTTTATTTTATTTATTTTTGGTCTGAAATGTGGAGACAGCGAAAAAAAATCCTGTCAACAGGGACAGATTGAAGAAAGCTATGGAGAAAAAAGTGGAATTCTTTGGGGAGCAAATTACTCAGTTTGAATGTTTCTGTGGTGACGGAATTGAGACATTCTCCGGCCTTTTTTAATACGGTCAGTGGAGTTACCATTCTCTCAACAGAATTGCATCAGATTTGGGTTAAGGTGAAAAGCAATAGAAATATTTTGTGGTTCGTAGGAGGATGGAATCCATTACTATGGGTTCCTCCACATCATGACTGTCCATGAGCTGAATCAGTCACTAAGACGTTAGAATTTGCAACAAAAGTTTGTATAGCCTTTGATGTTACAAAAAGCATTTTTCCCAGCCGTTGTCTCTAGATACTTACAACAGTCCGAGAAGGTAAATAGGCTGTGGGTGTAAAATCTAATGTCTGGTAAGCCTGAATTGGATTCAAAGACAACTCATCCACTGGAATGTGAGCTTCCTGAGGGCAAGAACTTTTGGCTGTTTGGTTCATGCTGTATCATCACCCAAAATAGTGTCTGGCCTAGAAAATGAACTCGATAAATATCTGTTGAATTTGTTGAACAATTAAAATTTTAATATGAATTTTGCCTGCTCCTTAGAAATTAAAAACGATGGGGTGATGGGCAATGGGACCATTGGTCCTATTGCGATGGTCTGTATTGTTCATTGTTTAATAACAAAAAAAAGATCTGGGGATTTTCAAATTTAAGATTGATTTCAAATTTAAGATTGTTGCCAAGGCCAGAGAGATGTCACTTACCTAGTCCCAATTCCCTACCTATGAAATGAAACCTCTTCTCTAGCTCTAACATTCTATGCCAGATTAATTTTTCTACATTTTGGTATATTTTGTTCATAAGTTTCTTTCAAGTTTGCCATTGAGCATTTAAATACTTAAATTAGACTCTCATTAAGGGATTGCATTTGAAAGGTTTCCAGAGCAAGGTCCGTGGATCTGACTCTCAAATATATATTCTGTTCTCTGCCCCCTAGCTCAAATAACATGTCTGATATCCTTAAAGGTGGGGTAGTGGGTAGGGGGGGTAGACACAGAGAACCTAGCTGAGGAGGACATAGGACAAAATTAAGGGTCTTGACCTTGCCCTCCTACAAAATGTAGAAGATCAGAATTTACGGTCTGACACATGGCTCTTTGGTGAAGATTTTTTTTTTTTTTTTGTAATCCCTGCTATTCTCTTCCACTCTAAACTCCTGTTTTAGGTTGTAGACCTCAATTTCTCTTGGGGTCAGAGATTGTGCGTTATACATCTATTTGCCCACCCCCCCCCATCTTCAGTTAGTATAAAATAATAGGTAAATATTTCTTGAATAAATAAATATGCAAGTAGTTGAGGGTGGAGTTAGAATTGCTGCAGAAATGCAGGAATTAACGAATAAAGGTGTTAAGTAAAATAGAGGTGATAATATAGCATCCATGGAACAGAATAAAATAAAATACCGAAAATCCTAGATTGTTTGTATTGATTGTGCAATTAAAGATTGAATTGATATTTACAAAGCAGCTGTCCCTAAATGCGGGGCATAATAAAGTCAGCGACTGACACCCACCTTGGCAACCTCCCCCACCTCTAGTGTAATAACATCAGCAATGGAAAAGCCTATCATAGAGCGGATGGCACATTACCATTTTAGAGGGAAGCTAAGCACCGCTGTGATCCTGCTGATTGATGCTAATATGAGAATATTGCCAGACTTTCCCATTTTTCAAAAAAAAAAAAAAAAAGATAATGTGGCTGGTTATGCAACATTTCACATTTAAGCTTTGCCATTGATTTCTAATATTTTAAAAAACATTGCATGTCTCTTCTAGACCATACTCCCTGACAAACAGATCTCTACTAATAAAGAGAAAGGATAGTACAGTATTTACAGAAGGCATTGGAAATGTAGATTAAGTTCTGAAATTGTGCCCCGGCCAGGATACACTGGCCGCTGTCTCATTCAAATGTTCTAAAATGGTATCTGCATTTTCATACCCGGTACTTTTTGACGCTGTATAGTCCTCCGGTTCGCAGAATGCCTGTCTGCCCTTGACTCTCCCTGTGGCTGGTTGATGTAGCCCTTTTGTATGATCTGAAGCTGCCGTTCAATGCCTAGACTAGAGAAATGACATTACGTTGGCATTCAGACTTCTCATGGGATGGAGCAGCTTGCTATGGAAATGACACTTCGGAGAACGTGCCACTTGATGGACATCAAATAACGCTTAACACATTTAGGACACTCTAATATGCGGTGTGATTACTTACCAAATATCCATCACCCCCAGGATATGAGCTCTGAGTTCCTCTCTGTCTCCTTCACTACCATGTCCCCATTATCTGATCCCATTTTCTCAGTTCCAATTTCAAGTGTTGTGGTTGTTGACAGACACAGCTTCAGATGTCTCACATCCAATACCTGCCTTCACAGGTGAAAATACTGAAAACACAAGGGCAGTGTTGTGATTTGGATGTGCCTTCATAATATAATGAATGAAGGTGGAAAAGTGGACTTCAGAGGTCACTGTGGAAAATAAGCTTCCACATTGTCTTCCTATAACGTGAACGTTTTCTTTTGTCCTTTTTTTTATGTCCTTAACCCACCAAAACCCTGTTTTGACAAATACTCTAACATTATTCGAGTCCATTTCTTTCTTTAATGTTGAATTCACAAGCTGTATTTCAATGACATAATTATTTAGCAGTCCCATAAAATGTGTATCTGGTCATTCTTAACAGGCTCATTTATACATGGGCCACATAAAATTTGCATTCTTACACCAGCGACTCATTTATTAATGGTAATAAATACACCCGGCAACAGACCCAAGCACACTTCAGAGGCTTGTAACCTGAGAATGGTCAGAGTAGATGTAAAATGTAATGTGTTTTTTTAAATAACATTAAAAAAAAAAAAAAGAAACACTTTCAACAGGACTTGGAAGTGAATCAAAAAAAAAAAAAAAAAAAGGAAAATTTGGAGTGATGTATTAATAGATTTGAAGAGAAAGTCTTTCTCCAGGAAGCAAGCTTACTCTAACAGAGAATTCAGGGAGAGGGAAGGAAAAGTAGGCATTACAGACGTTTTTGTTTCTTACAAAAGACTACTTATAATTACATCAATATGATTCCCATCTGAACAGCCTATTAAACCTTATAACTAAAGGCAGCCTTGACCGTTTTATGACTACTTGGTATGGTCCCTAAGATGCAAAAAGGTTCGCCCATGGGTCAGAAAAGTATAGGGAATCTTGAGACCATGGTAGGAGGTTAGACAATAAAAGACAATCATTTCATGAATATTGGTGAGAATTAATAGCAGTTTATTTTGTGGCTCACTGAGGAAATGTGTGGTTGATGCTGTTCAGAAGGGCTTCTCAATGGTTTTAATGGAAACCATGTGTGTGTGTGTTAGGACATGGCGAACAAGCCTTCCCCACTGGGGAAATGATGCTCTGCTCATTTCTCTCTCAGGCTCTCCCATTTCTCTCCTCTCCTCTCCTCCCTTCTCCTCCCCTCCCCTCCCCTAATATTTTAATTATAGTTTCAGTCCAATGAAATTTTTTTAATTAAAAAAAAAATCCAACAGAAGTTCAGGGAAGAAATTCAAACAAAAGAAACTTTGGTCACTCCTCAATAGACTGTTCCCTCTTCTTTAACCAATTTTTTATTTAATGCCTCACAGCTCTACCTACACACTCAAGGACTAATTCTAATTATGTTCTCACTTATAAGTTAAATTAAAATAAATTGAGCTCTTAAAACTACAGAACAGTGATTGCCAGAGGCTGGAGTGTAGGGGGAAAAGGGAGATGTTGGCCAAAGGATCCAAACTTCGAGTTGAAAGTTCTGGATGTCTAATGTACAGCATGGTGACTGTAGTTAATGCTGTATCTTATACTTGAATTTTCTAAAAAATATGTCTTGAGGGTTGGCCACACACACACACACACACACAAATGGTGAACTATGTGAGAAGTGATAGAGTAACATGATTATGGCAATCATTCCACAATGTATGTGCACATTAAATCATTACCTTATACACCTTCAAAAATCCTATTGTACAACGTAAATATATGCACATTTTGTTAATCATGGCTCAAAGTTAGGGGAAGAAGAGTATATCAAAGATGAATGACTAGAAAATTTAGATGTTTGTGTCATTTTCACATTAAAACCTTATTCCCAAATTGGATGCAACTTGAGAAATTGAACTTGTGTCAAGTTTTGTAAGTATGAAGCAAGAACCATACCTAGGTCTGCCCACTGTTGTATCCTCAGTACCCAACAATCTACCCTTCATTAATATATATCAGAATAAAGGATGGAAGGGAGGGATGGAGGTAGGAAGGCTATTTATATAAATCCTAGAGTTCCAAATAATCCTGGAGTTCTTCCTTGTCAGGCCCTACTATAGTAATCTGAACCTTGAACTGGTAGATCAAGGTTACTTGTGACAGGACCCATGGTGGGTGGCCAGCACGTGCCTGGCTTGTAATGAATATTCAAAGAAGGAAGTGAATGAATTGTGTCTTTAGTTCCTTGTAAACAGTGTCTTGAAAATAGTAGGCACTCAACTTTTTGTAGACTAATTAATAGTAAATTGAACTAAGTGTCTTTCTACTGTTACTGAAATACTCTACAACTTTTAAACTTATTTTTAGTAACCATGGAATCTGCAGGAAACAATAGCCAACCAACTGTATAAGGCCAGTCCTGGAATCTTTGAACCATTCCTGCCCCTAGAGAGTAGTCCTATCTCCCTGCGTCTCCATTATTTTCAGTGCATGCCGTTTGTAGCTTGGAGAGGCAGAGCTTTCTGTTCTAATCGGAGGAGTGGACCATAACCAATGACTTCGGAGAGACAAAGCCCCTAAACCCGTATGATCTAGTTTGGTGGTACCAAGGGGTCTGCAAAGAGAAAAGATGGCAGGTCTGTTGCTAGGAAATAAGTGGTCTAAAAGCTGAGGTAAGCGCAGGTCAAGTGTATCCCCGCAAAAGCAACTTTTCGCAGCTGTTTGATGGAGAAGGAGAGTCCTAAACTTCTAACAAGGAAAGAGAGTGAGATTTTGTGCATTTGTCGGTAGGTCCCTGAGTTTCCTGGCTTCATGTTCCTTTTCTTCTCTTTGCAAATTCACCAAGTCCTAAAAGATTGGGGGTCCAAGTTGGGGGAGGGGAGTGTTGATGGGGAGGCCCTTTCAGGAGAGAAAATGAGGTAACTATTGTTTTCCGAGAGGTTTAAGTTAATGGACAGTCTGTTGGCTCCCTTCCAGACATTCAAAGCCAGAGCTGCCTTCTCAGGGGGAGGGTACTGTTTCCATGTGTTCGTTGTTTGGGGGCTGTGTTTGTGTTTAACTGTCAAAAGGACTTCAGTGTTGCTACTTCTACAGCACATGCTTGGGGTTGCATTCCAGAAGAGTCAGACTTGACTGAAGGGTTTTTCAGATTTATTTATTTTTCCTAACACTGATAAAACTCAAAAAAAAAAAAAAAGTGTGCTATGAAGGTTCAGAATATAAAATTCCTGGTCATGGACCTGAATCAATAATTACTTCAGTAAATTACAAGCATATTACTAGGTTCAGCAGCGTTAGTGAAGCTTCAGAAGTTTTTCAGGTTCAATATTCTAAATAGAATTTAATGTGGCTTTTTTCTTAAAATGTTTTAATGAAGTGGAACTATAAAGGACAGTTCTAAATACAGCTGAATTATGAACATGACTTAGTATTTTATTATACATTGGAAAATGGCACGATCAGATTTAATATCGATTAGACCTAGCTGTTCAATAGCTTGGATAAATATGCATTTCTTTTTATTAGAAATCTATCATATCCAGGGCATAGGCCAACATGTTGGCTTTGTAAATCATGTAGCCTGCCCAACCCTTTAGACTGTAGACCAAAAAGAATCTTTCTATAAATCCACCATTCCTGGGGCCAGATGAGAAATTAGGGGAAGCAGAAGGTCAGGAAAGGCATGAAGAGAAGACTGTTGGGTCGGAGCCTCCCCTGGAAAATATCCTGGAGTAGACTGATGGGCTCACAGCCGGTGTGACTTTCCTCCATATTCCTTTTTAAAAGGGAGAAAAGAATCAATGTAGTCAGTCTCCTAATCTATTCCCTAAGTTAATAGAGACTGGGCAACTACAAGTTAATCATGGAGCAATTCTAGAACATACTGGAGACTTCAGTTTTCCAGAAGACAACATCCTCCAAAAGAATATATGCTAGGTTTTCACTGGGATATATCCAGCATCATTTCTCTTGGTATTGGGATTTTATCAAAACAGTTATTAAACTTTACTAGTAGTTAATATACGGGTCGACTATAGCAGATGCGTATGAGGTATAAATAAATACACATATACTGGGAATGCTTGTTAATTTCTTTAACTGATGAGATGTACACTCAGCCACTGCTGTTCTGGCTCAGGAATACTTATTTTCTAAGAACCAACAGGGAGAATCTGCCTCATTAACTTACCCCGTACCCAGAGTCTTCAATTTTCTCCCCAAATTTATTGGTGGTGTATCACTGGACCACCCTTGTCACCAGGAACTTCAGTGTCTCGTGGCAAATGATAATATTATTCTAAGTTCTCCTCCATTTTCAAAGACTTCTGGGGGAATTTCAGCCTTGAGCTTCACAGATTACTTACTGAAAAGATCCTGGGAGTTATTGCTATCCATTGGGTAATTAGGCAGTTCCAAGGAAAATAATAAAACTATTTTGTGCCTGGGAGATTAGAATGGCACACGGTGACTCATATTAGTCAGCTGAGTAATTATGTAATTACAAAGGAAGGGGAAGAAAACCCTTCAGATTGTTTTTCCTAAGAGGCCCTTTTGGAAGCGTTCCAGCCCATCAGGTACTTATGTAATTAGGTTGGGGGTGCAATCCATAAAGAAGGGCTGGGGAGGGGGATTCATTTAAAAAAATGTTTATGTAAAAGAACCTGGTAGAAGAAGAGAAAGAAGTTTGTTAAAAAAAAAAAAAAGTCTCCAGAGTGTATGAGAGAGGGCCTACCAAACATCAAGGAACATGGAGTTGCATATACGCATGTGGGCAAAGTACAATGAAGGCTGTGGTTTATTTTGGAGTAACGTCACTTGTTGTTAAGCCTATGCTAGGGCTCTTTTCTCATCACTCAGTACAGTGGCTCTTGCGTTTGCCCTGTTTCTGCAGATAAGTAAACTGAGAGGTTCAAAGAATTTAAACCTTGGTCTTTTGAGTTCTGATACCTGCTCCTCCCCCTGCGCCATGCTGCCTGCCAGCATTTCTGGACTGATTTATGCAGGTTGTTCTGCTTGTATAGATTAGCAGGACCATTGTTCATTTCATCCCTTCACTTTGTATAAATACTGTCCGCGCAGCGAGAAACAGGATTGAAAAATAGCTAAGGTGGTGATTTGGGCCATCCAGACTACCATTCTGGGCTTCCCGGATGGTTTACCTGACTTACAGAATACTTTGTACAAAGTAACTCCACCCTACGCTCCAATATGTAATACCCCAATTAAATGCATCCAACTTTCCCATAGTAATGCATGTCAATAAAAGCAGAATGTTGATATTTTGAAGGAATGCATTGTTATGATGTCAAAGGGCTTGCTTCACTGTACAAGTTTTGCTTTATACACATTCACTCAAGTTGTTAAAAAATGTTTATAATGGTGTCTGCATTTCTGAAACATTCTGTATGTGTTGATTAATCTTTATGGTGGCAGAGAACTGGTGTGGATTCTTGAGCCAGACACTTGCTCTCAGATTTCGTCACTCTTTATCTGATTGTTTTGCTTCATCCAGCCATGCTTTTACAGTTTTATGGGATAAAAAAAGATAAATCTGCAGAGAGAGAAATTAAGGCTGACGCTCTTTAGTTCAATAATGATATAATTTGTCCTTGGTGCAGAAATACAACCAGGCATATTTTTCAGCCAATTTGGAGAAGTCTTGGCGGGCAGGCCGGGTTGGAGTAGCTCCGAATTAAGCTGCGACTCTTCAGGGGTGCCTGTGCCATAACTTGAGATCCCAGGAACAGAAAGAAAGGAAATAGGTTTGGAAGGGCAGGCTGAGGCTCATCAACAGTCCTGTCCTTCTGCCAATTCTAGATAAATTTGTCATCTACAGATGCTAGCATTCGTGTGATTTGATTGAGACTTGTCAAAGGTCTGCCAAATATTGATGTAGAGTTTCAAGAATTTCAGCCTTGACTTGGAATATGTACAATTCACACTGGCAGTTTTTCCTTCTTTCTATCACTCTGACCCTTGTTTTTCCAATTTAGATGCTTGTCATGAAAAAGCTAGGAGACTGTCTCTGGGGTAGGCTGTGAGATTCATGAATGCAGGAGTGCATACTTGGAACATTTTAGCTCTGTAGGCAGCTTTGTGTAGCGTGCCTCTTGTGTGGTAAGAATGAAAGCGTGTTATCTAAGCTCAACATCTTCACATTGGCCAGACTTTCAGAGAGAAGCCGATGGTGAGCTATGGGTGATTTCCTGTAAGATTAATGAAAATTTCAGATATTTAATAGGAGCTGTCTAATTTCCTGAATCTATCTATTTGGTACGTTTTTTGGCACTGTGAATTAAAAAAAAAATTCCGTTCCCTCTCTCATATACCTCAAGGTCTAGTAAAGGGGAAGGCATGTAGAGTGGTAATTGGCCGTGTGTGATGTGAATGATCAAGCAAACAGGAAGTGGGCACCATTAATTATTTGGGGAGGAGAGTTTCATAGAAGAGGGAACATTTACTCTGGAGCTTTAAGGCCATTTAAGAATTTTCTAGGTAGTTGAGGAAGGGTTTTTCAAAGAGATGGAAGGGCATATGCCCAGCTTAATTAAGTATGGCTTGTCTCTAGAATCAGAGTTTTGTGTGACAGCCCTTAGATGGTAAGTTGAGGTGGCTGTGGAAGAATCAAGCCTGTGAAGCTGTCCCCCCACCCCACCCGCCCCACCTATTCCCAGACTGTGGTTATGGAAAGGGGTCTAGCAGGTGACATGTTTGCTATCACAGGACTGGTTTTCTTGGAACATACAAGACACGTTCATTACCTAACAACCAAAGTCTTCACAAAATGGTCAATATTTTATACAAGAAATAATCTTGCAAATGGGACCCTTGAGCTAATTTTTTTTTTAATTTTTAAATTTTTGTTTATTTTTGAGAGAGAGAGAGAGAGCATGAGCAGGGGAGGGGCAGAGAGAGGAAGACGCAGAATCCAAAGCAGGCTCCAGGCTCTGAGGTGTCAGCACAGAGCCCCACGTGAGGCTGGAACTCAAGCCTTCGAGCTGTGAGATCATGACCTGAGCCGAAGTCAGCAGCTCAACCAACTGAGCCACCCAGGAGCCCCGAGCTAATACTTTTTAAACAAAGCTTTATTTGTCAAAAGGCTCATAATTTTAGCAATATTCAAATTATGTCCTGTTACACTTGAGTTAAGTGGTGTCGTTTTAGAAGAAAACCGTTCTACGTATTCGGCTCAATAAGGGAAGTAGTTCTACGAGATGCAACAAGATATGGCAGTCGCATGAGCTACCATTTTCCAGCAGTGATTCCTGCCCTCTTGAGGCAACCATTTTCCACTTGCAGAAATTTTCTTTTATTCTAGCCTAATGTTTCTAATTTAATGGTACACACTTTGTGTTTCTGGTTATTGAAATGTAGAAGTCATTTCTGGCATCCGACGATAGAAGGTAAAGATGTATCTCTTCCGCATTATGCTTGTGTGTCCACTTTCCAATATAGTTATATCGCAGTTTTAATCACTGTTCAATATTATGCATATTCTTGTGTGTATATTGGCAGGGGGTGTCATATACTATGATTACGTTTCTCCTGGCATATAAATCGACTTGATTCTTGATGACCATCTGTTCCTGTCTGACCCGATCCACAGTTTATAATGTTTTCTCTCTGGTTTGCTAAGTTTTTCCCATAGGCTTTCCAGCTACTAATTTTTTTTTTTGATGTGTTTCACCTGGTATAACCCCTTCTCCCATTCTCTTTAACCTTACGGATTGATGCCTTTGGGGAGCAGGTAGAGATAAATGTGTGTCCTTGATATGCCATGTTAAACAAAAGTAGAGTAGAGCTTTCTGTGTGAGGCCACAGAAGAGGAAGGAGTTGAGTTTTACGTGATCATGTTTAATCCTTGCAGAGGAAAAGCAGGTGTTGAGATAGAGCAGAGTTTAAACTATTTGTCAGGGATATTAAGAAAGAGATAAAGTACATCCATGGAGGAGGAATAGAAAGGTGTAATTGTTGTGAATATTCTGTTGATAAACGTGGGAGAGAAGGGAGTGTTTGCAGCAATAAGACTGTGGGTTACAAGGGGGAAAAAAGCTTCCGAATACTTCCAAAGAAACGTCTTTTTAAAAAAAATTTTTTAACGTTTTTATTTATTATTGAGAGAGAGACACACACACAGAGAGCATGAGCAGGGGAGGGGCAGAGAGAGGGGGAGACACAGAATCCAAAGCAGGCTCTGAGCTGTCAGCACAGAGCCCGACGTGGGGCTCGAACTCACGAGCTGTGAGAACATGACCTGAGCCGAAGTCGGTCACTCAACCAACTGAGCCACCCAGGCACCCCTCAAAGAAACATCTTAAGGATGCTTCATGTCTAAAAACCAAAGTGGAGTCCAGCTTCTTTAAATTTCAAGGGCATAGAAATATGAGAAGCAAAAGGAAGCTACTGGTATTTGCAAAAATAAAGTCACAGAAATCCTTGAATTAGTAAAAGAAAAAGTTTTATTGTTAACCGAGCTCAGTTTACTTAGCTATTTTAAAATAAGCACACGTTCAATTCAGTCAGTGTTTTTGAGTATATTAATATTAATGCATTAGTGTGAGCTGTCAGACAACAGATACCCCGAGTTAAGTTACAGCCCAGAAAAGATGAGGCAAGTGCATAAAACATAAAATAAGATGAACAAACCTAAGTAAAGGGGAGGGAGAGAGTAGGAGGGAACAGGATGGAGCTGAGAATTTATGAAGATGAGGAACGACTTTCCTGCTTGAAGGAGCTAACGTCAGAAGGGCTCGGAAGCATACAGTTTCCCAGCCCTCCCTCCAAATGGTGGACCGTGGATTCTGTGCGAAGGGCTAGAACGCACGATGATGTAAGGGTATGGGAGGGCTTGATGCACTTAGAGGATGACCAGTAGTGAACTTGGATAAGAACCTTCAGGTTGATGTTTCAAAACTCTTGAAGAGACTCATGAGATCTACGGATGCCGAATTGCAAAGGGCTTTTATTGGAGTTGGGAGGGCATCGTCCATATTCCTTCACCTATGGGTTCTGAATGTTTTGACATGAATCCAAACCAGATTAGATACCAGCAGAATTGCCAATAAAGCTGGCATGGAGGGACACAGTGCGGAATAAGAGCTAAGTCATACTTCGTAACTTTGGCCTATTTGATCCCAATAGAGCCTGTCGATAACGCCAAGCCTCTAGACTCAAGGGTGGAGTAAGTGAATGAAAGGAAACTAGGGACACGTCACAGCAAACTGCTTCCAAAAAAATCAGCCTAGCCCATCTTTATCACATATATGTAGCAACATTTATCCCAGTCTTACCAGGCTTGGCAGAAAGGAGTACTCCTTCCAATGCTGCTTTTTCTTTAAAGAGGGACTGGAAATGAGAGTCCTTCTTGAGAAATGTGACGTGGAGAATTAAGCGTCTCCACAGCCACCAGCAGCGCTGACTGCCAGGCTGGAGAATTTGTATGGAGTTAGTCAAGCATGACGAGCCACTAAAAACTTTGGAGTAGGGGACAAGGGTAGAACTATGCCTTAAGGAAGAAAAAGCAGGCAACTGTGAGTACAATATTTTAGGACAGGCTCGAAGTACAGGCAGGATGAGAAGATACGATGCTAGGATGGGACCAGTAGAAAGAAGAGGCAGGGAAAATGTAAAGCAGTACACTGACAGAAGCTGTAGAAAGGTGGGACCAAAGTTGAGGAAAGAAGACAGAAAAGCACACCCTAGGACAGTCGGAAGTGGCGGACAGAAGGACTCAAATTTGCATCACTAGGTGATGATTCCATTCATAGAATTAGAGAAGTTATTAGAAGCAGGAACTGCAGAGGAAATGCATTGTTTGTGAGCATAACTTTGAGGTATCTATCGGCTGTCGGGAAATGTCCAAGGGAGTGTCGGAAATGTGGATTTACCTTCAGAAAGAATGTGACGGCTAAGAGTCCGCAAGGAGAGTAAGAAGCATCCGTAGGTCACTAGCCAGTATATGATGCACCACATCTTTAGCTGTTAAACTGTTGCTGGACACGTGGGTTACTTTCATGTCGTGGCTATTGGAAATAATGCTGCCACAAACATGGGGGTGGGTCTATCTTTTCAAATTAGTGTTTTTGTTTTCTTTGGGTGAATACCCAACAGTAGAATTACTGGATCATACAGCATTTCTGGCTTTAATTTTTTGAAATTAAAAATACGCTTTTCCTCAGTGGCTGAACCAGTTTGCATTCCCAGCAACAGTGCGCGAGGGTTCCTTTTTCTCCACGTTCTCGGCAACACTGGTGATGTCTTGCCTGTTTGGGTTTAGCCATTCTGACAGGTGTAGGGCGATGCTCCGTTGTGGCTGTTACTGGAATTCAAGTTTTACTGAATGTTCTGCCCTGTTTTGTGGCAACCCCACAGAGGAGCCTAAAATAGGATGGGGAGTATCTTCTCTCTCTTAGACGGACAATCGTACAGTACAGCCGTGTAGAGAAGTTGGTTACATTATAATTAGAAGTATTTTCCTGAGGAGTAGCAGGAAGTACCTTCAGGGAAAAATAGTAAAAAATGATAGCAAAGTACCAGTTATGTTCTCTCTTACCTTTACCCTAAAGCATCCTTTCCCCAGAGGGGGTTTCATGCTCTTTATCTGGAAAAAATACATAAGCTGGTGGCTTCTTGAGCACGACAGAGAAAGAGAAGCCAGGATTAGTGAGGATGGGGCCACAATTAAGATACGAAAGTCATTTAAAAAAAAATTTTCTTTTGAGAGGGAGAAAGAAAATGGGGAAGGGACAGAGAGAGAGAGGAGGAGAGAGAGAATCCCAAGCAAGCTCTGCACTGTCAGCATAGAGCCCAATGTGGGGCTTGAACTCACAAGCTTACACTGTCCCGCTGGGCATGTTTTTCTTACAAGCTGTTGCAACTTCCCCTCCCTGCCTTGTATCACATGTAATTATTTGAACCTCCTGGCCCTCCCTAAAGATGGTAAGCATTCTAAGGATAAGGAGGTGGTTCCTGTAGATTGATCCTTACCCTTATATATTTGTGTTTGCCTCATCCTAAATCCAAACACACCTTCCTTTGCTTAGCGGGCCCACAGTAAGCACTTCATGGACTGAACTGACTCTTGGGCAGCCGTCCGTGAGACCGAGATGCAGAGACTGTGCTGGCATTCCAGTTCGGACCCCAGTTAAGAGAAGTCACATGTCCTTTCCTCTGGGCACCTGTGATCCATAAGCAACTACAACATTCTTGCAAAGGCCTTGCAGGCAGATGAAAGGAAATCCTACACCAATAAATAGAGCCCATGTGCCCCCTAAATGTTGATGGGGTACTGAAAGGGGGTTTGGAAGTCCCTCTGCTTCGAATGGTAGGTAAAAACTTTCAAATCTTGTGTAGAGGACCTCAATCAGATCCCAGACCTCTGGGGCCAGGTTGGGGTTTGTGGGTAAGGCTCCCATCTCTCTCCCTCCCTGACCTTACAGTGGGACCTCTAACGCAGTGGTCCATGAAGCACCCTGCCTGTAATCCCCTTTTGAAGTGTGAACTTTGGAAAGAAAAACTGACGAAATCATAGGGTACCACGATCCTGTCCGTTGCACAGAAATGAACTGGAGCTCGTACTCGGGGCTTTGTGTGCCCTTGTCCTTGCCCTTGAGGAGTCCTCTGTTTAGTGGGGGCTGGGTGGGGTCTGCCTGGACACAGCACCGGTTCAACTTGATCAGAGCGGGAATCCGTGGAGAGAGAAAGGCTCTGAGGCAAGTGGGTCAAATTGCGGTGGAGGAACTGATGTGGCTTCACGTGGCTGAAATACAAGCCTCTTACCCCAAATAGTCATTAATTCCCCCACTAGTTTATTTATTCATTCAGACTTTTGTGACCAGGAATACAGCTAAGCGCTACGTGAGATCTGTAGATGAATGGCTTGTCATTTGTCACCTCGAGAAGCGGGTTGTTTAGTGGAGGGGAGAGGCATGTGAATACCTCTAACTCAGAGTCAGGAGATGAAGGGGGACAGAGGAGTCCAGTGGGGAGCCACCTGCTCCCTTCTAGCTGGGGACACGGCCAGAGGCTCTGTGGATCTGGTAGCCTGAGATGTGAACGGGGAACTCACTCCCTGGTGTATTTGGATATGCAGGCAGAGAAGGCTCCTTCAGGCACATGGTATGAGGATAAGCAAAGACAAAGAAGCCAGAAATGGTCCCCTGTGTTGAGTGAGTCCCTTGCCCCTGGGGCTGGGTGGGGGCAAAAGGCAGGGGTGGTAACTGCAGGAGAAGCCTGAGAAGTTGGAGGGACCCTACATGCCGAAGAGGCTGTGGCGAACGGGCCGACAGCACGGGGAGCAAACAGTGTCTGCTGAGTTCTTTTGCCAAAGGGCAGCTCTGCTTAAAAAATCCGAAAAGAAAACGGAGATTATTTATGTGCCACCGGTAGCAATGCATCGGGGGCCAAGAGGAGCGGAGAGTTATTGAGCTAGTTCAAAGCAATCTCGATTATTGAAAATGAATGAAATTGAATTCCACTTCCTACAGAGTCATTTATTGAGAGACAAAAGCAATTAATATTGAAAATAAAATAATTGTGAACTTCTGAACTAAATTACCATGCAGATATAATGTACTGTCTCATCAGTCTTTAAATACCTGATGTATTAGAAGATTGTAACACCAGTCTCCGAACCGCACTCCTCAACATCATGAGCATTTTTTCACTCTGCTTTGGCCAGAAAGCGGTTCTCAGGAGGCCCACATGAAAAGCCAGAGTTGCAGGAGTGCTTATTCCAAATTTAAAATTCACAACCATGTTGAGGTTTGGGATTTGAGTTTGTAAATGAATCCTGGCTTTTGGTAAATGAGAAGGAAAAAAAAAAAAAAAAGCAACAACACCAGTTCCTGAACTTGTAAGGCGTCTCACAGTTTATCGGTAGTAACAGTAATTTTTGCACATTATTACACATTCGGCATTGCCATGATGCAGTACATGCGGCCAAGTGTCATGGATGCGTGTGATGAGTGATTGTATTGTTCACCCCCAGCATCCTTGTGTAATTGATGTATATCCCGAAAGCCCTTAAGAACTGAAAGCACGATATATGTAGAGATGATACATACACTGTAACTCACACAACGTCCAACTTGAGTCACTTTGTTTTATGGGAACACTACAGGGTCTCCAGAGGGGCTGGTCGCCCGTTATCTTTGTTCCTCCACACTGGGGAAAATGAGCTGGCTCAGGTCTGCTTCCCCCAGCAGAGCTGATGAGGATTGGGAGAAAGTAACTAGGAATAGCTGGAGGGCAGTGGGACTGGGAAGAGAAGGCAGCTAACAAAGGGGCACTATCAAGAAGTCTCCAGTGGGGCGCCTGGGTGGCTCAGTTGGTTAAGCATCTGACTGCTGCTCAGGTCACGATCTCGCAGTTGGTGATTTCAAGCCCTGCTTCGGTTCTGTGCCGACAGCTCAGAGCCTGGAGCCAGCTTTGGATTTCTCTCTCAAAAATAAACAAATACGGGGGGGGGGGGGAGTCTCTAGAGAGTAACTTGGGTCCTATCTTGCTGGGCAGTTCTGGAACAAGTGTAGGACATATCCCAGAGTCCTCATAACGAGGGGCAATCAGCTGGCAGATTTATACCTCTTGTATCTGAAGATCAGCCCACAAAGTCATAGGTGCTGGCTGCTGGTGTGAAAGCACCTGGTGAACTTGTAAGAGTGAAGATGGGAAGGGATCGGTAAGAGTGCCACACAAGCCATGTCAGATATTCCTGGTTATCATTGACTACTGTGCCAAGAGAGTTTAATTTTTTTAATGTTTATTTATTTATTTTGAGAGGGCGTGAAAAGAGAGTGCACGAGTGGGAGAGGGGCAGAGGGAGAGAGATTGAGAATCCCAAGCAGGCAGCACAGAGCCCAAAGAGGGGCTCATATTCATGAGCTGTGAGATCATGACCTTAGCCGAAATCAAGAGTCAGATACTTAACCGACTGAGTCACCCAGGTGCTCCGAAGTTTAATCTCAAGCTCAGACTGTGGTGAGAATAAAGAACTCGCTATCCTCTTCCTGGGAAACATGCCCAAAACTTGGCCGTAGTCTTAGATTGAGAGCCTGATATGCAGGAAGAGGTTTCAAATGGGCCAGGAGACAGGCATCTCGGCGGCTAGGTCACACATGGTTGAGTGTCGGACTCTTGATTTCCTGTGGGTCATGATCTCAAGGTAGTGGGATCAAGCCCCACGTGGGCATGGAGCCTGCTTGAGTTTCTCTCTCCCCCTCCAGCCCCTCCCCCACCTCGACCCATGTATGTGTGTGTGTGTTTATGTGTGTGTGTATGTGTGTGTGCACATGCACACGCTTGTGCTCTCTCTCCGTAAAACAAAAGCAGAAAAACCCCAAAGGGGCTGGGAGATCAGTTTCCTGCTGGTAGTAGGCTGGTGGCAGAGGAGTGACACATGCTAGGCCCTCTAATTTAGGAAAACAGACCAGGAGAGGCGAGGTGGATACTGTCACTTTGAGAAAGCTTCCAGAAAGCTGGGTGTAAGGCTGTGGGGATGAGGAGTGCCTCTGAAAAGCCAGAGATGCACCCGTCTATAAAAGGATTGAAATTCAGTTATCAAGAGTACTGGCTGAAAACATCTGAGTGCACAATTAGACCTGTGGTCTACCAGTTTGCAACACTGAATGTCTAAAGGAAATGACCTTAATTATAAGCATAAATATGGTTGGACATTGATAGAAAACTTTTTTAGAATATGGAAACCAAGCATAAAGGGAGAAGAATGTTGTATCTACTACAGTCTTGTCACCTTGTCAGCTTGGTATTCATAGTAATGAAATCTTTAATATATTTCTAACACCTGCTTAGTTGTTTAATATTTACATGTATCTCAGGGAAGGTAAAGCTTTATTTTAGTTGAGAGTTTTGCCATCAGCATTTTGGGAGGATAAAATTCTTGGAGTCATTCAACCAAATATGGTGTTACTTGTATTTTAAAGAAAAAATACTGTCGTGGTGCAGTCCTTCCTCTTCAGAATTTCCTTGATAACCAATAACCCACTAAAGTGCATGCATATTGATTGAATGTAGCACTAATTACTAGGCTTGGAGGTAATATGAGCCTTTATTGTTAGATCTTTACAAAGTCCTATTTCAGAGTGGCATTCTCTCATGTTTATCCCCCAGACCGGGACTTTTTTGGGTTTTCACAGTGATTCACCATCAAAGATCGGGCAATTCATTGAAATGTTAGCTTCTAACCTTGAAGTTTATAGGCTGAGTCTGAATGGTTCCCCTCTGAGGTTTAAGTTTGATAAGGGTTCCCGCCAGAAACTTCTGTGCTTGTTGCATTCAACACACAAACCCAGGTGCTACTGGCAGTCATAAACCAGTTGGGGATAGACGTTTTAGGAATCCTTTGCAGTAAGCACTCTTGTGCACGGATTAGGACTTAAAGTAAGATATTCCATTATGAAGGGACTTAGGGTTACCTCTGTCACCTCACAAACTGTACTTGAGAATAGGGGTTGGCTTTTGCTATCTTAGTTACTTTTCCCCCACTTAAAATGTAAAACAAAAATTTTTATCCCGGAGACTGAATTTTAAGTCTTGAATCTCTTAGAAAACGCATAAGTAAAAATCGGTACTAAAGTAGAGCCTCATTCTAGGTTGGCTTGCCTCACTGACAGAATTTGCCAGATAACTGAGTAGTTTTCCACTTCAGTTTTTGCTCAGAAGACTTGGCATGGGAAAGGCTTACTCATTCAGGGACCCTATGGGATGAGAGCAGCTTCAAAGGAAAAAGGACGACTTTTGTTTCAGTTTCTTGGTCTTGGAATTATATTTGTGCTTGCTTTTATATTTTTAGAAGATGATGAACTGTTGTTTCAGACTCACTTGAGGAAGACTAGACCAAAAGATGGAGAAAGCTAAACTTTCAATTATTTTAAAAGAAACAGAATATCTTTACTATGGGCAGTACTTTCATTGTGGAGCTTGACCAATAAAGTCCTTGGAAAAGAGCTCTAATGTGGAACCATTGCCTAGATAAGAGTGATTTCTATAGAATTGTTTAAAGAAGCCCGTTGCTTGTACTACTAATTGCTTTGGAAGCCTGTCTTTATAGGTGATAGAAACACCTACTTCTGAAGAATAAGGATTCTATATATTTGTTTCTGAATTAAGCTATTTCTCTCTTGATAGCCCCCAAACTAATGCTTTATCATGCACTTCCACTTTGCTCAGGTTGTAAAAAATGGCCTTCAGCGTGAACTTCCTGCCCATTAACTTTCACCTGAACGGCACTGGGGTGCCATTTGGTTAATTATATTTGGAGTTCAAAGTTTTGATTAGGGCTGATTTATCAGCTGTAATCTTTTAAAGGCATAAAATTAAATAATGGGCCGTACATGTAGGGAAGATTAACTTTCCCTAAATCATCAAGATGGATAGTCTTGTTTTTCACAAATCTACTGGATGTTGATATAGTATACTTTCTTTTGTGCGTTAGGTTGCATAAGCTCCAACTGGTGAAACTCGGGGGATATTTTGCCAACCCGTGGGTCTCAGGAACAAACCAAACCAATCTAAGGACTTTGGATTTTAAGATGTTCTAAAGCCTAAGTAGTTGTGTCCTTTTATTTGGTCCCATTGAACTATCTAATGAGATCTGTGCTAAATGAAGCAAAAAGATAAACCTCCTGAACTCATGGAGCTTGGATGCGCACATCAAAACCAAGTAACAGGCACACAAGCACAGTTGTTATAATTTGTTCTGAAAAAGAGGAAGCAAACATAAAACTTAGGAACTAAAGACCAGGTGTCCTAAGATAGAGAATGAGATGGGTGTGAAGGGGTGGATGATGTTATTTTTATTTTCTTTGTTACCCATCATCGCTAATTTTAATTTTCTTCAGTACAAAGAAAAATGAGCAATTGTGCAATAGATCACAATTAGATTCAGCGAAAAGGAAATACGTGCAGAATCATTGAAATGACTAATTCCTTAAAGGTCTCTGTTACATGGCTAGGCATAATCTAGACACGATAGTTTACTGCTTCTAAATAATTTTTACAATGAATATGTGATCAGTGCAATAATCTTGAAAAGTACCAAAAGATCCACCTGTAATTCTTTGGCCAAGAGGTAACCAGTATTCACATTTTGGCAGATAACTGCTCAATCACTTTCTAACATGTGTAAATGTTTATATGTACGTATTTAAAAGAAATAAAAAAGGTAGACCTCACACCCAGCACAGAGCTCAACATGGGGCTTGAAGTCACAATCTCAGGATTAACACCAGAGCTGAGATCAAGAGTTCAAGCCTTGGGGCACCTGGGTAGCTCAGTTGGTTAAGCATCTGACTTTGGCTCAGGTCATGATCTCAAGGTTCCTGGGTTCAAGCCTGGAGCCTGCTTCATACTCTGTGTCTCCCTCTCTCTCTCTCTACCTCTACCCTGTTCACGTTCTTCTCTCTCTCTCCCAAAAATAAACACTAAAAAAAAAAAACACCAAAGAGTTGAAGCCTTGACCCACCGAGCCACCCAGGCACCCCCATAGGTATTTTTATAAGAAATAGGATCCTACTATACACATTATTTTACAGCCATTTTCTATTTTTTAAAATGAACATCTTCCCATGATCTTTTATGTTGCTTTACATTATAATTTTAATGTCTGTATTGTACTAAATTGCATCCTTGTATGTCTGTTGCTTTCACCAAGCCACTATTTATGTACATTGAAGTTTCCAGATTTTTGCTTCTGTAAGTGGGATTCCTATGTTTTCCTTTTAATTATTTCCTCAGGGCACACTCATAAAAGTGAAATGTGTTGGTTAAACTCTTAAGGCTTTGGATACATGGTTAACAACATCCCCTCAAAAGAACATACTGATGTACACACTTTGACTAGCGAGGAAACATGTCCCCCCTCTCCATATGTCACTTTAAGTACGTTCCTGTGTTGATGTTTAATTTTTGTCATTTTAACAGTCATAACAGGACTATAAAAATGATTACTTTTATGTGAAATTTAAATATATGTTTAATGATTTAGGATTTGTAATGTTGTTTTAAAATAAAACTAGAAACGAAATCTAATTTAGAGGAAATGGGAACTTCTGGGATTGGAGCATTCTGAGGACAAAGTTCAAGGTGATCCTGTTGACAAGAGCAAGTCAACAATATTACAAATAAGAACAGAAATATAATGGGAACAAAAAAGTCCTATTTAAAGAGAACGGATTTGAAATCAGGGTAGAGAATCTTTATCCCCAAGAATCCTAATTTGCTGTAATCTGATGAGAAATTTATTATTTTTTTTAAGTTTGTTTATTTTGACGGAGAGAGAGGGCGGGGGGGAGGGGGGTTGGCGTGGGGGGAGAAAGAGAATCCCAAGCAGGCTCCACACCATCAGCATGGAGCCTGACCTGGGACTCAAACTCAGGAATCGTGAGGTCACAACCTAAGCCGAAACCAAGAGTCTGGAGTGTAACTGACTGAGCCGCCCAGGCACCCCAGATGTTTATTTTTTTTAAATGTTTATTCATAAATCTCTCAGAGAGGGAGAGTGGGAAGGAGAAAGAGGAAGGAAGGAAGAGAGAAAGGAAGGAGGGAAGGGAGGAAGGGAGGAAGGAAGGAAGGGAGAAAGGAAGGAAGAGAGGAAGGAAGGAAGGAAGAGAGAAAGGAAGGAAGGAAGAGAGAAAGGAAGGAAGGAAGAGAGAAAGGAAGGAAGGAAGAGAGAAAGGAAGGAAGGAAGAGAGAAAGGAAGGAAGGAAGAGAGAAAGGAAGAAAGAATCCCAAGCAAGCTCTGTGATGGTAGCACAGAGCCTGGAGCCCGACCCAGGGCTCAAGCTCAGAAATAGTGAGATCATGAGCCGAAATCAAGAGTTGGATGCTTAACCGACTGAGCCCCCCAGGCGCCCCAAAATGTACTTTTAGATGGAATTATGAAAATATAATGATGGTATCAGGGTGCCTGCGTGGCTCAGCATCCAACCCTCGATTTCGGCTCTGGTCAGGATCTCATCAGCCCCGAGTCGGGCTCTGTGCTGACAGCTCAGAGCCTGGAGGCTGCTTCAGATTCTGGGTCTCCGTCTGTCTCTGTCCTCCTCTCTCTACTCGTGCTTGCTCACTCGCTTGCTCTCTCAAAAAGAAACCTTTTTAAAAAGTTGTTTTTCAGAAAATATGATGGTATCTTAGATTACCTGTAACTTTTCTCTTTAAAGAGATTATAGTGGAACAATCTGAGAAGTGTGCATTATCTACGAAGACTATATTCTAATAGAAACAGTAAATGAAAAATTTTAAATTGTAGGCTCTCCAGCAGACACCTGTGCTTGTGACTGGTCATTATCAAAGTTAAAGGATACTAAGAAAATTTAATTTTCATATTAAGCACAGTGACAGGATGTTGGAATTCAATGGAATTTGAAAGCTTGTCTAACCCAGCTTCTT
Source organism: Acinonyx jubatus (assembly GCF_027475565.1). Classification (NCBI taxonomy): domain Eukaryota; kingdom Metazoa; phylum Chordata; class Mammalia; order Carnivora; family Felidae; genus Acinonyx; species Acinonyx jubatus. Next base: position 139,321,874 of record NC_069384.1, read on the forward strand.
ATTTTACAGATAAAATTGAGTACTGCAGAGATACTGTGATTCGCCCAAGAAGCCACACCTGGTAAGTAAAGAAAGAAGAAATAAACACATTTAAACAATAAACATGGGCATAGATAGAAGAGGACTAGATCTGAGTTTCGATTATTTGCCGTGGGGAGAAAAGCAGAATTTTTGTAGTACGGGCATAGACGAAGCATTAGGGCAAGGAAGAATTGACCAAATTTTCTGTTACCTCAAGTCAAAGACTCGTCGTTAGGTAGATCCTCCGATAATTCACGTTTTCACATGTTTGGCAAAGATGGGTAGGCATGACTGTGCTCGAATGGTCCTGCGGTTTCTCAAGAAAAGATGAACATCCTGGGCATGGAATTTTGCAATAAAGGAAACACTGTCGTGTAATTCGTAGTGATTTAAGAAGGTGGAAGATTTTTGAGAAGGGAAATCTAATTACAGTGAATCTGAAATTTCATTGACCCATCATTTCCTCTATTATTCATTATTTTTTTTTAGGGAAGATAAGAATGTATAAGGAAGATTAAAAAGAAACGTATGAAAGTATACTGGGGAAAAAATAAAGAATTGATATAATGTTATTTAGCTATAAATTTCTCATAATCATATTTAAACTGAATGTTCAAGTGAACCTATTGGGTAAATTGGGTTGGTTATTTTAAAACAGAATTCCTATCGCAGTTCCAAGTAACTTCATTGCCTTGTTTAATTCATTTGGAATTTAATGAATTTTTAATGACTTACTACCTTTTCTTCTTCTCTATTTGGTGGAGTTATTAAATGCATTTCCTAATGACCTTAATAACTTTGTTTTCTTCTCTACTTGGTGTAGTTACACATTCTAATTGAAAACCTTAAGATTTGAATACAGTTTTCTTCTATTTCATTTTGTTGTTGGTTTTTCTTAGTTGGGAGCTGGCTTCTTCCGACTAAATTTAAACATTAACTGGAATAATTCTGATAATGTTGCCACTTAACACCAATATATTGATCTTTCATATTATATTCCAGAGAACAAGGCATTTTGTACTAATTAAATACTATTACTAATGATAATGGCTTACAATGTTGAGGAAAAAGTTAAATGACTCAAGCTGATAAAATGTGCCTTTGGGAGAATAAGTATGTGAAAGTGTCAAACATTTTAGAAAATGAAGAACTTCTCCAACTTGATAATCTCAGTACATATTATAATGAAGCTTAAGTAACGAAAAAATTTTGGCACGAGCTTAGAAATAAAGGAGATAAGTGAGCAGAATAGAGTCCAGGATGAAATCTAAATACAGGAATTCATTGTAGGAGAGAAGTGGCATCTCCACTTGGAGAAACAATGGCAGAGTCCAGAAGTAGTGAAGAGGAAAGCAGACAGCATAAAAGTATAAAATATCATTATGGCAAATGACAAAGCTAAAGCATTTTTGTCAACAAATAGGGAATATATATGTGTAGACATATCCTAACAATAAGATCGGCAATTCAGTGGGAAAATAGACAAATGATATGAATTGGATATTCCTAAAAGAAATACCAATGGCCACTCAACAAAATTAAAAAAGTATGTAAGTGTATTAACACTTAAATACATATAAAAATTATTTTGTGTTTTAGACTGGCCAAATGTATGCTTGGTAACCTTAATAATTGGGAAGACCATAGGGCTCTCTTCCACTGTCTTTCATTGTAGGTGGAAGTATAAAGTGAAATAACTTTTCTTGGAGTGAAATTGGCTTCTATCCATTCAAATTCCAGTCATAGGCCTCCTATGACCCAACTGCCTAATTTCTTAGGAAATTACTCTTAGAGATTTCTGACGTTCATAAGGTACATGTTCAAGATGTTCCTTGTGGTCTGTTTGTAATAGGAAAAAACAGAGTGGTTAAATATATCATGGTGCCTCAATATAATGAAATAATCTGTAGCTTTTATTAAAATGCAATAAATTGGGACACCTGCATGGCTCAGTTGGTTAAGTGTTTGACTCTAGATTTTTCCTTGGGTCATGATCTCACAGTTCGAGCCCTGAATCAAGCTGTCTGCTGCCAGTGTGGAACCTGCTTGGGATTCTCTCTCTGTCTCTCTCTCTCTCTGTCTCTTTCTCTCTGTCTCTCTCCCTCTGCCTCTCCCCAGCTTCCTCGCTTGTTCTCTCTCTCGATGTAAATAAATAAACTTTAAAAAGAATAATAAAATGCCGTAAATCTATGTCAGATGACATGGAAATATGTTGATAGTGAGAAATGCAAATTATATACATAGCATAATCTTATTTTGTTAAAATAACATCCTTTAGTTTTAAAGATACTTGTCTCTGGGTATGGAATTGGAGAAGTGAGTGGGTCAATCATTCATTCAGACATTCATGCATAGTCCACACCCAATGTTATATTAGTGTCAGGTGTACAATTCAGTGATGTGACAAGTTTATACTATGTTCACCAGAAGCATAGCTCTCTCTATCCCATTATATCACTATTAGAACAACATTGACTGCAATCCTCATGCTGTGCGTTTTATTTCCGTGACTTACTCGTTCCATAACGAAGGCCTACTGTGTTTCCCTCTCCCCTTCATTCATTTTGCCCAACCTCCACTCCTGTTGGCAACCGTCAGTTTGTTCTTTGTATTTAGAGTTCTGATTCTGCTTTGTGTACATTTTTTTTTTTTTAGATTTCATTAATGAATAGAATCAAATGGTATTTGTCTTTCTCGGTCTTATTTCACTTAGGATAATAACCTTTGGGTCTACCCATGTTGTCTCAGATGGCACAATCACATCCTTTTCTATGCCTGTCTAATATTTAATTGTATGTGTATGTACCACATTTTCCTTATTCATTCATCTATATTGGCAAAAAAAAAACCTGTCACTATTTTTAGACAACGTGATACTACACATAGGAAATCCTGAGGATTCTACCAAAAACCTATTAGAGGTAATAAATTCATTAAACTGGCAGGATGCAAATGGAATACCCAGAAACGGGTAGAGTTTCCATATACTCCAAAAAAAAAAGTCACAGAAGGAGAAATGTAAAAGCAATCTACGTATCCAATGCAACCCCTATCAAAATACCAACAGCATGTTTTTGCAGAACTGGAGCAAATAACAGTAAAATTTGTATAGAACCACAAAGATCCCAAATAGCGAAAGCAATTCTGAGAAAGAAGAACAAAGCTGGACGCGTCACAATTCCAGGTTTCAAGGTACAGGCCAAGCTGTAGTAATCAAAACCGTGTGGTACTGGTACAAAATAGACACATAGGTCAATGGAACAGGATAGAGGCACAGGATATACAGGAAAAGACCCTCACATAATCACTTGATCTATGACAAAGCCAAGAATGTATGATAGAGAAAGACTGTCTTTTCAATAAATAGTGTTGGGAAAACTGGACAGTATGTAGAGGAATGAAACCGGGCTTTTTTAAAACACACATAAAAATAAACTCAAAATGGATTAAAAACCTAAAAGTGAGGCCTGAAACCACAAAATTGCGGAAGAGAATACAGGAACGATCTCTCTGTCATCAGCCATAGCACCCTTTTTCTAGATACGTCCCCTAAGGCAAGGGAAACAAAAGCAAAAACTTATTGGGACTACCTCAAAGTAGAAAGCTTTTTCACAGCAAAGGAAACCATCAACAAAACAAAAAGACAACCTAATGAATAGGAGAAGATATTTGCAAATGATGCATCTGATAAGGGGTTAATATCCAAAATATATAAAGATCGCACACAACACCAAAAAACCAAACACTGTAGGGCACCTGGGTGGCCCAGTCGGTTAAGCATCCAACTTTGCCTCAGGTCATGATCTCCCGTTTCCTGAGTTTGAGCCTGGCATCGGGCTCTGTGCTGACAGCTGAGAGCCTGGATCCTGCTTCACATTCTGTGTCTCCCTCTCTCTGCCCCTCCCCCTGCTCACACGTGAGTGCTCGCTCACTGTCTCTCTCTCTCTCTCTCTCTCTCTCTCTCTCTCAAAAATAAACATTAAAAAAAAAAGGGGGGGGCAAACTATCTGATTAAAAAATGGGCAGAGAACCTGAATAAACTTTTTTCCAAAGAAGACCTCCAGATGGCCAACAGACACATGAAAAGATGCTCAACATCATTCACCATCAGGGAAATAAAAGTCAAAACTTCAATGAGATATCATCTCATGCTTGTTAGTTAAAGATAAGAAACCAGTGTTGGTGAGGATGTGGAGAAAAAGGGGCCCTGTTCGCTGTTGATGGGAATGTAAATTGGTATAGCCACTGTAGAAAACAGTATGGGGGTTCTTCAAAAATATTTTTAAAAATAGAAACAGCATATGATGCAGTAATTCCACTATTGAATATTTACCCAGGGAAAATGAAAAAACTAATTCAAAAAGATACGTGCACCCCTACTTTTATTGCAGCATTCTTTGAAATAGCAACCTATGTGTCCACCAATAGGGTACTGTCTTACAATCTGTTTTTAATATGCCTTCTGATTAAAGGTGCTTTTTAATTTGTTACAGTTCTCAAATGAAATATAGAATTAGCATATAAGCATAGAGAATAACGAAAGACTGAGAGAACAAAAAAATAATAGCCGTGGAATCCATTTTATTGTGGTAAGTCACTGGGAAATTACGTCTTGACGTATAACTTAAAATGAAGTAGTAATTAAGAATTAGGAATTCCGCTCTTGGGTATGTACCCAAGAAAAATGAAATATGCCTGTACAAAGCTTCCATTGACATGTTTATGGCGTCATCGTTCATAGCAGCAAAATAGGGAAACAACTCAGGTTTTCACCAATGGTGAGTGGGTAAATAAAATGTGGTATCTCCATACAATGAAATACTACAATAATAAGAAATGAAGTGCCAGTGCATGCTGTAACCTTAATAAACCTTGAAAGCACTGTTGCACGAAAGAAGCCAGTCACGACAGACCCACGATTTCAGTTATGTGAAATGTTTAAAACATATAAATCTACAGACAGCAAGTAGATGATTGGTTACCTGGCACTGGCGATGGAAAGATTCAGATAAGGAGTTGCTGCTAATGTGTATGGGGTTTCTTTCTGGAGACAGAAAATTGTTGTAAGAGTAGGTCATGGTGATGACCACACAACTCTGAATGTATTAGAAACATTGAATTGTCTGCTTCAAATACGTGAAGTGCGTGGTCTGAAAGTTATCTTCAGATTTTGTTGTGTTTTTTTTTTTTTAGTATGTAACTTTCCTTTGGCTTTTTAGTCAATAAGACAAGAAGCGTGTAAATGAGGACAATTTCCGAGATCATTTCCTAGACAGAAGTGAAGATTAAGAATAATAATGGATTTCAGTAATCTGAAGTCGAGTCTGGAAGGTTAACCTTCTCAGCAGCTGAGATCTATGCTGGCGGGTGTACCAGGGATGATATAAATCCCACAGTGAGGAAAGTTTTTTTTTTGTTTTTTTTTTTAATGTTTATTTTTTGAGAGAGAGGGCGCAAACAGTGGAGGTGCAGAGAGAGCAGCAAACAGAGGGTGGCGAGCTTCATGCGGAACTCGAACTCCCGAACCGTGAGATCATAATTTAAGTTGATCTCGTTGATCTCACTGAGCCAGCCAGGTGCCCTGAAAGTATTTTTTTTTTTTAGTTTATTTATTTATTTTGAGACAGAGCACTAGGTTGGGGGACGAAAGAGAGAGGACAAAAGAGAATCCCAAGCTGGCTCTGTGCTGTCTCTCAGAGACCAACACAGCGCTCGATCCCACAAATCGGGAGACCATGCCCTGAGCCGAAATCAAGAGTTGAACACATAAACTGACTGAACGGCCCAGGTGCCCCGTGAGGACAGTATTTTATGCCCCTTTCACTTCTCCTTCAAACTTGAGATTCTTCTGCTGTGAGAGGCTTTTTGATGGCATTTCCTCTTTTGTAACCCTTCTTAACAAAGATCAGTCCTGAGTCTCAGAGCTAAGCTCAGGCCATGCTATCTAACCAGGACTCATTTAAATGGTTTCCATCCTTTTCATAGTTTATCTTCTATCTGAGGTCATTGAAGCTGATATGTGGCTTGCAGATTATTATAACTTACCCACCTTAGATTTATTCAGCTAAAAAACAAGTGTGGGAACCTAAATGGAAATAATAAGAATGAAAGTTGTCGGCCAATCAGAATTCATGCTAGCGCAACCTGCTTACCTATAGTCAAAGGAGCAATTTAAAGACTATAGCAGACATAAAATCTTGGAGCTTGAAGCGGCCTGTAGATGATTTAGTTCAACACCTTTGTTTTACCTCTTTGGTCTCACAGACCCTGGGAAGTTGGGCCTTGGACAGGCTCACATTTTCATACCCAGCTTCAAAATCAGAAGCACTGGTAACTAAGAAGCAGTCTCAGAAGAAGGTGTATTTTGTGTGAGCCGAGCTGGTATTGATGACATTCCGTGATGCAACGTGCTCTATTAAGAAAGAGCTTCTTGACCAAATCCCACATTACAGCCATCTTCCCATTTCTGGTTGCATTTGGGTGTTTGTGAACTTCTGTTGTCAGGGCGGCTACAGAGCTAGAGAAGGGGGGAGTTATCAGAGGCAAGGGGGAGGAGAGGTAGGCCTCTCTCGCCTTTTCGTAAATGCCAAAGCTAATTTCAATGATTGCTTTAGCGATATAATGATAACCAAGATTAAAGCAAGCAGGAATCCACTTTAAGATATGAGAGCTGGAATTTTAGATTTCATTATAAGATTGGCATTTCAACCAAATAGTAATATAATGGCGATGGATTTCCATTTTTTCTCCATTTCTGTTGAAATATTATCTCATAAATATACTTTGATACAGAAGAGATCTCTCAATTTCATGAAAGCCCAAGAACCCTGTTTTATTCTTATGCTGACTTATCTCTAAAATATCTTTTTGATGTACAGCTTCAATATTCTTGCCAATGTCCATGACATCAGCAATCAAAAATGGTATCAGTTGTAGGTTTTTTCACATACAGTTGTAGGTTATCCAAAAAAAGGACTCCTGCTTAGCGCTCAAACATCTTTATAGTATTATCAAGGGATGTTACGGTTCATGCGGCTAATTGTTCCAAGAGGAGAAAAAAAAAATACCATCCATGAAAGGAGGCAACTTTACCCAGTGCTATTCTAAAATGTGTACATAGGGCACATAAGGAGGGAACTAATACTTTTATGTATCAGTATTTTTTTTTAGTTTTATTTATTTTGAGAGAGACAGAGTCAGTGCAAGTAGGGGAGGGGCAGAGAAGGAGGGTGAGAGAGAGAATCCCAAGTAGTCTCTGCACTGCCAACGACACAGCCCAATGTGGGGTTCAAACCCACAAAGCCACATGATCACAACCTGAGCCGAAACCCAGTCGGACACTTAACCGACTGAGCCACCCAGGCGCCCCAGTGTCTTTTAAACCAGAGGAAAGGTGGTATTTGCCCAAATTCTGTTGAGAAGATGGAAGTTGTGAGAGCACACACCTGGAAAGGAGTAGAGTTCTGCATTTCTCTACTCTGCCATGCTTACAGGTCCAAAAAGTGACCTGCAGACCACATCCATGTAGGCCGGCCTTCCCAGCCCTCAGAAATGAAATCTTTCACCCCCCAAGGTTGTTAGCTACACGGGTACCGACAAATGTCCCGATCAATGAGGATCACTTAGTTGGAGAACATAATAAATTGGTTAGGTACACTTGATTTCAAGTGCTATTCTAAAATTTCGTATTATTTTTAACTTGCTTCCCTTTGCTGGAGTTAATCCTACATTCTTGTTAAGTTCTTACTAGTGTTTTAGTTATGAAAACCCCTTGGAAGGAATCGGAGGTTCATCTGGTTTGCATGTAATTCCTATGTATATCAAATACTACTTTGGAGAAACTGGCTTTCTGAAATACTGGCATTAAAGAACTAATTGTTGGCTTAATAACAAAGCTTTTCCTCTAGACGGTCCATTTAAAAAGAAAGCTGAATGCTTTCCTCTTCAAGGAATCTGTTAAACTACAGAAAAACCTAAATGAACCTTTGAAGTGTATAAGAAACACTTGTCAGGGTTGATAGTGTTACAGTGATGAAAGCATCATACAGGTGTTTTCACTAGCTGTGCTACAAAGTCCGATCAATTTCTGTTGCTACACTCCTCATCATTTAACAACCATGACCAAGGTACAGACATGAATGTGACTGTTCCAGCCATAGCCTGAACAGAAATTCATGGCCACTTTCCTTATCATGGTAGGCAGAAACTGTAAGTCCCTCAAATGGGCAGTTAGGTAATATTTGGTACTGTATCTCGGGATCTAGGATGTGAATATCCTGTATAACCCTGCCCAACAAATGAAAAACAGTGCCGGAAAGGCTGGCTCATGGATGAAAGGCATTGGTGGTCTAACCCTGGAGGAAGAAGGAGCCACTATTACTTGGTCCAGCTCATGGTTTCACGCTTTAGCTTCGGAGATTGCTCTGTAGAATCCCTCTCTTTTAACAATAAGGAAATGATTTGTTGAAGGAATAATGTTGACGAGGGCGACATTGGTACCGCTTTCATCTGCAATCCATTAACTAGTGCAGCATCGTGCCCTCCCTCCTTCGCCGAACACAAGCATGGGAAAGTTGGACACTGCCGGCTATAGAATAAACATTTATTTTTTCCTGAATGACCCAAAGTTCCCTTATTCCTGTGATGTCTAAAGGAGCTGCTGCCTTTTCATTGTAACGTGAGAGACATAATTTTCTTGCTGTTTTCCAAGGCTGTCAGATAAGAGACAAATTGCCTTTGATAAAACATGCTTTCAATTTTTCCCATGCAATAATTCAATTTTCATTTTCATAAGGGATTGTTTATTTTGATGGCTTGAATTGGTTGACTAGGATGTCAGCATCTAGTACTCATCAGTAAAGATTGTAGTCTGGGTTATAATTCAGGAGAGCATATGTTACTATGAAATTTATTATGTACAAATGCTTTTCTGTGTTTAATTCTTGAAAATCAGGAGTGACAACTCATTTGAGTAAATGATTTCTCTTGGCTCTGTTTCTCCCTAAAAGTCACTTGGAAACAAAGGCGATTTGTGCAAGTATTTACTGAAGAATTTGGGCAGTGCTGTTTATTAAAGAAAAATGGATTTGACTCCTAGTATCTCAACTCCTATAATTTCTTCTAGTAGTTCATGTTCCTCTTTTTAATTTCACTACTCTGTGTGTACACACTTACCTTTTTCTCTGGCCCTCTCAATACATAAAGCAGGTCTCAAAAGAGCTTTAATTAAAAAAAAAAAAAAAGGTAGTGTGTATATATATGTATGTGTGTGTGTCTATATATGTATATGTGTCTCTATATATACACACACAGAGACACATGTGTATATATATATACAGTAGAAAATTTGGATATCAAAAAAAGTAAATATTCATTAAATTCCATGTTTACTTCTTTGTCCTCATTGATCTCTCTCCTAATTAAGAGATTAACATCTGAAAACTTCTGTTAACTGTCTTAGCTTGCCTGTCCGATCATGTATTCACTGTGCGAATGCAGAGGAACCCAGCACCCGACTGCGATGCTGTGTATCCTTCCCCCAAGCCCTGCCTTAATTCCAGCTGATAGCTGAGCAAACAGTGAACTCCTACCACATGCCGGATACTGTGCTAAACACCAAAGACACACAAGTAATTAATGCATAGGTCTTAACTGGCAGATAGAGACAGATGTGTACTCACTGAGGATGTGGCTAACCTTGAATGGGCATCTGGGAGAGGTAAGCATTTCACATAGGTTATAGAGAGAAGAGTCTGCCTGCAGAGATCATTTGCGTGTTCCTGGTGTATTAAAGGTAATTGAAACTGGAAGTTGAATTATATTCCCCGAGAGAGTATAGAGAAGAGAAGTAAGCACAGGTCCAAAACTTGGAGACGTTTAATGGTTGGCAAGAGGAGGTGAGCTTGCAAAAGACCGAAAAGAGACAGAAGGAGTTAGGAAACCAGAAAACGTGGTATCCGGCGGGCCCAAGGAAAGAATGTTTCAAGATGGAGGAAGTAGTAATAAGGTCTGAAATATAATCATTAGGTTTAGCCACATGAATGTTCTCGATGACACTGATGAGAGCGGTTATGTGGTGAGGTGTTACCCAGAAACCAGACAGAAGTAAACGCAAAAGTGTTAGCAGTATCATTGAAGGCCTATCACGTTTTAACATGTTGATGTAATGATTTGGTGTAGGGTTCCGATGTTTCCGCTCTTTAAAATGTGAGCTCCTCATGTGCGTTGACTGTCTTGCCTCTGATAGCCCTAGTCCTAGTGCTGTACCTGTCCTGTAGAAAGTGTTCAGTAAATACTTGATGAATAAGTCATCTTTCCCTTACCTGCTTCTCCTGTGCTTTCTCTACCATTTCCTTTTCCTGCATTTGAGGGGCTGCTAGGCTTTACCAGTTCTTCTGCAACAGCTCTCCATGTCAGTTTGTGGCTGGTCGCAGATGAACTCTTGTTCCTCTAAGAAATTAAATCTTCAGCTAAGAATTAAATTACAACATACATAAAATCCCTCTCCTTCCACTCTGTGTATCTCCTTCTTCCCCTGTCTCCCCTCGCCCTCTGTGTGAGTGTATGTAACTCCTCCCTCCCTCTCAACTGCTCTTCGTCCCTCGGTATCCTTTGCCTTTTAAAAGAAAAATTTTTTTCGTGTTTATTTATTTCTGAGAGAGAGAGAGAGAGAATGTGAGCAGGGGAGGGGCAGAGAGAGAGGGAGACACAGAATCTGAAGCAGGCTCCAGGCTGTCAGCCCAGAGCCCGACGCGGGGCTTGAACCCAGGAGCCGTGAGATCATGACCTGAGCCGAAGTCGCAGGCTTAACCGACCGAGCCACCCAGGCGCCCCTCCTTTGCCTCTTTGTAAGTATTTATATTCCATCTTGACCCAGAACACGTAGAAGTAAGGAAGAATCTCTAATGACTACACTTGTCCCACGAAGAGATATTTGAAAGCTCCTTTGAGAACCACAATAGATTGACATGAAAACTGGAATAAAGAGTAAAGGGGCAAAATCACTTAGGTTCGATAAAAAGGCATAGATTATCAAATGATGAAGATGTGAGTCTGCCTACGTCCCCTTTGGTTAATGACGCCAAGAGAATATTCCCATTTCCTAACAGAAGTTAGGGAATGGGAATATTAGCTACTGTTTTCTTTGTCCCACCCATGATGATGTTTTAATCCTTAGACACCCATTAACTAAAAGGATTTGACTGAGCTTCTGTGTCTTGTGGTGCGGTCCCTCAGTGCAGAGCGCTGCCCGGCCGCTGAAGGATGAATCTGATTGAGTCAAGAAGGACCATCTATAATGGCACCCGCCTTTACCTTCTGTAATGCTCAGGGGAGGAGCAGCTTATCTTCAGGATGGCCAATTCTTTATGGTTAGTATCAGAAATGAGCCTATCAATCAGCCACATGAGACTTTTAAAGGGGCACCAGGGCCATAAACTTTATGAAAAAGGCCAAAGATGGCATTCAGCCCTCAAGCAGATACACACTTACCTTTAAACCCAGTTCGGGGCTGGAAGATTACATCTTCTTTTTAAAAAAAAAACAACAAAACAAAACAAAACAAAAAAACCCTTACGAAGTCAAGACCCCCACACTTATCGAGGCGTTTAGAAGCTAAGAGGTAAGAGATAGCAGTTGTCGGCTTGTCCAACAAATCTTCCCTCCTACAGCAGCACAAAGGACAGAAGAAGAATGGCAAAGAAAGAAATGGTAGAGAGGAAGGAAAGAAATTGGGCTGGGAGGGGAAGAAAAAAGAAGACTAGAGAGAGATGTTCCTGGAGTCTGTAAATACTTGCCTGTTTATGAGATGAACTCATTGAGGGGACTTGAAAAATCTCATTGATTTATTCACTGTAGGCAGAAGTTAGAGAAAATCTCATTTTCATGAGCTTCCCTTCCTATCACTCAGTTCCCTGGTGACACAGAAAGTAAACCTTTTCTAAGGGTTTTCCCAGACAGGTTGACATTTTGTTGAATTAACTGGCATATATTGTACCAAATTTATATGCTGCATCTTTCCACCCAAGCAAGGAATGATTTTACATTGAATAGGGTTTTTCGGGCACCGAGAGAACTCTGGAAACTTTCTAGGGTGATCTTGCTTCTGAAGTCTAGCTGTCTGCCTCAAAAATCTCCCCCATGTCTCACTGCCTCCCTGCCTGGATATAAATGGTGAGGGCATTCTAAATCTCAGCGGAATTACTCTCTGACACCCGAGATCGGTCCCCTGAGGTTCCCTGTGTGTGCACTGTCACAATGTTTTATCTGGTAGATATCAGGAACATCTGAAATATTTGGAAAAAGGTGTAAGGAGGGAATGTTAGATGAATGAAGCATCATATTGCTGGCACAGCTGGGTCTGTTTTGATCCCAGTGGCAAATATTCCATATGTAAATGCTGAGCCAAAAACGAACAGTCTGTGTTTTGGTGTGTCTATTTAAGAAGCATATGCTACCCAATGACTGATACGAATGACTCTGGGAGGCAGAGTTGTGTCCATAGTTTCCTAGGGCTGCTGGAATGAAGCTACGTGAAGTGGGTGGCTTAAACAACAAATGTATCCTCTCTCTGTTCTAGAGGCTAGAGGTCTGGAGTCAAGGTGTCTGTAGGCGGGGGGACGATGTGGGTAGAGTCTCTACCTTTCCTATCACCCTGCAGTTTCCCTTTCTGTCCTCACGTGGCTGCCATCTTATAAGACAACAATCCTATTCTTACTTCACTGTGATTTTAAGGTAATTATATCCGCAGTAATTCTATTTCCAAATAAGATCACATTCAGTGATTAACACTTTATCCCCCCCCCTTTTTTTTTGAGGGGCAGGGACATAATTTAATCTGTATCAGCGACAACGAGAGATGTTTGTTTGCAGTCTTAATCAAATACACTTTCCTAGGTGCTGTTTGAGTTATAGGAGGTGATCAATATAAGACCCCTTCCCTGCCCCGCAAAACCTCTAGGTACCTGGAAATAGCAGTATCACATTATTATTTAAAAAAAATTTTTTTTTAATTTACATCCAAATTAGCTAGCATACAGTACAACAGTGATTTCAGGAGGAGATTCCTTGGTGCCCCTTCCCCATTTAGCCCATCCCCCCTCCCACACCCCCTCTAGTAACCTTCTGTTTGTTTTCTATATTGAAGAGTCTCTTAAGTTTTTTCCTCCCTCCCTGTTTTTATATATTATTTTTGCTTCCCTTCCCTTATTTTCATCTGTTCTGTGTCTTAAAGTCCTCATATGAGTGAAGCCCTATGATAATTGTCTTTCTCTGACTAATTTCACTTAGCATAATCCCCTTCAGTTCCATCCACGTAGTTGCAAATGGCAAGATTTCATTCTTTTTGATTGCCAAGTAATACTCCATCGTGTGTGTGTGTGTGTGTATATATATGTGTGTGTGTGTGTGTGTGTGTGTGTGTATACACACACACACACACACACACACACATATGCACACCACATCTTTATCCATTCATCCATTTGGGCTCTTTCCATACTTTGGCTATTGTCGATAGTGCTGCTATAAACATTGGGGTGCGTGTGCCCCTTCAAAACAGCACACCTGTATCCCTTGGATAAATGCCTAGCAGTGCAGTTGCTGGGTCATTGGGTAGTTCTATTTTTCATTTTTTGAGGAACCTCCATATTGTTTTCCAGAGTGGCTGCACCAGTTTGCATTCCCACCAGCAGTGCAAAAGAGATCCTCTTTCTCCGCATCCTTGCCAACATCTGTTGCTGCCTGAGTTGTTAATGTTAGGCATTCTGACAGGTGTGAGGTGGTATCTCATTGAGGTTTTGGTTTGTATTTCCCTGATGATGAGTGATGTTGGGCATTTTTTTTCATGTGTCGGTTGGCCATCTGGATGTCTTCTTTGGAGAAGCGTCTATTCATGTCTTTTGCCCATTTCTTCACTGGATCATTTGTTTTTTGGGTGTTGAGTTTGATAAGGTCTTTATAGATTTTGGATACTACCCCTTTATCTGATATGTTGTTTGCAAATATCTTCTCCCATTCTGTCGGTTGCCTTTTAGTTTTGCTAATTGTTTGCTTCGCTGTGCAGCAGCTTTTAATTTTGATGAGGTCCCAATAGTTCATGTTTGCTTTTGTTTCCTTTGCCTCCGGATTCATGTTGAGTAAGAAGTTGCTGCGGCCAAGATCAAAGAGGTTTTTGCCTGCTTTCTCCTCGAGCATTTTGATGGCTTCCTGTCTTACATTTAGGTCCTTCATCCATTTTGAATTTATTTTTGTGTGTGGTGTAAGAAAGTGGTCCAGGTTCATTCTTCTGCATGTCACCGTCCTGTTTTCCCAGCACCACTTGCTGAAGAGACTGTCTTTATTCCAGTGGATATTCTTTCCTGCTTTGTCGAAGATTAGTTGGCCATACATTTGTGGGTCCATTTCTGCGTTCTCTATTGTGTTCCATTGATCTGAGTGTCTGTGTTTGTGCCATCACATTATTATTTTTTTAAGTTTATTTATTTTGAGAGAGAGAACGAAGGGGAGAGGGGAAGAGACGGAGGGAGACAGCAGATCTAAAGCAGGCTCTGTGCTGACAGCAGAGGGCCTAATGTGGGGCTTGAACCCATGAACCATGAGATCATGGCCTGAGCAGAAGTTCAGATGCTTAATCGACTGAGCCACCCAGGCACCCCAGCAGTATTCCATTATTAAATGGGTTTCAGATATATGCAAATTTTAGTAGTTATAATATACAACACACAAAGGGTACAAACAGTCGCTAATATTTATATAGTACAAAAGTATCTGCGGGGCGCAATTCTAAGTGGTTTACATTCACTTACTGTTCATGACGGTCTTGTGTGGTGAGTACAAATCAGGTCAAGCCCTTTTCTCAGGGAACTTCTATTCTCGCAGTTTGTTTTCTAGTCCCTGTGGGTCTGAGTGGTTTCATTGGTATGAGATAAAATGAACTTTGAGAGCCTTTCCTGCATGTCTAATGCACTGGTACTGTTGTCTCCATTTCTTTGTTGCTGTGCTTTTGGGGAGGTGCGGGCACCAGAGGGTTTTAGCATTTAAAACATAGGTGGAGGGGCACCTGGGGGGCTCAGTCTGTGAAGTGTCTGACTTCAGCTCAGCTTATAATCTCACAGACCATGACTTTGAGCCCCATGTCAGGCTCTGTGCTGACAGCTCAGACCCTGGAGCCTACTTCGTGTCTCTACCCCTCTCCTGCTCCCATTCTGTCTCTCTCAAAAATAAATAAACATTAAAAAATTTTTTAAAAAAAGAAAACATAGCTGGCATGGCTTTCACTGGAGATCTTCCTTTGCCTTGGGCTGCTGAGTTGACATTTACCAGACTGAACAGACCATGTTTGTTTGAGGTCTTGAGTGCCACTGACAGAAACGAGTACAAAATAGGGTCGCTAAAATAGAAGACGACCATCTGAAAGTAAGCTCCATGACCACTAGAGTTTCTCTGTTCACTGCCATTTCTGTAGTGACTAAAAGAGTAGCTGGCCCGTTAGAAGATGTTCACTAAATATCTGTGGAACGAATGGATGATGGTAATTAGCAGGCATTTCAGACCCAAAGCTTAAATCTTGCCACGGAAAACAGAGGGTGTTCCTGGCTTTTGGTAGTCACCAACAAAATGTCGGCTGTGAAATTGACATTGTATATTACGCCCCTTTGGATAACTGATTTGAAACTTTGCTGAAACAAAACCACGCTAGAAGTCCAGCAATATTTCTTTCCCAGACACCCCAGCCAACACTTAATAATCCAAATATTTGGTCTGACCTGAGTGGTTGGTTTGTATGGCATTCCTTCTTTAAACTCCCTCACACCAAAGAAGGAAAATGTGAACCGGAAGCTCCTTTGCAACCCTAGTTATTTCACTTCTCCTCCAGACCATAGGTTATTTTCTTTTTGATGGCAGTATAATCAGTTGCCTTCGAAGGCCGATAATGAATTATGAGATGCTGATGTCCGGCATGATTAAAAAGGTGAAAGGTGCAAATGGGAAAATATTTAGAGTAGAAACCAATCTTCCAGTACAAGGAGAGACTGTGCTGAAAATCACTTTGGAGCCTAAGGAGATGAGTAAATTCAATGGTGGGACATTTGGGTAAAAAGCCAAACAAAAACAAATTCTCAGAGCCGCTTGGGAGCTATCAACATGATGTCTCAAATCCTGTCGGAATCTGCCGTTTTCAGGATAGATCATGCCATGAGTAACATATACTATTTGGAGAACACAAGTGGAGAACAAGCTGTCTCTTACCTTGCCCTGGAAATGCTCTCCTTTTGAAAAATTCTTGTTACTGAGGTGTCTGGGTGGCTCAGCTGGTTTCGCGTTTGATTCTTGATTTCGGCTCGGGTCCTTGATGTCACGGTTCGTCGGTTTGAGCCCTGAGTCAAGGCCATGTGCTGACAGAGCAGCACCTGCTTGGTATTCTCTCTCTCCCTCCCTCTGCCCCTCCCCTGCTTGTGTGTGGGCACGCACGCTCTCACTCTCGGTCTCGCTCCCTCTCTCTCTCTCTCTCTCTCTCGCTCTCAATAAACTTAAAAAAAAAAAAATCTTGTTTCTGTGTTTACCTTTGCTGCTAGAAGGTTGCGTGATGCTTATGTGCCAAATGGCCCCTGTGGCGCTTCCCCAGTGCCCCCCTCCCATGGTACAGGTTACAAACTAAAATATGTTTAATTTTAAATTTTAGAAAAATCGCTTTTTGTTTTCATTGACACATTTTTAATCACACATCTGGCCAGTTTATTATATTACCTCAGAACTGCCGGTGGTTGGAGTTTGAGCCTAAAAACATCTGAAATAAGAAATAAGGAAAGATCCCATTCAGAAGTAATGAGCCCTTTGTGGGCAGCACATGTGAACTACCTCAGTGATAATGTTGTATAACATCCCGAGATTCCTATATTAACAGGATTATGGCTTTGCAGATGCAGAAAAAAAAATGGGGGCAAATATGATTTGGATGCCAAGATAATGATATAGGCACCTTCTTTTTTGCTTGAAGTTGAGCAAAGATACTACCTCTAGGAGCTAAGAGGGGGATTTCGTACTACACTGACCTATTTTTTCCCCTGCCATTTAAATACTGGCATTCCTTTCTCCCTAAAGAGTAGTAGGGACATCTCAGTGATTGAGGTTCTCCAGGACAAGAGGTCCAAAGCCAAATATCGGCAGGAACCGGGCGAGTGATAACCACGAGAGGAATGATTTGGGGGGAAATAAATAAGAGAATGCCAGAGTCCTAATGAAGCAGAGAATGTTTGTTCCTTATAAGGGGATAGGATTGATGTTACGTAAGAATGTGGCCCTGGGTTGCCAGGATGTGCTGACATTTCTCCCTGTCCTCTCTCTTTGTGTGTGTGTCATTCAAGTTTAAAATGCCATGCAGGACATTAGTTTGTGATCACTGCTTTACGATGTGTCCCAAGGTATCACCTCAGAACATTACTTCTAAAGGAAAGTGGACACCATTCAAAATAGGTTCCCTGGGCCTAACAGTTTGAAAAACAGTGGGTTAAACAGTTATTGGCTTTCTTGACTGCAGGGCTTCTCAGAACCTTAAATAAATTACTTACGGAGTAAACCTCCAAGAGGAAGTTCAGGGTACCAGTCATTTCCCAAACCCATCTGACCTTTGGACCCCCTTGCCGTGGATACTTCGTCCAAGTACTTTGAAAGACTATGCAGTAATTTACTTTGCAGTAAATAATGTGAGTGTAATTCCTGTAAGTGAAAATCCAAGGGGGACGGTAGATGTTGAAAACAAATAACCTTCTGAAAATAAAGATGCTTGTGAGTGACCTTGACAGGTTGGAAACCAGGATTTCAAGCTGTAGAGTACAAGGGGAAACCATTGTGATTGATGGATTGATTGAGTTATGTTGGTCATCAGCTACCTTGTGAATTGGACTTTCTTGTGATTATTGGAATGTTTGCATTTTAGAATTTTGAAATGAGAGTGTGAGTGGAGATAAGGGCTAATCTATTCTGCAGTATTTGATGAAATCTTGACTTCTGATGGTCATTCATTCAACGAGTATTTCTCATGTACCTACTAAGTGCCTGGCATTGTTGCTCTCACTGAGGAGAGTCTGGGATTTCATTACTGGCCTCACTAATGCCAGTTTTAACTTAAACCCAGGCATCAACTTAAAATGTGCGTTTTCAATTCAGAATTTATCATGATGGAAAATGGCTAACACAAAAAGGAATAGCGTTTCCTTTCCTTAAGAGTGTCGCTGACATTATGGAAATGAATAGCTTGTTTCACAGCCATTTACTGAGTCATAATATGACCTGACTCAGTTTGTAGTTACCTAGATAGCTACAAACAATACTGGCTTCCCCTTCAGATGCTGATAATCAGAATGATAGGAGGGTGTTCACTTTTGCCCGGACAATTCCTCGTGACAATTCTGCATACCACTTCCCTTTCCTGTTAATTCCGAAGAATTCTCCACTTCTGTGTTCATACTTTGTTCATTCTCTGTGTCATTCTGAACCTCTAAATACTTGTAAATATCGAAGCCCAAGTCACATGCCACATCTCTGTAGAGTCCTCTTTGATCCTTCCTACCAGAAGTTTTAAAGCCCACCATTCACATCTATAACTTTGTTATGTCTGTCAATATTTCTAACCTAAGGGAGAAAATAGTAATTCAATAATGTGTTCAGTAAATGTATATTAAGGTTCTGTTGTGTATTACTGTACTACTGACAATCGGAGATGAAGTGGACATCGAGGTAAATGAGATGATCGTCAGCCTGACACTTGTAACACAGTATGTATTTGAATAAGTCTTTCCTGTGCTTACTTGAAGCTATAGAACCACTGACTAAACGATGTGATCTCCTATCTGGAGTACAGTGGCCAAAAAGTTGACCAAGTATGGGCTAGATTTTTTTCCACATTCCTCAATCTTAGTTTTCTTTTTTTTATATTAAAAGATTTTTTGGTGTTTATTTATTTATTTATTTTGAGAGAGAGAGAGAGAGAGAGAGAGAGAAACAGTGCATGAGAAGGAGAAAGCCACAGAGGGAGACACAGAATCCAAAGCAGGCTCCAGGCTCCGAGCTCTCAGCACAGAGCCCGACGCGGGGCTCGAATCCATGAACCATGAGATCGTGACCTGAGTCGAAGTCAGATGCGTAACCTACTGAGCCACCCACGCGCCCCCTTAATCTTAGTTTTCACTGCTACAGTTTGAGAATGCTTTGGCAAAGAAAGATAATCTTCCTGGAAATCCTATGTCCATTCCATTGTGAAATGCTATCGACTCCCTCTCTTTATGTGCTCTAATTTCAATTTCATTTACAGGTTAAAACAAAAAACAAAAAAAACAACCTTCTCTGTTCTTAGCCATCCTGTGCAGAGACTATGTAAGACGCTGGTGTGGGTTTCTTCCAAGAATTCAGCAAGGGCCTGCCACTTGACGAGAAAATTACAACTCCATTAGAATGTGTCTACTTAGGTTTTGTCCTCAAGTTTGCTCAGCTTGTTTTCCCGCGCAGATCCAGCTCTGTTTTCCTCTCCTCTACCCCATCTTTCTCTGTTAATGAAAATTGTCCTTCAATCTCTGTTTATCCTTTGAGCCAACAAACCAGTTTCCGTGGCAGCATTATGGTTACAGCACACAGAAACCTTTTCTGTGCAGTAATTTAGCTGTCAGTCTGGAAGTGGTAAAGCCGGAGAAAGATGGATGCTGAGCCTGGGGCATGCCTGAGCAGATCCCGTCATGTCCCTACTTGGATGTGCACTTATTAAAGTAGAAAGGAAAAAAATGTCCACCCCAATTTCTCTGGGCCATGACTACATTATAGCCGGGAAAGTATTATTTTTACTGGAACTCTGCTAACTGCTAGGAACCCTCTTATGATCCATAGAGAGGATGGGGTAGAAGGTGGAGATCATTTAGCGAGAGAATTGTCCTCAAAAACAACTGGAACAGCAAACGGCTGTGACATTTGTGGCAGAATCCCTGCATGCAATATTATATCAGTGCAATGTTTTGGCATTATTTGGCAGGGCAGAGAAAGTATGAACCTGGGAGCTTCCTGTAAAAGAATAAGTCTGCAAAAGAAATAATTTCAGGTCCATCCACTGACTAATGACCATGAGCAATCAACAAATTGACAAATTAACTCTCCTGACACTTGGGTTTGTAGACCAACAAGTTGTTTGATTGTACCATTAGATGTCTGAGAGTGCTGGAAAACCCACAGTCAGCATCTGGTCATCAAAGTAAATTTTGAATGGTTAATTCAGAGTTTATTACATTGTATTCTCAACATACTTTTATTAGGAGGAATCCGTCTATTCAGGATTTAAGCCCTCACTTAAAGTAACGAGCCCCAAAATTGAATAGTGTCTACACAAACAATTTATTTTTAAATTGGGAGCATTATATATGCCTTATACATGTAATGGCAATTACTAGGGTTCTGTTGCTTATTTATTGATCTTAAACATTTTTTTTTAAGTTCATTTGTTTTGAGAGTGAGAGAGATCACAAGCAGGGGAGCGGCAGTGAGGGGCAAGGGTGGGGAGAGAGAGAGAATCCCAAGTAGGCTCCACGCTCTGCTCTGAGACTGACCCGGGCTCAATCTCTAAACCGTGAGATCATGACCTGAGCAGAAATCCAGTCTGACGCTGTACCGGCTAAGCCACCCAGGCACCCCTCTGTTTGTTTTAGACTTGAATTTGCCCACATTTAGTTTTCTTTTTTTGAGCCCCCAAGAAGACACCAGATACTACTCTGCCCTACTATGCACCAAGTATATTTTCCCTGGAATTCCTCTTTGCTGAAATTTTTCACGAATAAATGATCCCGCGCCCAAGAGGGTTTGAAAAGTTTTCTCTATGTTCCCGTTTTGAAGAGTCCCTCTGAGCATTTGCATATTAAAGATTTTGAAGAGGTCATGCAATAAATTAAATCTTTATGGTTTTGTTTTTATACAGCAGTGTTCCCAAAACCTACTAAGCCACTGAAGGCTTTATGTAGATAAAACATCTACCGTGTGGAAGAACAGAGAACCTCACTCTGCTCTGAGAAGGAAGCTATGTTATGAACCACAGTGCTTCTTGTGAGGCAGAGAGTCTGAGGGCGGGGTTTGTAAGAAAACTCTGGTCCAGTATGACGAGAGCTATCTATGGACACCATGATACCCAAAGCCATCAGATCTCCTCTTCTCCTAGTTGTTTAGATCTTTGTGTGAGAAAGAGCCACTTCTGTCCATCATTTCCTGTGTGTCATCTACAGTAAGCCATCTCTACCTTTGGCCCCGGGAAGAAATATGTCGGTCTTCCTCACGTGTTCCAACCCAATATTGATCATTAATACGCTCCTCAGAGGAAAATCTTTTGTTTCCTTCAACTGTCCCTTTTGAACCAAATGCAAGTGAGCAACGTTTTTAATATTTCTGTTGAGGTATATTGTGCACACAGTGGAATACACATATCTTACTTAGAGAAAGCAGTGAGTTTGACCGATGTGTACATGGATGTAAACAATGTCCTTATCAAGAAATGTTTCCATCCCTCCAGAGAGTTCTCTCAATTTGACCAAACCCCTCTTCTCCACGTTCCAAGTCCACCAGGGCCCTAGTTTCTGTTATCAGAAGTTAATTTTGTCTCTTCTAAAACTTTTTAAGACAAATCCACCATCTTGTCTCTGCCTTGGTATATAATGCTTTTTAGATTCATCCACATCGTAGAGTGTTTGGGTAGTTTGTTCCTTTTCGCTACTGAGGAATATTCCATTCTACGAATGTACGTCAATTTGGCCTTGCATGTGTGGGTTTCTTGCTGTCCTCTTTGTTCTGTAGATCATTGTGTCAATTTTTCTCTCATACATACCATTTTAATTACAATAGTTTTCTAATCTAGTTTGAAATCACAAATTGTGATGCCTTCAGCTTTTCTTTTTCTTTTTTTTTTTAATGTTTATTTTTGAGAGAGAGAGAGAGAGAGAGAGAGAGAGAAAGTGACAGCTGGCAAGGGGTAGAGAGAGAGGGAGACACAGAATCTGAAGCAAGGCAGCTCAGAGCCTCGCATGGGGCTCATGCTCATGAACCATGAGATCGCGACCTCAGCTGAAGTAGGACGATTAACCAACTAAGCCACCCAGTCGCCCCTTGAGCTTTTCTTTGTCAAGACTGCTTTTGATGCCTAAGTCCAATGTTTCTCTTTTTGATCTTGGAGAGATTTTGCATCTGCTTTCATCAGGCATGTTAGTCTGTCATTTTCTCCTGGAGTCCTTGTGCTATCAGGGTAACACTGGCCTTCCAGAATGAATTTGGAGTATTCCCCTCCTCTTCCATTTTTTGGAAGAGTTTGAGAAGGATTGATATTTCTTAGTTTTAAGTTTATTTATTTTGAAAGAGAGAGTGCATATGCAGGAGTGGAGGGAGGGGCAGAAAGAAAAGGAGAGAATTCCAAGCAAGGCTCTGTGCTGCCAGTGCAGGCCAACGTGGGGCTTGATCTTATGAACTGCAAGCTCATGAGCTGAGCCTTGATAGGTCAAGAGTCAGAACCTTTCCTGACTGAGTCATCCAGGAACCCCTGGTATTTTTCTTTAAATGTTTGGTAGAATTCCCTGAAGCTATCTGGTCCTGAAATTTCCTTTATTGGAAGGTTTTTCATTACTGATTCAGTTTTCATCGCTAACTGATCTGCTCAGGCTTTCTGTTTCTTCTTGATTCAGTCTTGGTCATTGTATAGTTGTAGGAATTCATCCATTTCTTCTATGGTATCCAGTTTGTTGGCAGGTAATTATTTCTAGAAGTCCCTTATGATTCTTTATAATTTGTGATACCAGTTGTAACATCTTCTCTTTTATTTTGAGTCTTCTTTTTTGCTTGGTGAGTCTAGCTGAAGGTTTATCCGTTTGGTCTTTTCAGGAAACCAGTGTAGTTTCACCAACCTTTTTGACTCTCTATTTCACGCATTTCCTCTCTAGTATTTGTTATTTCCTTCCTTGTACTAACTTCGGACTTAGTTTGTTCTTTTTTAGTTTGTTAAAGCGTGAAGTTAGGCAGTTTGAGACCTTTGTTTCTTAATATTGGTGGTTATCACCATGAACTTCTCTTTTAGAACTGCTTTTGCTGCGTCCCGTTAGATTCGGCATGTTGTCTTTTCATTTTCCTTTGTCCCAATGTGTATTTTTACTTTCCTTTGGACTTCTACTTTAATCCATTGATGAGTAGCGTGTTATTTAATCTGCACGTAGTTGTGAATTTTCCAGTTTTCTTCGTAACATTGATGTTTATTTTTTAAATACTATGTTAGGAAAGGATGCTTGATATGATTTTAATCTTCTTAAATTTACTGAGGCTTACCTTGCATCCTAAAATACAACGTATCCTGGAGAATGTTCCATGTATGCTTAAGAAGGATGTATATTCTCTTTTAGATTGAATGTCTCATAATCGCCTGTTAAGTCTATCTGGTCTAACGTGTCATTTCGGTCCAGTGTTTGCTTATTGATTTTCTGTCTGATGATCTATGCATTGTTGAAAGTGGGATATTAAAATCCCTCAGTATTATTGTATTGCTGTCTATTTCTCCCTTTACATCTGTAATATTTGCATTACGTACTTAGGTGCTTCTATGTAGGGTACCTAAATATTTTCAAATGCTTTATCCTTTTGTTGCATTGACCCTTTTCTTATTATATAATGACCCCCTTTGTCTTGTGTTACAATCTTTGTCTCAAAGTCTTTTTTGTCTGGTGTCAGTACAGCTACCCGAGCTTCTTTAATTTTCCATTAGCCTGGAATAACTTTTTCCATCTTTGTACTTTGTCTATGTGTATTCATAAAGCTGAGGCAAGTCTCTTGTTTGGTGGTGTTTCGTTGGGTCTTGTGGGTTTTTTGTTTTTTGTTTTATTTTTATGTTCTTATCTATTCAGCTACTCTGACTTTTGGTTGGGGAAGTTATTCCATTTACATGTAAAGTAAATATTGTTAAGTATGGGCTTGCTGCCATTTTGTTAATTGGTATTTGTTTTTGTTTTGTAAGTCCTTTGCTCCTTTCTTGCCCTCTTTGTGATCTGATGACTTTCTTCAGTGGTAGGCTTACTTCCTTTATCTTTTTTGTATCTGGCATAGGTTTTTGTTTTGTGGCTATTACTCTTGAGGCTTATATTAAACATCATACATTTGTAACAGTCTATTTTAAGTTAGCAACCTAAGTTCATATGCGTTCTAAGGCTGTCCATTTTTTACTATGTTCTCCCATGTTTAATGTTTTTGATATCACAGTTTGTCTTTTTATCTTATGTATCCATTAAGATATTATTACACTTACTTTTTACTAATTTTGCTTTTCAGCCTTCTTATAAGATTTATAAGACCTTAATCTATCACCATAAGAACACTGTATTATTCCGAATGAATTAAACTACATATTTACCTTTGCCAGTGAGATTTATCCTTTCATGTGTTTCCCTGTTAGTAGTTAATACCCTTTTGTTTCAGCTTCAGGAAATCCCTTTACCACTGCAAGGGCCTGCTAGTGATGCTGAACTCTGGTCAGGCTTTGCTTGTCTGGAAAGCTTTTTCCCTCTCCTTCCATTCAGAAGGGCTGTTTTACCAAAGACGGTATTCTTGTTCAGCGAGTTTTTTTTCTTTCATCACTTTGGATATATTGTGCCACTCCCTTCTGACCGGCAGTTTCTGCTGAAAATTCTGCTTAAGGTCTTATTGGTGTTTCCTTGGATGTCACAAGTTTGTTTATTTTGAGAGAGACAGCGCCAGCGGGGGAGGGGCAGAGAGAGAGGGAGAGAGAATCCCAAGCGGGCTCCACACTGTCAGTGCAGATCTCACAAACCATGAGATCATGACCTGAGCCGAGACCAAGAGTTCGACACTTAATGGACCGAGCCACCCAGGCGCCCCTTTTCTTTTTGCTTCTCATTGGACAGTGCTCTTTGGGTTGGCCAATCCTTTCTTCTGTTTCATCCAGTCTACTGTTGAACCCCTTCATGGAATATTTCGGTTCAATAGTTGTATGTTTAGCTCTGTGATTTCTGTTCAGTATTCTTTAACATTTTCTATCTCTGTTGAGATTCTCACTTTGTTCATGCATTGTTTTCCTGGCCTCAGTGACCACTTTATGACTGTTAGAATTCTCTATCAGATAAGTCACATATCTCCGTTTCATTAAAGTCTTTTTCTGAGGGTTTATCTTGCTCTTTTGTTTAGAATATATTTCTCTGTTTCTTCATTTTTCCTAGCTCTCTGTGCTGGTTTCCATATATTAGATTTAAAAAAAAGCCACCTCTCCAAGTCTTGAAAGAGTGTACTCGTGCAGGAGATACACCTTATTTTTCAATCCTGCCCTGGCCCTGACTCTTGGTCGTCTTTCAGACCTTTGTGATTGTCCAAGCAGCCTTCACTGTTCTTAGTGACTCCAAGTAGTTGAAGTTGTGCCAAGACCTGTCAGTGTCCCAAAGGGGAGGATCTCAGCCATCATCTAGAAGCAGGTTGATTGGAAGCTGACTCTCAGGCAGCAGCTTTCCATGTGGGCGTGAATAGCTCTTTGAGTGGGAGACTGGGAGATGAGCATTTCTGTTGGTGCTCTCTGCACTGAACTTTGGAGGAACAGTCAGTTAAAAAACTTTATTTTTTCCTACTATCCTGTGGAACTAGTGAACATAAGTGCCACTGGCTACGAGAGCCAGGCTATCAAGGGATGCGTCCCCTGGGCGGCAGCCGCAAAACCTGGGAGGCCCCAGAGATGTACATGAGCTCTTTCTCAGAAGATACTAGAAACCTGGACTGAGGCAGACGGAGAGCCTGAGGATAACATCTTCTAGCTTCTGTAGTCCCTGGAGAATATTGCAGTCAGACCCTAGATGTGTGTTAAGTTAGAAGCCTGCTCCTTGGATGAAACTTTTCAGAAAAACAAATTGGCCTCTTTCACTGAGAGACTGGGTTTTTTTCAGTCTGCTTCCTCTTGCTGGGTGGTTAGCCATGGTGAGTCCATGCAAGCCTTGAAGAACTGTCTCTTAATTCACTGTAGCCCTGTAGGTCTTCTGGACGCAAGCCCCATTGGCTTTCAGAGCTGGATGTTTTAGGATCCTGTCCCTCAGGTGGAAGTCTTAACAGTTGGGTCACCAGATAGAGGCTTCAAACCCCTAACTCCTTAGAAGCTGAGAGTTTTGAGTTCCCATTATACGTTGTATGTACAATGACATAGACCTGGAAGGGATGGGGTTTATGGAAAGGTTGTGTCTTGTACTCTCTTATCTGTTTTTGGGGGGGTTTTGTCCTGTTCGCCCAATGTATGAGTCACTCTGTTTCTGGAGCTTTTTCAGGGGGAGTTGTTTTGTATGTAGCTATAGATTTGGTTTGTGCAAGAGAGAAGGTAAGTTCAGGAGTCTCCCACATCTTCATCTTGAGTTGAAACCTCATGAATTTACTGTCTTTCATTATGAATTATCCCAAATAGTGCTCTTTGTTTTGAAGTTTACTTTGCTGATGTTTATATAGCCACAGCAGTTTAAAATACCTGTTTCTAAGATATATTTTCTTCAATATTTTTCTTTTAAATTCTATGTCTTTGTTTTTTTCATGTGTATGTAGTTTAGAGAGAGCGGGGGAGGGGCAGAGAGAAAGAGGAAAGGAATCTCAAGCAGACTCCTCACTGTCAGCAAGGAGCCAGATGCAGGGCTCGAACTCCTGAATCGTAAGATCATTACCTAAGCAGAAGTCAAGAGTCAGACATTTAACTGACTGAGCCACCCAGGCGCCCCATTTATGTCTTTATTTTTAAAATGTGTCACTAGTAAAGAACATAGGGGTGAGACTTGGGTTTTTTTAAATTAGTCAATGTAGGGCCGCCGGGGTGGCGCAGTCGGTTAAGTGTCGGACTTCAGCCAGGTCACGATCTCGCGGTCCGTGAGTTCGAGCCCCGCGTCAGGCTCTGGGCTGATGGCTCGGAGCCTGGAGCCTGTTTCCGATTCTGTGTCTCCCTCTCTCTCTGCCCCTCCCCCGTTCATACTCTGTCTCTCTCTGTCCCAAAAATAAAAAAAAATAAAAAATAAAACGTTGAAAAAAAATAAATTAGTCAATGTAATTATGATATGGTTGGATTTATGTATGGCATCTTGCTCTTTGTATTATATTTCTTCCATTTTGTCTTTGTAGTTATCTTCCTCCTCTCCTTCATTTTAGAGATAATTGGAGAGGGTTTTATTGTTTTTCTCCTCTATATGTTTATTAGCTATACTTCCTTTTGTCTATTTTTGTACTTGTTTTAGGGATTATAATACATATCTTTAATTTATGCTAGTCTACTTTTTTTGGTTTTTTTTTTGTTTTAAAGATGATTTGGTTTGAGAGAGTGTGTGAGTGGGGGAGGGGTAAAGACGGAGGGAGAGAGAATGCTCCATCATGTGAGCGCAGAGACCAATGCAGGGCTCAATCCCACAAACCACGAGATCATGACCTGAGCTGAGACCGAGTCAGTGGCTCAACTGACTGAGCCACAGAGGCACTGCCATGTCTGCTTCCGTTTAATGTTGTATCTCTCCAAGTGCAAGGTGAAAAATCTTCCAGACCTATTCATTCCCTCCTATCCTTTGTGCTACGGCTCTCATATCTTTTATGTATTATGTGCACACTCAAGCACAGTGCTGTTTTTTTCTTTAAGCAACCATTTGTCTTTTAATACATTAAGAAACAAAATATATTATTTATGTTAACCCACACGTTCATCTTTATAAGAACTCTATTTCTTCGTGTAAACTTAAATCTCTCTGTACATGACTTTGACCTGAGGAAATTTATATGACATTTATTATAATGCAAGTCCCCTGATGCAGAAGTCTTTAAACTTCTGACAATAGCCAAGTGTTTTTGTATCACCTTTGTGTTTGAGCCAAGTATTTTTACTGGATATAGAATTCTGGTTTGTAACGTGTCTAGTTGTGTTTTGTTTTCGTAACTGCAGAACTTAAAGATGTTCCACTGCCTTCTTGCCTGCAATGTTTCTAATCAACACAGTTCTTATTCTCACCACTGTTTCTCGGTATGTAATATGTCTGGTCCCTTGTGGCTTCTTTTCAGACTTCTCTATTTATCGTTTGTTTTCAGCATTTTTAATGAGTACTTAAGGTTTGTTTTTTGTTGGTTTGTAGCCATTGTGTGTGAGATTCATTAAGCTCCTGGAATCTTGATAGTTTTTAAAAAGCGTAGTGTTTTGTAATATGAAATATTATTGACCATTTTTGTTCAAATATATTTCTTCCACCCCAATCTGTCTCTTCTTTATTTTGAGGACTCTTGTTTCATGTATGATAAGCCATTTTATATTGTCTTATAGATTGCTAAGTCTCTATTTTTTTCTTTTAATCTCTGTGCGTCAGTTTTAGAAAAATTCTATTGGTCTTCAAGTTCACTGGTCTTTTCTTTTGCCATTCCTCGTGTGCTATTGATCTCATTCAGTGATTCCGCCCACCCCACCCCCCGCCTTTCAGACATTGTGTTTTTTGAATTCTGGAATTTCCAGAAAAAATGGAATTTCCATTTGGTTCTCTTACAGTTTGTATGACTCCGTTGTGATTTGTCACTTGTTCACTCATGATGTCCATCTTTTATTTAAGTCACTGAAAATATTCATGATAACTTTTAAAATCCTTATTTGCTAATTCTAACATCTACGTGATGTCTGTGTTTCTATATTCCACAGTTTAAGTGTTTACGGTCATCCCCCCCCCACCCTCACTTTTATGATCTATAACTTAATATATGCTAGGTGTGATGAGTGTTTTCTTGTTGGGGTTTTGGATTATCATCCTTTAAAGATGGCTTTGCTCTAGTAGGCTATTAAGTAGCTGGAGTTTTAGGCTGGTTTTTGTCTTTGTTGGGACAACTCTACTTACAGGCCTTCTAGAAGAGTCGCCACACTTCTCCAAGGCATGACCTTTATAACGTCCCACCTGGATACTCTGGATATTCAAGTGTCAAGCCGCTTTGAACCAAATTGAAATGTCTTCCAGTCCTCTGTGACCTTTGGAATCTTCATTCATCTCTCCCCTGCCAGTAGCTGTTCTCTGCCGGACCTTAGCAAGTTTCAACCTCAGGATGAAAACCATATTTGGCTAATGATTCAGTAATTAATCTTTCGACAGTATAGAGCAAACTATTCTAAAACAATTGTTTATAACTAGAGAAGTATTGGCATTTGGGAGGGACTTACAAAATACTATTCAAAAGGGGATGTGTAAGCTGTTCTTTGAGAATTCATCAGAAAATGAAAGGAGGAATTTTTTGTGGCTGTTTGCCCAGCTCTAATTACATTGTGTTTGTATTTTCCCCCTTAATATGTTCCCTTTTAATTTTTTTTAGTATTTCCAGATCTTTGGGTTTGTTTCTATTCTGAAAATGTATACTTATTTTAATCTACAATTTTAACTAGATCGTAAAGTTAATTTGAGTACATTTTTTAAAGGAACAATTGCTAGTATAGACCCCACCATAAATCAGTTTAATCTCCTAAATATCAGCATTTTCACCACCATTTCACTGTATGTGGCAGTACGCCGTTATGTAAGGATCCTGAAAAACACATCATTTGTATACTGTCGTTTCCGTAGAAAATTAGAAGGTAGAGTTTGCACTTCTTTTAGTTAAATAGGCTACAGATTATTAGGATCTGTCATTTTGAAGATGGCGTAAGGCGTGCATCGTCCCCAAAGCACAATACCAAGAGGTTATGATTCTAGATATGCCATCTGAAGTTCAAAAATACGAGACCATTTTATCAATTGGGATTTATTCTTTGGCAAGCAATAGTGTCATCTATTTTATGAAGCAAGGAAATAAAGGATTTCTTTAACGCATGTGGCCAACGCCACAGAAAACAGAATGATTATATATGCTACTAAGAAGCATGAGAAAATCATTCTCAGGTTAGCCTGTTTTCAGGTTGTGTTCTTTTTTAATAATGGGTCTACGCTTATCTGTCATGTCATGGGATGGAAAAAAATTTGAATAAATTGTTCCTTAACGATTTTTTTTAGATTTTCGTCCAAAGTATGTTTGGGGAGGTTATTGGTAATTATATTTTACTACTTTCCCATTTCTGCCTTCTCTGCTTCCCTCTTCTTTCCTTATTCTCTTCTTTTCCTTATTCTAGCACCTCCTCAGCCCCCTGCCAAATTTTCTCACACCCTTACCCACTTAGTTCATTTCCTTTTGTCCTGAACACAACACTGAAGAATAAACACCACCAAATTTAAAACATCTAATTTCGTAGTCTTGATCAGCGCCCTCCCAAATAATGAATTAGACACTCAGCTTCATCATCTTCTTTCCATCTTACAAAGTAAGATCAGAAAGAAATTCTTGACCTGGCCCCTCCATAATTGTCCAGATCCGTCTTGAGCCCATTTGCCTGGTCTCCATTCTGAATGATATGATGAAATAATCTAAAGTGAAAGTGTAGTCACTTGCATTGTCATTGCAATAATCAGGGTAGGCAAAACCTCTGTAATAAATAGAGTGAAATATATAATGCTCAAACCAAGAAGTTTATTTCTTGCTTATATAACAACCTACCATAGGTGTTGGTTGAGGTTGGAGGCAGCTCTCCTCTGGGTAGTTATTCAGGGAGGGACTTGGGCTCCTTCCATCTGTGGCTTTGCCTATCCCCTGTACCCTGTGAGTCAGCATGCTCAAGATCAAGATCAAGATGCTTACCCCATCCAGGGTTTTGGTAGAAGAGAAAAGAGAACAAAAGAGGGTCACTCAACTCCTAATGGTCTGGCCCCAGAAATGGCCCCATATCATACCCAATCTCATTATACTCTGGCCGTGGGAGTAATGAATTGTCATTAGGCCTGCATCATATGCCCACCACTTGTCCACTTCCTACCAGAAGAACACGAAACAGGCAGTCTTCAGGAAGAAACAGACCCGTTATTAAGACGGAGAAAGTGATGGTGGACAAGGTAACTTCAGATCTACATTTCCCTTCCATATTTGTATGCAATATCATTTGATTTTCACAACTTGCTAAGGTAAGATGAGTTGGGCAAGTGAGGACTTTTTTCCTCAGGAATGAAGATTTTGAATCAGTTTTGAGCGATTGATTATGGAAGATACATTTAGAAAATTGTTTATTCTAAATGTGAGGTTTTGCATAGTGGTTAAGAAGCCCTACTTCCCGGGTTCAAGGCCACGATCCACGACTTCTTTCTTGTGTCATTTCTTAATCATGCTGCCTCAGACAAGTTAGCCTCGTTGTGCATCAGTTTCTTCTACCAGAAAATGAAAGGATAATAGTCAGCACTTCATAGGCTTGTTCCGCAGAATAAATGAGGTAATACACAAAAATTGCTTTGAAGCTTATCTGGCACATAGTAAATGCTCAATGAATGTTACAATACTAATAATAGTTGTTACTAGAATCATTCACCCAATTACATGCATGTTTTACAGGTGTGAGCACTTTGGGGGCTCTGATAGAGAAAGCTCTTGACAAATGTTCAATCTCAGGGGAAAAAAAAAACACCTAGAAAACTCCAGCATTATTTATTTAATTTCATGCCTTCTGCACTTGCTTTGCCTCCTCATGGTATTTCTATTTGTTTTCACAGAAGTCAATATTTTCCTGTTTCTCCTTATGAAATAGATTTTTATGTGGGGCATGTAAACAGTATCTGAAACAAGTGAAATTAAATTCTCCCAAGTGCAGGATCAAAATAGAAAGAAAAGTATGAGCCCGAAACCATGCTTCACAGGAAGGTTGTAAAGGCCAGTAATTTCGCTTACAGAGAACCCAAAAAGAAATGTGTGTGTGTGTGGGGGGGGGGGGGGGGGTGTATGTTTGATAATTAGGGATGTCACTGTAGGGATCAAAGGCAAGGGGTCAAATTCCTATGGATAAAAACAGTATTGGGCTAAACTCCTTTTCATCCAAGGAAGAGTTTCATTTGGTTTTATATTAGCTTATTCATACTTCTC
Organism: Acinonyx jubatus; assembly: GCF_027475565.1. Classification (NCBI taxonomy): domain Eukaryota; kingdom Metazoa; phylum Chordata; class Mammalia; order Carnivora; family Felidae; genus Acinonyx; species Acinonyx jubatus. Next base: position 139,353,857 of record NC_069384.1, read on the forward strand.
CTTGCTGTTTTCTCAATCTATCCTCCAGCGACTTGATACACCATGTCTAATTCTTCATAAATCAGCTAAACTTTAGAGTGATATTGACAGGGGCTTGGCTGACTCCATTGTTTCCCGTCAAGAGTTTTATTCGGCTTCAAAACAATTTGCCGTGAACGCCCTTGTTTGCTTGCAACACTGGTCTTTGTTTGGACTGAAAACTTTGATTTATAACTGTATGTAATTGATGGCTGTGGGGTAGGGGGACTATAGCTCATGCTCCTCCTCTTTTAATCTAGCTTTGCCTAGAAATCCATGTAGTGGAGCATTCTCAAGGGAACCAGGCTGGGAAATTTTCCATATACCCAATGGGAGGCCATTAATCATGGTGAGGAGTGTGTTTGTGAAAGTAAAGAAAACAAAAGTCAGACCACCTCAAGATGGCTTATCAAAAGAATAGATGTTAAAGCTAATGTATTCATTGTGGGGTACTTATAGAGAAAAGCTGAGCAGTTTGGTGAACCAGATATATTTGCTATTCCAAAAGTGAAATTTGACATTAGGACTTCAAATTATTAATATTGAAAAGCCGCTCTGGAATCCCTAAGGAGTTGCTCAGTTGTTGACTGGGGAGATTTTGAAACCTCTTTTTAAATGGCACAAGTCTCTCTCTGTCTCTCTTTTTAAATGAAAAAAAAAAAAGAAAAGGAAAATACAGATTTTTTTTTTTGACAGCTGCATCACAATGTAGCTTGTAGAACCTGTCATTCTAGTATTTGCTATATTTAAGGCCCTGTTCTCTCCTCACCCTGCCCCTTTTAGGTTTGATTCACAAAGAGCCTGTGAAACTTTCTGAGGTGTACATTTCTTTAGAGTGCAAAGATTGATATGAAGATTCTGAAAGCAATTAGAGATTCTTCTCAAGGGTTGGAAAGAACTGTAAGCCGGTTGGATTTCTTTAGTATTCATCATGAAGATAACAGACTGGATCACTTATTTTTGGCTTATTTTGTTCCTTCATAAAATTATCTTGCCAGGTAAACACATTGCATGATATTTCAATAGCCTATTTAGGAAAAAAGCGATACGTGTATTTTTGCAAATGAATTATAATGACATCGTGAGAGTGATAACATCAGTAGATATGGCACATTTTAGGTGGTTTAGTTACAGAAGGTATTTGAGTGATGGAGAATGTAGCTCCAGGAGGGAGGCGCAAAGGAAGTAACAAAATCAAAGAGAGCTATAGGCACTAATGGGGACTGGATCCTATCCCACAAAAATATCCCAAATTATGACAAAAGCTATGTTGAAATACTGCTTAACATCAGGTCAGTTTCTTTACTAGCCAAACTTTTTATCATTGAAGTGGCATTTACCGTGGTCTGAGGCAACAATGTTGGAGGTTTTTTGTTGTTGGTGGTGGTGGTGGTGGTGGTTTTTTTCCATGCACCTATTGACAGAGGCATTATTTTTGTTTTGTTTTGCATTGTTTGCTTTCAGTGAGATTCAGCAATAGCAAGCCTCTCCTTGGCAGAGAAGCCAGGAATATTTTCCATTTATTTTTTCCTCTTTAAAGGAGTTTGAACTGATAAATAGTTCCCATGTGAAGGATGCTAAAGTCCAAATGGAAACAGTGCTTTTCATAGATTGTATTCCTTGTTAAATTAGAATCCTTTGAAATCAGGAAAAAGACCATTCCCAGATGTTGGTACCTTAGCACTCAGAGTCCCCACTTAATGACACAAGAATCAATGGGCCTTGGAGAACAGTTCCTTAACATTGACCTGATGTGGGATGTAACTTCAATCCAGGTCCACTGATGTGACTTATCAGAAGAATATTCATTAACCAAATGACAGAAAGCAGTAATTAAAATCCATAGTTAATCTGCATGAAAGCACAAAATAACACAGAGGTAGGACAACTTTGAAGAATTAAAAATCCATTTCCTGAAAGGGGCAAGAGACCAGCTTTGAGCTACCTTATCATCAGAAAGAACTTGGCGCTTTTGCATATCATCAGAAAGCCTTGCCCCAAATAACCTCCGTGTGGAGATGAGACACAAACCCTGAACTGTTTCTCATTAGTTCCTTCTGGAGAAAAAGGAGCGTTTGAGGAAAGACTCCAGTATGGGATACTTTTAAGCCTCTCCAAACTTCTGATATTTGTTCTTTGTTCTAACAGCTTTGCATTTCAAAACCAGTATTTGTTTTACACAAGTGTTCTAATCTTAGGAATTATTTCACTACCCATGTTTCATGTGTAACTTCCCTCCCTTACCAAAAAAAAAAAAAAAATCTCCTGTGACTGCACTCACCATCCCCTGTGCTCTTAAGAAGTTACAGCTTCAGAACAAAATAGGATTCTGGTCGTTTTCCATTGAACCACCTTCCCGTTGTCTGGTGCTGTCACATAATGTGGATGTTGTTGCCTTGGGGGACAAGATTTTTTATTAGACTTTCAGGATATAGCCTCTTAATAGACAGTCGATGAATCTCCTCTCACTTCCTGGATAAACAGTTCAGATTAGACAAAAATAAAATAAAATATTCATGGGACTAAAGAGACAAAAATGCCCCCAAATAAAGTATAATGTTTTAACCCTCAGTAGAGAAGACTCTTAGAAACAGCCAGTGTGCACTTAAATACATAATTGCTGTATGGTGTATCGTAACGGGCATCTCCTGTTCAAACTCACACTCCATTTTTCATGTGGGGGAAGAGATGGTTTCCTTCAAAAAATGTTTAAGATAATCCAGGATCTCAAAAGTACTAGATACATATTATTAAAATAAAATATGAAGGCAATTGGCTGTGTTCCAGAAAGGCTGAACTCTGTTAAAGAACATAATGAACAGTCATAGCTTCGCGTGCAATTATTTAATTGGGGAATAGATTTTTCTATCACTGTCCCTGGCAGTAGCAGCCATTTGATCCTGAAGCTTGGATTAAATGTTTCATCAGTAGTGCCTATTTAAGGATCTTTATGGAACAACAAGTCAGTCCCCTGGGCAAGCCCATGTCAACTGCAATAAAGAGATCTGCACAAGTGAGGGAGAGGTATTTTTTTTTTACAACATGTACAGAGAATTGAACGTGCACTGGGTTATCTGGATGCTTTCTGAGGTTTGAGGGCGCACAGTCTCCCGATGGCAAAGGTTGGAAGCTGACCTCAGTTTGTCCATGGGATTTTATGATTTCCTCAGGAACATGATTTCTCAAGCTACCACCCTCTTTCTAAGCACAGGTGAGTCCTTGCAAACAGGAAAATGGCACAGAAACTGTGACTTGCCTTTCTTTTTTAGGAAATAGCTGCTTTTGAACCTTAAGCTGGACGGCTGATTGCTTTATGCCTTCTGCAAAGGGTAGATGTAAATTTTATAGACTTGACAATGATCTTTTAGTTGGGTTAGGTTTTTTTCCCCACTTACTCTCTGAGTGATCATAGACCTAAGTGCACACGGATGTAGGACTAGATTATTTGTGGAGTGGGCACTAAAAGGCATTTGTTACATTAAAACAGCTGAATACATTTAAAAGCATTCCGAAAATTAAAATCTGAACATCTGCATACTTTTAAGAAGGCAAAAAAATGTAATGTGTTGTCGCTACTGTGAATAACCATGTAAAAGGGTTTAATTTGGGGTTTATTTTTCCCTCTTGATGTTGTGATCGTATTTTTTAGTCTGCATAGTCTGGAAGTTATCTCGAAATTGATAAAAATGCATCCTGCGACATGGTTGAATCCGAAGATGTTGCGTGGAGATTTATTTTCAGGATCTGGGGATGTGTTTGGGCACGCTGTTTCACTCAAATTAAGAAACCAATTGCAGCACAATGTTCTTTTATAGACTTCTAGTATTTGGATAATTGAATGGCTATGCTCTGTCTCACTCTAGCTTAAGAGGCATCTTTCCGAGATCGGGGGGGAAAAGTGGAAACGAGGGCTTTTACAGCCAGGCTCTAGGAATCTGCTGACGAGGCACTTAGGAGAGACAAGGCGGTCCTGTCGGTTGCTTAGAAAAGTTCACAAAATCTTTCCCATCTGTTAAGTGACGGGGAGAAAAGTATGCGACCCAAAAGGTTGCAAAGGATTGTGATGTTAGAGCCTTTTCGAGAACAAGACAAATACTCCAAGTGCCCTTTTCCCTCAGTTTCATGTAGGAATTTTTGTGTGTTCATTTGTTTGCCCAACATCTTTGAAAAAGAAAAAAAAAAATGAGGTTCTGTCCTGAATAAAGCATCTCTCAATTTGTAGGCGGGCATTCCTCCGGAATTTAGAAAAAGTTGAAATAGAAACTAGTGTCTCTCACTTTAATTTTTGCTGCTGCTTCTAATACCCTCTTTCCCAGTGGAGAAGAGAGGTGGGCTGGACTGGCCTGCCCTCTCCCCACACCACGGAAGGAAATTGTCATCTGGGACTCAAATTATGTCCTGGCTCCTTTCTTTTTCTTTTCTTTTCTTTTTTTTTTTTCCCCAGGAAATGTAAAGATAGCATTTACATTTGTGCCGAAACTTTGTGAACACCTTATTTATGATAAAATCTGTCTCTGAGAGGCATGTCGTCCTGCTCGGTTATTGCTGTTGGCTGTCCGAACAGTACTCCACCGAATACATTCCCAGACAATAATGTCACCTACTGTGTGAGTTCTAGGTGTGAGGGGAGGATGTGGTACGCAAGCCTCATTTTTCCTTGTGTCCTTAGTCCCTAATAGTAACTTAGGGAGGGGCCTGAGCCTACAGCTCAGAACAACTAAGGTGTTGCTCAGAGCATCCCAGGCGAGTGGGACCAGGGAGATTTTCAGTTACAGTGGTCTAGCTGCCACATTCACGTATATGGCGTCCGTCCTCACATCATGCACAAGTGTTGCTCGCGATGGTGTTGACCGTGGATTAATCTCATTTTTCCGTGGCCCCCTGCTCTGATGCCCATGGTGAGCCAGAACTCTCCTGCTCATTGTGGACGTGTAGTTCTTCATGACTTTTGCTACCATTTCCACCGGAAGATGACCTTCTACTTGTTTCAGTTTTAGTTGTGTGATCCAGGACTACTTAGAAATCTGTTTGCCTTTTGTATAGTGTCTGGGTTGGGTTGGATTTATGTTTGTGTGTACCTTAGTTTTTATCGACGAAGGTAAGGGGTGCTTCTCCGCAGGACCCCCTTTGGAGCCTGGAGTTTGTAAATCATCACCACCGTGTTCTCCAGAATAAAATACAGGATTCTGGGGCGTGTGGGTGGCTCGGTCAGTTGAGCACCCCACTCTTGATGGCTCAGGATCATGATTTCACTGTTTGTGGGATCGAGCCCCACATTGGGTTCTGCACTGGCAGTACGGAGCCTACTTAGGATTCTCTCTCCTTATCTCCCTCTATCTGTCTCTCAAAGTAAATGAATAAGCACTAAAAAAAAAAAAAAAAAAAATACAGGATTCCTCCTATGACTAGCATTATTCTGGGATTGAAGTATCTTTCGAGCACCTTCCCGTTAGCTAACGCGTGATGAATCATCCATATGCTTTCACTTACCACGTGCCTACCGCGTGCCTCTGTGAGAGTGCAGAGGTGTTCGGGACAATTATTCTCAAACGCTAGTATGCGTTCAAATTCCTCGGGGGTCTTGTTAAAATGGAGATTCTGATGCACAAAGTCTGAAGAGTGGCCTGAGGTTCTTTAGTCCTGGAAAGTACCCAAATGAAGTCAATGCTTCTGGTCTGTGGGTATTAAGGGTGTAAGATACCCTCCATGGACTTATACCATGCCAGGATTTATGAGATCTTGCACAAATAACTGAGGACCAGTTATGAGGAAGGAGACATTTAGCTAATGTTGGTCACCTATTGCTTGTAAGTCACGTGCTATGCTAAGTGATAATGGTGTGAACCCCGATATTTTTGGTACCCTCTGTCTGGTTTGAGAGGCAGGCATATAAACCACTAATTTCGTTAGACTGTGACAGATAGAGCTCAGTGGCAAGATGGCAGTGGAGCCGAGGGGAGGGAGAAGCTCTGCGTGTGGGGGTCAAGGAAGCATCACAGAAGTGACTTTGTTCATCTGAGTCTGGAAGGGTAAGAGGTTTCCAAACTGATGATGTAGGAAAGTGCCTGTTCAACAATATAGAGGCACAGTGCAGCATGCAGTGTTTGAAGGAGCTCACAATTCCTGGGGCAAGGGCTGCGTGTATAAGGAGATGCATGTGTCAGGAAATGGAGTTCATTAAAAAAAAAAAAAAAAAAAACATCAGGGGTGCCTGGGTGGCTCAGTCAGTTAAGCGTCCGACTTCAGCTCAGCTTGTGATGTCGTGGTTTGTGAGTTTGAGCCCCACGTTGGGCTCTTTGTTGACAGCCTAGAGCCTGGAGCCTGCTTTGGGTTCTGTGTCTACCTCTCTCTCTGCTCCTCCCCTGTTCATGCTCTGTCTGTCTGTCTGTCTCTCTCTCTCAAAAGTAAATAAATATTAAAAAAAAAAAAAAAGCATGTGCTAGCCATCTCACATTTATTAGTCCTTGTCTTACAACAAATCTGAAAGAAAGTACTATTATTCCCATTTTGTAGGTAAAGAAACTGAGGTTCAGGGAAATTACGGAATTCTTGGGCAGATGTAGAGTTTGTCAGAGGCTGGGCTGGATTTCAGCCCCTAATCTCAGCAACATCAAAGCCCTGGCTACTTTCTCTTTGCCAAGCTGGGGGAAGTCGGCAGAGGCCACACCACAACAAGCCTTATAAACTGCATTACGGAGGTTAAACTGGACCCCATGAACAGTGGGAAACCTTGGAAGACTTTTAAATAGCTAGCATTTGGATTGTCGAAGTATTCAATCATCCTGGGTAGGAGTAATTTTAAAGGAAGCCTTATGGAAATAGATGAGAAATTGATTACTGTTAAGCACCCAAAATTGTCAGCCCATGGGTGCTCTAGGAAAACATGAACCTCATGAAATTTAAGGAGCTTCAATCTAGTCCACAAGAACTTGTGTATACGAAACAAAAGACCAGCTACAAGCTCCGAAGCTACCTCCAAATTCAGACTGACCACCGGCATATAGGATACCCGAAGAGCAAACCATCTTGTAACTGGGTACTGGCCAGAAGCAGGAGGTGGAGCTCCGTAATTCTAAGGATGCTGCTGCCTCGAGACCCAGCCACTGAGTTATTTAAACTGAGTTGAATCTTCCCACACCCATAATTGTCTGTTGTCCACTTAAGTGAGGTCTATCTGATGCTATTTTTCAGCCTTTCCCCTGTTAATCACTAACCTCTGTTTGAAAGTCTTCCCAAGGCAAGGGCTTCTCTGTATCAAGCGACGATGGCATGTGTAATATATACACCCATCACATATGCCCTAAGAGTCCTTTCCGGAGCACGGACAAATAGCAAAATTGCTCTGGAGGAACCCCATGAGGAAGGTAACGACATCCTGGTTTTACAAAGGAGGAAAGTGCGACACCGGACAATTAAATTCACTCGCTCAGTCACAGAGCTAGTCGGAAGCTGGGTGCCAACCCAGGTCTTCGTGCAGCAAAGCCTTTATATCTCACCCAGGGCAGCTCTACCTCCCTTGCTACCCCTTACGTCTATAGGCTCCTTCCTAATGTTCAAAACCATTTTACTCATTTGATGTATTTTTCTTGCTGCTGCTGCTTCAGAGGCAAGTAAAAGGATAGTCCCCTTGTTTGACAGATGAGAAAGAGACTAGGTAAATAGGATTGTCCCAAGGTGACAGTTTATAAGGACTGTTCCTTCTCTTTCTGGCTTCTTATCTAATGCTCTTTCTCTTTATCTCCAGGCCTCCTCCCAAGGTTCAGTGGTTCTTAAATTTGGCTATATTTGGTGATCACCTGGAGATCTTTGAAAACGCAGATGCCTGGCTTTGAAAACAGCCAATGCCTGCACACACATTCTGATTCACTTGGTATATGATGTATCAGGGTTGTCAGAGTTGTCTTGGAGATTCTGAGACGCAGCAGAGTTTGGGAACCACTGCCTTATCTTTTGAGGTAGTGGGTGTGGGATTGGTTTAGAGCAGCGATTTTGAAAGCACGGTTCCTGGACCGGCAGCATCAGTATCACTTGGGAACTTACTAGAAATGCAAATTTTTGGATTTCACCCCAGACCTATGCATCAGAAACTCGGAGGGTGGAGCCCAGAAATCTGTGTTTTAAACAAGTTTGCCAAGCGACTCTGCTACAAGCCAACCCCCTTGGCCATACTTCCTCCCCACAGGTTTATGGTGTGGAACATGGTGACCAGCTGTCTGCTAGTTTTACTGAGGCCAGAGCCCAGGGGAAATATATTTAAGCCCAAATGACAGTACAAGGCCTTCAGATTTGTATTAAAGATGGGTATCCCGGTAGTGTAGGTTGCCAACTGCAGGAATAAAAAGCTGAGGGAGGATTCTGGAATCTTTCTGGGGGTGGCCAGAGCAATGCACCATCAAAAAGCAAAAAAAAAAAAAAGGAAAAGGAAGCAATGGGCCTCTGGAGAAAAAAGAAAGCATCTGACTTTACTTTTGTCATTTACAGCCCTTCCTTCCTGCACTTTGAAGTTAATGGTGATGTCTTCTTAACTGGCACCTCTTGTTTTCTCCTGAAAATCTCAATGCGGTTCGAGTCTCCGTCTTCCCAGTAGTTCCGAGGCAGAGGGCAGGCATGTATTGCCTGAGAAGTGAAGGGCTGAATTATGGATGGCAAAGTGACTTTTCCTCTGCCTCTTTCCTATTCCTGGGCCACTAATTGGCATCATTTCCCCGCTACCGCAATTTTTTTTTTCAACATTATAATTTTAAGTAATGCAGTATATTAGCCAATTTCCCTAATGCCCTCTGTTACATGTTCATTCAATGTGGCTGGTTTTTGTCATGTTTTTCCAAGTATTTCCACTGGAGTTCCCTCAGTAGCTGCCTGGGTTGGGTTAGAGGGACTCTTAGGACAATGGTTTGTGAAAGAATTAAGGATTTAGCATATTGAAGTGGGGAAGGTGTTAGTGGGTTATCATTGTTCAAACTGAGAATTTGTAAGACCCTCCCCTGGGGGGGTGGGGAAAGGGAAGTATTTATGCTAGGCTGGATACCGCTGTAGAGACTGTGGGAAGAGTTGGGAGACATTGCATCTAAATTAGTAAATTTAATACAGATTCAAGAAACTCAAGCTGGTTGACCTTAGTCATTAGTCACCAATCTTAAAATGCTTTATAATATATGCAAAATATTCCTGTCTAACTTAGTAAATTTTTCATTATTTTTAGTTGTACCTATTTCGACCAATAACTGACTTTGGGTTTTGACTCTGGCATCGTTTGACTTCCTCTGTTTTCATCATGCAGTGAGGGACCTGTGTTTAAAATGTGAAAATGCTACGAAAAGGGAGCAAAGACGAGCGGGGAAAAGGGCAGCCTAGCCTCTCTTACCTGGGCGAGGTGGGTGTTTCACCTCCTAGTATCTCAAGATGATTAATCTGGGGGTGGACCCTGCATATTAATCATCTGTCAGCTGAGGCTCCTGGGAAGACTAATCTATTCATAGACCAAACCTTGTCAAAAGAGAATAGGCCCCTCAGTAGACAAATGGTGAGTATTTCATCCGCCAAGAAGTGGTATGGGATATGAAATGATGTTTCATTTTAAGCTACCTGAAACCTCTCGAATAGAGGCTTCCCCAGCCTGAGGGATTGTGTAAGGAGGGACAGACAAACCTTTATTAATAGCCTTCAAGAATGAAATAAGCATCTCAGACATCCTGGCAACACGTTGCTTCGTGAGTTACTTCTTCTAGGTCTTTGTAGTGATTGAGCTGAGAAAGGGTGCGAGTGATTTGAAAGGTAGAGGAAGAGCAAACGGCGACAGTGCAGTGAAGATTCATGATGCCATTTTGGTACCGGAACTCAAAGACCCACTGGAACAAGAGGGTACGTGGCCTGATAGACCGATAGACAGTGCACTGAAACTCTGCAGGACATAAACCAAAGCATTTGGAGACCACGCCCAACAATTTAAAGCAGAGAAACTGAAAGAACAGCTAAAAAGGAAAGAACAAGAAACATACGTTAAAAAAGAAATCTAACCAAAGCATATCCCCAGGTGCTAAAAAAGAGTAACGTAAAACATTTGGGGTTTTACTTGAATGTTTTTATAACATAATCTTAGGACTTCATCAGGGGAGAGGAGGGAAATCGATTTCACTAAAATTGCATAGGAAAATGTCCGCAATTGAAATACTTTCCAACACGGTAATGACAAACAAGCTACTTCGCGGGGGACAGCGTCCACAGTAAAGTGACAATAGACTCCTGGGCATCATCCCATCCAGGTCCCAATGCTACTTGTGCTCCCCTACTCACTACCCTCACCTCTGTAGTCTCAGTGTCGCATCTATGTTCCAGGTCATAGTTGATTCCCCTTTTAGGGAATATCATTTTTTTTATTCTCATCCAAATCTCACCCCTATTTATGAATTTGGAAATGCACCTCATGAGTCCTGAGCAGTAGCACAAACATTGGGCTGGTCTCCAAGAGATGAAACGACACTTCCTACCCTTGAGTTGCTCATTGTGCTTTGGAGATTCAGACACGGAAATAACCAGTCTGTGGTACCATGTGATAAGCACTGTCAATTTTTGTTTGTTGGTTTTACTTTTAATAAGTATCCCATAAATGGAGTGGCTGGGTGGCTCAGTCAGTTAAGCATCCAACTTCGGCTCAAGTCATGATCTCAACAGTTTGTGGGTTCGAGCCCCGCGTTGGGCTCTGTGCTGACAGCTCAGAGCCTGGAGCCTGTTTCACATTCTGTGTCTCCCTCGCTCTCTGCCCCTCCCTGGCTCATTCTCTCCCTCCCTCCCTCCCTCCCTCTCTCTCTCTCTCAAAAGTAAACATTAAGAAAAAAAATTTTTAATAAGTATAATTTAAATGCAGAGGGGCTCCTGGGTGGCTTAGTGGGTCACGCATCCAACTTCAGCTCAGGTCATAATCTCATCACTCATGAGTTCGAGCCCTGCGTCGGCCTCTGTGCTGACAGTTCCAAGCCTGGAGCCTGCTTCGGATTCTGTGTCTCCCTCTCTCTCAGGTTCTGTCTCCCTCCCCCACTCATTCTCTGTCTCTCTCTCTCAAAAATAAATTTTAAAATGTAAATGCAGAAAAGATTGTGCATAGGACTGTGGGTTTTCACCAGGTGCAAGGAACCACTGTAGAGGGACCTCCGAGCGTGCCCAAGCATTCTGCGGTGGCTTCCCACTGGGGATAAAGCTGGAAGTGAGACCTGAAGAGTGAGTAGTTACAGGCAGGTAAGGGTAGGTAGGGGAAGAAAGGGTGGGTATTCCAGGTGAGGAATTCTTCCAGCTCACCTCCTCTGGAAAGATTTCTCTCACTGACCAAGATCTTATAATTGTAGCAGTCCAGTTAGAAATCCGAGACCTTCTAACATGCAGCACCTCCTAGGCTTGTTTTTCTCCATGTTTGTCTTATTTACCTACTAGATGAAGTTAGGGATGCAGGATGAGGTAAGAGTATTCTTACCTGTGTAACCTTAGGTAAAGGATTCTACCTAGTACAGGTTCAGTTTCTTCCTCATCAAAGGTTGTTGGGAAAAGATGAACCTAGGTCAGGATTGGCAGACCATTTATATGGGCCAAATCCAGCCTGCAAATTCTTTTCATGAAGAAAGTTTTATTGGGACACAGCCATGGTCATGTATTGGCATGTTGTGTGTGGCTGCTTTTGTGCCACAATGGAAAAGTTGACTAGTTGGGACAGAGACTATGTGGCCCACAAAGCTTAAAACATTTACTATCTTGTCCATTGCAAAAAAAGTTTGCCGACCACTGACCTGTGCTTCTTTGTCAGCATATGCTTGTTTGGGTGGTGATGGTTAGTTAGGGGTGAATCTAATTTGTAATGCTTCCTTTTTAAATTGCATCCTCCCCGACACCAATGCCCTACCCCCGCATCCAACTTAAATTATAAGTACTCTTCATTTTACTAGGCTTCGCGTTTAAGGGATTTTTAGAAATGTTTTCCTCTAAGATAGTTGAGAGACTGCAACCCTGTGGTACAACTGCTTTGAGCGGCTAGCATGTCAGTCCCATGAAAGAGGAATGTGGGGCCATTCGCTGCTGGAACCCCAAAGTATGGCTATGTGTCCAACACAGAGAGGGCGTGTAAGAATGACTCTGTGGGGGTGAAGTGATGAAGCAGTCACGACTGGAGCTGGTGAGTATAAAAAGAAAGATGGTGAGGCGCCTGGGTGGTTCAGTCGCTTAAGTATCTAGCTCTTGCTTCCAGCTCAGGTCATGATCTCATGGGTTGTGAGATCGAGCCCCATGTCAGGCTTCTCCTGACAGCAAGGGGCCTGCTTGGGATTCTCTCTGCCCCCTTCCCTGCTCGCACTCATGCTCTCTCTCTCTCAAAATAAGTAAACTTAAAAGAAAAGAGAGATGGTAGCAGAACAGGGAGGAACTGGGCCTTAAAGTGAGTTCACCTGTTAGGCACCCCAAGAAAGATTGCCCCTACCCTGCTCGGTTTTTCTGTTCCCTTGACCAAGGTCCAATGTTGCATGTCCACCCTTGTTTCAGAAGAAACAGTGGCAGACAGTGGGGTTGTTTTTGGTTTTTTTTGTTTTGTTTTGGTTTTTTATTTTTATTTTTTTTTTCAACGTTTATTTATTTTTTGGGACAGAGAGAGACAGAGCATGAACGGGGGAGGGGCAGAGAGAGAGGGAGACACAGAATCGGAAACAGGCTCCAGGCTCTGAGCCATCCGCCCAGAGCCCGACGCGGGGCTCGAACTCCCGGACCGTGAGATCGTGACCTGGCTGAAGTCGGACGCTTAACCGACTGCGCCACCCAGGCGCCCCATGTTTTTGTTTTTTTAATGGGGCATTGGGTAAAGAGGAGGTCTAGATTGCCAGAACGAGCGTCGCAAGGAAAAAAGTACTACTACGACAGAGTAAGAACATGCTGCATGAAGCATTTCATTTATAGTGTCTTAGAAAAGAAAAAAAAAAAACTTACCAGGGAAAAAGTTCATCTGAAAAATGCCAAGATTAAGATGCGTATGTATCATTGAATCAAATTACTTCTTCTAAGATATTATTACACTATTAACATTTTTCCATTACTGTCAATTTTCCTCTAACGTTTTCATGAGTGTTTTCAGAATTAAAACACACACACGGGCATACACACGCGCACAAAGGCTTTCATTATGCAGTGGATGATGACTAAACATCTGTGATGAGGTTTTATTGATCGAAGTCTGTCCACGGAAGGCACACTCCCTTTTGGCCGTTGCTGTCTATGGTTCATTTCTCCGGTGATTGGTGATCATGGTGTATCTCAGAACTACTTCAGGACAGCTGACCATACCTCCCCCTTCCATCGACTCTGGCCCTTTTTTTTTTTTTTTTTTTTTAATGTTTATTGATTTTTGAGAGACAAAACAGAGTGTGAGCTGTCCGCCCAGTGCCCGACGCGGGGCTCGAACTCACGGACCGCGAGATCATGACCTGAGCCGAAGTGGGACGCTCCACCCACCGAGCCACCCAGGCGCCCAGACTCTTGCCATTTTTTAACGTAGTCCCCTCGGTCAGATAGGCAGGAAAGCCGCAGAAACCCATTACAGGCTGTTAGCAAACACTTTTCCTAATGGACCACCTTGGCTTCTTGGCCTTTGGTTTTCATCCAGTTTAAAATATTGTCTCCTGGTTTTACCCAGCCTTTTCTCTACTAAACAGGAGTAGTACCTGCTTTGTCTTTTCCACCCCCCCCCAAAACCTCTGGCTTACCATTCTAGGGGATGGAAGCTGACAGAAAGTGTTCATTCGTTCACTCATTCCTCCATCAAAGGATTACTGAATATGTACTGTATTCTAGAGAAGATACTGGGATTAGAAACAGACGTAATTTCTGTTTTGTTTTGTTTTACAACATTTACTTTTGGGGGGGGTGGAAAACAAACCAACAATAATTGAATAAATAGCAAGCAAAGGAAATAAATGATCGTAAATAATATGTGGAAAATTTAAACATGACGGTACTTGATTGGAGGAACGAAGCTGGGTGCCATTAAAGCTGTGATCTACATAAAGAGAAGCCAACCTCGCAAAGATCATGGAAAAGAGTGTTCTTAAAGATAAGATCTTGGAAAAGAGTGTTCTACAGATAAGATCAGCTAAAGTTTGAGGTGTAGTTAGATGGTTTAAAAAAAAAAAATCTTTGAAGATGAGTGATTTAGGAAAAGCAGAGAAGAATTTAACTCGAATAATAAAGCCTGAAGGATATTCGGGCATCTGATTCTTTTTTTTTTTTTTTAATTTTTTTTTCAACGTTTATTTATTTTGGGGGGGACAGAGAGAGACAGAGCATGAACAGGGGAGGGGCAGAGAGAGAGGGAGACACAGAATCGGAAACAGGCTCCAGGCTCTGAGCCATCAGCCCAGAGCCCGACGCGGGGCTCGAAGTCACGGACCGTGAGATCGTGATCTGGCTGAAGTCGGACGCTCAACCGACTGCGCCACCCAGGCGCCCCCGGGCATCTGATTCTTAAGAATACATGTATCTGCCAGTGGCCTGACTAACTACATTGGGGTTTTTTTTTGTATGTTTCTACTGGACAGAACGAGTACTTTTAAACCTAATATTTATGTTCCAGCATTGAAAGGTAACTCTGTTCTTCATTGTCTTTCTAATCCAATTGGGATTCCAGATAAATTTAGGGCAGAGTTACGTTTTTGGATTGAATTTGAATGGGTCCATAGAGCTATTCATCCTGTGATCACTGTTCCAGTTAAACCGGGAGATTCTGGTCACCACTCAGGAAGTATTGGAGAGGATAACACACAGGTCAGTGTATATCACTGTGTTAGCCATCCATGTGAAATGCTGAGTGAGGTGGGCAGTGGGAAGTGGAAACACTTGGATCAATACAGTCAGGTTGAGATTCAGTTCATCACAGCCTCTTCTTGGTTCTTAGTGCCGCACCCAGAGCTGAAGCACAGATCATGCTGTTGGAGCAGCAAGGCAACGGTATAGTTAACATGCTTCACATGAGGGATCGTTGGAGGGGATTATTGGATTTATTTGGCCGAAGGTCATTTCTGGAATTCTGTGATGTCATCTGTGGAGATTCTTAGTACTGTAGGTCTCTGGTCTGTATTTAAAGGTCAGTGGAGATGAAGTTTAACTGGAAGGTGCTGGGAGTATTTGGTGGAGGGAGAATTCCTTTCACAGCACTCGCAGTCTCAGGAAAGATGCTTGGTGACCTCTACTGTATCTGAGCCTTTGAGAATTCCACAACCATTCTGGGAACCGATGAGAGCGGAATATGCATGTGGAAAAGACAAAGTTAAAAACCTATACCATGAAATGTGAAAGCTTTCTTCCCTCATTCTCCTCCCCAGCATTACCACCTGTGACTTTCCATACAAAGATGTGTACAGGGAAAACTGGCTCATCTAGAATACAAGTATATTCTCAGAAATTGTAAAGATCATATATACGTGTTTCTTATATGTTTACCGTTCTACAAATCGGTTGTTTCACTTCCAGATTTAGTTTGGAGACTTTTGCATATCGTTACGTGCAGGTCTACTTCATTTCTGGGTTTGGTTTTGTTTTTTTGAAAAAAACCGCATTGTATCATTTTGTGTGGTTACACCAAAATTTATTTCACCACTCTCTTCTTGATACACCTTTAGTTTATATTTTTGCATTCAATATGGCATCTCCCTGACATACTCTTTTGACTCTTTCCATGGGATACTCTGTTAGAGAATTGCTCAAACTACATAGGCATTTTAAATTCTCAAAATTGTAATAGCCTCTCCAAAAGTTGATGGAAGTATACATTTCCGCCAGTAGTGTATTTGGGCCTCTGCTTCCCATGTACATCCCCCGTACCTCCTCTTCCAACCCGGGTACTTGCAAATTTTAGTTTTTGAGTGCTCTATTGGGTGAAACTGTGTCTTTCTGTTAGGATTTTCTTCTCTTCAAAACAACTCCTATAATAGGGCAAACACGCAACAGGACATAACAGTTTGAAAGTTAGGCCTGTTATGAGCTTGATACATGTCTGTTGTTTCTCATCCAGTGCTCGTAGGGGCTGGACTTATTTCAAAATTCAAAATGTTTCCGATTTTGGAAGGTACCACGTATAGATGCCGTGAATTAGTATCACTCCCCACCCAGTGGGGAGCAGCACTTCCTAAAAGCACAGCCGGGCTTCTGTAGCAAACCGTATACCTTATCCCCACAAAGTGGACCAAGCAAAGATAATAAATACCCTCACATCAGTTTAGGGAGGGCTTTTGCCATGAGATGAGTTTGCATCAGGTAAGGTCTCGCCTCCAAATGAGTTATGAAAAAGAAACGTGGGGGTTCAGAGCTATTGGATTTCACAATTGCCATCAAGATATTGCGAGCTTTTGTAAACAAGTGCTTCATAAAGAGAGAAGGAAGAAGCCTGTGCCGGATGGGTAGATGGCACACAGGTAGAATCCTCTGCCTGCCTGTGAGAACAGGTCGAGGATATTGAAACCATGCAAAGGTTTCAATTGAAAGGAGTTGCCATGGAGTCTGATGGCTTTTCCTTCCTTCTGTAGTTTTCTTCCGGCAGGAGTGCCTGTGTCCCGTTGGCCAGTGGTTGATTTCAGTGTTGCTGGTGAAGCAGTCTGAGGACCTTGGCAAAGACGAGGTGAGTAGATGACTAGTCCACAGAGCATCAGGTATGATGTGCGCCTTCGGAAGTGTCAGGGAACGTGACCCCCCTCCTTCTGGTATTTCCATCCCTGAATCTTCCTGCATGTTTTATCATAGTTATAGATGAAATGACCCAAAAGTAAGTGTCTTGATGTAGACAAAAATCAGGAAAGACCTTGGTGACTCATGGTCATTGCCCACATTCCTGCTGTCTTCAGCAGGCTTTTAGGAAACGTACCGATTCCAGAGCAGGCAGATTCACAGCAATCATGAAAGATTTGTGCCCAGGAGAAAGCTGTCCTTGAACAAGGGGAAGGAGGTTGAGAACTGAAAATGGTACGAATCTTTTTTTAGGTAATCCTCATGGTACCACTTTCTTGGGATGAAGTAACTTGTCAGTATCACTCAGCTCAATGAATTGAACGTTGCTACCATAAAGCAAGTCACACCAACTTGAGAAAGGCCAAGGTGTCATAAAGAAAGATCTTCTTGTCTGCCCTTGTGAATGGCAGATCTGAAATTTAAACCCAGAGCAGTCTACCTTAGCCATTTCTACTAGTTCTGTCTTTCTGTTTCTGGTAAACTTCATCTGGTCAATAAGATTCCTCTTGTGAGTTGATTTTGTTTGCGTAGAACTGACCATATAATGAGTTGTATTGGGAAGGTTTTTTTTTTTTTTTTAATTTAAGTAGATTTATTTATTTTGAGAGAGAAAGAGAGGATGTGAGAGTGTGAGCTGGGGAGGGGCAGGAGACAGGGAGAGAGAGAATCCCAACAGGTCCTGCGCTCGTAGCGCAGGTTTGATGCGCAGGCTCAATCTTGCAAACGGGGAGATCATGACCTGAGTCGAAATCAAGAGTCGGACCCTTAACCGACTGAGTGAGCCACCCAGTCACCCTGGAAAGGTTTCTGAAGCTGAATCCAGGTCAGTGATCTATTGCCGTGTATTCTAAGGGTACAGGAGCGGGTGGTATGGGGGTTTAGTGGGGACAGATTTGCCACACAAATGCTGTCCCAGGAATGGGTCATCTTTGAGATCCTTTACTGTTTGAGAATTCTGTAAAATATACATTTATTTGAAACTATATCAAAAAGTCTCAGTCTGTGTAATATTATTAGTCAGCAGAGAAATGCAAATTCAGGTCATACTGCGAACGGCTACCTGAATGGCTAAAATGAAAAACACAGATCACACCAAGTTTTAGTTGAGGGTATGGAGCAACCAAGACTCCCATACAGTGCTGGTGGGAATGGAAGTTGGTACAACCACCTTGGAAAACTGTCAGTATTTACTAAACCTTCTGAACACGCATAGATCTTATGACCCATTGATGCTATAGATAGAAACCTACTAAAAAGTACTAGTGTGTGTTCACTAAAAGCATATTACACAAAACTCCTACTATTCCTAATAACGCTGGAAAATACCCAAAGGTCCGTTAAGAGTAGAATGGATTGGTGTGCCTGGGTAGCTCAGTCAGTTAAGCGTCCAACTTTGGCTCAGGTCATGGTCTCACAGTTCGTGGGTTCAAGTCTGGCTTCAGGCTGGAGCCTGCTTCAGCTTCTGTGTCTCCCTCTGTCTCTCTGCCCCTCCCCTGGCTCATGCTCTGTCTCTCTGTCTCTGTCTCTCTCTCTCTCTCTTTCAAAAATGAATAAATACTAAAAAAATTTTTTAAATAAAAAAATAAAAAGTAGAATGGAAAAATAAATTGGGGTATATTGACAACAACGGGCTATCGTATGCATCAGTGAGAATAAAGTCCAACTGCATATGACAATACAGATGAAGTTCATGTATATAAAAGTAGAAACTGATTCCAGTATGTAGATATGCACATGCAAAACTCATCTCCAGTGTTCAGAGTTCACGGAGTAGCTTCCCTGGTGGCGTGGAGGTAATGACTATAAAGGGAGCTTCTGTTTGTTGGTCGTCTTCTATTTCTTAATCTCAATTGATGGGCATAGAGGCGGTGAAAACTCATTGAGCTTAGAATTTGTGTGCTTTGCTTTAAGCACGTATCATGTCATAGTAAGTTAAAGCATTTTTAAAATTCTGAATGAAGAAAATAATCATTATCATTTTTGCGGGTTTACTCTAAAGGTACAAGATTTTCATAATGACATTATTTTCAGTGTTAGAGAATTTTTATTTTAGCTCCCTACAGTTTACACCACATACAAATATCCCGAGTCCCCACAGAGAACCTACACATGCTGGACGTTATTCCTCTCCTACCTAATGAGCTTTAGGATGTGCATCCAGGCTTCTCTGAGACCTACTGTAAAAGAAAAAAAAAAAATAAAGACAGTAAAAAGATAGTAAAACAAGTGCTTTGATAGCACTTTTAAAAAATTCATAACAGGTATAAAAAGAAGTGACAGCTGTTTAGTGTATACATGTGCAAAAAACAGAAAACAAAACAAAAAAAAAAGATTTGTGGTACCATAAAGGGTATCAGTCTTATGTTTTGCCAAGTAAGGCTCCACGGGTTCTGATACAACAGTCTTAGTTCCTTCTTTGGCCTTGTGAATAATGGATTCAGCTGTTTACAAGCCTCTGTGCATTTGGAAGGAGAGACTGGAAGAATGTGATCATCAGATTTGCACTCTCCTGAAATTTCTCTAGTATGTAGGTTCAAGCAGCTTCTATTATCTGCCTTGCAGTTGGGATTGCTTCCCATTCCACTGTTTTTACTTGTCAGTCTTTCCCCCCTTCCCCATAGGTTGGCTGGTCTAAATCATAAATGCACATTTGGTGGGACAAGCATTGCTATTCTAAAGCAAATCACACCCACTTTATAAAGTCAGTATCGTGAATAGATATCTTCTTTTTATGCATTATCAGTTTTAACGTAATAGGAAAATTAAAGCATGCCTTTCCCAAGAATAGAAATCAAATGTAATCTAAATGCAAGCCGCAGGTCGATTGCACAGTAATATTTGGTAGTATGGCTATTACTAATCCCAGCAGGAAAGCAGCACAGATCACTTACACAGTTTACAGTGTGTGCCCCAGAATGACAGCAGTGGAAAGATAACCAGCAAATAGGAAATGTGAGCCTAGGCAGCAGCTTCTGAGAATGAGCTCTTGTGATTCACATCGGCAGAAAAGGTGGTTTGTTTCCCGTAGAATGGGACAGCAGTAAAAAATGGAGACTGTTCCTGATATTCTGCATTTTATCAAATCTAAACCGCCATCTGAGTTTCCTACAGGATTTATCGTTGTGATGTTGCAAAGGACGGCTTCTTAGATAAACCAATGCACAGCAGTATTCCACCATTTAAAAATTTGCTGTTCCACCTAAGTAAATTTTCCAGCTAACTGAAACACATCCCTTAGGCGGCAGGATTCCCTTCCTTCCCTCCTGCCATTCTTTTTTTTTTTTTTTTAACCTTGACCATGTCAGTTGAAAAATATTCACAGGCATATGGTAGCACTTCCCTGCTTTCTTAAACAGAACTTGGGAAACGTGACTTTTTGGCCACTTAGTCATCATTATAAACATCAGTTGAGGGGAACAATTACACTGTGATTCCTTCGAAAACTCTAAGGGTGGGTGGAGCTCACCAAACGGTCCCACACTGCAGTTTTGTTGTTTTTTTTTTTAATATGGTTTCTATAGTCCGTCTGCCTCTTTCTTTGCCATCAAGCTATCAGCCGTTTATTGTGTGTTTCTAACGGTGATCTTATTTTTCTTACAGATAGATCTCTTTGTTTTCTTCCTCTAGCCTAATTTGAAGTGTAAGAGAATCAACTAGGCTCATTTTTGCCTCGTGCAAAGCGTAGAGAGGTTCTGAGTGAAGACCCGGCGAGGTCTTTTGCAAGTAAATACACGTAATATGCTAAGATCTAACGCCACACAGTTCCTAACAGTTTGACAAAAGCTTAATAAATATTAGCTGCCATGATTATTTTAGTATATAATATAATTATTAAAAATCATGTGTATATCGGTTAAGGGTACATGAAGCAGTGAATGCACTCAGCCATGAAATGGCTCAGTCATAATAGAAGTTTATTTCTCAAGTACAGAAAAGCCCAGGATCGGGGTGGAGGTCACTAGCAGTTAACCTTCCACAAGACAATTCATCTATCCAGGCATCTTCTGACTTGAGTCTCTTCCATCTTCTAAAGTTCAGATGTCCTCGGAATCCACCCAGAGAAGGAGGAAGAGAGGAAGGCAGGAGGGTTTTCTGGGCCAAATAAGGAAGTACGTACCACACAGCACTCCCCCTCACAGCCGATTAGCTGGGACTCAGTCATGTGGCCACACCTAACTGCAGGGGAGCCTGGGTCTGATTTAGTGCCCAGGAAGAGGGGGAGAATGGAGTGTGTGTGTGTGTGTGTGTGTGTGTGTGTGTTTATTTTAGAGCATGCAAGTGGGGGAGGAGCATAAGGTGGGGAGAGAGAGAGAGAGAGAATATCTTAATCAGGCTGCGTGCTCAGTGCAGAGCTGGATGCAGGGCTCGATCCCACGACCCTGGGATGTTGACCTGAGCCAAAACCAAGAGTCCGTTGCTCAAACTACTGAGCCACCCAGGCACCTCCAAGAATGGTTTCGATGGATTTCAGTCTCCACTGCTGTAACGTTTTGGTTTTGTTTTTCTACACGGAATATTGTGCCATTAATTTTAACGGTTTCGAAGCCACTTTGCTTCTCTGCAGTTTTTGCTATGTTCAAGTTGTGAAAGGTTTTAAACATTAACACTGTGCATGAGCTAATGTTAAAACGATTTTTTTTTTATAATTAGCTAACTTTAAAACGTTGCTACAACTGGTATCACTTGAAATTAGCTTCCCCATGTCAGTATTATTTCTGCACCTTTTCATTCAGATATTCCCTGCCAGTCTCCAGGCAGCAATTCCATACAGAATGAATCTTCATGTGGAAATCGTGAGATACGGGGCAAGATCTTGGGCTTTGCCATTATCCAGGCCAAATTTTATCCCCGCCTTGCCACATACATATGGTAGAATCTTGGATATGACACTTAAGCTGGCGAGGTCGCTCATAAATAAGTGTATGTAATATGCTGAGACCTAACACCAGGCCGTTCCTAACACTTTAATAAAAGCTTAATAAATATTAGCTGGTGTGACTGTTTTAGTATAGTTACTGTCATTGTTAAAGACGTGTATATCAGTTAAGGGGGCATGATTTGGTTTGCTTCCCTTCTTGGGAGCCCTACGTCAGCCATGCTTCTTCACCCAGGCAGCCCCAGTTTCTCTATTCGCTCCAGTCGATTCCAGCGTGTAGCTTTTCCGGCACTCCCAGAGCCGGTCTCAAAGCCACCAGCACCTGTCAGGCGGAGCCCTCTCCTCAGAGGTGTGGGTCCCTTCTTTGAGCTTTAAGTTGTGACAATTCCGACCTCTTCCCTTTGTTTCCCCAGCCTGTGAGTGAAAGCTGATTCCTGTAATTATTACCTATAACACTTCTGTTCCCTTTTTCCCTATTTGGAGAATTTTCAGTTCTCAAGTGTCTGGTTAAAAATGTTTGACATTCAGTCTTCTTAAACTATACCTGTATTGTTTTTGTCTCCTGACTGATTTCAGAAATTCTCGTCGGGACTGGTCTCAGGAACAGACCCCAAAAAATGGGAAGGTAGGAATGACCACGCTCATAGACTGACAGTTCATCATGTCTAGGCTAAATAAATGTCACCGTGTCTCAGTCTCTGGCTTTCACGGTTGCTGCTCCTGTTGTTAGCTAAATCACAAAACTAATATATTTATAGCATTCCTTAGTTTTTAAAGGGTATTCGTATGTGTTACGTTATTTAGTCCTTCCTGTCTCTGAGGAACTCCTCAAATGGGGAGACCCAGCTTCTGAGATGCTTGAAACCACTGAGTTAGTAACTGTAAGAGCCTAGGACTCAAAATCAGTTATTTCAATGCTTTTTTTTCCCTCTACCCTACAAGCTGACTTTTAGAAATGTTTTAAAAGCACCGACGGCTTCATGTAGAGCAAATTTTGTTTTAAATATTAAGCTTTCTTCCAATGAGAGAACACAGCGCCAGTTGACATGGTGAAGGGGAAAAATAATCCAATAAGTTGGCTTCGTTTAGTCATGTAGCTGCAGCCTTAGACGGCTTTAATTATGTCTTGCTCTGGAGGAGAAATAATTTTTGGCTTTTCCCATTTTTAAAAGATATTAAGTTTCAGAATCTCAGGAAGAAGGAGTATTTTCTGTATTGTAGCAGTTTAAGTTGATCAAGCATTAGTAGTAAGAATCTGTTCTTAATTACCCAACTCAAATTGAATAATCTCAGCATTGCCCCAGGTATCAAAATCTGTCATCCTCATTTCTCAGGAAAACAATGAGCTGCATTATGTGAAAGACACATAAAGCTCCAAATTTAAGTTTACTTTGACATAAATAGAGTGTGCTTTTACAAATGTGTGCGGATTATGTACATTTTTATGAGTTTGACAGAAAGGAGAACGGTGGAGTGGGGAGAAATTTGTAACATCTTGGCTCTTTTTCCAGCCTCTTGCGTTTTTCCAAAGCTTGGCAGCATTATTTTCATACCGTTTAAACACTTGTATGGCCGTGGCAGCAAGGAAGTCTAGAATACATAACAAATCCGTCCTGTTTTTTCAGATGCAAGTGATCCTTCCTAATACTGTGTTGATTTCATTTACTGAGATCTATATTTTTATAAAGGCTTCGAAGGAAAAGTTAGTGGCATCATCTTAGGAAGTGCCTCAATTATATTTGAGAGTTAAAACTATATTTAATTTTAGTTGTTAATTACCAGCTGCTATTTTTAAGTTCCCTACCATCTTTTTTTTAGGTAAAAAATGTATACGTTTAAGGGGTGCAACATCATGATTTTATATACATAGACATAGTGAAATGATTACTACAGTGAAGCTAAATTAACATATCATCTCTTCACATAGTTGCTTTGTTGTTGTTGTGAGAGCACCTGAAATCTTCTAACAAATTTCCAGTATTCAACGCAGGATTAACTCTAGCCATCATGCTCTACGTTAGATCTGTAGACTTGTTCATCCTACACGGCGGCAACTTTGTACCCTTTGACTAATATCTCCTTCCATTTCCACCCTCTCCCCGCCCTCGGCAACCACCGGTTACTCTCTGCTTCTGTGCATGTGACTTTTTTAGGTTCCACTTACAAGTGAGATCACCCAGTATTTTTTTTTCTGTGCCTGCTCGATTTTACTTAGCATGCTTCTCCTCAGGTTCATCCATGTTGTTGGAAATGTCAGGATCTCCTGTGTTTAAAAACTGAGCAATTAATAGGTGTTTAATTATGTGGACACACACACACACACACACACACACACACACACACATATCAATCAATCACAGTCTTTCAGCTCATCCTCCATCAAGAGCACTCACTTTGTTTCCATAGCTTGGCTATTGAGGCTAATGACCATAGACATGGGGTGCAGATATCTCTTTGAGACACCGATTTCATTTCCTTTGAATATATACCCAGAAGAAGTTTTGCTGGATCATTCACTAGTTATAGTTTTTGGTTTTTTGAAGAACTCTGTACCGTTCTCTGTAATGCCTGTACCAATTTACATGCCTACCAGCAGTGTTCAAGGGTTCCCTTTTCCCGATATTCTTGTCAACACTTTTATTTTTTTGATAATAGCCATCCAAACGGATGTCAGGTGATACCTCCTTGTGGCTGTGATTTGCATATCCCTGATCACTCTTAGTATATACATATTTTAGCCACCGAAATACTGTTGACACCTGCAGCCATATTTGTTGTGCATGTGGAAATGCTCTCCCTCGTTGCCTAGCAGACTGCTTTTTTATGAAATGCCACGCCCTTCCCTAAGAATTGTCAAAAGCAAACTGACAGCTCAATAATATGTATTGCAATCTGTGTTTCCTAAGTGAAATTATCTCCATTGCTACCAAATTTTATATTCCGTTTTCCTTTCTTTCACTCTGACAACAGATTAAACCTTTGATTTGGATGTGATTTGACAACAGGCATCTACTCTGGTGTGGTTTTCTGGTTTAGAATATCACATACACACCACAACCAAGGTCTTTGTGTTCGATTATAAACCGAACTGGGGGGGGCAGGAGTCCGCATTTCCATTTATAACCTAACCCGTCACACCCCGGGTATTAGGCAGTTGTTCAGTGTTTGGGTTATGAAAATTATTTTAAATAAAAGGGGAAGCAGGCTCTTATAGAGGCTAACAGTTATTTGGACATAGGTGATCCTAAACCAAAATACATAGTTGAGACCAGCCATGGTTCTGAGCTGGAACTTGGTCATCCTTTTCAGTTCACGTATTGCTTGTGAACGACTCCCCACGAGCAGAGGCCGCATGGTGAGCCTTGCTATTTAAATCATGGTCCACAGGCCAGCAGCCTCAACATCTTTAACCTAGAAGTTTGTTGAAATGCAGATTCTGGAGCCTCAGTTCAGACCTTCTGCATCATTCTGCATTTACGTGATCCCCCAAGTGATTTGTACACACTGCAAAGTTTGAGAAGCACTGATGCTAGAAGACCTGTTGATCTATTTACTGATTTGTAATTTAATATCAGCATCAAGTAAGCATCCTATTTGGAAACATAATCCACTTGAACTATTACACTGGAGTAGCAACGAGGTTTCTCAAGATCTTAGAAGATAAACATTTACCTTAACTTTGATACCAATATTAAAGAGGTATCTTCTTACATACTAATTTTTCTATCTGTACTGTGGGGCATTAAAAAACTAGCTTTTCCTTTATAAAAACTAATGGTTTTTCTAATCCTGGTGCATTGGAAATTAATGTTCAATGTCCTTTATGTTATGCTGAGTCTAACCAACCTCACGATACAAAAACCACAGGGATTATAAAATCTGTGTTCTTTTTAGATACATCCTCGATTTTTTCTTTCCCGAATGTTAGGGTATTTTCTATTTATCTAGTAAATACCTAATTTTTTTTTTTTTTTTGGTGTTTTGATAGATATTCAGCATCACTGGAAGCCAGTATTTTTTCATGTGGCTTTGTCCCGACTCACCATTTATCTTAAAACACATCCCGTTATAAAGTGATCTGTCACTTGGTTTATTTTTGTTCCGATCTTTTTCTTCTTGTTTCCATTTCTCCCTGATAATTTCCTTGCTTTTGCCCCTTTGTATTTGCATTATCTGAACTGACACAGTCTGGTACCACTGCTTTCAATTAGCTTCTTTCTGCTTTCCCTTCAGGAATTCCTCTTGGACTTGGGCACATTCTGTTCCCAGGTTCTCTTGGGAGACTGATAAGGAAATTAAATTGCTGCTGCTGCGATGCATTTCAGCAACACTGTAAATTTCCCAAAAGTCTGCATTTTCATATTGCGTCTATTTTGACAACCCTAAGACCCGATCCTTTCTTTCTTTAACAATAAATGTCCAGAGGAGTTATTTTTGGCTTGTTTGTTTTCTTATTCAGAGAATACAGTCATCTTTCAAATGCAAGGGCTAAAAAAAAAAAGATAATTACTTTATTTAGTAAAGGAGAAGGAGTTGCATCATTATTCTTTTCTGTACAACTTTCGGGTTATAATTGAGCTGTCACTTAATTCATCAAATCCTGCTAATCTCCATCGAATGCTAGTTTCAGGTCCTTGGAATCTTCTCAGCCAGAGACAGACCCAGGGTTTCACAGACAGTCTTGCCACCAAGCTGTGATGGAGACGATGGGTTTAGGAAAGAATTTTGAACTAAAGGCTGTTAAGTGGAACTCTGGCCAGAGAGTTCCCTAGCAACGAGTAGTGGCCACCAAGGCAGGAAGAGTAGAGAGTAGAGAGCAGGACAGTTTGGTTGTATGGGCATTGCCCACTCTCCCTTGGAAAATAGAGGCCGAGAGCATGTGTATATGGGACCATAAGGATAGAAAGGCCTGTCGTGTTCCCCTGGAAATTATTGGTATCGTTCCTGGATTTTATGCGTAAAAGAATTTGTGAATTAACCAAAACGTTTGAGTGATTTGAAGACGGTGTGTAAAAAAAAAATATATTCTTTGTTGGGGCACCTGGCTGGGTCAGTCAGTTGATTGACTTGATTTCGGCTCAGGTCATGATCTCACGCTTCATGGGCTTGAGCCCCACATCGGAGCTTGCTTGGGATCCTCTCTCTCCCACTCTGCACCTCCCCTGCTTGGGGTGTCTCTCAAAATAAACAAACTTAAAAAAAAAAAAAACGCTTTGTCTACCTACACTCCTACTTAACTAGTTTGTTTTCTTGGGTGTTTTAAAAGCATACATTTGTGTCGTTATTATGTATAAGGAAGGGTGGGGCTTAGGTAAGCAATGACGTGTTTAAACCAGTTGTGTTTCCAGAGTATCCTATTCCGTCCCCTCCATCGCTGTGTAGCTGGGAGAAGTGAGAAGTATTACCCTTCATAAGACTTCTGCCTCCTCTGGATCCAAGATAGCTTCTGGTGAAATTCCTCACACCAAAGACCCACGCACTCAAACTGGCCGGTTGGAACAATTATCAATTTGGGTTGATTCTATCACGAAGCTACTCTACATGCAAATAATGTAGAGTTTTAACTAGTTTGGAAATGCTCTAAAAGTATCTTTGAGTTAAAATACTTGTCTTAGAGTGAGAATAATCAAGCCTGTCTTAAAAGGATTTTACCTTGTTTCCTGGGATGAGTCTCTAAAGTTGCATTTCACGGATTCTAAGGCACACTCCCTTCCCTACCTCACACGCAAATTTTAGTATTCCTAAAATCAAGATACAGCTTTTATTTTATGGCGTCTTACAGGTGTTGTTGGGAGCAGCTGTAACACAATTACCGTTCTTTGCATGCGTAAACATGACGGTTATTTCTAGTTGCATGACCAGACAAAAGAACTTGTTCATATTTAAGATAGTCATTTAAGGACCATTGGATGAAAGGGTTAGCTTATTGTCTGACCAAGTTCTGTTGACACTGAGTAAGATCCAAAAAGCTCTTGCATGAAAACTGGCCAAATGGTTGGCAACTTAGAGACAATAATGGCACACTCTTTTTTAGAAATGCATAGTTACCGGGGCACCTGGGTGACTCACTGGAGCATCCGACTTCAGCTCACATCATGACCTGATGGCTTGCGAGTTCCAGCCCCACCTTGGGCTCTGTGCTGACAGCTTGGAGCCTGGAGCCTGCTTCAGATTCTGTGTCTCCCTCTCTCTCTCTGCCCCACCCTCTCTCATGCTCACTCGCTCTCTCTCTCAAAAATAAACACTAAAAAAAATGCGCAGTTATCAAAGATTGAATCGAAAAGTGATTTGGAAGGGTTGGACTCTGAGTACAAAGACATTTTAAGAGGACCTTAACCAGTGTATTCAACTCAGGTTTCCATTTGTAGGCAAAAGAATGACCCATGATAAAAATATGTGCCAAATCTGAAAAGAGCCGCTTGAAAGAGTGTAAAATAAAAAACAAGGAGTAAGAAGGGCTTATTTCACCGCTTGATCCACAGGATTTTTGTTTGTGTTTTAGTAATACATAGAAAACCATGTTACTTACTGTGAATGGCATTTTCAGTCTCTGAAATTCAGTTGTTCAAAAAGGGCAGACAATACCTTGGTGAGCGTGTGTACGTGTGTGAAGATGATTCCTTAATTGTGCTGAATCTGTATGCAGAAGAAGTCAGTGTTTCTAATTGTGCTTCACATGCTTTAATTTTTCATTTTTGAAGAGAATCATTTCTCTTTAGGGAGAGCCCAGACTCTCTCCCACAGAGATAATTTTGAGAAGTGATTTCTTTTTTCCTCTGTGAGCCTGTTCTGTAGACCACCTGTGTACCTGACGCCTTAGTAATGGAGTTTACTTGCTCTGCTGGGTGAGATTTTTCTTGATTGCGAGTTCGCAGAAGTCACTGAAGGAGAGCACAGAGCATCTCACAGAACTCAGGGCCTGAGATGTAGCAGAGTCCGAGAAACTGAGTCCTAGAGCAACCCAGAAGCCCCCTCTGCGCTTGCTTTGAGTAAGTGAACATTTTAACTAGTTTGGAAATGCCCCGTACACATCCTTGAGTTAAAATGTTTTATCAGAGATCACAGTAATCAGTTTGTCGGAATTTGATGGAGGTTATAACCTACGAGATCCTCCTATGTATGAAACAGGAGCATCTCATTAGAATTTATAAACGAGCCACAGTCAAGAATGCAGGAAGGAAAAGAAGTCAAACCAAGTACCTGTTGGACAATCTTAGGTCGACCTACACACTTCAGCCTCAGAATAGAAGTCTGTGATATTGCTTGGCTTTGTACTCTGTGTCCCCCCCCCCCCCCAAAAAAAAGGTGACAGTACAACTTATTTTCACAAAAAGGTATAAACCACTAATGTTATGAGCAAGTTCATACTTGCTGTGCAGGAGGAGTGGGAGGCTACCCAGTGACTTTGGCAGCTAAATCTCTATATGACTTGGTAATTATCTCTCTTCTCTGCTTTCTCTCAGACAACCAAAGTCTTACTTTAAGTCTAAATAACACAGTATCTTTTGAAAAATGGGAAGATCTCTGAAGATGCGCTTTGTCTTTATTGCTCCATTATCCTGGGTGACTTACGGCACCTGAATAAGCAATCGACCCAGGAATGACATGCTTGTGTGGATTCTTCTTTTCTCCATTTTAAAGGGAAAATATTGGGAGATAGAAAAGGACCAATCAAATATAATGAATTTGTTTTACATTAAGTAAGAGCACTTCTGCAGATTGTTTCATTACATGTGTGGGTCCACTAAAGACCCACTAACCGAGAATCTTACATTGGCATTTTCTGATTCCTCATGTTTAATGGTGATGTAGCTCATTCAGTCCATCAACCATTATTTTTTGAGTGTGCCAGGACCTGGACTAGAGCAGTGAACAAGACAGATGCAGTCCTTGCCCCGTAGTGTAGCAGAGAAAACAAGCTATTCAAGTAGTCACTGCAGTCAAATATAACAAGATATTCTTCCCAAACAATAACTCTTCTGGAAGGCATGTGTAACACAACATAAGAGTCTAGGAAAACTTCCCCCTTTGTAAGAAACAAAACAAAAACATTTAAATTGAGAACTGAGAACCAAGTAAAAGCCAGGAGTGTGAAATAAGAGTGTTCCAGGCAAAGGGAACAGCATGTGTAAATGCCCAAAAGAGGGAGGGGCGGACCTTGTACTTTTGAGGAAGAGACAGTCCGTGGGTTGTGTGAAAAAGTGCTCATTTCAGATTCTCCAGGGACTTGTAAGGTCTTTTAAGGCATCGAGACTATATCATAAGCCAATGTAGACTTTCCAGCATAGTTGAAACTCAGAGAATAGGTTGGATAAGGCAGTGGACCAGACATTGCTGATGTAGGGGTGTACTGCCTGCACCCCTTCTGCCCCACTGTAGGGGTGAACCATTGTAGGAGTACGACCAGTTAAGATACTGGAGTGCCCCAGAAGTGAGTTGCTGTTGGCCTGAAGTAGGGTGGTGACAGTGGAGTTATAAGTGAATGGATTTCAAACAGAATCAACTGTGTGGGCCTGAAGGCCAAGAAAGAGTCGAGCTTAGCTTTCAGGGTTTCGTGGTAGCAATTGGATCATTATTGGAGCTAGTCCCTTTGGCCGGGGGGAGGGGGGTTGCATATATGTACACTTCTTTATTCAGAAGATCTTAACTAAAATGCATTACTACAATCTGTTCAGTATCAGAAGAAAAAAATAGTTGAGGGGAAGAGAAAATTATAATGAAAAAATGAGATAGAATCAGGGAGACACCCAGCCCATCGCTGAAGTCAAGTCTCCTTTGTAGAGAAGGGCCACATATTGGACCCTGAGCCTTTCAGCAGCCCAAGAGAAGGGGCAAAGATGATTCATAGTGTTCATGAGTGAGATGAAACCCGTTGATTGGAGAAGCCCCATTCTGCCTGATATTGAGACCAACGAGAAAGTTCTCCAATAAGTCTTTCTCAAAAGACCTCAAATAGTGTCACAAACAACATCCTCATCAGAAGCAGTGATAACCTTCATCAGCTCTTTCCTATGATCTCTCAGTGTAGACCAGTGCAAAGGTAATTGAAAATCAATTCTGTGAGAGAAGGGAATACTCCCATCAGATTCAGCCTTACGTGGTTCTGATTGTCACTTCCTGATGATCTGTCATCAAGCCCGGGGCTGGCTGGAGCGTTGAGTGTTTTTTTCTTACATGGTGTCTGTGAGGTTCCTGAACTTGTATTAAAAAAAAAAAAAAAAAAAAAAAAAGAGTAAATGTATACCCTGTATAATTTTTTTTGGATATCAAAACAGGAAAGAACCTCTTTCTGAGGAATAGACCTGGGTTTGGGGAGTTGTCCAGAGTACATCGTCTCTCAACCAAGTTCCTGAAAGACATTACTGAATCTGTAATGAATTTAAGGTTATATTCTTGGGAAAGCACCTAGAGAAGAGCTGCTCTGTTTTTTCAGGAAGTGCTAAGCCGTGTGCTTTTTGTGTCCAGCTGGGGATAGAATTAATACCCTCCTGTGGAAGTCAGGGTATTTAACAATGAGATATGCCTCAGTAGAAGGGTACCTGGTTTTGCTTAACTATGAGCCATAAGAGTGTCCCAGGCAACACAAGATCCTCCCCCAGAAAGTCATTTTGAGTCCATTACAATGCAGGCAGATGGGAGATGGAGGTCCCAGGGTTCCTTGTTTTAAGGGACAACTTTAATCTTGATTTCAGAAAAATTTTAAAGCAGCTGTAACCAAATGCCCACTTTGGTCATAAAAATGAAAATCTCAGCAAATAGAGTATCCAGAGTATATCAGGCTTTGGGCAGTGTCATTCCCAATACAGACTGAAAAAATTGTAATGCAATTTTTAAAGGCTCCGTTAATTTTTTTTAACCAATTCCCCAGCTTCCTTCGGCCTAGGAATAGTAAATATGTATGTTTGTGTTGTTAGTAAAAAATGTGGGTAGTTCTAGAATGTAGTCTTATTGCCGTTAGATTTCAGGGTGATAGCTGAGTTAGTCGATTGCTAGCAATACCTTGGGTTTGAACTCACTTGAACAAGAAGCTTGGTTCTGCTAAAAGGCCATCTAGGAAGTGTGAGAGGGAGGGGGCTGTTGAGTTTAGTGGTCCGAGGAATATACGTTGAAATCACATTTCCTGGGTCCTCATCTGTGCTCCTCCATTTGACTTTGGCAAATTACCTTCTTGTGTCATTTCTCTTAGTTATAAAATAAATATAGTAACAGTGTGTACTTTATGACCGTATGGTGAGGAGGAAACAATAGATGTAAGAGATTTTAGGACGCCTGGCTATAGACAACGCTCCATAAACTTTGGCTGTTATTACAGGTCTTACTTGAACTGTATGCGCTGACCCGTTCCTTCCACCTCTAGCCCAAAAGCAGGCTGTAGGACACGAAGCAAGCTAGACTAATAGGTGTACCTCAGCCCAGCTCCTCTAGTGAGGCAGTGACCGTGAGGACATGTGCTCTTCTGCCAAAAGTAAGGGGGTTATCTTCATATTTGAAGTCCTGCTTATTCACTTGGGTATAGCAAGTGGCTAACATAAACGTTCAGATACACTTTCTTTCTTTCTTTTTTTAATATAATCTGTTGTCAAATTGGCTAACGTACAGTGTGTGTAAAGGGTGCTCTTGGTTTTGGGGTAGATTCCCGTGGTCCATCACTTACATACGACACCCAGTGCTCGTCCCAACAAATGCCCTCCTCCATGCCCATCAGCCATTTGCCCCTCTCCCCCAACTCCCTATCCACCCTCAGTTTGTTCTCTCTGCTTGTCTCTTATGGTTTGCCTCCGTCCCTCTCTGTGTGGAACTAATTTTTTTTCCCCTTCCCTTCCCCCCATGGTCTTCTGTTAAGTTTCTCAAGATCTACATATGAGTGAAAACATAGGATAGCTGTCCTTCTCTGACTCACTGATTTCACTCAGCGTAATACCTTCCAGTTCCATCCATGCTGCTGCAAATGGCAGGATTTCATTCTTTCTCATTGCCAAGTAGTATTCCATTGTATATAAAAACCACATCTTCTTCATCCATTCATCAGTTGATGGGCACTTAGGCTCTTTCCGTAATTTGGCTGTTGTTGAAAGCGTTGCTATAAACATTGGGGCACATGTGCCCCTATGAATCAGCACTCCTGTATCCTTTGGATAAATTCCAAGTAGTGTTATTGCTGGGTCATAGGGTAGTTCTATTTTTGATTTTTTGAGGAACCTCCACACTGTTTTCCAGAGTGGCTGCACCAGTTTGCATTCCCACCAACAGTGCAAGAAGGTTCCCGTTTCTCCACATCCTCGCCAGCATCTGTAGTTTCCTGATTTGTCTATTTTAGCCACTCTGACCAGTGTGAGGTGGTATCTCAGTGTGGTTTTGATTTGTATTTCCCTGATGAGGAGTGGTTGAGCATCAGATGCACTTTCTACTAGAACTGAAGATGCTGATGAGCTGGTGCCTGTATTTTATCATTAAAAACTAAAGGAGCATTTGCACTTTTTAAAAGAAGAATCTAGTAAGTAGATAAATGAGATCACACGAGAGGCTCACACAATCAGAAGGCAGAATCGGGGCTGGAGAAAAGCAGAAGTTGTGGTTTGAATGTGGGAAAAAAAAAGCCTGTTAGACCCCTCCCACTTTGAGGGATACAGGTATAAAATTCATTCATCACGAAAACTGGTCTGCCTACGGTGGGTGTGCAAGGAAGAAAAAATAAAACACGCATGGGTGCAAGGCAAGTCGAAGTCTTATGGTCTGAAATCTTCCAGGAGTTTTTAATACCTGTATCAGGGGTGGCAAACCCAAATGACCAGAGGACCCAGACATGTAACCTGAAGAAAGGGGCCGAGCACACGGGAGATTATAAATGGCAACTGACACTCACAAGCGGTGTTGGAGAACGATAGTGGTGGCGAGTGGGAACCTGGAGCTTCCGTGCTCCTTTTAAAAGAGAGCTACTACTCAGGTCTAATTGATGGTTACCATAAGGGAAGGTGGCTGGTATATGGCCACGTCTTCCAAGTTGTCAGGAAAGCCTTTTAATATTTTTAATAACTATTTAAAAATATTATCAATTAATCGAAATGTAAGACACTGTGTGGGCCAACATTATTGGCCAAAGTAAAAAACACATCTGTGTGCCCACTTGAGTGTGATTTCTTGAACAGGTAGCTTACCCACTTGACATTGGACGCAGATTTACATATGTTACGTAAACCCTTTCCAAAACTTCTCAGACAAAAATGGGTCTTGTTGTTCGGGTGTCCTCACAGAATTGGGAGAAATGGGTAAAGACCTAGCCTCTTTTAGGAAGATAAATGATCTAGGAGACTTTCTGAGCAATATGGGCTTCCCTGTCTTGAAGATTTGGATCACAGGTCATAAGCTGTTGCCCTTTGGCCTTCAGTCCAAACTTTACTGAAATTTAGCCACACCCAATCATTTGCTTACTGTCTCTGGCAGCTTTCCCACGGCCAGGGCAGAATCTGGTAGTTGCTCCAGAGACCCCACGGCCTGCACAGTCTCAAACATTTACCATCAGGTCCTCTACAGAAGAAGTTGGCTAACCCCTCATCCAAATAAACACATCAACCAGAAGTGGTTATATAATCCCAGAAGTACTGTAACAGAAGTACATAGACAGGAATTCATGCACGTGTAAAATCCAAAGTGCTGGGACAGCCTGAAAGAAGGGGAAGGATCAGCCCTTGTGGGAGGTGGTGTGGAAGGCTATCCTGGAAAGGTAATACTTGATTCTTGAAGGACAGGATAGAGTTTCCCCAAGTGCAGAAGGTAGAGCTTTCAGGCATTACATGTTTGGATCACAGCTAATGATTTAAGCTTGTGAAAGAGAGGAGGAGGCAAAAAAAAGGACTTAACACTTCCAGGAATATGTCAGGGAAGCAACAAAGAATTTTGCTCATGTCCCTTTCAGCTCTCAGAATCACTAGGTCCCTACTTAAGTTTATTTTTAAAATAACTCCTTTGACTCAACTTCAAGAGTCGAAAAGTAACCGAACATCACACGGCTGATCAACATGTGAATGACCCAGTAAAGATAGACAATGAATATGGTCCATAAGAAAAAAGTCTAACTGAAAAAAAAAAAAAATCTAATATTTTTTCAGGGAGCAATGTTGAAAACAGTGAACATTTGATTTTTGCTTTAATTTGATATTAGGATCCAGTTTGTCAAATGGATGCGGATCCGTTCTTCCTAAGAATACTTTGCAAAGAATATATTCTGTGTCTAGTGGTGGTGTGTATTTTCTATTTTAATACGCAGAAGTAATGGATACCTGGTGCTTAGTAAATACTGAATTACTAGAAGCCATTCAAAATCATTTGCGTTTATTCATTTCCTAATCATTCCTCAAGATTTGTCTAGGGAACACTCCAGAATTAGAATTTGATAAGAGAGCCAAGGATCAGAGACCCAGAAGTGTCTGGAGACCATCTGGAGCTTGGCCATGCTCTTTAGAGAGTTACATCCCAGAGGGCACTTGTTCGTTAGTGTTGTTGCTCGTACATTTACGCAGGTCCTAAAAAAGGGAATAGTGTACCAGGAAAACCCATGTCTTATTCTGATTTGGCATGACATTTTCTTATGTTTGAAGGCCATCCAAGAGTTTAGTCAGTCTACTAGTTAGAATAATGCTGATGGTTGCAATACAACAGCCCCAAATGCAACTACCACAGATGAGTTTCAACATCGGATCCCACGCTACACTCCTTTCGGTGATGCCATGTCTTTGCGAAGCTGGTTTTTCAGAAATGGTTGTGATTTTTAAAAGCCAGTATTGAGCAAAAGTCGAAATGAGGTACCAAGCGAGGTACCAAGTCAACAGACGCACAAATCTCATCAGTAAGTGATTACGGTTGCAGAGGAACAAGGATGCTTCTCAACTTATATGCGTTATTCTTTTCAAATGACCAGTAGGTCACGAAGACATGCATATTTAAGTGGTTTTCTTAGCACTGAATAAACATCCTCTTAATAGTTATATGACCAAATATACAACTATGCGTGCTTTGGTTAGCCGCTCTCTTCTCTTTTCTCTTTTTCACTAGCTTTTTACTTGGTGGCTTTTCTAGTTTTGCACTGATGGTTTCTGTTCTTATTTTCTTTGGATTCTTGGCTGGTTCTGAAACGATCATTTCTTTTGTCTGAGAGTACAGCAGGGGCATCTTGGCTTCTAGCATTGGAGACTTCTACTTCAGTGTCCCTTTTTATACTGTTAAGCATGATAGCTTCATGGCCGGCACCACCATTCTCCTCTTCCTTCTCAGTTTTCATCATCACCCCAGGCGTCTTCCATTCCCTCTCCAATTTGAGCAGTTACAGGAGTCCAAAGCACAGGTGTAGAAACCACTTCTTTTTTTTTTTTTTTTTTAATTTTTTTACACGTTTATTTTTGAGACAGAGACAGCATGAGTGGGACAGAGAGGGCTCAGCATAGAGCCCCATGCGGGGCTTAAACCCGCAAACCACAGGATCGTGACCTGAGCCGAAGTTGGACGCTTAAGTGACTGACTGAGCCACCCAGGCCCGCATAGAAACAACTTCTGAAGGAGGTTCAGCTTCAGCAATAATTTCTTCTGCTTTCTCTTCCACATTAGAGGTATCAATAGCGGCCTTTTCTACTGTTTTTTTTTTTTTTTAATGTCTCTCTCTTTTTCTCTCTCAAAAATAAACAGAGTGTAAGCAGGGGAGGGCAGAGAGAGGGGGAGACACAGAATCTGAAGCAGGCTCCAGGCTCTGAGCTCTCAGCTTCAAGCCCGACACAGGGCTCAAACCCAAACTGTGAGATCATGACCTGAACCGAAGTCGGACGCTTAACCAACTGAGCCAACCAGGAGCCCCTGGGGGCCTTTTCTACTTTAAATGCTGTGATTCTTTGATTTCCTATAGACCCTGCAAAGCCTAACCTTCCACCTTCTTTCTGAACTTTCCAGTCATTCTCCAAAGCCGTCTGTATTAGCTCTGTAATTTCTAGTCCTTTCACGCCGGCTATTTTACTGTATCTCAGGAGTTGATGTTTCAGCAGCGTTCTCCCACCACAGGACTGGCTAGTACAAATCTCTCGGTGCTTGTTCATGGCAATCACCAGCAAGCCATCCGTTACACGTTCGTCTCGTTTATTGGGATCCCCCAATAAATATGTACCTTGCCGGAAGAAAGCAAAAATGGCACCCATCGGCATGCGGTGGATGCTCACGGGTACAGGATCACACTCCTCAGGGGTGCACAGTGTTACTTCATCTCCTTGGACAGACGTCGGCTCTTCGGAGGTGTCGGAGGCTACGATTGGAGCGATCCTGGCAGCGTCGACCTCACTGCTTTTATTTGCCTTTAATTTCTTTCATGTTCATTTTTGGGAGAGAGAGAGAGAAAGACTGGGAGTGGGGGGAGGGGCAGAGCGCGAGGGAGACACAGAATCCAAAGCAGGCTCCAGGATCCGAGCTGTCAGCGCAGAGCCCGACGTGGGGCTCGGTCTCATGAATCATGAGATCAGGATCTGAGCCAAAGTCCGACGCGTACCTGGCTGAGCCACCCAGCTGCCCAACCTAACTGCTTTCAAATGAATCGTTCGGATGTTCCTTTCGGTCTAGGGGCACTGTGGAAAGATTACTTCGACCACATGGGCCGCCGCGAACTGTGAGAAGGTTTTGGAACCTCTGCCCCGAGGCATTCTCGCAAGCGGAATGCGAGGTCACGTTTGGCTGACGGGTGTGTCCTCGCTGAGGCTTAGGGCAAGGGAAGGGCCAGAGAGGCACTGCCCCTCTCTTGAAGGCCTCCACCTGGTACTCTCCTATCCTTGACCCATGTTCTATTAGTGATGTCCTTAAGTGATCATAAGCGGTGGCAGGCTGGGGGGTGTTCCATAGCTCGCTGACACGATCCAGGCGGCTACGTGAGAGGGGAGGATGAGTTTTGGCAAACAGCTAAGTCTCTACACTTCACTCCTCGACCCACATGTAGAGCGTTCTCCCTTTCCTAGAGAGAGAAAAAAAAAAAAAAGCAAAAGTCTTATGATGGTGTGATTTCTAATGAATACATACGTGGTTCATCCCATTTTTTGACACAGAGCTCCTAAAACCCTTGGAATTCCCTGAGGAAAGCGACAAAGGTGTCTTCTGTTATGTTAATGAGCTTTGGGGCCACACCTGGGTTGCCAGGACAAGTAACCAGGAAGTGGAGGGTTGGAACTTTCATTCCCACCCCCTTGACCTCTGGGGAGGGGAGGGGGGCTGGAGGCTGCATCACTTGCCAATGACCAATGATATAATCAATCATGCCTATGTAATGATGCCTCCACAAAAACCCCAGGAACTGGGTTTGGGGAGCTTCTGAGTGAGCGAACACGTGGAGATTTGGGGAGATCGGGGCCCTCGGGCAGGCCAAGGAAGCTCTGTGCCTTTTCTCTGTACCTTGCTCCATGCACCTGTTTCTCCTGGCTGTTCCTGGGTTGTATCTTTTGTAGTCAACCGATGATCTAGTAAGTAAAACAGTTCCTGAGTTCTGTGAGCCACTCTAGCAAGTTAAATCCGAAGAGAGGGACGTTGGGACCTCTAGTCTGTAGTCAGAAGCACAGTGATAACCTGGATTTGGGACAGATGTCTAAAGGTGAGGGAGCAGTCTCCTGAAACCCGATGCTATGTCGTGTGCACGGTGTCAGAATTGAGCTACACTGCGGGACACCCGACTGGTGTTAGAGAATTGCTTGGTGGTGTGGGGGGGGGAACCCCCTATTGACCAACAATAGACAAGAGTGCAAACCGCAAAATCAAATGTGCCCAATTATTGTGAGGCCTGAGGGACTGGCAGTCAGGAGACAGAGAGCGCACCGAAATTGTCAGTATGCTCCAGAGAGACAAAGGAGGTTAAGGTGATTTCAAGAGAAAAGAGGGAGTGTGTGAGTGGCTTTGAGCGAAATGTGAGTGGAGCTGGTATGGCTACAGTTATGCTTATCCATACATGATTGGTTGCTGGGGCTATTACTAGGCAGAAAGTCCATTTACGTCCATTTTAACATGCAGCAGATGCCTTGGCTTTCAGCTGAGTTCGGCAATGATTCCAAGAATCTTGAGACCGAAGGAAGATGTGCACAAGCCCCACTTTCACTAGGGCCTCCCGACTCCATATTAAAATGACTCTTTTAGCCATGCCTCCTCTATTTTGAATCTTCTTCCACACACCCCTTCCTCCCCCGCAGCTCTTTTGGAATTAGGTATTCTGCACCCTTGGGAGTCCCCAACAGCTTACCGCATCAAGCTCGAATCCAGAATCTCTGATAATGCCTGGTTGTTTTCATCGGGTGTAGAGTTGGCTGCTCCTGATCTGAGCATCTGTATAATAAAAGACAAGTTATCTACGCAACCCACCCCCCCCCCCCCCACACACACACACACACAGCCATACGCAAGTCACACAATACAGTGGTAACTCAAGGATGATATAACTGCGTTAACAAATTGCCGTTTAGGTAAAGAAAGAAATGGTCCATAGTGGTAATGTCAGTCTCCCGCACAGGCATTGGGGGCACACTTAGACCAGGCAGTGGGAGGTGGCAGTGGTGGGAGGATTAGCGTGTTTCTACTTCCTGGGTACAACTCTCTTGACCATTATTTTCTGTGGCCTCTGGCTCCATCCACTGACAGGTCCCTTTTTGCCCATTATCTGCCATTGTTTGATCTGAGGAAGACATTGCGACCGTCATCCAGTTTCGTAATCGAGTTTCTCCTCGTGTCCATCGAGGGCCTGAATCATCACACACGTTCTTGCAGACTAGTTCTGTGACTTCTTTGGCAGTATAATTTCCTCAGAATCATAGTAGGCTTCTCATCTGTTTATGTCCGGTAACTTCTCCTGCCAGTAACTATACCCAGTGTTCTGTGCTAGACCTATTTCCTCCATTTTCTTTGTTACCTTGCTCTAACCACGTCACTTTCACATTAATGGTGGTTCTGTTGAGGCCCCTGAAACATGAGACGTTGGTGAGAAAGCCATAACTGTATTCCCCTTTCCAGTCATGTAAATCCAGCACCCAGCCGCTAAACTACGTCCTTCCCTCATATCTCTGTTTGCGAACCAGGAACTTCTCTGAGCTTATCTCTTTTGTATTATTTTTCAGACACTCAACTGACTGGGCCATCCAGGTGCTCCACTTTTTTTTTTTTTTTTTAAAGTTTATTTTTGAGAGAGACAGACAGTGTGAGTGGGGGAGGGGCAGAGGGAGAGAGAGAGAGAGGAAGAGAGAGAATCCCAAGCAGGCTCTGCGCTGTCGGCACAGAGCCCGATGTGGGGCTCGAACTTACGAAGCCATGAGATCACGACCTGTGCCGAAATCAAGATTCGGACGCTTCATTGACTGAGTCACCCAGGTGCCCCTGAACTCCTCTCTTTCTTGGAACATTTTTGACAAATAGGAGCAAGCCAACACTCACTAATACTCTGGCTCGTTTAGATGGCTCTTCTCACATTTATAGGTTTAGTCTTTGCAAATTCATCAATTCGACCACATCATGTAGGATTTTTTTTTTTTTTTTGGTCTCTCTACCATCTTTGATGTTGATGTAGTTTTAAGGTTGTTGCTTTACATGACTATGCGAGACGCTTGCTTCCTGTGGCTTTCTCCAGAACTTTCCAAAAGGTCTGTAGCAAACATCTTCTCATAACTTCTTGGCCAGATGTCTCAGTCCTGAACTAATTAGTACCAAGGATAACTTAGAATAATCAGACATTACCCCTTTCGCAGAGGTAAATTCTTCAAACCACGTAACCAGTACTCAGGGACATGTGGGATGAGTATTCAAAACTTAAGTCTGTTATGGTGGTCCCTATACAAGACTTGTGAGAGCTCACAGATCCTAGCATGGTCAGCGTGATGGGCTAAACTGCCTTTCAAAGACTTTCCTAGTTCCAGACCCCTGACTATTTAGTGATGAAATTTGTGGAAAGCTAGGGAATATAAATGAGTATACTTAAGTTTTCCTTTCTTTATTTTCTTTCTTTTTTTTTTTTTAGCTTTCCTTTCTATTGAGTGTATTCGTTGCCATTCTTTTTAAATCAATACACTAAGCTCCTTTTAGTAGTGTTGGCAAGCAAGTATATTAAATGGACAAATAGAAGACAAATTCTATTTTTGTTATGCATTTTTACCAGCATCCATTAATCTGTGACCTCTGGTGATATTAGCAATTGTGGGTGGTGTCCTTTAATTTGCTACCTTTCATATTTTCTTTAATGATTGTTATTACTTTTAAAATGAAAAATACACATAGAAAATTAACAGATATATATATTTTTAAGTTTACGTATTTATTTTGAGAGAGAGGCAGCTGGAGCAGGGGAGAGGCAGAGAGAGAAGGAGAAAGAGACTCCCGAGCAGGCTTCTCACTGTCAGTAGGAGCCCAATACAGGGCTCACGCTCATGAACCGTGTGATCATGACCTGAGCCAAAAACAAGAGTCGGATGCTTAATTGACTGAGCCCCCCAGGCACCTCTCAAATATCTTTTAATTTTTAGGGCTCCTGAGTGGCTCAGTGGGTTAAGTATCCGACTCTTGGTTTTGGCTCAGGTCATGAGCTCATCGTTTATGAGTTTGAGCCCTGCATCAGGCTCCACACCGACATTGCAGAACCTGCTTGGGATTCTCTGTCTCTCCCTCTCCCTCTCTCAAGACCCTCCCCCACTCACACCGTCTCTGTATCTCAAAAAAAAAAAAACAAAAAAAAAAACTTAAAAGAAAATTCATAGATATTTGAACCTGAAATAGGAATTTTATGCAATGTACATGAGCTTTTCTGTTCACTACATTTACAGGCCTAGTAGATCTGGGAATTCAAATGGACTGTTGTAGAATTTCTTTTTTTTTTTAACCTTGGGAGCAAAATTGACTGTTTCAGTAATTTTTCTAAATAGTTCTCCCAGCCTCTCTGTCTTATTCCCTGTGAACTGATTAAACTTACCTACTGAAACGTAGCTTTGAGAAGTTTGGAGCTGGAGACAAATTTAGATGGAGGTATTTGCTTTCTCTTTTCACTTGATGGAAGGTTCCCGTTTGTGGCCCATTGGTTGATTTGCCCCTCTTTGGAGTCAGCTCGCCTGCAGCTGTCCTGTAGTCTGTGTATAAACCAGGAACCACTCCACATGGTCATGCTGGTGTGTGTTCCTTCCGTGCTTTCTCAACAGATTGATCTTTCCAAGTGTCTTCTTTGAAATAGATTATTCATTTGGCTAACACAGTAAAAGGCAAATAATTTTAATGGGAGGTTTTGGCATTGCTGAATTACATGTTGGACCTAATTGTTTAGCTTTTAGTAACTGATGAAGATCCCTGACCAAGTAAAGGCACGCAATTTACTACTGGCTTCCACGTCCAGATTTAAGTGAGAAAAATCAGAAATTAAACACAGCAATAAAAATGTACTAGTATTCTGTAATTGCCGGATGCTTAGGGCAGCTGACAGGTACAATCTGAGGCCTCAAACGAATGTGTTTCTTCTCTTTCAGGTAAGTGTCCTTAACACACATATGTACCTGGATACACATAGTATTTCAAGTGAATAAGCGGATGAGTAAGAAACATAAGGAAAGATGAGTTTTCCTAGGGCATCTGAAATAAGGAGGTGGTTACCAATGGGTCAGAGAAGGGATTTGGCAATTAACACCCTCCTGGATTCATTCTTCTATTCATTGGAGAGCGAATGGGACCACCCCTATTCTTAGGAGAAGTGATCTCATGGGAAGACAGAAAGAAAAAAAAGATACAAAACATGAGAGAATGTATTAAATGCCAAGAAAGAAAAGAAATAGGTTCTGTGAGAGAATAACAAGGGGAAACATTTGCCATTTGGTTGGGTGGACAGGAGAGATCTCTCATGAAGAGGGGATATTTAAGCAGTATCACCAGATTCAGATACTTGAAAACGGGGGGGGGGGGGGGGGGGGAAAGACCCAATAAATTTAATACTTCAAAAATAGGACTAAATCTTCATAGTGGTTAGTGTTTTCAATGAAGTTCACTCCTTTATGTCTTTGAAATTGTTGGTGTGGAAACTTCTCGACCAGCACCCCTCAGTAGCTCTGTATGCACATAATTAAAAATCGAAAAGCCTAACTCTTCTATGTGTCCAGTAAATGCTTGTTGAATTGACCTTTGAATTCAAAGTCTCTTCAAACTTTGGTTAATAACTTCTGCCCATGCCAATACAGAGACATCAGCACCACTGCTCCAGAAAACATCTTGACTGAATTTTGAAACAGATGGCTGTTGCACTCAGTTCTGAGGTGACTTTTTTCCAGGAAGGAAGCCCAGATTTCGAGGGAAATGCCCTTGTCAGTGAGGTTCCCCTCAACCCAAGTAAGAAATGAGCTCTATATAAACGATTCCTTTCGCAGTAGATTCACTGCCAGTTGAAAATACAGTTGAGTACATAGATTTTTTTTTTTATTATAATTTTTGCTGCTCTGGTGCGTGTGATATATTGAAGTGTTGGCGTCTTTGCCTTTTTTTCATTAAAAACATCATAAAACATTTAGGGGTCTGTGCAGGAATTGCTGTGACCTCTATTTATAATTGAAGAAAGTAACGTTTTCCTTAAAATATTACTCGAGAGCAGTATTCCTGGCCACGAGACCCTGAAGCCTGCTAACCAGATTTGTGTAGATTTCCATCCTCCCATGTGCAATTACCAAAATGACAGGAAAGGAAGACCCTTGGCAAGAGAAAGAAATCTGGTAAGCACACCGATTTGAAGCAAGCTTATGGGAGCTGGGTTTTATGTTTTGTTTTGGTATTTTTGTTGCTGTCCCAGTGAAAGCAGTCTCTATGTTTTAAGGTTGTTAATGCTAATAAGCATGGTACCTTTATATATATTTCTGAAAGCGAGGGATAGAG
This sequence comes from Acinonyx jubatus, assembly GCF_027475565.1. Lineage (NCBI taxonomy): Eukaryota > Metazoa > Chordata > Mammalia > Carnivora > Felidae > Acinonyx > Acinonyx jubatus. The sequence continues at coordinate 139,397,376 of NC_069384.1, forward strand.
TCTCCAATCAGCTTGAACTTTGTGCCTCTGCATCTCCAACCTTCGTGTGTACAGGCATCCCCTGGGGATCTTGCTACAAACCAGATTCTGGTTCGGGGGGTCTGGAGTGTTGGGGGGACTCTGCATTTCCAACCAGGTCATTCAGTGCTGTTGTCCTCTGGCCATCCTTGAAGTAGCAAGGCTCCAAGCAGTGACTTGTGTCTCCTCAAAGGTAAACTGCCTCATGTGTCACTTGAACATGAGCTTTACTCCCTGTCTCGTTTTCTCCAGTCGTGGGACAGTGTCTTTCGGGTAACTTCCCAAGATCCCTCAGTCGAGTTACTCAGCAGTTGGCTGCTACTTCGTCTGAGAATTAGTCTCAAAACAGCCACAAGGCCAGGCAAAACTTAAGTCAGCTTTGATTCCCTCTTCTAACGTAACACGCTTAGTGGGTCAGCGAGTCCTGTCAGCTGTACCTTCGAAATATACCCAAATCCATCGCGTTCTCCGCTACCTCATCCCACTACATCATCCCGGTCAGATCCTTCACCATGTCTCACCTGGGCTCTGAGTGTCCCCAGGCTCCTCTCCCTACTTTTACCCTTGCCCTCTAGAAGCTAGGTGATCTTTGGAGAGTGTAAATCAAACTGTGTCACCTACTGCTCAAAACCCTCCAGTGGCTTCCCATACGCTCAGAACAAAACCCGGACCCGTGACCATGGCATGCAGGAGCTTCCTGATCTGACCCTGCAAACCTCCCTCACCTTTCTCCAGACCCCTCTCTCCATGGAGCCTCATTCCTGCCCACCAGCCTCCTGTTTACTTGTTGAACACAGCAGCCCAGCCTCCTCCTTTCCTCTGAGCTTTGCGCTGGTGCTTCTTACGTCGGAAGGCTTTTCCGGAAGGCTCTGGTGCCTTCTTACTCTTCGGGTTACCCCTTCTAAATGGCAGTCTCTGCAGCCCAGCTTAAATTAGCTGTGCCCCATTTTTCTGGATTGCATCTGCGTGCTTTATTTCATTTTTAGCCCTGATCACTCTCTGAAAGTATCTTTTTTTAAAATCTCTCTTCACTTATTTTCTGGCTCTACACCATCACACTAGACCATAAGCTCCTTGAGGACCTGGCGTTTCATAGATGGTTGTGTTGAGGGTGGGAGGGAGGGAGGGAGGAAGGAAAGAAGGAAGACAGCCCCCATTCCTTTGATCAAAATGTTCCCCATTTTTTGGTTTGATACTGAGTACTATTAGAAATTTTTCCTCTCTCGTGTTGTAGAAAAGACAGAAATCATCATATGTAATTTAAAGGCTTAAAAATATTTTTCTATAAAGAGTAGTTCCCTTCTATGTTGGGTTTTAGCAGCATCATTAACTTTTATTTCCAGAAACTCAAATGAGTTGAAAAAAAGGCACCATTTGGAGAAATTTACATAAGAACCATACTCTTAATGAAGTTTCTCCACTATGGATAGTGCATTTGTGCTGAGAGAGCTCTAGGACTGCTGGCTGGGCACACAGGGCAAACACTTGCTGCATGGCCAACTGAGGCTGGCGTGGTCCACGGTCATGGGGCAGGATGCAGTTCTCTGGCCCACTTTGGTGTCCAGTCCTTTCCTGCGTCCTTCTTAGTGGGGTGTTCTAAGCCACTGACTACCCAAGACCAGAAGAGCAGGCATCACCACCCCAGAGTAATTGAGTCTATGTTAGATGGTGCAAAGAAAGGGCCCTTTGGAGTCTCCCAGGTTGATGTTTGCATCTTGGCGCCTTACTTTGTCACATGACTCCGAGAGAGCCTTTCTGAGCGAATTCTCATCTGTAACGTGAAAACCAGAATCGGTTGTGGTGAGGTTTTTAAATCTTGAAAGTAGCTCGGCTTATATTTCTGGGGGCCCTGGGGTCTCTACAGTTCCACGAGACAGCCTTTATTCTGCATGCATGGAAATGGCATCACCACTTACACTTGATCGATGTAAATGGCTCCTAGGAGCACCAATTCAGAGTATAATTTTACATGGAATGTGGTATAAGTGGTAACCCTGGATTTATACAAGGAGGCAGGTCATGTTGAACTAGACACCTGTCATTGACTAGCAAGTCAAAATGCTGGGAGAGGTCTAAGTCAATCCCGGGGGGGGGGGGGGGATATGTGGTGGGAGTAGAGTTATATAAGTCTTGAGAGATTTAAGGAAAAAAATTAAAATTATTAAAAATGAAAACTTAATGGAATAGGTAGGCAACAGCTTGGATCCTGCTGGAAAAAAAAAAATTAAGGAGACTTTAGGTTTGAAGAAATTACAGAATTAGTTGAGGATGGCAAATAGAATACAAAACCGAAATTAAAGGTACAGAGGATACGATGAGAAGGCCCAACACAGATTCTAATGAAAAAGAGGCAGTATTTAGGGGGGAAAAAGGTTTCACCCATCCTATAAATCCAGTGAATTCGAATTTGGTATTTGGGGCATCTGGGTGGCTCAGTCGCCTAAGCCCCCAACTTTTGTTCAGGTCCTGATCTCACGGTTTGTGAGTTCGAGCCCCGCGTCAGGCTCTGTGGTAACAGCTCAGAGCCTGGAGCCTGCTTCAGATTCTGTGTGTGCCTCTCTCTCTGCCCCTCCCCTGCTCATGCTCTGTCTCTTGCTCCTTCAAAAATAAATAAACATTAAATTTTTTTTTTTTTTTTTTTAGAATTTGGTGTTTTGGAAACTCATTTTTTTTTTTTTTGTCCTTTTAGTATTGCACTAGATGTATTTCTTGCTGTTTTGTTGGTTACAGGCAATAAACTATTAAGACAGCAGGCAAGCTTAGTGAAAAATAATTCCAGTTGTATCTCCACATATTTTGGTCGAATATTTTCCTGTGTGTGAATATTGGAATTTGTGATTTTCATTTTTGTTTTTATACACAGATGGCTTTTGGTTTTTTGTTTAACCACATCAATATATATTTTAAACCATCAGTAGTCTGTGTCTTTTTTGGAGAAATGGTTCCAGGTTTCCTGAGCTTCCTTTTTTGAAAAAACAAGGTCTTCAGTAGAAATCTATGACTGGCACATTTAGAAGCAGATTAATTAGGTTCTATTTGTATTAAGATAACTAATCTCAAGGCCCAGGTGAAGTAGGTTCAATAATCTGAGTCTTTGCATTTAAACTTGCTTTCACTCTTGTCCACATTATAGACTGGGAAATACTTAATTGTAAATAAAACATCGGGGCTAAGATTAATCCTTAGCATATAGTTGCTGTTTAGTAAATACTTGTTGAATGACTGAATTAATGACTTCAAATTTTAGGAAGGTTGATTTAGAAAAATGGTTGTAAACCAAAGCACGTTTTTCCAGTTGTTTGGATTTGCTGTTTTCCTAAATGTTATAATCACCATTTGTCATCATTTAAAAACAATTTTTTTTAATGTTTATTTATTTTTGAAACAGAGCATGAACGGAGGAGGGTCAGAAAGAGAGGGAGACACAGAATCTGAAACAGGCTCCAGGCTCTGAGCTGTCAGCACAGAGCCCGACGCAGGGCTTGAACTCATGGACCGTGAGATCATGACCTGAGCCAAAGTCAGACGCTCATCATTTTTGGTGTTAATGACATACTCTTTCTGATGTAGACCGATAGAGGCAGGAAGTGATTAGAAAGTGTTTAGTAGTATTTCCTATTAAAAATTGATTTTTACATGGTTTTATCTTACAAGCCCCTCTTCATATGGCCTTCCCTTCACTGTACTCTCTCTCGTCCCCCAAATCAAACCTTTAGATTTGAAAACGTAGTTTGAAACATCAAAGCCTTGTTGAGATTTTACAACCCTTGAATGGGAAACTGTCCGTAAAAATGGTCTTTCTGCCCAGGTCATAAGGACAGACCGGCACATGAGAGGCCTGCTGAGTGTTTTGTCTGTTTTGTTCTTATGTAGCAGGGGAAGAAAGGAAGCGACTCTTCCTTTAGTAGGAGCCATCTTTGCTGAGCACTTTTGCTGTCTTGGAGTGCCCGCCCTCCTTCGGAATCTACCAGAACACTACTCATCTTGTAAAATTCAGCTAAAACCTCACCTCCAACGTGCAGCCTTCCCTGAATACTTTGAGCTCAAGTCCTAGTAGGAAATGCGTTGTCAGGTGAATAATACCCTGTGCGAATAACTTTGACAATCAGAGGCCAAAGAATTGTTCTGAGGTGCTGTTTTCTTGCACAGCTTTTGCAGAAAGACTGAGCATGTTGTGATATTTTTTAAAAATTGTGGCCAGATTAGTAATGCAGGGTTTTGCATTTATTCTCCTCCCTCCCTGCCTCCCTGTGTTTCTTCTTGTCTCTCACTCTTGCTGCCCTAGTATTACATCTCCTATTAAGCCTTAGTATATTAAAAAAAGAAAAACAAGTGGGGAAGATTTGATTTTTCTGTTCAAAATCAACACTGAACATTGCCAGTTATTACAATTACTGTTGTAAATGTCTTGACTTCCCTGCAGTAATTTTAAGAGCCAGAGTCTTGTCTCAGTCATCCTGTTATATCCCCAGTGCCATGTTTGCTAATAGAAAATGCTTGATCTGGAAGTTGGGAACAAACATATTGTGCATCCTTGCTTCTACAACCTGTAACATACCACCGTGTCCCAACCGACTTAGAAATACATATCATTAATTCTTCCAAGCCTCTCTATTGATGTATATGAAATCAACTTCTTTGTCTTCTGCAAAGCAAGCCTGGAGGGAGGGTTGATTGAGATCTTAGGACATGCGCGGAAGTAAGACCCAAAGTTATGCGAGGTGAGGTGCCGACAGAGTAAGCCACGTGTTGAGAAAAGCTCACAAGCTTAGAGCCAAGGACAACCAGAGCCAATGAAGGCCCACACCTTCCTCCCGAGCTGCTAATCATTTTGTGTTTCCCTTGAGTCCTTCACTCTTCAACATCAAGCTCTTCGGTGACTTGGCTCCTTCTGCAGATTTCACACTCAAAATAATGGGCTTTGGAAAATAAATTTGGCACAGCCTTGTTCCTTTTTAAACATTTTTTATCACATGTAGGGTTTTATGGTCACATTGTTTGTAAAATGCCCTTTCTGTACATTTTTATCATGGCAGTGTATATGTTGCATGTCTAATTAGCTTCAACATACCAGATGAATTGTTTAAACCCGTCTGGCGTGCTGTAATTTTTCGAAGTTCCTCATCTGCTTAGAAAAATACGTTTGCAAAGGTTTTAGATTTCAGGAACCAAAAGTCTATCATGGATCCTGGTCACCAGAAGAAACATTTCAAGGGAGGGAAATGGTACAGCCACTGGCCAGGCTAGCCAGTGGGAGAGAAGACAAGGCCCAAACATGTTTACAATTCTAATTTGAGACTCAGTGCCAAGATCAGCCCTCCTTCGGCTTCCCGCTCCCAGCCCTCCCTAGGATTGAGGGAAACAAATCATGGAACTGAGACGTTTCTTACCATTACCGGTGCTAAATATATTTGGGACGAAGGGAGCCAGAGGAAATCACAGGCTCTTGGAAGAAAGGGTAGGAGATGGGGTCAGGGGCGCAAAAGATGGTGAGGTTGGAGAAGAGGAGGGATTGGAGCCAAGCAGGGGCCTACAGGCTGTAGATCCATCCAGAATCAGGTTCTTGCATGCCACACATTCTTCAGTTTAACCGGTTATACAATCTCAACACATTAAACCTGATTGATACTCAATTTTTAAAAATCTTATAAATGGAAGGAAGAAATGATCTCATGCCAGGTTCTCCTCTTCTAAACCCCAGAAAAAGTTTCAATGTCTTACTTCTTTAGATCTTGGCTTGAACCCAGGGAGTATGTCCTTTTTGTACCAAGGCGCTCATAGCCATGGAAGATGGTGTCTTTGTTGTTTAATGGTGCCATTTGCTACTATAATTACAAACAATTTCATAGGTATTACTGCATTTGAACACCACAACAGCCCTATGAGATCAGACAGGAAGTTTGAGACTCAACTTGACAATTATGAAAACTCAGCATCTGAAAATTTTGTACCTTTCTCATATTAATACATATAATTCTAGCAGGAGCTAGCATTTAGAGAGTCCTCACTAAGTGCTAGGCATTGGGCTAAGGTGTTTTTCCTGCATTATTTCATTAATCCTCACAAAAACACTGTGATAAGTATTTTTATATTTTAATCTGAAAGATGGTAAAATTAAAAATCAGGGATGTGAAGGAATTCATCCAAGGACTCACGGGTAATGAGCAGGAGACTGAGGACTTACCCTAGGCTTGACTGATTTAGTGAGTCACTATGTTATGGTATTTCATCACATCCAAGATGGTATCACTCTAAGATACACCATTATTTTATGTATGTCCACTAAGAAAGAGAAGAATATTGTTTAATCAAACTGTGGCACTATGCTTCTTACCACTTAAAATTTTTGTTTCTAATTCATTAAGAGAGTTCTTTTGGACTTATTTTATTCATAGGTTCTTGTCAGATATAAAACATAGCCATGTGTAACAGGGAAGGTAGAAGTGAAACTGGTGAAGATGTCCCTAAACATCTCTACACTTAAAGACTGACTCTTCTCGATGACTTTTCAACTCAGAGTCACCAAGTGTCTCCCCAAGAGTATCATACTTTCTTTTGTCAACAACACCGGTGATACTGCACATTTTAATTTTTTTTTTTTAACGTTTATTCTTTTTTGAGAGACAGAGAGAGACAAAGCGTGAACGGAGAAGGGGCAGAGAGAGAGGGAGACACAGAATCCAAAGGGCTCCAGGCTCTGGGCTGTCAGCACAGACCCCCACGTGGGGCTCGAACCCATGAACTGCGAGATCATGACGAGAGCCAAAGTCAGTGGCTCAACCGACTGAGCCACCCAGGCGCCCCTAGGATACTGCATATTTTAAATAAGTGCTCCACTATTTTTGGATTTTTTATTCAAGTCTCTGGTACCCACTCCCCAAGTTTTGAGGTGCACACATAGGTACTGACGGCCACATCACATCATCACCCCCAGTGACGGGGATTGTAAGCAGAAATATTAAAAAGGGAGCAAATCTGTGGCTTAGAATCAATGGCCTGTGGTTTACTGCCTCCCTGCTTTAAGGCAGAGCTGAAAATAAATCCCAAGTATCTTGTATGTCTCTTAAGTTATCAAAAAACTTCACTCAAATCATAAAAGTCAACCTTTCTTTTTAAACTTATACTCATTTTTAAAGGCATTGTTTTCTGTAACCACACACGATCCTTAGGTTTAGTTTCTCATTTTTCCTCCACCCTTTAAAGAACTCAAAGAACAGCCTCATGAAGATGGGATAGAGTTTTGGGCAAAGATAAATCTACCTATTTTAAGACAAAAGGCCGATCAGCACTGATGAAAAGAAGTGTACGTGTCAATGGGGAGGAATGGGGGGGAGGGTTGGTGGAAAGATCGTTACCACTGAAACATTTAAGAAAAATGAGTATAAAATATCATCAATATGTTGATCCAGCTGTGAAGTTAATTAAATATTACAGTCCTGGTTGAACAAAAACAAAAACTGAGATTTCCTAGGGAGTACTGTTTTTGTTTAAAGAAAAAAGAAGAAGAAGAAGAAGCCATTTTGCCATTATTTAAAAGAGCATTCCTTTCCTTGCAGCAATTCCTGTCAATCCTGCTCTTCACGCTCTAATTTTCTATTTTCTGCCTAGTGCCAAAGTAGAGGAGTCGACCAGTTGCCTTATCTTTTGTTAACCAAATCTCTTTGGCATCAACATTCGTACAGATCATTAGTTGAGTAAAAATTGTTGTTCGTGCTAAAAATGAGGAGATCTGGTAACATCTGAACTGTTTTCTGAGCCGGTAAAGAAATAGTAAATGATACTTAGTAGAATTCTAGAACTGTATGAAATCTTTTAGCTGGCCAAGAATTTAAAAGATGAAAATGGTGAAGACACAGGTCCTAGAGTCAGCCTGCCTGCTTACAGTCCAGGTTTTACTGCTCATTAACTGTCCCCTGGGTAATTTCTTATCTTTTCTGTGCCTCTGTTCTTCAAGGGCCATCCGAGTATCTTCTTAAAAGGTTGTTATAAGAATAAAACGAGCTGATGTGTGTGGACTGCTGACACCTGGTAATCATTCAAAGCTATTATAGCTAGTACGTTAATATATGTCGTTACTCTTTGTCAACTAAAATATTTAATTTCTCTGAAAACCTGCTTTTTTATTCTTCCCATTAAGAGAATACAATTGGCCCTTGAGCAACACAGGGTTTAGGGGTACTGACCCTCCATGCAGTTGGCAGTCCATGTGTAAATGTGACTCCCCCCAAATTCACCAGCCTACTGTTGACCAGGAGCCTTGTGGCTAACAACATAAACTGTGGAGTAACACATATTTTGTGTGTTAACATGTTTTATGTACTGTATTTTTACCATAAAATAAGCTAGAGAAAATAAAATGTTAAGAAAATCATAAAGAAGACATAATATGTTTATAGTATTATACTGTAGTTCAAAGGCCAACATGGTTTACTTTAGGGGCAAAAGGCCCCAAAACCCTGTGAGGTCCATATTGGATTAGAATTGAATTTTCTTTCTTTTCTTTCTTTCTTTCTTTTTTGTTTTTTTTTTACCAGATTTATGCTTTATTTTATTTTAATGTTTATTTTGAGAGAGAGTGTGAGCAAGCCAGCAAACGGGGGAGGGGCAGAAAGAGATGGAGAGAGAGAATCCCGAGCAGGCTCTGCCCTGTCAGCACAGAACCTGACACGGGTCTCGATCCCACAAACCATGAGAGCATGACCTGAGCCAGAATCAAGAGTTGGACGTGTAACGGACTGAACCACTCAAGCACCCTGATATATGCTTTTTCTAAAGTCTTCATATCCATTATTGAGGAAACAGACCGTAGCCTGGAATGGATCTCACCTGAACGATCACCGCCTCTCCCTTAGTCTGAATCCTAAAACCACCATCACACCCGAAGCTCTTGTGCTGTTAAACAGACTTTTCCCCCGTAAATGGATTATTTATGCTATGAATTTTTAAGTTACTAATACTACATGAAGATTAAATTCTGTGATGCCATTGCTTAAATATGAGGTAAGGAGAATTTAGTACAGGCACCATAAAGGTCCTTTGGAGCCCATCATTTCTTTCCTTTAAGTAGTCTCTAATTTTTACCGGCCTGGAAACCTGTTTCTCCTAATCCTCCAAAGTAACACTGTCCAGCAGAACTTTCTGTCATGCCCGAAATGTTTTTTCTGCCATCTGATAAAGTAGCCACTAACCGTATGTGGCTGTTGAGTAACATACAGTTACTACAACTGAGGGACTGAATTTTTTATTTTAACTCTACTTTAAATAGACACATGTGGCCAGTGGCTACTATATTGGACAACACAGCTCTAAAGCGTTCTTCGCATCGTTGCTGTTTTTTTGGGAAATAGTCCCACTTATCTAGACGTCTGATTTTTAGGAAAGGTAAATATCTGCCAGCTGAAGGAGCAGAGGGACGTAGAAAAAACGTAGAATGACAAATGTTAGCCCTGCTACACATGATTCCTGGTGATGTCATAAGTGTTGTCAAACACTTTGAGGATAGGTTGCGTCACGCTGGGACTCTCACCTAAACGACTGTGCATAAAATAAGACAGCCAGGAAAGCCAGAAACACACTGATGTCAGTGAGAAGATAAAACTAAATGGTAGAAAAAAAGAGAGCCAAGACTTTTTTTAAAAGCAAGTGCTGCATTAAGTCATTTTTTTTTATTTTGAGACAGGAAGTGTATGAAGCACAAATAACAATGAAATAAAATAGAAAAAGTGGACAGTAGAACTATAAAAACGTATCAGTCTGGGACCATTTACCACGGGGAAAAGCTGGATTTAGGGCAAACTCCAGAGAATGTCACAGTATCATGGAGAGCATTCATTATGCCAAAACTAATTCGTTGGGGGACAAACAAACAAAAAAACCCCAAAAAACCTTGTTATCTTTAAAAAATTCCTGAAGAGTAAAGTATAAAATTTTAAATATTTTATACACAAATGTGTGTAAGAAAAGTCTTGGCTTTTGAAAGGATGAGCAATATTCGTATGTGGAACTACACCTTGTCTGACCCAACCGTTTTGGATTGAGCAGTTTTTATTTCTGGCTCCTTTTGTAATACGGGAGTAACATACAGTCTAAAACTCCCAGAATATGAAGTATTTTGGGCCCACTGGTCTCTGAGCATGCTAAGAGAATGGGCTGAACCCTTGACTGGCATATGTCGTGATGGGAAGTTTTATCCTAAGGGCTTATTGAAGGCACTATTAAAGGTAGTAGATACATCTGCCTGATAATACTCACCAAGAGCTAGGTCCAGAATGCATCTATATAAGCTCTTGTCTTTATGCTTTTACATAAAAGAAATTCCCTTAGTTTTCAATTAAGAGATGGTTGTATAAAAATTCATTATGCGGTCCCTCTTTGAATGTATGGTTCGTTGGGGAAAATGTGCTTGATTTTTTAACCTGAATTAGTGTACCTATATTTTGATAAACATTGCCCATAGAGCATGTTGGATTGGTTTGTTTCATAACTGGTTTGTTTCATAATCCAGGTTTGTTTCACCTGGATTTCTACATTGTTAGATTACTGCCTGAAAATATAATGCATGGCCAATTAGTGACAATGATTGAAATGGCCATACAAGACCTCAGTAGGAAAACCAGCACGAAACAGAATATAACCTGTGTTTTGTGACTCCAATTAATAGTACATATAATAGGCATTGTGATGAACTGGGTAGAGATGGTTTAATAGAGGTGATAGGGCTTCATTTCAGTGCTTAATGATGGGGAGAATTTGGGGATGAAAAAGAGGACCTTGGAAGAACCATCTTTGACTGAAAATTTGGTCCGGGAATGTGGGACGAGGGATTGGTGGTACCCTGTACAGATAGTTCAGTGGGGAAGCAGGAGGATATATATTTGGTGTGTTAGATTGGGCTGCGATTGTTAATGGCATTGAATACCAAATTTGTTGAGAGCCCAAAAGAGCCAACAATTTCTTTGTCCCTAGATTGTTGAAATAGAAAGTATTAGGGTGCCTGGGTGGCTCAGTCTGTGAAGCATCTGACTCTTGATTTTAGCCCAGGTTCTGATGTCAAGGTTCATGAGATTGAGGCCCGCCTCGGGCTCTGTGTGCTGACAGTATGAAACCTGCTTGGGATTCTGTCTCTCCTTCTCTCTCTGCCCCTGCCCTGCTCATGCCAGGCGCGGGCACGCGCTCTCTCCCTCTCTCTCTCTCTCTCTCTCAAAATAAATAAACTAGAAAAAATGTATTCAGGAATAGCAGATGGATTTTCAAGCTGTGTAATCAGTGAGGTGCTCAAATACTGCTTTCAGACGAAGGCACATTAGTCTCAGACTTTTTAATGTAGACCAAAATCCTATTGTTTTCTTCAAATACTGGACTTTTCCACCGTTTTAAACGTTATTATTTTTTGTTTGTTTGTTTTTGTGTGTTTGTTTACTGTGCTTAAGTAGTATTTAAAAGAATGGGTTTAGGGGCTCCTGGGTGGCTCAGTTTGTTGAGCATCTGACTTTGGCTTTGGTGGTGATCTCACGGTTCCTGAGTTTCAGCCCCGTATTCAACCCATTGCAGAGCTCGCTTCTTCAGATCTTCTGTCCCCCTCTCACTTCCCCTTCCCTGCTTACACTCCCTCAAAAATAAATAAATTTTTTATTTTTTTTATTTTTTTTTTAAATTTTTTTTTCAACGTTTTATTTATTTTTGGAACAGAGAGAGACAGAGCATGAACGGGGGAGGGGCAGAGAGAGAGAGGGAGACACAGAATCGGAAACAGGCTCCAGGCTCTGAGCCATCAGCCCAGAGCCCGACGCGGGGCTCGAACTCCCGGACCGTGAGATCGTGACCTGGCTGAAGTCGGACGCTTAACCAACTGCGCCACCCAGGCGCCCCTAAATTTTTTAAATAAATATAAATAAATACATAAAAGAATGGGTTTATATAGCCAAGGAAAACAAGCTTTAAGAAGTTAAAATTCAAGAAATTTTGAATGTAGCTAGAATGGTTATAATTTCTCCTTTCTCACATGGGATATATCTTGGTGATATAAGATAGGTTTTCTGCTTCAACACTGAGATGAGCTTCTGCAAAGAATGTGGTTTTTGTTTTCTTTGCCTTACCTTTAAAAAGCGTGGTGATGTTGAGATTCAGGAACACTGGATAGTGTGTATAGTAAGGTTTTGGTTTTGGTTGGTTGTTGATTAATATTTTACAGTGACTTATAGAAAAACTGAGTGAAATCGGTTTTATCAGATATGAAGAAAGCGAAGAAGTTTTGATTTCCATAAATAATCTTATTTTCCACATGGGTGTTGAAGTGTGAAGAGCTTTATAAACTATAAATGTATTTTTTTAATTTGACTGTAATTCTGTATTTCTGGTGGAAATTAATACTAGAGCAAAATTTACCAGACCTGTGAGTGCCTCTTAGCTGCAGCTTTATTGCCATTTAAATAACTTGTGTAATAAGAAGCCACATACTCAATGTTAAGGTCCCACCGGCATTTTTTTAGAGAATGTCTGCCAAAGAGTCCCTCATTTTAATCCCTGATTACCTCTGTCTTTTTATCCTTCAGCCTTGAGTGAGAGGTGGAGCCATTTTGTAAGACCTAAAAGCCAGGGTTCCCTGAGTTTAAACGAAGCTTCTGCTTTTGAAAGACTCTGAAATAGCCATTGTCTACACAGGAATAAAAAGGTACTCAAAACATCCTTTCAGCTCAGATCAATTTTGAGATCTCATTCATGGGATTCCTGGTGAGACAACTGAAGAAATAAAAGACTCGAAGCAGAACAAGTCAAAGAAATACAGCTTCGTTTTGACTTCGGATGATATACCTTAGGGTTACAGGGTATTCCAGTCTTCAGGGAACGTCAAGCCTTTTCTTTCAGGTAGTTCTCCAACATCTGGCATGGCCAGGAGTCAGGAGGCAACTGGAGACTGTTGGCGAATGCTCAAGTTACACTTACGTGTAGACGGAAGCAGACATGGCCGTGGTGAAGAAATTACTAAAAGTTAGCTGTTTATATCTTGCCGCCAGGCTATGATACAGCCTTTTAAAAGGAGCCCCTTAACTGCGAAGTTAAAAAAAAAAAAAAAAAAAAGTAGAAGAAGAAGAAAATGTTTCCAGTTTCTAGGTCGAACATTGGTTCAAATAGGCCACTCACTCAGCCCCTACCCCTGTTTTTTGTACCAAGGTACACAGGGTAATGCAAAACAGACAGATATGCAACTCGCATTTATGTCTTACTGTTTCTATTTCAGTTTGATGCCCACTGTTCTCATTAGCAATATGAGTCCTTATTCTGGATACGTTTGAACATGAGGGGAGCTTTAAAAACAGTATTAGTTTCTAAGAACAGAAAATCAAGGTGGCTCTTTGAGATTATTTTATGCTATTACACTAATTACCAATGATGTATAGAGATTGTCCACATACACAAACACTTTTCTGTATAGATTACTATTTTTAACTGAGGCCACGTATAAGCAAAAAAAGAATTCGTTTCGACCTTAACCCGATTAAATCAGAATTACTAATTAATAAGAGTTGTATATTTTAAAAAAGTATCTTTTATCATATCCTGTGTAAGATATGTTTTTGTTTTGTTTTTAATTTTTTTTCAACGTTTTTTATTTATTTTTGGGACAGAGAGAGACAGAGCATGAATGGGGGAGGGGCAGAGAGAGAGGGAGACACAGAATCGGAAACAGGCTCCAGGCTCCGAGCCATCAGCCCAGAGCCCGACGCGGGGCTCGAACTCACGGACCGCGAGATCGTGACCTGGCTGAAGTCGGACGCTTAACCGACTGCGCCACCCAGGCGCCCCGATATGTTTTTTTTTTTTTTTAATTTTTTAATGTTTATTTATTTTTGACAGAGAGAGAGAGACAGGGTACAAGCAGGGGAGGAGCAGAGAGAGAGAGGAAGACACAGAATCCGAAGCAGGCTCCAGGCTCTGAGCTTTCCGCGTGGAGCCCGATGTGGGGCTTGAACTCAGGAACTGTGAGATCACGAGCTGAGCCGAAGTCAGACGCTTAACTGACTGAGCCACCCAGGTGCCCCAAGATACGGTTCTTTGAGAGAAGGTTCACAAACACTGTAGGGATAAAAGTCATAGAATACCAGGCAACTGGTAAATATTCTCAAAAGATACGTGCTTCTCTGTGGATAACTTTTGACACTGACAAATAGACATTCTGCCAGCATCTGAATTAAAAATACTAGATGTGTAAGGATGGTACAAATAGGAATCAACTCTGGATTCCTTTGACTTGTTTTTAGCTTAACGTCGGATCTCTCGTGACTTACGAAGGGGCACCTGACCTATTTGTACTGACCCAATTCATTCACTTCCCAGGTGGCCACTAGTAGGTAGAGTGATTTGCCAATTTCAGAGACTCTTTGGAGGGTAGCCTCCACTGAAATCCTGCTACCAGCCGATTGTCTGGGAGTAGCTAAAAGCTTAAAGACTGTGACGGATTTAGCCAAATATGTGGTATTAACTTATAATATCCCAATTTTAGATTTTTGCCATTTTGTGAGTGGTTTCTTCTACTTGGATATTCAAAAAGTTTTTTAATGTTTATTCATTTTTAAGAGACAGAAGAAGAGTGGTGGAGGGGCAGAGAGAGAGAGGGAGACACAGAATCTGAAGCAGGCTCCAGGCTCTGAGCTGTCAGCACAGAGCCCGACACGGGGTTCAAACCCACAAACCGTGAGATCATGACCCGAGCCTAAGTTGGACGCTCAGCCGACTGAGCCACCCAGGCACCCCCTCAAAGTAGAACTTTTAAAAATCAACCCTTATTTTCCTAATAGAGGGGTTTTTTACTTCTAGGAGTCCTAAAGTGAGTGAGTTCCTTTTTAAGAGGTACAAAATCAATTTGAGAAATCCAGATTTGTTTTTCCTTTTATTTAAATCCAAGTTAGTTAACATATAGTGTAATAATGCTTTCAGGAGTAGAGTTTAATGATTCATTACTTACAGATAATACCCAGTGTTCATCCCAACACAGATTTTTTTTTTTTTAAGTTTCTTTATTTTGAGGGAGGGTGTTGCAGAGAGAGAGAAGACACAGAATCCCAAGCAGGCTCCCTGCTGGCAGTGCAGAGCCCAAACAGGGCTCAAACTCATGAACCATGAGATCATGACTTGAGCCGAAATCAAGAGTCAGCCACTTAACCGACTAAGCCACCCAGGTGCCCCTTCCAGATTTTCATCAAATGAAGTTGCTTTTATAATTGAAGTGTGTTTCTTACCTTCTACAGGCAGCCCAGTGATGACTGAGGTCCATGTGGTGTGTGACAGATTTATGGGTTGTAAGACTAGGCGTCGGAAATATTAATACTCCTGGTGATGTATATAGACTAGACACAGGATTCTTAGCTTTGCCACTCCAAGTATAGCTTGAGGACCAGTCACATAGGCCTTCTGTGCGAGCTTGTTAGAAATGCAGAATCTTTGGACCCAGAATTCCTGGATCAGATTCTGCATTTTAACATGTTCACCGGGTGGCTCACATGCGCATTAAAGTTTGAGGAGTCGTACTCTGCCTCTTTGTAAACTCTGCCCAACACGTAGTTCAAGTACTCCTCGCAATGATACCATGAGGCACAGCTGTGATCTCTGTGCACTCTGCTTTGGTGTTGGAATTCTCCTCTGTTGCAGGAAATCACTGCTATTATTTTTTTGAATAGCCCGTCGAGGGCATAACTGAGAACACATACATTTGCCATTATCATTAGCTTTGGGGAAAGGTAACTTCGGGTTAAGGAGGCAATTGGCGTTTCTGCCTTTTTAAGAGGTCACGCTGCCTCCTGGAGAGCCTGCAAGAACCCAGAGCAGAGCGTGATTGTCCGCAAACAGGCTGCAGTCCAGAGCAGACTGGTTTGTGCTTTATGTCAGGACCCGTGGTCAAGATGAGTGAGACGATGGGGCCACTGAGGGATTTGAGCTGTTTAGTACCTAAGACCAGAGCTATCTCTATGTCTAAGGCTCTTGCTGCGTGGGCGGATCCGATGTCAGAGACCATGATACATGCATGCAACATACATGATCATTTTCAATGTCATACCAGTGATATGAATCTTTTGGACTGTTGCTGAAGGATGAATTGATTACTGGGGCATGCTGATAGGTTAAGTCTTTAGCTGGAGGGCATTTATTCTCAGTAGAAGCTGGCCTGGAGTATCCACCGATAGTAGGTAAATCGTCTCTCACCAATGAGTTCTTTGCTCACCTCGCCATTCTGGAGTCTTTACCTAGACATGCACTCTTGACTCAACTAGCAGTCTCTTGAGGTTATAATTTAGCAGCTGCTAATGCATGGAGGCAAATGGAAAGAGGCAGCCACTAAGCTCCTCTGACAGTGAGGGATGATGAAGGAAGATGAACTGCTAAAGCACTTTAAGAGTTGGATTTCTTGTATAAATCCCGACTAGATTTACCATTTGTATGCTTTTTTTCCCCCTTCTTTAACGTTCCTAAAACCACTTTAGTATGCAGCTTACCTCAGCTGTGTAATTTAGTTTGGCCTAGTCTTTAGATTTAGCTTGAGGCTACCTGCTTCAATCCATAATAATGCAGCCTCCGTGGGGAGGCTCCTGAAAGTATGTGTCACACAAAGTCAGGTTAGATTTGGGTCCCTGGACGCTTCGCTGTGCGAACTAGTCATCTGCCATCCTAACGGTGCTCTGTGGCCCTCCTCCTTAGCCCCGAGGTTGCCCACAGAAAGGCTCGTTAGCCTCTTCTAGGTCTTTACCTTCCTTCCGTGATAGCACGGGGCCAGAAGGACCTAGAACTGAACCGCGAAGGACCTAGCCTTTGGGTCTATGAGCAGTACAACTCAGTAGATGAGTTCCCTCTTTGGAATTGGACTACGTGGGTTGAAGTGTTGTCTCAGCCCTTGGAATTGCACGTCTGGAAATAGGTGGCTTAACTTCTTTGTGTCCTCAACTTCCTGCTCTGTTCGCTGAGCTGGTGTGAGGGGTGAGGTAATAAACCGAAGATGCCTGGTACTAAGGGGGAAGAAAGCACAGTGTCTAAAGCCAAGCAATCAGTTTATCAATGTTCATTTATTTTTCCTCCAGTTTTAAATGGGTGAAATTGTGCTGGTTCACCTTAAATGAAAATACTTATGAACATTCAGAAGCCAATGGTCCTAGAAGAGAAACTTTTATTGTTGAAACCAATTTTTCCTCCTCTTGATCCACCTAGGAAGAATCACCTGGCATTGACCACCTTCGGTTCGGACATTCAGCAACATTTATTGAGCAACTATGCAATGTTTCTAGTCTCAGGATTAGATTACTTGCAGAGGTGATTTAACAGAAGTATCTAGAAAGCTAAAACAAAGCAGAATAGGTCAGGAGGCTTAAAAAAGGTACAGAACCAAGAAGCCAGAATCGTTAAAAGAGCCTTCTTAAAGAGAGTAGATAGTTGAATTGGGAAGCTAATGGTGTATCAGGATTTCAACCAGCACAAGTTGGGAAGCGGTTCAGAGAAGAGAAATGAGGCAAACTAGGGTTCATTGGCAGAAGGGAAAAGAAAACTGTTTGGAGGGCAAATACACCAAATGTGTAGCCCATGTGGGTTTCCCCATTTGCCCGGGAAAACGAGTCTGCCAAATCCAGAGCAGAATTTGAATGTATTCTTAGGGGAGGGTGAACTCTCTGCTTCGCCTTTCTGGGGCTCTGTGTGCTATGAGGAATGATAACCCGACCCTTGGAACATCCCGTTCCCTCTCTCTCCAGCCTTCGTCATTGCCTAAATCTGGACTTTGTAGATTGTAACATCAGCTGTAAGGTTTTAGGTCCTTGGTGGTTATCTATGCTTGTGACCTCACTTGGAAACCATTCAGATGAATGATTACTGCTCCCTTGGAATGTAGAGAAGAGGTTGCCACCCTTTGGGTGAAGAGAGGTCAGTAGTCCTTTCTGCATCCCGAGAGAGAGAGAAGCGTCATGGAAAAGGGTTCTGGAGTAGAGTTAGAGGTGGGGGCTACAAAGAAAGCTGTTCCCAAAGTGTAGAGTGGTGAGGGAGGAGAGGCTCCTCAGTGAATCAGAGACCAAAGTTCTCTGATTAAAGAATTCAGATCAAATCCACATTAAACATTAAAAAAAGAAAAAGCAGCAATGTGATATAGCAAGACCAAAAACGAAAAGTTCCACTGCTAAATGGAACATGCTTCAGATAAAACCTGCGTGGTGCCAGATCCTAAACAGGCTTGTCTTAACGGATATGAACATTGGGTAGACCTAGTCTAGCTCTTCCACTGGTGAGTAAGACCATTGTCGGCCTTCCCAGTGGCCTTACATTTTACATGTCTGTCATGCAGTAGTAACAAACACAGTTGGAATGTGATTTCCAGACAATATGAGCTTGTGGCCAGGCGTCTCGAGGCTATATAGGTCAATGAATAATTAATCAATGGAGAAATCTTGGTGGGAGAGCATGACTCAGGACTCTGTTCACCCTTCATTTACTTTAATTAGCATTTTGGCATATAATGTGCCTAATTTTAGGAACACAAAGTTTTGGAGTGCCAATTGATTAGAGAAACACAGACTTTTTGTGGCTTTTGTCCTTGCTCCTAAGATGATGTGTGCCCTACTGTGAGTGGCAGGTGATCCAGAAAACTACCCCTAAGGCTCTTTTGTGGGCTAGGTTATCTCAGCCTATAATTTATATGTTTCAATTGCTTTATTGGATCCCTGTAAAGCAAAATATTGACAATAAAATTGCTATTTTTGTCTTAGCAGCCACCGCATGATCTTTGTTCCTCTGTGTTTAATGGCTGCATGTTCTTCTCTTCCAACTGCTCCGCTGTTCCCCTGACAAACAGCCACAGCAAATGGAGATTCCAGAATAATGTCTAATCTTTACCAGCAAACTGTCTATCCTGCTGACCCTGTGGAAAACTGGGAACATATTGAATATATCACAGAACAAATTAAGGGTGTGAGGCTTAATGCAGCCAAGGAAGTGATCATAATGCCATATGTCTGGGAGCCTTGAGTGATTCTTAGAGCTCCAGCTTATAGAGTTAGTCATATTGAACACTGTAAATTTCCAGAAGAAAAAGAAAGTGTACAGTTCAGCACTTACCATTTTTCAAGCTTGAGAAAAGAATGAATCCTTTTCAGTCTGACTGCTCCAGCGGACTTTCGGTGCAAGGAAAAAGACAAGACGTGGCTTGGATTTTTCATCCATCTGTCCTCTTGAGTCACCCTTGCTCTTCTCACGCCTTGTCACAGAAGTCATGCCTAAGGACCATATTAATCCAATTTAAAAGGGACCTGCTGAGGTGCTGGAGTCATACAGCCTGCATTCACATCCTGACCCTGTCCGTTGCCAGCTCTGTGACCCTATATGAGTCTTTCAACCTCTCGTACCTTCAATTTCCTTACTGGGAAAATGAAGACTGAGTTAGTAGGCACGGAGCACTCAGCACCATGCCTTACGTATCATCAGAGTTTATTGGTGCTGGAATATCCTAGTATGTTAACTACCTATGATCCAGGTGCTTCCTGAGTTCAGGGATTGGTCAACTTTTTCTCCAAAGGGCCATAGAGTAACTATTTGGGGCCTGGTGGGCCACATGTGATCTTTCACAGCTGTTCAGCTCTGCAGTGGTTGGACAGAAAGCCGCCAATACGTAGAAAATATGTAAAGACGACATCGCTGTGTTCCAATAAAACTTTATTTCCAAAACAGGAAGAACACAGGATTTGGCCTGTGGCTTATAGTTTGACCCCTGATTTCATTCCTTTGGCTGCCTCAACTCCTTCTCTAAGCTGTTGTACTTAACATATGGATCTCTATGTCATAGCCCCCGCCTTGGTCAGATAGAGAGGTTTTTAAAAATGTAATGCTGGGCCTCATGTTCTGATAGTTTGGGTTCTCTCTGCTCTAATGAGCAGCCAGGTTTGAGAGCTACAGATGGTAAAAATGTATTAGGGCACTTGTTAAAGAAAAAAAAAAGCGGATTTTCAGGCCTCTGCCTGCAAATGGATTCTATTCCGGGTTTAGGACCGAGAATCTATATTTTTAATAAGCACTCCAAGTGATCGTCTTTCCCACAGTTGCCCTCACTTTGCTGTTTCCTCCATTAAATGCTACCTGTCCTGTAGTATCTTAACAATACCTAGGCTAGGATATCCATGTCAGGGAAGTCGATTGAGACATAGCCACATTTTGGGAAAACTATATGCTGGTGAAAGAAGTTAAATCTAGAGTAGGAATTCTGAAGTTTTTTCTGGTCTAGAGAGTATGACTACTATGTGATGTGGATTTTCCTGGGGATTGAGTTGAAGTGATAGGTCTCACTGACAGAATAAGAGTCCTAGTTTCATATTAAAGAGAAATGGTTGCTTTACCAACTAGGGAGATAGACAGTTTGGGACCACAAAGGCTTTCCATTTTTTTTTTTCTTGGGTATGGAAGCTAAACCAGAAATTACATGAGACCTGACATTTGTTTATAAGTAATAGTAACTCTTGACTGTGGAATACACAGTCATTCTATGAGTGGCAAAGGAAGTGACTGGAAAGTACTGTTCGTATGAAGTCAGCACTTTGGGTTATTTTTTGACTCTGACCCAGAGTTTTAAAAAGTAATTAGAGGGGTTCCTGGTGGCTTAGTCAGTTGAGCATCCAACTACTGCTCAGGTCATAATCTCGTGTTTGTGGGTTTGAGCCCCATATCATGCTCTATGCTGACAGCTCAGAACCTGGAGCCTTCTTTGAATTCTGGGTCTCCCTCTCTCTGCCCCTCCCCTGCTCGCACTCTGTCTCTCTCTTTCTCTCAAAAAATAAAATAAAACATTAAAAAAATTATAAAGGGAGTATAGATGAAGCTTCATATCAGGCTTTGGAAATTCTTGTACTATAAAAATAGGGTAACATGTATGTTTAAATCTGTGTCAAAACAATGTGTGATATTAACAGTCTGAAACAAATTACTCTTTTCAATCAGTACATCAATGAGGCACGTACTACCCATTGCCAACAGCCATATTAACCCTCTTCTCTCATATTGGCTTCCACTAAAGAGGCTAGAAAGCAGCTCATTTTCTCAGCTTCCCCTCCAGCAAGGTTTTGCCTAATGAGTCTCAAGCAGAAATCTTCAGAGTCCTTTTGAGAAAGCATTGGTTATCCTAGTTAACGATATATATATGTATATATACATATACATATATATATATATATATATATATATGTATGTATGTATACACATACACACACACACATACACCTTTTACACTCTCTCTTCTTCCTGCATTGGCTGTAGAGACCATCTGTGACCCCAAGGCAGAACATGTTAGTGAAGGTAGAAAGGAGATCGGGGGATCTGGGGTCTTTAATGATTTCCTTGAACTACACTCCTTTCCTGGTTTGCCTTGTCTCCAGACTGTTATCTACGTAACAAAGTCAAATACATTGACTACTTTGACCATTCAAAAATTCTGTTACATGTCGCCAAAAGAATTCCTAACGGGGCTATGTAAGCTACATGTTTCTCTGTTACAGAAGGTGCAGTGTTTAAGAGGCATCAATACCCTAATATATTGATGTAAGCCTTCTCCATGAGCCAGCCCGGAAAGCCCTCTGCCGACAAGTTTAAAAAGCACAAATTGCCCTGGCTAGAAGCAAGATCACTACCATTAGTCTTGGGCAGAAATTTGAAAAGAAAATGTAGTTGTTGACTAATACGGCAGTTATTTTTCAAAAATAGTTTTTAAATGCTTTTACAAGTGATAACTTTGATGTGTTACAAAATTATTGGGCTGGTAGATCTCATTGAATCGGTGAGGCTGGATCAGCGAGAGATGGCCCTTCCAAAGACTGGATCTTCTTTTAGTTTAACTTGCATTGAGGGTCATTTCTACAATGTATACTGTGATGATCGCTAACCTAAGTAATGACTGTGATGTTTCTTTCATGGAAGCAGCCAGTGCTGTGGGTAATGCAGGTGTTCAGACCCTGTGTAAAAACTTTGTACTTTTGTGATCTGAGCATGCTCATTGTCCCTGTGCCTCCGGTTCCTCATTTATAAAGTATGAATAATGATCCATTGGCTCTCAGCATTATTGAAAGGATTGAGTGAAATTACTATATGCCAAAATGCCATCCTAGGCCCTTTTCCCTAGAAAGTAATTGCTAGATACCCCCATTGCCTTTTCAAAACCACAGCTTGGATGCCTAGCCTTCCACAGCTTAGCCTGTGAACGTAGGGGTCGTGAGCTGTCTCCTCTGCTTTCTTTTCCAGCGTATCTCCGTCATCTCAGCTCGTTTCAAACATTGATTTCCATGTCTGGTCCATTTTCACAGCCTCTGAGCAGTAGAAAGACCCAAGATAGGAGTAAGGAATGAATTTTATGCTGAAGTGCTCTGGAGATGGACTGAAAACCGTCTAGCGACATGGCCATCTCATTACCTTTCTCTGGACATCATCCAGAAGCTCCTGAGCAGGGAAGAAAAATTAATTACCACTTGAATACTTTTAGAAGAGAGGAGGGGGAGGGGAGGGGTGGGGAGGATGATTCAGTAGGTAGGAAACACGTATATAGAGTGGCATTGTATTGAATCTTCCACAGGAATAAATTCTAAAATCTGAGACAAATGCCTCTGTTGACAATTGGGTATTATCAAAATTACCCTAGAAAATTAAATCATTCATAAAGACCATTAACGTGTGGTTTGCATCTACAATCCCTCGTAGTGATACACAGATATAAATACATAACCTACAGAATGATAAATGGCATATAATAAAGAGCATATGAGCTGACCACCATTTTACCAGACAATTTGATTGTGGACAAGTTACTTCTGTGAGCCATTTCTGTTATCTCCTACGTGGGGTGATGTTCATATATGTGCCACAAAAGCTGCCTGGGAAAGTAGGCCAAGTAAGCACATCTACGTTTAAGGCCCCCATTTCACCCTGGTGCTGGAACACAAACTCAAAAGAGAGAAGACAATCACCATCTAGTGTTTAAATTGATGGGCTCTGTCTCCCACTTACCTCCCACAGCCACAGTCCATATAGTTTAACTGTGCATGAATTAATGCGTGTACGATGCGATATTGCTCTCTCCAGTGAAGAGTGTCTCCATTTGTGCGTGTCATTCTTTGTCTGCAACTCTGCCATGGGCCTTAAGAGAGCAGGTTATCAAAAGCCTGCTGTTTATAAACTTAAGGAAATTATAAGCGCCGCACTCGTATTCGTGAGCATTAAAACTATTTGCAAAGACGCTTAAGCTTTAGATCTGAAAAATTGATCACATAGCATGTGAAAAGAGAGCAAAGGCTCAACAAAGACGCTGGCTCGTCTGACAGAAGAGCAAGCCTGGAACTGGTTTCAGGAGGAAGAGGGGCCTCCCCAGGCAAGAATAGCCTGTGTCTATAGCCCCAGTTGCCTTCTAGCACCAACTCCTAGAGCCCCGACGTTAGAGCCCCGTGCCTGAAGCTGGCACCGCTCAGTCTGTTCTCTGGACACTCAACACGGAGGAAAAGGCCAAGTTTTTTTTATTTCTCTTGGCTTAGACACTTGGAGTAGGGAGAGGCTCATGTACAGACCCCTGGACATTCCGAGAAACAGATGTAAAGAAATCATGCCCGTTCTGACCCGTGGTAAACCCTGGACAAATCAGAAGTTTTCTCCTTTACCCTCCTAAGACACCCAGCCCAGTTTCCTTATGCATGCACAGAGTAGAACCATTTGAGAAAACAGTCACAGATTGCACATTAGTGCACTGCTTGTACGTTCAAAATGATCTTTTTAAACAGAATTCCACAAGAGCAGGAAAGAACTTCTCTGACTTTCCCGGGAATAGAACAGTGTGTTGCAAAAATAATGAGAAATGCTTAAGGAATCAAGCCTTCTAGTGGTTTAAGAATAACCAACATGAGAGGCAGGACCCCGGTGGCGGCGCTAAGAGAGATGCCTGTACAGCTGTTTACGTGGGAACGAGCAATGTACACATTGAACATCTACTGCCCAAAAGGAATTTGCTCTCTTTTTTTAAAGGCCGGTCCGTGCTGTGTGTGGGGCAGGGTGCTGATCTACATAATATTTTTCCATTTACAGTCCGTGGGCGATTGGCTCAGAGGCTCGGTGTATGTACTCAGATCTCTTTTGAGTAGATTGGCCTGGAAAAACCATTCTCTGTTTTCTCTTTTATGGAGATACAGCTGGTCACATCACCCATTTTGCCCCATGGCTTCCCATTTGGCAGACACAGAATGCAGGTGCTGTATCTCTGAAGCGCTGCTTTGGTTGGAGGGGGCAGGATGGCACCTCCTGGAAATATTTAGAGTTACAGTTTGAGGGAGCATCTTTGGTCCTGCACGATTGTTTCGTTTTCACTGACTTTCTCTACGTTTTCCCAAGGCAAATAACAAGAATAACTTTAACACCTAGCCAGCTTTGGACATTTTTTTTTCCCCTACCTTTTCTTTAATCATCCGCAAAGGACCAAGTCCATTTATGCCAGGCAGGGGAAAGGCAAGAAATTAAGTTTCGCTTCATCAAAGAGAAATCTTCCCACATCTTGCAATACTTTTCTTTTAAGAGCTTCATTTCTTTTTCTCCAGATGCCTTCATCTCTTTGATACATAAGGGTACACTAAGTTGAATCTATAAACAGAACCCACTAATTAAGAGTGATTGCTTAGGAGATTGGTCCCGACGATTCAGCATTATACGCGTGTTCTTCTCAGATATCCATTAGCAGCTAATAAGATACTACAGACGTGCCAGTCTGTTTCCTGTTTCCGTCTATTGTACCTTTATTGCCATATATGGACCAATCGGATGGGCAGAACAATAAGTGGATGTCCTTTTGCTCCCTGAACATGTCTCAAAGGAATGTTTGTTATTAGATTGCTTTTTCTGTTTCACATCAGTATGTTAATAAAGAAAACATAACACTGAGAAAGTTTGGTGTGGTTTTTCTTTTCTTCACTTTTGTGACTATAACTGGCTTATTGTTTAATTAAATCCTCTTTTAAAGTAAGGACTGCAAATATGCCTGGGCAACGTGCACAGAGGGAAGATGACATTCTTCTTCCCGCTGTCTTAGAGAAAGTTTCCATCTAAATGTTTTAAGCACTTAAAAATTCAGCATGAATATCATGTTGCTATATTTGACTGATTTACACTTGAGACTTGGTAAAAAGCCTATGAATTATTCATTCCCAAGTGATTCTGTAAGCCAGAACACCAGAAATCACATCCCCCGTTGAAGTTTATAAAGTGAAATAGTTTAAATACTCTCTAGACATGTGGATGTCTGTAGAGGTGGTTTTCCCTCTGATTCCA
Organism: Acinonyx jubatus; assembly: GCF_027475565.1. Classification (NCBI taxonomy): domain Eukaryota; kingdom Metazoa; phylum Chordata; class Mammalia; order Carnivora; family Felidae; genus Acinonyx; species Acinonyx jubatus. The sequence goes on from NC_069384.1 coordinate 139,422,696, forward strand.
AATCTCTGTGCTTTCAACTCACTTAGGTTTTTATTTTAGAATAACTTAGCTAAAGATCTTACCTCTTCGCACAGTAAACCTGGTTAACATATTTTTAAGAGGGTACAAAATACAATGCTATAAAGTAGATTCGTTTTTTTGTACCTTTTGTTCCTCCCAGGTCCGAAGAGATTTTATTTCATTACGAGAATAAAGCAACAGAAGGGAAAGTAATTATTGACTCTGTCTTTGATTTCTATGGAAGTAAAAGTGAGAGGAAGTGAACTGTAATTTATTAGATGGAATTAAACACTGTACCTGTGGAAGGAAACAGGTAAGGTCCCCCACACTCTCTGGACACATACACATGGTGATACCTACCAGCCTGGTACATTAAAACTACTTGCAGTATTAAAAGATTCTTTGTACTGCCTATACTCTGGAGTCTACGACTGTGGGTCTTGGCAGCTAACTTTTTGTGGGAGTATATTAATATCATTTAAAATGCTACGTACAGCAGTAACACTTTGACCTATGTGCTCATCAGAATTCATAAACTAAATAAGGTCAGGTGGGGCCGCTAGCTGGATGACACTTTCCAAGAATAGCCAAAGCTTCTAAAAATATGTAGTCTCTAGCAGTAGACAGGAGCTTTTCTACACATAATTTTGAGTGGAACTGTGACCAACCTTTAGAGGAGGGTGGAGGAGTGAAATTTCCTATGCGGAGAAGTACAGAGAATTTTGAATCTGTTGATGGGTGGGTGCCATTCCTTACTACGTTCATGGAATTCTTCACTTCTTGCCTAACATTCATAATCTAGACCGTTCAAATAGTAGATACAAGGTGTGTGTGTGTGTGTGTGTGTGTGTGTGTGTGTGGGCGCGCGCGCGTGTGTGCACGTGCACGGATGTGGAAGAGACATATCCTGAGTTATCCTTCACCAGGAAATGTGTACAGCAATTATACACACACAGAGGCACAAATGGGTTTGGTGCATATCGTTCCCAGACTCTTAATGAGAAATTTCCAAATAACATTAGTCATCAAAGTATCGCTAATAAACTGCCAAAACATGGCTCAAAATTTCATTCGCTACTAAGAACATGCAGGCGTAATTTCTTCCCAGAGAATTGATATAAAGTACCCTGACTCTGGTCCGTTTGTGCAACTTCTGTTAGTAAAGAACCAATCAGAAGCTGACAGTTCGGTGAAGTTGGGTTGGAAAGTCATGCCTTAAATTTTTGTGGGGACTGGGTTGATATCAAACAGCAATCAGAACTTATAGCTGTAGTTAAACAATGCAAATGTCTTCTAACTTGTTTTGATAAGTGGCTGCTACCGTAGTTCTTAAAGAATCTTCTATTTTACATTACTCGGGCAAACGTATATTAAATATTCACTGTGATCTGGGCACAGGCCTAGGCCCTGAGGATACAACAGAGCACTTTCTGGAAAGAACTCCAGGGAGCTTAGGGTCTAATGGAGGAGTCAGCAAACTCCAATTTTCGTTTTATGCTCAAAATATTTTCACTGGGTTCTAAAATGCATAGAACTGGTGGGGTATGGAAGGAAGGGATAGTCTTAATGAAAATTAAAAAAAAAAAAAAATACCTAGGTTACACTGGAAATTACCCTTCAATGAAACAAAATGTAAAATCCGAACTAAAGAATATCATCTATTTCCTGGTAATTCACCGTAGAGGATTTGCCCAAAAGGAAAGCGCTAATCATTGCTATTGGTTTGTTTTGAGGGAGGTGACTCTAATCATGAGACGAGTGAAGAGTAAGTCAGACACTTGAGTAACTGAGGATCAGGAAGTCACAATTTGGCCATGATGAATCCTAGTCGTTTATCTGTCCCATCTGAAATTTGGATAACTTTTCCTCAGCCAGGATTAGGATGACCCAAGTAGGGCACTCACCTTGGGTGTACAATTTAAGGTGGTGCCAGAGAACTCAACAATCACGATAATATTTTAATGCAAGAAAAAAAAAAGCTTTAAGAAAATTTAAACTAACACGGGGTGCCTGGGAGGCTCAATAGGTTGAATCTGACTTTTGGTTTGGGCTCAGGTCATGATCCCCGGGGTTGTGGGATCGGGCCCCATGTCAGGCTCTGTGCTGAGCGTGAACCCTCCTTGGGATTCCTATTCATTCATTCATTCTCTCTCTCTCTCTCCCTCTCCTCCTCCTCCTCCGCCCCTCTTTCCCACTCATGCTTCCTCTCTCTCTAAAACAAATATTTAAAAAATCAATGCAAAAAAATCTATGATGAAAAAATACCAAAAAGTGAGTAAGGACTCATTCCGTATTGTTATCCACTATTCACTTTGACTGTGTCTGCTGCCCACCCTGTTTTAAGCTCCCAAGACACTTTGTTCATTGCTCATCTCCCAGCAGGTGGTATTGTATGTTGTGGTCACTTCCATGTCTTGTTGACCACAGGGGTGACGTCTTGCTATGAGGGGCAAGGTCATGTCTGCTTTGGTATTCCTCACTTTACCCGCCATTGTACCCAGCAGCTGCTCATTCAGTGCTTGTGACGTCAGAGAGCTGGGCAAATTAGAGCTCTGAACCTGTTGACATTTACTGAGCCTTCTGAAGACCCCTTTCTGTGAAGAGATGGCTAAAAGATTGCAGAGAATCCATACTACGTGAAAGACTTTTCAATTTGAGGCTTTATCTTTTTGAGCTTTTCACTGTTACGTTCATTCTAGATTGCTGTGTTCTGTGATCATGCTGATTTTTGACGAGCCAGCTATGTTGGGGTGACTCAATTAGAAATACCTTGTTTTTCCCTTGTAAGGGATTTTGACTTATTTTAACATGGTTTTGTGCTAATGAGCATCTCTGCTAGTGTGGCCCACAGGCATCTGAGATTATTTTATCCCAAACTGGATTCATGTTTCCTTGAAACCTGTTGTTCCTTCTCTGTTCTCTGTCTTGATGAAAAGCACCATCGTTTACTTAGTGTCTAAAATAAGAACTCTGGATTGGTCCTTGATCCTTTGCTTCCCTTTAGTGCGCTATGTCCAATCCATGTCTTATTCTATCCACGCTACCTTGTTAATATTCTTGGGCTTAATCCTGGCCATGGACTGAAGTCTCAGGCTCTCTCATTGGGACCCCTGCAGTAGTCTCGTGTCGTGTTTTCCAGCCTTTGCCGCCAGTCCGGTGTCGATGCAGCTGCCAAAGTTGACTTTGTAAAATGCAAATCTGATAAACCTCACTCTCCTACTTGAAAACCACTGGTCATTACCTTCAGGAGAGCAGACTCGGTCTTCATAACAGTGTATTCTGGGTCCTTCTCTATCTAGTTCCTTCCTTGCCATTCTCATCTGGCACCGTCCCCCGGCTGATCCCCTGAATTTTCGCTGTATGGAAGGCCCTTCCTCTAGTTCAGTTGTTACCCTTCCCCTTCCATCCCTTGGCTGGCTTCAGGTCTTCACCTTCTGTGTTTCCATCATAATGGACGCATACTTGCATCAAAGCCTGGGGTAAACCCTAATGGGTTGCCTTTTCCCCCATCAAGATGTGAGCTATTTTGGCGGGTTTATGTGGCATGAATGTGTCTCTTGGTTTTGTGTCCCAGCATCCAGGGTAGGACCTCACACACAGCAATCATTCATGAAACTCGCCCAATTCATCCAACTGCTCCTTAAAATATATTATGCTCACATCTGTCCCCCGCCCCTTCCCCCCCATTTGCTCTCGGAGCCACCTTCTAGTTTAGATTTATGTCACTCTCTTCCCTCGGCGTGCTTTGTATTTGATCTAATCTGGACTAATGTTACTTCTCAAATGTATCTGTTTTCACTCATCTCTACCTGCTGAAATCCTTTTTGTATCTTTCAATATTCGTCTTCCATGGTGTCTGCTCCATCACGAATTTTCTGCTTTCCTGCCCGTGAAGATAAGCCCTCCTTTCTTTGAGTAGTTCTCTCCTCCCACCCCCCACCCCCCACCCCCAGCACACATATACTTTATTTGCATCGCATTGCTATAATTCCTGTAGCATTGGGCCTTCCCTCCTTTGAGTGTGGTCGGAGACTGTGCCTCCCTTGCTCTGTTCCCCCACAAGTCTAGCTCAGTGCTTGGTCATAGAAGGGGCTCAGAATTGAATTGGAACTGAACTGAATTGAATAAACTCTCCATTTATGAAATAATTTGCTTTAGAGTTGCCAGAATTAAATGGCTGCTCCAGTGGCAATATTACTCTAACTCAGCTAATATCATTTGATCCACTGAGGAGCTCGTTAATTAAGTAGGTGGATTAAAAATATAATCTGCTAGAGAAAGAATGTTTTGGCAGGGACCCATAGGTTGTGGTTTGTTTATTATTTTTTTTAAAAGCATTATGATCTCTCAGCTTTAGTTCCTCTTGCTTCCACCCAAAATAGCAATAGGAGTCTCAGCACATGACTGTTGATGCCTGGTTTAGGAATACAAGGTGCTCCGCAGCCTGTGTGCTACCCCAGTCCATCTGCAAAGCCCTACCCCATGCTGGCTCCTTTCTATAGAAAAGGGGGCATTGGTCCCCAGCCTTTTTACATGATAGGTTCCCTGGTGCTCGCCTGTTTTCCTTAACTTAAAACCCCCTTCATTGAATTTCAATGTCTTGGGTGACCTTTGCCAACACAAGAGGCCTGCGTCCACTTGCTTATCAGTGAGTCTGCTTTTTCTCTGCGTGTTTGATTTTTGCCTGGTGATTTTTTTTTTTTTTGACATGTTTCACCCCTTGTGCGAGCGCTCTTGGGTCTTCTGTAGCCAAACCAGCCACATCAGCATCGGCGGTAGTTAATAGCTGATCAAATCCTTAGGATTTCCACGCAATGCCTTAAGAGTGTCATCTGATATTGAATGTAGCTTTAACTGGAATGAATGGGCTTCAGTAACGAATGGGTCTGCATTGATGGGCACTGGAGACAGGATAGCTTTGTGATCTTCTTTGTTTCTGTAAGAATGCCTCTGCAACCGAATCCGGCCCATTTCTATGCCAATGTGCTAATAGTTGTGGAATCTCATTCATCTCAACCGAGGCCAGTTAGCTCCGGAATCCCATCTGTTTGAGTGGATGCAGTAAAATGTCATGGAAATGTGGCCATTCATTCCCATCACCAGTGAGAGCTTTCTCACTATTAATTTCCCTTCATTTCAAGTGACTCCAATCACACAGATTCTTCTACCCATTGAAAATGTTTACAGTGTTCACTTAATTTTTTATTTCGATTTTTAAGTGCTTGTCCACAAGAGAGAATTAAACAGTTATGAAAATATGCACAGAGTCTAAATGGAGACACCGCCATCCCTACAACAGATTCAGAAAAATGCTTCAGCCAGATTTTTCCAGTCCCTCTTAGCATACGATGCCCAAGGCTGTGTTTTGGCCCAGAGGAATTTTTAGGCTGATTTTTTTTTTTTCTCCTGAAAATAGAGTTTAAGTGGTAGGGAAACAGGAGGAATGTTAACCAGAACAGGGGTAAAAGAGTTGCTGTCTCTTACAGATTGCTGGGGTGACACAATAGTTAAGAAGGTGTCAGGCCTTCCAGTTAAACGCCTGGCTAGCTGGCCGGCAGAAAAACGAGCCAGTCTGGCTAGAAATTGTGGCAGGTGCTTGTAAAATCGAGGTCAGTAGGAAGTTTGACCGTTTTCATACGTTTGTCATTCCCTTGAGAATTGTCCTAAATTGACTTTTATGTCAAGAAATTTGACTTCTAAAAGAGAATATATGTGTATGTGTATGTATTCAAACATACTTCTGATATAAGTAGAGGGATAGATAAAGATTATAGGAGATAATCGATTATTCATGAAGAATAAATATGGGGGGAAAGAGCGTTGTTTTTTTCCAGCTACCTATGAGCATACATTTAAAGGATTTGGGCATTTTCACGGACTCAACAATGTGAAGAATAACAAACTAGTGCTTCCTAGGCTCAAGGCAGAATTCTCAGTATTTTATATGCATGAACTCATTTGATCTTTGTCGCAAAACCGTGAGCTACTGTTGTCATTTCCGTTTTATAAATCAGGAGAGTGAGACTCACTGAAATGGATGCTTCATCCGTTGCCTCAAAATTAGCTTTATTATCACTTGATTCTTAGGATGAGATTCACCTCTTTACTTGCAAGGTGTGAATTAAAGCAACGTGCCTACCAATATAAAGCAAACATGCCGGAATAAATGCGTCAGAGTACTGTTTACACAGAGTGTCTGTGATTCGATACGTTCTGAATTGATACCTTTGCCAAAATGTGGATATCTTGACTTTGAAAGAAGGCAACAGTTGATAGGTGGCATGGGATCCCCATAAGAGGATAGATATTTGCACAGCTGAAGCTAAACGCTTTGAATGTGATTTCCTGCCCAACACACGAACAACTAAGAAACATTCCAGCATGTGCATCACTAGCCAAGCTGTTAAGATACTCCTGTTATATTTTCTTGCAAACTTCGCTTGTTCTGAGGACTGGGCTGCCATAATTTCACCTGAGAGGTGGTACCGTCACTTCATACCATACATAAAACCAAACCATACGTCAGTGGCTATAATTATTAAAATGTGAACGATTTTAAGGTATTCTTATAATCCCATGGCCTGAATTCTTAATATGCTACAATTCCTTATAAATGCTGCTGTGTATTCAAGCGAACGGTTTTGGTTTTCAAAGATGATCCTTAAAGAAACTATCAATGTATTTTAATAGTGCTACAATGATCAAAATTTCTTTGAAATTCTTCTTTTGAATTTATAGCAATCATTAATTTATTTAGGAAGGTGACAACTCTTTATCCTTGGGATTTGCCTTATAAATATAATTTCTGGGGGCACCTGGGTGGTTCAGTGGGTTAAGCATCTGACTTCAGCTCAGGTCATGATCTCACGGTTCGTGAGCTCGAGCCCTGTGTTGGGTTCTGTGCCGACATCTCAGAGTCTGGAGCCTGCTTCAGATTCTGTGTCTCTTTCAAAAATAAACATTAAAAAAAATGTTAAACATTTTATATATATATATATAATTTCTAAAGACACAAATAATGAAAATATTGAATAATGAAAATATATATATAATATATATAATATAATTATGGTTATATAATTATATATATAATATATATATATAATTATAGTTATATAATTATATATATATATATATAATTTCTAAAGACACAAATAAATGAAAAGCTATTCCATGTTCACGGATTAGAAGAATGAACACTGTTAAAATGTCCATACTACCCAAAGCAATCTACAGATTAAATGCAATCCCTATCAAAATTCTGGATGGCATTTTTCACAAAATAGAACAAATAATACTAAAATTAACATGGAACCACAAAAGACCCCAAACAGACAAAGCAATCTTGAGATTCAAGAACAGAGCTGAAGGTATCATATTCCATGATTACAAACAACATTACAAAGCTATAGTAATCAAAACAGTATGGTGTCAGCATTTAAAACAGACATAGATCAATGGAACAGGACAAAGCCGCAAAATAAACCCACACATAGATGGTTGAATAATTTACAACAAAGAAGCCAAAAGTGATACAATGGAAAAAGGATGGTTTCTTCAATACTTGGTGTAGGGAAAACCATTAAATATATGCAAAAGAATGAAACTGGACCCCTCTCTTACATGATACACAAAAATTAAGTCAAAAGGGATTAAAAACTTGATTTTAAGGGCTGAAACAATAAAACTCCTACAGGAAAACATAAGCAGTAACTTCCTTGACATCTTGATGATTTTTTGCATCTGGCAACTAAACCAAAAATAAGAAAGTGAGACTACATCAATGTAAAAAGCTTCTACACGCGCGCGCGCGCACACACACACGCACACACACACACACACAAAATGGAATATTAGCCATAAAAAAAAAATCTTGCCATTTGGAGCAGTATGAAAGGACCTTGAGGTCATTCTGCCAAGTGAAATAAGTCAGAGGAAGACTAATACCATATGATCTCTCTGGTATGTGACATCTAAAACAACCCTCGTAGACACAGATTATTGGCAGAGGCAGTGGGTGGGGGACATGCAGAATGGATGAAGGGCATCAAAAGGTACAAACTTCCAGGTACAAAATAGGTCCTGGGGGTGTAATGTACAGCATGGTGTCTATAGTTCGTAATACTCTGTATTTGAAAGCTGCTAAGAGAGTAGATCTTAAAAGTTCTCATCACAAAGAAGTTTTTAACTCTGTATGGTGACACGTTAACTAGACATTATTTCAGAAGAAAGTCAAGAGGGGCAGGCAAGATTTGGGTGTCAAAAACAGAAGCACAAATATAAAGTCAACAAGTGATTATTTTATATAATCAATGATTTTATTAGTCTAGCTATAACATACGTTTCTAAATTTCAGCGCCTTCTTACAATACAGTTTCATTTCTCACTAACGTTACAATCCATTGCAGGTCGATGGGTATTCTCCAACCAGCCGTTCAGGGATCTAGACCCCTTCCATGCAGTGGCTCTACTACTGTCTAGGTTGCTAGAGTTCTGTAGGGACCCTCTGCATCCAGCCAGCAATTGAAAGAAAAGAGCATGCAGGATTCCACAGGAGGTTTGTGGAACGAGGCCAAGAAGTGACACACATCACGTCCATCCGCTGGCCAGAGCTCAGTCTCACGCCTTCATCTAGTAATGATAGGAGAAGTCGGGAGAGTCTTTCTGGCAGCGTCTCTGCCGTTTTACCTCTAGTGAATTTCTCTCCCCCCCCCCCCCAGAAAAAGTTTCAAAAAGTGCCTTGAGTGTAATCTAAACAAGGTGTTGAGCTACTTACTGTCACTGCCTTGAACAAGACGTGCCACTTGGAGGTACATTCTGGTAGATTTCTTATATTGGCTTTATGTTTTATTTATGGTGCGTGTGTGGTGCCTTTCAGATTGGGTAAGCAAAGCAGTTCCTAAATAGGTCTTTTTAAATGTACCAACTATCTTTTAGGGGTTTTTTTTGTGACAAATGGAGAGGCAGAGAGGGGGTCCCCTGATAGGATTGGGAGGCCACACAACAAAACTGCCAACCATAGAAGACAACTTAAAAAGGAAATAAACTGTTCCCTCGTGCAGGGGACCAAACTTTAGTTTTCAAGTGAGGTTGAACATTTCATTATTCTTCTAGGTACTACCTTTTTTTCCCCCAAATACAATAAGAGGAGATCTTTCAGACACATCTTTATTGAGAGAAAGAAGTCTTCACCCTAATTCTTTTCTCTCCTCTCAAGACTCTTGAGGACTAGCAATAAGATAATTAAGACAGTGAAGGAAAGTTTTAGTTGGAAAAAAAGTGAAACAAAAAAGTTGACAACAGCAACAACAAAACACTGAAATTTGCTAATCTTGTCCCAGACTCTCTACAAACGCACGCGCGCATGCCTGACCCTCTCATTCTTTCCTTTAACCTGAGCTCATGGCATCCATTTCCGCTTGAATGGCTCTATCATCTGTGTCTAAACTCTGGAAATTTTCAGGGAAGCTCTAAGGCTGCTGATAAAACAAAAACATGTTACACAGTGTTCACGTGACCTAGCAGAAAGGCACAGTAGTTCAATCAACATTTTACACACTTGTTCAGGAGTCATACGTATGTTGCCATCAAAGACAGCACACTCTTCCCTCTTCCCTTGGTACTACTCTGACCTTTGGCCTCTTGTTGAGCCCCTGTCTTCTTTAGAACAGACATCCCTTGGCTTCTCCTCTGCCTCAGTGTTGTAGGAAGTTTTCAAAGCCAACGGTGAGCATTTTCAAGATTTTCTCCCTGATGAACACCACGCATCAGGGTTTTCCCCAAGGCAGAAAAACTCTATTTTGGCAAAGCTAGCTACTGGTTTCAAGAAAAGTATTATGTCAGTGTTTGTGGTTACTGTTCTTGACTAGGTTGCTGGAGACTCCGAGTGGACTGGTGTATTCATTTCCTATTGCTGCTGTAAAAAATGACCACACACTTAGTCGTTTTAAAGCCACACAAATTTACCCTTTCAGCTCTGGGGGGTCAGAAGTCCAAAATCAGTTTCACTGAGGTAAAGGCAAGGTGTCTGCCAGGTGAGTTCCTCCTCTCTCAGAGGAGAGAATCTGCTTCCTTGCCTTTATCAGCTTCTAGAGGCTGAGTATATTCCTTGGCTTTTAGCCCCTTCCTCTGCCTTCAAAGCACATCACTCCAGATTCTGCTTCCATCATCCTAACACCTCCTCTGCTTCTGTATTCAGATGTCCCTTTGTCTTCCTCTTGTAAGGACCTCTGTGATTACAGTGGACCCCTCGAATAATCCAAGATAATCTCCCCATTTCAAGATCGTTAATTTTTAACCATATCTGCAAACTCCTTTTGGCCATATCGAGATCCTTAATTTTTAAACATATTGCAAAGTTCTTTGGGCCATAGAAGATCACATTCCTTGGTTTCATAAATTAGGACGTGGCCACCTTTGGGAGCCGTTATTTGGTCTACCTTAGCTGACTCCGTTACTGCAGAAGCCTAACTCTTTGTCTGCTGTAGCCTGAATGGTTGGGTGCCCCCCAAATTTGTATGTTGAGATCGTAACCCTCAGGGCGATGGTGTTAGGACGTGAGGCCTTAAGCAGGTGAGTAGATCATGAAGCTGGAGCCATTATAAGTGAGATTAGTGATCTTCTAAAAGAAAGCCCAGACAGCTAGCTTGCCCCTTCCACATGTGAGCACACAGTGAGAAGGCGCCGGCCATGAGAGCTGTCACCAGAGCAGGACCACACTGGCGCCTTGATCTTGGGCTTCCAGCCTCCAGAACTGTGAGAAGTTTCTGTTGTTTATAAGCCACCCAGTCTGGTGTTTTGTTAAGGCAGCCCAAAGAGACTAAGACAGTGCCCTCTTCATGTGAATGCAGGACTATAAGTCAGTAACACTTGTGTTCCTCCTTTGTGGCCTGCTCTGGCTCAGAAATGTAAAACTCCCATCATGCTCTCCCTTCCTTTTGCCTTCCCACTTTTCTTAGAACATGTTTTTGTGAATATCTTTTTGCAGAGCCAGTATTTTTTTAATTACGAGTTTTCAAAATGTTGACTGTATTTTAAGGAACACAGGCAGGTCTATTGACAAAATCCCAGGGAGAATGAGAGTGGAGAGTAACAGTAAACATACTGAATTTATGAATTTAAGAAAGCTCAGGAGAGGTAAGGAGGGAGAGAGCAGTTTTCCTAAAGGTAAATAGAGAACAGCAGTCCATGAGGCCTGTGAGTGGTGAGGACCCAGGCCTGTTCCTAATAGAATCCCCTGGGGATGAGAGCCTTTCCAGGGGAAATAGCCCTAGAAAGACTAGACCCTGTTCCCAGGGCACAGATACCAAGAAAGCCAGATGTACAGGCTAATCTAGGCTTGGGCCTTGGAAATATATCAGTAGAAACTGTGTGGACTAAATCAGTCTTCGTTGGTGGTTGGTTAATTTATGTGCCTATATCTCTTTTTTAATTTTCAAGATAGAATTTGCCTAACGTAAATTTAAACTTTTAAGTTGCGTAATCAGTGGTTCTTAGTATATTCACAAAATTAGGCCACTATCATCATTACTTAATTCCAGCGTACCTTCATCACCCTAAAAGGAAACCCTGTACCCATGAAGAGTCACTGTCTACTCCTCCTTTCCCCGAATTTCTGTCTAGGGATTTGCACATTCTGGACATTTTGTATAAATGGAATCACATAATATGTAGCCTTTATACCTCAGGCCTTTTCAGCCTTGTATGGCTTCTTCCCCTTAGCATAATATTTTCTGGGTTCGTCCGTGTTGTAGCGTAAATCAGTACTTGACTCGTTCTTTTGACCAAATAATATTCCATTGTAGGGATGGACCACATATTGCTTATCCATTCATCAATTGGCAGTCACTTGGGTTGTTCCTTTTTTGTGGCCATTATGGATAATGCTGCTCTGAATATTCACGTACAAGTGTTTGCTTGTATACCTTTTCAGTTTTCTTTCTCGTATGTTCCATTGTGGATTCCTGAGTCATATGGTAGCTCTGTGTAAATTTTTTTTTTTTTTGGCTTTCTTTTGTTTTATATTTTGAGTAACTATCAAACGGGCTTCCAAAATATGTCCATCGTTTTTTCTCTCACCAGCAATATGGAAGGGTTCAAATTTGTACATATTCTCTCCAGCGCGTGTTATTGTCTATTTTCTTATAGTCCACCCCCAGTGTTTGGCTTGCATGAGACCCCCAGGTCCTTTTCATAACCCTGCAAAAGAAAGAAAATCTTAACAACAGACCAAATTCTTTCTCTGTCAGGTGCTATAAAGATTTAGGATCCAATCAGATCTAATTTAAAGAATTTAGGTATTCTCCCACACCTGGAAAAACAAAAGTCTTTGTTTGGCTTGACCTTCCCTTTGTAGTATTGTGATTTTTTTTTTTAAGTTTGTTTTGAGAGAGCACGTGCACACGCAAGAGAACAAGAATGTGAGTGGGAGAAGGGCAGAGAGCGGGAGAGAGAGAATCACCAGAAGGCTCTGTGTTGTCAAGCACAGAGTCGAATGCAGGGCTTCATCTCACAGATCATGAGATCATGACCTGAGCCAAGATCAAGGGTCGAACACTTAACCGACTGTACCAGCCAGGTGCCCCTGTAGCATTGTAATACTAATGTATTGTTTCTCAACCTTTTTTCACATGATGCTATACTCAGATTAATAATACCTGCATGGCCCATGGTGGTAAACAAAGGAGTCTGCTAATGGATGAATATGTTGAGTCAAAGGCTTTGTTCCACCTCCTACATCCTGAGGCTCCGATCAGCCCCTGGAGGCTGAGGGGATCAGAGACAGGCATATTTCTTTTTTCAAATTTTTTTTTTAACGTTTTATTTATTTTTGAGACAGAGACAGAGCATGAACGGGGGAGGGGCAGAGAGAGAGGGAGACACAGAATTGGAAGCAGGCTCCAGGCTCTGAGCCATCAGCCCAGAGCCCGACGCGGGGCTCGAACTCACAGACCGCGAGATCGTGACCTGAGCTGAAGTCGGCCGCTTAACTGACTGAGCCACCCAGGCGCCCCATAGACAGGCATATTTCTAATCCATTGTTGAAAATCCACCGGAAAGCTCTATTCTACTGAACACAACTGTGATGTCTCTGACCTCAGGTGGGGGAGCAAGGGATGCGTGAATGTGGGAAAGAAGAAAACCTGAACTGTGATAAAGTGTCTGGCCATATAGCTTGTTTTCAGAGGCCTTAAGAGTATGACACACAGTGTCCAAAATGGGCCCTGATCCCTCTCCCTCTGCAAGAAGGCTCAATGTGAAGAAGGCTCAATCTACCAAGACTGCAGACAGGCAGATCAGGACTGTGTGGTGATAATTCCAGATTTCTTGTCCAGGTTGACATAGGCACAAAACCTAGAGACACGGGAATAAGATCTGGCTGTTGAAGAGAAGCAGCTGGCAAGAGCTAAGTAGAATATTTTCACCTCAGCCAGAGGTGCTGGGGAGTAAGGGAAGGTGATTAAGTATCAAAAATACTGGAGTTCCTGGGTGACTCAGTTAAGAGTCCGACTCCCGATTTTGGCTCAGGTCATGATCTCACGGTTCATGGGATTGAGCTCTGTACTGACAGAGTGGAGCCTGCTTAGGATTCTCTCTCCCTCTCTCTCTGCCCCTCCCCAGCTCATGCTCTCTCAAAATAAATAAGTAAACTTAAAAAAAAAAAAATCCTCTCCCAGGGCACCCGGGTGGCTCAGCTGATTGAGGGTCTGACTTCACCTCAGGTCCTGATCTCATAGTTTTTGAGTTTGAGCCCCACGTCAGGCTCCGTGCTGACAGCTCAGAGCCTGGAGCCTGCTTCGGATTCTCTGTCTCCCTCTCTCTCTGCCCTTCCCCTTCTTGCACTCGCGCGCTCTCTCTCTCTCTCGCTCTCTCTCTCTCTCTCTCAAAAATAAACAAACGTTATAAAAAAATTAAACATTGAAAAAAGTCCTGCCCTGGCTGATAAACTGATGAGAATGAGGGTATTGCCACAGGCCACTGGACATTGGATAACAACGGCAACATTGGCACCTTGCTTGTTGTCGTAAGAAGCACATAAAATGCCCTTAACCTGGTTCATGGGAGGAAGGAAACCAACATCAGTGCCAGAACCTGAGCAGACCTACAGTGGGCCTGGGCACAGTGTTGTGCAGTGGCTTTGACAATCCCCATTCCTTATAAAGGTGAAAACTCTGTGACCATTTCATTTCTGTGACCAACACAAATGTGCCTGGAAAAATTCATGCTCTTGCTGCCTTGACTTGGTAAAGGCAACTGTATAAATTTGGTAAAAATATTTTTTCAGGGAGATGGCCCGTTTTAGAGTAGATAGATACCCGCACCAGTTATATCCGTTTACAATACTTAAATATGATTGAACACTAAATACTCATTATTTAAATTCATGGCTTTGGGAATTCTATTATGACTTTTGTCACATAAATTCTTTTATAAGAAGAATAAGCAGACGATTATTTTGTTTTCAAATGTCAATGGACGTGCATACATACTGAGTTTGACTACAGCAAGGTATAGTCTCTATCCATTTTTATGATCTCCGTATCATTATAAATTGCAAGATTCCAGGGACCTCAACTGTATCTCTTTAGTGATTTTACAGCACTGTGCCATTTATGAATGGACACTTACAAATCGTACTTGATACCATTGTATCAGTCTTAATCCCAACAGGCAAGCTGACATGGTATCAGTGGTCTATTAACATAGTCACCCGAAGACTGGCCACTTTATCCTCCCAAAAGAGAAAGGGTTAAGTATTGGGATAAGAAGGATCTTCTGAGGTCTGAAGTCTAGCAGTATAATTTGGGAGTTTGTTCCATGCAAGAGAGAAAGAAAGACACAAAACAGTTGAACAAGTGAAGACTCAGGCCTCAGAAAAATCGGAATGCTGTTCTTCACACTACAGGTAACCTAGAGGCACAATCAAAGCTCTTGTGACCTGATGCATTCCTGTTTCTCTCAGTGTTTTGGTTCTCTGTCCCTCTCTGTCTCCTATTTCTTGCTCATTTAGCATCTCTAGCCTCGTGGCTTCTGCAAACTTAATATTCTGGGTATCTTTACATTTCTATGCTAATCTTTTACCTGTGTCTTTGTGTCCCACCAATGCTCAGACTGATGGGGGTAACTTGGCCACCATTCAACGTAGAGACTCCCATTGGGCAGACTACATCTTTTAGGCTACCTCGCATCCACTAACCCACCTACAGATGGCTGACTTTCCCCTCGAGAACCAAATCTTAATCCAGTCATTATGCTTGATATGGCAGAATTCCACGATGCAAAGCATGGAAACCATTGTATAAGGAGTGGTTTCCCGTCACTTCTCTTAAAAACGAGCCGTGGTACTGGCAGAAGTTTTGTCCTCTAGGTCCTCTATACCTTACCTTTTGGAATCTGTGTGAAAAGACCTTGGGAGAACACCTCTTCAGGAGGTGCATGCCATGCCAGCAGGTGTAACAACTTTGCTTTGAGGGCTGGCTCCTTAAACACTCCTGTATATGCTGCTGCTCCTATAATTTATGAAATTAAGATCTTAAGGAGTTTTCTGCTTTCTAATATACTATGTATTTCCTCATCATTTTCTGAGTCCTATTTTCACTTGGTGTTTCTTCAGCAGATGGAACCTTATAAAAAATGGTCCAAAAAGGAATGCAGGGACATTTTGTGTACGCTTTTAAAAATATGTCTTCGATATGCCAAATGACCTCCCCCTAAAGCAGTAGAGTGAGTCAGCTTTCACTTTGCTCACTTGGTGGTCTGAGGGACTCTTTGATGGCATCATTCTCTCTAAATGACTCTCTTCGCTTTCATTTCTAAATTAAAGAGCGGTAAGACATTTCTCTTTTTGGCCAAATTCAAGTTACTCGTTGGGGCATCCCCTTGGTTTAAGCTGAAGCTGATTTTACCAGTAACATTTATGAAGGAGACGGTGGTTATAAGAAAGGCTGAAAAACTACCAGACATGTAACACTGACTTCTTTATAGCCATGTTTCTATCGGGAAGGGCGGCAAAAGAAACTGCCAGAATTTGTGCTGAGTTTGGCATTTTTTGCTGAAAACAGGCGTTTGGCTGAATGCATTTGAGAAATTTTAAGTGGCATTACCTGGAACTAATGCCTTAAATAAAGAGGGAGGTTTGAGCTAAAACAAACTGGAAGAAGGGGCAATATGCATGTAGTGTCTGTCGAAGCAAAAATTTCCCCCACAACAAATTCTAAATGAGCTGAAGAAATACAGAACAGTTTTCTGTGCTTCACCGCGAGAAATTTAAAAATCTATCTTTTGTTCACTGTTGCTTGTTTTTTATGTTACCCACATCAGCCATGGTGCCACTTAATTTTAGTGGGAGGAAATGAATACAGTGTTTTCTACAAAAATCTTTTCTGCTCTGTCACTTGCATTATACGTGAAGGCAGCCTGGTGTAAAATGAACACTTCTCACCAGGTTAAAGTGTTTGGCTCCTGTGTCTCAAGGTAGACTCTCAGTAAGTACCCTCTCCCCAACTTGGAGTCTTTTAGAAAGCATATATCCAGTCATCAATGCATTAAATGGCACTTCTAGCCAGTATGCCTGTAGGTGCATGGGTAGGAGAGGTCAAATCACATCTTTATTGTATGTATTTATTAGTAGAAGGCATTTGACACAGCCCGCTGGCATGTCCATTATGGCAAGTCAGACCTCACTTTTTTGTTGTTCAGTTTCAAATTGAGACCAAACAAAAAAACCAACCCTTAAATACAGAGAACAAACTGGTGATTGCTAGAGGGCTGAGGGGCATCGGGGCGTGGGTGGGAGAAACGGATAAAGGGGATGAAGAGGTACAAACTTCAAGTTATAAAATAAGTCACAGGGGTGTCTCTCAAAAATAAATAAATAAACTTTAAAAAAAATGAAATATAAAAGGAACTAAAGGGTGCCTGGGCTGGCTGCTTTGGTGAAGTGTCTGGCTTTGGCTCTGGTCATGATCTCACAGTTCATGGGTTCGAGCTCCACTTTGGGCTCCACGCTGACAGTGTGGAAGCCTAATTGAGATTCTCTCTTTTCCCCCCTCCTCTGCCCTTCCCCCATGCACGCTTTCCCTCTCTCTCAAAAATAATTTTTTTTGTTTATTTGAGTCACAGGGGTGAAAAGTACATCATGGGGAATGTAGTCAAGATTGTAATAATGTTGTGTGGTAAGAGATGGTAACTACACTTATCATGGTGAGCACTGAGTATAGAATTGTCAAATCAATATGTTGTACCCCAAAACTAATATAACATTGTACGTTAATTATACTTCAGTAAAAGATTTCATGAAATATATGTTATATATTTATTTATTGAAATATATATATATATTTAACATAAAATTTAGTGAAATTCTAGTGAAATATGACGGATTAACAATATGTATTTTCTCCTATTCCCTCTTAAATCTTCACTAGAATGATAGGACAGGACGTAAAATGTAGAAACCATAAAATTAACGAGAGCATGAGGGACGATAATTGCAGACAATAAATGACAGTATCTTTTTTTGAAGACGAAAAGTAGATGGGCAGTAATGAATAAATTAGCCAAGTGCAGAGAGCAGAATGCTGAGTGCCTGAAGGGGAGACAGAGAAAAAGCAAGGAGATAAGCTGTAGGATTTTGGACGGTCCCAGAAAGTAGAAGCACCAGATGTCCAGAAAGATAGAAGTGATGATTGAGATAGTAAGATTGGTCGGAGTTCTGAACAAGGAGTAGTTGTTAAATTCACTCCTCCACCTGTTACATCCTGGTGATTAGTGTAATCCAACCCCGGGAGGAAAGATAAGTCTACTCTTTGAAGAAATTAAAGTAGAGAAGTTAGGGTTCTGGACACCAGGCATAAATACAGAGTGGGGCGGTAGTGTTAGACTGAATGCAGGAAGAAGAAGCGAGAGACTACATATTTCATAATAACCCCACCAGCAGCCTGAGCCTCACTGTTACATTCCCCTGCCAGAAGTCTTTTCAGTAAGACATTGTCTTTTTTCTCCATTCTAGGTAGAATCTGAGAGAATTTCTTAGTGGGTTTACTCAACCTATGGGGGGGGGGGAATCATTTCCCCTCTACCTTCTGAGTTCTTGACTGTGACCCCTGAAGTAAAAGATCAAGAAGGAAAAAGCAACAAAAGTGTACTAGCATGTATACCTCAGGTATACATGGGAGATATCCAGAAAAAAATGAGTAACTCCATGAGATGGCTTAGAATTCAGAATTAAATGTCACCTTGGTAGGGGAAGGGGAAGAAGGAGGATGTAGCATGTTACAAAAGAGTTAAGTAATTTTCAAGGAAGATGAATGGGCCTTAGAATAGACTGGAGGTCTGATAGTTTGTGACAAAGTTTGGGTGTGCTATTGGCTTGTAGTTTCCTCTCCTGTGACAAGAATCCATTGTTGCTGGTTGATTAAACTCCCAATGGAGGGTATTTATGATAATTGTATTCCTTCTGGAGGATGTGTATTTAGGCACATAAGGGAGTTCAGAAAAATTCTATCCCTACTTTTACTGTTTTTCAAGTGCTTACAACTCAAAATAATCAATATACTAAATCCTATGTTGGGGGGCATGTCCTGAACCCCTACAGTCATATTTTGGGACAGCTTATTCTACTTTTCAAGCCCCAAGTAAAAACCCCATAAATCTAACATTTGAGGAGTCTCCCAAAGAAATGTCCCACTTACAGTACTCTTTCATGAAACTCACCCATCTGACAAGGTTTGACCATGAAAACAGAGCTTGCAGTATATTCTTCCCTTTGGATATAAATGGGTTGGCCTAGATATGGACAGAAAATACAGTTGAGAAATGCATGTTATATTAAAACAAAACAACAGACAAAGTGGGAGGAAAAGTCAATGTGGAAAGCGGAGTAAAACATTCTTTTTAAGATAAGCTATTTAGAACAAAAACCAGAATGTATAAAGAAGAAAAAGAAAAAACGGGGGCACCTGGGTGGCTTAGTCAATTAAGTGTCTGACTCTTGATTTCAGGTCATGATCCTAGGGTCACGGGATCGTGCCACACTTGGAGCTCAGAACCGGGCATGGAGCCTGCTTAAGATTCTCTCTCTCTGCCTCTCCCCTACTCACACATGCGTGCACTCTCTGTCTCTCTCTCTCTCAAATAAACTAAAAAAAAAGAGTTATTTTCAATTCACAATTTCATACCTACCTAAACTATCAAATAAGTGTGAGGTATAGCATAAAAATATTTCAAAACATGAAAAGTCTCAAAAAATTTACTTCCCACACACCATCTCTTGGGAGAATCTTAGGGAAAAAACCATCAGATGAAGAAGTAAACCAAAAAAGAGGAGGACATGAGATCCAGGAAACAGGTTCCAGGAAAAAAGAAAAAAGAGACGCGATAATAGACATCTATGCATGAGACCAGGAAAGCTGCCAATCAGCCCTGGAGCAAGAGGAATGTCTCCAGTTATGGAACTACTATATCATATGACATGTCTGACAGAATTGTCAGGGAGTGGGGAAGAATTATTCATAGATGGAAAGTAATCCAATTATATAAACAAGGCAATTATTAACTCCAGGAAAAACAAAAAATTTTATAAGACCTGTAAATGTAGTATGTCATGTGGCTCAGCTGTAACAATATTTACCTAGTCATAATTAGGTAAAATTAATGTAATTGATTTCCATTGTTTTCATTGTGATGAAATTATGTTGGGAGTAAGAGAGAAAAGAGGGTTTTGCATGTGTGAGCAATAGCCTGTGAGATTTCAATCCTATTTATAGTAGAAACCAGTAGATAGTAAAGGAAATCTTACATAATTATGAAAAAAATAGTTTAAGCCCATTATCTAGAAATACAAATAACAGGAAAAAACCGAACTAGCATAGTTTCGAGTAGTTGCTTGTAGGGACGGGAGTTAAACAGTGGGCTGCTGTTTTTCTTTATTAATCTAAAGCTGGGGTCAGCCAGCTATGGTCCATGGGCCGAGTTCAGCAGGCTGCCCATTTTATTGGATTACAGCGACATCCACTCGTTTATCGATTGCGTGTGGTTGCTTTTGTCTCACAAGAAGTTGGTACAAAAGCAGAGTTGAGTATTTGTGACAAAGACTGGATGGCCTGAAATCTCAATTGTTTACTTTCTGGCCCTTTTCAGAAGAAATTTGCCAACCGAATGTCTAGGGCGGTGTTGCTCAAATGTCTGCTGCATCAACATCATCCGGAGAGCTTGTTAGAATGCAGATTTCTGCACCCACCTGAGACTCTGATTCAGTAGATCCTGTGCGAACACAGAATCTGTGTTTCTAATAAGTTTACAGGTGCTGTTGATACAGCTGGTTCAGGGACCCCGCTTTGAGAACCACTGGTTTAAAGGGAACTGGTTTTTTTTAAAAAATCATATGTAAGTATCATGTTTATAAAACAAATTTTAAGTCTTGAGAGGGACCAGCTTAGAAACCTGCCTGCAACTTTAAGCTGAAATAAATACAGAAACAACCTCTGGTAAATTAAGTGTGCCAAGAAATGATTAAAATGTACTTTAAGAACTTTTAATGGATTAAAACCATTAACAAATTAAAGTGGACAAAATATACTATGTCTTATTAAAATAATATCTCGTGGTTGTGGGCATAGATGTTAGCAGTTTGCAAGATCCCTGCCACTGCATGGGCACGTTTCTTCCAACAGCTAGTGTGTGGACCTATCATACTACGTCCTGTCATTCTGCTGTTTATCAAAGGCAGATAGATTATTGTATGACAATATCAACTATGCATGCAGTTATATAAATTTTTTTTATTTCCTCTTTTTTTTTTCATTTAAAAAAACTTTTTGTGTGTTTATTTTTGAGAGGGGGGGGTGGGGGGGTCCGAGGGCGGAG
Organism: Acinonyx jubatus; assembly: GCF_027475565.1. Taxonomy (NCBI): domain Eukaryota; kingdom Metazoa; phylum Chordata; class Mammalia; order Carnivora; family Felidae; genus Acinonyx; species Acinonyx jubatus. Next base: position 139,443,561 of record NC_069384.1, read on the forward strand.
GGGCAGAGAGAGAGGGAGACACAGAATCCAAAGCAGGACTCCAGGCTCTGAGCTGTCAGCACAGAGCCCAACAAGGGGCATGGGGCTCAAACTCACGAACTGGGAGATCGTGACCTGAGCCAAAGTCGGAGGCTTAACCGCCTCAGCCACCCAGGCACCCCCTTTTTAGTTTATATCCTCTTAAATATTTTCAGTATTTTCATTTAATATCTCATAAAACACTTGTTTTCTGGACAGCACAGCCTGAGACACTTGACATAAAACCTGTTCCTCTCCCCTTAACCCGTTTCACAGAGGAGGAAACTGATGCCCAGGGAATCTCTAAGGTTGTAGATCCTCCTGATGGGAATCCCTACTTCCTTCCACTCTCTTCTATTCAGCTCCCGTTTGCTTTGCTTCGGGCTGTGAAGGAAGGAACCCTGAATGAGCCCCAAATCAAATCAGGCATAGAGGGGGGGAAAAAGCACTGCTAATATCATGAAACATCTCTTTTTTTTTTTTTTTTCGCAAAAAGCCTGAAACAAAGGAAATTCTCTGCTTCCAGGAATAGCCTTAATCAGTCACATATGTGAACATAGACCCAGCGACTGTTCAGTTTTCCAGCGACATAACAGGATTTTCCCAAAACACTGATTTTTTTTTCTTTTGCCCTATTACCAGTATAAGTAGTTTTCTTTCCTTTTTCTTTTTTTGTTTTTTTTTTATTTTCTTAAAGATCCTAGGCATGATACCAGACCTTTCATTCAGGCAGGCAGGATGCCGAAAATCGGCAGTGTTTGAAAGCAAAGAGAAATGAAGGATTATTGAGAGTAGAAGTAGTCCCTGGTTGGTAAAAACAAACAAACAGCTTTAAAAAATCTAAGAATTGTGCCCTGCGGGGGTGGGTTTGCTGAACTGTCAGCTCCACCAGTTAATGAGGTAGTTTATCTAATGGAGATAGAAAAGACCATTTTTAACAATGCTGGGCTTTGTGTGTGTGATTTAAAAATCAAATTGAGTGGAAATGCAGCAAATACTAAACGGCATTGTTTATTTTCTAATTAATTTGCTACAAACTACGAAATCACGATGTTAAATATATTAGATGGTGCATGATTTTTAGAAGAGAAAGCTCAGAAAAACATTCACCTCTTATAGTCCATTTACTTTATTTTCATCAGAGAAACAAGTTGTGGTTTTAAAGTGTGAAAAGGACATCGATATTTTGGGAGGGGCACTACTTTGGGGGTTAAGTGTGTTACATAAGCCAACGGGGACTATAGTCTCTTTTGTAAGGTTCAGCGGACTCCTGGGGAACCTGGGAGCATATGGCCTCACTGTTGATGATGCTCATTTTTAATATTAATAGGCCAGGGACTCAAGGCCCTGGGGAGAATGTCATCTAAGTGAGGACAGCCACTCACATCAGGACGGCCTGTGGACGTTTTCCTCTGTAGGGTACAACTAGGACAACTTCAGGCACTCAGTGACATAAGCACACAGCACGGTGGAGGGTAAAGCAAAGAGATCGTAGAACCTTCCAGATCTAGGTTCAAATTCTGACCTAGCCACAGGCTGACTCTAGGACATTGCGGCTAAGTCATTTAAACTCACAGAGACGTAATTTTCTCACCTGGAAAATTAAGATAATAACTGCCTCTTAGGCTATGGAGTAAGAGCTAGAGCTTGGAGCTCGTAAGCGAAGGGCCTGACACGTAGTAAACAAATGGAAGTTATTTGGATTAGAAAATTGTGAGGTTTGTAATCAAACTGGCTAATTGCACAAACTGAGAAATCCGTAAGCCTTAATGAGTCTTTGTTCTCAACTTTACCCGGATCCTACCTTTTCTTCCATGACAAAATTTGGAGTCCTAATATCTTCTTCAGGCAACTGTGATGTGATTCCCTACCCTCCCCGACCCCAGAGCCTCTTATCTTTTCCAGTAAGCTTGTTCTCAGAAGCCTATCATTTGGTGAGACAACACATATGTTAATAGCAAATTGTTACCTAGTGTTTACTCTGCCCCGGGCGCTCTTCTCATGGTATTAACCTCATTTCCTCATGGCATCCTCCCAACAGCCCACTGAGGTAAATTCTATTATGACCCCCATTTTACACTCAAAGCTGCCATATTGAGAAGTCAGATAATTGTTCATGGGGTAGGGGCATGATGTGAACGTAGGTGGTCCGATTCTGGAATCATGCCCCTGACACTTACTCTTGGCTGGCCTTGAGATACCGTTCTTGTTTTGTGTCACATGGGTTTACTTTTCAGTGCTTCCCTCAGTGGAGTCCAGAGTTTGGGGCTTTTACTGAATATTGGTCATCAGGGCCCAAATGAACCTGTGACGTCTACAGTCAGCCCACCCTAGAATCTGTTCCAGGCTTCTTCTGTCCCCAGTCTCGAGCAGTCCTAGGTGGTGCCGATCATTGCTTGCAAGTTCTTTGTAGGCGCAGGACAACTGAACCCTCCTTAACAACCTGATCTCAATTAGGAGCTGTTAAAACTAGACACTCCGTGATGGCAGGAGCCACATTAGCCTTCTTCCACACTAGTGGAAGTATATCACTAGTGACTACATCAGCACCTGGCATATAATAGTAAGTTAGGATTTTATTGATGGGTGGATGATTAAACAGACAAAGCAGTCACATGGATCAATGGATGGTGCTCTTACAAGGAAGGTGTATACTGTTGACAACAAGAAAAGATAGAAAGAATTTTGCCGATCTTTCGCTGTATCTCTTACTCACCTTTCATTAGGGTACGGTTTTCTCCTACAATTATATTTACCTTTTGGAGGTATGTCATTCCAGGGGGCTAGGTTTCAATCCCAAGTTTGTTCATATAAAATATTTAACATCTTGGAAGCACCTAGATTAGGACATGATTGCACAATCAACTTCTCTAAAAGACGCAAGAAAAAATATTCATTCACTCGGTGAATATTTAGTGAGTGTCTCTAGCCTGTCTGGTATCCTTTGAGGAGCTTGTAACATAGCATGTGATAAAACCAAAAAACTCTGCCCTCCTGGTGAGTTCATTCTAATGGGAGAGATGGACAAAAACACTCGCGTAAAAACTTAAGTGCCATGGAGAAAACTTACGCAATGTGAGGGAGATAGGGAAAGATTGGGTGTGGGGGGATGTTGCTATTTAATATTGGACAGTCAGGGCTACTTTGAAATTGTATATTTGTTTTATTCTATATCAGGATATAAGACTTTAAGAAAATAAAGGTAGTAAATATAGGGGAACAACTGGGAATTCGAAGACCTAGCTTAACATCTGAGATTTTTCACATAACTCGATAAAGAAGAAAATATTTTTGACTTATAAAATTTATATATATATATATGTTGTTGTTTTGTTTTTTTTTCCTTACAGAGTTAGCAGTTCTGGATCTTTAAAGTGCAAGGTGGTCATACATTGAACTGTTTTGCCTTTGCCCCAGAAGACAGCTCACCCTCAACCCTTGCCCTGAATTGACCTCCCTCACTTTGGTTCAAGACCTGGAGTGATGTGTTTCCACCCCAGAACACTTTTCATCCTGTGAGGCCTGAAACATGACCACCAGTAGCCACGCATGTCCTGTCCCGGCAGTGAATGGACACATGACTCACTATCCAGCCGCACCCTACCCGTTACTCTTTCCACCGGTCATCGGGGGACTTTCCCTGCCTCCCCTCCATGGCCTTCATGGTCACCCTCCGCCAAGTGGGTGCAGCACCCCATCACCTGCAAGTAAGTACCACTGCATCTTGTTCTTTTTTTTTTTTTTTTTTTATCTTGGTTGCTGGGCTTAATGGACGTGAGAAAACAGGATGCTTCATATCCAAGGTGAGTTCTCATTTTGTTAGGTTTTGGTTTCTCTCGCTCTGGAATTATACTTTTAGTTCTGTTGCAGAAATACAATTTGAATCTTGATACATGGTGCGGTTTTGAATTTGGTCTGTTCGAAGCTATGTTGTATTTTGCTTTCTTTTATAAAATGTAAACAAAAAGGAATCGGCGGCTATGACCAACGTTCTTGAAGAAGTTGGCCACTTGCTAAAAACTGTGAACAGTGAATTAGAAGATGATACTGTAAAAATCATTAATGATAATCCTGAATTTAACATAAGTTTTGACTGTGAGGTCTCCTTGAATCTCTAGCTCTTTTTCTGGGTACAGACAGTATCTTTAATTATTTAATTCATATCACATAAGCTTTCTTGAGTGTCTTCATCCACTTTTGATTCTGTATTAAGCTGCGTCTTACCTCTGATCTTCTCTAGAATGTTGGGTAGAAAGTACTATAAAATAAAAGTAGAGTTAGAATTCTTCAAGACTGATATGACTTAGTTATAGAAAGCATCCATATTATGTGATTTGGTTGTTTTGTTTTGTTTTGTTTTGTTTTGTTTTGTTTTGTTTTGTTTTGAATGTTCTGCCTGTTTAAGGACAAGCTGTCGTGAGGTCTTGCCAGTGAGCTCTTGCCCAACCTATTGAGAAGTAGGTTACGCGGTAGAGTACCTGGAGGTGAAAAAGCACATTTATTCCAGCGGGCTGCGTCATGGCACCGTAGCACCTTCTCCAGGTTCTTTCATAGCTCAACAGGAGCTCTTGAGAGCTCTACCTGGTGATTATTTCACATCTTGCTGTTCTTTAATGAGTTCCTCCACATCCTGGCTTGTTACTTGAAAGTTACTCTTGAAGTATTGCCTTCATTGTTGTGGTTTTGTGGTCTTTGTGCCTTCACTTCTTCCTTCTGCTACATTTTTAGCTCCCTGGGAGCAGGTAGCACCACCTAACCGGGGATTCTCAGCAAATGGTCCAGTACGTTCAAAAATAGTTTAGATATTCAGATGGTCTGGATGTTTGGGCAGATAGCTAGATGCATGGACAGAATTTTACTCCAGGGATGTTGATTACATTCACAGTATTATCATGCCTGGTGCATACTGACTGGTTTTCCTTCCTGGAATGACCTGATGATAAGTCTTCCTTTCTGTGTTGTGGCCAGAATGTGGGACCAATACAGGCTTTTCAGTTGCTTAATAACATTCTCCCACGCTTCTCAAGTTCAAATGGAAAATAGATATAGCCAAAGTAGTTTCTTCACTGTCAGGAGAAATAGAAAAAATGCCTGTATTCAAAATCTCTTGCTGACCCCAAGTGCCAGTTCAAACCCTGTTCATCCAACATGCAAATGATAAAATGAAGTTATATTCCTCTAACGCATGAAGGAGTCTGACTAAATGATTGTTAAAGCTATTAAAATTTCACCCAGGAGTGTCTGTACCTAATTCCATAGCTCAGGCAGTCTGATGGATAGCACATTCTAATGTATTTCTTTCCTCAGATCACAAGTATATTTTGTAGATTTAGCTAAGGAGTTAAGACGGTATTATCCCCGTCCTGAGTGATCTAATCTTGCAGTTGGCAAACCCTTAGACAGCTGTAGCCCCGAGGCCCCAGCGTCTTTGGGTTTCTTTAGGTACTTATTTTAAGGGAAATACAGAGGATAGTAAGATCTTTATGCTGAATTAGCATCCATGAACACTTGAGCACACTTTCAATATACAAATCCCTCACCCATCTGCTTGCAGATATTTTTAAGTCTAAGAATTCTATAGAGCAGTGCTTGGCAAACTACAGCCTGTGGGCCAAATCCAGCCTGCCATCTGTTTTTATAAATAAAGTTTTATTGGAACACAGCCCCATTCGTTTGTTTACATATTGTCTATGGCTGCTTTCATGCTACAATGTTAGATCCCGGTAGCCCACAAATTCTGAAATAGTTCACTGTCTTGCCCTTGACAGAAAAAAGTCTTCTGACCCGTGCCATGGAGATAAGAACATTGGGACAGGAGTCCAGTCATCCTGAATGTAATCGGGCTCTGTTCTCTAACTGTTGATGTTTGATCTTCTAATTCCTTGCTCCATTCCGAGTCTCAGTGGCTAGGCCTATACCTGAATAAGCTGGGCTAGATCCTATCTCGGACTCCTTTCACCTCAAATACAAGGTTATTTTTTTTTTCATTTCACTGTACTACTAGGGGACAAGATGCCATCACTACCACCCGTTTGAACCATAATGCAATTGCCATTTTTGTAGATCAAAATTGATCACATGTTGGCGATTTTATGTGATTCAACCTTTAGAAACAGCGGTTTTGCAGTTCAGAAAAGGGGGAGGGTGTAAATAATTACGATTTTTTTCTGAGGGCCTTGGGGAGAGGGTGCGAGTAACTTGTACACTGGAAGGTGGCTGGGGGGGTGGCAGAAAAAGGACGAGGTACTGAAAGTTCAGGCTGGAAACATCAAAATTGGCTAACTTGGTACCCTGGCTAATGTCTTACTTTATTATTTCTTGCTACAGACAAAGCACATGAAAGCCACTCAGATGAAATCACTAAAAGAAGCCACTGTTGATGTGCAGTCTGTTAGTCGGCCCTTATATAGAGAGTTGTCTTCGTCTTTGTTACAGCCTGGGGTTTAGAAAGACTGGGAACAAGGGTAAGGTCGTAAAAGTTCAAGGCAGACTTTCTCTTGGCTAAAATTAAACGTCAAGTTTTATTCACGTATTGAGGTTACTTAGGGAGGTAGCTGAATTCTATAAAGTCTCAATAACTAGCAAAACACATACTTGGGTGGAAAAGCCAGCTAATCTGGAATGCGTGTTGGGGAATGACTCCATAAAGAGGATCCTGTCATTGAGCCGTGGGATTTGCCGATGTTTCTTTCATAACCTATACACCTCTAGATTCTGCAGCTCAGCCAGAAAGAATAAATTTCCCTGCCCCAGTGACAGGGTTCTTTCAGCACCTTGTAATTAGAAAGGCTCAAGAACCTTCTACTTCAAGATCTAGTGAGAACAATTTCCATAGGAGCTACTGATATTATACCCATTCTGCCACCTCCCACCATTCAGTTCTGATTCTCTGGTCGGCCTGTTCTCCTAGGCCAGAACCTGAACTCTGCACATTAACCTCTTCCTTCCTATAGGATGCACGTTCCCCTTCCCACATACTGACATGTCCTTGACCTACCGTCTCATTTACGGTCATTTAGCCTCTGTGGATTTTTCTTTCATCAACTCTGAACTATGTTTATTTAAAGTCTGTATGATGTTTATTATAACGTAATGTAACTTTTTGTTACATTATTGTAATTACAATTATGGTAACGTAATTAATGTTATTGTAATGTAATTTACTGTGATGTGATTTCATGTAAATAACGTTTATTTATGTCCTTTATAGTAATAATATTCAAGTCGTTTAAGGACAATGGTAGGGTGTGAATTGGAAAGAAAAGTTGATCTATAAAGGGGTGAATTCAGATCATCTCCAAAGCCTTTTCAACTCTGGCAGGTGTGGATTCTGTATATTACAACTCCAGTGTTCTCCTGGTCCTCATGCCCTTTACAACCAAACAGCCCATCTTTTCTTGATTTGTGCCAATTTTGGACCCAGTTCTGCAGCAGGAGTACCTGGCCATTGGTATGACCATTTGTGACCACTCATAATTCTGAGGGAAAGATGTGGCCACTTTTTAGAAATTCTGCTCTCCAGAACTTTCTGACCTAAACGACGATAACTATGTGCAGGAGAGAAGTGAACTTAAAAAATCTCCTATGCATGCACGTTCTTGCCTTTGTATTCTGACATAATTTTTTTACATTTTGAAGTCCCCGTGAGGTTAGAAACCAGACATATTAGAAAAGAGAGTTCAGGTAAGTAATAAAAGCTACCATTACCATGTATTGAGCACCCTGTGTATAATCCACTGAGCACTGAATGTATATCATTCTTAATCTTTTTTTCCCCCCAAGTTTACTTATTTTGAGAGGGAGAGAGTGCCAGTAGGGGAAGGACAGAGAGAGAGAGAGGGAGAGAGAGCATCCCAGCCGTGCAGAGCCCTACGCGGGACTCAAACTCACAAGCCATGAGATCGTGACCTGAGCCAAAACCGAGAGTCGGACACTTAACCAACTGAGTCACCCAGGTGCCCCTTAATCTTTTTTAATCGCCTCCTGAGATCTCTGCCGAGCCATTAGCAGCACTTCCGTTTTGCAGAGGAAGACTGGGAGGCTTCGAAAAAGTAAAAAGCCAATACAGCTAGTTAATGTTGGCACCAGATTCCAAGCCCCCAAATCCCGGGGGTCCCTAAGCGAATGTCCTTCCCACTGTGTTGGGTAACAAGGCCAACTTAACCTCCCACAACTCCACCACGGGTATCTCTTTTCCATGATGCTTCAGGGAGCTTTTGGAGACGAAGGACATCTAAAGGACTTCACAACCTCTTTAGTTCCACCCATTACTGTGGAAGCAGCTGTCATTTTTCACCAACATAGGAACCGAGGGTGGATCCCATTGTCAGGAAGTCACTGTGGATGCCTCTGCTCGGCTCTTGTCCTACAGACACAGAGCCTGTCACTGCCAGGCAAGCATGACTCCCAACAGGAAGAAAGCCTGATATACTATGCCAGGGAACACTCAAAATTTAATGTTCCAGAGCCCTCTGTGAAAATTGGACAACTGTCCGTCTGTCTCTCTTTATGTTCCTTTCATGGTTGCTTGTTCTGTTTTATTGCCACACATGTGCTTTTTTATAGGTTGTTGTAAGCTGGAAAATATTATTAACAGTTTTGGCTTCAGAGACTCTCAGTTTAACTCCAGAATCTTAAGATGGGAGCTCTTTTTCCCTGCTTCTTCAGAACGCGCTCTCCTGTCAAAATCACAAAATAGGGAAAATAGGGTATTTCCTTTAAAAACTCGCAGCCTTTTGGAGAGACAGAGTCTCAGAGTTCACAATGATGGGACATAAAGTTAGTGTTATTTCTGTATCTTTTCTTAAAGAGAAACCATGATATTAAATACAGGCAGATTCATGGTAACTAAAACCTAGTTAATTCCTATTGTCCTTAAACATACACAAGGACCCTGCTGGACAGAGATCATCTCTAGTTTCAACATGTCTGGGGTTTAGTTGTTAATTGTTAGTGTTTAGGGAATGCCAAATACAATAGTATGGTCCACATACATGCATTCTAAATCTTTTTCTAGGCCAGATAAAAATAAGATAAAGTAAAAGAAACTTGTTAGGAATTTGAGTAAATAGAGTAAAACAATTTTGCTCATTTCCTCTGCCTTTGGTCAGTATCTCTAAATTTCTGAGGCTTAGGGAGGTCCAAGGCTTTCACCTGAATATTTTAGAAATAGTTTATGTTTTGGGCATGATGAAACACTTTTAGTGGTCTTAGGCCTACAGCCACATATGTCATAGGTAAGAGTGTATTCCTTAAGACTGGACAGGTATTGATTACTTGAATGCAATGCCTCTCTTCCCCAATAACAGAGGAATCTTTGTGTCTTCTTCTTGATGTCTTTACAATTTCCCCAGACTCTGGTCGAGTCCAACATGTAATCCTTTGAATAGTTCTAACGAGGAGCTGGGTTCATTGTGTTTGTTGAACTTTACCCCAAAGGGATCAGGAATATGTGAACATGAATTAGAAACAAAAAGATTATTGTTCAATTTCGTCAAATTAACTACAATGCCCAAAGGAGAGTCTCAACTCAGGAAGTACGTTCTTGAATAGAAATAGGCTCTCAGTCCACAGAGGCGATCATAAAAACAGGAATGGATTTTCCGCTGACTTATTCTTGCCAATGATTATTCCTAAGGAGAGCATGTTTGAAAGAATATATACCAAAAAAAAGACCAAAAATGGAGAAAAGAGAGAGATTAATGGTTTAGACGTAATATTAGATTCCTTTAGATATTCTGTTTATTAGATAGTTAAACAGAGACATTTTAAAAGAGCATTTTTGATCTTAGGAAAATTGAGCCTATGAAAATTGGAATCACCATAATAGCTCTGAGTTGGCTATGAGATACGAGACTTTCCATGTGTTCCAAATTTGTCTTGATGAATTCATCAATCTACAGCTCCTGTACATTTCAGATGAGCTATTTTGGTCCTACTGATGAAAAACTCATCCATATAACCTTGAGTGATAGGAAATTCAACTCCATACAGGTAGACTAACATGAGGACAGGTAGAATTAGCACCAGATGGCTGCCCCCTGGGCCGTCTTCACAAGGTGTCACCAGCAGTGTCACAGAAGCTCTGGTGATTTATTCTGTGTCATCACGGTGAGACAGCCCCCTTCCTCTGTCTTTGTTTCTCGGTTTTTCTATTTTGACTCCCACCAACGTTTGAATGGTGTTTTGGTAATTTAAATGGGGGAGAGAGAGAGAGAAGGGGGAGGAGGGTTGTATGGGAAGGAAGGAAGAGAGGGGAGAAGGAAGGAGGAAACTAGACAGACAAGAGAAAGAGAGAGACTCTAACCCCGTAATGTGATCTCCAGGCAACCTCCAAGACCTTGAGGCCACCAGACCAACCATTGGCCGGTGGTGCCATCAGCACTCTTACTTTTTTACTTTGCCATGAGAATAAGATTGAAAAGAACTGTCACCTCTCCCTTCTTCTCTCTGCCCCTCCTCTTCTCATGTGTGCTGTCAAAAATAAATATATAAACTTAAAAAAAATTTTTTTTAATGGGGGGTAGGGCACCTGGGTGACTCAGTCAGTTAAGTGTCTGACTTTTGATTTGGGCTCGGATGACGATCTCATGGTCCATGAGATCGAGACACATGTCGGGCTCCCCGTTGACAGCATGGAACCTGCTTGGGATTTCCTCTCTCCCTCTCTCTGCCCCTTCCCTGCTCATACTCTCTCTGGCTCTGGCTCTCTCAAAAATAATTTTTCTTTAATTAAAAATAAATTAATAAATAAAAGAGCTGCCACTCATGTAGTATGCTACATGCATTACCTCTGTCTAACACCCGGAAAAGAGAAATAGTGAAACAAAGACTGAGCTAACCAACTTTCCTAAGGTTGCTCAGACAAAAATGACGGGACCGGTTTCAATTCTGGCTCTGACCAATCTCTTCTTTTCACCCATCCGTGTTAGATGCAGACGTTGAGGCGATGCAAAGGTTTTTAAAACACTGTATCTGTCTTTAAAGATCTTGCACTGCTATGGGGAAATCATAATCACCTAAAACCACTTAGATCTAAAACTCTGTTCTCTGCTCTGTAAGGTGTTAGATTTCATAAAGCTTGTAACAACCCCTCCCACCCACGTACCTGCTGCTCATATGTTGATTTACTATACGTGTCCCGTCTCTGCTATCTTTGGTTGTTTTCCTAGCTTTCCCTCCTCTACTCCCGTGTTAACCTGATGCCTGGCACACAGTGGCATCTCATTTAAGGTTCACAGAATGACCAAATCAATAGTTCTTGCTGATGGGAGATTTCGACAATTTGTGGATGTCCTTTTGGATGTCACGATGATTGGCAGCATCGTAGGCATTTAGGGGGCAGCGGCTACGAGGCTGGATGCCGGGCACTGTGCACAGTAGTTGCAAAGAATAAAGAATTACCTCATACCCTCATTGACTTCCCACTGTCCCACCAGACGTTCCTGTTAAGAACCCTCCCTCCCAGATAAATGATGTTTAACTGAACTTAGCCATAACTCATTTTTACATATAAATGCAAACTATTACATGAATTTATTATACTGTAAATTATTTAGAGCTATAACTGCTGTGCAGATGGAGAGTAGGCTGCTCTTTTTTCCGTTTGGGACGTTTCTAAGGGGCGTCTGGGTGGCTCAGTCGGTTAAGCTTCTGACTTCAGCTCAGGTCATGATCTCGTGGTTCGTGAGTTTGAGCCCCGGATCAGGCTCTGCACTGACAGTGTGGAGTGTGCTTGGGATTCCCTGTCTCTCCTTCTCTCTCTGCTCTTCCCCACTTAGGTGTGCTCTATAGATAGATAAATAAACTTGAAGTTTTTCTTTTTTTTAATAGTTATTTATTATTGAGAGACACAGAGCGTGAGCAGGGGAGGGGTAGAGAGAGGGGGAGACGCAGAATCTGAAGCAGGCTTCAGGCTCTGAGCTGTCAGCACAGATCCCAATGCAGGGCTCGAACTCACAAACTGTGAGATCATGACCTCAGCCAAAGTCAGTCGCCCAACCAACTAAGCCACCCAGGCACCCCTAAAAAAATTAAAAAGGAATGTTTCTCAGAGTTATTTACTATTTCAGGTAATCATGTCACTGACGACAGGGTATTCTTCATTGATAGACTTACTCATACCACATGTTTTTATCAGTCTGCATTTGTAGGGAAAATAATCACTTTAATTCTGCATATTGAGGCAAGCATGTTACCACTTCTTTATGCCTGGACATTTATACTTTGAAATAGCTATTATTTTATTATAAATTACTTTGAATTCATCCTTGATATTGCAGTCAGGGCCATATATTGATTTCTTGGAAATTATATGTGTGGGTGGGCTATATTATCTATGGCTTTCATTTGGAAATAGTAAAGCAGATGTTATAAAACATGTTATTAAAAGAAGCATTACACCTTGAAGATTACTGGAATGAGTGGATGGATGGATGCATACATGAATGAATGAGTGAAAAATAATTAACAGGGTCAACTAAACTGCTTTGAACGCAAATGTTCTAGCCACTGAGAGGAAGTTTGTAAGGGACGTGGACAGGAAAAAGTTTGTAAAGCCAAATCCAATGATTATGCCAGGCATGGGCCAATGGGCATGGCCCTGGGGAAAGCCATATGCAGAAGAACGATGGACAGTAGGAAAGCGTTTGAAGTTTCCCATCTTGGAAGGCATGTGGGGTTAGCAAAGAGCCATCTAGCACTTGCCTCTATTTCTTGATGGGTAAACAGTGTCTCCAAGGTGTACAAAAGGGAATGAAATGTATCTTTATTCATGAATTTACTCTTCCAATCTTTATTTAACACATACGTGTTAGGTATTTGGAGTAGGCACCTTAGAATGTCTCTGATGGTTCGCTGGGTAAATTTATCCAAGTAAATGGTTCTTGTGTGTCAGGTCAGATTCTCTACCTCCAAAAGATGCTCAACATCACTAACCATTGGGAAAATGCAAATCAAAATAACAGTGAACTGGCACCCTATACCTTTCAGAATGGCTAAAATAAAAAACACAAGAGATAACAAGTGTTGGCAAAGATGTGGAGAAAAAGGAACCCTTGTGCACTGTTGGTGGGAATGCAAAGTGGTACAGCCACTGTGGAAAACACTATGGAGGTTCCTTAAAAAATTAAACATAGAATTACCATATGACCCAGTGATTTCACTAGTGAGTATTTACCCAAAGAAAATGAAAACACTAATGTGGAAAGATATGTGCACCCCTATGTTTATTGCAACATGATTTGCTATGGCCAAGATCTAGAAGCAACCCAAAGGTCCATCTATAGATGAATGAATAAAGATACAGGGTGTGTATACACACAGGAATATTATTAAAGTATAAAAAAGAATTAAATTTTGCCATTTCAACAACATGGGTTGATTTAGAGGGTATAATACTAAGTGAAATAAATCTATCAGAAAGACAATTATGATTTCACTCCTATGTGGAACTTAAGCAAACAAAGAAAAAAGGAGACCACAAACAGACTTAAATATAGAGAACAAACTTGTGGTTGCTAGAGAGAAAAGATATGGTGGTGGATGAAATAGGTGAACAGGATTAAGGGTACACTTACTGTGATGGGCATATAGAAACATATAGAATTTTTGAATCATTACATTGTATACCTGAAACTAATGTAACATGGTATTAATTATACTTGAATAAAAAAAATGCTACCTCCTATGCACCTCATCTTAGGATTTATCAGGACAAATGTTGGGAACTGTTATAGATTGAATGGCATATCCCAAAAGATGTTGAAGTCTTAACCCTCAGTATCCATGAATATGAATTTACTTTTAAAAACAGTCTTCTCAGATGATCGAGTTAAGATGAAGTCGTTAGGGTGGGTCCTAATCCAGTACGACTATGTCCTTATGAAGAGAGGAAATCTGGACACAAAAAGGGAGATAGGGAGAGAGCGCCGTGTGAAGGTTCGTGTTAGGCTTCCGGAAGACAAAGAATGCTAACGATTGCCAGCAAATGAGCAGAAACTAGCGGAGTGTCATGGAACAGATTTTTCCTCACAGCCTTCAGAAGCAAGCCTGCCTGCACCTTAATTTGGGGGTACTTCTAGTATCCAGGGCTGTTTGTGGTCCTTTGTTATTAGTTGCCCTAAGAAACTAATAAGGCTTCTAATTTGGAACTACACCTTCCTGTCACCGAAGAAGGAAAAACTATGCTTTTGATCTCTCCCTCCTCTGAAAGTATCGAGTTATTTAGCTATTTTCTCATAATTTTATGCTCACAATAACTCTTTTTCTGAATTATGTGGTTGCTTTGGCTTAGACTAATTCTATTTCAGGCAAGTTTTTGTTTTTGTTTTCCTTTATAGCCAGCCTTCCTTGATTCTGGTGGCTCCACGTCCATGGTCATGAATCACAGTGATCATATTTTTTTTAAAAAACAAGTGCCTCTCTTGGGGCACCTGGGTGACTTAATCCGTGAAGCATCCGAATTCGGCTTAGGTCATGATCTCACGGCATGAGTTTGAGCCCTGCGCTGGGCTCTCTGCTGAACAGCTCAGAGCCTGGAGCCTGCTTTGGATTCTGGGTCTCCCTCTCTCTCTGTCCCTCCCCAGCATGCATGCATGCATTCTCTCTCTCTCTCTCTCTCTCTCTCTCTCTCTCTCTCTCTCTCAAAAAGAAATAAACACTATTTTTTTTTAATGAGTGTATCTCTAATCCTCTGCTTTTATTTGGGTCCTATCCTTGGATCCTAAATTCCCACCCCCTTTCTTGACCTTTACATGTCTTCTTTAATATCTATTTTGTTCTTAATTTTAAACCCTCTGCCTCATGACTCTACCTACTCATCACCGTTATATATTGGAGCCTGTGGGACTCTCCAGAAGAAGCATTCATGTTACAAATTCACATTTCAAGTCCCGTCACTGCGAGATTATCAGTGGCAGTGATAGGATTCTAATTATTCGTTGCTTATTGTCTCAAATATCATGCTGTTGGCTCACCCGGCAACCTCTGGCACTCTTTCTTCAACCCTGTGCTCCTTGATTTTATACTTACGAGTAGTTTTGTCATATCGTTAGTTCTGTCGGTGGCCTGTTCTTTATATCTACCCCCCTTAGTTCTCTACATCTGGGATTTTTTTAGTTACTTCCGGCCAAAACCCTTTTAAAATATTTTGGAAGCCACCCAAGCTTGTACCACGTATAAATTTAAAGATCCTGGGCCTCACTAAATCCTGCCCTGGTTCACTTTGCCTTCAGTGAAGTGGGTGAGTCACCTTATATAATAACATAAATTTGATAATCTGAAAATCTGCATGTATACAGTTATTTTTTTTTTCAGTGTGTTAAAATTTCCACAAGCCATTTTACTGGTGAAAATGACTCCTTACCAATGAGCGTGCATATTTTTAATTTGGGGCTGAGATATTTTGCCAAATACCCATAGGTGTACAGATGTTTGGATAAAACAAAATTTCTAGGGAGTTTGGGGAAGAAGAACAGTGATTATCTGGGACCCTGTGGGCACCAATGACAGCAGTAAATTATGTGGCTCTTATTTTGGGGGGAGTGGCAAAATGTAGCACCGATGAGAGGTACTACTCAGATACTGCCCTTAGCCTTGGGGAGCTTACAGTCAGAGAGACGCATACTCATTAGGAAATGTTCATCCTGTTCACCCGAGAACAGTGTAATGCTGTAATTTGGGGGTGCAAGAGAGGAATCTAAAAATGGGGCAAGACAGGTTGCTCTTTGCAGGCCCCAACCCGGGTGCTCGAACATATTTTTTAACCTCTGTGTGCCTCAGTTTTCTCACCTGTAAAATAGGACAATAAAGGTACTCAAAGGGTTGTGATGAGACCTCCATCAGTTGATGCGTGTAAACTTATCTAGTGCTCGGCCACTAACAGTGCTTAGAGTATTTGTAACTGTGCTGTAACAATACAAACCCTAGAAATAGCAGTCATTATTAGTATCTGCGGTCAGAAGCTGTCCAGTCATAAGCAAAAACCTTTTCCGTCATGGGGCTGACATTCTCACAACCGTTTCCAAAACGTAAGGGTTGTTCTACACACACACACACACACACACACACACACACACATTTTTCCATATTTCTTAGAAGTCCATATCAGGCATATGGAAGATTTCACTTTACAGAGTTTGTACCCTGCCAAGATTTCCCTTTAAACCAGAATTCTCTAGCAGGTGGTCTTGCATTTGGGTATTGGAAAGGACTCTTTTGCCCGAGTAGCCATGGCCTGCTGAATAATTTTGTATTCATCACCAAGAGACCACATCCAAGAAATATGTGTGTATTTGAGGTTATCTTTGACAGATGAGCTCTTCTCAGAGTCAGGGAACTTAGGTAAGAGTTGAACTTTCCTGTCTTCCCAGAGCCTATAGGCTCTTCTGGTTACTTTTTCTTCAGAAACCATCTAATAATGCCTGGCTGAATTTTAGTGATGTGTTTAATAATGTACCTTTCTCAAGCATTGTGGTTTTTGCTTCTATTAATACCAAGCTACTCTCATATTAATCACGTAATGGTTATGAAGTTGGCCAATCCAAAAAAAACATACTTAAAGAAAAAAAGCTTATCTTGACCTTTCATAAAGTGAATAGCACTTTAATGATGACCATATGCTTAAAAAGAAAGCCAGCCTTCAGCATACTTAGTAAACCTCTTTTATCAGAATGGCGTAAAGTGATATTTTACAAAACAGGGATTAGGGATTTCCATGAGTTCTGATGGAAATCTTTGAAACGTGAGGTGAAATTCACACCACCCTTGACTCTTGCTCTGACTTGTAGGCAATTTTGGGATTTCTTTCTTTTTCCACAAAAAAATCTTATTCCAGAACCAAGGTCAGAATAAAGCAAAGGATGCATGTAGCACTATCGATAATATTTTGTTCAGTTCTGAATCCCTAAGGGGTCAAGTATACACCTATTGATGCAAAGGCGGACATCTTCTTTAGTACTGGCCACAATTTCTCGATCTCTGCTTTGAGGACAGAGAGCAGAGAGATGTGTCCAGGGTCGGGCAAACAAAGAAGTACTGTAGACTAACAGAAAACGACAAGGCCTGACACCTGGAGTCCAGCACTCCCACTGCAAACACAGCGGGCAAAGACAAAATGTGTAACAAACTTGTACAAATCAGAAGAAAAAAGACCAATCATTAAGGAAATCCAATTCAAGACCACATTGGATGCCATCTTCTATCCATGAAAGTTACATGAAGTAAGTGTGGTGACAGAACCAAATGTTGGAGGGAACGTCAGTCAACGGACACTCTGAGATATATTGCCGGTGAGAAGCTAAATTACTATCGTCATCTTGGAAATGGCTCACATTATCCTGTAAAATTGAAATATGCAGATTTCTTATGATCAAGCCATTTGTCTTCTCGGTAACTATCCTAGAGAAGCTCTTTAATATGAATACCAGGGTTTGGGGCGCCTGGGTGGCTCAGTCAGTGGAGTGTCCGACTTCGGCCAAGGTCATGATCTTGCGGTTTGTGAGTTCGAGCCCCGCGTCGGGCTCTGTGAGGACAGCTGGGAGCCTGGAGCCTGCTTTGGATTCTGTGTCTCCTCCTCTCTCTGCCCCTCCCCTGCTCCTGCTCTGTGTCTCTGTCTCTCAATAATAAATAAACGTGAAAAAAAAATTTTTAAAAATATGAATGCCACAATTCATCTTGAAAAAAGTTCATGGTAGTGCTGTTTGGAAATTGTAAAAAAAATAAAAAATAAAAATTGGATACCAACCAAATATTTATGAACAAATGCAAAAATTAAGCGGTGACATTGTCATTAAATTCAATCGTGTGCCTCACAGAAAGTGAAGCTACAGGCATCAACGTGCACAGATCACAGAAACACAGTGTTGAGTTAAACACAATTTTTGGCAATAGGACGTTAACATTTTTATAAATACAAGAGAAACAATTTTTGAAAGATATATGTAACAAAACTGTACATTAAGAAGTCAAGGCAATAATAAAGAACAAATCCAAGGTAATAGATACCTTCTAGAGGTTAAACAAAATAGATGAGTGGACAGGACCGAGAAGCAGCACAGGCGTGCACGCAACAGAGGTGATAGAGTTCTAACTGTCAAATATTTAGTGATGTGTTTTCTCCCACATGCACATATGTTTATTTTTGTAGGTGTTAAATGCACCTTAAAAAGATAAGCTATCACTCTATCCATATCACTGCTTGATGGCAGTATCCTTAAACGAAAAAGTCACATTCTGAAAAAAAGGCAAATGGACAGTGAAAATGTTTTTTTTTTAATTTGAGTCTTAAGAGTAATTGTACTAAACAGAAGAGACTCATAAAAATGGAGGACAAACAGAGGGCTACTGGAGTGGGGTGTGGGAGGGGGGATGGGCTAAATGGGTAAGGGGCACTAAAGAATCTACTCCTGAAATCATTGTTGCCCTATATGCTAAGTAATTTGGATGTAAATTTTAAAAAAATAATAAAATAAACCCTTTATTAGGATTCCGCCAGATACATTATTTTCTCACTAAAAATAAATGAACAAAATATGAAAAAAAAGTGTACTAATGCAAATTTGAAAGTGAGATGCAAAGTAAGACTTTATTTCTTATTTACAAGTAGGCAAAGATTTGAAAGAATGATCCCATTGTTATTCAGGCCGTATAGAGAAAAGAAGACTCTTGCAGCCTTGATGGTGAGAATGAAAGCTGATATATCCTTTCTATGGAATAATTTTACAGGAAATGACAGGGGCCTTAAAATATTCATACTGACGGCTTCACATTTTTGCTCCTGTGAATTTCTTTGCAAGAAGTAAATGTTTTAGTGTGCTTGGGGAAATAGGTATTAGCACAGATTTGTTTAATTAAAAAACAAAGAAACTGAAGGCAAACTTCCTCCGTAATAAGAGGTGATTGATTAAAGTAGAGAATGAAAATAAAAAGCAGACCTTTAAAATTTTGATGGAGAAACAAATATATTGACATGGGAAATGCTCAGTACAAAAGACAAGTTCCACAGCTAATAGAACGAAGTTTTCACTGTTAAGTATTCAGAATACTTAATATTCTTTATTTTAGCAGAAATATATTGTACTTATTTCAGGGTTTAGGACAGAGACTGGGGAGCATAGTTTTTAATTCTGGGTTTTAAATTCTGGGTCATGGATTATCCAAAATGTTTTCTTCATCTTTATTCAGGGGGAATGCTCACCCCGATCATCTCGCTGCTCGGTGCTTGACACATAGTAAACGTTCACTAAATGTTTGTTGTGTGAATGAGTGCATTAAATGGTAGTTCATGGAATTAACTAAACTAGAAGAAAGGAGACTTTCCATTGTGCTAATTCAGTTGCATTTACTTGAAACAAATATCTTACCTACATCAGTATCCTTGTCTTTCAAGTGTCCCATTAACGGGGTGCTCAGGGGCGCCTGGGTGGCTCAGTCAGTTAGGCGTCCAACTTCGGCTCAGGTCATGATCTCACAGTTTGTGGGTTCGAGTCCTGAGTCGGGCTCTGTGCTGACAGCTCGGGTCCTGGAGCCTGCTTTGGATTCTGTGTCTCCCTCCCTCCCTCTCTCTCTCTGCTCCTTCCCCACTCATGCTGTCTCTCTCTGTCTCTCAAAAATAAAACATTAAAAAAAATTTTTTTAAATACAAGGAAAAGGGTGTTTGTGCCTGATTCCATTTCGTTTCCAAGGAATTAGCCCTTCAGAGGTCAGAGGGACATTTGCATTTTGGAATAGTAACTTTTGAGCTAAATCCTGATTCCACAGTCGCAGAGACTCTGCAGTGGTAGGGTTTTCAAGGAGATAATTTGGAATAGGAAATTTATTCTCTCAGCTTCTTCAAAGCCTGTCCCATAGGGTATCCACATACTTGACCTGTGCCCAAGGCTTCTTCTGTTTTAATAGACTCCAGGTGGATTATAAACGTTATTAGCATCACTTTGTAAAAAAAAAAAAAATCATAATTATCAATCTTTGAGAAACTGTTATCTTGTTTTTTCACAACAAATAGGTGAGTACTTTTTAGTTAACTCACTTATATCCTATTTTATTTGGGGGAAAAAAATTTATGACAACTTACAAAAAAGTACAAGTATAACTTTTAAAAATTAGAAGTATATTTAGGAATGAGAAAATAAACACAGTGAAACCTTGGTTTGCAAGCATAATTCATTCTGGAAACCTGCTTGTAATCCAAAGCACGTGTATATCAAAGCAAGTTTCACGAACCATCGGCTCATTGGTGATCATGTGACGTTTGGCCTCACATACCCCGGGTATTGTGAGACATCGTTCGCTTATCAAGTTCGAATTGATTAGAAACGTTGGCTTGTTTGGGGGAACACTCGCAGAACAGGTTACTCGCAACCCAAGTTTTCGCTGTATTAGAAAAATGAGTTGAAACCAACTTGAGGCCAGTGCATTAAAATGCGTTGTCTGAGATAGATAATAAGTGTTGCCCGGATGTCCTGAAAGCCTGTCCCACGAAGAAGAAGGTCCATGCAGCCGTAGAGTTGATAGGGTTCCTAAAATGGAAGTGGCCCAGCTCTCAGGACAAGCGCAAGTGAAGCACATCCCAACCATACGGTAAGTCCAACTCTGTTTATGTGTTTGCGTTTTTAATAACATCCCTCATTGTGGGCCAAATTAATCATTCCGCAGCTCAGAGAAAGCAGGTCCCTGCGGGGGTCCCAAACAATGTCTCCAGGTACATAGCTCTCTCACCATCGGAACTTAATCCAAAAATAAATATTAGCGTGTCAAGATAAATAAATGGTCTTCATAGCCTTCAGGCACTTCTCCATGAAAACCCTTTCCCTCAGCCAAGGATTTTTGTGAGCATTTGAAGAGCCATGAATTTGGGGTTATACTCCCTTGACAAGGACTGAGAAGCCAAAGGCCAGCCCCCCACCCCCAACAGGGTTTTCGCTCACAGCACAGTTTTGAATCCGAGCCGAAGGGCACCAGATCATGGAAAATGTAGAGCAGTGTATTTGAAAGCATAGACCTCAGAGTCCGAAAAACCTCCGCGTGACCCAGCTGTGTGTCCCTTGGATAAATCAGCTTACCACTCCCTGTCCTCTTGGCATTGCTCTGCCCAAATCTTATCTGCCTGGAATGTAGGGCCAGCATGAGGACGGCGAGAAAGAATGCTGGAAAGTGCCCTGCACAGAGCTTCTGCTAAACCCGATTTATACCTTAGTCTGGGATATTTATAGGGAGGCAGGGAGTTGTGAGGAAGGGGGGAATGCGAAACCCTCCAAGAGAAAGTGGGAGTGGAAAGTCGTATGTGGAGCGAAGACTCTTTCTCATGGAGGGACAGCTACCTCAGCAGAAGCCACTGGACTCGAGGACGCATTTTCCTCAACTTGGGTTCGTTTTCTTTGGACGCTGGAAGGAATCGTCAGTGAATGCACTTACATGCCCCCTCACCCTCCCCACCCAGCCCCAGCCCCCAGACACACTCTTCCAAGGCTGATGGGAGGAGACGGTTGATGTTTCCAAATGTTGAAGCTGCCTTTTGTGTGGTCATTAAGGTCCCGATTTGTGCACTAGTGTGCGGTTGTTTTTATTTTGGGGGGAAATCTGAAGTATTCCCTAAGCGTCTTGTGGACTTGCATTACAGAGCACAGCAGGAGATATTTAACTGGCAAGTTCTCTCTGAGGTCACCGTGTGCCACATTTTTTTTCACGGAAAGCTTCAACTGCTCAACTAAAGAATGTGTTTCTTTAACAGGCAAATGAAAAAGCGACTGCTGGGTGATTCCTTGAGGTATGCTTAATTAATTCCAATCTATTAATGATGGCAATTTTCTAGTTTCAGATGATAAATGGCAGCCCTTCCTAAAAGGCATCTCGAAGAGAAAGGATCTTCTCCCCACCCCCAGATTTTTTTTTCTTTGTCCTTGGCTACTTCTGTCGCTTGCTGCTCAGAGTGAGCTCACGTCAGTAATAGTCATAAATGATTTACAAAAGTAATTCCTGTCTAATCACTTGGGACTTGGAGGTTTTATGATGTTGCCAGATGTGCCATCAAAAAAAAAAAAAAATCATCCGGTTCAGAAACTTGTGATAAATCGAGTCAGAATCCATTAATTCCCTGAAGGCAACTGGTTGGTTTGCATGGATTTGTGTCGGGGCCTCGCCCATCTTCATCGGCTTCTCTTTATCCTTCTGTTCAAGTGTGTAGAAGACAACAAAGAATTCTGTAAACACAAAGTTACTAAGGAACGGTTAGCATTTATTAAAGACCCTAGCACAACTTTTATGTTTGTCTCATGTGTTAAGAGGACATTTTAGTCCAATGAAAGGGGTGGGAAGGGAAAGTGTGAAAAGCCCCAGATGATCCCAGTTCTCGCATAGACTCTGTCTGTCTGTCTGTCTGTCTGTCTGTCACTCACTCACAGTGCCGGTGCCAACATTGCATAAATACTCAGTTGTTGCTTCTAATACTCTCCCCTTTTTTTGAAAGTTCCCTGCAGAATTCTTCTTTACTTCCTCTGAACCCTCACCGTATGAGCTTTCTGTCTCTAATAAAGAATTTTGGCTATTGCACCTTATAAGGGTTTAGTGGTTTAAACATTTTCCCCTCTCGTAAAATTGTCATCTTGTTGAGGGTGAAGCCCACGTTTTCTCCAACTTCACTTTGGATGATGTCTTTTCTTTCATTAGGAAGAGTCTAACTAATTTTGGTGAATGAAGGAAAGAATCCCGAAATGGATGACTGTGAATTTTCATTCCAAAACACATAGTGGGGGGGGGGGGGGGTGGTGGAAGGGGTGGACAAATGGAAAGATCCATACCGAGCTTTTTAAACCACTTTGTTGGACTGCATACAAATAACTAAGGAAGCTGAGCAATAGGAAACTTTAAATCAGCTTATATCGTCTACCCGAGGACCGAAAATGGTACCTTCCCAACCAGGAATTCTGTATTCCTAAATTACAATCTCTCCGTGGAGATTAAATGATCTGTAATCCAGTGTAACAAGGCACAGTAGTGCACTTTGATGACAACTCTCTGGGGGAAAAGTTCCCCATGTCATCTCTGATTACAAAGTCAAGGAATCCTGTGAATTTGCTGATGTATAGGTTCCCCTTTAATGTAAATGCAGGCAAGGAAGGGGGCAGGCAATGTGGAGTCCTTTAGGATAATAGACAAGTGTTGACATAATTCCGAATCTTAGCAGTTATTCTGGAAGTGCTTATTTAAACAGCTTCTCCGAATTGTCCCAGTGATGAGAGTTTTGAGTGTTCAGAATCTAACATTTGCATAATTCTTCATCTTTGGCTCTTCTCGGACGTAAAGGTAGTATTTTTGCCCAATGACTTCATAAATATCACAGTAGGAATCAGAAACCTTTTTGATATGATTCTTGAAGTGCAACTAAATAACCTCTCATAGTTTTAACAATTTATAGATCAAACAGAGGGAAGCACTCTAGCCTCTTGGGGCCCCTCATAAGCTAATGATTCTCCAGATTTCCTGCTACCCTTTTGAAAGATTTGATTGGTAGAAATCAATGTAATTGTTTTAAAACTATTAGTCAATCCTGTTGGGGAGTTAGCTCTGTTTTCAAGGACTAAATTTACAATGATACTTAGACATTGACCAATACAACTTAGATGATTTTCTCGTATTAACTATTAGTCTCGCCTATAATTTCTTTTAATGCCTGTGTTTACCGAATAGAAATAGCTCGTAAATGTCCCAGCATTGAGACATCAGAATGTATCAGAGTGTAATCTATCTAAAGTAGAACTCTAGAAAATTAAACTATGTTTTTCTCACTTGTCTATTGGTCTTGGTCCATATGCACAAACGGTTTTATATCATTGTAGTCATGGAGCAAAGTCAGTTTTTAATTATGGTTCTCTTTTTCTTTCCATTACAAATGCCTGCTCTTAAAAAAAAAATTAAAAAAAAAAGGGGGGGGCGCCTGGGTGGCGCAGTCGGTTAAGCGTCCGACTTTAGCCAGGTCACAATCTCGCGGTCCGTGAGTTCGAGCCCCGCGTCGGGCTCTGGGCTGATGGCTTGGAGCCTGGAGCCTGTTTCCGATTCTGTGTCTCCCTCTCTCTCTGCCCCTCCCCTGTTCATGCTCTGTCTCTCTCTGTCCCAAAAATAAATAAACGTTGAAAAAAAAAATTAAAAAAAAAAACAAATGCCTGCTCTTGCTGATTACCCTGTTGAATGTTGTTCAGGATATTGCTAACTGTATTCCACAATTGTGTCTTTATGAGCCATGCCAGGGGTAAGAGCTTTTCTGTTTTCTATAGCGCAAACATCACGTTTCTAGTGAGGGGGAAAAAAAATTATCTCATGGTCACCGAGGATCATTTGGCGATCACCTCTCCTTTTTGGCATGGCTTCCTGGAAGGCTTAGAGTCACCTTTGTGACTTTCCAGACTTGCCTCCCTTTGTGCATTACATTTTTCTCTGTCTCATCCAGTTCTCCTCTCTTCAACCAGTTTTCGGTTTTGTTCCAGTTTGTTTTATGTATATCATATAAAGCACTTAAAGTCTCTTTATAGAAATTTTCCTTGTATTATTTTAATATATGCTTCATAATTATTTTAGTTTCTGTGTGATAGTTTATGGAACGGAGGCAAATTATTTTATGCATCTTTGGCACTTAAGTGGTCTCTTTGTTTGTTTTGGGTTGTTGTTGTTTTAACTGATGCAGAAAGTAACTTTCACATCCAAGTTTTTTCTTAGGTCCATTTGTAAAAATTATTTTCTTCGGGTAAATTTTCAAGACTGAAATGGCTCATTCAAAAGTTTTCCTCTGACAACCAACCTCAACCTAACTTTGCCCTTTTTTGAAGGTAGGGAGGATTAATCCATGGTAAATCTGTGTTTACAGATGGGCTAAGGGATGTAGTTATTGCCGAAAATTTACTCCTTATAGGAAGTAATTGAAACTTCATGTTCCAGTCTGCTCAGTGAATATATCACTTCTGTGCAGAAATAGGCCAAAGTAAATCTGGGCTTCACAAGTCTCAACATAATGTAAAATCTTCCTTGCTTAATGGAAGAGAAACTACTGAAAATAAAATAAATTTACTGAGTAAAATATTACATAGACACTGATTTTTAATATGCCTATAATAGGAATTAAAACCTTTGTGGGGGGGGGTGGTGCCTGGGTGGCTCAGTTGGTTGGGCATCTGACTCTTGATTTCAGCTCAGGTCATGATCCCAGGGCTGCGGGATTGAGCGAGCTCCACGTCGGGCTCTGTGCTTGAGCATAGAGGCTGGCCGAGGTATTCATTCATTCTCTCTCTCTCTCTCTCTCTCTCTCCCCCCTCCCTCCCCCCCCGCCCCTCACCTGCTCAAGCATTATCTCTCTCACACACTCTCTCTCATTTGAAAAAAAGTATAGATATATAGGTAGGTAGGTAAATATTTATATGTATTTATTATATATTTATTATATACTTATATGTTTATATATTTATCTCTATATATGAATTAAACCGATTCAGCCCCTCATGAAACTTACTTTCTGAAAAGAGGCTCTTAATGAATGTTGCTTCAGGCCACACAGATGGAAAAGCAAAATGCAAAACTTCATTCACCATATTGCCAAATAAACATGCAAAAGGAAACTTGAGTTACAGGGATGGGACTCAAGTGGTAGCTAACATTCCAAGCAATTGAAAGGCATTGTGTCACTTGTTCTATCAAACCACCCCTTTTGATCTTGACCATTTTGGCTTAGTTGTATGTCTTTCTCTTCCACTGATCCCACCTTCTCCCAAACCTGTGATTTTACATGTTGTCTAAACCACAGAAAATCCATTTCTTGTGGAATGGAAGCCAACCTCCCTTGGGTGTTTAGATACCTCAAAGATTGTTCCAGTGTAGAAGGAAGTCTTCCAGAAATTAATTTTAAAGCAAAAAATAAATCTGTTAGCACTGGAGTGAAAGGAACATGAAAACATTAAGACCCTAAAAAGTTCAGAAATCACTTCTCTCTTACATTAAACTGCAATCAGATTGTGCTTTTTATTGTTTTATATCTTTCAATTAACTCAATTGTAATTGCTTGTCAGCATTTCATTCGAAGCAATAAATTTGTCATAAAAAAGAGTAGAAATAATCAAATTCCATTGTTCATCATTTTAGTGTTTGTTCCTCTTATCTGTTCTGCTCCTTCGGAATACATTCTTTTGCTAGCAGCTGTTGTGATATGTTTTATAGGGAGATGTTTCAACAATTTTCTTTCTAATTTTCTTTCACTTATACATGTAGATATTGCTTTTCAGAGTAAGAAAGGAAATGATCAGATGGGAAAGGAAAAAGGGAAATGGAGAATGGATAAAACATGGGCAATGCCTGCCTTTTATATGTTTATATGACATTGACACACTACTTAGTTTTAAAAAATATATCAATATTTTAACTTATGTATGTGATACACCAGCTAGTAAAATGATTATTTAGCTCTGCAATTTAAATAAAAATATTTGTGAATGAAGATTAGACCGCAGGATATTGTTGATATCGGCAGACCCCAGTATCAAATCGTCGCAGTGTTTTCTCTGGCCCAGAACTCTTTGAATTCTCCTCTCCTGACTGTCCTCTGACTTCTCATTAAGACATGCTTGAAAGAGGGTGGTGGAAAAGGATGCTCATTTATACTAAAGGGCAGGTGACCAATATGATTTACTATCTTAAACATCCCACAGATATTTTAACAGAAATACAGATTTTGACTGAAAATATTAAAATGTGACTCAAAAAATGCATAGTTGGCATCAGTCAGCATTTGGAAGGCAAGGGATATTTCTTGATACAAAAGATCTTTATGGTGCCACTGAAATTATATCACACAAACTGTGGCCTGTCGTTGTTGATAGAATTCCTTTTCTAAATATTTTTCACCTGCAGATATTTATTTCTTACAAGTGTACTATCTCCTTATCAATGCAGGCCTTAATCTTGAAATTATGTTACTTGAAAATACACTGTATCTTAAATGCCTAATTTCTGACACTATGATTTGTAAAACATTTTTTTCTAGCTATTCATGGGCTAAAGAAATAGATTTTTAATGTCATTGGATTTGCCTGGTAAGTTTCAGTAGTCACATGCTAAAACAATATTTCTTAATATGATTAAAAGAAAAAAAGACTTGTGGCATTAGCTTGGTTATCTCCAATATCATATTTGGTTTCTGCATTTATTCCAGATAAATCCATCAAATTCCATTCCCATTGCTCTTCCTTTCATCTCTACTGAATTTCCAAGCATTTTCTTAACACCTTGTAAAGTTCATGGAGTTTAAAATGCTTTTTATAGAACAAAGGTACATTAAAAACTTGATAGTGAATGTCAGTTCAGTGAATTGTGTTTTACCATTGACTTATTGTGAAATTGGTTACATTTTCAGAATGGAAACTAAAGGGGGATGTGCCAAATCAGAGTTAAAATTACATGTAGAAGTATTGTGAATCTAATCACATATTTAAAGAGAAAACCAGGGGCGCCTGGGTGTCTCAGTTGATTAAGTGTCTGACTTCCGCTCAGGTCATGATCCCACAGTTCATGGGCTCAAGCCCCACATTAGGCTCTGTGCTGACAGCTCAGAGCTTGGAGCCTGCTTTGGATTCTGTCTCCCTCCCTCTCTGCCCCTCCCCTGCTCATGATCTCTCTCTCTCTCTTTCTCTCTCTCTCTCTCTCAAAAATAAATAAACATTAAAAGAAGTTTTTTTAAATAAATAGAAAACCATAATGATTTCATAAAAGACTGGTAATAATATGATATAAAAATATAAACAACGTCCGTAAAATACCCAAAGATATATCAGAAGTATATGCAGTCTGTTATTTCCTAGAATCAGTGGATTCAGTGTTTGTGACTCTATTTTAAATCAATTATTTGGTTAGTGAACTAATGCCAACAAGGCTTTTGGGCAGTTTTATGGTTACGTTTCCTTTCTTCTGTTTGCTTCAAGTCATTTAAGAACCGTTCATCATGGTCATGGTCAGCATCTACCTGTAGAGTAAGTTATCAGGTGTACCGTTAATAGAATTTCACATTTCCAAAATCTCTTATATCTGTAGGTGAGATGTTCTCCTTAGTGCTTGCCTTTTAAGTGGGACATTCTTATGCCTTGCTATTATTATATCACTCAAGGGGAGCTTTAAGCAGGCCAGGAAAGAAAGGAGGAAAAAAAAAATTCCAGATGCATCTGTCAGTTTCTTAGTTTGGCTTCCCTTAGAAACAGACTCTGAGACAAAGATTTGAGTGCAAGTAATTATATTAGGTGGAGTTAAATTAGGGGAGTGGAGGAGCAGACTAGAAAGAGAAGGAAGCCAAGGACGTATGTATTATCATGCAAATTACCACGTGCTGGCACTTAACCCCTCCGGAGGACTCTGGGAGACCCTGTAGAATCTGCGTCTTTGAATGACCCCCTGCCCCCCACCCCCACCCCAGGGGCAGGCAGCTTGCTTCTTTACCCAGCATCCACTGACTGAGGTTGTCAGGTAAAGAGGCTTCATTGCCCAGCGTCTCCTGTTCCCACAGGCACAGTGGAAATGGACCCTGGTGGCCAGAGGACGCCCTCTCACAAAGAGATGCAGTTACTGGGGGTTGCAATGCTCTGGCCAGCTTCCCACCCCCAGTGACAGCGTCTGCTGAAGTAGTTACGAATTCCTGGCCACTTAGCCTTTTGATCATCAGAGAAATATCACACTGTCATCTCCCTGTAAAATCAAGGAGTCACCACAAATATTTTAAAAACAGCATGGGTACTACCTACCCAAAGATACTACCCACCTACCTACCCTAGAAAAGATGCCTTGTCTAGTGTATCTAATTGCCCCAATATCTATATACTATAGATGCTAATATCATAGCTAAGTGTTTGCCCGACTCCACTTTACCAGCCTTGGAAATAATCGATCTTGGATGACCCCCATCCCTGGTTCTGTTTGCCCATGAAGTAAAAGACCGCCCCCCGGAATTTAAATTCCTGGTGGCCTTTCTTGATGAAGTTGTAATTTTAAAGCTTCTCCAAGGGAACTTTCTAAAGAGGGAATCTCTGTTGCTCACTCGAGTTTTTACTCCTAAATCGTTCAGGTCACATTTGAACATTCAGGTAAAAATGTATGAATTGCTGATGTGTTACGTTGAATATTTTGCTGGTTGGTCCGAGAATAATGAGGTCGTTTGCCTGGGGATATAGCTTCAACTCAGGTCTACTAAGTATGTTTTTTTTATTTTGAGCCTTAACTGCAGAAATCTCTAGGGGTCATCCCCTGTGTCCATCTAGAAAACTCTTCTTTCTGTGCTTCACGTGCATTTCAGGAACCATTTCAAGAGAAGTGGATTACCATGTTAATAGTGTTTGGACACAGCAATGACACAAACCAAAGTTATGTTGGGATTCACTGTTGATTAGAGGTGCCCTCATTATTCAGTTATTCTTCTTGAAGAAAATATGTCAGGGTGAGTTCTGCCACGGTGCCAGTGTGCTCTTACAGATCCCCAGTCACGCTTGATAGCTTCCGGGAAATTTCCCAAACCCTGGCTTTACTTTTCCTCACCGACATTTCAAACTCCCCTGGACTGATGACTACCCTGAGTGGTGGAAACCATTTTTAGTGATTTTGCAGTAGTGGGTCCCAGGCATGTGGCATGGGGACCGTTCTTGAGCCCAGCTCTCCTCAACCACGTAAAAGTGGATGGATCACAAGGAATTCCGTGAAAGGAAGGGATTTGCCCCTGACAGCTTCCTTTTCCTGCTTGTTTCATTCTTTGAGTCCCAGAATCATGAGACTAAGATGAGAAGGAACTTTGAAAATACATTCTCAAGTTTTAAATGCCCTTATCCTAGAGATGAGAACCTTGAGATTGCCCAAGGAAACAGCAGATCTGGGACACATTTCCTCTTTCCTGGTTCAATATTCTTACATAGTCCACGAAATACTTACCAAAACACATAGAAAAACCAACTATTCATTTTAATAAGTGTTGATAGGTAGTAAAATTACAAAACAAAAATACAAATGCCAATATTCCTTTTATTGCTTGCCTCATTTTTTTTCCTGTACTGCTAAAACCTTTTAATATACGAGATCATGTACTTATTTATTTTGTTTCTCTGCCTCTGCTAGAATGAAAACTCCACAAGAGTAAGGATTTTTGCCTGTTTTATTCCCTGACGGTATTCCAATCACTTAGCACAGCATCAAGGTGCTCAGCAAATACTTGTTGAATGAGCGGATGTATGCAAACCAGACTCTTCATGGGGATAGTATATCTTACTGCTTTGAATTAAATCCTAAGGATCAGAAGGTATCTGTTTCTATCAGAAGAAGCTAATTTTAGAATGGGAGGAATTTCCTATTTTAATACTCTGAAAACTTGAATTATTAGGTATCAGAATAAATTCCCTTTGGATCATGATTCATCAAAAGCTCATCCACATAATGACATCAAATACTGATTGCTCAGCTTTATTCCAGGGACTCTGTTGGATTTCTGCTGTTGATTTTTTTTTTTTTTAATTTTTTTCTAATGTTTATTTATTTTTGACAGAGAGAGAGAGAGACACAGAGCATGAGGAGGGGAGGGGTAGAGAGAGAGGGAGACACAGAATCTGAAGCAGGCTCCAGGCTCTGAGCTGTCAGCACAGAGCCCGACGCGGGGCTCGAACTCATAAACCACGAGATCGTGACCCGAGCCGACGTCTGATGCTCAACTGACTGAGCCACCCAGGTGCCCTGTGCTGTTGATTTTTTAGGCAAGTTATTTGCTCTCTTTTGAGATTTCTTCTCTCGATTTCAAAATTCTGGAGGGTCGCCTGGGTGGCTCAGTCGGTTAATCGTCCAATTCTCAATTTCGGCTCAGGTCATAATGTCACAGTTCGTGAGATCAAGCCCCGAGTCAGGCTCTGCCCTGATGACAAGGAGCCTGCTTGGGATTCCCTCTCCGTCTCTCTCTGCCCCTCCCCCCACCTCTAAATAAAGAAAAATAACATAACATAAAATAAAAATGCTACCAATAAGGCCTACCTTAGGAGCTCCCCCTGCCCCCTGACCACCCAGTCCAGGGTGCAGTCTGATCCTAAACATCAGTACCACTCTTTTTTTTGTTTTTGTTTATCCTATAATCACCGTGCTCTACATTGGATCCCCGGACTTCTTATCTTGTAACTAGAAATCTATATCTCTTGACCGCATTCACCCATTTCACCCACTTGACTCCCACATGCCCTGCACCTGGAGTTGCCCTGCAACCACCAATCTGCTCTTGGTGTTTCTGGGGGTTTAAGATTCCACCTATGAGGGAGCTCATATAGTGTTGTCTGTCTCTGATTTATTCCACTTAGCATAACGCCCTGAGTCCATCCATGTTGTCTTAAAGGGCAGGATGCCCTTTTATTTTATGTCTAAATAATATTCATGTGTGTGTGCGTTTACATTTTCTTTATCCATTCATCCGTTCGCTAAGGTCGTGTCCGTGTCTCAGCTTTGGTAAATAATGATCCGGTGAACATGGGGTGCAGGTATCTTTTTGAGATAGTGATCACGTTTCCTTTGTGTAAATACCCGGAAGTTGAATTGTTGGATTATATGGTCACTCCTTTTTAAATTTTTTGAGGAAGCTTCATAGTTCCATAGTGGATGCACCATTTTACACGAACATTGCATGAGGGTGCCCTTTTCTCTATCTGCTTGCCGATACTTGTTATTTCTTGTCTTTTTGATAACAGCCATTCTAAGAGATGCGAGCTGTCTCTGGAGTTTTGATTTGCATTTCCCCGATGATTAATGATGTTGACCACCTTTTCATGTCCCTGTTGTCTTCTTTGGAAGGACGTTTTTTTCAGGTCCTCTGCCCATTTTTTAATTGAGTTTTTTCATTGCTTGAGTTGTTTCAATAGGTTTTGGAAATGAATCCCTTTTCCGATACATGATTTGCAGATATTTTCTCCCATTCTATGAGTCACCTTTCTGTTTTGTTGGTGGTTTTTCTTGATGACAGTAGCCCCATTCTCTGGAGATACATAACCGTCTCCTGTTTTGTTTTGCTCTTTTTTCTTAGGAAAAAGACAAGATGTCCACTGCACCATCCATTTAACCCAGCCCTCTGACCTGACATCTTTATCTTCTTTTCCTCATGTGTTTTCCAGAAGAACTGTATTTCCTTTCCTAAACAAAGCAGTGAGATCACACTGAACCCTTCATATTTGGCTGCCAATTCCCCAACCTGCTGAATTTGTACCTTTTCTTAACCAGCAAGGGAAAGTGACCTGGACAGAGAGCCAGCGACCCTCCTGGGAAGCACCCGACTGCTTCATTATCCTCGGAGTTCATGAAAAGGTCTTTCCTCTTATCAAGGAACTCTTCACTTAATAAAGTGTCCCACACAGAATACATAAGCAGCAAAGTACCCTGAGTTCAGTCTAGTGTTTGAAAACAAACATGAATCACTGCTCCCTGTGTTGAGATGAGGGCTTTAAGTCAAAAGGAAAACAGAAGGCTAAGGACGCGTCACCTATTCTCACGGTCATCGTGACAAGTAGCCACAAATATATGTGAGTCCACAGGCCAGTTGAGTCCCCACTTGGCTTCACGTTTCTGTGTATCGCAGCCACTTGACCCCTTCATCAGTCAGCTGGCATTCCGTTTGCAGGCAGCAGAGTCAGGTTAGTTATGCAAAGACTGCTGGAGAGCAGAAAAAGTTACTGACCTCTCCCTTTGTTGCTGCTTCCGGCTCACGATTACCTCATTTAACTTCTCTGTCTAAAAGCGTGAGCGCCTTCTTAGGCGCACATTCATTGTGGGTGCGCATTGAAGATACTCTGACGTTTATTCCTAACAGACATGCATGCAGTTGTGGTCATGAGGACCTGTAATCCTAGGCTGATCGCACACGTCGTGGCCATACAGTCATGATTCAGTCACAGATTGGCCGGGGTCCATGTCGTAAAGTCACAGATTGGCCAGGGTCCATGTCGTAACAGACGGTGGGTAAACCATAGGATGCCTTTGCTTTGTAAGAACTGAAAAAGGAAACAGTCCGGTGGGAGGCAAACCCCCTTAACTGGACACCCCCCCTCCTAGTGGGAGCAACACGCACAACTGTGCAGGATGGACCTGGGTTTTTCCTTCTCCATCCCTAGCTGTGTTCCTCACCACATCACTTTGGAAATCTAAAAACAAAGTTCTCAGACGTACATTGCGGTCCTATTCAAAACAAATTCAAAAGGCACTGAAAACAGCCTCTCCCTCCCTTGTGTTTGGAAGAAGGTTAGTTTGTCCTCAGAATGCATTTGGATCTTCTGTGCTCATTTGCCCTGTGGCGTAACTAAAAATACTGCCAGGAAGCTCTCCCCTGCCACCCTACTACATTCAACTTTGATGTCAAAGTTGGAAAAGAGAAACTCTGTCATACATAAGGTAATTTGATAATCCGATTTATGGTACATCACCGGAGTCAACATCCTACTGAAATTTACCCATGAATTGTTCCCAGGTATCTCTTACCAACATTTCCCTGCAGGGCTGCTGCTACTTTTAGAGATGAAGTTTCGGGATAGGCTCCATAACTTCTCAGGTTATCAGTTTGGGCCAGATGATAATAGCATTTGATACTAGCCAGCAGATAAGATTTGGGAAATAAGAAGGCTGCGGCTGGAGTCTCAGTTACAGCGCACACACTCTAAGTTGATTCCAGAAATGATGGCCATCACACTTTTCCTCTTTCAGATCCAACACACCCAGCACAGTGCTAGGCACAGAGAATAATCACATGTGCAGGTTAGCAGAGTTCTCTAGACCAAGGGTTGGCAAATTACAGCTGCAGGCCAAGTCTACACTGCATCCCGCTTTTTGAAAACAAGATTTGGGGGAACACAGCCTTGCCCATTGGCTTACGTATGGTCTGTGACTGCTTTCACGCTACAGAGTCAGAAGTTGCAGAAGGACCTCCTCTGACTCCCAAAGCATGACATATTTTTTTCTCTGACCCTTGATAGAAAAACAGTTTGCAGAATGAAATCTTGCCATTTGCAACTACGCGGATGGAACTGGACGGTACTATGCCAAGTGCAATTGGTCAGAGAAAGACAAAAATCATGTGACTTCACTCATATGAGGACTTTAAGACACAGGACAGATGAATACAAGGGAAGGGAAGCAAAAATAATAAAAAGAAGACGGAGAGGGACAAAACAGAAGAGGCTCATAAATATGGAGAACAAACTGAAGGTTATGGGAGGGTTTGTGGGAGGGGGGATGGGCTAAATGGGTAAAGGGGCACTAAGGAATCTACTCCTGAAATCAGTGTTGCACTAGATGCTAACTAATTTGGATGTAAATTTAAAAAAATTAAAAATTAAGAAAAACAGTTTGCAGGCTCCTGCTCTGGATCTGCCACATAAAAGTCTACTCAGTAAACAGTTTTTTAATGTTAACATGAATTCACTTTCTGACCCCGGGCCCTAATTGACTGTGTGACTTTGGGTGCGTTTCCTTTCCGCGTTACAGTTTCCTCATCTTGTTAAAATGAAGATAACTGTACCTATATGATGGAGTTGTGAGGATTAATTTATTAGTAAATGTAAAGCGCCCAGAGCCACACCTGGGACATAGTAAGCACTCGAAACATTAGCTTTTATTCATCAGATCCATTAGTTTTATTGGTCCTGAGGATACGGCCCTATTACCAAGGACCAAGACCTGTTCGAGGCATTTGATAATATTTTACTTCCGTGTGACAAGAACATGAAACAGGACAAGATCCTAAAAAGTACCTGACAACAGAGCCAGTGCAGCCGAGGGAAGGAATTTTTATAAGCTTTCTTGGTTAGCATACATTTGGGCCATTTCTACAACAACATGACAAATATTTTCTGAATGTATATCATCACAGTGCCTTGGTGATTAATGACAAAAGCAGCAGAAGGCATGGTGCTCTGCATATACTTATATTTTGTAATATATTGCAGAAGCCATTGTGGTCTGGTGGAAATTTATTAATGATGATCCATAGCACATAGGAGAAGATGTATGGATTTTACTGTAGCATGAGAACTGAAGCATCAAGAGAGAAAATAGCAACCTGGTTCATCTTCCCATGGTTCATACATGAAATCTGAAATCTGAGTGTATATGTTGTCCTTTCAACCAAGCGTCGGCCATCTTTTTCTGTAAAGAACCAGATAGTAAGTATTTTTGGCTTCGGGTATCATGTGGGTCTCTGCTACAGTTATTTAAACTGCTGTCGTCACACAAAAGCAGTTATAAACTATACATAAATGAAGTACCATGGATGTGTTCCAATAAAACTTTATTTATAAAAACAGGCAGTTTAT
This sequence comes from Acinonyx jubatus, assembly GCF_027475565.1. Taxonomy (NCBI): domain Eukaryota; kingdom Metazoa; phylum Chordata; class Mammalia; order Carnivora; family Felidae; genus Acinonyx; species Acinonyx jubatus. The sequence continues at coordinate 139,478,903 of NC_069384.1, forward strand.
AAATAAAAACGACAGCTGCCCCCAGAGGCCATGGTTTTCAGACCCGTGATTTTAGACAATGGCAAGTCAAATTTTATTTTTTTCTTTCTCTTTTCTCTCTTCTATCATACTCCCTTGCGCATACTACCTGCTTCCCCCAGTCAGATAGTCTCATTTGCAAGGAATATAAGGTCTGCCCGAAGGAAAAGAGGCCTCTTGTGCTATTTACATTTCACTTTGTTTTGTTAAGTATTTCTGTGCACCTGAGGTCCTGGGGAGGATGAGTATTTCTGTTTTCTTCTAGTACGTTGAAATGAGATCGTCAAACATGAATGGACCAAGAGGCAGTAGTGGGCTGAGGCTAAAACACTTATATCAAGTCCATTCCTTAGTCTATATTTTGACAATGGAACTGAAAGGAGAAAGGGTAAATTGCCTAACACAGAAATTAATTCAACAATATAGACTATGCCCAACTGAGCACCAATAACTCTAGCAACTTGCTGTTTAATACTGTGTTATATACAGGAATATGTATTTTTTGAATGACTTGAGATAGCTTTGGCATAAAGAAATTTCATGTCTATAAGGTATACAACTTGATGTTTTATTTATACACATGCATTATGAAAAGAGCACAAGCTAAGTGACTTACATCACCTCTCCATAGTTTGTGTGTGTGTGTGTGTGTGTGTGTGTGTGATGAGATTTAATGTAAAACGCGTCCTCTTAGAAGATCCCAAGTATACAATCCAATATTAGTAACTATTATTGCCATGCTACACATTCTATCTACAAGATTTATTCACCCCAAGTAACTGAACCTTTGTACCCTTTGACCAACATTTCCCTGACCTCTCAGCCCTTGGCAACCAACATTTCCTGCTCTGCTTTTATGAGTTCACCTTGTTGAGATTCCACCTAGAAGTGAATCTGTGGTGTCTCTGTGTCTGGCTTATTTCACTTGCTGTAATGTCCTCCAGGCTTACCCTTGTCGTTGGAAATGGCAGGATTTTCTTTTTTAAGGCTGAATAGTATTACTGTATATGTGTGTTGTGTGTATTTATATACCACTTTTTAAATCTGTTCATCCATTTATGGGCACTTAGGTTGTTTCCATGTATAGGCTATGGTCAACAATGCTACTGTAAATGTGGCAGTGCAGATATTTACTTGAGATACCAGAACTGTCTGAGATATTTCCAAGGAAATGAGTATCTTGTTAAATATGAGACCATGTACCATCCATGGCATCATGTTACTAAATCTGCATGTCATCTATCATATTATATCTTAACCTCGTGCTATTTTCATGACTGTGCCAATCATTCTGTTTACTGGATTTTTATGAATCTGGAAGAAAATAATCTATATTAAAACCTCTGATTATCAGCTTGAAGTCCACATGACCTAAAAGATGAAAGCACTTTCACTAAGGAAACTCCAGGTAGAGCTATGTGTAGTGAAATCTTAATTACCAGAGATCATTTACTTGGGAACCCAAACTAGGGCACAGAAAGGAAGTAAGGGATGTCCCCGAGCATCATGGCAGCTTATGCTCTCCTTTTTGGCTCATCAGCCAACCTCTCAGGCTTTCCTCAGGGTCCACATAGTTGAATTTAAATAGAATTCTTTGCTCTTTTTCTTCTTCTTGTTCACAACTTTTTATTTTTAACTTTTTATGGAAGTGTGATACATACACAGGGAAGTATGTGTATCATAAGTAAACCGTTCAATGAACTCGCAGTACCGGCTCATAAACCGGGTCACCAGAGCACCCTGGAGCCTCTTTTCTTCCCTCTTCCATCACTGCCCCCAGCAGTCTCAGTGCCCTTCTCCTAACAGCATGAATTTGTGTGGCCTGTTCTTGTACTTTACCTGCTACAGTCACACGGTCTGGGCCCTTTTGTGCCTGGCATCTTTGACTCAATGTGTTGGTGAGATCATGCCTATTGGCCCTTGTAGCTTTTCTTTCTTTTTCATTTCCGTATGGTATTCCATTGTACGTGAGTTCACCATAGTTTATTTACATATTTGATTGACGATGGGCCTCTGGGAAGTTTCCAGTCTGTAACCATTGCCAACATGGCTGCTGTGAGCTTCCTAGTATGTGTCTTTCGGTGACCACTTATGCACATGGCCACTGAGTATAGTCCTCTCTCTCTCTCTCTCTCTCTCTCTCTCTCTCTCTCTCTCTCTCTCCCCCCCCCCCCCGCAAGTGACACTGCGGAGTCATGACATATGAATATGCTCAGCCTTTAGTCCTTTTTACGAAGCACTTGCCTAAAGCTCACAGCCATTTTTAAATGGATTAGAAGTCAGTCCTGCTACAGACAGTCCTGTGACTGGCAACAGTGAGAGCTGGAGTGACATTTAAGAGTGCTTGGAACAGGGGCTATTGAGCGTAGGAGCATCGCTATACTGTGGCAGAGCAGTGGGTATTTGGTTTTAACTGTGTCGACCTTGACTCACCAAGAATGTCAAACCATGGTCAATCGCTTCTATTTGAAATGGCAAGAAAGGACACCTTCGATAACGTAACCATCATTTTTAAAATCTCCACTCTTACACTGATCAATGTCGTTTCTTGAAAAAGTCGTTCATGCAGCCCCTCATTGTCTGGAATGATCCACTCTTTCTCTGATGAGTAAATCAATGAATTCTGTGGTATATTTCTAAACTTTTGCCTTATTAGAACATAGTTACACTAATAAAACCTGTGACCGGGTAGTAAGCCAGAAGAGTCAACTCACCAAAATTGTGCATATAGAGTGTTTGGTACATTTCTGTGAAGCTGCAATATCTCTATTATAATTTCATAGTCCGAACAGATGACCTTGATCTAAGGACGTTTTAAGGTCTCCAAGCACAGCAGCAATTCAAAAGTTTGGGACTCTGAACTCTGGCGTGAAAGTGTGTGCCATGACTTCAAGGAAGAAGCTCTTCAGTGGGGTCCCATCCTTGGCTTTGCTTTCTTGCTCTGCATTGGCAGAGCTCTTGCTGACTTCAAAGAGAGAGCCTCTAGCCAGGTACAAGAAGTGCTCCTACAAGCATTCGAGTGGGGTGAGCAAATGGGCTGGGTGTGAGTTTTCTTCCCCGGTAGGGATTCTTGCTAATGGGGAGCACCTTGCTAACCCAGAGGAGTATTAGTGTTAGAGTATGTATGTCAACTACATGTAGGGAGACTGTATCTGAGGTAATGGGGTGCAGTGACTTCTTTTTCATTTAAAATAATGTCTAAGTAGATATGAATTAAAATACAAACATAAGCTATAAGTATTTGTGTAAGTCTTATATATTTTTCCACATTGAATTCACATGACTGCAAAAGAAGTCTCCCTGCTGAAGAACCCTGGGCATTTTGACAGGATGTCCTAAAATGCACTTGAAAGGACTTGAGACCTTGAGTGGGTCTGGCACAAATTACATGCTTTCCAAGGAGATTATAAGATTCAAAGTTCCCATGTTTTGTGCTCCTGACTATGGGCCAGGTTCTTTCTGAATATCATTTCTTATCTTGAAAGTAACCCTGAAACGATAACATCATTGTTCCCAATTTACATATGCAAAAACCGAGGCTAAGCCACTTTCCCAGGGCCATGTAGTTAACAAATATCAGAGGTATGTCCTTCACCAATTCCCGTTCCATTATCCCACCCTTTTTTTTTTAATGTTTATTGGGAGAGCACAAGCTGGGGAGGGTCAGAGAGAGAGAGGAAGACAGAGAATCCCAAGTAGGTTTTGCGCTCTCAATGCAGAGCCAGACGCTAGGCTCATCTCATGAAATCAAGAGTCTGACACTGGGGCCCCTTTGTGGTTCAGTCGGTTAGGCGTCAGACTCTTGATTTTGGCTCAGGTCATGATCTCGTGGTTTGTGAGTTCGAGCCCTGCATCAGGCTCCATACTGGCAGTGCAAAGCCTACTTGGGATTCTTTCTCCCTCTCTATCTGCCCCTCTCCCACTCAAGCTCTCTCTGTCTCTCTCTCTCTCTTGCTCTCTCTCAAATAAATAAATAAAAGCTATATGTGAAAAAAGAGAGATACACTTAAGTGACTGAACCACCCAAGCACCCCCCATTATCCCGCTCTTAAATTGGGGGATTTCAAAGGCTGTTTCTGAGGGTGCATATAAACTACAATGACCACAATAGGAATGACTCAGGAAGAAGGTGGTTAGAACATGTGAACCGTGAATACCAAATGGGAAATCTGAAAAGGAACAACAAAAAAAGCACCTATCAAATGGGCTGATGGATTTCAGCCACATGTGTAAAGATGCCAGGCAGGGGTTGTCATTCGCAGCTGCACACGGAATCACCCAGGGCCCAGAGTCCAGTGCCCCAAGTTTCTGTTTGGTTTGGGGTGAAGCCCCTCCGTGGTGTATTTGAAACACTGCCCAGGTGACTGTCCTCAGCCAGGGTTGAGAGCCACGGACTGCAACGAAATGCCCTTGTAGACTAAGCAATTAGATATAAATCATGAACGTAACTTTTTAAAGAAAGCATGAAAAGGAGAGCATGTACGTGAAAGGGTTTGACAAACTGCAAACTGTTCTACATATGGCACTTTAATGGAGAGATAAATGGCAAACATAATTTATGAAAGTAATTGGACACCTGGTCCATGGTGGCGAGGGGGAGGGAGAGATAAGGCATGTTGTAGGCTACCAAGGATAGAGATTTCTTTAGGCGATGATTTGAAGCCAGGCTTTCCTGGTGACTGGCCTATCACGGTCCTTCTGGCCCTCAGGCTATGGGAAGGAAACATGGGGTGAAGAGAGGCCATTGGTACCTCAGGGTGGCAAATACTGGGCTGCCTGTGTCTCAGGGTCTACAGGGCCAGGAGCGTTCCCTGGACTCGTCTACAAATGGAGAAGCTCCATGATGGAAGAAAGTAACTCCTGACATTGGGGTATGAATCTCCAGTATTTGCTAAACCAAACTGGAAGTGACAATTGATAAAAGGGACAGAACCTTAGAATTTTCATTTAGGTAAGTCAAGGTCTTGTCTTTGTTTTTGTCTTGTTTTTTAATGTTTAGTTTTGAGAGAGGGCGAGAGAGCTCATGCATGGGAGCAAGAGAGAAGCAGAGAGAGAGGGAGAGAGAGAATCTGAAGTAGACTCTGTCAGCACAGAGCCCAGCATCGGAAACCACGAGATCATGACCTGAGCCGAAGTCAGACTCTCAACCTACCGAGCCATCCAGGCACCCCATAAGTCGGGTTTTAAAAGAAATTCTCCTCAGAGGTGCATTTTACGCTTGAGGACACGGCCTCACTCTTTGAGAGCCTAGAGCCCTGAACTACCCCTTGAAAACGTGATCTTGAAGCAAGTCAGAGAGTACCAATCTCTCTCTCGGTCCCTCCCTACCCTCCTGTCTCCCTTTCCCAGTCTCTCTCTCTCTCTCTCTCTGTGGGTCTCTCACACACACAGCTGTATGTAAAGAGTCATTAAACAAAACCACGTAGCATAGTTATTAAAAGTGGATACCCTTATGACCACCACCCATGGAACGAGCTAGACTTCGCCACATACCACAGGAGCCCTCTACCTGCCCCTTTCTAAACACCCCCACGTCCAAGAGGAACCACTATCCTAACTTTGATGGTAATCAACTTTATACTTTAAAAATATATATTTCTGTCACCCAAATGAACATCCCCAGACACCAGAGTTAATACTGGTTTTTATTTTCTAACTATTCCTTCACATCTCTTTTAATCTCTAGTTTTGCCTCTTCATTTCTTGTTTACTCCCTTACAGTGTATTTGCTGAAGGAGCCAAGTCCTCTGTGCACAGTGTGGCTCGGCCTGGATTTTTGCCGGTTATGTTCCCACCATGTGGTTTAACACCTTTCTTTGGCCTCTGCGCTCCCTGCAAATCAGTCGGTGCATCTAAGGGGTTAATCACATTCGCCTTTGTTTTGTTTGGAGGAAGCAAGCGTCTGAGGAGGTGGGTGAGGTGTGTTCATCAAGAGGTCCCTGCGATCTAATTTTCTCTTTTTGTCTTGGAACTAGCCATTGATTCTCCACGCTTAAATCCTTCCTTCGTGAGGAGTAAGTGGTGATACTGCAGTCGTGTCGTTATCATTCTTCATTTGTTTGTTGAAATATTTCTGTGCAGAGAAACTTCCTCTCATCTCGTGTTTGCTTATCTGGTGGTGCAGTGTGTAGAAGAAAAACAGGATAAGTGCTTGACTATTTGATTTTTATATACCGGTGTTCACAATAAGGAGTCAGATCCCCCACATCTTCCCCAAAAGAAACCAATTAATTTCTTTTTATCATTAAGAACTCATGAATGTAAACATACATGATTTGTTTCAGTCTATCACGGTTATGATTTGTAGTCTCATTAGGAGTCTGCCTTCCGGGCTGCAAAAGGGCTAAAACTATGCCTGTGCGGTCATTCCTGCAGGGATGGGAGAAGGAGACAAACAGGGCCTGAAGTTTTCTACCCCTCCTTTCTGACCCCTGAATGTCCTCGGACCTAGGGAAGGAAGGTGGCCGGGTCACCAAGCGGAGACCTGGGCGTGAATCTCAGCTCTGTCTCCTCTCAGCTGTGTGACCTTGTTTCCCTCCCAAAGCCCGAGACTCTCTTTCCTCTTCTGTAAAAGTGAGAGGAACAACGCTTGCCTGAGCTTTCTGGAACAATTGAGAATGTGCACAAAGCACCGGGCCCAGTGTCCAACAGGTGGTAGGGTTGGGATACAAATTCCTTCTCTTTCCTTACCTCTGAAAAGCACAGCTCTGGGGGTACCCTCGGTCTGAGGGCAGAGACCCAGCTGGGGCCAAGTTTGTAAGAAATGGAAGTGGGGTGCCTGGGTGGCTCAGTCGGTTGAGCGCCCAATTTCAGCTCAGGTCATGATCTCACGGTTTGTGGGTTCGAGCCCCACTTCGGACTCTGTGCTGACAGCTCAGAGCCTGGAGCTTGCTTCGGACTCTTTGTCTCCCTCTCTCTCTGCCTCTCCCCTGCTTGTGCTCTCTCTCTCAAGAATACATGAACAAGCAACAAAAAGAGAAAACAATTTTAAGAAATAGAAGCACTTGAAGAACGGGGTCATCTCTTTGGAACCTGTTGTTCAAAGATTTAAGCCCGTCACTGCACACGGCTCTCCTTTTTTTTCTTTCCTGTCCTTGTTTGCTTTCACCCAAAGAAATTTTTTATTATTGCCATTCGATAAAATTTATTTTTACTTCCTGTGTTTTCTGAGGAAAGTTAACTGGTAGTTCCTAGAAGCCTTTTACTCTAACACAAACCAGCCTCTCTGACTTTTGAACAGGCTGATCTGAGCTACAGTGCTGTGGGCTCCCCAGGCAGACGAGGGACACCCTGGCGTGTGTGTATTTGGAAGGACTCCAGCTTGCAGGGAGGGCCGTTTTCTCTGGCTGCATTTCAGAAGCACCGTGACAGTCATCAGCCTTGCACTCCCTCTCTCCCCCCCCCAACATACACACACACACACACACACACACACACACACACACCCCACCACCGCCACCACCACCACCACTTAGGTTGCTTTTTTGTTTCCCCCTAAGGCCCTTTTCAATGCCCAGTGTGCTGCTCTACATTTTCCCAAGTTATTCCTTTTCATTTGTGAGACCATATCATCATAAAATATAAACACGCTTAGAAATTGCCATTTATTTCCAAAGAAAAAGAACTTCTGTCTGGGAAAGCTGTAACTAAAACCAGATGCACGTAGGTACATCCCAAGCAGCGGTTTACCCAGCCTGGACGACCTCTACCCAGTAGAAAAGGAGGATTCTGGGGCATTCTGCCACAGTAATATAAAACTTTATCGACACATAGATGTTTTTTCATGAGAGAGGCAGGAAGTCGTTTGCTAAGGTCTTATGTTGCTGTAGGGTTTGAGTGTATCAATGCAGAGATGTTCAAGTGCACTTGGGCCCGTGGTCCTTGCAATAATGCTGCAGAAAACTAAGGAGAGGCTTCTTTCCCATTTTATAAAAGAGAAAACCTTGAGCGGTGACTCAAGGTCACAGAGCTGTGACAGCCAGGACCAACAAACACCGAGTTATCCTTATGCCTTATCCAGTGGTCTCTGTGCTGCCCCAGCCTGGGTGTCCACTTACGTCGGGGCAGCGTGACTTCCTACCCTCACACGCACCTTGCTCCCCCCGAGGGATGGCTCCTGACCTCTGCGTTTGAACATCCAACCGATGCAGGCCTTTGAGTCGCCTCCGTTTCCCTTGGAATCAGTTTATCACAAAGAGGCCCTTTCATTCATCTGTAAGTATTTTTTCCACACCCACTATGTATGAAGCCCTGGGACCCTGTTAGGAGAGAACCAAACACTTTCAAAGTGCTTGCAGTCAAATGGAAGAGTGATTATATATATAATGAAATCAATAAAAGGATTGTCTCTAGGTTAAAAAAAAAAAACCCCGATGTGTGTCCATACATCATCTTGTAGTAAAGAGTAAGGAGGTCTCCAGAGAATTTCTTATTTTCTGGCTACTTCCGTGAGAAAAAAAAGAGAACGTAAAAGCACAAAGTGGAGAAGACACGTCTAACAGCTCCGAGGTGTTACTGTGTCTGAGCCATTTTGTCTTTACCATTTGAAATTAACATTGGTATGCTTGGGTTCTACTAGAATAATGCATCTTTTGGTGCCAAGATTGAAATCTAAGAGAGTCTGTCCCTTTGTTATTTTTTTTTTAATGTTTATTTATTTTTGAGACAGAGACAGAGCATGAATGGGAGAGGGTCAGAGAGAGAGGGAGACAAAGAATCTGAAGCAGGCTCCAGGCTCTGAGCTGTTGGCACAGAGCCCGACGCAGGGCTCGAACTCACGGACGTGAGATCATGACCTGAGCCGAAGTCAGATGCTTAACCGACTGAGCCACCCAGGCGCCCCTGTCCCTTTGTTATTTTTATATCACACTTGCCAACAGGCTATCAGCTGCCCTCCCCCACTTCCCATGTCCAAACTCTGTTTTATCAGAATCTTCAGATAAAACCCACATTCACTCTTTTTGCTTTCAAAAATGATATCTCCTGGACAATTGTCTTCAATCATGAACCACAACGTCGGGGCTTTTAAGAAGTCCCATTAGGTGTATCAGAGAACTTTATTCCTGAATGATTTTGGAATGCAGGCTCCTACATACTCACACTGCCAGACCTGTAAAGGTTTTTAGGTTCATACAAAGAGGTTCAAATGTGATCCTTGAAATGGAGAAAAAATCCGGAATCCAGAATAGAAGTAAATCTACATAGTATGGCACACATACCTCATTTATAAACTGTTATTGCTATGTTCAGAGTAAGACATTTGAGAAAAATGTGTTGATTTGAATTCATCTTTTTTCTATAGAGAATTATTGAATAGGCACAGATACAGGATTATCTTAATGCATCTGGATCATCTTACGTAACAAAAAACCCAATGCTTAACATGTTTTATAAAACCCTCATATGCAACCATTGATTTAATATTATAATTGCACTGCCTTTGGACTTCACTCTAACTTGAGCTCAACCAGTTTGACAGCCGTAACTCTCTAACTGCATGGTTCAACAGACACCAACTAATAGACAATTTTCTTCTGCTTAAAAAACAGAACAATTTTTCTTTTTCTTTTTTTAATGTTGACTTATTTTTGAAGGAGAGAGAGAGAGAGAGAGAGAGACAGAGTGTGGGCTAGGGAAGGGCAGAGAGAGAGGGAGACACAGAATCTGAAGTAGGCTCCAGGCTCTGAGCTGTCAGTACAAAGCCCAATGCAGGGCTCGAACTCACAAGCTGTGAGATCATTACCTGAGCCAAAGTTGGACGCTTAACCAACTGAGCCACCCAGATGCCCCTAGAACAGTTTTTCTTTATATGAGAATTCATTTTATAATAGCTTAGCTGTTACAGTTTTAACCAATACTTAAGTTATCAAAAGTCTTTTGATTAGCATTGTGATTCATTTGGAGAAAACACTGTGTAAGAGAAAGAGAAACAACTGATCTTGAGGTTACAAGACTCAAGTTCAAAAGCTAACTCAGCCACTTATACCTTATGTGATATTGTTAAGTAGAGATGGTCATTCATTGTCTTGACTATCAAATGGGGTCACTGATGCAGGTCAAGCGAGGTGAATAAATAGCCCTGTAAAACTGTAAAGCAATGAATAATAAGGCATTGTTTTTTTAGGTTTGGTTTATACACTTCACACACAGATACTCAACCGCTTTGCAAATTTACCTTTTTTAGTTGTGATGTGTGATCTACTTCCAAAGTTTTTCAACCGTCTGATGATACAAGACACAGATACAATAGAAGTGATCAAACAATGATGTATGGGTAACCACAGATAATGCAAGGAAAATTAGCTTCGTAGCAGTCGGGGCAAATGGAAAAACACACTTTTTGCATCGTTCTCCCAGTAGTCTTGTTGCAAGAACTCTTCTTGTCTTATACTATCTCTCACTTAAAAAATAGGCTTCATAGATCATTACTAAATATATATATATGTGTATATATATGTGTGTATATATATATATATATATATATATATATATATATATATATGAAACCAACATCTTCCTTTACTGAGATGCTCCATTTTGTAAAATGTTGTTACTGCATCTAAAATTGATTCTCTGTGATTTGGTCGTGCTCAAATCTCTTTTAGAGTAGTGTTCAATAAAAGCCACCTTTCTAGTGCTGTGCCCACACTTTGAATGAATGGAAAATGTCCTTACAATAATTTAAGCCCTACGCTTTCGTAACATTTCTGTATCACACCAGGGGCACACGTGTGCCTGATGTGTCTGTGTACTCCAGAAATAACCCTAGCCCTGAGTTGCGTTAATAACTCTTTAATTCTCGCTCTGGATTCTGTTAGTGGTATCTGGACCTCAGAGGTGATACTAAGAAATGGAAAAATAGGGGCACCTGCGTGGGTCAGTTGATTAAGTGTCTGACTCTTGATTTTGGCTCATGGTCATGGACTTGAGCCCCATGTTGGGTTCCACACTGAGGTTGGAGCCTGCTTGGAATTCTCTCTCTCCCTCTCTGCCCCTCCCCTGCGCACATGCTCACATTCTTTTTCTCTCTGTCTCTCTCAAAATAAAGAAACGCTTTTTTAAAAAGGAAATAAAAAAAATAAATGAGACTATTACCAAATTCACGCGGGTTCAAGCTAAGGCAAAAAGTTCACCCTATGGGCTCATGACGCCTTAGAGGATGCATCCTTCACTGGGCAGACCCTGGTTTTACAGCCACACAGTCAGGAGTTTATTTCCAAGGTTTGGCATTTACTGTGTGGCCTTAGGAAAGACCTGTGGTATATCCGATCCTTAGTCTTCCCATCTGCAAAATGGGCTGACCAAATCCAGCTTGCAAAGTTGCTTTATTACAGGTACAGTGGTATAGACAGTAATGAACACGTATCAGTTATTATAGTTCTACTAACCCTTACCTACAATTCTAATGCCTACAATTTTAAAATGCCCCAATTTCCAGAATCCAAAAGTACTTCTCATAACTCATTTGACAAAAATGTCTCCTCTGAAACTCAAGTGTAACCTGACCTGAGCTGATGTAAGGATACGAATAGTCTTTTAACTATTCAGGGCAATTTAGAGACAAAAGCAGAAGTATTTATGTGTTGGGTTATGCAGTGCTGTTCCAGACTCTGTTGGGGACCATACATAACGAATGGCATATGCCCTAAATTACCTTTCTAAACTCTGAAAAATTACGAATTCCCAAACACAACCAGCCCCAGTGGTTTCAAATAAGAATTGATGAATCATTTTATCCCTAGGGTTGCAAATTTCCTTAATGCCTAGCTTGTCAGAACACGCATTGAAAATAGAAATCTCTTCTGCATCCCTGATGCATAGTAACCTCCCTCTGCCCTGCCCTATTCATTTTGTGCTCTTTTGATTTGAGGGAGGTTGTTACTTGGGTAGCAGGCACCCTGGTTCCCTGATCCACTAGTTACAAAGTTCTTCTTTCTTCCAGTGAGCCAGACTCTGCCTCCTGGTAAATTCTCCTCCTTGCCCCTCTTCTGCAGAGCTGAGAAAACAGAGGATAAGCTAGCTCCCTCTTCCACGTGACTGCCCTTCAGATATTTGAAAAGAGTTATACTCTTCTTTAAGTCTTGTGAGTTTTTTTGTTTTTTGTTTTTTACAAACAGTCCCACTCTCTGTTTCCAGTCTTTATCTAATCTATTCTCAACTATTCCCAAGCCTTTTATTTTTTTTTAATTTTTTTAATGTTCACTTATTTTTGAAGGAGAGAGAGAGAGAGAGAGAGAGAGAGAGAGAGAACGCGAGTGGGGGAGGGACAGAGAGAGCAGGCTCCAGGTTCTGAGCTGTCATCCCAGAGCCAGACAAGAGGCCTGAACCCACAACCCGAGAGATCATGACCTGACCCAAAGTAGGACGCTCAACCAACTGAGCCACTCAGGCGCCCCTTCCCAAGCCTTTTCTAATTGTTCTTTATTTTGTTATTTAACATGCGCTATCTAGAATTAAAAACATTATCTTTGTCTAAATAAGTCTGTTCCCAGCCATTGATGACCAGCATCATCTTCTCTAGCTGCAAACCATATCTTCCTATTATTGACTGAGGTATACTGGCTGACTCCTACCCAGTTCGAATTTTGCATTACCTACTTTATCAGACCTTAAGCAAGTCATATTAAACTCTCAGTCTCCTTATCTTATCAGTGGGGATAATTGAGCTTTGTGGTATAGCTCTCAGGATTAAAGGTAGCACATGAAAAGTATCTATCTAGTACCTTGCCTGACAAAATAGACATGTAATCCATGGTAATGATTATTATTAAAAGCTTAATAAATGAGCCTCCTCGTCCTCTTCATCAGCATGTTTTTATCGCTCTCTTGGGCTGATCCTGAGTGCAACCCTGAGACACTGGTGGGTTTATTTTTAGGTCTGATCCACATGAAAGTAATCTGTCATTGTGAAGATAGAATTTGTATAATAAACAGTTCCTGTCAGTCTTAAAGTGAAGTCACTCTGTTTCTCCTCTTCTTTCCCCCATCTCTTTTGAACCAAATGCAGCTTCCACAGCAACTTGATTGACGTAAGCACTCAAACTTGTGTCTTTCAGGCACCTATTTAGAGATCTACAGTAAAACTGTGTGTGTGTGTGTGTGTGTGTGTGTGTGTGTGTGTGTGTGTGTGTTTCCCCAGCCTAGAGACCAAATGGATTCCAGGGTATCTTGTTACACAAGTTGAGACTGTGTATCCTGTGTGGATGTTTCCAAGTGTACAGAGTAGAGCCATAAATTCCATTTTCATCAGTGCCAAAAACTCGGTGCCAAGGAACATCTTGACGTTACTATTAGTGTATGTTGTATCCTGTAATTAAGCAGAATCGGCTTGTAGATGAGTTCTTCTGAAGACTGAGCCTGCCTTTCATGGGAGCATAATCGGAATGAGCTATTGCTCTCATTAAGTTACTTGGCAATACATCACCAGTGTGGCCTGTCATTCTAATGATGCATTAGTGTAATTCATCAACAGGGTGAATCCCACTAATAAGGTGTTACTCCAGAGGCAGGGCTGTCCAGTGCAGAAAGCATCCAGGGGCACATGCAGAATGGCTACAGCCTCAGGCCCAAGAGGCTCTCAGTAATGGACTTACCCCCTACCCTTCTTTGTACTCTATGAAATTTAGCTGTTTTTTAGACTATCCAAATTAATGCCCGTCTGTCCCCAGAGTGTTGTAATTTTTCCTTTCTGACTAATCCCAGAATCCTTTACTGGCCCATGGATATCCAACTTGAATTCCTTTGGTCATATGATCGAACCACTGTGCTCTTCGCTGAAGAGTTACACTTTGAAAACATTCAGTGTTATCGCTGACTTTGTCGGAGCACTTCTGGATTTCTATGTTTCTTACCCTACGTTATTCTAAAGTGGATGAGATTTTTTTGTTTAAAGACTCCTACAATGATACAACACCAATAAAACGGTAGGTGATAATGATACTAAAAATCAAGGCTTTGCACCTAGTAGATAAATACATCCCGGAGATCTAATACATAGGACCGGGATTACAGACAGCAAAACTGTATTATAAACATTCAACTTGCTTAGAGACTAGATTTTAATTGTTCCTACCACTAGAAGAAACGATAATTACGTGAGGTGATGGAGGTGTTTGCTAACACTACCGTGGCAATCATTGCAGTCTCGATTTGTCGAATCAGTGTGTCCTACACCTTAAATTTACACAATGTTGTGTGCTAATTGTGTCTCAAGAGAAAAGTAAAAGATTCTCTCTGGGGAAAAGAAAGAAAGAAAGAAGAAAGAAAGAAAGAGAAAGAAAGAAAGAAAGGGAAGGGAGGGAGGGAGGGAGGAAGGATGGAAGGAAGGAAGGAAGGATGGAAGGAAGGAAGGAAGGAAGGAAGGAAGGAAGGAAGGAAGGAAGGAAGGAAGGAAGGAAGAAAGAAAGAAAGTAAGTCAGACAGACAGACTAATAAAGCTGGCTCATTTGAGTATTTATCTCTGAGTTTCCTGGTAGCAAAATCAAAAAGGAATGATGGATGAAAGAATGAGAAACATTTTGTTTGGAAACTTATTTTCCAGTGTTAAATGATTTGGATCAGTATCTAAGGAACTTTAAAGAACCTTATGGGCTTTACCTTCAGTAGTGAGATCGATGAAAACACAGAAATAATCTTCCTAGTGATTTCTTATTCTCATTCTTTGATAAAGTGAAGGATGTAATTACAGCCTATGTATTTAGGGCATTTTCTGTAAAAAGCAAAGCCAAGTCATATAACTTACTTTGGGAATGGAGTTAGAAAGCCTGTAGAATGAATGGGACCATTTGTTTCTACTATTTTTCACTAATAGAACTTCTGTCCTGTGAACTTTTTTAAGGAAATGGATACAAATTTTTTTTTTACCTTTATTGTGGTATAAATCACAACAAATCAAATTTACCCTTTAGGTATACATTTCGATGAATTTTGGTATCATATAATCCATGTAAAAACTACCATCATCAGGATACTGAACGGGAGGTCCATCCTGCCACAAAGTTTTCTCATGCTCCTTTTCAGTGGATCCCATCCCCAACACCCAGGTCTAGGCCACCGCTGATCTCCTTTCTGCCATCATAATGTCACATTTTCTAAAATTCCGTACAAATGGAATATTCATGCAGTCATTCGTGTCTGACTGACTTTATTTCGTCTGTGTGTTGTGGTACGTATTGTTGTTTTGTTCATTTTTATTGCTGAGTAGTATTTCATTAGGCTTTAGTTTTATAAGAACAGAGTTTAAAGGAGATTACAAGCAGTTGCTGGAAGAATATCCATGTGAATGTAACAACAGGCATAAAGATGACAGTATGTGTTCTCGCTGAAAAAGAGAACTAATGCCTTCTATCCCAGTATATTTTTTCATATTACAATGGCAAGCTCAAAAGCTAAATGATGGCAGGAACCATGTTCTACAGCTTTGCCGTCAGATCTGCAATGTCTAGCCCAGTGTCTGCTTTTACTAGGTGCTTCATAAATCATTGTTAAATGAGTGAATGAAGACATTAATAGATGCTCACCATCCATGCACAACAGTCATGTGAAGAGAATAGTCCCACAAGATAAGGAACAGTAAAATATAAAGAGAAAAGTTACATTCATTACCACTTATTGAGCCCTTGTCATAGACGTGCTTATAAAGTGACTGGGTATTCTGTACGTATTTCAGGTTCCTTATAGACTTATTTTAAGCTAAGTGGTGCGTTTTGAAAACCTTTTTGATCTTTTGTAACTTATCCTTACTGCCAACTTTGAGACAATCAACCGAGTACATGACTGTGCCCTCTCCTTTTATCTGCCCTACAAGTACTTCTAAATATTTAGCAATTTTCTGAATCATGCACTTTTCGGTTCCAAGAATTTTTCTAAACATAGAAAAGTATAACCAAGGAATGGCACGTTTGGAAACAGAAGACCATAGAATGTTAACACCTCAAGATGGTTTCAGCTAATGGCCTCATGTGAAAAGGGGAGGAAATAACTCTCCAAACTGGGCTCCCCCGATTCACACAACTTTGGTGACCAGTGTGCAATTGAAGACAAATTCATTAATAGCTGATTAATCCCACTAAGCAAGCGGGTACTTTGCAGAATTGAACTGAAAACAAAGGAAAGGTATTTTAGTTTCCTTGATTGTTCATATTCAAACAAGAAAATTGGGAATGTGTAGTGTGTATTTTATCAAGTGGTATTTCAGAGCATGTTGAGGAAAAAATAGTGTTCTCGAAGAGAGGCTACATGGCTTGCATTAGAATCCTTGCCAAGGCAAGAAAAACAGATAAAAGAAGGCCAAATTCTATATGAAGCAGATTGAACCTAAACCCCACTGGACATCTCAGCAGATGGCAAAGTCTGTCACTTATCTGGCTTAAAACTTTTTTTGGCTTTGAGATTTATTCTCTCTGGCAAATCACTAAATACTCCAGAAATTATGTTTTCAGGTGGAATTTTCATCTGAAATCTTAATAATTAGTTTTTGCCCCTGTCATACATGTATCCATATGACTTAGCATTCATAAGGATTTGAATCCATCAGATAAAAAAAAGCTTCAAGCTTCTTCAGTATTCTGAATTTCATAGATCTGATGAACCATTAAGATAAGACTGAATTGTGCTGATTTTATAAACCCATCACGATGATACCTAGACCAGTACTTTAAACGTCCCCTTGCCACTGGATGAAACTTTGGTTTGCTCCGTCCATCCACTAATACAAAAATTATTTATCAAATGCTTGCTAAGCTCATAAGTATTATAATACAGGAATAAGTAAAGTACTCTGACGGTGCAAAGGGAAGAACAAAGGATTTCAATGTGGGAAGGGAATTTAGGAAGATTTCAAGAGAAGGCAGCTTGTGAGTTGGGCTTTGAATGAAGAGAAGAAGCATTTCCGAAGGTTAACATGATTTCTGGGAATGCAAGGGAACCTATGAAAAGAGCCAGAAGCACTGCACGATGAAGAAAACCAACAAAACTAAAAGGCAACCTACAGAACGGAAGAAGATATGTGCAGATGACTTATTTGATAAAGGGTTACTATCCAGAATATGTAAAGAACTTAGAAAATGCAACAACCAAAAATTGAATCATTCAATTAACAAATGGGTAGAAGACATGAACATTTTCCCAAAGACATCCACATGGCCAGCAGACGTGGAAAGATGCCCCACATCACTCATCATCAGGGAAATTCAAATCAAAACTCTGATGAACTGTCACCTCACAACTGTCAGAGTGGCTAAAATCAACAACACAAGAAACCACAGATGTTGGCAAGAATGTGGAGAAAGGGGAACCTCTTGCACTGTTGTTAGGAATGCAAACTAGTGCAGCCATGCTAGAAAACAGTATGGTGGCTTCTCAAAAATTTAAAAACAGAACCACCCTACGATTAAGTAATTGTACTACTAGGTACTTACCCAAAGAATACAAGAATACTAGTTTGAAGGGATACAAGCACCTCAGTGTTTGTAGCAGAATTATTTACAATAGCCAAATTATGGGGCGCCTGGGTGGCGTAGTCGGTTAAGCGTCCGACTTCAGCCAGGTCACGATCTCGCGGTCCGGGAGTTCGAGCCCCGCGTCGGGCTCTGGGCTGATGGCTCAGAGCCTGGAGCCTGTTTCCGATTCTGTGTCTCCCTCTCTCTCTGCCCCTCCCCCGTTCATGCTCTGTCTCTCTCTGTCCCAAAAATAAATAAACGTTGAAAAAAAAATAAACTAGTTTACAATAGCCAAATTATGGAAACAGCCCAAATGTCCATCGAGTGGCAAATGGATAAAGAAGTGGTATATGTATACAATGGAATATTACTCAGTTGTAAGAACAGAACGAAAGCTTTCCATTTGCAATGACATCGATGGAGCTAGAGTCAAGTAAGTCAGAGACAAATACCATATGATTTCACTCATATGTAGAGTTTAAGAAACAAAAAATGAGCATAGGGAAAAGGAGAGAGAGAGGCAAACAAGGAAATAGACTCTTAACTATGGAGAACAAACTTGTGGTTACCAGAGGGGAGGTGGGTGGAGGGATGGGCTAAATAGATGACGGAGATTAAGGAGGACACTTGTGATGAACACCGGGTGTTCCGTGGAAGTGTTGAATCACTGAATTGTACACCTGAGGTCACTCGGGTGGCTCAGCCAGTTGAGCATCTGACTTTTGGTTTTGATTCAGGTCATGATCCTAGGGTCATGGCATCGAGCCCCATGTTGGGTTTCATGCTGAGTGTGGAGCCTGCTTGGGATGCTCTCTCTCACTCTATCTTCCCCATGCCTGCCCTCTCCCCCACTTTTGCTCTCACTTTCTAAAATAAAAAAAATTTTTTAATAAAATAATAAAGTAAATTGTACACCTGAAGTTAATATTATTCTGTATACTAACTAACTGGAATTTAAATTAAAACTTTAAAAAAAAAAGCAGTAAGCAGGTGTCTTTTCCCTGGGTTCATTTTGGACGCAGATAGATCGATTGATCGATCAGCAGGCCAAAATGACTTAGTCATATTTCAGTACCAAAGAGATGGAAGTCATTCATTTAAGAGCCTATACTTTCTGGAATCCTTGCATTTCCTAGAATTAATATGCCATAACAATGTTGAAGTATCTCAAAAATGTGGTATTGATAAAACAGAATGTCATGATTTGACTCAAAAAAAAAAAGCATCACATGGAACTTGACGATACCATGTTTAATTAAAAGTAAAAGAAAAAGAACTACATGCAATATGACAATTAAAGATAGATGATACAGACATGGATCAATCTGCATAAACACGCACATACTTGTAATAGAGATAACTACACCCCCACTGACAGTAGCTACTTCTGATTAATAGGTTATTTTAATTTGCTTTAATAGTATGATGATATCTTTGAATGGACTTTAAAAAAGAAGAAAAAAATAGATTTGAGCATTCTGGTACCCATCGTTGTTTTTTGTGTTGCCAAGTTCTTTGTCTCCAACTAAGGATGTGTATATTACCCCTAACACCAGAAAAGATATAAAAGTCATTGTGAAGGCCCTGGTGGTTTCAATGTTCATGGATAACTGTAATTGATCAAGACAACTATAGCCTTTTTAGGCAAACTGCCCAATATGAACATTCAGCTTTAGGTGATGCATGAAGGATGGAGGCCCACTTTTCTAAAAGATTTGTCATTAGATTTTTGTTTTAAATGCTGTATTTTCGTTGTTCATTTAGATAATCTGTAGAGTTACAAAATACCAGTTCAACTTCATGTTTACTCTATAAAATTAGGCACTTCTATTACATTCTTGTAGTTTATTTTAGTAGGTCATACAAGAGCCTTTATTAAACAAACATGGGGCTAGATTATAATTACTTTAAAATAGCAGTGAACTTGCTCTGACTTCAGGATAATTTAGTTTTGCCCCCACACCAGCCCCCTTGCCATATCTCTCTTAGGAAAAAAGTACCATGGCCAGTCTCTTTTGAAATAGAACTTAAAACCAGCTTTATGCTGGGTTTCTCCAGCATTTTATAGACCTCCCTGAACAAGTTTTCTTGTTTTCTCAGAATAAAACCTGCAAACCTGTCAATCCTTATGTCTTAATATAATCTATATACATTTATGACAGGTGAACACGTACAACATCTGCTGAGGGACATAAATTTGATTTTACATTCAACTTGTCTTCGAGCAGGTTGACTGCTGTCTGATTTGCTAGTGGGTACTCCATCAAAAATGGCGTCTCCCTTCACTTTTCTGGCAGGTTCTCCCAAGCTCCCTGTCCCTCCTTATCTGACTGCTCTGTGAATCAAATGCAAAAAGACACACTGGAAACTGATCAGGATGTGACAGGTTCTGAAAGGCGGAATGTAGGGACTTTGGAAGGACCAACAGTCATCCATAATACCTCAGGAATACATAACGTTGTGATTTTTCTCATGATGCAGCGCATGTCACATTGTAAGATACCAGTTATGTAATAGCTCACAAAATTTAACCTTAGAGAGATGATTGTTAATTTGGTTGCATGCTTTGCTTTCCTTGATGAGCCCAATTAGTCTATTTACTGTTCCAAGCTGTAATCTTTTATTCCAGAAGCTGATGGCTGGACACTGGAAGGATACTGCTTACAGACGCTCAAGGTACCGAGGGAGCCTATGTGCAATTTGAAAGATGGCCTTTCAGAGGCTCATGAGCTCTCTTATCATGTAAATATGTCTGCTGAAGCTATATTTAAAAATTAAAGAAACTTGAAAGAAATCCATGTTAAGTCTGACTATTTTACCTTGAGTTAAAACAAAGGAAATATTTTCGGAAGATTAGTAGAATCACTCAAATAATTGACTAGACATTTGACTAAGCATGGAAGATCTAACATCCAGTCAAAAGGGGAATTTATTTGATATTAATTTTAAAGGCACTGCAGAAATCTTATACTGTTGGTGTTAATTGAAAGGTTTCTTTTCCTGGGGCGCCTGGGTGGCTCAGTCGGTTAAGCGTCCGACTTCAGCTCAGGTCATGATCTCGCACTCCGTGAGTTCGAGCCCCGCGTCGGGCTCTGGGCTGATGGCTCAGAGCCTGCAGCCTGCTTCCGATTCTGTGTCTCTCTCTCTCTCTGCCCCTTCCCCATTCATGCTCTGTCTCTCTCTGTCTCAAAAATAAAAAAAAGTTAAAAAAAAAATTAAAAAAAAAAGAAAGGTTTCTTTTCCTGCCAATGGTAACCACTACCACCCCCCAGTTCATAATTAGGATCATACTACATATATTCTATTTTTTTTCACATATCATCATACTCTCCATATGGATACATGGTGATACCTTTAGAAAAGTAATCTTTGGCATTTTGCTATGGAAGACCAAGAACATGGCTCTCTTACATTTCTTCCCATTCCCAACCACATGTTTTGTTTGTTTGTTGTGTTTTTAGATTTACCTTGTGAAGGCTTATAGTATTAACATTCTCTTTTATAATCCTAATTCTCATAGTGGTTGATCATTAAGTTTCTTCTAAATGTACGTGGGATCACTTCTCACAGACCATCCTTTGTTTTACAGTTTCCTCTCTCTGCGCTATATATCCTCTTTATTCATTTCTTGATGGGCTGGATTCCATTCTCAACTAGGTCTTTCCAATTATTCCCTTTTTTTTAGAAGGACTCACTTTGTCTTTAAGAGAGAACAAGCAGCCCCTGCATGGCTCAGTCAGTTAAGCGTCTGACTTCCGTTCAAGTCATAATCTCACAGTTCGATTCGTGGGTTTGAGCCCCGCGTCAGGCTCTGTGCTGACAGCTCAGAGCCTGAAGCCTGCTTCAGATTCTGTGTCTCCCTCTCTCTTTGCCCCTCCCTACTCACACTCTGTCTGTCTCTCTCAATTAAATAAATGTCAAAAAATAAAAATAAAAAATAAATAAAAGTGACCAAAATCTGAGCTGGGTATGTTAATTTTTGTTTTCCTTTTAACAGTCAGTAGACATAGCTTCTGTGCCTTCTGGGAGTGAGTGTTGCTATAGGGAAGTCTGAAGCCAGGCTGATTTTTATATCTCGTAGCTAATTTAGGACTCTTTGTCTCAACACCTTCAGATTTCTTTCTCTATCCTTGCATCTCAAAAACCTCACTGGAATATATCATTTCACTCATTACTTTATAACCATTTTCTTAGGGAAAACTGCCATGCTATATGGATCTGCGGATACAGAACTTCATTCTTCATAGGAAATTATTCTCTTATTATGCCTATTTTATTATGCCTTTGAGAGTTTACTGTCATCTGTGGTGATGGTGACGATTTGTCCACTTCTCTAAGGATACTCTAAAGAGTGGACAGATCTGCTGTGCCTAACATGAACTTCATTGATTTTTGGGTTTCCTTTGTATTTATTATTTTCTCATGCTTGTCCTCCATGTCATTGCCTCTCTCTCTAGCAGTATCCATTCTGCTTCTAGCTGCTGATGTGATTTTCTTTTTCCTAATAATGGTTTGACTACTTTCTTTCATTTCTCTCCTTGCTGTGGCCAGATGGCTTTGCATCTCTTTAATGACCTTTTCTTTCGTCTCCTGAACCGATTCTTTGATATTCTCCCCACCTATCAGAGGTTCCCTATTTGGTTTTTCTTAAGAGTTTAGAGGAGTACCTGTCTGTAGTGTTCTTCATTCCCAATGCCCTGAAGTGTGTTGATTGTTTTTTATGCAATTTTTAACTTTTTTGTTTCCTTCTTCAGCGAAGACAGGAAAGTGCAATGGTAGCTATTACAAGGTGTCATACTGGATCCTTGTCAAGTAGTCATCATCTATGTGTGACTTTCTCTTTGCTCACCACTAGTATAAGTAACAATATGCAGGTGGGGAGTAAATTGAGACTAACAAGGACTCTGTCACTAATGTATCTTCTGCTCTAGAGGAATGGTTCTCTTCTGTAGAGCAGATCACTAAGGCGGACATTAGGGTGACTCATCATGAAGTTTCTCACCAAGCTGCGGTTTGTTTCTCTTCATTTTTTCTCATTTCTCCTTTGTTTATCTCCTCTCTCACAAGTTATCTTGGCATTCCATGGAACCACAATTCTTCAAGGACATTTCTTTGTTCTTGATGCCCTGTCCACTAACTAATGGAGCCTCAGTCTTCTAAGGAAGAGGCTCTTACTTGAGTCTCTCACAACCTGCCAACTCACCTTTAGAAAAATATGTACCTTACCAGAGAAGTTTGCCAACAGTTACTGGCATTTTTCAAACCTCAGCTTGAAACACATGTCACTCTCCTGGACCAACTATCTACATATCTGTGATATGTGGTTGTTAGAGAATTTAATCATGAATTCTATTTTCTACCCCGTCTTGTTATTCCTTTTGTTCATTTCCATGAATCTTAGTAAAGGGGCTATACACACCTTTACTTCATCTTTTCTGTATGGATTTCATGTGACTTCTTAAAAATGTACAAAATACAAAGATTCCTGTGTTAAATTTGATAAATATACAAAAGTTTCAAGGTCTTCTCTCAAGTCACTGGTAGAAAATTATAATTTTCCATAAATTACTGCCATTTGCAGTGCCGGTTTCTAGATGTTTTACTGATTTTGCCCACTTTAATATGTAACTAAAGACTCTACCCCACTAATCACTGGCTACATGTACAATGATGTTAAAGAGATCTGTGGACCTTCTGCTACCGTTTCCCTATCCAAGGGAAAGTGATAGAACTTAATTATACTGACTGTGTTTTAAATGGGTGCCTTTTTTTTTTTAAATAAAATAGACTTTTTCGCCCCCATGCTTATCCTGAAGTATTAGCCTAGGAATCCCTGGTATTAAGATCCCCCTTCCCTCTTTCACATTCCTTCCGCCATTCTCTCTCATGTATAAACATTCTGTACTCCAAATAATTTAGTTTCAGGATAATTATTTAGAGAAGAGGGATTTTATAATTATTAAAGGTCACCAGCTTATAGCTGACACACCAACATATTTCATGCCTTTTCACAAATTGGGACCACAGAGATACATGGAAAACGAAGTAAGATAATGGTTAAGCTGTCCTTCCCTATGTCATCAAATTATAAATAAAAATGAGACACCTTCCTCCTCTCCCACTAATCCGCAAGTATCAGGGAGATAGACTGATAGGAAGAAATAAAAATAACATCCTATTCACTAAAATAAATGGTTACTCAAAACCGGAGTAGACTATTTCAGAGAAAAGTTAAATTCCTCAGTTAAATTATATTTGTCTCATGTTTAGTTGCCAATAACAACTATCCTTTTTATTAATGTCATCTGGTTTAATCATCCCAGATAACAAGCCTTCTTTCTTCAGTTTACAGAAAGCTGAGGTTTGCTCAAATCTGTAGAATGGAAACCCCAGTCTTTATTTCTGTAGTGTTGCAGTGTTGCCTGCTATGGTAACCAGTAGCTACGTATACCCGTTGCGGACACTTGAAATGCAACTGATAGGATAAGAAACTAAATTTTTAACTTTATTTAAATTTAAATTTAATAAGCCACAGAGGGCTACCATATTAAGCGACACAGATTTAGTTAGTTCTCTGTAAGATTTTTTAAAATTTTTGTTATGTAGCAATAATGCACTGAACATCGACTGATATCTATAAAAATCCATGTATCTCAAAATCTTATGAAAATAAGAAAGTCTTAGCAAAATACAAAAAAATCGCCCTATAAGTTTGTCTCACTAGCTCTCAGCTCCTGGGAATACCTTTTCCTTCAAACAAACAAGTGTTTAAAAACCCAGTTGCCAAGAACAAATTGTCCTTTTCTTGTTCATACTTTAAGGGTTACTCCAAAGAGACTTTTGAAAGTAAGGATTCAGTACTTTTGGCAAATTTAACTAAACACCTGTTGGTCAAGACCTAGGGCAGCAAGGCGATGCCTGTTTTTCTCAAAAAATAGAAGAGTTTCTTTTATTTGACTTCTACCCACTTTGGGCCTTCTGGTTTAGAAGTGCAAAGGCAAATTGCCTTTGATTACTGGGTCTCCTCCAGCTCCTGTGAAGTCAATCTCAGAAATCCTTGTAGACTTTTAGTTTTTCTTCCTTGCAGCCAGCAACACTGTTAGGAAACAATCAGGACTCTGGGACTTTTTAGGTTATTCCCTTGAGAAGTTTGTTACATCGCTGTCTGTCAATGTGGGGGAGTTCTAGTTGTTCCATGTCTTGCCAGCACTTGGAAATGTCTTTTATTTTTAACACTAGCCTTTCTAGTGTCTAACAGTATTTTCTTGTGGTCAGAATGGGCATTTCCTGAATGACTAATGAGGTTGAGCATCTTTTAATACGTTTACTTGTCATCTATATATCTCACTGAAGGATCTGTTCAAGTCTTCTGTGCATTTTTTTACTTGGGTTGCTCACCTTCTTACTGTTGAATTTTAAGAGTTTATTACATATTCTGGTTAGGAAATCTTTGCTGGAGGTGTGAGTTGCAAATAATTCCTTCCAGTCTTTTCATTCTCTTAACACTGGTCTCTTCATTCTCTTAACACTGTCTTTCACAGACCAAAAGTTCTTGATTTTGATGAAGTCCAATTTATCGTGTTTTTCTTTTCTTCTGCTGTCCTAAGATTTTGTTGCCTGACCATGTTCACAAAGGTTCTGTTCTTTGTTTTCTTCCAAAAGTCATATGCCTTTTGTTTAACATTTAGGTCTATGGGGTATTGTATGAGATTCATTTTTTTAATGCTTATTTGTTTATTTTGGGAGAGAGAGAGAGACCTCATGAACAGGGAAGGGACAGAGAGCGAAGGAGAGGGAGAATCCCAAGCAGGCTCTGCACTGTCAGCACAGAGCCTGACGTGGGGCTCCATCCCAATGAACCATGAGATCATGACCTGAGCATCGGACGCTTAACTGACTCAGCTACCCAGACGCCCTGAGATTCGTTTTTCTTTTGTGTATAGATGCCAAATTTTCCAAGAACCAGTTGCTATAAAGGCTAACAATTCTTCATTTAACTGCATTTGAACCTTTGCAAAAAATTAATTGAACATATTGTGTGGATCCATTTCTGGACTCTGTTATGTTCCATTGAACTATGTATTTGTCCTTTTATCAATATCATACTTGTTTATGTCTGTAGCTTTCTCAAAAGTCTTGAAATTAAATAGTATGGTTGTTCCTAGTTTGTTCTTCTCTTTCAAAATGTTTTGGCAATTTTAGTTCCTTTCACTCTCGATATGATTGTTAGAATCAGCTTCTTGGTGTTGACAAGCTCATTCTCAATATTCTGTTGAACGTATAGGTCTTTGGGGGAAGAATTAACATTTTGACAATATCAAAACTTCTAATGCATGATCATAGCATCTCTCTCCATTTATTTAGGTTTTCTTTATTTTTTGACCAATGGTTTATGACTTTTAGCATACACATCTGTTTACATTGTTTTAGATTTATGCATATTTATCAATTCTATTATAAATGGTACTTTAAAAAATTTCATTCTTAATTGTACATTACTGACTATAGGAATGCATTTGAGATTTTAATATTGAACTGTACCCTGAAATCTTACTAATTTCACTTATTCTAGAAGGCTTATGTGTTTATAAATTCCTTAGAGTTTTTCCATGTAGACCATCATCTCATGTGACTAGAGACAGCTTTATTTCTTCTTTTCTCATTTATATTTACTTTTATTTACTTGTTTTATAACACTGGTTAGGCCTTGCAGAACAATATTGAATAAGAATAGTGAGAACAGTTGACCTTATCCCAGTATTATGTAAAAAGCATTCAATTTTTTTACACTAAAATATAATGTAAACTATAGATTTTTTTTTAGATGCCCTTGTATTAGACTAAGGGCATTTATTTTTATTCTCAATTTTCTGGGAGGTTTTTGTTTTGTTTGGGATTTGTTTTTTGTTTTTAAATCCTGAATGGATTTGGAATTTTGTAAAATGAATTTTTTGTATTCTTCAGGAGAATCACGTTTCTTCTTTAATTTGTTAATACCTTGTTAAAATCAATTTTGAATGTTGATCCAGCCTTATATCCCTGCTTTTTTTATGATGTAATATTCTCTTTTTTTTCCAACTAACATGGTTTTTTTTTATTAATTTAAATTAACATACAGTGTAGTATCGGTTTCAGGAGTGACCCCAGTGATTGATCACTTACATATAACACCCAGTGCTCATCCCAACAAGTGCCCTCCTTAATGCCCATCACCCATTTAGCCCATCCCCCCACCCACCTCCTCCTATCCAGCAACCCTCAGTTCTCTGTATTGAAGAGACTCTTAAGGTTTGCCTCTCTCTCTGTTCTTATCTAATTTTTCCTTCTCTCACCCTATGTTCATCTGTTTTGTTTCTTAAATTCTGATATATTATTCTTTTGATATTTTTCTATATTCAATTTCCTATATTTTGTTGAGGATTTTGAGATTTTTTTTTCACGAGGGATGTTGACCTATAGTTTTGGGTTGTTTTGTTTGTTTTGTTTTGTTTTGTTTTTGGGGTTTTTATTTTGTAATGTCTTTATCTGGTTTTGCTATAAAAGTAATGCTGGTGAGTTTGGAAATATTACTTCCTTTTCGACTTTCTGGAAGAGATTGGATAGAAATGCTCCTGTTTCTTTCTTAAATATTGGTTAGTATTCACCAGGGAAACCACATGGGTTTGGAATTTTATTGAAAGTGTTTAAACTATGAATTCAATGTCTTTAATATTTATGGGCTATCCAGGTTATATTTTCTTTATTAAGTTTTGATTGTTTACACTTTTAAAGGAATTGGTACATTTCAACTCAGTTATCAAATTTTGTGTCTATAGAGTCTAGTGATATTCCTTCATTTTTTCTACATATTGGTAATCTGCGACCTCTCTCTTTGTCGGTCAGTTTGTGTAGGCACTTAATCAACTTTATTGATCTTTATAAAGAACTAGCTTTTGTTTTTATTTTCTCTTTATATTTTCTGTCTTCAATTTCTTTTCTGCTTTCATCTTTATTATTTCTTTCTCTGTTTAAGGGAAGAAAAAAGTCTTTCCTACTACCCTCCCTTTTCTACCTCAGCCTCTCTAAATTAGACGGACTCAAGGCAGATTAACAAGAAAATGGCACAGAAATTTATTTATAACAAGTTTTATATGACACAGGAAACTTCATAAAGAAATGAATACCTGAAGGAATAGTTTAACCTTTTTTTTTTTTAGGTTTGATGCAGAATGTAAAGTCATGAGTAACTATAGTAGGACAGAAAGATATGAGCTAAGAATGGTAAACTGGAGGGCACTTAGCAAGGCCTGTTCACTTGGATACCACTCTGTCCCTTTTCATCCTCCCAAAAATGAGGATGCTCCTTTCCTCCAAGTATAAGAAGGGCACCTCTCGCAAGAGGGTCTTATGACCTCCTTCAGGAGAAAAGGGAGAAATCAGTCCTTCTAGAACCTTCTGTTTCTATGACCTGACTTAGCTAAAAAAGGCGAGGTCAAAGAGTCCTTCTTGCACATGACATTTTTCAACTTGCTTTAGCCTAAAATATTCAGGATGCTGAATTACCATCTTGTGGAGTGGCCTGTTCTGAACCCCACAATTTGCATCTCTTCCCTGCATCCATGGATTGAAAGTAAGCCTGGGCTATGTATCCATTTATAATCTAGAATTAGAGGATTCCCTTCCTCAATCCTCTCTTCCCTGGGATCTTCCCATACCCTCTCATTCCAGAAGGACCCCTTATCCTGGTTTCTCTGGCCAGAAAGTTGTTTCTCTGCTTTACTTTTGCATATTTCTAAGTGACTACATCCGCCCTTGGGGTGAAGCAACAAGAGAAAAGAAGGAAGGAAAAAATGATAGGGATTCTCCCAACATGCTTCAGCCCTCAGAGACCTTTTGTACTGGTTCCTCTGTCAGCAGGGTTTTTCTCTCAGAGTTTTGATACCCGTGTCCTTGTTGCCACTGTTACTGTCCCTTCCACATCAATACAGTTCATGACTGGGACTGTTCTCAGAGCAGGGCTGGGCGAGAACAAAACACCCCAGAAACCTCAGGTATTCCCCCCCAGCAACTTCTGGCTCACAACTTCCTAATTAGCCACAAAGAAGGGTTTCTCTGAATATTGCTGCCCATGCCCCATTGCATAGTTCCACAACTCCGGCTATTGTACTATCCTAACCAGAACTTTCAGTGGAACTGGTCATTCTTCAGGTTTTCCCTTTCCTCACTAATCGATTGTTTCCTCACTAATCGAGTAATCGATTGTTTACTCTTTAGGATCCTCAGTTGCTTTCAATATTTTGTCTGAAATCTTTTGTTATAATATGTAGAGAGAACGTCCCCAACAGACTTCGTCCATCTTGGCAAATACCACCCATTATTCTCTCCATCAAATATCATAAAGAAAACTTTACTCAGAAGACCAAGAAGGTTCTGGAAGCTGGGCTTACAATGATAGTAAATCTTAAGAAATAGGGATATTTGAGGTGAGTTAGGACACGGAACTGTAAAAGAAACCTCTTTCTCCTCACTGAAAAGAGATTGGATGTATTTTCAGAATTCAAGCAAAGGAGAAGGGCGTTCATTCTTCATTAGAGTAAAATCCAACTGGCCTTTTTCCTCTGTGTCTGTAATAGCCATCAGGCCTTTTACTCACTTAAATCACAGACAAAACATTCCATAAATGTAATAAGCAAGTCTGTTGTTTCATGTGGTTGACTGCTTTTCTCTTCCTTAATTACAGCCCTTCAGTGAGGTTACAAGGTAAGAGGGCAGAGTGAAGAAACATATACGCAGATATACGCATGTGGTGAAAATGTTTTGTTACAAACAGCCTTCTTTGACGATTACTCACTTTTTTGTGCCTTACAACAGAAATTGAAAAAAATAACAAACAAAAAAAACCCAAAAAAACAAAAACAGAGGTAGGAATCTCCTGATTTTTTTTCCCACAGTACTTGTATCTGTGAGCAAAAAATGCTTTAAAGTACTCCAAAACTTATTCAGACACTAGAGACTTTCATCACCTCTGTTTTTTACATTAAAATCAACTCTGGGATTATATAAATCAAATACCTCTAGATACCCTATAAGATCAATAACCCCAAGTTGACACAGCCCGAGAAAGGACTACATTTGAATTATTTCAGGGGATCTTAGTTTTAACTCTACTTCTTTTGCCTTTTTAGATACTCTCTTTGTGTATTCCTCAGAAATATTCAGATTTCTGGGGTGCCCGGGTGGCTCGTCGGTTAAGTGTCTGACGTTGGCTCAGGTCGTGATCTCACGATCCGTGAGTTCGAGCCCCGCATCAGGCTCTGTGCTGACAGCTCAGAGCCTGGAACCTGCTTCAGATTCTGTGTCTCCGTCTCTCTCTGCCCCTTCCCCACTCACACTCTGTCTCTTTCTCTCTCAAAAATAAATAAACTTTAAAGAACAAAAAGACAATAAAGAAATATTCAGATTTCTGATGGGGTTGTAATGTGGCTGTCTGGTTTTATTCATTCAGCAAATATTAATTGTGCCAAGAACAATGCTGTTAGAATTTAACAGTAAATAAAAACGACAGATGCAATGAAGTAGCTGGGGATTCCACCTAATTTTACTCATCAACATGATTTAAGCTCCACATACTTTCCAAGACAGTAATACCCTGTTTTCTCTTCCCTCACAACAGCAGATTGGCAGTTTCTTGCTTTACGTTTCTCTGGTGAAATATTCCATCTACTGGCTTTCTTGTTTTGTTTTTAGAGAGAGAGCGTGCAAGCAGAGGAGAGGAGCAGAGGCGGGGGTGGGGAGAGAGAG
This sequence comes from Acinonyx jubatus, assembly GCF_027475565.1. Classification (NCBI taxonomy): domain Eukaryota; kingdom Metazoa; phylum Chordata; class Mammalia; order Carnivora; family Felidae; genus Acinonyx; species Acinonyx jubatus. The sequence continues at coordinate 139,509,139 of NC_069384.1, forward strand.
GGTGGGAAGGGAGAGACAGAGAGCGAGAGAAAGAAAGAAAAAGAAAAGAAAAAGAACCCCAAGTAGGCTCCATACACTCAGCACAGAGCCTGATACCGGGCTCGATTGCACCATCATGAGGTCATGACCTGAGCTGAAATCAAGAATCCGAGGCTTAAACTGAGCCTCCCAGGCACCCCTCTCCTTGCTTTGAAAAGACTGAGAAGGCCACTTCTAAAAGGCCTCGAATGCTTGAAATGCAAAAAGCGTGAACAACACATGAATGGCCATGATTTTACAAATAAAAGAGAACAGAAGGAAGGAGTGAACTATAGGAGGTAATCAGAAGAGAGGGCAGGAAGGAGGAAAGGAAGAGAAGAAGGCACAGAGAAGGAGGAAAGGAAAATTCTTTCTCCCCTCAGTATGTGCTTCGGTCAGTGAGAGAGCTCATGCTTTAAACTACTGATATTAATATATACATGTGTCATAGAGAAAATCGATGCTAAATTTTACAACCCTACTCTTCTGTCATTCTGGTGACCTCTCGTTTCATGCTGAATTTGATATTTGGTAGAGGGCTTGGGAAAAATAGAGGCGAACTCTTCCTCATGAAATATGTTTTGATCAAGAGTCCTAGGACCAGTTTTGAATTCTGATGCTGTTACTTATCTGGAAGTTGAATTCTTAGGGTTCATGTACATTTTTAAGATTAGAATTTTCACTTATGAGCTTAGAGATCGTAAGAATAGCCTAATTTTGCTAATTGTCTGCCCTCTTATTCCTCTCGTTCTCTAACTAACTCTCAACACAGGTTATCAGTCTTGCAGTATTGAGCTAACCAGGCTGCGCACTTCCCACATTTGGTATTTTTCTGTACTTTTGGTGTTTCTTCAGAGACAGCATCTTGTGCTATTAGAGTAATTGCCATCTTTCCATTTAATAAAGTTCTCTTTTTATCTGAAAAGATTTCCTTTAACAGTTAAAAGCTTTCCTGCATTAATACCTCACAACCGAAGGATTCTATACGGAACAATATTCAGTAGACTCCGGGCCATCCATTTAGAGACTCTGGTTACTAAAGTCCTACAATGATCTTCTAATAAGTTGGTGCCATTTATCCGGCAGTCGCTTGGGATGACTTCTTAAAACAGCAGCATAAAATGATCTGAAAGTAAGCAGAGTATTATTTTAATTAACGTTCTCGTTCTTTCCCCTTCTGTCTTTTATTTTCCTCTCTTTACGTTTCAAATACCGTGGGTCATTTTATTGTGTCTTACAGTGTAGGGTTAGGGAAAGCGCATATCCTCTTAGCAGTACTTTGTTTTACAAGGGCTGGTGATCGTTTTTAAAAATCATACTCCAGGGGTGCCTGGGTGGCTCAGCCGGTTGAGCATCCGACTTAAGCTCAGGTCATGATCTCATGGTTCACGAGTTCGAGCCCCCACCTCGGGCCCTGTGCTGACAGCTCAGAGCCTGGAGCCTGCTTCAGATGCTGTCTCCTTCTCTCTCTCTCTGCCCTTCCCGCACACTTGCATGTGCGTGCTCGCTCTCTCTCTCTCTCTCTCTCTCTCTCTCTCTCTCAAAAATAAATAAACATAAAAAAAAATCATCCTCCAAAACTAGTGAATAAGTTTTTTGGTCAGTAACTCAGATATGCTCTTAAAAAAAAGAAAGAAAAAGTACCTTTATTTTAATAACAGCTTTACTGAGATATAATTCACCACATATCATGAAGTTCATCATCATAATGTGTACAATTCAGTAGGTTGTGCTATATTCAGAGTTGTGCAGCCATCACCACTACCTAATTTAAGAACACTGATCACCCCAAAAGAAACCCCACACCCAGTTAGCAGTCAGTAGCTATTCCACCTTCCCTCAGCACCTAGCATCCACTGTTCTCCTTTCTGTCTCTGTAGAGATGCCTATTCTGGACATTTCCTATAAACGGACTCATACAATATGTGGTCTTTTGTGACTGGCTTCTTTTACTTAAAGTAATGTATTCATGGGAATGCAAGCTGGTGCAGCCACTCTGGAAAACAGTATGGAGGTTCCTCAAAACACTAAAAATAGAACTACCCTACGACCCGGCAATTGCACTACTAGGCATTTATCCAAGGGATCCAGGTGTGCTGTTTCGAAGGGACACATGCACCCCCATGTTTATAGCAGCACCATCGGCAAGAGCCAAAGTATGGAAAGAGCCCAATGTCCATTGATGGATGAATGGATAAAGAAGATGGGGTATATTTATACAATGGAGTATTACTCGGCAATCAAAAAGAATGAAATCTTGCCATTTGCAAGTATGTGGATGGAACTGGAGGGTATTATGCTAAGTGAAATTAGTCAGTCAGAGAAAGACAAAAATCATATGACTTCACTCATATGAGGACTTTAAGACACAAAACAGATGAACGTAAGGGAAACAAAAATTATATAAAAACAGGGAGGGGGACAAAACATAAGAGATTCATAAATATGGAGAACAAACTGAGGGTTATGGGAGGGGTTGTGGGAGGAGGGATGGGCTAAACGGGTAAGGGGCACTAAGGAATCTACTCCTGAAATCGTTGTTGCCCTATATGCTAACTAATTTGGATGTACATTTTAAAAAATAAAAAATTGAATTAAAAAAATAAATAAAAGTAAAAAAACGTGCCAACATAAAAATAAATAAAGTAATGTATTCAAGATTCATCTATGTTTTAGCAGCTCCTGGGTGGCTCAGTCAGTTCAGTGTCCAACTCTTGGTTTTGGCTCAGGCCGTGATCTCACGGTTTGTGAGCTTGAGCCCCTCCTCGGGCCAAGGCTTGGGATTCTCTCTCTCCCTCTCTGCCCTCCCCCAACCCCTGCTTGCTCGCTCGCTTGCTCGCTCTCTCTATCTCTCAAAAACTTTCAAGAGTCGGAACCTTAACCGAGTGAGCCACCCAGGTGCCCCACTTTTCACTTTTTTGATGGTGCCATTTGAAGCATGAAAGTTTATAAAACTCACAAAGTCCAATTTATGTGTTATTTTTTTTCGTTTTGATTTTAGTGTCCTGTCTTAGAAATCGTTACCTAATCCAAGGTCACTAAAATTTAGACCTATGTTTTTCCATCTCCCAGTTCTCTAGTTTGAGTTTTTATATTCAGATCCCTGATCCATTTTGAATTAATTTCTGTTTGTGGTGTGGTCCAACCTGATGCTTTTGGATGCGGATGGATATCCAGTTGTCCCGTGATCCACTTTGTAGTGGATGAACTTAACCAATCCAGACTAAATAGCCTAAGAGCTGCAAACATGTTGCTAGAATTACATATTCTAAGGAAAACATGATGAAATGATCTGAAATAGAATGTCAGCCCTTTCAGTTGGCTGGCATGATATGAGACATGTAATGACTCACAGAAAAAGGAGTATACTATTAAAATTTTTTCCAGGTTTCTGGAGTATTATCCAAAGGAGAGTTATGTGTAGCCGGTATAGTTCATCACAGGTATGCCTTGACTGTGGAATGGAGATAGTTCATCGGTTTTTTCTACAGCCGGGATAGTAGACTTCAGATATGTTTCCTCTCCTCTTTAATATCTCCGGTACCCTGTACTGAGAAGCAGTTCGATGGAGAACACGATTTACCTCTCTGGGCACAGGTAGCTTCTCCACTTAACTTAGCAAATGAAAATCTATGTTAATAATCAGTTTCTTGAAAATGTGGTGACAGTCCAGTCATCTCTGAATCAACACATGACATCCCACTTCTGTTTTGCGAAGCCGAGAATCTGATTGAGGAGAGTAGAAATGCTTAATGCCATCAACGAGGGCTCACCTTAGTGGCCAGCTGGTTTTTCCTTCTCTGGCAACTTTCCTTAAATGCAGCACCTAAGAGCGGGAAGAGCATTAAAACCATGCTTAAAATGTGTAATATCAAGGCAAGGTGTCGGGGGATGTGTGTGGGAGACGGGGAGAATGCTGCATGATGTAAAAGTACTTGGCATCTAGTCTAGGTGTAAAAAATAAAGTGAGGTAGGACAAGTTTAAACTGGGAGTTAGCTTCAGGGTAAATACCCACCCATTTTTTGTCACCAGCTATGATCCCAACGTAAGTACCTGCTGAATTCTCTCAAACATCCTTACCCCTAACTTCATAGACACAGTAGGTTAAGACAAACGGGAATTTTCCCTGGAGATCAAGACCTACATGTTTAATCTCTTGTCAGAATTCAAGGTGGGTCCTTAGATGTATAGCCATCTCAGTAGTGGCTAGTCGTGGGTGATCAGAGATCATTCTTTGTGATGCAAACAGTTTCTTCCCTTGCACCTGAATATCATTATGAATTCCTCATGGGACGCTATTATTATCTGCTTTGTGTCACTTTTGTGAATTTCCTCCTCTGCCTTCCCCATCCCTCAGAAAGGGTGCAATTACAAATTCACGAAACAATTGAACTTGGAGTTTGAGACAGCATTTCACCCTTGGCAACCAAAATCCTTAATTATTATGCACCTTGTAAGTGAAAAAATAAAAGCTAAAAAAGATAAAATTTATCTTGTTGAGTAAGAATCAGTATTTGCCATGAAGGGCTCTCACAGAGCTGAATGTTGGGTAAAAAAAAACAAACAAAAAAAAAACTATAATTTTAGAATCTAATTGCACAGATTTTATATCATATTAGTTTATGTAGTATAGTTTTATTTATATTTAGTGGAGCTGCTAACGACTCCCAGAACCTGGTCTTTTGTATTGTTTTTGTTTTATTTTCTAATTTTAACAACTTGAGATCCTTCAGTCATATGGTTATTTTAAGTACTCTTTTGGAGAAATATTCATGGAACAAACTTTCCATGGTGACCTGATAAGAGAAATTGACGCCCCAGAGCATATACATGCATAGAGTCAGTGTGGTTTCTTTTTATTGCAATATAATTGACATATAAAGTTCCCTTAGTTTCAGATACGCAGCATAATGATTCAGCATTTGTGTGCATTGCGAAATGATGACCACAATAAGTTTGTGACCGTCTGTCACCACGCAAAGTGACCAAAACGATTTTCTTTCTTGTGATAAGAAATTGTAGGATTTACTCTCTTGGTGACTTTCAAATATGAGCGATAATATTCATCTGTTTGTGGACATTTAGGTTACTTCTGTATCTTGGCTATTGTAGATAATGCTGCAGCAAACACAGGAGTACATATAGTTTTTTGAATTCGTGTTTTTGTCATTCTTTGCTCCTGGAGTCAGACCAAAAAAATCAACAACGCCTATGTCAAGGAGCTTATCGCCTATGCTTTCCTCTAGGAGTTCCATGGTTTCAGGTCTTACATTTAAGTCATTAATCCATCGTAAGTTAATTTTTTTACGTATGGTATAAAATAGGCGAGTTTCATCCTTTTGTATGCAGTTCAGTTTGCACCATTGTCTGATTTAAACTCCGTTTATTGAAGAAAGTGTCCTTTCCCCATTTAATATTCATGTCTCCTTTGTTGCAAACTAATTTGACCATATATGCATGGTTTTATTTCTGCTCTGTCTATTCTGTTCATGGATCTGTGGGTCTGTTTTTATGTCAGTGCCATCTGTCTTGATTACCATAGCTTTGTAGTATAGTCTGAAGTCAGAGAGCATGATGTGTCCAGCTCTGTTGTTATTTCTCAGGATTGCTTTGGCTCTGTGAGGTCTTTTGTGGTTCCGTACAAATTGTAGATTGTTTCAGTTCTGTGAAAAATGGCATTTTGATAGGGAGCGCTTTGAATCTGTACCTTGCTTTGGGTAATAGGGACATTTTAACAATATTCTTTCCATTCATGAGCACGGAATATTTTTCCAATTATCTGTGTCTACTTCAGTTTCTCTCATCACTATCTTACAGTTTTCAGTGTACATATCTTTTACCTCCTTGGTTAAATTTATTCCTAGATAGTTTATTCTTTCAGTTGCAAATGGAGTTGTTTTCTTCATTTCTCTTTTGGGTAGTTTGTTGTTAGTATATAAAAATAACAGATTTTAGTACACTGCAACTTTTTAAAAAAATTTTTTTTAACGTTTATTTATTCTTGAGAGACAGAGAGACACAGAGCGTGAGTAGGGGAGGGGTAGAGAGAGGGGGAGACACAGAATCCGAAGCAGGCTCCAGGCTCAGCTGTCAGCACAGAGCCCGACGCGGGGCTCGAACTCACGAACTGTAAGATCGTGACCTGAGCCGAAGTCGGTCGCCTAACCAACTGAGCCACCCCGGCGCCCCCATACACTGCAACTTTAATGAATTCATTTATTAGTTCTAACAATTTTTGTGGGGTTTTTTGGATTTACTATACATAAAATGATGTCATTCATAAATAGTGACACTTTTACCTTTTCCTTTCCAACTTGGATGCCTGGGTTTCTTTGTTCTTGCCTAATTGCTCTACCTAGGACTTCTAATAAAATGTTGAATTAAATATTTAAGAGTCTTTATTCATGTGTTGTTCCTGATCTCATAGGAAAAGCTTCCAGCTTTCCACCATTGAGTATGTTACCTGCGGGCTTGTCATCTATGGCTTTTATTATGTTGAGGTATATTCCTCTATACGGACATTGTTGATTGTGTTTATTGTAAACGGATGTCGAATTTTGTCAAATGCTTTCTCTGAATCTATTAAGATCATAAGATTTTTCTTTATTTTGTTAATGTAGTGTGTCACACTGATTGATGTGTGGATGTTGAACCATCCTTGCAGCCCTGGAATAAATTCCATTTGATCATGGTGTATGACCCCTTTAATGTATTAATTCGGTTTGTTAGTAGTTTGTTGAGAATTTTTGCATTTGTATTCATCAGAGATATTAGACTATAGTGTTCTTTTTTGGTATCCTTGTCTAGTTTTGGCTTTGTTAAATGAGTTTGGAGAGTTCCTTCCTGTTCAGTTTTTTAGTAGAGTTTGAGAAAAAATTAAATTAAATCTCCTTTCAGTGTTTGGTAGAGTTCACCATCAAAGCTATCTGGTCCTGGACAATTGTTTGTTGGGAGGTTTCGATTACTGATTTAATCTCCTTACTGGTAATCTGTCTATTCAGATTTTCTATTTACGATTCAGTCTTGGAACATAGTGTTTCTTAGATATTTATCTCTTTGTTCCAGTATTTTCCAATTTGTTGATAGATAATTTTTGTAGTAGTCTCATGATCCTTTTCATTTGTGTCATATTATCATAGATTCTTTTATTTCTGATTTTATGTACTTAAATTCTTTCTCTTTCCCTCCCTTGCTCCCATTCTCTTTCCTCCCTCCCTCCTTCACTCTTTTGGTGAGTCTAGCTAAATGTTCATCAGTTTTGTCTTTTCAAAGAACAAGGTCTTAGTTTCATGGATCTTGTCTATTGTTTTTAGTCTCTCAATCTTCTGTGACCGTTGTTTTCTTTCTTCTAAGTGTGGGTCTCATTTGTTCTCTTTTTTTCTAATTCTTTTAGCTAAAAACTTGTATTGTTTTTTTTAGTTTTTTTTCTTATTTCTTAATGTAAGCCTGTATTGCTATGACTCTTAGAACATTTTTTTCTGCATTCCATAAATTTTAGTAAATTGTATTGTCACTTTTATTTATCTCAAGGTTTTTTTTTATTCCTCCTTTTGATTTCTTCTTTGGTCACTGTTTCTTCAGGAGCATACTGTTTAATCTCCACATATCTGTGATTTTTTATAGTTTCCTTCTTATAGTTGATTTGTCATGTAATACAATTGTGGTGAAAAAAGCATGCTTGATATGATTTCAATTTTTTTTTTTAATCTTTTGAGAGTTGTTTTGTGGCTTAACATAAGATCTCTCTTGGAGAATGTTCCATGTGCACCTAGGAAGAATGTGTATTATGCTGTTCTTGGACAGAATGTTTTATATAAATCTATTAAGCCCATCTAGTCCAATGTATCATTTAAGGCCAATGTTTTCCTATTGATCTTTTATTTGAGTGATCTATCTACTAATATAAGTCGGGAATTAAAGTCACCTGCAATGATTGTATCGCTGTATTCTTTCTTGAGGTCTGTAATATTTGCTTTTTACATTGACATACTCCTGTGTTGGGTACGTATATTTATAAATGTTATACCCTGATATTGGGTGACCTCTTTATCATTTTGCAATACCCTCCTTTTTTTTCTATTTTCAAAAAAAATGTTATTTTATTCTTTTTCTTCAGTTCAGTATAGTTAACTTAGTGGTATATTAGTTTCAGGTGTACAATAGGGTGATTCAACAATTCTACATTCCTCAGTATTGTCTTTAGCGTACTCTTAATCCCTTTCATCTATTTCATTCATCCCCTACCCACCTCCTCTCTGGTAACCACCAGAGGGGAGTAGGTAAGAGTAGTTAAGAGTCTGGTGTTTTGGTTTGGTTTGGTTTGGTTTTTGTTTTTTGGTTTGTTTCTTTTATTGCTTTCTCTCTCTCTCCCTCTCTCTGTCTCTGTCTCTGTTTTTCTGTCTTTCTCTTTCTGTCTCCCCTTCCTTCCTTCCTTTGACATATAAGTGAAATCATAATGGTACTTATCTTCCTCTGATTTACTTCACTTAGAATTATACTGTCTAGATCCATCCATCTTGAGGCAAATGGCAAGATTTCATTCTTTTTATGGCTGAGTAATATTCCATTGTGTATATATACCACGTCTTTATATAATTCATCTATCACTGGACACTTGCACTGCTTCCATAATATTAGAAATAATGTTTCTATAAACATAGCAGTGCATCAATCTCTTTGAATTAATGTTTTCATACTCTTGAGTAAATAGCAAGTAGTCCAATTACTGGATCGTGTGGTAATTCTCTTTATTTTCTAAGGAAGCTTCATAGTGTTTTGCACACTGCTGCACCAGTTTGCATTTCCACCAACAGTGCACAAGTGTTCCTTTTCCTCCACATCCTTTCCAACACTTGTTACTTCTTGTCTTTTTTTAATAGCCATTTTAATAGATGTGAGGTAATACCTTATTTTGGTTTTCATTTGCATTTCCTGATGATGAGTGATGTTGAGCGTCTTTTCATGTGTCTGCTGGCCATCTGGATGTCCTCTTTGGAGAAATGTCTGTTCGTGTCTTCTGCCCGTTTTTAAATAGCATTTTGATTATTTGGGGGGCAGAGTATTGAGTTATATCAGTCCTTTATATATTTTGAATACTAACCCTTTATTGGATATGTCATTTGCAAATATCTTCTCCCATTCAGTAGGTTGTCTTTAAATTTTGTTGATTGTCTTCTTCGTTGTGCAGAAGCTTTTTATTTTGTTGTCCCAGTAGTTTATTTTTGTTTTCATTTTCCTTACCTCAGGAGACATATCTAGAAAAATGTTGTTACGGGCAATATCAGAAAAATTAGTGCCTGTGCTCTCTTCTAGGATTTTTATTGTTTTAGGTCTCACATTTAGGTCCTCAATCCATTTTGAGTTTATTTTTGTTTGTAGTGTAAGAAAGTTTCATTTGTTTGCACATAGCTGTCCAGTCTTCCCAGCACCATTTGTTAAAGCCACCCTCTTTTGGCCGTTGCATATTCTTTATTCAATGCCCTATTTGTCTTTTATTATAATCTTTGTTTTATATATATATATATATATATATATATATATATATATGCATTTTAATTTTTTAAGGTTTGTTTATTTCTGAGAGAGGGAACTAGTATGCAAGAGCATGAGTGGGGGAGGGGCAGAGCGAGAGGGAGACCCAGAACTCAAAGCAGGCTCCAGGTTCTGTGCTGTCAGCACAGAGCATAACACAGGGCTTGAACCCACGAACTGTGAGATCATGACCTGAGCCAAAGTCAGACGCTTAACGGACTAGGCCACCCAGATCCCCACAATCTTTGTTTTAAAGTCTCTTCTGTCCGGGGCGCCTGGGTGGCTCAGTCGGTTAAGCGGCCGACTTCAGCTCAGGTCACGCTCTCGCGGTCCGTGAGTTCGAGCCCCGCGTCGGGCTCTGGGCTGATGGCTCAGATCCTGGAGCCTGTTTCCGATTCTGTGTCTCCCTCTCTCTCTGCCCTTCCCCCGTTCATGCTCTGTCTCGCTCTGTCTCAAAAATAAATAAAAAACGTTAAAAAAAAAATTTAAAGTCTTTTCTGTCCGATACAAGTGTAGGTACTCTAGCTTTCTTTTGTTTTCTCTTAGCATGGCATACCTTTCTCCCTCCTTTCACTTTGTCAGTGTGCATGTAGATTGGTCTTTCTTTACTTTTTTTTCATTCAGCGATGCTCTCTTTTTTTGATCGGAGAATTTATTCTATTTACATTAACATTTTTTTAGATGTTTATTAATTTTTGAGAGAGAGAGAGAGAGAGTGAGGACCCAAGTTGGGGAGGGGCAGAGAGAGAGAGGAAGATAGAGAATCAGAAGCAGGCTCCAGGCTCCCAGCTGTCAGCGCGGAGCCCAACACAGGGCTCAAACCCATGAACCGTGAGATCTTGACCTGAGCCAAAGTCCTGCTTAACCTACTGAGGTACCCAGGTGCCCCAGTCCATTACATGTAAAGTAATTATTGATGGGTTTGTACTTACTGTCATTTGTTACTTGTTTCCTGGCTGTTTTACAGTTCTACTTGCTTCTTTCTTCTCCTTCTCTCTTTTCTTGTGGTTTGATAACTCTTAGTCTTTTGTGTATGTACTGTAGCTTTTTGCTTTGTGGTTACCGTGAAGGGTCACATATAACAGCCTGTGTGTAACAGTGTATTTTAAGTTGATGGTACACATTCTAAAACTCCACATTTTTACTCCCCTCACTACGTTTCATGTTTTTTGATGTCACACTGTACATCTTTTTATTTTATGCATTCCCTCACTGATTATCATAGTTACAGTTATTTTTATTATTTTTAACTTTCATGTGACTAATTTACTACTTTTACAGTATATTTACCTTTACCGGTGAGATTTATACTTTCGTATGTTTTCTTGTTACTAATAAATGCCCTTTCTTTTCAGCCTAAAAAAAAAGAAACAACCCTTTAACTTTCCTTGGAAGGCTGGGTTAGTAGTTAGTGAATATTTTTAAGCTTTTATTGCCTGAAAAATTCTTTCTCTCTCCTTAAATTCTGAATGATAACCTTGCCAGATATAGTCTGAAGAGTTTTCCTTCATTTTGAATATATTGTGTGATTCCCTTCTGGCTCGCAGAAGTTTTGCTGAAAATCTGCTGATAGCCTTATGGGGGTTCCTCTGTTCATAACAAGTTGTATTTTTCTCTTGCTGCTTTTAAGATTCACTCTTTAGGTCTTGACATTTGAATTATCACGTGTCTTGGTGTGGATCTTTTTGGTCTTTTCCTATTTGGAATTCTGGGCTTCCTGGATCTAGATATTTGCTTCCTTCCCCAGGTTACGAAGTTTCCAACCATTAGGTCTTCAAACAAGTTTGCTGCACCTTTCTTCTGGAACTCTTGGAACACAAAAGTCACTCTGTGTCTTTTTGACTCTGTTTCCATAGATTAGGCAAACAGTTACTTCTTCCAGTCTTGAAGGAGTGGCCTTGTGCAGGACGTAACCTTAGCATTAAAACTTGACCTAGCTGTTGGTTGTCTCTTGATCATTTGTGATTATCTAAGCAGCCTGATTTATTCTTGACAGGTCCCATTTGTGGAGGATGTTGCAAGACCTATCAGTGTTTTAAAGGCAGGGATCCCGATCAGTTTAAGTTTCATTCTAATTGGAAGCCAGACCCTCAGGGAGCAGCTTTTAAAGCATGTGAATACAAATATGCCGTCCTCTGTGACTGCAACTGCCATACCCTAGTGGCCTCCAGCCCAGGAGATACAGTGTGCCCTTGGTGACTACTGCAAACATAGGGACTCCAGACAAGTATATGGACTCCTTCCCTGGAGGCCCCGGTGATCTGTAGAGAGGAATAGGGAGAGCACAAAGATGGCGTCCCCCAGCACATGTGCCCTGAGACCAGTTTTGTAGGCTCTAAATGTGTGGCCAATCTGAAGTCTGCTCCTTAGGGTGAAGCTCCAGGATGAATTAAATAGGCCTTTTCCATAGGAAGACTGGGGGTATGTTTTAGACTGCTGTCTCTATAGCACCCTGGGGAGTAGAAGTAGCCTACCAAAAACTGTGTTTCTGATTATGGTAGTCCCTTGGGACCCAGAAATGTAAGCCCTCCTTGCTACCAGAGCCAGGTGATCAAAGGGCACCACTTTATGGACTGCTTACCACCAGCTTACCAAGGCAGTGGAATAGGCAATGCAGGACCTGGGCACACCCACTGGCATTAGTAAGGTAGGGAGAGAGTACAGGGCCAGGGGGGGTCTGCAAAGACTACAAGGTAGAGGAAGAGTGTAAAACTGATTCCTGCCAGTGCCTCCATTTCCCGGAGAAGGTCCCACCATACTTCTGCCCCTCTGGCAGATATTTAAGATTAGCAAATGAATCTCCTTCACATATAGTCTACACGTCATTCCAAATGCTGCTATTTTGCTGGTCCTGGGGGCAAGTGATTCTGTATGTGAGCTCTTTGATAGAAGTACCTCTGTTCCCTCCAGCCCTTTCCGTCTCCTGGTTGTAAGACCTGTAGGTTTTCCACGCCAGACGTTTTGGGGGCCCATCTCCCCATCGCAGGTCCGGAGGGTTGGAATGGCTGGTTCGAAATAGGAATTCCTTGCTCCTCAGGCAGAAGCTCCCGGTTTGTGAGATGCTCCCAACTGTGATTCACCACACTGGGGGGTGGGGGTCTGGGGGAGACCATGTCTCTGCTTCTCCTACTCATCTCAATGTGACCCTCTTAGGATTTGTTTGAAGGGTTTGCTCAGCTACTTTTCAGGGTTTTGTTTTGTTTTCAGAGGGAATTGTTCCGTATATAGCTGTAGATTCAGTGTGTCCCCGGGATGAGGTGGGTGTAGGAGCTTCCTATTCCACCATCTTGGACAGCCCCCCATAACCTGGGCTTTCAACATATAACTTTTGGAAAAGAAATTTTATTAAGTAGGCTTCATGCCAGCATGGAGCCCAGCACGGAGCTTGAACTCATGACTGTGAGCTCAAGACCTGAGTTGGGATCAAGAGTCAGAGGCTTAACCAACTGAGCCACCCAGGTACCTCGAAAAAAAATTTTTTTAATGAATTGCTTTTATACTTGAAGTCTGGGCAAGTAATGGCCAATGAGTATTGTGTGTGTTTGTGTGTGCTTCTAAATTCATGTATAACATTTATTTCTTACTGATTTATTGACTTTTCAGGGAGATTTTTTAAAGATAGGTTTTCCCCTTCTAATCTTTTATTTATTCATGACTGTCTCTTGACCTATCATGTGAATGTCTGTGTTTATAGATAGTTCTATGAGGAATGGTCTTCTAGCCTACAAGGTTTTTATTGCTTCAGCCAGCGGGTGGAAGCTTATGTGCATTTAAACATTGACCCATGTTGTTGTTGGCGGCGGTGGTGGTGGTTAGTTATTCAAAAACATCTGTTGATCCTCAGAGAACTTGCCATTCCTACGTGATAGAAGCAGAAGACCTATATTCTACAGACAAGATGTAGTTCCTTCCTGCCATTGAGGAAACTTCACTCTACTTGTGAGATATGAACCAAATACACATACATGAGCATCTACAGAATATACAGCTATCTTTACTTTTTCTGTCTTTTCTTGTGTGGTTCCCTCATGGGAACCTCATGGTAGAAAATCCATTTCCCTTGGTGGTGGCACCTTTGTTGACATAATCCCCTAGAATGCGAGAGCAACAAGGAAAATTTACTTAATCGTTAAGTAAGGAAGAATTAAAGAAATCAAGAAGACATTGATTAAAGAGGTAGATTGCTCTAAGGATGTCCATGTTATCTTGGAATTTATACAGAACAAAATAAAACACTGTACTAAGAAGTGGCTCATAATCAGATATATAACCAAGACTTCAGAATTTTTTTTTAATATTTGGAGAAACGTTAGTAGAAATTTATGGACTGCAACCCAAAGCATAGTCTTCTCAAGAAGGATAGGAGAGTGTCAGAAATGAAATTCTGGGGGCGCCTGGGTGGCTCAGTCGGTTGAGCGGCCGACTTCGGCTCAGGTCATGATCTCGCAGTCCGTGAGTTCGAGCCCCGCATCGGGCTCTGTGCTGACAGCTCAGAGCCTGGAGCCTGTTTCCGATTCTGTGTCTCCCTCTCTCTCTGCCCCTCCCCTGTTCATGCTCTGTCTCTCTCTGTCTCAAAAATAAATAAACGTTTAAAAAAAAAAAAATGAAATGAAATTCTGATTGTGTAACCAGGGGAACAGAGAAGGAAAAAGAAATCTAAGGAACTAAGATTTCCGTGGCTGCTCATGGAATACGAAAATAAAAGGTTAAAATATGGGAAAAGGTAGGAAGACCCAAGGGTGAAAATAAAGAGTGACACCGACAGTTTATTTTTTAGAGGTCTTGGGTGGCAATTCTGTTTTAGCCTTGTATCATTACGCATCATTATCAAGAACTTGAAAGAGTTCATTGGCATCGTATTTATCATGCTTGCCTAAGACATCATAAAACGGGGACTATCCCAAAGCTCTTGACGACCTGGAAGGACCGCATCTCACCAAGGGAAACATTAATTCGTATGTGTAAAGTTACACGCTCACATTTAAAAGACATCTGCCTCTAAGTGGAAGAGGGAGTGAGCTTCCCAGCAGCACTCACAGTGGCTGACAGGAAGTTCGGCGTGACTCAGTAATGTGGTAATGCCTGCTTGGTAACTTCATTTGATGCTCGAATGCAGATCAAAGATTGTGCTGGTGAACCACACTTGGAATAGTATGTTCCATCTGGGTCCCATACTTAAAGGAAGTGTTGATCAAGCAGAATATGTCCAGCACAAAGGACTACGGTAAGAATGAAAAGGGGGCTAAAACCATATGGAAATACACATACGAAGAGGGACTTAAGCCTGGAGAAGAGGAGATACTCATGGAGCTGTAACAACTGTCTTTGGATTCCAGAAGGTCTGATCTATGGAAGCGTGATTACGCTCCATCTCTGTGTCTAGGAGGGTAGAACCAGGGCATGAGGCTAAGAACTAAGGTGAGGCAGGTTTTTAAGGGTATTAAGAAGACTTTTGGAACATCTAAAATTGTCTGATAGGAAGTTGGTTTCCTCAGGAGGTCTGTATCTTTAGAGATGTGTTCACTGAAGGCCCGTTTCCAGGTCCATCAGAGAGCTTTCGGCCTCTACTGCCTTCTCCCTCTCATGGGCTGCAGTAGTCCTCTCAGACCTTCCCTTTCTATCCAGCTTCCATCCATCTAACCCATTCCCCTTCAATCCTTCCCAGGTTCCTTATTCTCTCCCAGACTTTCGAGGCTTCTTCCATCCCCCGGTTCCTTGTATTACCTATAGTCTCCCCAAGCTCATGCCTAAAGATACCCCTGCTGCCACCTTAGCATCTCAATCTGGAGAACTCGGTCTTTTCCATGAAAGCACAAATCAGTATCTTCTCCCAAGGCCGGTTTAGTGCCTCCCTCATTTGTATTCCACAGAATTCCCTTCCTGCCTTAGCTGGTGCATTTACCTACGTACGTTGTAAACATGCACCTACATACCAGTCTTTCTTATAAAATTGTGAGGTCAGTAACTTACTCATCACTGCACTGTGCTCAGGACACATGCTCTTGGATGAATAAATGGTCGAGGAACTCCTGGCAGAGGCGTGGCAGAAAGGACAGACAAGAGAAACATGGGACAAGGAACTTCTGAGGTTCCCGAAGCTCAGCACCTACATGTTTTATGTAGCAGTGTCACTTAAGATGATTCCCAAAGGAGAGTTCTAAAACTTTTAAAGAAATGGTAACCTTAAGAGGCACCTGGATGGCTCAGTCGGTTAAGCGTCCAACTCTTGATTTCAGCTCAGGTCATGATCTCCTTGTTGGTGAGATCGAGTCCTGTGTTGGGCACTGTGACAGCAGCCTGGAGCCTGCTTGGGATTTGTTCATTCATTCAGTCTTTCTCTTTCTCTCTCTCTCTTTCTCTCTCTCTCTCTCTCTCTTCCCCCCTTCCCATTTGCATGCTTTCTCTCTCTCTCTCTCTCTCAATAAATGAATAAACAAACTTGTTTTAAAAATGATACCTCATTACACTAAATGGCTAGTCATGCTAAGGTGACTGCTTCGAGTGGGTAGCACTGATGTTTTCAGAAGAGTCAGGCACGTTGTTGTACGGTCACATCTGATATGGCAAAGTAGGCAGAACACATGACGTTCTAGAAGAATGTTAATAAGAGTGGAAGCCCCTGGAAGGTTTTGTTTTTTTTTTAATCCTATGTAGTTTATTTATTTATTTATTTTGAGAGAGAGAGAGAGAGAGAGCACAAATGGGAAAGGTGCGGAGGGAAAGGGATAGAGAGAGAATTCCAAGCCAGCCTCACACCCCCAGCACAGAGCCTGATGCGGGGCTAGAACTCGCGAACTGCGAGATCGTGACCTGAGCCAAAGTGGGACACTGAGCCACCCAGGTGCCCCAGAAAGGTTTGTTTGATGAAATGATTCTGATAGTCTGATCCAGCAAGAATTGAGTATTGACGAATACCTTGAAATTAGGACTTTTTGTGGTTTTCAGCCATGATAGTCCCAACCCTGAGGGCATTTGGAATCGTATAGGACTTGGGGTTGTCGTGGTGTGTGGGAGTAGTCTGGCATTAGTGGACAGTCCTCAGGGATATGAACTTACTACAGTAGGAGATAGTCCAGCAACCAAAGAACTGTCTCACCCAAAGGGACTGTAGCTCTCTTCTCAAGAAACACTAATTAAAGAGAGCAGGATGTATTGATTTGGTGATTTTCTTTCCTCTCTTCCTCTATTGTTTTTCAAACCCATACAGTAAACTGATGTGCTAAAGATCAGCAGATCCATTAGAAAATGGACATCTTGCTTCTGCCAGCGGTTGGTGTTCCCTTTCCACAATATGGAGTTTTGGCTGGAAAGTGGTTGTATAGTCAGAGGCTACATCTCCCACCTCTCCCAATACTTAAGGTGTGGCCACATGACCAAGTTCTGTCTGGCCTGTGTTATATAAGCAAAAGCATCCTTTATCACTTGTAGACCTGGTGAGGAACAATCTTCGGTGTGGTCCTTCACTCTCTTCCCTTTGTGCTAGCTAGAAGTCAACGTCCAAAGTCATCCAGGAAGCTACATGTGACAGATGATCTTTATCCTATTTAGGATCACGTGGGTCCCTAAATGACTGCCTGACGCAGAGCGTGACCTCACCTCCACCCACCCACTGGTTGGGCCTTCCATGTCCAAAGAACAAACTTCTATTGTGTTAAACCACTGAAATTTCAGGTTTCTCTGTTACAACAGGTATTAGTGTTTTAATCAGTACGTTTCCAAATGAGTGCTTCAGTTAGGATGCCTCTACATATAAACCATATAGAAGATGCCAAAGCGTCTCTGATTTTTTTTTTTCATTTTAAACAAAATCTGCTTTATTTTATACATGACCCAAAGCCATTTCCTCTCTCATTAGAGTCTGAGCTCTTGGTCTCTGTCATCGCTTTCCCAGTAAGTCAAGAGATTAGAGCTCCTTTTCCGGGCAAGTCTAGGGAAGCTTTTCTTTCTCAGGCCTTGTCTCTCACACACATTCATGTGGGGTCCAGTCAGTGTGGAGCCAGCTTCTCAGCCTGCCTTTTTCTCTCCTCAGTTTGTTTGTGGAACTTTTTTCCCTTTCTCCTTCCCCCATGGTGTGAGTTCATGTGTGGCTGGTTTTCTTGGGCACAAGGCCCAGCTGAGTTTCAGTTCTGTTTGTTGTTTGTACCGACTGTGTTCAGAGATCAGCCTCGGATACCCGGTGGTCAGAGTTCCCTGGAATAGGGGACCCTGACTGCATTCCTTTAAGCCTGTTGGAAGACAGCACATGCGAGAACACTAGGGCTTTGCCTGGCTTTGTTCACAGCGAAGAAAGCTGCCGTATTCTGTGTAGAGTACGAAATATATAGATACATGTTTCTGGAGCCTCTGTCTTCTGCCATAAGCCAATAAAGAATCTTCAATTTAATAACTGTCCCAGATGTTGCCTACCACGTAGATAGGAGTGAAACGACCGCAAAGTTCACTTAGTTGGGATTCGTTCACACTCCTTTATCATGAGGAACAAAAAATAACAAACCTCCAAAGGGCAAAATGGAATCTCCCAAAATCCCACAGGAGACAGACAGCCAACCGCCTCCTAGTCAGAAGCCTGAGAGGCTATACCTAAAGGGTAAGAACAAAGCAGAATTGAACTAAGTTTTAAAAACTGCCATCTATCTTCAATGAGCTCAATTCTTAATTGTATTAGATGAGCCCCTCACCTTGTCTCCCAGTTAAGAGGGAGGAGAGAACCCACGTCTTAAACAGAGGAAAGGGAACCCCATGTCTTGTGAGAGATGTCGTCTGGGGCCTCCTCTCTCCAATCAGACTGGTATTGATTAGATACAACGTACAGACCAGTTCACTCAGCCTGATATCAGCCCAGCACAGAAGCTGGCCAAAGTTGGTTAACTTCACTAATCCGTGGTTACTTTATCTGTAATTAGGATGATGATGGGACCTACTCATTGGCCTATGTATGGTGAAAATTAAATGAGACGGGATGTGAGGGAGCAGTGCTTAGTGGTTAAGAAAGTCGCCCCTAGAGAGTCTTGGCCCCATCGCTTGCTGAGTAATTTCAGACAAGTCACTTAATTTCTCTGTGTTTCTATTTCGTTACCTATAAAATAGGGTTAGTAATAGTACCTACCTCATAGGATTGTCATGGGAATTAAAGAAGCTCAACCTTATAAAGCACTGAGAGTAGTTTCTGATAGGAAGTATGTGGTATATGTGTGTTGGTTACATAAATCTCATAACGTAATAGTTGCTATTATAATTATTATTATCATTATATGATGATCACCACCATCATCATCATCCGGTTGTTGTCTTTCTTTAAAAAAATTTTTTTTAGGGGCGCCTGGGTGGCACAGTCGGTTAAGCGTCCGACTTCAGCCAGGTCACGATCTCGCGGTCCGTGAGTTCGAGCCCCGCGTCAGGCTCTGGGCTGATGGCTCAGAGCCTGGAGCCTGTTTCCGATTCTGTGTCTCCCTCTCTCTCTGCCCCTCCCCCGTTCATGCTCTGTCTCTCTCTGTCCCAAAAATAAATAAACGTTGAAAAAAAAATTTTTTTTTAATTTTTTTACTGTTTATTTATTTTTGAGAGAGAGAACGCACGAGGCAACAGGCGAGGGGCAGAGAGAGATGGAGACACAGAATCTGAACAGACTCCAGGCTCTGAGCTCCGTCCGAGCTGTCAGCACAGAGCCCGATGTGGGGTTTGAACTCATGAACCGTGAGATCATTACCTGAGCTGAAGTCAGATGCTCTCCTGACTGAGCTGCCCAGCCATCCCCAGTTATTATCTTTCTAAAGCCTGCTACATTTGATCCTGTGTCTCCTTCCCTTCTTGGAACTATCGCCTTCTCTCTGGGATGCTACCCTTGCTGGTTCTCCCAGCCTGTTTCCTGCTCATTTCTCCTTCACTTTTTTTTTCATGAGCATCCTTTTTTTTTTTTTTTTTTTTTTTTTTTTTTTTTAGAGCACCTCTTACATGCCAACGTCTCCCAGGGACCTACACTCAGCCCACTGTTCTTCTCATTCTGGAGTGATGTCATCCTTCCTACTTACCGATCAAATTGCCCCCCATAAACTGATGGTGACTCATCATTCTCATGTCAAATCCATCACATTAGCCCGGGCTCTCGCAGGTTCTAGATGCACCTCATTGGCTGTCAGCTGTGTGTTACCTTATGGTCATCCCAGATCATTCCGAACGAAACTCATCATCTTCCCCCTAAATCAACTCCTCTTCCTGTCCCATTCTGTATCTCATTCGTGGACACCTTCATCTCCCCGGTCATCCAAACTAGCAATGCAGAGGTTGTTCTAGATTCCATCTTTATCCTCACAACTTGCATTCAAAGCATCATTAATAGGCAGCCAGTTTTTCTGGCCGATACTCCTCCAGATGGTACTCCCTTTCCCTTAGGACTCCTGCAGCTTTAATCCAGACGCCACCACCCTCACTTGGCCCTCTCACGTGGTCTCCTTTCTCTTAGCATGCCCTTTTCAAGACCATTCTCCATCTTGCTACCCTAGTAATGTTTCTCAAACACAGAGACAACCCAATATTCCCTAGATTAAAGCCCTCTGAGGCCTCCTTTCTTATCAGTTGAGGACTGAATTACCCTATTATGTCAAGTTCCTTATGACTAGTCCTCATTTAAAATTTCAGTCTCTTGGGGCGCCTGGGTGGCGCAGTCGGTTAAGCGGCCGACTTCAGCTCAGGTCACAATCTCGCGGTCCGTGAGTTTGAGCCCCGCGTCGGGCTCTGGGCTGATGGCTCAGAGCCTGGAGCCTGCTTCCGATTCTGTGTCTCCCTCTCTCTCTGCCCCTCCCCCGTTCATGCTCTGTCTCTCTCTGTCCCAAAAATAAATAAACGTTGAAACAAAAAAATTAAAAAAAAAAAATTCAGTCTCTTATATTTGGTTCCTTGGATCGATGAAACTATCATCTTTATCCACATTAAAGCTTCTCAAAATGTTCTCACTGTACACGTCTACTGTTTGTTCCTCTAAATGAGTCTCACTGGACTAAAATCAAAGCTTCCACTGGGCTTGTCCCTTTCTGTAGGCTTCACATAGGATCTGTTTCCTTGACTTTTTCAGGTTCTACAAGGCACCCGCATTCTTTGGTTCATGGTCCCCTTCCTCCAACTTCAAATCCAGCGATGTCTGGTGGAGTCTTTATCACATCACATCAGTACTTTATTCAGCTTCTCTTTCCCACTTTTAAGGATACTTCTGTTTACATTGGACACACCCAGAAAATCCAGGATAATCTCCCTGTCTTAAAGCCAGCTGTTTTGCAATCTTACTTCCTCTTTGACATAAATGTAACATATTCATAGCTTCTGCAGGTTAGGACATCTCTATCTCCAGACAGGCTGTCACTATGCCTACCATGATGTCCCTTCCCATGTTCCCATAAAACTCTATGTATCTCTGTCATTCCACATGGTAAATATTGCCATGGCATTTGGGTTTTGGTTTCTGGTTGTTGTTTTTTTCAATTAATACGTAATCGAGGGGCGCCTGGGTGGCTCAGGTGGTTAGGTGACCGACTTCAGCTCAGCTCATGATCTCACAGTTTGTGAGTTCGAGCCCCGCGTCGGGCTCTGGGCTGACAGCTCGGAGCCTGGAGCCTGCTGCAGATTCTGGGTCTCCCCCCTCTCTACCCCTCCCCCACTCACACTCTGTGTCTCTCTGTCTCTCAATAATAAGTAAACGTTAAAAAAAATTTTTTTAAGATGTAATCGACACACAACATTGTGCAAGCTTCAGGTGTGTAACATATTTGATGCATTTATATACTGCTTCAGTATTCGTGTGTTGGTCTGCCTCCCTGACTTAAGTTTTATTTATTTATTTATTTTTTATTTTAGAGAGGGAGGTGGGAATGGGGGGAGAGATAGATGTGGGAGAGAGTGAGAGAGAGACAGAGGGAGGAAGGGAGAGAATCTTAAGCAGGCTCCACGCTCAGTACAGACTCCGACACAGAACTTGATCCCACAACTCTGGGATCATGACCGAGCCAAAATTAAGAGTCAGACACTCCATCGACCGAGCCATCCAGGTGCCCCACTCTGACTTAACTTTGATCTTTTAGCGTCTTACTCGTTTTTTTTGAATCCCTATCTTAAGAACAAATAGTAGACCCTCGATACATGTGTTTGAAACAATGTAGATAATTCAAATCCCTAGTGACAACCTGAAATCCCTTTAAGGACCAGCATAGAAGAGGGATTGCCCTGTACACAGTATTACAGTTATCCATGTTAATAATGAAGTTTAGATGGAGATTGGCCCACCAACATGTGAGAGGAATAGTGTAAGTGGAATTATTATTATTGCTATAGCTAACACTTATTGTATCTCTTATTTACCGGACGTCGTTTTCAGTGCTTTTCATGTATTAATTTAGGTTTTACAGCAACTTCCTGGTATAGGAGCAAGTACTGTCACCCATTTTATGAATGTGGAAACTGAGGCATTAGAGATTAGATACCTTTCTTCGTGTCAGCCAGCTTGGTAGACAAGAACTCTGAGTTAATCATTTTATTCTGCCAACCCAAACAATCCCTTCTGTGGCTAATCTGCATACATGGGAGGTCGGTGTGGTTAATTTGAAATTTTGTTTATTTCTCATGAAACCCAATAGCCTTTAGCCTCATGGGTTTAAGGAAAGAACTGAGTGAATTAGCTGGCTCCATCTGAGATTTTTCAGCCAGCCAACTTCTAAGACACATAGGCTAAGGGCCTCAAGTGTAAAAATGAGCTGTGTATTATCTTTCAAAGCCACCTTGGTCTTTGGGAAAATCCTCGGGCCTAACCATGAGTCCACACACGATCATTTTGTCAGCTTGATGAGAGTCAGTCCCAGGGGAAGGCCGGCGTGCCAGGGAGGAAGGATGGAGAAAGAAGCACATTAAATCCACAGTTGCTTACAGCATCTGCCTTTGATGCTGTCTCTGGGGGACACACTGATCGCCTTCTCTCAGTCAACAAATTCTATGTCTTCTCAGCAGTTCTGAAGGGGGAGAGCCCTTTAAGGCATTTTGTACTGACAAGCTTATTTCTCTTAAAGCTCTAGAATGTAATAGAAGGCATCAAAGGCAGGGAATATTAGGAGGTTGTTTTGCACGACGGCAACAGAATTCATGTTTTCAGGCAACGCTCTCACTTTTATATCAGCAGTTCAATTAGTGGCAGGGTAAACTAATAAGACGTATTTGTTTGTACACTGGTTTTTTTTTTTTAAGAGGATGATGCTGTTTTGTGGCAAACAACTTTGTTTAGAAAGCTGATGATATCTTTTCCCTGAATTCAAAGCTCTTGCTAAACAGTAACCTGGTTGATTTATAATCTGGGCAAGAGGGAAGACTGTGTGAAGAACTTTAAGGGGATGCCGTCATCCCAGCATGCCTTCCGGAACCCTGGGGTGAAAAGGGAAAGTGTTTTTCCTCCACCCTGTAGACGTGGTCGTCGAGAGCCTCTGTTCTGTTGTCTTATGTGGGAGAGAGGCTGAGACATACTTTCTGGAAAAAGCTTGACAGTGCTATGTGGATTTAGTCCTTCTCTCGGTTTTCTGTTACTGGCATCTTCAAAAAGTCTGAAAGAGCTAATTAGACAACTTATTCCCAGGGAGCTTACTCTCTTAACGACTTCGGGGCCAAAATGACTTCTTACTCACTTTCGTGCCATCTGACGTAAATGTCGTTTCTCAGATAGAAAAGTAACGTGCGTATTAATTTTTAGGGAGTTCTAAACATTTCACAAAACATATAGTTATCGTGGAAACCATCCTTGCCCTCTACTCTTGCCCCAAGGTTGACTTCATACTGAGTCAGTATTGATGAAGCACCTCCATTTTACCCCGATGGTATTTATCAAGTGCCTCCTCCTTCATTTTGAGTAGCCACAGTGTGTTAGGCCTTACGGGGAAATGGATGGTTCAAGCAGTGAAGGGAAACAAATCCCAGCCCTCTCTTCCTCGTCACATGGCTGCTGCCAATCCACCGTCTGGATGATTCCACTGTGTTTACTTGTCGCCTCTCTCTGTATGTTTAAACTGTTTGCCTAACTCTTCCCCTTCCTCCTTTGATGTGTCTTGGGTTTATCACCTCTTGTTTAGCGTCCTGTTTTTCAGAATAAAATTCCACGCTTGGCAGGGGTATTTGGAGGGCAGAGCCCTGGAGGACCCTTTCTTTTCCACACTTGACTGAGGTTATTTTTATTCTGTGACAAACACGACAAGCTCTTTCTGGAAAGAGATTTTGCATGTTTGCATATTATTCTAAAATAAAGGGGAGCCTGGGTGGCTCAGTCGGTCAAGCGTCCAACTTGGGCTCAGGTCATGAGCTCATAGTCTGTGGGTTGGAGCTCCATGTCGGGCTCTGTGCTGACCACACAGAGCCTGGAGCCTGCTTCAGACTCTGTATCTCCCTCTCTCTCTGCCCCTCTCCCACTCATACTCTGTCTCTCTCTCAAAAATAAATAAGCATTAAAAATTTTTTTTCATACAATCACTTAAGTTGTTCCAATTTGGGAGTTAGTTATCTGGGTGGGAGTTCATTCTATATGAGCCGAAGAACTATAATTTGTGGTTAGTCCACTATTTGCAGTAAAAATCAGACCATTATATATAATAATGGCATAGAGTTAAGTACTCTTATTTCCAGTGTGTATGGATTGAGATCATCAGAAATAACTATAGAAATCCAATATGGAGAACTGGCAGATATATACACATAATACTGAAAGGAATATATTTTCTTTATTTTGATTTCTCAAGGTTTTTTATAAATGCTAGCAGGGTTATGTTTTTCCTATATTACCTGTGGTTCTAATGTCAAATGTTTTGGAATACCCATTTGGATGGTAAAATTTTTTTTTGAACAAAAGCGTACCATAAAAAAATTGTATTTGAACTCACAGATGAACACTCACATATGAATCCTCTTTTTTTAATCTTTTAACAAATCTCAACCATAGACTTATTTTTCCTTTCTCCAGTACAGAGGATTTGGTAACCATCATTGGTTTTTTTGAAAGAACATATGTATCCAATATTGAAGGGCTCGTCATTTGATGTAGAAGAAATTAATCTCAACTTCCTGTGCGGTGTGTGCGTATGTAGATACATGCACACAGTGTCTTTAATCCAGACCAAGAAGTGCCTTTTCCCCCTGGATAATTCTTTTTCATAACACTTCTGATTCATGGTCCCCCAGGTGAGATGTGGGTGTTATGTGTTCTCCAAAAGCGATCTATGCTTTTTGTATTATTGTTCCCAACTCAGATCTTAGATATGATATATTTCAGCTCTGGTACCCACTTAGCTCACCGCCATTTGGTAAATTCTATTGTTGCCAAGTTGACAACAGAATTCACAGAACAGAGGAGTTGATGAGTTTTAGCTCCCCTTTTATGCTCTTCTACTCATCCTTCCTTCCTTCCTTGTTGTTATACAAAGAGTCCAGGGAGACTCTTGCCTCAGGGCCTTTGCACTGGCTGTTCCCTTTGTCTAAAATGTTCTTTACCCATCAGTCACTTTCTTATTTCCTTCTGGTCTCTCTCAAACATCATTTCATCATAAAAGCTTTCCCTGGAAGGCCTGTCTAAAATGTCAATCCCTCTCCACACCTCAGAACCTCTTTCTCCTCTCACCCACTTTATTCTTCTTCCTTTACCCCACCATTACTCGATACAGACATTTTTATGCAACTCCATATTCACTGCCTGTCATATCTTCCCTCAACACCCATTAGAGCAAGGCTTTATCTGTTTGTACCTGGAATGTGGAATAGTACCTACCACCCGATAGGAACTCAGTAAAGATGTGTGTGGAAAAAATGGATGAGGTGCAAATATGTTCTTCCAGTAATATATAAGAATGCTGAATACCAAAAGGAATTATGCTTTACCTTTCTTCCTCCAGCAGACTATTAAGCCATGACAGTATGGTGTTGTAGAATATAATTTTTCAGCCGTATTCCAAAATATATCTCATCTTTGGGCTATTAAAAAAGAGCAAATGATAGCCATATTGCTGGATCACTTCAGAAGAACATAGAACAGTCGTCGAAATGAGTCCATGAATCTCCTTAAGTATTCTGAAATGAAAGATCATGAGCAATAACCTGTTATTTATTGTTCCTCAAACATGCATGTCCCATAAGGTTTGTCAGTATATCACTGAGGAGCATCCATCATTGAGAGGTGGTATGTGTGGTGGTGGAGAGCAGGGACTTTGGCATCTGAATGCCTGAGTTCAAATTCCACATCTTCCACGTACTGGCTGCATGCAACTTGACCAAGTTGCTTACCTTCCTTAAGGCTCAGTTTCCTCAACTGTAAAATAGGAATACTAAAAATTCTTGCTTTGTCAAAAGGCTATGAAGCTCCAGTAAGTACGCACTGTTGCACTCCTTAGCTCAGTGCCTGGAACGTGGCTAGTATTCAGTCATTTTAGATTAAATAGCAGTAGGAATGATAAAGATTAAAATAATAATGATGATAATATGGAGTCGTGTCACAGTTACTTTGAAGGATATTATGACTTGGCTGTTAGATCCTAAACTATCTTCTTGACGAAGTGCATTCTCATTGACATTAAGAATGTCATGTTTAGGGACACCTGGGTGGCTCAGTCAGTTAAGCATCTCATTCTTGACTTCAGCTCAGGTCGTGATGTCACGGTTCCTGAGATTGAGCCCCTTGTTGGGCTCTGTGCTGACGGCACGGAGCCTGCTTGAGATTCTCCCTCTCTGTCTGCCCCTCCCCTGCTCGCACTCCCTCTGTCTCTCTCCAGATAAATAAATAAAAATGGCAACAAGCATATGAAAATACATTCAAATCACTAATCGTTGGGGAAATGAAAAGCAAGACCAAAGTGAGATCTACCCTCATACCCGTTCGGATGGCCCTTCTCCAAAATGAAAACAAAAACAAAATAAAACAAAAGCAAAACATAACTGTGAGGATGTGGAAAAACTGGGATCTTTGTGCCCTGTTGGTGGGTATGTAAGGTGGTCCCGCCTCTATGCAAAACAACATGGCAGTTCCTCAAAAAATTAAAAACAGAACTACCACATGATCCACTTTTGAGTATAAACCCAGGAATTGAAAGCAGCGACTCAAACAGATATTTGTACACACATGTTCACAGCAGCATTATTCACAATGGACAAAAGGTGGAAACGAGCCAGATGTCCGTGACTAGAAGGAGGGATAAACAAAAGATGGTCTGTACACACAATGGAATATCACTCAGCCTTAAAAAGAAAGGAAATTCTGACACAGGCGACAAAACACAGACGAACCTTGAGACATTAGAGACACTAGACGAAGTGGAACAGCCAGTCTCAGGAGGGCAAATATTGTTCAGACTCTCCTTATGATGAGATACCAAAATAGTCAAATTCGTAGAGACGACAGAATGGTGGTTCCCTGAGGCTGGGATGGGGGAGGGCGGAGGTGGGGGTGGGATGCAGAGTTATTGTTGAGTGGGTGCAGAGTTTCAGTTGGGAAAGATGAAAAATTTCTGGAGATAGCCAGTGGTGATGGTTGCACGATAGCGTGAATGTACTTAACGCCATTGAACAGTTCACTTAAAGACTGCTAAAATGGTCAATTGCGTCTTACATCTATTTTACCACGAGAAAAAAAATTTAGGAGTATCATTTTTGAGTCAAATGAAATGTGCACATAGTGGGTCCAATCCACCATGGACCCCAAAATGAAGGTTTCTAGGCAGGATTTGGAAAATAATTGGCCATGTTACCCCACCCTGATAGTTCACACCTAGATAATACTTTCAGTTTTAAAAAACCACATAAATACAGAGATCACCTTATACTGCTTTCACCACCACCCCCCCCCCCCCGCGCCGCCGACCTTGAGGCAATATTGTTCTTACTATGCAGATAAGGAAAATGGATCTCAGAAAAATTAAATGATGCAGTACCCAAGGTTACATTACTGGTAAGTTTGGTGTCATGGCTTTAACTTTAGCCTTCAGGCATCTGGTTCTGTGTGCTCCCCTCTGAATTATAGCACCACCACCACCCCGCCCCGACTTGATCTTCTTTTACTCCATAAATGAATGGCCCGTTCCACCTTTCAGTGAAATACAAATACTGTTCATACCCCAGCTGGCAAAAAATCCGGAATCTCTCATAAAGCGAGGTTGATCAGAGTTACTACAACCACCGAGTGTGAGGGACTATGGCTTAAATTTATTATCCCTCAAAATTTAGAATAAACCAAGTAACTCTATGGAATATTTAAGGATGAGATAAAACACCAAGATATAGCAGCAGGTTTGCATTTCCATGGGCATGATGCGGTTTTTCGTATGAAAAATAAAATGCTAACCAAAAATAACTAACCGTTGGAATGTTTTATAGAATCAGCATACTGACTTCCCAGGAATCTCATCTGAAATGCAGGGCCTAAAAGAGTCTGTGTCTTGAGCAGAAAGAAGTAATCCGAAAAGTTTAGTCACGTTTCTTGGCCAAGGGTCTCCGCGTTAGGAGAATTTGACGCTGAAGTGTTTCTGGGAGAATAAGTTGATATTGGCATTCACATAACTTGCTCTTGGAAGAGTTTCCATGGAAAGGTTGTCATTGGATGAAACAATAGCCCCATCGTTCCTGCAACCTGAATCTCATGCATGTGAGAGCAAGGCCGTTGCTATAAAATACTTGCTGTTCCTAAAACTTATTGTATACTGTAATATTCCAAAGCAAGAATGTTCTCATTCAACTCCGGGATCTTGTCTATATGGGAAACCAAATATGCCAAGCACTTAAAAAAAATAAATAAATAACGTTACTTGTGCCTTTCTTGTCACAAAGCACTGCCTGCTAAGGTTTTGTCTTTTCATAGCCAGTCTTGCTGAGCAAGCTAATGACATGTATAGAATGATGAGGCAACAACACGGTTTAAAATGAAAATATTTATCTGCATCATTTACAAATTCTACATCATCTACCTGGTTGGGACAGTTCTGAGACCACATTTTGATTGTCCAGTGCAGTGGTCACTAAGCATGTGTGGTTATTTGAATTTGATATATAGAATAATTAGAATAAGAGTTAAAACGCAGTTTCTTAGTTCTCCTGCAACATTTCAAGTACTCAGTAGTCGTATGTGGCCAGTGCCAAATGGATAAGACAGTGCAGATATAGAATCTTTCTGTCATTGCACAAAGTTCTATGGACAGTCCTATGTGTGCCTTAAAAACTTGTTCATCTTAGGTTGGGTACCATCCTGGTCACATGCCAGTAGGGTGGGAGAATCCACCGTCGCACCAACTGAGAACAAAGCTGGCATTAGTGGGTCGGAGCTCACAGATGTGCCATAATCTTCTCTGGGCACCAGTAAGGTGACTTTGCAACCTACCAATGTCAGTCTGGCTAACAAAAAAGTCTCGAGGTGAAGATAATATTGTCGGTTTGATCTCCACCTCCGGTACATCAGAGGCTTCTAGATCGGCCTGGACATGACAGTCCTCTCAGTCAGGGGATGTCCTGCCTTTGAAAGCAGCGTCTTCTCTAAAATCCTTCAGGTACCCTGTTAGGTGGTAATTCTCAACTGCAGACTCGAATTTGCCTGGAGAGATTTCGTTAAATGCAGATATCCGGGTCCCAACCCCAGAGAATCTGAATTCCTGGCTCTGGTTTGCAGCCAGGATTTTTCCAGAATTCCTCCAGGTATTCTAGCATGTGGCCAGAGTTGAGAGTCACTGCCCAACGCCAGATCCCAGCATCGCAAGTAGTCTTACCTCAAGGTGTCTCAGCCTCGGGATCAGCCACAGGTATCAAGTCATGAAAGAACACTGAACAGGGACACAGGAGACTCAGGTTTGATTTCCAGCCCACCACCTGGTGAGGAGCGGACCTTGGGTGAGTCACTATCTTGCCTGGGCCTCAGTATCTCCCCCTGTTCGATGAAAGGATTGACTGTCACTTATTCCTAAATTCTCCCAGCCTGTGAAATACCAATTCCCACTCAATCTGGTCAAATAGAACTATTTTTTTAAATGTTTATTTATTTCTAAGAGAGAATGCACGTGCGTGCAGGTGGGGAGGGGCAGAATGAGAAGGCGACAGAGGATCCGAAGCAGGCTCTGCGCTGACAGCAACGGACCCGATGTGGGGCTTGAACCTACAACCCTTGAGATCATGACCTGAGCTGAAGTTGGGATGCTCAACCGACTGAGTGTCCTAAGCTCCCCCGAATAGAACGCTTCATATTAAATCGTGGGAAGGAATATCTTTTGACGTCCGGAGTAATACAAGCCTCAAACAGACCTGATCTTACCCAGTCAGCCCCCAGCTGCCCTGGTGTACTGGGGATATTGGGCAACCTATTCTATACAGTTCCATCCACTGCGATTAGAATCCAGCTCAATAGTTAGTGGCTTCTGTGTGGATCCACGAGTTGTATTAACTGTAGAACCATCACGAGTTGTATTAACTGTAGAACCATCACTGATGTTCGCGCCTCTGACACAGGGCTCTAACTGGCCTCTGATATTGGGCGTGAAAAGCTAATGTTTCCTTTTATGTCCCAAGTAATTTCCAAGTGCTCACTTGTACAATCATTTCATTTCCTTCTCCAGAAGTTTTTACAGCTTAGCCTTTAAAATCATCACCTAATGGGCACTGAGGTGAGAGTTGTATTTCCCTGACGTTCTAATCTGGTCATACCTTGAGTTTCTTCCTCCTCGCCTTTTGCCAGAGCAAGGCTGGCTTCCTTAGTGGCTGCCCGATTCATCTTCGAGTGCGCCCATATCTCACGGGGCTGTTGGAAGTGACATCTCCCTGCGCATCCTGTCAGAGACCGTGATGGGATAACACCTTTCAAGGTGACAGTGTATGTGACAGCAGGCAGAGGGGAAAGTGCGCTCACTGGTGAAGATAAGGAATGTGATATCGTTTGGTCTCTGTGTTTCATCACCGTAACTGCTTATGGGTTCAAATTGCCCATGAATCAACCTGTAAGTGCCTCAGAATAGGAAGGCAGTTGCTACCCAGCACTCAACTCCACTATTGCAAATATCTCACTTCTTCAGTATCTGCCAGTCTCCTCCTATAATCTCCCACCTAATGTCTTTGCAATGCCCTGACTTCCTGCTTTTAGAAAGATCCTTTTCTATCCCCTCCAGGAAATGGCTGCAGCCCTCAGCATGGTGTTCAGGCCTCCGTAGCCTCCCCCCTGTGAATCCTCCTGGCCCACTTCCCTGCACTGTTTGCCCTGTAGGTCCCAACCACGCTGCATGGGGTAACCCGGCCTCCAGCCCTGGGGTGTTTCTCCCTCTGGGCTTTGTGCCTTTGTCTCATTGGCCTGAGAAACTCTGGGGCCTGGAGCTTCCCAGAAGATAGGTTCTCTGAGTCACCTATACGTTTTTAAGCTTGCTTTTTTTTTTTTTTCTTTTTTTACCTTTCTTAATATTTATTTTTGAGAGAGAGTGTGTGTGTGAGCGGGGCAGGGGCAGAGAGAGAGAGGGAGACACAGAATCCAAAGCAGGTTCCAGGCTCTGAGCCATCAGCCCAGAGCCCCACGTGGGGGCTCAAACTCAGGAACCGTGAGCTGAAGTTGGCCACTTAACCGGCAGAGCCACCCAGGCGTCTCCGGTTTTGTTTTTGTTTTTAATTTTTTTTTTAACGTTTATTTATTTTTGAGACAGAGAGAGACAAAGCATGAACGGGGGAGGGTCAGGGAGAGGGAGACACAGAATCTGAAACAGGCTCCAGGCTCTGAGCTGTCAGCACAGAGCCCGACATGGGGCTCGAACTCACGGACCGCGAGATCATGACCTGAGCCGAAGTCGGCCGCTTAACCGACTGAGCCACCCAGGCGCCCCAGGCGTCTCTGTTTTTAAGCTTTCTTATCACTATATTAAAAAAAAGAAAGAAGAAGCAGGTGAAATTAATTTCAACAATATGTGTTTTAACCCAGCATATTCAAAATACTATCTCAACATGTAGCAAATACAAAAATTGTGAATGAAAGAGCTTACATTCCCTCTTTCATGCTGACGTCCTCAAAATCCAGCATGAATTTTGCACTTCTCGCACATCTCAGTTTGGACTAGGATGTTTCGGGTGCTCACGTGTCGCGGGTTGCCGTAGGGTGCCCTACTCGACCTAGGGCTTCCAGCCCCTCCCACCCCCATCGCCAGCCTTGTCCCGACGCTCCTTGTAGGATTCTGATCAGCCATTGTTTTGAGAAAGCCGTGTCTGACCCCAGCCTCCATCACCCACGTTGTTCAGTGGTTCTCGGTCCCTGCTGCACATTAGGATTAACCGGGGAGTGTGCTTTTCAAAGCCCAAAAACCAGGCCTCACTACAGATCAATTTGATCTGCATCTTGTTGGGGCCCCGACTTCAGTTTGGGGTGAGAAAGGAGGCAGGCTTGAGGAGACAGACAATAAATAAGTGGGTCATATATAAAATGGTTTTCTATACTATCAGGAAATATAACGCAGTGAAAAGAACACAGCCTGATGGGGGCAGGGGCTCTGCCCCTCTGTAGCGGGTGATGGGGGAAGGCCCGTCTTTCCCAGGGCTGCTTTGATGATGGGGAAACCAGGACAAACTTCTGGAGCCTGACTGTCTAGAAATAAGACATGAGGCACATCCTGTGTGTACCTGCTGGAATAACGCTGTGAAACAAACAACCCCCAAGTCTCAGTGCTCATGGCAACAGACATTTTTTTTTTTTTTTCTGTCGGTCGGCTGGATTCCGCAGGGCCTTACGGGACTTGGTGGGAGTCAGGGGTTGATCCAGCTTGCGGGTTGGAGTCAGCAGTGTTCCCCATGTCTCCTTGTTCTGGGGCCAGCAGCTGCCTCTCTGCATTTTCCTCCCACAATGGTAGCAGATGTACGAGATGGGGCGGGGGCGTGGCAAGAGGAAACATTCAAGGCATCTGAAGGCTTAAGACTGGCACACTGTCACTTCTGCCCATATTGGACTAGCCAAGGCGAGTCGGTGACCCACTCCGACAGTAATGGGGTGGAGGGGTGTCCTGCACCCACAGTGAGCATGGTGAGGGCAGGAAAGGAAAAGGGGTGAGCCAATAATCAACCCCATATGCCATCTAAGAAAAATTAGCTGGCCAGCTTTTGCTTGGAAGCTTAAAAATGTTTTGTTGGGTTTTGTTTTTTATTTTTTTTTTTTTAATTTTTTTTTTTTTGAGAGAGAGAGACAGAGTGTGAGCGGGGGAGGGGCAGAGAGAAAGAGGGGGAGACACAGAATCGGAAGCAGGCTCCAGGCTCCGAGCTGTCAGCACAGACCCCGACATGGGGCCTCTACCCGCAAGCTGTGAGATCATGACCTGAGCTGCAGTCAGACGCTCAACTGACTGAGCCACCCAGGCGCCCACTGGTTTTGTGTTTTGAAATAAGACCTAATTCTCTTTTGTACCATGCGCTCATGTGCTCCAAACGCTGAACTCTGAGTGGGCTTGCACATTTCTCAACTGCAGTGATTACCTTATTGTATTCACAGGCTCTCCATGCAGCACCCTTGAGAACTTAGAGTCTTAACTCATTTACATAGGGATATTTTAGCAACTGCCTTGGGCCTGAAGCATCCAGAAGCTACCCCCTTACACTGTCAGCTACAGGAAGACCCTCTGCTCTGCCCCTTTTGATAATATGTACCATTCTCAGAATCATGCATATTCAGTATTTGTATGTATGCCTTAAAGTCTTATAAGCCCACTGAGGGTGGTAACCAGACCCACTTGTTCACGGTTGAATCTCCAATGCCAGGTTCAGTCACTGGCACATTGTGGGCTCTTTACAGGTGTTGGTTCAATTGAAGAAATTATCCCAAAGTGGCCAGCAAGGTCAGAGTGCTGTAGAGGGTCTCATATGAAACTAAGACATCCTTAGGTCACTCAAATTTCCTCTTCTGTCAAATGAGGTAATATGAAGTTTACATCATGGGGATGATGTAACGATTAAATGAGATAATTCATGTCAATGCCTTAAAATACACGTACGTCATAAAAAAATAAATAGGTGATTTGTGGATTGGGAATATAGGAAACCAAATGAAGTGAAATACAGTAGAAATAATTTCATTTAGACTCATTCTACACCTCATTTGCTCTCTCTTAGCAACTAGGGAACTAGTCAAAGTAATCCACAGGGCATTAGCTGGTACTTAACAAGTTTGGGGAAGAAGAAAAAATGTCAGAAGTTAATGCCCCTCTAATTTCAAAGTAGGGGCAGGGGTGGTCACAGAAATGATAGGCTGAACACTTAGCATGAGAAAGGTCTGGGGAAGAAAAACAAAGCGAGCTCAAAATGCATTTGTAGATGGGGCGCCTGGTGGCACAGTCGGTTAAGCGTCCGACTTCGGCCAGGTCACAATCTCGCGGTCTGTGAGTTCGAGCCCCGTGTCAGGCTCTGGGCTGATGGCTCGGAGCCTGGAGCCTGTTTCCGATTCTGTGTCTCCCTCTCTCTCTGCCCCTCCCCCATTCATTCTCTGTCCCAAAAATAAATAAACGTTGAAAAAAAATTTTTTTAAAAATGCATTTGCAGAGACGTAGATGATTGAAGAGTGGAGGCCCTCATAGTAAGCCAAATGGCTGTGCAAAGACAAAGTGTTGTCACATCACTTTCTCCTCCCATGACTGGTTGTCAGGTCTGGGGATCAAGGGCGCTTGATTAATACAGAGTATCTGGACTTCACTCTGTAGTATAAACATTTTATAAACTGGAAACTTACGTCCTCGGTCCAGCCCCGGTCATCTTTTCTGGTTGGACTTAAGAGTTTAGACAGGAAAGGAGAAAACAGGAAAAAATGAAAAGATGGATAAATGAATGAATATTTGCATAGTTGAAAAAGAGAGTAGATAAAGGGTATTCAAGGCCAGCAAGAATAATAGTAGTAAAGCCTATATCCAAGTGTTACCGGAGAACTTCCAGAAGTTAACGGACTAGTTGTCCAAGGAGTGGAGCGGAAGCTTAAAGCTGCAAGGCATGATTTAAGGTGGAGCTGGTGAGGAAGAATTCTAGGCAGGTGTAAAGGAATTCGTAGTCTGTCTTGTGGAGGCCAGTAGAGGGGGAGGGTGGGCAGCCTGAAGCCAACTGGGCCACTGCAGAGCAGCCTGGGGAATGGGGTCCAGGATGTTTTCAGCCACCCAAAAAGCATCTTGATTCGCTCACTCAGCCCTCATAGGTCACCATTAACATAAGCTTCTCACATGTAGGAGTAAAGGGAAAAAATGCATATGAAATCTCCATGCAAATAATGAGAATTCCTGCCCAGGGACTGGGCTTTATTCTGGGTTTTATCTAGATCCCCAAAAACATTGGCTTTCGAATCACAGTTTGTGAATGGGGGTTGACCTTGGCAGAGTCTAGAGTCTAGAGATCTAGAGTCAAATGAGCAAAATATGGCTAATGTACAGATGGTGAGTTTTTCATAAAGTTCATTTATGCAGCGTAAACCCTTGAGTCTTTCCTACTTTCTTAGTGTGATTCTGTCCTTTCTTAAAACGTATAGACTGTGGTAATAGAAGGTAATTGGTGGTTGGTTTATTATTTTTTTGTAATACCATTAATGAAACAGAAGTTGACCACCTTGTGTGAGTCCCTCTGCCTTTTGTATGTAAATTTTTACTGAACTCTAACCCGTAAGTGCACAGCTTGATTAATTTTTGCAGAGTGAACACACAGGTAACCAGAAACTAGATTAAGAACAAAGCATGCCTTGTACTTCTGAAGGCCCCTGCGTTGTCCTTCTTTGTCATACCCTTCCCCAAGCATAACCACTGCCAGACTTCTGACAGCCTGTGTAATTTATATAAATGGAATCATACGGTATTTTCTCTTTTGTGTCTGTCATCTTTCACTCACATGACATTTGAGAGACCCGTCGCTTTTGTGCAGCTTGTAGGTGGTTCATTCTCCTTGCTGGGAGGATACAGTGTTCTGTTCATGTGTGTTTCTTCATCCTGAGGGAAATTTGGGTGTGTGTGCTTTGGGGCCGTTGTGAACATCGTAGCTATTGATCATCTTGTACATGCCTTTTGGGACACGTGTACACGTTTTTGTGGGGATACACCTCTAAGTACCTCTTTAGAGCCAGGAAATGAATGATCTCAGTCGCACAGGCTTGTTCTGGAGATTACACGAGATGACATACGTGAACCTGTTGTGAATTTCAAATGTGATGCACATGTAAGAATTGGCACTTTCAGGAAGACCCCGTCCCATTTTTCTGTACCCATTACAAAGTCCAACACGTTTCTTGCAATATTCTCCAGTCACTCTCAGGGCCTTCCAAACCCATCTAGCAGATGGCATCCATAGCAGTGGTTCTCGAGTCTCGGTCAAAAATCTCTAGGTACACCAATGTCTACCTGGGGACCATTGCCAAATATCTATTGACATGTAGATTGTATTTCTCTGGCTGCAACTCCATTAGGTTACAACAGCCTCTGTCAAAAAGAAACACTGGACACGTTATATACACAGGTGGAAACTAAGGCAGCTTACTCAAAGTGAAGAGAAAGCTGGCAAAATACCAACCCATCTGCAAGGCAATTTGCATATTTATTAGCTTATGTGTGAACTTAGCCTCACGAACACATAAGAGAACATAGTTGGAGAGTGACATTCTACTTCACCGGAAACACTGCCAAAGGAGATCAAGTAGGAGAGTTGAGAATGCTTTTGTAGATTTCGGGAGCTACCGAGATATGTGGCTGTGGCTTTATTGTAACAGTTCTCGATTCGTGTTTAGTTTCCTTAGTGCCCCAACCGTGACACCAACTTCTTTAATATTTGAGCCCAGAAAGATTGTGCATCAGTGGGGAGTTGAACTTATAGCGGATTATCGTGTGTTATTTCTCACATGGTAATCATAGCACTACTGGTAATCGTACCAGGCTTTATGGTTTTGATAACACTTCTTCACACCTCATTCCCTTTTATCCTCACACCCACCCCAGAAGCGAAGCAGGGAAGGGAGTGTTCCTCTCCCGATTTTACTTAAAACTGAATCTCAAAAAAGTTGCCCGTCTTGTTCATGAGTACAACATTACAACGCAGCAGATACCAACATGGGACCATGGGTTCCCTGGCTTCTGATGTTCTTCCACTCACTACACACCCTTTTGGGTGTATATCCACCTCTCCCACTATACTATAAATGCCCAGAAATCAGAGGGAACCCCTTACCCTGTGTTCTCTTTCTCTTCTGCACCTGCTTCTGCATCTTCAACCTAGTGGGTGCTTAACTTGGGATTACACGTTCTTCTTCATAAGCTAATTGCAGTTACACAGGTTGCTACAGGAGGTCAAGTTGCTAGCAGAGAATGAAAGGCATTCTTGATTGAAAAAAAGCTCTTAAAGAATGTTTTGACGATGCAAAGAGAGACCCCAGAGCAAATCTAGAGAAGAGACAGATTATTGTTGACCTATGGGGGAAAAAAATATTGGTATTTTTTTCTCCGACAATGTGAGAGGAAGCCTGGTACCAAAAGGGAGGAGATAAAAAGACGAGAGTGGCTCTGAAAAATAGGTGGTCTGTGTTAAATTTTCCGTGGTGAGAAGTTTTGGGTGCTAGTGATGTCTAATATTAACTATTAGGCATCTCCCGCTCCTCTCTTTGTTGTAAGACCCCGCCGGACGATTTTGCCCTGAGCTTCAGTAAAATTATATTATATATCCTGTGTTAGTGGTGCATTAGGAAGTGAAGTAAGAGGGGTCAAGTCAGTCTTTGGGCTAAAGAGAGAGGACGAGAGAGGCCAGCTGCCACAGGAGGCAAGACAGAAAGAGAAGGTTGAGCGATGGGCCAAGAGCAGGAGAGCTGAGTGAAAATAACCTGGATGTAAGTCTCATCAGGAATGCTCAGAAATGTGGAAAGGTCAGTAAACTTACCGCAGAACATGGGGTGTTGGGGTTCAAATCCTTGTAGCTGGACATTGAAAAAAGCAGTAACCCCAGAAAGCTGGAAGACTTGACGACATAAAAGTTACATCTACATTCACTGAATGATTCACATTAAGATCTAGGTCCCTTAATCTTTGGTGAGTTGACAGAGTTTTATTTTGTACTTTTTCATCTTCTATTTTATTTTGTTGTTACCCCCTTGTTCTTATTCTGCTGGGAAATGACTCAATTTAACGTTCTTTGCTTGCTCGCTCACATAACAAACCAAGGTCATGGGCACATCCAGAATCCTAGTGGTATGGGATCCTTCTATGCTGTATACCACCCTGCGTCTCAGAGGGGTGTGTGTGTGTGTGTGTGTGTGTGTGTGTGTGTGTGTGTGTGTGTTCGTTCAAGGAAGAGAATAAGCAGGGTCACAAAGAGAAGGAAGATCACTTACCAGCTTAAGGACAAACTTGTTTACTCTTAAATATACATTTTTTTCAGAGTCAGCAGAAGCCAGAGCCATCGTGCCTATGAAACTGCATTTGCATTTATAGTACAAATAAGAAAAATGAATTCCAGCTAGAGCATGTCCTTAAAGAGATTATAAATCCACTCTCTTGACTGGAGTGCGGGGCAGTACTTTGATTGGTATATGAGCGTGTGTGTTGCACTTGAAAGTTAAGGGAAGCGAGAAATTTGGGAAAGGAGCCAGTGGGGCCTTTTTACCATGGGAACAGCTTAGTCACAGAGAGCCATCTCTTCTGTTTGAAAACTGCTTATACCTGGCTTATGTTGTAGACATTGAATCCACAACAAAGTTTGGCTTATGGTGGGTTAATAATTAGATACTCTTTGTGTATAGTTCAAGTGAAGGCCACTAGCTATGACTTCACTTTGGCTGGGGTTTCCCTGTAATCCATTTAGCAAATTAAAGAGATTACTTTGATTGGTGCCATTATCTCCTATTCTCTTGCGGGTGAACCACTTAACCTGTGCTTAATTGAAAGAGATAGAGAGGGTACAGTAACAAATACAATCAAAAGGAAGGGGCAATAGGATCTGTAGGCCAAACAAATGATGGCACTGGGCTAACAATAGCAGATTAGAGGTGAGATCAATTAATTAGAAGCTATTGTAGGGGTTGGGTGCTTGCCAAGGTTTCTAATAGCCTAAGCCATCATGCCAGCTCTGTTTAGGAGGATTTTAATGACTGGGAGTTGATGTGGTTATTTCAATAATTACTTACTTTTATAATTACTTCATTAGAATACTAAATGTATTACTTCAAGGAGGAAGATCTTTATCCCCCACACATCCAGCCATATTGGAGGCTCCATCTTTCCGCAGAGAAGTCTCCTCTTTGGAAGAGGCACCGGCAGCGGTTTGGAAATAGTTGTGCTTGTATGGTATTAAGAATTTGATATATACAGATATATGATATAGGTAGAGATAGCTATCACACCTGCTCTGTAAGGCCCTGGGCTAGGCATGCGGAGTACAGAGATAAATAAGGCACTGCTTTTTGCGGTGGG
The DNA here is from genome assembly GCF_027475565.1 of Acinonyx jubatus. NCBI lineage: Eukaryota > Metazoa > Chordata > Mammalia > Carnivora > Felidae > Acinonyx > Acinonyx jubatus. The sequence goes on from NC_069384.1 coordinate 139,548,088, forward strand.
TGCAAACGCAAAAGCATAGTTTCAATGCAACTGGATAAAGACTATGATAAAGTGATGCAAAGGGTATGCAGGTATCAGTAACCGTTTAGTAGAGGAGACGAGTGGTCATTCTAGTTGCTTCAAGCAGAAAGGGATTTAATATAGGGGGATTAGGTAGCAGGTCTAGCCTGCTGTCACGTGACTGACCTCCTCTTCTGCCCTCTCTCCCCCTCACCCTGCTTCAACAGGACTCCTTTCTGTTCTCTGAATTGCCAGCCACGCTCCCAATGAGAGGTCTCTCAGTAACTATTCCATCTGTCTAGAATGTTCTTCCCTCACATACCACATGGCCAGTTCCCTCTTTCTTCCAGTTTTTCCTCAAAGGTCACCTCTTCCACAAAGCCTACCCCAGCTTCCTGATTTAGAGTTGCTCCTCACTCTCACTTCCAACATTTCTCATTGCCCTTACACCCTTTTCCTTAGCAGTTGAAATTGTTTTAAATACCAAATACTTGCTTACTACGCTCATTGTTTATTCCCACATACATGGTGGAATGTCAAGTCCACGACGGGATTCGGTGCCTTTTGATCACTGCTGATGAGTCCCAAAGGCCTAAGTCAGTACCTGGTATATAGAGGGTGTTTGATAAATCTTCACTGAGTGAATCGGGTACCTATAGCGTCCCTGGAAAAGCTGGTGGAGAGGAAGCCAGGGCGCTGCTGCTAGACCAGTGGGTTGAAGGTCACACAACTCTGGCTGGGCTCCGTAGTTCAGGAAACTGTGGCCAGTGCACCACCGAGGCCACTTGCACTACACCCCACTCTCATGTTAGGGAGCTTCCTCATCAGCGTTTAGGGCCATGGGGAGATGGCTTCTGCTTCTCTTCTGTCTTCCAAACCTCAAGAAAGACACTCTGGAAAATGTAGGATTTTACCTTCTCCAGACAGGAGGGAGGTAGAATGGTGACTAGAGAAGCCAACTCAGCTGTCATAGGACCTTGTGAGCACGTGAATCAAGGCCACCCATCCCCCCTTTCCGGTGGGCAACCCAAGGCTCAAGGTTGCATACTGTGCTGTAGGTCTCACATGTCACAGAGCCAGGCTTACCCCACCTGTCCTCCTCATTCTGAAGCCCTTGATCCACTCCATCTCCTCTGTCACAGCAGAGTACCAATAAGACCCAAATCAAGAGCTTCTGTGCCCAGGAAGGCTTCGCTTTCTCCTAGAAGGATGGCGGTGACCCCTCACTTTTGTCAGTGGGGACCAGACCAGAAGGCGGAGCTGGTCTTACGGACACTAGTCAGAACCCTGAGCATAGCGACTCAAAGCGTCGGCCTTTTCCTTGGCAGCTTCTTTGTTATTATACCCAGTCCACTTAGGAGGAAGAACGTGAAATGACTTTCCTCTCTCTTTTGGGCCTGACCCCAAGTGGAAATTCTTCAGTTCCTCTTTTTCTCAACACTGGTGTCACATAAATCTGACAGGAGGCCACATAATTGCTGAAATTAAAGCATTATACCTGACACCTTAGAGGTAGCTCGCCAGAGTCCGTGAATATTTATTTAATGGAAATGGGGTAAGTATGACCTTGCTGGGTCAAACTGACTGTTTCTCTCCCTGACATACTTTGCGAAGAAACAGAAATTTTGAGCTGCAAATCAGTAGGTCATCCGCTCTGGGGCTGCTATACCGGGCAGGATTATTCCATCATCAGGAATAGTCGCAAGCATCTCTAAGGGGCCAGTTTGTGAATTGCACTAGCTTAGGGTCCATTCAAACAGGATTAGAGACGTGGTCACTAAGTAATCCAACCTTTGTGCATCTCTGTGAGTGGGGCAGGCAACTTTCTAAAATGGCTCCCAGTGATCCCCACCTTCTAGTGTTCACTCTCTTGTGTAATCCCCACTCCCCCACCCCCGTCTTGTGTGTGCAGAGTGGACATACTGACTCCTCTAATAACTAGCACAAGTGAAAGTGATGAACTGTTCTTCCAAAGATTAGGTCATAAAAGACTCTCCCTTCTCTCTTGCTGGCACTCTGTCTACTAGAAGTCTTCCTACCCTCCCACCCTCCCTCCATCATGCTTATTTTGCCAGAGAAAGTCACCATGATGGAGAGGCCAACGTGGCAACAAACTGAGGGTGGCTTTCATCCAGTGTTCGCTAAAGAACTAAGGCCCTCAATCTACCATCTCCGAAGGAACTGAATTTTGCAAAGATACAAATGAACTTGAAAGGGGACCTTTCCCCAGTCAGGCCTTAAGCTGACTATCGCCCAGTCAAGACCTTGATTGCAGCCAATGAGAGAGTCTGGAGTAGAGAGCCCAGCTAAGCTGCGCTCAGATCCTTGACCAAAAGAAGCTGTGAGTATATAAATGTTGTTTTAAGCCATTCAGTGCAGAGTAATTTTTTATGCCGCCATAGATATTATAATGAGGGAGGTAGCATTCTAAAATATGGACACTCATAGCTCCATAAATCCGTGTAAGATGAAAAGTAGAGGAGGGTCTCATGATGCTTAGTGAATTTGGATGTTCATTCAGGAATATTCAGAATTATAAATCAGAAGCTTGACTCATGTTTGAATAACAATTATGTTTACCAAAAGTTCTTACAGCAGCTCTGTGAGATAGGTGCCCCAATATTCACTAATTCATGTATTCATTCATGTACTCCTTTATTCCCTCATTTATTTACACATCTCCAGGTACTGTGTTTGGTGAATGGAGCCCTCTTGGAGCTTCCAGTTTATAGGTGAGGGCAGCATCGTCTCAATCATCACAACCGTGAATGTATAATCACAAGCTGGAGTGTCAATGCATAGTCCTACCGAAGGAGATTGAAGCATATCAGGGAGTGTTCAGGAAAGATTTCTCTAAAGAAGTGATACGTTGAATACCGAAGAATGAGTTAACTAGGTGACTTGGGAAAAGAGAAGCAATCCAGTCAAAGGGAATAGCGTACACACACACACACACACACACACACACACACACACACACCCTTAGGCCACATGTTGGGAAGGCCCATTGTTTGCACTCAAGAGAGATGCAAAGATATAGGTATGGCAGGTAGGTGGGGACCAGGCTGTGCTGGCGTTTGAACGAAACACGATCATAGGAACCCATTTGAGGAGGGCAGTAGGTGGTGACGTGATCAGATTTGCACTGAAAGGTCACTTTGGATTCAGTGTGGGAAGAAGTCAGAGGAGAACCTGAGTTTATCCTGGGAGACCAATTAAGATACTCTTGGAAGTAACCCTGGTGAGAGGAGGGTGTCTTACACCGGGGTCGTGGCTGAAGGAGGGGGCGTGTTTTGGGAGACCTATCTGGTGAAGGAGACAGACTGAGTAATGAACTGGAGGTGATGCAAATTAGGTGTAATGAGTATCTGCATCTTAACAGATGATGCGCTGTGGCTTAAGGAGAGTGACAACGTACGCAAAGTCAATGGCAGAGCCAAAGAAGCAAGAGGATAGATGCTAAGTTCCACTTTAGACAATAGAGCTGGAGACTAGACTTTCTCTTTGTTCTGTCCCCATCTCTACGTAACCACTGATTCACACATACGGATATACTTACACATGCTCACTCTTGCTCAGTAACATAGGGGTCCACAGGGCCACCCTTGCACCTCTGCATGGGCACACACACAAATGCAAACTGAAAAAATATTGCTCAAAGCCATTTTTTTCCTGCCCTCCCTTGTCTGTGTTTCCTTTAACCCTTCTATTTCAATCAATGGCCATTATGTAGCTCCCCTACCCCATTCAATCGCTAACCCCTAATCCTTGTCCTACGCTCTCTTGAGTGTATTTTCTTCTTCTCCACTGCCATCCCTCCAGTAGTAGTGTAATAGCCTTTTCATTCCTCTTCTCTTCTCTGGCCTCTTTCTTCCCTGGTGTGCCCTGTACAGAGCATTGCTGGATTGATATTTTTTCAACCACATCTTTCTTCTTAACACACCCTGCTAAGAAAACTTCAGGTGCTCCCCAAGCTTCCAGTTTCACCTCCTTAGTCTGCCCCTTATGCCCTCTATAGGCAACTTCCTAATGATTTTTCTTTGATTTTTGGTTCCCCCAAACTGGCTTAGTCTTTACCCATTTGAACATTTAAAAAAAAAAATTAATGTTTGTTTATTTTTGAGAGACAGAGAGCATGAGCAGGCAAGGGGCAGAGAGAGGGAGACACAGAATCCAAAGCAGTCTCCAAACTCCGAGCTGTCAGCACAGAGCCCAACGCGGGGCTCGAACTCACGAACCACGAGATCATGACCTGAGCTGAAGTCGCCGCTTAACCGACTAAGGTTCCCAGGTGCCCCACCCATTGGAACATTTTAATAGTACCCAAGAATTAACAAAGTTCTTCTCGTGTTCACAGCAACCCTACAGGCTGGCATTTGCACCTTTCACAGGGGAGTAAATTGAGTCTCACAGAGATTATTCCACCGTAGTGAGTAATTACGGCCCTTGTACTATTACGCTCTCAATGCTTCTCTTTGAATAAGCATATATTTTTCCTTAAATGCATTCCTTTTACAAGAAACTTTATATATCATGGCCACAAATGAAAAAACGTCCCTGTCACTTGTGATACTCTGTCTGTTATGGGGAGACTAGAGACATGATGAAGACACATTGCAACTATGAAGAGTTTCTTCTGGCTGTAATTAGAAGAAATGGAAAAGACCACTTGTTTCTCACTGGGTGACTCTGTTTTCTCGTTTGTATTTGTGTGCCACATCGACTCATTTGCATCCAGCAAGTGACGCAGGGCTCACATCTCGGCTGCAGGTGCATTGTTGAAATGCACATCATCTTGAACGCAGTTAACAACCCATGGTGTTCTATAGATTCCGGTGCTCTCCTGTTTCCAGCAAACATTAAATATATCCTCTCTTTTCCACCCCAAATTCATTTCTGACACGGCTTTGTTTTTTCCACGCACTCTGTACCCCAAACAACATTTCTTCCTATGTTTCCACATATAAGCAACAGAAGGATGCTAAATTTTTGGAATAAGCAATTTCTCTCCAGAGAGTCCCAAGGCTGCACTCACATCAAAGCTAAATAACCTCTCTTTCGAAGGGACGTTGGTCCCTCAGGCCAGGGCTGAGGTCATTAGCAGTGCAGAAGGAGGAAGCATGGATGGTAAATGCTTCCATCTATCCTGGTCCCCACACGGACACCCTCGGCCTCTCCTAGCCTCGCGCCAGCACCTTTCCCAGTATTAGGAGTCACCTGTCAAATTCTAGCTCCTTTATTCGGAGTTCAAACATTTTAATTGTTCTTCCCGTTTGTCATCCGATAAAATGCACGGAAAGCTTTTTGTAAGTTACACAGTGTTCTACCTAAATATAATGTCTTCTGTATTTCATATTTTTTTTTTCACTCCTCAGGTTCTTTTGAAAACTAAATCCAGGAGGGATGCAAATAAACATTTTGAGAAATGATTGTAGCTTGTGATACAAACATTTCTCTTCATTTTTGTTGAACATATTCACTTAGAGCTTGATAAAAGTAGATAGACTGTGGTCCTAAACATTCTGGCAGTTCATGTAGTCTTAGAGACTTAGGCATTCAGTGTGCATTAAAAAGGGGAAGGGGGAAATCTTTCACTATTAAATTTTCCATGAATCTGGTGAATTTTTTTAAAAAAATAAATTCCTATGTAATAAAAATTAATCCACTTATATAGCTAAAAATATCTAACTTAGTGTTGAAAGTAAGTGGCAAATATAGCAAAACATTGTCAAAGAAATTCAAGCTGTAGGTACTATAAAGCAATGACAGGGAATGGTTCATGTGGATTACAAGCAATACTGCATTTAGCAGTCGATTTTGTTCGTACCATAGCCCCAGCTTGGAAAGAAGGAGCGGAAATGGCTAAGATGTCCTGGAATATAAAAATAAACAAACAGCAAAATAAATGATCTAGAGAGACTTTGGAACCGAGTTCAAAAGCACACTATAAAGCAGTTGGTCATTGCTTGTTCGCCTAATCACGCCAGGCTGGTGGGAGAATTCCTGTAAGACTTTTGGAGCTCACTGAAGCAGAGAGGACACAGTCAATGTGCTATTTTCTTTGGTCCAAGTCTTTGGTGCAGAATATTCTCGGTATTTTTGTTCCCACTTGATATCAAATCCCAGCTGTGTCCGTTGAAGTAAGCCATGAGCCCAGGACGTGACTTGGGCCAATTTACATGTGTGAGGGACTCTACCCCAGGTGGTAGCCATTTGGTGAATGATTACCTGGCTGTGGCCTGCCTTTCTCCCCTGGAGATGCTTCTGTGCCTGACCATCAGCAGAATTCCCTACGGCGGAAACAATGAAAGAGGACAGCCAAGCAAATTCATCCCAGAGTCGCCATCTTCAAAGAGAACCTGCCATCCCTTGGAGCTGTGCTCTCCTCTTCCATGTCTCCTCCTCTCCTCAAGATTGAAATTTCTCCTTTCAACTGTCTCTGCGGACATTTGAGACCCTGATCTTTACCCCACGTGTCCACTTCGGCTTAACCTTCCCTTTTATGCAAGTTCCCATCCAGTGGCCCCTTTCCAACAGGCAGAGAACCAGAACCCCCTTTCTTATTCCTCATACCTCACGTGTATTTGGAGGCCTAAACTTCTGGCGTCATCCTGCAAAGAGCCAGAGGTGTTAACTCAGTTATACTGTCCCACCGTTGAGGCAGTGCTTCAAAAGGTCACAGTGCATGCAGTTGCCCGGACCAGCAGAGATGGTCCCCTGTGCCACGTGGTGCGTGAGATTCCCAGGTGTAGAACTGAAGTTGAGTCCAAATATCAGCTCCAGCTCCCACACACTGTAGAGCACCGGTCAGGTGCCTCGGTGTGTGTGTGTGTGTGTGTGTGTGTGTGTGTGTGTGTGTGTGACCTAGTTTTCTCATTCGCCAAAAAAGATGAGTCAGACGTCTCTCATAGGGATACTGTGAGGTGGAAGTGAAATATGTTTGTAAAGTATGGAGCACCGTGGTGGACACTGGGCAAATGCCTAATGAGGACAGCTTTCCGAACTGTAGGCTCTTAAAGAGACCGAGCATCCACATTCCCTGTTACCGCCAACCACCTCTCAACCACAAAGAGTTACGGCTCTAAAAGGCCAGGGGTGTCCACCGATGTCTTTATTGTGTATTTGTGTATGTTTCCTGACGAAACTGAGCTGCGAGGAAGTGTAGACCCCCAGAAGGGCATGTTTTCATTTATTCAACTTTGGCAAAAACAGATTGCATTAGCCATAGCTCATATCCACTTGAAATGATTTCACTTGACTTCATCGAGCTTGAAGAATTGCACTTTTCCTTCACCCCTTTCTTCCTCATACTTACTTAGCCTTTACAACTCAAAAGATAATTGCTCTGTTAACAAATGTTTATAGCATAATAAAGGGGTGGGAGGGAGGAAAAGGATTTCTTTTCTTTCTTTCTTTCTTTCTTTCTTTCTTTCTTTCTTTCTTTCTTTCTTTTTTTCCTGTCTAGGCCATTCCCTTTAGTTTCTTGGAAGCACTGTAGAACAAAGGAATATGCCATATATTATTTTTGGAATTCAACCAAATGATTCATTTTTCAGCCACTAGCAAATAGTCCTTAGCCAAAAGACTTCAAGACCTTGTGGGGAATGAGGCTACCAGGAATTCCTAGTGGCTGAAAGGATGTCACCACCACTCTAGAGCTGTGAAGAAATCTTGGCTTTACTGGAAATCAGGAAAAGGCGCTGGCAGGTATTGGTAGAGCCAGTGGAAATCCCCCTCTGGGGCCTGAGGTTGGGGGATTTAGGAGAGCTTTCTGGAGAAAGCTCCCCTCTTCAAGCTGATGAAGTGTTAGACTTTTCCAATAGAAATCTCTTCTAAGTGTCTGTTATGAGCTGAATTGTGTCTCCCCCAACCTCCTGTGTTGAAGTCCTATCCCTCAGTAGCTAGGAATCAGATTATATTTGGAGATAAGGCCCATAAAGAGATAATTAAGGTTAAATAAATTCTGTAGGGTGGGCCCTAATCCAATCTGACTGGCCTCCTTGTAAGAAGAAGAGATTAGGACATGTACACACAGAAGACCATGTGAAGACGCAGAGAAGATGGCCATCTGCAAGCCACCGAGAGAGGTGTTAGAAGAAACAACCCTACCAACACCTTGACCTTGGACATCTAGCCTCCAGACTGTCATTTAAGCCACCCAGTGTGCAATATGTTGCGCTGGTAGTTCTGACAAACTGAGACACTGTGTTAAAGGACACATGCTACAAACTGTCATGACTAAGAGGATGCCTTCATGGTCTCCCCGAAAACATCCACAGGACTTCACAGAGAGTAGCTCTGACATGAGGAGTCTCCATTTGGGCACATGGCAGCAAGGTTCAAGAGTCAGAAGTGACCCTCCTCATGCACTTCACCTCTTTGAAGAAACTGTGCTTTATCAGTTGATAACCAGCGTCTTGAGCTGTCTTGACTTCTTTCTAGGACATTGTTTTCTTTATAAGGGCCTTTGACAGTGAAGAGAGTACTTAACTTCCTGCTCACTTTTCAGTTTCTCCCTCCTCCTTCCCCCTTCCCTTGCTCTCCTCCAGAATATAAATTTTGTTTTGTCTTTGACCCAGTGATAATATTTTCCTTAAGAATTACATGTGAAATTACCCCATCCTCAATATCCAAGCCTTCTCCTCACCTCTGACCCTGGAATTTTCTATGGTTTGCTCTGCCGTAGGGATTCGTGGCCAGAACGTTGATGAAGAGGCAGTGTCTACTCTACCATGAATCACCTAGGTCAGACAGGGCATATCCCCTCCGTGCTATAATGCCTCAGTTTCCCCTTCTTAAGATAGGGGGTCCAGGCAAACTTTTCTTTAAGATCCCTCCAGAATTAGCACACAATGGCTCTAATCCACCTGCTCCACAAAAATATACACCAGTACACACACAGATACACACACATCTCTCTCCGCTTGGATCACAAAGGCACAGCCATATTTGAAGATCAGTTTGAATTCAACCACCAAAGGCCATGCGTTCTGTAAAGTCACGTAAGCAGTAAGCTGCACTTACAGAAACCAGTCATTAATGGTCCCAAATAGGACAGTGAACTTTTCTTTGTACTCATCTCTTTAAGGGCTGCTACAATGCTTGTCCTAAGTCTTGCATATAAGTCATGATTTAAGAGAGACGTGTGAAAATGTTTGATCCAGATGTGTGATTTTTTTTTTTTTTTTTTTTTTAAACACACACAGCTTGTTTGCACACTGCCTTTTACCCACTGCAGCAGTTTGGCCTCTGAGGATAACTAAGAAAAACCTCTGAGATTGTTCGGGGGAGCTTCACCTGCCAGTCTGGGCTGCACGATCTCTATAGCAACCAAACATAAATCAAGGAAATGGCCCCTTTTGTAAGTTGGTTAATAGGCACAACATGCTTCTTTAGAAAATCCAACCATTCTTTCAATAGACTTTGATTGAAAGTCAGCCTTTTCTTCAGACACATTCACATTCACATGTAGTAGCAGCTTGTATGGCTGTCCACGGGCTAATTTATTACCCTTTAAAGATCTGGCAAAGAAAAAATGGCTCTCAGAACAATGTTTACATTCAGAGGCATAAGCACAGAACCACAAAAGAGCATCCTTTTGTTCTGAACTTGGAATATTAATCTTTAACCTAGGACTTTAGCGTTCCCCTTCTTCTGGGGTTCAACAGAACCTTCTCCTCTCATTAAAATTTTACCAATTTAATAGGACTTTGTTTCTAATATGAGAGAAGGGAGAGTAAGCCTTCCTCCCATTGTCTTGCCAAACCTTGATAGAGATTAATTGTTCCTCAGGCTCTCCGCCCTTTGCCTGTGGAATACTTGGCTTTAGGGACTGCTGATGAGGAAAGTTGGCTCTGTTGTCCATAAGAGAAGAATTTGGCTAATTAACAAAAATGCAAGGGATTCTCCTCGTCCGTCTTCATGAAGCAAGGGAAGGGCCATCAGTTGGTGAATTGGCCCCCTCTTATCCCGTCCCACCAAAATGTAATTTGGAGATGGATCCAAGAAACGCCCCGCACTGAGCCCATCTTCCAGTGTCATAGGGTGTAAAGGACAAGTGGGGACACACATGAAAGGACTTCTCCTTTCATGCAGGCAGGGGCACATCACTAAGTCAATGGTGTGCTTTCCCTCAAGCAGGGAGCCAAACTCTGGACCCTGTCTTCCTTTGAGGTAGGGAGGGGAGATGGGGAAAAACCCGTAGAAACAGACCTTTGTAGTTTTTTTTTTTGTTTTTTGTTTTTTTTTTTTAAGTAGATGAGGAGATGAAAAAGTACTTCTAGAACAAGAGGGAGCTTGCTCTGCTCTCTGTAGTTTCATATCACAGAGGAGTTGGGCAAGAAAAGATTTACATTAATGCCTCCCTCTTTAGCTGTCTTAAATCTTCAGAAACCAAAGTCTTGAGAAACCAGACTCTTCAGGAGCTCCCATTCCTTTGATATGGTCGGCTGTCCCCACTGGCATGAGAGGAATAAAGAGTTGGTTTCACAATGTGCGTGTTCAAACGTGCTCTCTATTATAGTCCTAGCACTGTGTTATAAGAAAAAAACCGTCTCATGCTCTGTAGGGCTGGCCACTTAGAAATAGTTTTTGCCTTAGCATTAGCCTGGAAATACCTTTGGAGTCTGTCAAACTGATGGGCCTTCCAAAATGTAACGCAAAATAAGAACAGTGTGTCGGAGATCCTCTCCAAGGCAGAAAGAGATCCTAGGCATTCAATGAAGCCAAGTGAGTTTTCTTTGTGCCTGGATGTCTCACGGAGCCAAAAGGTAGCTATCCTGGTTATCCACAGCCTGGCCGGATAAAACACATCGTGCGTAATTTTTCACCACATGCCTCTATCCGTCTTCTGACACCTCTTGGAGAGGCAGAAAAGTACAGTAGCCTAGCCAAAATGGCGGACAGGGCACTGAATAGTCAGGGTCCAAATCCCGGTTTTGCTGCTCCCGGGCTCTGTCAGTTTGGACAAGTTACCTTCACCTCCTTCTGCTCAGCTTCTTCATTTGTAAGATAAAGTTAAAGTAGGGGCGCCTGGGTGGCGCAGTCAGTTAAGCGTCCGACTTCGGCTCAGGTCACGATCTCGCGGTCCGTGAGTTCGAGCCCCGCGTCAGGCTCTGGGCTGACGGCTCAGAGCCTGGAGCCTGTTTCCGATTCTGTGTCTCCCTCTCTCTCTGCCCCTCCCCCGTTCGTGCTCTGTCTCTCTCTGTCCCAAAAATAAATAAACGTTGAAAAAAAAATAATTTAAAAAAAATAAATAAAGTTAAAGTAGTACCTGCTTCATAGAGCTGATAAGAGGACTCAGTGTGTTACAAAAACCGTGTAGAACAGTGACCGGCCTATCCTATGTTAGTTGCTGCTAACGTTTTTAGTGTTTTTGCTGTGGTTGACGCTGTTGTACCGTTGATATTGTTGGACTACAGAAGAAAGCACCTACGTTTTCCAAGTTCAGCTGACATTTTGCAGCGACACTGGCCAAAAAGAAAACAACTTCCCCAGGCTGGAGTAACTTCACCAAGAAAATCCCGACATAGGATTCAGCTTGTGTCTGCAGCAATGATTCATCCGATTTGCCTAAAATCGTTGTCACCTGATATCCCCACCCTTGCCTCTAATCCTATTTGATGGAAACCCCTCAAGCTCAGGAGTTCTGGCTCAAGAGGCCGTGGACGTGTGCCCCACGTCTGTTCTCTGCCACCAACATCAGGACCTGGTTTCAGTGCTGCAATTCGAGTACAGAATGCTGGGGCCCAATTTTGCATGTGCCAGAGCCTGCGATGGTTAATCAGGGCTCATTGGTCCTCACCCCTGCTCGTTTGTTCAAAGGGCTTTTGATCCTTTCAATAAGCCTCCTCAGCTCCAGCACAAGTATAAAGGAGACAATAGCTTCAGAGGAGGTAAGAAGGAATACTCACCAATGGGTTCACAGGGGAAAGCACAGCCTGATTTCCAAGCAAGAGCCCCACATCCGTAAGAGTTTGATGAACGAGTCCGAACTTGCCGAAAGGATCGGTGGACTTAAAAAACAAAGAGGTTGTTTTTGTTGTTGTTTTTAGTTATTTTGTCACCAGTTAAGAATTAAATTTTAAACACTGGTTGCTCACTGAGGAGCAACAGCAGATTCTAAAGGGAGGGGTTGAGGTCTTGGAGAGAGACTGTCGAACCCCAAGAATTCAACTTCAGTTGTTGTGGTGTGGCCTGAGGCAAGGCCTCGTCTTGAATTCATGTCAGCTGTCCATCCGTCAGTATCCAGTGAGGAAAAACAAACACCATTTCAGCTATTTCTACCAGAAGGACTTTAATACAGGGAATTGGTTGTACAGTTAATGGAAGAGCTGAAAGAAGAGCCTCAAAAGCTAGGACAGCCCAGATGTTCACTGCAACAGAAAGCTGCTTCCGCCCCTGAGGCTTCCGGGGCGAGAGGAAGGGGTAATGCTACCAGAGCCTAAGACTTTAAGACAGTGGGATCTAGAACCCTGGAGAGGATTCAGTCACATGGGAGAAACCCCTAAGGCAGACGGAGAGAGGTCCTGGCTTCTCATCTCATCTGCCCCCCGTGGTGGAAATTTCCCCGAAGCCATTTGGCCATGTCGTCTTGTTTCTCCAGTCTTTCTCCCTCTGTTACTGTCAAAATAGAAGATAAAACCTTTGTTTGTTTCTTGTTGTTGTTGTTTGCAGATTTGTTGTAAGATTCAGATTGCCCTTCCCCCGCTCTGCTGCCTATCAGGGTCCTGTGGCATATAGGTAGATAATGGTGGGTCATTAACCCTGTGCTATGTGATCAGTCCTGTACTATGATCCCATGGTATCCCATGGACACCAGAAAGTGTTTCTATGTGTTTTCCTCTAAAAGCAGTCTTAATATGTTCATTTTCCCGAAAGGACCATGGAGAGCCCTAAGTGGTAGACTCCTACGGTTTCCATTTACCATGTAACTCTCTTCTGCTGGAGAAGCAATATGGTGTGGTGTTCAAAGCCTGGCTGTGCCTGCTGTGTGATGTTGGACCGTTTGACTTCTCTGTTCCTCAGTTTTCCTCATCTGTAAAGTGGGATTAAGAGTAGGCCTAGGGCACCTGGGTGGCTCAGTGGGTTAAGCATCCGATTCTTGATTTCGGCTCAGGTCTTGATCTCAGGGTCTTGGGTTCAAGCCTGGCATTGGGCTACACTCTGGGCATGAAGCCTACTTAAAGAAAAAGAAGGGAGGAAGGGCGGAAGGGAGGAGGAGGGAGGGAAGGAAGGCAGGCTGGCTGGCTTAAAAAATGGGGCTTCTAGGTGACTCAGTTAAGTGTCCGACTTTGGCTCAGGTTATGATCTCACGGTTTGCGAGTTTGAGCCCCGCGTTGGGTTCTGTGCCAACAGCTCAGATCCTAGAGCCTGCTTTGGATTCTGCATCTCCCTCTCCTCTCTCTGCCCCTCCCGTGCTTGTTCATGTTTCTCTCTCTCTTTCTCTCCCCACCCCCGTCTCTCTCTCTCTCTCTCTCTCTCTCTCTCTCTCTCTCTCTCTCTCTTTCTCAAAAACAAACAGGGGCACCTGGGTGGCTCAGTCGGTTAAGTGTCCGACCTCAGCTCAGGACATGATCTCCTGGTTCTTGGGTTCAAGCCCTATGTCGGGCTCTGTGCTGACAGCTCAGAGCCTGGAGCCTGCTTCAGATTCTGTGTCTCCCTCTCTCTCCGACCCTCCCCTGCTTTCACTGTCTCTCGCTCTCAAAAATACATAAACATTTTAAAAAGCTAAAGCAAAATAAAATCAAGGATTAAAAAAAATAGTATAGTCCCAACCTCATGGCTTTTTCTTGCTTGCTTTTTTTACTCTGCCTGATGATCCAGGGGTGTGTTCTCCTAGGTATTAACTGAAAATTTGCTCAGGCCCTGCTGTAAGTCCCGACCTGTCAGTGGTCTGTTTTTATTGCTGCCATAGGATGATGAAATGGGACTTTTTCTGCCTGGGTTCAGACTAAGGTACCAATATGCTAGATACCAGATACCAATCTGCGTGTAAGGCAGATCATCAAAAGCAAGAAGGAACTTGTTGAGAACAAGTTCCATGAGTCTTCAACCCAATCCCCACCAGCAGCCACAAGGACAATTCAACAGTATCAAGGGAGGAAGGGCTCGTGGGTGGTGCAGTTGGTTAAGCATCCAACTTGGTTCCTGCTCCGGTCATTATCTATTTGTGGGTGTCAGCCTCATGTCTGGCTCTGTGCTGGCAGTGCAGAGCCTGCTTGGGATTCTCTCTCTCTCTGTCTCTGCCCCTCCCCTGCTTGCACTGTCTCTGTCTCCGTCAAAATAAATAAATAAAACTTTTCAAAAAGTACCAAGGGGGAGAACAAGCATCTGTGGTGGATTTGGTGAAAGGGGAGCTTTGCCTCACTCACTGAAGATGTTTCTCAAAAGTTTGTCTCATTGACTGATTCCATAAATGTCCATCAGGGACTAGGTCTAATTGAGTTGTTTGTCCAAGAAAAAGAACCCTCAAAAATGCATAATCTAACCTAATATTATACGTCCAGGGTATGGTCAGGTACCAAAAGAGGCAAAACTTGAGATGAGCCTTGAAAGAAGAAATGTAGAAAAGGATCAGAAGAGGAACATATTATGAAATGTTCCAGAATCAAGGAAAAGTCCTCTTAGCCACAGAAAATCTGAAGGGCCAGGCAAGCTGGAATACTCCGAAAAGACTCTGTCCCAAAGAAGCTGGGAATTAGGGTTTTGTTAGAAACTACTGCTCAAAGGAAAACCGAGATAGATAGATCCGTGGGAAAAGGTGGGTGGGGAATAAATTCACCAATTTCTAGCTTGGGAACCTCAAGCAGAGTACGCCCCTGTGTCTCTATTTGTGATGTGTAAAACTCTGATTTTACCCGTAGCTCCCTCTTGATGTGAGATTAAAATGAGTTTGTAGGAGAAAGTGTTCAACATGGTACCTGGTGGGTAGAAAACATCCAAAATCCTTAGCTCAGTTATTTCAATTATTTTGTGGTAAAGGTCTGGTAAATTTAGGGAGGAAAGAAGAAAAGGATAGGAGTGATGGGAATCACTGGGGGGAAACAACCTCATTCTACTTAGGAGGGCAATCTTCTTCCCTGTCCAAATTGTTTTATTATTTAATTCAGTGATTCACAGGTTCATGTCCAGCCTGACCCATGAGCTGGTCCGTGTCATTATTATTGGTTATAAGTTGAAAGTCCTACTGCTTTTATCTTCTTGACTGGATCATGAGATTGGCCAAGGGGACCAGCCCTCTCATTAGCCTGCCATCCCCAGAAGCGCTTTCTTTCCCAGATGTTCTGGAGAGGATGTTCTACAGGAGCAGGGAGATACTCTTTCCGCATCGTGGGAGGTCCCTCAGGCCTATGGACCAAGATAGCTCCTGGAGACTTTGAGTTTGGTTTAGGGGCTCTCAACTCTGTGTGCCTATCATCTAGAGAGAGAGAGTTGAGTGGACTATGAAGTGGCTGAAGATCCAGTTCCTTTGTGTGGCCTCTGTGACCTTGTAAAAGTCTACACATGTAAACCTCACGATATTCACATGCCTCTGCGATGGGACGCAGGTTGGTGCGTGCCCTCTGTGGGTGTACATCTTTCTTAAGAGAGGATTCATTGCTTTCTTCATATTCTCAAATGATTAAGAAAATAATAATAACCGGCCTAGGATAAAACAGGGGAGTTATGGTCTAGATTCCCCACCAGCAGAATAGTCAGACCAATATCTGAAGCATAGTATATCAGAGAAAGGAAGGCGCTTATAATCGACTCACTGAACCCAGCACCTCCCCCCACCCCCTCACCGCGTAGTTGAAAAAAACTGCGGACCCAGAGCCACTTTCCCCTGTCCAACTTATGGTTTACTTTTAATTTTATTTTGGATTTAGGCTGGTCAAAGGCTTTCCTGCCTCCTCGGCAGAGATGTAATACAATATGAACTCATAAGAATCATGGTTTGTTTGTTTTCTTGTAATCTGAAACAGCTTTTATCAAAAACCTAATTCATGAAGACAAGATCATCATGGGCAGGAAAAAGCAGATCTTTGTGGGGGGCTTTTTCCCTTTCCTTTACGATATAAGGACTCCATAAAGTATTTTTGCCCCTTGTTTTCTCTCCTATGAAAAGCCAAGAGTCCATGCAACTTTTTTCCCCTCGTCTTCCAGTCTAGTCTCACATGGGATTAATTAGACAAGCCGAATCACTGAGAGAACATTTCTCTTTATCCAGGACATTGTTTGCAGAATTTTTTGATGTTGTTCTGGCATTTCCACTTTTTTAGCGGCTTTTTGTAATGACGGATGGGCTCCACTGTTCTAATGCCTGGTGAGGCAAGCATTCACTTATGTATGTGTATGTACATATGAGAAACATTAATTTTTAATTTACTCTGTTTACCTTGAGACACTGCCAGTGGGTGATTCAAATATCCCGCAGAAAGGGGCTTTTCTTTTGTAATATAGGACAAAGGACAGCTAAGCTCGTGTTCTTTCTTCAAAGCAGAGGTTTGGAGGGAGGGACAATGGTATTTATTTGTGCAGCTTAGAAAAGGACTATTTTGAGGATGTAAACACTCATATAATTGTATTAAGACTTGCTACCAAATCTTCTCATCTGGTATTCGCTTAAAAACTAGGCTTAGACACAGTGATAGAGAACCGGCATGGGCTGTTCCCACGTTCCTTTAATTTGACGATTCCTTGTGTGACTGTATTTAAGAAGTGAATCTGGGGATAGTGATTTGCATAGTGGTAAGTTTAGGCTGCTCTCTGATTTCTAGACCCGGGTGTGACAGCGACATCGGGACTCTTCCACCATCTTCCCCGCCTGTCTTGGACTTGGGTGCCCCAGGAGCCTGGATGCATGGGGTCTGCTCATTCCAAGGGGGAGCACAACCTCTCAGCTTCTTCCAGGAAGGCTTGGGGATGAAAACTGGAAAATTCCAAAGGCTTTCCAGTAACTGTGGTAGGCAGTCCTATACAAGAGATTGGAGGCCTCAGTCACCTCTCCCCCAGGTTATCCAGGCGCTACCCGGGGTATACTCAGGTGCAAGAGGCCAGTCCTGGTCCCAAATGCCAAAAGAGAGCTGGAGGATCTGAGTGAATCGTTACTGTCACAGCTGTACGGGGCCTCCTATTCAGGCTTCCGTGTCTGGTTGCGCTGACGTGCACTGTACAAGGGCAACACGTCTAAGGGGATGCATTTCACTTTGTTGATGTCATAGACTTGTGTCATTATTAAAAAGGTTTCTCGCAGATGGCATCGTGGTGACTTTTTCTAACAAAATCAGTGTCTTAGCTCAGTTTTGCGTAACAGAGCAAACTTTTCAGTGAGCATTTACTGGAGATGCTGGTTAATTACTTTGACGTCTCCCCTCAGAGCAGCCTTCTTAATATAAATTCAGAGGATCGGTCAGCTCTGGTGAGGAAAAAAAAAAACAAAATGTATCCTTATTACCATGCACTCCTAACTGAAATTTAGAATTATGAATGGAGACACTGACCACAACACTATGAGCAGTGCCTAGGATTTCTTTTTTCATATCACATCCAAACGGTCACAATATCTCAAAATACTATTCATGCCTGTCACTTTTTCAGAGTTGTGATAGTTGTTAAGACCTATCCCTAGTATGCTATTTAAAGAGTTCATAAAAAGGGGCATCCATTGCTACATCACAAGAGTTTTAAAAAAATATTTCAGCTGTTTTTTCATAAAACTGGCCTTGTTTAAAATCCTGTATGTTTTATCTTATGAAACATCATGCTGAGAAAGGGGTTTACAAGACTCACCAGCCTACAGAAGGGTCTCTCTCTCTCTCTCTGTCTCTCTGTCTCTCTCTCTCTCTCTCTCTCTCTCTCTCTCTCTCTCTCTCTCACAGACACACAGACACACAGACACACACACACAGACACACACACACACACACGAGGCAGAGAGAGAGATTTTGCTAAAAGAATTTAAAGAATAGAGAAATATTAATTCTTGTCATTTCTCCTTTTCAAGAATCCTTTGGCCACCCTCTTTCCTCAAAAACATCCCGGAAAAGTCGTAATTACGGTATGAATCCATGTGAACGGTTTGCCTTTTTTGTCTAATGGCCATGCAGCATAATTACAAGCCCGTATGGCATAAAATATGTGTCCAATTTATCTTCAGTTCATTTTATTTGATTTAAGTACCAAAATGTGGTCGTTTTAGCAGCTTCCCTAGTTTTGTAGTTTGTGCTTTAGGAAGATCCGCTTGAGGGGGTAGAAGAGATCACATGAAGTCACTTGAGAATCACTGCTCTAAATTTAACCTGTGCTCCCTTATCGCTGCTGTGGTGTCTGACACTCTCTTGTGTAACAAAAAACGACCGTTTTCTGTGAAATGTCCTTGCATTATAATCTGTCTAACATAAACACATGCTCTCCTTAATGTGGAAAAATGATTACGATGCTTCGCAACGTGTCACAACTTCTAGGTTGTGTTTCTGCGGAGGAAGGACAGCAGATGTAGCCGAGCAATAGTCTGATCGTTCGGTGCACAAGACGGTCGCGTGCAAATCTCAGTCTCTATAGCTCCTGAATCCACATGGTTTCCTTGTCTGGTATTAGCAAAGGCGATCTAGTCTCTGAATCAATCAGTCCAGATTCTAGAAGAAACTGTATGATTGTCCAAGTCTGATGTCCTCCTGGGCCCATTCAGGACCCAGGGAGACAAGGTCCCACAGTAAGAACAGTCCTGCGGGGACCCCCGTAGGTAGTGGGCAGATCTGTGAGAAAATGAAAAGAGCCAGAGCTTTCGGTAACAAGACCATCAAGACTTAAAAAGAGAGACCATAATGGTTTCTTAGAGAAGCCAAGACTATATGCATCAGTGCCCATGAGTGTTGACAGTACATACCCTTGGTGGCCCTGAGTGGCATGGAGACCTGAGCATGAAGGACAGGCTAGCAGTTCTTTATATTTTCAGGGAACACGAGAAGGCCTTTTATGTGAGTGTCTCTGTGTTCGGCAATTTTTATGTACATTGTCTCGTTTAATCCTATTTCCTGAGGCAGCACCTGCCAATATTTCTGTGACATTAATCTCCTTTCTGGAATGTCTTCGTAGGATTTCAGTCCTTTCCTTTATTGCCAACTATTTACGGGAGTCCCTCACCTCACACACATAACAGCTTCCTGGCACCTCACATGTGCTCCCCAACTTTGCCTTTTGAGTCCTTGTCCTTCTCTTCTGCTTGGCCCCCTTGAGTCATGGCAGTAGCTGAGGACTCTGCTGCTTCTGGGGCTGCTGGAGGGGGGAGCCACCACCGTGATCCCTGTGCTGTGCCAAAGATACTTCTCTGATCTGGTACTACCTTCACCAGAGGTGGTTGAAGCCATTGGTGACAGGAACTCCCACCACAGGAGCCTCAGATGCTCAAGATAACACCGAGATCTTTGTCCTCCCCAAGACCAGGACCTTAAGTCCCATTGATATTCTGGAATTTTAAACATTCTGAAGTTCTGCTTGAATTCCAATTCAAGATGGTGGACGAGACATGTGCAAACACTAACACTCCCAAGCACAATGCAGAATTAAGAAACGCAGTTGACAAATATTTGTCTACACCCCACAACAAACCTGAAGAGGGTATATTTTCTACTAAGTAGAAATGGAGGGAGTAGACAAAACCTCATGGGTATAAGCAGCAGGCGCCCATGTTTACACAGCTCTGCACAGAGCTGTGAGTAACTTAGCGCCTCCCGAGAGCCAACAATCCCACACGACCACTTCACCTCTAGGCCATAACAGTGCAGGACACAAAAGGGAAAATCCTCCTGTGGAAGAAAAGCACAGAACTGAGAGTCTTCAGATATCCAAGGGAGACCAGTTGTAAGGAAAAGAAACTATAGGCTCAAGAAATGGAAGAACTAATCCCATATGAGATCAAAATATTAGAATAATGTGTAAAGGATTTTAAAACTAAAAAAAGAAAGAAAGAAAGAGAGAGAGAGAGAAAGAGCTTCAGTGAGCCATAGGAGGGAATCCTATCACTAAAGTCAGAATAGGAGGTCATATTCATATAAAAAAAGAGTTTAAAAAAATCAGAGATCTTAAAATGAAAAAAAGTAACATTGTTATTAAAGTTTAAAACTCAATTACATTAGTTGAATTGTATCCTGGACTCAAGTGGAAGGTAAATCCCTGAGCTGGAAGATAAATAATGGGATAAGAATTATTAAAAGAATCTGAAAAGACCAACATGCACCTTGCAAATGGTACCAAAAGAGAAAACAGCATGAAAAAAAGAATTGTGGCCATATTTTTTTTTTCAGACCTGAGTTCTCTCACTAAATTTACACAGATGCCAATCTGAATAAATAAAAGCAAGTCATAAGCCCAAAGAGGTATTATTTCACACTCACTAGAAAGGCTAAAACCGAAAAAGCTGGACAATAAAAAGTAAAGGCAAGGGTGTGGAGAAATTGGCACCCTCGTACGTTGTGGTGGGAATTTTAAATGACATTTAAATGACAAGTTTAAATTTGTCTGGTAGTTCTCCAGAGGTTCCACGTGGAGTGAGCATTTTCACTAGCAATTCTACTTCGAGAATACACCCAAAGAGACGTAAAAACAAAGAGACTACGCAACCTTGACCCCAAAAGTTCGCGCAACACCATACCTAACAGCCAAAAAGTGGGAGCAGCCCAGATGTTCCCTAGCGGGTGAATGGATAAACAAACGTTGAATGAATGGGTAAACATACAATGGAATATTATTCAGGCATAAAAAGAAAGTACTGATACATTACCACAGCACAGATGAACCCTGGGAACATTATGCCAGTGAAGGAAGCCAGTCGTGAGAAGCCACATATCCTATGATCTCATTTAGATGAAACGTCCAAAGTAGACCAAAATGACAGAAAGGGTAGACGAGTGGTCGCCGGGGGTTAGAGACAGGGCAAAACAGTGAGTAACTGTTAATAGGTACGGGGTTTCTTCGGGGGTGGAGGGTTGATGAAAATATTTTGGAATTAAATAGTGCAGATGATCGCACAACTCAATGACTATACTTACAGTCACTGAATTATATACTTTAAAGGGGGAATTTTATATTATGTGAATTACATCTCAAAATATTTAAAAAGAAAAAACAAAAAAAGTCCTCGTCAAAGCTGGGCCGCGTGGAGGTCCTACTTGGCCCTGTGAGCAGAAGTTCCTCTTTTTCTGCACTTCCGTGGTTTGGGTGTTAAAGTACTGTACTCCACTTATTGAAACCTGTTTGTGTGTGTGTGAGAGAGAGAGAAATGGCATTTTCTGTATCTTCCTTTACATTGTCGTTTCTCGGTTTCTAAGGGGACTTGGACTGCAAGATCTGAATGGCAGGCTCATACTGTCCTTAGAATGGCTCCAATGCTCTGATCAAACAAGTGTTTTTCATGTTTGTTTATTTCTTGAGAGAAACAGAGTGTGAGTGGGGGAGGGGCAGAGAGAGAGAGGGAGACACAGAATCAGAAACCGGCTCCAGGCTGTCAGCATAGAGTCTAATGCGGGGCTCGAACTCACAAACTGCAAGATCGTGACCTGAGCCGAAGTCGGACGCTTAACCCACTGAGCCACCCAGGCGCCCCTCCGATGCTCTATTCAGAGCCTGAATTCATTCCTTTGAATTCTTTCCCACGAGGCCCCTGGGTCCTTTCCTCGAACAGCCTCTCGGCCCGCGCAGCAGCTCCAGCCAGAAGCCCAAGGCACTTGGCAGAACTTTGGGAGGTATCACTATCTCCGTTTGCAGGTGAGAAACCCCAAGCTCAGAGAGATTGTGACATGAGAAGCAAAGAAAACCGACACTGATTGTATCCTCTCAAGCCTGCCGAGCCCCTTTCACCTGATTCTTCAAGTGCTTTTAACCATGAACCCCCGTGGACTCCACTTGTCACAGGCCTCCATGCTCCATAATAGCTACAGTTAAGCTAGAACAGAGTATTTAACAACAGTGGCAAAGCTGAGCTTCCGTTGTATTTTTGGACACCCAAAGAGTCAGTAGAACAAAGGCCGTGACTGAATGAATGCAAAATGAAGACACATTCCTGTCTGACTTCAGATTTCCTATCTGATCTTTCGTGACCTTTTCTCTGGACAGACACCAGCAGGCAACCCCCCCACCCCCCGACACACACACACACACACACACACACACACACACACACACACACACACTCTATTGAAAAGTCACCGTGTAAAAATGATTCCTACGTGGTGGTGTTCGTCATCTTTCATCCATCAGTAAATACGTTGTATCAGTGCTCAGGTGCCCTACTTTGTGAAACCTGGCTGTAATAAAAAAACTTCCAGAAAAGAAAATAGCATGAAAAAGAAGAGTGGTCATACTATATATTTTTTTAGTACAGTCCCTGGCATAATTTCAGTAGAGTTGCTTCTGTGCCCCACAGAGCTACCGCCAGCCTAGCAGAATGTTTTTAGTTTGTTTTATTTTATTTGGCTTGGTCTCGGCTTGTTCCTTAACTGCCAACTGCAGAGTCCAGGGTTTAAAGGTGAAGCATAACGGTGGATGCCCACCGGTTTAACAAGGCTTGTGAATACTGCCAGGTCGTAGCCAAAGTAGTCCTGAGGCTGAGGGGTGCCTGGTATGAGAAAGAGCATAGAGTGGCTCAGATGTTCCAGAAAAACAAAACAAAACTCAAAACCTTGTAGTTCTTCCTAGCTCTAGCTCCCTCCACCCGGAAACGTGAGAGAAGACACATTTAACCCCCTGGACTTCCGTGATATGAGTACGTGCGCACCTTTCCTTTGCTTGCCTTAAAAATAAAAATAACCTTAAAATAAGCAAAATAAACTTAAAGGAGTTCTCAAACGCTCCAGCATGTTAGAAGAACCCCAGGAGATTTTAACCATCCTGATTGCCCAGACCTCATCCCTGATCATAATCTCTGGGGGCAGGATGCAACCGTCACTCGTTTTTAAAACTCCCCACGTGATTCCAATGTGCAGCTGAGACTGCAAAGCCGTGCTCTGAGCAAATTTGTGTCTTATTCAAGGCTTGCATTCTAGTATCCAAGGCCAAGATTGAAAATAGAAAAAATTACTCTTGAAAACTCTTCTAGATTGCCCATAAAGTAGAGTATAAGTGGCCTTGCTTCCGCAGCCCTGAATGGTTAATATGTGTAGATGCCTAATGCACCTAGAAATGTAGAACATAGAGTAAATGGTACATATGCAAAATATAATTTTGTTGTATTAATTATGTAACCGAAAGCACACACTCGGTTCAATTCAGGTTATTAAAATGCACAGAAGATGATTCCATGGTCCAAATGTGGAGTGAAAGTAGTGTTTGTATAAATGATTAAGCTGTAAATTTTAGGTGACCTAATGTCAATTTCAAGGGAGTTTTCATGACATATCTCTTGTAGTATTTTTACAACTTCCTTGGGGTTCACGAAGCAAAGTAAACTCTCTTGTGATGCGCAGATCACGGCTAAACCTAGAAGCCAGCCAGTCTAGACTTCCAACCCACTGGGGGCCAGAGTAAGTCTCGCAGATAGTCAAGGCCTCTCAAATCCCAGCTCACCTGACTGTTGTGGCCTTAATTTCAGTGCTTCCTAGAAAAGCTGCTTTATTCAGTTCTGCTAGTCTCCTTTTCTTGGCATGAAATGTTCGTTCCATTCCCACAACTTTGTTTAGGCTTTGCTACTTGCTTTGAATGTCCTTCAAATGCCCTCCACATGCCCACGATCCCACTACCCACTTCCATGCACCATCGGCCACACCTATAGTGCTCTAAGTATTGTTCCCTTCGGCTGCCTAAGGTGGCCTGTTCCTTCATTATTCAGCTTGTCTCTCATCTTCGCTCTTTGGGACTTTTTCATTGACCTTGATCTCTTCCACAAGGCCACAACTACAGTGCTCTAAGTATTGCTCCCTTCGGCTGCCTAAGGTGACCTGTTCCTTCGTTACTCAGCTTGTCTCTCATCTCCGCTCTTTGGGGCTTTTTCATTGACCTTGATCTCTTCCAGACTGATCTGGTCAGTCCACACTTGGAATAATCTTTGACTCTTTTCTCATTCCTAATATTGAATCCCCCCATGAGTCCTGTGGGCTCCCACTTGAACGTACCCCAGAATCTAATCACTGCCTACACTGCCACAAGTTCATGGTACCCTATAAACCCATCTGGGATATCATAATAAGCACCAAATAACCTCCCTGCTTCTACTCTTGCCCTTAGAGATGGGCTTCCAGAGCCCTCTGGCGACTCCCATCACGCTGAGGATGGAATCCAGAGCTCATCAAATTCTGCCAGGCCACATTAGCTAGCAATTCAGGCTTTCTCCATAGAGTTTTACCGTTCGTATTAGCAATAATAGCTGGCACTGAACAAGCAATTAGTCTATATGAGGCACTGTTGGAAACCTTTGACGTGTTTTGCATGTTAGGAAACTGAGGCACAAAGAGGTCAGGAGACTTTCAGCAAGTACACAGCCAATAAGTGGTGAGCTGGGATTTCACCTTCTCGACCACTGCCCCACCCTTCCTCTGGGCAAAGGAGACCCCAAGATGTGCCTCAACCCACGCTGTCAGACCCTCGTGTTAATTTCAGATATTTCAGGAAGGATGCCAGTGCTCTGTTTGTTTTCTTGTGTTTGCGAATATATGTGTGTGTGACTTTAACCGTAGGAGGAAAGGTTTTAAGGAAGGAACGGGAGAAGAGGGCTGGAGCCTGAATTAATTAGGGGAGCCCAAGTGGCTCAGACAGCAATGCCCCAGAGCCAAGCTGGAAGCCAAAAAATTTGTTTGAAAAACATGATCTCTCCCAGGCTGAAGATGACGTCAAATATATGGTGATCTACCACCCAAAAGGCAAAACCACAGTTTGCTTGTTTAAAGGCTGCTTTAGGTTTGTTTGGCTGCTGCAAACAGCAGGCTGCCGTGGCCAGCCAAGGGTTCAAAAGTTGTCTGGAGGGAAGAAACCCAGGTCTTGCCAGCTCAGAGGCTCTGTGTCTGCAGCGGGGTCAGGCCCCAGCCCACCTGTACGGGCTTTCCCTTTGCCACACCACCGAGCACCGGTGTCCTCTGAAGCCCCATTCGTTGAGTGGCAGAGAGCGCTTTGGCTCCGACCGGAATTTCTTCCGAAAGAGTACAATGTCCCCCAGTGGCATACACAACAGAGAGAACGGTCTTCAGCCGTTGCACTGAAGGGTGAGCAGCACAAGGCAAGGGACCGGTTGGTTGAAACAGTCAAATATTTCAAGTGATTTCAGCCTGTCCGGTTCCCCTCTTGTCCCCAGTGCCCAGGCTGTTTGGATCCTGGCACGCACTTCAGTGACACACAGGTGACCTAAGTGGAGCCGTTGTGAGTATTTGGGGGGAAAGAGTGGAGGAGGCTGAGCCCGCCCCCCCCCCCCCCCCCCCCCCGCCTTGACTGTATTCTAAGCAGTTGTTATGGGAAACAATTAAGAACCTGGGAGGAAAGGCCAGTCCCATGCCAAGGAGTGCAGCAGCACCCTGTTTTCGGCAGAGGGGCGTGAACGGCCGTGGGGTTCCACTGATTGGGTCTCCGTGGCAGGCCGGCTGCCCCCCAGGAAGGCCTGGTATTCCTGTCCTCTCGGTGAACCTGCTTGAAAGGGATACAGGAGTTATTGGGTAATCAGGACTTGTCAGCGCCTCGGTTATGCAGGATGGTTCAATCCGATAATGTGAATGGAGCCTGTAATAGTGCTGATGAAAAGCACTCCAGTTTCAAAAGGGCCTTGAATGATTTTTTGTTCATTTTCTGTTTACATGTAATGTGTTATTGATGTCATTACCTTATAATACAGCGGCTTGTTTCATAGAAAAACCAGGAATTATTCATTCTTTAAAAAAAAAAAAAAAAAAAAGCCTAAGAAGAAGAAAGAAGGAAAGAAAGAGACCCTGTTACGTGAGGAAAATTGCATCCGAATGCTACGACTGAAGCATATTGATTTTCTGGCACCAGACTTTTTAGATTAAAAATGCCAATACTAAATCCTTTCATGACCTATAGTTCATATGAAGTTCGCATGTCATTTACTATTATTCTGGGGGGAAAAAAAAAGCTGAATCTTTAATGAAAACATAGTTGGAAAGAATGTCTGCTGTGTCTACAATTTGCATACCATTATAATAATGCCTGATTATGAGCTAAGCATGCTGCTTGCTGGTGAGGTGGGATGAACGTTTTTCTTAGTTCAAATCAAAAGCCACTTGTCAGTTTTAATTGTCTGCTTGTCTTGACTTCATCCTTGGAAAGAGCTACAGATGGACACAGTTTTGATTGTCCAGGCCCATGAAGGATTTGGCATGTGTAGGTGAGCCCAACACTAGGACCCATTCCTTCACATTCCGCCAGGGTGGGAGACCGATGTCTGGTCTCGCCCGAGTCCAGAAACACTGATGGAACTGATGAGTCATTCTTCCCAGTTAGTTAAGAACTGTAACGTAGCCACCTAAGTCCCTGACATGGTCCTGATTTTGTTGCGTAACTACTACCAATCTCAAAAGTCTCTCAGTCAACACGGGAATGCCCCAGTGGCACGTGTGGTTGAGATTTTTGTTTTCTCATGGCACGCCATGAGCCAGCTTTGAAAGTGCAGCACAAATACCTTTCCTGAAAATCTGTTTCCTTTTACTATATTCTTCTGTGAAAGCCTAACATATTTACTGTCTGGCCTTTCACAGAAAAAATAAAAAAACTGCAAATCCCTGGCCTAAGTATTTTGTTCCTTTAACATCTTCTCCTTCATTATGGTGGCCAAGGGTAGGTACAGCCGCCTTTCAGAGTTGCACTGCAAGCAGCTAGCATAAGAGAAGATTAAGTTATGAATTTTAAATCACGGATTTTTGAGTGAGATGGAATGTTAATGAGAACTCACCCAATCCTACTTCCCAACTGACTGATGTTTGATTACCCCCACTAACATTTCCAGTATTGGGAAAACGATTTTGAAGCCTGCCATTCTGTATTTTGATAGTTCTGTTAGGAATTCTTCCTTGTATCAGATAAAAATACATCTCCTCACAGGTTCTTTCCAATGGTCAGATTCCTCTGCTTTGCAGACGTGGGAACAAGTACGAACAGTCTCCAACACGGCTAATCATTCCGGGATTGAAAGCCATCACTGTTTTCCCCCTAGTGTTTTCTCCTTCGAGTTAGATATTCCCGTTCTCTTCCTTTGTTCCTTTTATGCTAGAGTATTGAGCCCTTGAAAAACCAAGCCCTTGAAAAACCAAAAAACATTGTCCAGATGCGTGAGTCCAACACCGGGTACAAATGCAGTATTCCAAATACAGTTCTACCAAGGGGGAATTAGAATCATCACCTCCGTCGTTCCAGAAGTAATATTCCTGCTTCCGTAAACTCTAAATTGCCTTTGGGGAGACCACATCTCACTGGTGAATCAGATTGGGCATGAAATCAACTGTCTTGATCTGCTCAGACTGCTATAGCAAAAGACCACCCATAGACCAGGTGGCTTAGACAGCAGGCATGTATTTCTCACAGTTCTGGAGGCTGGGAACTCCAAGGCCAGGTGCTCGCAGATTCAGTTCCTGGTGACAGCCCACTTCCGGGTTTGCAGACAGCTATTTTCTTACGGTGTTCTAGCATGAACTTTCATTGTGTAAGGATGAAGAGAGACCTCTCTGTCTTCCTCTTCTTGTAAGGGTGCTAATCCCAGCAGGAGGATCCCGGCTTCGTGACCTCATTTAAACCTAATTACCTTCCAAAGGCCTCACCTTTGGAGTTGGGACTAAGGTGGGACTTCACTCTATGAATTTTGGGGGGATAAGACATTCGGTCCATAACTTCAAGTACATTACCTTTGCTGATAAATAGGAAATTATCCTGCTGTTTTCCTACCTTTGTTCCCTTTCCGTCCCCGGTCATACCTGCCTGCACTATGCCGTTATTTTCACAATGGAGCCTGATTCCTTAACTTCTGATAATTGCTTCTTAATTGGGAAGGAAGAAAATGAATGTCTCTCGTTCTTCCTCTCTTCATCCATCCATGTGAACAGTGGCTTCTTCCAGACTAATTATTCTCTTCCAACCTACTTTACCTCTGTAAATGGAAGGGAAGTAGCTAAAAGCTAAGATTCTTTATGGGAA
This sequence comes from Acinonyx jubatus, assembly GCF_027475565.1. Taxonomy (NCBI): domain Eukaryota; kingdom Metazoa; phylum Chordata; class Mammalia; order Carnivora; family Felidae; genus Acinonyx; species Acinonyx jubatus. The sequence continues at coordinate 139,576,186 of NC_069384.1, forward strand.
TCATAAATGCTGTTCTACACATATTTCTGACTCTCTTCCTTTCAGCAGCCGGGTAGGATGGCCAGGCCAGAGGATGCAATCCGGCCAATGAATTGGGAATATGGAAATGATGTGTGTCACTCCAAGACTGTCACTGAAGTGCCAATTCAAAACCCCGCAGACGTCTCAGGGTGGCTCAGTCAATTAAGCGTCCATCCTTGGTTCGGGTCGTGATCTCACCATTCGTGAGTTCGAGCCCCGCTTTGGGTTCTGTGCTGACAGCTCAGGGCCTGGAGCCTGCTTCGGATTCTGTGTCTCCCTCCCTCTCTGTCCCACTCCCACTCACATCCTGTCTCCCTCTCTCCCTGCTTGCTCTCCCCCTCTTGCTCGCTCGCTCTCAAAACTAAATAAACATTAAAAAAAAATTAAAAACCCACAGAACTCTCTCTCTGGTACGGTGACCAGCTTTCAGGATAGTGGCTATTTTGTCACTCTGGGTCCCAGAATAAGGTGGCATGGAGCACAGTCCCCTGCTCAGAGGACGGACACGGAACCTAGGTGGGAAATAATCCTTTGTTTCTATAAGTGGAGGCTATTTGGCTGTTGCTTTTGCAACATCTGGAAGTGGTTTTGCCTATCTGACACTCAAATTTTCCAGTCACTCATCCATATCGCATTAGTCAGCTCTTTTTGTAGTGCCTACTATGTGAATGCACTTGGACTCTCACAGCGAACAAAACACAAGTCTCTTTCTATCCTTGAGGAATACAGGGTTTGGACATTGCAATGGCCAAACCAGACCGGACTCCTCCCAGTACAATGTGGCGGATAGAATGTCGTGCATTTGGACAGAGCATCTTCAGACGTATGATGATCAATGAATGTGTTACAGAGAGGCCAGGCGAGGAGTAGGAGAGCCAGGATTTAAAGTGCCACTTTGGGGGCACCTGGGTGGCTCAGCCGATTAAGCATCTGACTTCAGCTCAGGTCATGAGCTCACGACATGTGGGTTCAGGCCCCACCTTGGGCTCTGTGCTGACCACTCCTAGCCTGGAACCTGTTTTGGATTCTGTGTCTCCCTCTCTCTCTGCCCCTTCCCCACTTGCACTCTTTCAAAACGAAATAAAAATTAAACAAATAAATTGCCAGTTTTGTCACTCACCTGCTGTGTGACTTTGGGTTGACCACTTTACCTGTCTGGGCCACTATTTCCCTTACCCGTTTCCACTTTTGCTCGATTTCACTCTATCCCGTTCATGCCGGTGGTTGTCCAGCCTCTGTTTTAAGGCTTTCAGAAACAGGATACTCACCACTTCCCAAGGCAGCGTTGTATCTCTGAGCCCCTGTGTCTGCTCAAATGTTTTTCCTCTGAAACTCTTAAGCTCTAAAAGCCTGGACATACAGGGATTTCCATCTTGTTGTGGAACCCTCCTTCCCCCACATGCCCCATTCAGAATTTCCACGTAAGTAAATTTTTTACTGAGCTCCTATTCTGTGCCAAGTACAGCCTTAGAGTAGACGCTCTGGGGACTAGAGAAAAAGTATACATGATGGCCCTGAACTTAAAATGCAGTTAGATGAGAGCAGCACTTAGATCCCAGGGCACAACGTATCGTGCTAAATTGTGCAGCAGAGTCAGGGGCCAGGGAGGTATAGACGGGATGAGGGTAATCAAGGAAGCCATCATAGAGACCGTTGAACTATGCCCGGCTTGGAAGGATTGACGATTCTAGGTAAGGAAGGAGAGGCAGATCAGACAGGGAGAACAACTTCAGGGAAGGCAAAGAAGAGCTGAACGTGGTAGATGATGAAAACACAGTGGAGTCCCACCCGGCAAGAACAGAGAGTCGGAATAAGCCCCAGATTCGGACTGGCCCAGTGCAGACAATTTTTAGAAGAATTCAGTGACAGAAATTTTCAAAGATAGAATACCAGCCATCTAGGTGGGTAGAAAAAGATATCTTCATTTCCTTCTCTACTGAAAAGGCCTTGCAGGTTTTTGGTTTTTTTGGATAGAGTGGTTTTGTTTTTTTTTTTAAGTTTATTTGTTTTGAGAGAGAGAAAGAGGGCACAACTGGGATAGGGACAGAGAGAGACAGGAGAGAGAATCCCAAGCAGGCTCTGCATTGTCAGCACAGAACCTGATGTGGGATTCGAACTCACAAACTGTAAGATCATGACCTGAGCCAAAACCAAGAATCAGATGCTTAACCAACTGAGCCACCGAGGTGCCCCAGTTTCTTTGGTTAAAAAAGAAAGATCTTTGCCGACATGGGCCTTTTATCACAGGTTCTCCATTTGTTTACAGCTTTTATTTAATGAACGATAGCTGCAGTATCGAATTAAAGATGTACCTCCCTGGACATTCCTTGTGTTGATGGCTGATACTGCACATCAATATAAACGGGTCAGTTAAGGGCTCCATGGGGATGCTGGGGGAGTTTGGGCTGTAACAAGACATGTGGAGAAGGAAAATGTGGACAGGGATACCTTTGCCAAATGGGTTCCATCCTTTATACAAGTGATGGCTTTATTTTGGCTTTCAATGAGAATGGCTTTCCCCGAGGCACATATGGGACATAGACCGTTCAGGCTCATGACACAAACTCTTCAAAAAAACACAAGGCATGACAGTAGGGGATGTGAAGACACAACACTCGAGCTGCCCTTGCTCGGCCTCTGAGCTGACCTACGTACTTCCGTCTCCTCCTTCAAGTTAACTTCTAGTCTCCAAGAAAAAGTCAAGTGAAAACAAAAGTCACTCATGTCGTATTTAGCTGAGAAAGAAGGAAAGCAAGAAGATACATGAAAAAATAAATGTCGTGTTCAAAATGGAAGTTGGATGCCGCAGATGAGTTGTTTCCCGCAGTGTGAGAGGAAGTGGGTAATGAATGTATTGAATCCGAGGCAATCATTTATGAAATGCCAAGGACTATGGGGGTAGAATCAGAAACAGCAGAAAAATTAATGTGTTACTTTCTATAAATGGGAAGGGGGAATTTTAGCTAATAACCTTTTGGAAAATTAAGGTTATTAAAAATAATAAGCTGACTCTTCTATAGACCTTGATAGTTTCCAAAACACATTCGGAGGCATTATTTCATTTGATTCCCGTAACAACCCTAGGAGGTCTGCAGAGTGGTGTTTTTTTGTTGTTGTTGTTGTTTTTGTTTTTTTTTTATTTTTTTTTTCAACGTTTATTTTATTTTTGGGACAGAGAGAGACAGAGCATGAACGGGGGAGGGCAGAGAGAGAGGGAGACACAGAATCGGAAACAGGCTCCAGGCTCTGAGCCATCAGCCCAGAGCCTGACGTGGGGCTCGAACTCACGGACCGCGAGATCGTGACCTGGCTGAAGTCGGACGCTTAACCGACTGCGCCACCCAGGCGTCCCTGTTTTTTGTTTTTTTAATCTTCATTGTATAGATGAGAAACTAAAATTTGGAAAGGTTAAGGACTCACTCTAGATGACACAGCTAATAAGCAACAAAGTCAGGGCTTTAAAAATCTCAGTCCTAACTCTGGTCTGGTCAAGTACAGAGGAAACGCAAAGCCTGTGAGTTATCAGCGGGTTTATAAAAAGTGATCCACTTGACAGAGATAGAATAGCAATGTAGTTTGGAGGGCATGGGCTCACTCTGCAGCAGAAATTGCAAATCAGATGCCTGAGGTCATAATCTAGTAGTAGATGAGCTTGTGCAATTATGGCCCAAACAATATTTACAGTTTATTCAATTTTTAACAAGATTTAAAAATCAGGATGTTTTATAATAAAATCTGGGTATGTGGCTTCTCTCTTAAAATTGGCACCCCCTCTGGGGCACCTGGGTGGCTCAGTCAGTTAAGTGCCTGACTTTGGCTCAGGTCACGATCTCACGGTTCGTGAGTTCGAGCCCCGCGTCGGGCTCTGTGCTGACAGCTCAGAGCCTGGAACCTGTTTCACATTCTTAGTCTCCCTCTGTCTGCCCCTCCACCGCTTGCACTCTGTCTCTCGCATCGTCTCAAAAATAAACAAACATTTTTAAAAAAATTTTTTAATTGGCACCCCCTGGTCCCACTGACCAGTGTTTCCACGTGACCATAAGCAGCAAGGGCTTAGGAGCAGCTGTCTCTCTTAGAAAGACACGCACTTTGTAGTTTGCCACAGTCCCCAGCACTCCGTGTTGTCCCCTGTCCTGGAGTCCAAGGATCAGTTGATGTTTCTCATTGTGTCTGTGCTGCTATTTTTTTTTTTTTACCTACCCCTCTGTATCATTCACTGGATTCTTCAGGCATTTGAATTTATGTCCTCACATCTGGAGGCAGCCTCTGGGCTCTACCAATTTCTGGCTGTGTGACCATGGGCGGTTACTTTCATCCGTAATGCCCCCCATTTCTATTTCATTCTCTAAAAAAGGAATGATAATGGCGGCACTCCAGTGGGTATTTGGCATTTTCTTGTCGTTGTTACTTGTTCTTTCAACATTATTTCTTTCTTTGAAAGTTCCCATCTTATGGGGATAAGGAAATCTATCTAGTTTTCAAGCATTCCTAGCGTCTAGGGCACAAGTGAGGGACCCTCATCCTCCAATAAAACGGAGATGAACCAGACTTAGGCTGAACCTAGCTTGCAACCCGAAGAAACATGTGTGTGCCATTCATCTTGCAAGAGCCACATGTCATGTCTGGGGACAGCATGGCAGATGTGTCACTTGTACCATTCAAAACCTATCATCGGTTTGTTGGGATATGAGCTGGGATGTGTGTGCCCATTATTGGAAGCATCTGGGCTTCCTCCATGCTCTGGTATGATGTTAGCCACTATCTCTGGTTGTGTAACTTCCAAGCCTAGTTCTCTGGCCCTCCAGAAGAAGCTATGAGCTCCGGAAGATCCTGTAGTGGGTATCTCTTGCCTTTTGCCTCTCAGATCCACTCCACATCCTTCCCCTGTGCTGTATGTGTTGCACAAGGTGACCACTGTAAAACTTTTTTTTTAACGTTTATTTGTGAGACAGAGAGAGAGAGACAGAGCATGAGCAGGGGAGGGGCAGAGAGAGAGGGAGACACAGAATCCGAAGCAGGCTCCAGGCTCTGAGCCGTCAGCACAGAGCCCGATGTGGGGCTCGAGCTCATAAACTGTGAGATTATGAACCGAGCTGAAGTTGGACGCTTAACTGACTGAGCCACTCAGGTGCCCCTCAAGGCGACCACTATAAAATACATTTCCCAAGCCCCTGTGTCAGCAGGTTGGTAGAGCCTAAAGTTCATGCACTCTGGGGGCTCTCTTTTATACAAATAATTGAAGATTATAAATACAGAATGATGTACAAAAAGAGTGTTTATTTTTACTGAGAAAAAAAAAAATCACAACAGATTACAACTCTTAAAAGTTTAGAATGAGAAAAAACAGAATAAATAAAATATTGAAAGCCAGAAAAATAAGATCTGTTTTTATTTGCTGTCGAGATCTCTCTCTCATACTTTCTTCCGAGAATCTTTGGCTTTACACTCTTTGACTTTCTTTTCCTAGGAAATAATTTGCTGGAGACAGAAGCAGAAATATAATTCCATCTTCCCTCAGTATGTTGACTAGAATTCACTTTTTTATTAATGACAGTTTAGAAAAGTTTCCATTCTCAACTCCTGAGTGGTGTGGTTATGTAAATTTTTAGGATCGGTTTCCTTTGAGGGTAAGCCTCTGTCAGGCTGCTTTCCTGGAAGAGCTAGAAGAGTTTAGGGCAGTTTGGGCTTCTCATGTCGCAATCTACTGCTTTGTCGTTGGCATCCTCACGGTGAGACATCGAGGGGAGAGCCAGGGCCAACGGCCTGGTGGACCCTCACGTTTTACCGCAGGCTATTCGGACATCCGAAACCACACTTTTCACCTATCTGAATGTCTGGTGGGACATTTAAAATTCATGAAGGAGGTGAAAAAATTCTCAGCGGGGTGGGACAGGCTGATGTGTGCAGGCGTCTCCATCCTCTACGTACTCCAGGGTTCTCGGAACCCCCAGTCCTCCTGGCGACCACACTAGACTTAATTCCACACAGAAATAAGTGTGAGCCACATGCATATGTCCCACTAGACATCAACTAAATCAACTTCCCCAAACCAGCCCTTGAAGCATACCCCAGACCACTCTAATGCCCCCTATTGGGAGAGGAGGTGTGGTAAAGGGGATGTCAGAGCACAGACAGCCGTCAGAACCGGGAATTAAAATGGCTTATTTTCAAGTCCTCTGTGTAGACCCGTGGATACAAGTTGCTCAGGCCCTTAGGAGGCCTTGTGAGCGGTCTCTACATGGTAAGAGGCCCTTAAGCTTGAGCCTCACTAACTTCCCCCTCAGCTCCTTTCTTCCAGCCTCGTTTGGCCAAAAGGAGGCATTGGCAAGGCCTTTGTTAACATCCTCCCTTCCTTTTACCCCTCCAGGCCTAGGATGGGTAGCGGCCTCCTGCCTGTCACTGCCCCATTCAGTTTTCAGCTCTTATAAAACATTGGCGAAAAGCAACTGTATTAAATTCATTCTCTTGGGTCACCTAGAATAGAGTTGCTTTCCCAACTGAACTCTGATCCATATTCTTTTTCTGCTTAAAAGAATATGCTCGGAAAATTTTGTCTATTTCTGAATTTGGCCTAAATGTTGGTATAAACAGATGCCTATCATCCTCAGTCAGCTTTTTAGACGTGGCACCTAGTTGAGCCCACAGGTTAATCTGAGGGCCATTATACCCATAGGTTCTTTTTGTATTTACATATTTTCTGCTCTATCTGTTGAGAGATAGGAAGTATCATTTTTCTCTGTAATTGACAGATACGTAAAAGATGACATATTGTATTAGAAGAAAGCCTGCACTGTCGCTGAGCACAATTCAGAATCCCTGTAGGCACCAGACACAACACCCGTGATAGAACCAAACCCCTGAGCCTGGGTGGCTCCGTCGGTTAAGCGTCCAACTTCGGCTCAGGTCATGATCTCACCGTTTGTGAGCTCAAGGCCTATGTCGGGCTCTGTGCTGACAGCCTGGAGCCCGCTTCAGATTCTGTGTCTCCCTCTTTCTCTGCCCCTCCCCCCCCCTCTCTCTCTTTCTCTCTCTCTCAAAAATAAATCTACATTAAAAAAATTAAAAAAAAAAAGAACCAAATTCCAAAAAAATGGTACAAAGTAGTATCTGTAAATATTTTAGGCCAAGGAATCTAGTGGGATTAGAACTAGAAACGGAAAATGAAATTTTATTTCATTTGGAAAAGCATGCCCAAGAGGAATAATGTATAATTCAGACACATCGGTAGCAGAGGAACCCAGGACGGTGCTGGTGCTAAAAGAGGAATAGAATAGTGGTGAAGACCACTTTTGGTGCTGTGCTGTAGTCAGATCGTAATAATATTTTAGGACCCTAAACTGGACTGGAAATCGATGAGAGAACAGCAGATGGGATGTTGGCCATAAATGGTGAAAAGAAAAGGCAAAACAGTACAAACTGCATTGCAGAGGACTAACCCGTACGACGAGATGTTGTCCTTTGTCTTTTTTCTGTATTGGAGACATTTTCAGAAATGGGACACTTTATTGTAAGGGACCGCAAAAGTCATTCAAACCCTAGAATTTGAGAAGGAATCCTAGAAACTATTTGGTTGATCCCCTCAGTGTACAGATGAAGCAGTGAGAATCCAAGAGAGAATCGGTTCGCTTCGGGTTAGCCACATGGGCCAAACTAGGACTTCTCTTTCCCCTCAGAATTTTACTTCCGTAGGAACTTACAACTCTATAAATGCTAACTGAGAGAAAACTCATAGCTAACCATAAGGATTTGCTGATTCTAATTAGCGTAAACAAAATCCACGTTTGCAGAGATAAAAAGAATAATGCAATAATTAAAGGTATCTTGTTATAAGAGTAGCTGCTGTGTTTTGTTCTCCACTGTATCCATAGTATGTACCTTGTGTCTGACACAGAGAAGGCATTAAATGGACGTTGGATATTCATTAGCTGGATCATTGGTTGATGAGTGGATGATTAGATGGTTGGATGAGTGGGTAGGCGGGAGGGTGGATGGGTGGAAGGAAAGGTGAGTGACCTTCGGGGGGGGGGGGGAATTTAATCTGTTCCCTCATTTCCTGAGGAACAACTGACCTTGGCAATTCTGGGCCATGCTATCTCAGAATGAACACAGCAATAACCACATTTTGTAATAATCCCAAACAGCAAGGATTTCGTATCAGGTAACATAATAAAGCCAGTCTCATTTTCATGATCAGTAGACTTGAGATTTCCAAGAGAGGAGCCCAAGAGTGTCAGTAGATGGATAGTAATCATTTCCCTAAAATTACAAACAAGACCTCACTATGTGTGACTAAGTGGGCGAATGCCAAATTAGTGAAGAATCTGAATTCTACAACACGATTTTATGGCTTTTAGAAACCTACAGGCAAATGGGAGTAGGCTAATAAAATATGATCTGGAAGAGATCATTGGGGGAAACGCTTCATTAATTGATAAGGATGTGTAATCATCTAAGTAGAAGAACACCTCCTATCAACTTCAGCGTGCTTTTAGAGAGTTCCCTGTATGAAAGCATTCTCCGGGCACCTCTTTTACACTTTTAATTAGGTATGCAAACCTTTTTCTTCACACCCTCCAGCCTCTGTTTGATTATTCACAAGTTTGGGATTAGTGGAATGATTCTCAATTGGCGATGTTTTCTGGGACACCACCGTAGATGGAAACAACAGGCATCCTGTTGAATGGTTAACTCGAGATCGGGAACATGCTTCACTCGGAAAAAGTTTCACTTGAGTGTACCTTCCCCTTCCCCCCCCCCCCCCCCCCGCCCAGTAAGGTTTGTCTGTCTCACTGATTAATTGTGTAATTATTAATCTTCTACGTTTTGTAAACTGATGAACAGAAAATGAGTCTGCCATTTCTTTCCCCGTTTTCTCCTCCGTATGTAGCTGAGTTCCGTCACCATCAGCACTAAATTCCATTCGGAGTTCACAGCCGTCACGATAGCTAGTGCAGTTTTAGGTTAAGCATATTTTATCCATAAATTGCTATATTTGGTTCTCGAGTTATTATTGCAGTTCCTTGGGGTACATTTAAATCCACCTTATTGTAATAGATTATGGAATATAGTGGCTAATGTGTCTAATGTAAAATAAATGACTATAATGATTTATGATGCGACACTTCAATTTTATTGAACATAAGGATCATTGTACTAAAATGGATGGTGTATTGCTGGTTTAGCATAAAATACTGAATAACATATTCAAGAAAATGAATGGCTTGGCCAGTTCATAATATTCTGCCCCTTCAGCTGAGAGGTCTTTAATAAGCAAGAGTGTCATTACACTTGAAAATGTATGTATAGGTAATCCATTATCTAGAACAATGACAGGGATCTGCTTCAGTCCTTATTAAAGAGGGGACTCTTTGGAAGAAAATGCCATTCTTTGGTCTTCCTGAAAGAATGATTTCTACCCAACCACGGGGCAACTGTAACAGTGCTTAGCAGAGTTGTAAGTGGCCCCCACATTTAAAAATTATCGCCTTAAGACTCTCTCATAACCTGTGAGACAGAGGGGAATTTCAGGAGGGTTTTGATTTTTTTTCACCATTGTCCTCGGGCTGTATCCTTAATGTTCTTTCCGTGTCCATTCGCCAACCTTTTGTTTTAACTCTTGCAGCTCCCGGCTCTTATAGGAACTCGAGCCCGTGTCTTTCCCCTGAACTCCATGTTTGTGTTTGATTACTGATTCATAAGGCAGATGTAAGAAGACCTGAGTGAGCTGTGAATTCTTATTAACGGTGAGACTACAGATAGTTTTCAGTGATACACTGGGCCCATGTATTTGTGTTCTCACGCCAGATAGATAAACGGAAATGCTTCTATAAAAGTTCGCAAGTTTAAATTGATGGTACAGTTCTGTCTTGCAAAAAGTGGGGGCACATGAAGCATACGGGAATTGACAGGACCCTTTTCTGACTCTCTCCCCTTTGCGATCCTGTGATTCTGCCCTCTCAGCCCCATGATTCTCCTGGAACCCAGTGTGATGCCATAGGCACGTCCCACCAGAGAACCACCTCTTCATAGAATCGTCTCAACAGCCTCCATCTCCTTCACGGGAGAATAACCAGCTTTCCTCCTCCAGTGTGAGGGAACCCGAATATTTGGAAGCCAGCTGCCGCATTTTGGGTAGGGCTCCTAAGTTCATTACCTGTGCTCCCTTTCAGCGTGTGCTGAGTTCATGTCCATCCTCCAGCCCTCAGCCCAGACAAGCTTATCTGACCAGCCCATACTGAGGCGTGGTCAGGCACCACACAAGCCTGTGACTGGGGGTCTTTTCCTTATGGGCCAGAGAACTCGGGTCATTAGGATGCTAGGCATCCCCGGGGAGTTTTGGCTTTCTTCTCCTTAACAGCAGGTTTCACCACCGCCTGAAAAGGCACGGGTCCCCACGAGAAAGTGATAGGACCATGAAGCGAACACGGTGTGTGTGGAGTTCGGGAGTTTTACATTCCAGAAGTAGAACATAATGTTTACAGCGGATCCTGCATTATGTAGATTTCAGGCCTTTATTCGTTCAGGATACACTCTCGGGCTGGTTGTTGTTGTTGTTGTTATTGTTTTGAAAAGGTGACACAGCCTGGAACTATTCACTGCAGAGAGTAACGAAGGATATCTTGATATCCTAACTGAATTTGGGAGGCTTATGGTTCTATTTCTGGAGCATCATGGATATTTTCTCTGTAGTCGTCTAAAAATGAAAGCGATAAGGACCACCTTTTTTGCTAATGGGTATGTTGCTTTTGGATCTCTTGCTACATTAATCTAGAAAAGACCAAGGCAAGGGGTGCTGAGATACTTATGGCCCCACAGGTCTCCCGACCTCTACAGCTCGCCCATCATCTGTTCTAGCCTCAGGATTCTTTTCCACCATAAATTCTATGCTGTCATCGAAGATCATCAGCCTGTTTTTGTTTGGGGTGCCTGGGTGGCTCAGTCAGTTGGGCGTCCGACTTCCGCTCAGGTCATGATCTCGCGGTCCATGGGTTCGAGCCCCGTGTCGGGCTCTGTGCTGACAGCTCAGAGCCTGGAGCCTGTTTCGGATTCTGTGTCTCCCTCTCTCTCTGACCTTCCCCCATTCATGCTCTGTCTCTCTCTGTCTCAAAAATGAATAAACATCAAAAAAAAATTTTTTTTTAAAGACTGTTAGGGTGTTTTCTTTTTTTCTTCATACCTTCATATTTTCTCTCAAAATATCGTAGTCAATTTAAAAGGTTCATAAGGTCTTACCGCTGCCCCAGAAGGTCTTATTTTCTCTGCATTATGCCCTCATACCAGCTTCAGTTTGAATCCCTGTCTGATCATCTGTGGGAACTATTCCTCAGTATTATGGCTACAGAAAAGGAATTTACCGAGGCCAAAACACACAGTCTAAAGATTGGCCATTAAAGGGCTTTCCTGCTCTAACTCCATTACCAATGCAGCAACCCCCCACCCACTGTTTCTAGCTCCTTCCCCATACTGTGCTACCCCCACAGTTTTGTTTTCAACTGTTCATCATGGCAAACATCTACTTTCTTCTTTCTAAATTCTTATGCTTGACTTCTTAGTGCCAAAGTAGTATTTAGAATCCAGGCTTCCACTTGTGTGGGTACACAGGTAGAATTATTGATGTTAACGTGTTTTTCAAAGTGCTAAAGGGGCTTTTTCTGAAACCTAGGATTTACATACATATTTTGACCCGAGATGATATTTGGCTTCTCTCCCAGTGAATTCATCCAACTATTTCTTCTTTCACTCTTGAAGCATGTATTATGAGCCCAGGTAAACCCTTGATGTCCTTCACTTAATCCCTTCAGAATACTTTGATTTACAGAACAGAGGCTTTTACCTGAGACATATTGAGGTATCCACCCATCATTGATACTTAAAAGTATTTTTTTTTTTTAAATCTGTATCCTCCTTCAAATGATAAGCTATATATACTCATCAAAGGAGCTCTGGGTTTCTTTTGGGGAGTGTTGTTTTTCTAAGCATTATAGCGTCTCTGAGGAAATCTGCCTCAATCTGCAGGGCAGATCCCGCAGTCCTGGGCACAATAAGCCTGGGACAAGTTTTGGAAACGATAAAGGCAGTCAACTGCAATTATCCCAGAGTTAAGCAGGGAATTCTTCTAATAAGTTGTGTGAGACACATTTCCCCAATGGGAACTTGACCGCTTGGATAGAGCAGTAATGTATTTGCTTCCTCCAAGCCAGAGGTACCTAACTACTTGTGTCATAAACTGCTTCCTATTTTTTTTTTTTTTTTTGCCAAAAACACGTTAACATATCTAGGATACACTTTACAGAGACCAAATGAAGAAAAATTTTAAATTGTGCCATCAGCCGTGTGCTTCTTGAGTAAATGTGAAGATACCTTGTTCCTGGGTCAAGAGGGCTCAGTGTTAGAAAGTCCCGGCTTCTCCCCTGAATGAGCTCTGAGTTCAGTGTGATACCTTCCAAACTAAAAAACTTGTTTGGGGAGTTTGTGGACTCAGGCAGTGGGAGGATGGGTGCTACCTTGATGTAATGATTCTTAGGCTCATCTGGAAAAAGGAAAAGATGATCATAGTTAAAGGCAAAAAGTTTGTAAAAAGGGACCAAGAGGGTAAGACCTTCTTTCCATATAAAGTGCATTATAAGCAGTGGGAATTCAAACAGTGAGCCAGTGGTGTGGGAGTAGCAAGATGGGTGGTGCTGCCCTGAGTCTAGAGGTGGTCCCAAGTACATCGGGGAGGTCAGTACATGAGCTGGCCAATCAAATGGTGAGATGGTATACTCTTTAATACGTGTTGGAAGAGAAATAAAGCAAGCTTTCTGCTCCATTCCTTCCACCTGAGCTACACTTTAGATAAATCACGGAGGGATAAATGATGGTAATGGGAAAAAAAAGAAAACGTTCCTACACAAAGTTCTGTAAGAAATCATGAGTGTACTTGATGCTAAAGAAGGGAGGACCTTTTCGGGAGGGACATGAAATGCAGGAGCTATAAAATAAAATATTTTATATCTGACCACAAAACAAAATTAGGTTCTCCTCAAAGGTTAAAAGACAGACAGCAAACTACTGTATCATATTTCAAAGATCTGACTTTTATACTCAGCAGAGTCATTCATTTATATATGAATATACATACGCAGAGAGACACGTGTGTATGAATGCACAGATACCATTTTAATTTCTCCAAATAGATTCATAGTATTTATGTACTTTGGGAGGATACACACCAATTTTTTCCCCGTGCTTTTGGGGCAGTCTTTTATTGAATATACTTTTGTACTCTTATTCTTTTACTAGCATAGCATGGATTATTTTCATAAACAAAATGAAAACCTTTGTTGGCGATGGTGTTTAACTTTGAATGACCCATAAATCGGTGCTTCTTAGTCCTTTTGGAGACAAAGACTCCATTAAGAATCAGATGAAAACGACGGATTCCATTCCCCGATAAGGCTCAGAAGTATAGACACTCCAAATACTGCCTGAGTTATGAATCCTTGCTCGAAGTGGTTCTCCTAGAGTGGGCTAGCCACTGTTTCTGTTGCTGTACAACCTCACCCAAACATAGGGGCTGAAAACATGAACCATTTTATTGTTCATGATTCTGTGCATGAGAAATTCAGGCAGGATTCAGCCAGGTGCAGCTTGTCTCTACTTCCGTTGAGGTTGTCTGGGTATAACAGGTTATCTGTGAGGATCCAGTAAGGCTTCACGTATAGCCTGGGGCCTTGGTCCGGTGTGTCCGCTGAGGTGCTCTCCATGTAGCCTCTGTCCGATAAAGTCCCCCGTGCTGACTACATGGAGGCCTGGGGCAGAAACAGAAGCTGCATGATCTTTGGAGAGCCAGACCTGGCAATCACACAGCCATCATTTTCACCACATCCGTTGGCCAGAGCAAATCACAGGGTCAGCCCAGATTCAAGGGGAGGAGAAATACACTCAACAGTCTCTTTGGACGGAGGGGTAGTGTGCTCGTCCTGCAAAAGGACTTAAGGGATGGGGTTGGGAGTGCTGTGAGCAGTTTTGGAAATACACTACCACAGTTTGACTCTGAAAATGTGGTGCTTTTAGCCAGCGTGTGAATTTGTCCGTCTGTGACCTAACGTTCATATTCAACAAGAGTAATCTAGGGGTGACCGTAAACTGACAACAGTCACGTGCTCGATTTAAGTACCCGAGGGGGGGGGTGGTGGTTGTCGTCGTTGGTTGGTTGGTTTTGTGTCTGTTTTTGTTTGCAGCTTATTCAAAATGACTGTATGTCTGGAATGGAAAAGTAGATGCCGTAAGTTTAATTGATATATTGTATTCCCCCCCTTTTTATATGAGATGTTTTGCCCGTAACTTTGAAAGCTTTCATTTGGGAAGTCTTCAGAAAACCTGTATTATCCTGGATAATGGAAGGTCATGCATTTTGATGCTAAACCTTCAGCCGCACACCAAGGAGAAGAACCTGGGGACAAACCAAGGGACAAAATATGAGCCAAGGCCCCACAATGGATTAATGGCAGTGATAAGACTTAAAAATGAAGGTCGGCTTGCCTGGGTGGCTCGCTTGATTAAGTGGTAGACTCTGACTTTCTGCTCAAGTTCTGATCTCATGGTTTGTGCGAGCGAGCACCACGTCGGGCTCTGCACTGGCAGCGTGGAGCCTCCTTAGAATTCTCTCTCTCCTCTCCCTCTCTCTCCCCCTCTCCCACTTTCGCGCGCGCACACACACACACACACACACACACATGCATACTCTCTCAAAACAAATAAACGTTTTTTAAAAAGGTCAATTTATGACCCCAAAGCCCAAGAGAACTTCCAGTTACACATGATACATTAAACCACAAGTTTATTTCCCTTCCAATACACCAGTCAGACACTAGTAATTCACTTTTCAATCATACCAGACAATCAAGAATTGCTAGGCAAGGAGGAAAGCTTCTAATGTAAAATAGACTCCAAAGTAAACCAACAAAAGGGGAACTTAAAACAGAGAATAAAGGAAACAGAAGAAACAAAATTACTGCTTTGAGGTCTCTGATAAATTGAAAGATATTTTAACAAAGATCAGGAAACTGAAAAGAAGAAGCAAGAAAGAGCCTATGTAAACAAAAAAAATCACTCAAGTGAGAAAAGATGTTAAACGCAAGTTTTCTTGTGGTCGCAGTTTTATCTAAATACAAGATCCACAGACCCCAGATCACTTTTTAGTCCCCATAAGAGAATGTGAGATGGTTTTTCATCCTTATCATCACCCACCTTAAGCATATGTGAGAGAAGGTGAGGAGATTTATGAAGGAAGGACAGTAGTGAGTATTTCTCTAGAGAGAGTCAGTGTGTTCTGTGTGGCTCATTCCCCCTGGGGAAAGGAAATGAACTTTTAGAGAAGCACTCAAAGATGTCGCTACGTGTCTCCCTAAAATGTGGGAGGACAGTGAGCCCCAGCAGGAGAACAGAGGAGCAAGGGTTGCCGTAAGAGCACACTCCATCCCACCAGTGCTCGAACAAATCTCTGTGTTTCCCATGGGTCACATGGGGACACTATGGAAAGGAGCAGAAATGGCATCATCCTAAAAAGGACCCCTAGATGGGCAAGATGTCCCCAATTGTCTATTGAGACAGTGGCGTAACTGAGACTATTTTTAATACCTGGAAGAGGCCCAAGTTTCTTTCAAGGGCAGGAAGAAAACACTCAAAATAATACGGTTGACAGAGTAGGGTATTAAAAAAATAATTTCCTTAATTTCCTGATTTCAGCCTTGCAAGTCCAACTTTTTTTCAACAAAGTAGATAGGTTTGTGGTCTCAGCGTCTTTTAATGTGTTCTTACCAGATCTCTAGCTCTTGTTGTTAGCCCCTGGAGTCTCTTCTGAAACTCTGAGACAGTCTGAAAGTCAAATTAACATCCTTTAATAGAAATGAAAATATTTAATAGGTAGGATAAATGAGATATCAAGAAACTTAAAAAAAATGTAGAATAAAAAGACAAAGGGATTATAAAATAAGAGGGAGAAATAGAAAGATTTAGATCAACCCAGAAGGCTTAACATTTGACAGGAGCTCCAGAAAGAGCAAAGAAAGCAAGGGAATGGGAGGGGGATAAAAAAGTTTCTAAGATCCGAAGGACACAAAGTTTCGGGCTGAAAGGACACAACAAATGCTTAGGTACGGTAATCAAAAAATCAATAAATACAAAGATCCACATCAAGGAACACTACTGGGATATTTCAAACTGACACATAAAAGAAGACTCAGAAAGCATTCAAAAAAGAGGAAAAAGTCATACTGAAAGCAATTGGAATCAGAAAGACATCAGTCTTTTTCAATAGACACATTAGAAGAGAAAAAACATAAAAGCAGTATTTTTTTATAATTCTGATTGGAAAAGGTTCTCAACCTAGAATTCTACACCTGCCCAAACTTTTCATCGAGGGTGGCCATCGAATAAAGACATCTTTAGGTAAGCATGGTCTCAGAATAATTTCCCTGCACTTTCCTAATGTGATCTTCAGGGTATGGCTTTAGTCAAATGAGGCAGTTAACTCCAAACTAGAAAGGATCCGTGAAATAGAATGTCCCACACAGGAAATTAGAAGTGTAAAGCAGGGTACAGATTGGGAAAGATATGGTACCAGACAGCAAACGGCACCATGCGTCTAGAGAGAAAAGAGTTCAGGTTCGATCAAGAGAATGAAGTGCTCTGGGAAGTTCTCCAGGGTGTGAAAAGGAATTGATATATTATCTGGTCTATTCAACTGTTGGAAAATAATACCTATAAGGGGGCATTATTTTTTAATTATTTTTTAATGTTTATTTATTTTTGAGACAGAGAGAGACAGAGCATGAATGGGGGAGGGTCAGAGAGAGGGAGACACAGAATCTGAAATGGGCTCCAGGCTCTGAGCTGTCAGCCCAGAGCCCGACGTGGGGCTCGAACTCACGGACCGCGAGATCATGACCTGAGCCGAAGGCGGCCGCTTAACCGACTGAGCTACCCAGGCGCCCCATAAGGGGGCATTTAATAGCAAATTAAGGAGGTGCCTGGATGGCTCAGTCAGTTGAGCATCTGACTCTTAATCTCGGCTCAGGTCATAATTTGATGGTTCGTGGGACCTAGCCCTGTGTTGAGCTGCATGCTGACAGTGCAGAGCCTGCTTGGGAATCTCTGTCCCTCTCTCTCCGCCCCTCCCCATCTCATGCTCTCTCTCTCTCTCTCTCTCAAGATAAATAAACAAACATTAAAAACTAAAAGAAATTTAAGGATATGCAGAAAACTGAGCAAAATTTTAAAAAAGCAACTATGAACTCATTTGTACAGGAAATGAAAAAGAATCATAGTACACTACTGGGCTCTGCAATAAAGAGTAGACAGTAAAACTTTATTAGGAATTATAAATATTCCTTATCTATCATTATAAATATACATTTAAAAATGGAATGAGGAGAATGACATAAAATCTGGATCCTCATATCTCATAAATAATATCAACATACAAAGTATAAAATCAATATGCTAAGAAATATCATTATAAAGATTTTGGCAATCTGGAGACCAGGATAAATTACTAAAGGATATTTAAGGAAAAGAGATGAGAGTTTAGGGGTATGGAGAGGGAGGGGCTAATGTTATCTTTCTTTTGTCACCAATTTTTTTTTAATTTTTACATTATTTATTCATTCATTCATTTTTTGAGAGAGAGAGAGAGTGTGTATGTGCATGAGTGAGGGAGAGGTGCAAAGGGAGAGAGAAAGAGAATTCCAAGCAAGCTCCATGTTCAGCACTGAGCCTGACACAGAGCTCAATCCCAGGACCCTGGGATCATGACCTGAGCCAAAATCAAGAGTCGGATGCTCAGCTGACTGAGCCATCCAGGCACCACATGTCACTGTTTTATTTTTTTAACAATACGTATAAGGGGCGCCTGGGTGGCTCCGTTGCTTAAGCGTCTGACTCTTGATCTCAGCTCAAGTCTTGATCTCGGGGTTGCGTGGAGGCTATTTGGGGAAAACAACAACAATATATGCGTATTATTTTGACAAATTAAAAGGAATCAAAAAGAAGTGCATCCAACATGACTCGCTTTGACGCCATTGATTCCACATTATTTGTTGGTCACCAGTTTTTAAATGTTTTAATTTTAGTTCATTAATTTTCTTCCAAGTTTTCATTTAAGTGCAAGGTAACACGTAATGTAGTATTAGTTTCAGGAGTGGAATTTAGTGGTTCCTCCCTTACATATAGCACCCTGTCCTCATCACTCATTGAGTCTGTTCCCCTACCCACCTGCATCTATCAACCCTCAGTTTATTCTGCACCGTTAAAATTATCTTATGGTTTGCCTCCCTTATTTTTTTTCTTACCTTTGTAAAGTCAAGTCTGTTTTTACCTTATTTTATTTTTCCTTCTTTTTCCCTATGTTCTTCTGTTTTGTTTCTTAAATTCCAAGTATGAGTGAAAGCATACGGTATTGGTCTTTCTCTCACTGACTTACTTGGCTTAGCATAGTACACTGGCTCCATCCACATCGTTGCAAATGGCACGCTTTCGTTCTTTTTTGATGACTAAGAGTCCACTGTATTTACATACCACATCTTCTTTGTCCATTCATCAGTCGATGGCCGTTGGGGCTCTCTCCATGGTCACCTTCTTTTTTCTAATCAGTGGGCGTCGTGGAGGGTGTGAAGATAAGACACAACTATTTCCCTGTGAGGGTTGCTTAGGGAGGAAGACGGGAGTTGGGTGAAGTGAAGAACATGAGTCTACCTCCCCCAAGACTGGGTGGTTGCTGAGCAGCTCCTCTGTGCCTGTTTTCTCATCTGTGAGAGAACAAACCTGTGCTGTAGGTTTTGGGGGAGGATTAAGTGACCGGATAGAGAGAGTACTTCAGTACTTAGCAAATACTAAATGCTTAAGAAGCAGCGGTTATCACTGGATTTTAGCTAATTACGTACACATCATAAGATGGTAAGTGCCGTGCTAGAAAGCCATCCAAAATGCTGAGGAAGCAGAGCCCATGGTTTTTAAACACATAATTCCCTGGTGAAGGTCATTGGTAGTTACAGGGCCCCGATCATGAACTGAAAAGCTTTGCAAAAGCAATCCACCATTTGACAGGCTTCCAGAACCCAACACATACGCGTGTTTTTGCTTGGCCTCTGTCTTCCTGCATTTTGCATGTCAGGCCAGGTTTGGCACTTCATTACCTTCCCTCGGCTCCGCTGGGTCCATTCGTACAGTTGTCTCTTAAGGTTTCTGCCCCAGCATAACCGCTAACAGCATTCACCCCATCTTCTGGCTGTCAGCTGAAAGGCCACTGAGAGTTTACTTCCTGAGAGGGGAGCTGCTGAGAAGTAGATAATCCAGCCAAATAGCCAGAATCCCACATGCTTACTTTTTACAAGGGCAGGCAAGCAAATACCGAGCATGTGCCTCTAAAGTCCTTGTCTTTATGTTCTCTGCTCTGTTCTCCTCTGGAGCTGATTTTTCTCACCTACGCGGCCAGGGAACAGACCAACGGAAAGCAGAGTAGAGAATGTGAAGCTCCAAATACAGAAGTTTTGTTGGAGTGTGTGGTAATATAGCCATTCGTAAACTTTCAAAGTCAAGTTAATACATCGTTCACTTGATTACTATTTAGCCAACAAACAGAGGTTTCTCAAAACATGCCAAACATGCTGTGATCTTAAGAGGAAAATAGGAAGTAAAATTATGTATTCCATATGATCTTATCTATGTAAGAAGAAAGGGAAAAAAAAAACTGGAAGGAAATAAGCCAAAATGTTAAGAGAGGTCATTCTGAGTTCAGAGATTATGAATAGTTTTTATTTCCTTCCTATTCCTTTTCTTTTTGTTTTTCTTTAGGAAGTCTGTTATTTTGTCATGAAAAAATATGTATATATGATTTAAAAATAAGTAGTAATAGCTTCAAGATAAATAACAAATTTACTTCCACAAATACCTGAATACTTATTTTCTGTTATTTTGTCAGATGCTTTTAGAATTCAGTGCCCTTCGGTAATGAAATGTATTTTATTCATTTAGTATTTAGGTTAATGGTATCTTATTTTTGCCATTTTCCTCAGTTGATTTTCATCCCTTTGCAGACAAGAACCAACTGTTACACTTCTCTGTATCTTGAGTGCCTGGGCTGGTCCTCTTCTGGTATCAGGTTCTTACAAATATCCCAGCTTTGGAGAAGGAAGGAAGGAAGGAGTGTGATGTTCCCACCAACTTAAGATACTTAGGACAAATTCCCAACAATGGCATGAAGCATTGGAATATGGCCACCTCTGTCATTACTTGGAACTCCACGGAACTGTTCCTACGTTTAGTGCCAATTACCTAAAGGTTAATGTGCTGAGCAATACCAGGAGAATTGGGGTTTTCCCAGGAAATGGTCTGTAGCACATTATGTTCAGGATGAGAGAGTGTGATTGCTTGCTTGGGAGCCCCAGAGTGTCCTGTGATGCTTTTCTCCAAGTGGTGTCCTAGTCTGTGAGGCTTAAGGAGAGGAAATCAAAACGACTGGGAAATAAACGAAGCTGGGAACAGTATGTACATATACTCAGTAACTATTTGCAACTCACCATGGGTGCAGTGATGAACATACCCCTGCCCTCATGGAAATTACATTCTAATAGAGAAGTTCCATTGGATCCCAGTCTGTTGGAAAGGGATACCATTGACAAGCTAGACAGTGTGAAGAGAGAGCTTTAGAGCTATGTGCTAAGTGGGAAAGACAGGAATTGGAAACGCATATCTTACTCTATTTTGTATTTGGTTTTCAGTTTAGATATGTCAACCACTGTCACCACCATCCCACACCCTACTCTCACCCATGAAAGGAAGGAAGGGAGGGAGGGAGGAAAGAGAGAGAAATTTAGAACCTGTTAACTATAAGGTTGTATGGAAAGTCATTCATGTACCAACCAACGGTAAGAAATACATTTTTTTTCAGGCACACGATTCTCCAAATCAGGATCCTAATCACCACCGCTATAGCTATTTTAGGAAGCATTTAGTTCTTCAGAGAGAACTCACAGCATGTATTTGCAGAGTTCCTCCACTCTGACAAAAGGCCAAATCTTGAAGGGCAAGAGGAACAATCAGCCTTATCTCCTACACTTGCACCTTGTTCCGTGTGCTCCAGAAACTGGATTTCTTGATCCACCAGGATCCTTCCCACTTCATGGCTTTTGCTGTTAATGTCCTCTGTGCCTGGAGACGGCTTCCACCAAATAGGCACTGGTCTTTCCTGGACACATTGTTCACTTTCTTGTTCAGAGATCTCCTCCTTACAGAGGCCTTCCCTGACCACGCTAGCTAAGATGTCCCAGCCACCCTATATCTTGCTTAATTTTTCTTTAGAGTACTTATTCTTTACTACAATGATAAGTATGTACTTGCTTATTTATGTTTTTCCACTAAAATGTAATTGCTGTAAGTAGAGATTTCTTGTTTGTCCTCTCCCCTTCTCTATCCCCAGAGCCTAAAAGGGTAGATGATGCAGTGGGTACTCAGTAAATATTTGTTGAATGAATAAGTGGATTTATTTAATTGAATTGAGTTTACCCAGAGATAATAATTGAAAGCTCAAGAAAATGAGATCTAACAATTGTTAAGTTACCTCTGTAAATAATTAACACTATATCTTTCATTCACTGAATCATAGGCTTTAAGAATAAAATCGCCATTAATGAGCACCCCCAGAACACACAGAATTTAGCAAAGTACCAAAACATAAAAGGCTTTTTGGGCCTGTTTGCTACATTTTGGTCACATGAGATGACATAACCCACATAGGATGACATAACCTATCTCCAAACCCACTCAACTCAGACTCCGCCTATTTTGCAGGAGGCATCCCGTGGGGGAGCCAGAGATAGCATCTAGAGGCTATGTTTACCAAGGGAAGGCTCTGGACTGAAAGTCCCCTGGCTATTGTCACTCTGTTTGTTTTTCATGATTGGAATGTGTAGCACTATTTGGGGGTGGGCTAGTGTCTAAACTGAATGGGTGAGGAGAAACAGAAAGACATTCTCTTTGCCACCTTTGTAGAAAAGCAGCTGGGAATATATGTACTGAATTACCCGCTATCAATTATTGATGGCTTTGGCTGGAGTCATTTACCCTCTCTGGTTACTTTGACATATGGCCAAAAGGCAGCTGTCAGCCTGCCTTGTTCTTCAGCAGCCTCTTATCCATAGGAAAGTTCTTAGGAAAAACTCTACACACTGAACTCACCTTTAGAAGCTTCTGTGGATTTCTGCGGAACTCCAGACAACCTGATTATCCCTCGGAGGATAAGTTAATCATCGATTCATTTATTTCATTTCTTCCAGGAAAGTAAGGCTGACGTTCAGCAGTTTATAACAATATAGCTGTTATTAAAATAAATACTTGTAAAGAGCCATTATCCTGAGCCCTTACCACCAGAGTCACCTGGGTTTTCCCACAAGAACCCGTCGCTAGACCTTCCCCAAACCACCACTAAAGGGTTATTACCTCACAACAGGGAGCCTTCTGGAACAGTTCTGTGAGAAAATAGCTAAGGTCTGTTCTGAGTAGCAGTGCCCGTTACCTTTCACATGAGAAATATTTGAGTATCTCCCTGCCTGACACTGTAAGTAATGAAACCTTCCTTTGAAAGTTCTATGTCCTTTACTTCATAACAATCCAAGCATAGCTTAACAGAGATGGAGCTCATGTAATCTGAAAATATTGATCTATTTTGAAACATCCTAAAGGAGCAGTCTCCCAGGATCTATTTCTGTTGCCTTGCCTTACCAAAACAAACCTCACACCCTTTGCCTAATTTGAGAGCATTTCCAAAGAAAGGACGTTCTGATTTTAACACGTACGCCCACAAGTGCACAGAGATCTCTCTCTCTGTTCCTGCACTGCCACCATGGCTGGGATAGATGAGTAAACTCTATTAGATTCCCAGGCTCCACAGTTACACTTCCAGAGTAGGTCTAAGGACTGGATCCAGCTAATAACATACACTGCAATGCTTGGCATCGCAACCTGTTCATTTTCTGCAAAAGAAGTGTGTCCTTGGTAGTTTCCACATAACGCTGTTTGAATCTCACATAACTCTGGCCACAGTTTCTGTGCTGTGATTTAGACCGTTTCTCAGAAATAAATTAATAAGATCCCCACTGTGGCGATGAGCGGCAGCTTAAGGCATGCATGAGGTCCTGAGTAGTTGAAAGGTTCCTGCACAGGCATATGAAAAACAAGATCTCAGCCCGTTAGCCGCTGGTAAGGAATGTATAAAGCAATAGAGAACGCTCGAGACCAAATGTCATTGATGTTGACGTACAGATACCCACTGACATCTTTCTTCCTCTGCATTAGAGTGTTGGGTGCTGATCTCCTCACTCATTATCCTAGGCTGACTCCAAGGGACTGTGAAGGGCCAGTGGAAGGAAAGAGGAGGGGACTTGAACTTCTGTTGTTACCATGTTAGCAATATTCATTCCTTTGGGGAGTTCCTTGGTGAGTTGCTTTGACCTCCATGGGATAAAAGTTACCCTCCCCATTACTTGACTCCTACATTTAACCATCCCTCTAGTCTGAGTCCTGGTTCCCTCAAAACTTCAAGTCCATTCTTTAGTACACAAGGGATGAGCCATTACCATCAGGTTCTTATCAGTCCTTATGCCTCTGGTTTTATTTTATAAGCAGCCTGGATATGTAAATCAATGCATTGTATGGGCAACAAAACAAAAACAACCCCATGACGTAGAAAGCAAAAAAAAAGGTACTTTTTCACTCAAATATATGGTTCCCCAAAGCAGTAAAGAAATTCTTTGCCTCCCTTCAATCTTCCCGGCCTTGGCAGTCTGACTTGGCTAGACAGGTGATTAAACAAGCAAGATTTTAGGGGGAAGGTCTGTCTTGGGGAGAAGAGACAAGAAGGAGGTAGGTGAAAAGCCTAGCAGGGAATTTTAGGAGAGCTCTCACTTTGGGGAAGTTATAGACCAAATGCGAAGCAAATGAAAACCAAGTGTCAGTTGGTTCAGCAAATAATTATGAAGCTGAGTGGAATTGCCACTTTGGTACCAGGTTGTCTGAGTGAGTGTAAAATCATTGTCATTAATCATTTAATATCACAATTATCGTCCATCAAATCTTCTACTGATATTCTCTCTATAAAGCCAAGGTGCTGAATTGTGAACTAAATAGGCATCGCCCTTGCCTCTCAATCTGTTTTCATTTGAAAGAACATAAGGACAGCAGAAACTAATGGATTGAACATGAAATGTTAGCCTTATAACCCCATTAGTTTTGTACCTGAGCGGATTAAGAGAAGGTGTTCTTGAGATCACGGATCTTTTTGTTGTTGTTCATATTGATCCTTCAGCATCTAGAACAGTACCTGGCATGAAGCAGGCCCTTGGTGCCTATCTGTGGAGTGGTCAAAAGCAAGGAATAAGTACACGGGGGTACCTGTAAAGTCTGGACACCAAGGTGAATATACACGTTGTCCTCAAGAACATCTTCCTTCTGTGAAGAAGTGAAATAACATGATCTATGTTTCCGGACTTCGCGGGTACCCTGTCGTTCGTGGAGTCGCGAGTAGGAGAAGATCATGGGACTTACGTTTTGTTCAGGGTGTGGACAGAAGGAATTTAGCACCTGTTTTCCGGTTATTCAACATACACTTCAAGAAGTGATTTTTTTCAAGTTCTTTGAATAAGGCTAGAAGGCGTTAAAATGTTATCGGGGAAGATATTTGGCACAACCCAAATCGTCCACCTCTCCCTTTTGGTGTGACCGAGCCTCCCATTTACCTTTCGAGTCTTTGTTGAAATCAGTGGGTTCTGGAGTGGGAACGCTTGTGCCCCACCCCCCAGAAATGTTTGTCACTGTCTAGAGCTGTTTTGGGTTGTCACCGCTGGAAGAGGAGAGCTGTCAACATTTAATGGGTAGAGGCCAGGGTTGTCACTAAATACCCTATAATCTCTCACAACAAAGAATCATCCGACCCCAGATGTCGGTAGGGCCGAGGCTTAGAAAACTACAGTTTCAGTGTCGTTTGGGGAAGCTTTCCCTGACAGACCTCAAACTCCGCTAACTTCCTGTAATATCTGCCAGTCACTTCTTACTTGTCTTCTGTAGTCTTGAGCATAATTATAATTAAAGACATCCTCTTTGTTCCTTCCATTAAAATCCAAGCCTCCCAGAAAAAAGAAACTGGATCTCTCTCGTTCGCCACTGCGTCTTATCACAACACCTGGCTTATAGTATGACCTCAGTACACATGTGTTGAATGAAGAAATCAACAAATGGCTAATATTGGAGACTAAGCAAAATAGATAGCTCTGTTAAGTAGAGTTGAGGTCGTAGCAATTGTCTGACGTTGGTCAGGTCGTCCTGGATTTCTCCTCTATTTCGCTTCAAGAAAGTGATATGCTGACAGGGGAAGGTAGAACTGTTATTCACACTCCTCTGTGTATACACTTTTAATTGACAGACCTACTGTAGTATTTCAGCAGGTTAGTTCTTTGTCAGTAAAGGAACTGGGGCATCAACCATGACCAAAAAAAAAAAAAAAAATCTTTGGAAGTTGAATGAGGATTGATCTTGTGGCAAAGACTCTTCCTTGGCTCCCACTGTACCCACTGAGGTTCATCTTCTCATTCTCTCTGGCAGCCATGTGACACGGCACTTGTCAGTGGGATAAAAAGGAGATGGGTTAAGACAGGGTTTCTGGAAGAACCTTGGCTTTCCTCACAAAAGGAAGAGGCAAAACTGGCCCCAGATGTCTTTCTCCCGATGAGAACCATCAACGAAATGCTTACCGTGGCAGTAGTTATTCAGTGAGAAAAGTAACCCAGCTCTGCCTAAGCCAAGCCACAGTAGTCAGGTGTTCTCTTACCTGCAGCTGAACACAGTCTGGCCCGATGACACGTTCTTTTGCCTTGGCAGTCGATCTTTCTCTGATCTTGTTAATGATGCAAGAGCAGAAACAAACACGGCAGCCGTCATGGTTTAGTCTGGGCTTGAATCTCACCATAAGCGTGAGGTAAAGAAAAGAGTCTGAGGTAGCAGAAATTGTGGCATTGAAAAATTAATGGAGGAGTCCAGTGTATATTCTAGTGAGCACAGCGAAGAGGTGCCAGAGCTCATAGTTTAAGAGGGAAAGTGATCACATACTTACGAAACTTATGACACAGAGTGTACTTGGCTGACTTCCCATGTACGTTTTGCAGACCCCCTTTTTTTTTTTGGTTCTGAGTGGGTGACTAAATGAGAATTTCAGATGGAGGTTTGAAGGTTCTGCATGGAATGGAAGACCTTAGTGTAAAGCAGCTACCCCACAAATTTTCATGGGTCCAGACTTCAGGGTGCTGTTTCTTTCTGCTCCTCTGTTTTTCTCCACAAGATTGTAAGAACCTTGGAGACAGGGACCATGTCTTCTTGATCTCGATTTCTCTGCTCCCGGCAGAGTGCCAGGCCTTCCGGCCATTCTCAGCCTGTACTCTTTCCAATGATCACTTAGTTTTCTTTCTTTGGTGTTCACAGGGCATAATTCTAAAAAGAAGAGACCATTAAAGTCTGGAGGAGGAGACAGATTTCATTTTTTTTCTCTTCTCCCTTCTAATAGCAAGCAATAGTTGCTATATTTTGTGTTTCTTTTTAAAGTTTATTAATTTAATTTGTGTGTGAGAGAGAGAGCGTGCACTGGGGAGGGACAGAGAAAGAGGGAAAGAGAGACTCCCAAGCAGGCTCTGCCCTGTCAGTGCAGAGCCGGGAACAGGACTCCATCTCACGAACCATGAGATCATGACCTGAGCCAAAATCAAGAGTTGGACGCTTAACCCACTGAGCTACCCTGGTGCCCCAGTTGTTCCTATATTTTGAATAGAAGGTTTAGGGAAAATCCTGAAGGGGAAAAGCAATTTACTCATAAAAAAGAATATTTTGAAAAGGAAATTTTCCCAAATTCTTTTCCCCAGAACCCAGTTCTTTAAATAAATGAGTAAATACATTTTTTTTAGTAGGAAATACTGAGTTTTACAGTTCCTGCCTTTCTTATGCCAGTGTGTGTTATGTCTTTGGTTTGCTACTATTCCAAATCCTATTTATGTAACCCCAAAAGGTTCCAAGACAAAAAAAAAAAAAAAAATCAGGAAATAATGATTACCTAATCGTTTGCTCACTTGTGGCAAAGTTTGGGAACTGCTGTTTTACATCATGAGGCCATTAAAAGAGCATATAGAAGAAAGGCCTAAAGAGAACAGGGAAATTCACAAAATTGGAAATTCAAGCAGACAGACACAGAAGTTGGGAGACGAAGGCTTGAGTTACATGCTTGCCATAATCGTCTCTAAATATGTAGCTTAGCATAGAGACCGAAGAAAGAATGTTGGCAGAAGTTTTAAGCGAAGAATCAACCTGGCAGTATATTCCAGAAACTTCCTTGGAGTGACTTGGATCGCTCCTCTAAGTGGATTGCCTCAAGGGTAATGGGATAATAAAACCCTTCATTTCTTCTTTTACATACTCATACCTGAAATGAGTTAGAAGCTCAAACGGGGTGGGGAACTGTTGAGTCAGTGGAAGAAACAAATAACATGAGAAAGCTTGGTACTTTGTGACAAAGTGATGTTCATTAATTTTTGAGTTTCTGAAAATGTTGGGCAAGTTTTCGCATTACCAAATCAGGAACAGCTAAACTTCTGAGCAGTGTCTAGGTCAGAATGCAAGTGTTTGGTCACTTAGCAAATTAATGAAATCACTTACAGTCTATACTATGCGTGATGACCACTGATGAGTCAGGAGTGGGCCTAGCATTCACGTGGCAGAAGGGTTGAGTTTGCTACTTGGTGGCAGATTTTAAAGTTCAAGTGAACAAACACATGGTTTTTCCTTTTGACTGAATTTGAAAGCTCCAAGCCGGGGAACCTTAAAGCCATAAACATTTACGCAGCTTGGCAAGCTCTTCGTTATGTAAATACTTGGTGAAAACAACTTTGGTCCGTAAAGTATTAATGCTATTTGGTAAAAATCAGTTTTTGTTTGGTGTGTGTTTTGAAGCTAGTGTGGCTCCTGGTTATTCTATATGACTATAAAAGCTTTCGGGAATCAAATCCTAATCCCAACATGTTTTTCTTGTTCATTTAAACCTTTTTATATACATGTGGGAGCCAGAGAGTAAAAAGCTTTTAGGGATTAAGCTTAAACTTTTTTGTCATTCTCATGCACGCTCTCTGAAAAGTATGTGCCGTGTTTGTGTTTGTAAGTTAAGATACGCATTTGTGTTTTTGAAGAATTTTCTTTCTTTTCCCTTTATGCTCGTTTGATTTACAAGCGTAGACCGTCTTAAGATGGGAGGCCAGACACGATGAAGTTTGGATCGTTTGGCCTACCACCTTGTAAAAAGATCTGTGGGTGTTGATTGGCTAGGTTAGCCCAGGAGTCAAGCTTCTAAAGAGAAAAAGTGTCCTCAACCCAAAATCAATAGTAGAAATGCCCCCAGGAGCATAAAAAGCCTCAAGAAACAGACCTCACCGGAGCTCCCTGTCTAGTGCTGTGGGAGTCAAATGTCACCTCTGGGGTATTTTTATTTTTGTTGTTTTTGTCATGAAAAAGAAGCCACTGAGGCTGCCGGGCAGAAATTCACAGTACTTTCTGTCTGGGTCCAGTAGCCATAATATTGGCCGGTTGGGTGAAACTACAAGAAATTCATCCAAGGATATTTAAACGGACTCAGGATAAACTTAATACCATTTTTTTCTTTTGGTACAGCTGCGAATGGAAGCCAATAAGCATTCGTTTCTCACAAGCTGATCACGTGTGAAATGAACTGCATCAGTTAGCTTTTGCTCTCAAAGGAACATCTCCAAAACTTTGTAGCTTAAAAAAAAAATCACCATTTAATGAGTTCATGATTCTAGAAGTCTACATTTGGGGCTAGGCTCTGATGAGTGGTTCTTCTGAGCTGGGTGGGCCTGACTGATCTTAGTTACGTTTGCTTATGCATTTGTGGCCAAACTCCTGGGTTAATTGTGGACTGTCTGGTCTAGGATGGCCAAAGCAAGGACAGCAGAGGCCTCTCTCCAGGTGATCTCTCAGCCTGATCCTTATTCGGATAAAATGTCTCTACCTTTTCCATTTATCTATAATCTGTCCATGTCTCTCAATTCTTTTTCCGATTTCCTTAAATCTGTGTCATATTAGAACATCCCCAAGGGCAACATCCTCTAGCCTGGTTGCCCAATTTTTCTTGCGACAGGTTGTGAAGAGAAAGGCAACATTTCTTCTGATTTATTTTTAATAACTGTTAGGGTTATTTGTGGGCTGTTTTGTTTGTGTGTGTTTCTGTCACCAGCCCCAAATGCTTTCCGGAAGGAGCCACAATCCAAACAACACTAATCAGTTAGATGGTCAGATGATTAAAAATGGAGGGCTCAGTGAATTCACCTTATTATTGAATTTATTGCATTTTATTTCTACTTCCCATTCCCTGGATGTCTCAGAGAAGCTCACCAGTTCCCGACAACATTGCCTTTAGAAACATCAACCCACGGCTAGCATGGGACACCTCTTATAAACTCTGCAACCACTGCAGAATGTGCCTTAGCTGTTCCTCACCAACTAATCAGGAAGCTTGAAGTGACTGATTGCAGGCTCCATCAACACAGGATGTTTTGACAAAGCTGTTTGGACAAGGCTGTTTGAGGCCCCCTACGGGGCCTGCTGGCATTTGGGAGGGGACGCGGCCTAAGGCTAAGGGTGGAGGTTTGAAAGCAGTCACTCACCTCTCCTCAAACAATCACTATTCAGATGCTTGCGGAGCACCTACCCGGGAGGAGTCATTGGTGAGCAAAATGGATGCCGGGCTCTGCCCTGGTGCGGCTGGAGTCACGTTGGTGAGAGAATGGTTCACTAGCAATCTTCCAAAGAGGAATAAGCGGAAACAATTGTTGTGAAGAGAAAGCTTTGGGGATGCACGGTTTGAGGACGGGGAAGAATGTTGAATATTGTGGCTGTTGAGAAGGAAAGAGCAACATTGACCAGGAAGATGTACCAGATTACCAGATGGCGACAGGGACACCTTGCAGCTACCGTGCTATTCTCCCCCCGGAGGGCTTGGCTGCTCGGGTGCAGAGCATGGGAAATTAGACAGTGGGATATGTCCATGGCCAGATTCACGCTCCCTCATCTGACGAATTTACCAAGGCACAAGGGAGTTGAAGGCGTAGGCAGAAAAGTTCTGAAATGACGAAACATGGAATATAAGCTGAATAATGTAAGTGAAAAATGATGAGATGTTCCCCCCAGCCTCTAAGGGCAGCTTGACCAACTATCTTAAGCCTGTGAGGAGGTAAAGAGTTGGCTGGAGTAACCGTCCCATCTAAAGGCAGTCATTGCCACTCACCTGAAAGTGATATTTGGTGGTATCCTAAAAAAAATTATCGATGATAGGTAACAAAGATTATTGTCTATAGACATATTTAGAATAAAGCTTAATTTATGGACGTGTGTCCATTTGCTGCCTGCAGGACGCGTGGCAAACTCGATTAATAGCACTGGTGATGTTGTAAGAGACTCCTCTCAGGAAAGATCTGCCTCCTTTGGCCTTTCTGTCAACTAGTCTATGAGGACACTACTGGCCCTATCTTCCCAGAATCTGTGCGGGTCCTCTGATCAATACAATTTTCATGGGATTCATGGGGTGAAAGACCACATTTAGGCTGTCACCTTATAACAACAGGGGGTGGGGTCCAACGGATATTCCAGAGGTTAAATCTTCCTAGATTAAAAAAAAAAAAAAAATGTCAATGTTTATTTACTTTTGAGAGGGAGAAAGACAGAGTGCCAGTGGATAAGGGGCAGAGAGAGAGAGAGGGAGACACAGAATCTGAAGCAGGCTCCAGGCTCCAAGCTGTAAGAATAGAGCCCAAAGTGGGGCTTGAACTCATGGACTGCGAGATCATGACCTGAGCTGAAATCGGACGCTTAACCAACTGAACCACCCAGGTGCCCCTCTTTGCAGATTTTTTTTTAATGTTCATTTATTTGTTTTGAGAGAGAGAGAGAAAGAAAGAGAAAGAATATGCATGGGAGGGGCAGAAAGAGCGGGAGAGAGAGAATCTAGGAGCTTGATCTCACTACCCTTGAGATCCTGACCTGAGCCAAAATCAAGAGTCAGACTGAACCTCCCAGGTGCCCCTAGATTTTATTTTAATGGAGACATAATTAGTATATAACGTTATATTAGTTTCAGGTACAATATGACAATTCAATTTATGTTTATAATGGAAAAATCATTGCTACAATTAGTCTAGTTACCATTGATCACCACACATAGTTAAAATTTTTTTCTTGCGGTGAGAACTTCTAAGATCTACTCTGTTAGCAACTTTCAAATATACAATAGAGTATTATTAACTATAGTCACCATGCTGTGCATTGCATTCCCAGGAATTATTTATCTTATAACTGGGAGTTGGTACCTTTAGAAAAAAAATGTTTTTAATGTTTATTTTAATTTTGAGAGAGAAAGAGTGTGAATGGGGCGGGGGGGGGGGTGGAGGGGGGTGAGGGGGCAGGGGGAGAGAGAGAAGGAGACACAGAATCTGAAGCAGGCTCCAGGCACTGAGCTGTCAGCACAGAGCCTGAGTCAGGGCTCGAACTCACAAACCATGAAATCATGACCTGAACCAAAGTGGGATGCTTACCCGACTATGCCACCCAGGCACCCCTGGAGTTTGTAGCTTTTAACTACTCTCACCCACTTTGCTCACCCCCTCCTTCTGCCTCTGGCAACTACCAGTGTGTTATCTATATGTGTGAGTTTGGTTTTTATTTAAGACTCCATATGCAAGTGAGATCACAGAGTATTTATCTCTCTCTAACTTACTGCATTCAGCGTAACGTCTTCAAGGTTCATTGCCCTTGGACTTTTTGATGAATGTATATAACTTCTCGGATCCTCAGTTTCCGCATCTGTCAAATAGGGATGATCAAGTCCTGATGTGAGATAGATAAAAGCTATACCAAGTCTTATTTATAAAATGCCTTGAATCTTAACTATTTCTATGTAGCAATTTCTGCTAATTTTATGGCATTGATTCTGCCAAACGTAACCATCTTTAATATTTCATATTTGTATACCACATACGGGTACCTGTGTGTCGCATTCTGAAATAGTTTCTGATTATTCTAGTAGATAGCTTCCCCTTACCCTAGGATAAAAAATGTAACTTAGCTGTAGAATCTCCAGAACCGACTGTGCACATCTGTCTGTATGCTACCAAGAAATATAATTTCAAAGAGCACAACAGAGTATATTAGTATACCCTATCAGTGAAAGATACTTGAGACTGAGTCCCCAAAATATGTACAGGTATATACAAATATTAATATATTTTTATATTATCAAGTCATACAATAATGTATAGATTAAAGGATGATTTAAGGTAAAGTGTATAATAGTTTAAATTTCATAAAATTGAAATTTTGGTACTCAAATATTATTTTCAATAAAACTTACGGTGGGGACAATGTCAGAGCTTATAAAAGTGTGAGCAGATTGTAAAACTGTCAACTCTGCCCATTTTTTTTTAATTTGCTTCAGCCTGCAAGTCTCTTTGCAGGAATCCTTTCAGCCACATGGCCATTTGAGACAGGTTAGTGAAATTAAGATTAGGTAATATAATTTGTAAGTCCACCAAGGGGCATCAGTAAAGAGTGATACTTTAAAATAAGCTGAAATCAAATGAACAAGCAGGGATAATAATCTTAAATCCTTTGGGTTGTGGAAATTTCTTATCACCTATGATATAAGACTTGGGGGTTAAATGAGAACAGGAGAGCCAATAACATTTATTTACTTATTTTTTTAAGTTTATTTATTTATTTTGAGAGAGAGAGAGCAAGCGAGTGAGCTCACACACAAGCAGGGAGGGGCAGAGAGAGGGAGAGACAGAATCCCAAGCAGGCTCTGCACTGTCAGCACAGAAGCCTGACGCGGGGCTTGAACTCACAAACTGTGAGATCATGACCTGACCTGAGTTCAAAAGTCGACTGCTTAACCGACTGAGCCACCCAGATGCCCCCAACCGCATTTAAATGTTAGTAACGCTTAATGTTATTCCTTTTTAAATTCCAAATCAATATACATAGAAGTTCTAAGTTTTTTCTTTCTTGATTTCAGTGTATCAGTGGTTCCCAAACTCGAGTGTGCATCAAAATCAACTTGGAAGGCTTGTTAAGATATAGATTGCAGGGCCCCACTCCCAGAGTTTCAGATTCATTTGAATTGGGGTAAGGCCCAAGAATTTGTGATTCTAACAAATTGCCAGATAATGCTGATGCCGCAGGTATTAGGGCCATACTTTGAGAACCTCTCTAACAGAACACCTTGAAGACCCCTGGGCTGTATCCTGTCCCAGCCTTTGATATACATAATGTCCTAAACTTCTGTACCACACGCTGCGTATCATCCTTTGCCCTTCCCCCACAACGGGGTGGGGGGGGGGGGGCGGAAAGAGCCCAGGGGACAGGGGAAGGATGGTGTGCCCTCTCTGTGAATGCAGCTGACAGTTTGCACTACCTGGTGAATTCATGGCCTCAGCATGTTTCCCTAGGGTGAATTAATTGCTTTGCTTTATCCTTTTCCTTTGCATAAAGCCAGGCAGATTTGTCCCCTGTTTGGACAAGACCTTGTTGCTAGCACTTTCCGAGGATGGCCAGAAAGTGGCTGCTGTATGAGGTTGATAGTGTTGTCAGGAATTCCAGGGCGGGGTATTGTCACTTGAGTTGGGAAATGCTAACTGAGGTCAATTCTAGTTCAGTTTCCTACCTACAGAATTATGGCAGGACGTAAGTTTGGCCCGCGTGAGATGAATAGGTCAGCAGAAACGTATTCTTGTCTTCCTAATAGCCGACAACTCTATTTTTAAGCCTTAAGTCAGAACATATTTTTTCCCATCTTTGAGATCCAGCAATTCATGTCCTCAGATGAGATGTTTTAAAATCAAAGGCATAGACAACAAAACCAAGAAAAATCTAAATCAAAAGAAATTTTTTTTCAAGTAAACATTGTGTATAAAAAGTTATTAAGTGTAATCCTTGAAATGGGAAGTCATTGTTTTGGTTAATTATTGCTGAATAACAAAACTAAACCACCCCCCCCCCCAATTTAGAGGCTCGAACCATCAACCGTTTTATTAGTTGGCTCATAGTTCTGCGTGCTGTGCAGTGCTCAGTAGAGTAGCTGGTCTCTGCTCCACTTGGGGTCACCTAGGGTGGCTTGACTGGGACATGACCATCCATTTCCAAGTCAGCTTCTCTCACCTCTCTTGACTAGTTGATGTCAGGACTGTTGGCTGGGGCCCAGATTTTCCTCTTCGTGGTCTCACCAAGCGGTTAGGCTGGCCTTCTGACAGCATGGTCCTCTCAGAGCAGTAGGGCTTTATATGCGGCCCAGTGTGCAAAAAAGCGGAAACCCCAGACCTTCCTTAGGATTAACCTGGCAGCTGGCACCGCATTGCTTCCATTACATTCTGGTGGTTAAAGGAGTCACAGAGCCAACACAAACTCAAGCGGACAGTCTACATGGGGCATAAGCACCAGGAAGCATGGGTTATTGGAGCCACCAAGGTGACAGTCTACCACACTCACAGTGACTGGATTTTCTACTCCGTTTGGCTTGAGAACTCTTTGCATTCCACACCACATATAGGCTGTTCAGCGTAAACCAGAACAGAGCATCAATCTCACGGTGGACATCGGTGCCTCCCAAAGAGAGAAGTGGCTTTGGCTCCATCTGCCAGATATCTTTCAAAGCATAAGGATGTATATCTGCTGAACAGGCATCTCTGTTTAACTTCCTGCCAAAACATCCTTCTAGTGCCTTCTAGTGCCAAAACACCCTTACTTACCCTGTTGTCTGTTTTTTCTTCATAGCACTCACCACAGACCTAATACTTTATCAAGTTGTTGTTTGCCTAGTTATTGTCTGTCTCCTCCTATATAACATTAATGGAATGTAAAACTCTTTCATGGTGGGGGGGGGGGGGACCCAGCACCCACAACATTGCCTGACACATAGAAGGCGCTGCAAAAATTATTTATTGAATGAATGAATGAATGAATGAATGAGTGGATGAATGAATATAGAAACGTGGTATTTGAGAATATGTCTACGAGGCAGAAATGAAAACGCCATAGGAAGCTGTTCTAAACCAGAGGATCCGGCTAGGGTTTGCGTCCCCTCTACAGGGCTTGGGCTGCGCACCTCCTTGTTGTGTATGGTGTGCACCCTCTGCCAGTTCCCATGGTGTCATTGTTTAGAGGTGTCAGTGGACATCAATCATGGGTTTAGAGGGTTTTCTATGGAGCCTACAGCTCCTTTATTTGGCCAATTAGGCTTTGTGCTCCTGTTTCCAAATACAGAGGTGGGAGAAACATGAACCTTGCTTTATCTAATGCCTTAGTTTTAAGGACTGGCTGCTGGTGCAATGCTATATCATTTCCAATTAAACCTTGGATATCCTCACGCTTGCTAAAACTGGTTAGTGAGCATTAGCTATTCATTCCTAAAAAGAGGCTTAAGCAGATAGTTTTTCATTATGTTCTGCCTTCCACTGGGATACAGGGAGGGATTCTCTTTCTTCCTCTCTCTCTCTTTTCCGCTTTCTACCAATCTATATATTTTTCTTTCTTTGCCTGTTTTCTTTTTCCCCTTGAAAAGTTGGTGTTATCGGTTAGAATCCTTGTTTGCGCTCATTCCCCTGTCCATTTGCTCTTTTGATTGTTTATCGATCACAGAAAAACGAATCAGATTTCCTTAATGAATTTTATGTGCTTGCATCTGATTTGGTTACAAGTCACCTGTGCCTGTCATTTGTGGGGACTCTCATTGGAGCGCCCAGTCTGTTTCTTACCCTTTAAGGAGTCTATCAGAAACCTGTTCATGTTGGCTGGGTACCAGTGGTCCTCAGTGCTGTGGTTTTCAACCTTTTTACCAGCCCAGGAGCATTTGTAAAGCGTGTTCCAAAGAAGCTAAGAAATTGCTTTGAAAAAGCATTTTCGTTGTTGCCCTTGGAGTGCGTCCTGCTCATTTTCCTCCTGGTCTTTTTGTTTTCCCTTGTTCCACCCCCCACCACATCCCCATTCCCCATTCCCCGGCTCTGCCTGTAACTGTTAGAGTACGTCAGCTCATTCCGCGGGAGCCTCAGCCCTGTAAGGTTGCAAAAGGAGGGCATCTGGCTAAGGTTGTTTCTCAAAAGCACTATTGTGAGTGTTGTTTCTGATTACGTTAACCGTAACCAAATTCTTCAAACATGCTGTAGCGGCCCATCAGAGTTTTCTGGCATTTCAGACTCTAGGCCTACAGTTGCTCAAACACAATGGTGTGTTTTAAGTTCAAATAAGAGACCATACGTGTCCTGTGGAGTTTGCACCCTTTATGAAAACACCACTCCATGCCACTTACCCAGACCCGGCTTGAAGTTTGCAAATCTGGAATTGTGCATTGCAGCGGTGCCGTTGAGCTCCTGAAAGCAAATCCAGGCAAGGCCGCAGACATGGTGGGACCTCAGCAAAAGAGAGAACGTGAACCCCGGCTCCTTTCGAATCCTCCTGGCTTCCTCTCTCTGCCCATCTGAATATCCATCTTTTCTGCTATGAACGTCTCCTTAGGCTCTCTGAAAGTAGGAGAGGATAACCTGCTGGATTCTCTTGGGTTTGGCAACAGCCTTGAAACTCTGATAACTAAAGTCTACCTGAAGCTAGGGTAAAACCACTTAGTTATCTTCTCTACTCAACTCACCTTTGGCAAGCATGTCTGCCTTAGGCATTGCTCACTCTGATTTTTGGAGGTCCCAGTTTTTAAGGAACTTAACGCCTTCCTTCATTGTCTTTGATCTTTTTCTCCTTCAAGCTGGTTTCCAGTTCAGTAACGATTAGCTTATTGATCATTTCTCTCAAAACCTGCCCATTTAATGTCAGCAGGACAAAATTACCGGGCAGTTCTAAATAGGACTCAGTGTAACTTTCTAAACCCTCACCCTCCATGATTTTCTGCATCCGTTTCAGGAGTATTTACAAACCACTCATGACTTTCCACCTCCCTGTTGGACAGTGTGTGTACTGGGGGGAGCACCGGACTGGGAGCTGAAAAGTCCTGAATTCGACACATGGATCTGCAGTGTGTAAACTGGGCTACCTTCAGATATTCACTCATACTCTTTAAGACTGAGCTTTTCTCAGGGCGCCTGGGTGGCTCAGCTGGTTAAGCCTCTGACTTCAGCTCAGGTCATGATCTCACGGTTTGTGAGTTCGAGCCCCGCGTCGGGCTCTGTGCTGACAACATGGAGCCTGGAACCTGCTTCAGATTCTGTGTCTACCTCTATCCCTGACCCTCCCCAGCTCGCGCTCTGTCTCTCAAAAATAAATAAACATTAAAAAAAAAAAAAAGACTGAGCTTTCTCATCTGTATAAGAGGAATAATGATGACGACCTTGCCCATGGTAGAGTCATTGAACCAAGTAAGAAGCAAAAACTTTCATCTATTCGGTAAACACTAATCACGTACTTATTTTGCGCTAAGTAACATGAGGCGTTTAGAATACAGAAATAAAGTGAAGACGCTTCCTGTCCTTTGGAGATGGTCTCATCATCATCATCACCGCCACCACCACCACCAACCCACAGCTGCCTTTATTCAATATTCAGACCCATGAAAGCCCACGGTTTGGCTTTTGGTCTCATGATTCAGTTGACATCAGCAGACAGGAAACCTGGCCCTGAATATCCCCAGTACTTTCTTGTCACTCCTGGACAGGAGCTGTTGAATCAATTTAGAGTTTGCCACTTACCAGAGTCTCCATGGAAAGTCACTCAAATTAATTAATGGATAAGTAATGAATGAGTAAATGAATTATTAAATTTTACCCTGGACAATTTGCATTTGCTTCCTATGCTTGGCAGCGTCAGTGGGGATCCCTGTGAAAGTCTTATTTTTTTTTTTCCTGTTTTATCTGATTCCAGCTGGTTTTCACTGGAAACTGAGTCTCTCTTCTTAAACTTGACTGTAAGATTGACACTCTCTGGGGTAAAACTACCACTGAGACTCTTTCATGTGACCCCAAGCAGATTCAGCAATGTTTGTGCAAATTAAGTGATTAAAACCAAAATTCGGATTATCCCTTGCCTCTATGTTAACTGTTAACTTTGGAGGTGGAAAACCATAGCTGGGTATTTCCATACTTCCTACTACCCTCTGGCCGGGTGATTTTGTGGAGACCAGAGAGTTGCTGGAGTTGGGAACAATGACCTTTGACCTGGTTGCAACAGTAAGCCTCACTCAAGCCGTACCATCATCTTCAACCATCTGTGGAATCCCTTTAGGACCTGCATACGTAACATGGTTTCTAAGGACAGGGGGTCAAGAGGTTTGTGAACCCGTGAAATAAAATGCAGTATATTATAGCTCTATACCCATGCATTTTCCTGAAAGTACATTCATATACTCCCCAGCTTTCCTCAGATTCCCAAGGGGTATCTGTGACCCTTCCCATTCCCACTACCAAAAAAAAAAAGGGGGGGGGAGGAGGTTAGGAATGATTGATTGAAAGATTCTGGTCCACTTGGAGAATGTGATTTCTTATGACTAACAGATTTTCCTTTTCCCAGAACTGCTATGTAGCAGTAATAAAACTGTAACCCTCCCAATTGCCTGGTGGTAGACTTCAAATTAGACAAGTCTATCGTGTGACTCATGGAACTTTCTCATGCTTTTGCATTCGATAATCAGGAAAATCCCATGCAACTTTTTCATGCTTCTGAAGACAGTAATCAGGAAAATCCTGGAGGAGACTGTGGTTTTAAAGGATGCTAAATCAGGTTATGATCATGTGTACCCTGATAGTATGTTTTTCCTCTCTGGAATTTCCTCTTGGGGGTGGTCTGTTCTTCTCATTTCCAAAACTTGTATCAACATCCTCTTGGACCCAGAAGTACGTAAGCTACTAATTTATTTTATGTTGTATTATTTGGTACAAGGGAGAAAAGGACCTATCATAGGCCATCGAAAGCCTTCCCGTGGTACAAGCAAACTGCATTATTATTATTTCTCATCGTGCCTTATAGAACCGGAAGTAAACTTGCTTGTCCCCTCAATGCCGGCCTTTCAGCGCCTCATTGTAAACGAAACCATGCATCCCGGTTGTCTACTCTGAGTTAAATGCCCCAGTTATTTTGTCTTGCCTTTGTTGGGTTTGATTTATTGGTAACAGAGTTGTACACACTTAGGGAACATAGAGGTGCTAATACTTAAAAAACAGCCTGTGCTTTGCTGCCACTCAACTGTTGAAGGATGAAGGACGCTCCCTAGGAGTTTCATGAGGTGGGGGAAAATAGGCGTGTTGAGTCACGTAAATTTGTTTGCAGGGTTTTTTCCATTTGCTTCCAGCATAGCAGGGTGACCATGAGCACACAGTCTGGTTTCAGAATGTCTGAGTTAGAAACCCAGCGCTGCCGCTTGCAAACGGTACAACTTTGGGCGAGTTTTAAGACCTGTCTGTGTCTCTAGCCCTCGTCTGGAGACCAGAGATACTTAGACCGCTTACCTCCTAAGGTGTGCGGGAAAATTAAATATTTGTGAAGCTCTTAGGATACTGCCTGACATGGGCAACGTGCTGCATATGTATTTTTTAAACCGATTTGCTTACAAAGGGCAACGCTGGGGCTTGTGTGGATACATACAACCAGGAGCAGGACTGAGAAGCCAATTGCTACCTTTGGGCCAATTGTGGTTTTGTTGTTCTTGTCTCCATCTTTTCCGTCCATCTCTTCTGAGGGCAAGGTTTTCCTTGGCTGGCCTCCCCTTGCTCCAAGGGCTTTCAAATCTGAGATAATATGATGGAATCCCTATGATTTTAACTCCTTTGTCACACAATGAGGCACTTCAATCAAAGCCACTTAGCCTGTTCTTGTCAGGAGTTTCTTTGTCTGGAGGGGTATTTGTTTGTCTGTTTGTTTGTTGTGTCCCTCTTCTCTACCTGTGGTTAACTTCCAACCACTGAGCCTTATCTCACCTTTTTATTTTAATTACCATTATTCTACAGGCAGTGTCCTTCCATCGGTTTTGAGGAGAGCCATTTGGAAATTAATCATGATGTTCCTGATTAAATGTAACCCCCTGTTAGTAGGCTTGAACAGAAAAGCAAGATGTGAACGCGATACTTTTCAAAACCTCACAATTAGCTAAAATAGTTTTAATGTAAGAATCACAAGATTCAGTTTAGTAATGCAAATTGTATCCTAGAGTCTCGTGAAAGACACTCAGGCCAGAACACAGAATAATTTTGTTTGCCTCGTGATTAGGTTTATTTTTTTTATGGGATGCATCTATAACAGACTTCGCTATTATTAATTAGGGGGAGAAATGGTAAACAGGAACTCGGAAAAAGAGTCTCTTTAACCTTTACACAGAAAATGCTCATTCACACATACACAGAAAATATCATTCTTGGGAATTTCCTTTTATTTAAAAAACAAAATATTCTCTATTTGCAAGCTAATAGAAAGGAGTTGCAGAAAGATTACTGACTGCAAGATCTAGTCCTTACTGATATTTATGCTGATCACATATAATTTTAAGCGGAATAAATGGTGTATTGCCAGTAATTTAAGTGATTTAATAGAGCAATTCTGTTTTTTTCGAAAAGAAGTATTTGTAGAATTTTAGACTCTTCTAGCCAAGTTTCTTTATCTTTTGGATAAGAAACTTGAGACCCACCAAGCCACTAATTACACCCAGCTAAGTGAGAGCAGAGTACAAAAGCTTGTTTTCAGGGAAATTGGAAGAGGGGATTATTTTTTTAAGTTTGCATTTTGCCTTTTGACATCTTTTCTGTTTTATTTACAATAAATATTCTTAGTGTTCTAAAAATAGTGTCTTTTAAAGAGAAAATTGGTTTGCTAATGATTTACATGAAAGAGAAAATGAAAACAGAGCCTGAATTTTATGGCAAATGTTGAGTAAGAAGAAAAGAAATCAAACTTCTTACTTTCAATCCATGTACAAGATCTTGGCAATTGAAATATGAAAGCCTAATGGAGAGGGGCTTAAACCAATATTTTCTGGAGGCCAAAGCTGGATGGAACACAATTTAAGGACTTTGTTGTCCAGTAAGGCAAGTGAGAAAAATATATGGAAAACTATAGTACAAAGAAGAATGTAAAAATTTTCACTAGAAAGTACAGCAAATTGTCTTAGAGGATCAGTGAAGGAATGTAGGCCACTGGGGGATGGCTCTCCTTAATAACTATAATTGATGGCTCCCAAACGCTTATCCCCAGCTGACCCTTCCCCTGGAATTTCTGACTCATCCAGCTGCCACTCGACATCCCCACTTGGATGTCTAACTTAGCATATCCAAAGCAGAATTCCCAAACTTGCCCCCCAAAACGTGCTCCCCTTCAGTCTTCCCCATCTTGGTTGACGGCAGCCATCCTTCCAGCCTTCCTTCAGGCTACAAACCTTGGCTTCATCCTTGTCCCCTTTCTTTCTCTCTCTCTAACACTACATCTGATATATGGGGAAATTCTATTAGCTTTGCCTTCGCAGTGAATGCAGAATCTGATAGCTTCTCCACCGCCATCATCCTGGGCCAAGCCACCATTGATTCTCACCTAGATTATTAAAGCAGCCGACTAACAGTTCTCTTTGCCTTCACCCTTTACAGACCTTACAAATTCTTCTCAACGGAACACAAATCAGATCTCATTATTCATTCCCCAGAATCGTCCTAGCCTCCCCATTGCTCTCAAAGTTTTACATGATCGTAGAAGCCTCACAGCCTCATCTCCGATTACTCTCTCCTTCCCTGACTTTGCTTCACCCAGATTGGCCTCCTTGCCATTCTCTTACATGTAAGACCAACTCCCCTGTCAGGCTCTTTGCACTGGTTTTCCCCCTATCTTGAGTGCTCTTCCCTCGGATTCCATATAGATCACTCATTAACCATCTTCAATGCTTTGCTTAAATGTCATCTTAATAGGGGCTGTTCAGAACGTTTGACTGACTGATTGATGGATTGATTGATTGATTGAGAGAACACGTACGTGTGCACCCATGCATGCAAGCTGGGGAGGGGCAGTGGGAGAGGGAGAGAGAGAATCTCAAGCATGCTCCACACTCAGCAAGGAGCCCAACACAGGGCTTGATCTCATGACCAACCATGAGGTCATGAGATCATCACCTGATCCGAAATCAAGAGTCAGAGGCTCAACCAAGTGCTCCTGAGGATTTTATTTAAAGTAGAATTCCTCCCCACCAGCACTTACGAGTCACCTTAGAGACTTTTTTTTTTGCATAGAACTTACATTTTGGCATACTCTATAATTCATATATCTATTTTTTATGTCTATTATGTGACCTATTGTCTATGTCCTTCTGCTAGAATGTAAATTCCCAGAGAATAGAATCCTTGTTTGTTGTGCTCACTCCTGTATCCCAAATGCTTGGAACAGTGCCTGGCACATAGCAGGCACTAGATAAACATTTGTAAATAAATTAATAAGTGCATTCGTGGAGGAATTGGG
The DNA here is from genome assembly GCF_027475565.1 of Acinonyx jubatus. NCBI lineage: Eukaryota > Metazoa > Chordata > Mammalia > Carnivora > Felidae > Acinonyx > Acinonyx jubatus. The sequence continues at coordinate 139,618,753 of NC_069384.1, forward strand.
GTTATTGTGAAAAAAAGAAATAGTGTTTAAACAGCTTTGGATTACAGTCTCTTTTGTAGACCTGGTCATTCTCATGGACCTCCTTCCCATGTGCAAATTTACACAAAATTTTATATTCACTTCCAGGAGGCTCACACACACCCTGAGTCTCATCCATGATCCCAACATTAAGGACCTGTGTCCTAGACAAAAAGAACAATATGCACAAAGGCTCAGAAGTGGGAATGTGTGGTTTGTGTTAGAGGCTCAGCGGGAACCGTTTAGCTTGAGTGGGTGGTAAAGTAGGAGAGTGGTGGAAGGTAAGTTTGTGCTGTACTGGATGGACCCCGGAACGCCAGCGAAAGGGTTGCTTGTATTTGATGTAGGAGGTGAGATGGAACCACACAGAGCCATGCGTGGTATTATTCTTGCCCTGTGTTTACCTCTAACTCAATGTGAAACTCTGCACTGTCTCCATTTGCCTTTGAACAAGGGAAATTAATAGAATTTCTGGAAGACTCTACAAGCCCCCCCCCCATTTATAAAAGATATGGTTAAGTACTTTAGAATTATGACAAGGAAAATGCATCCATGCCCCTATTAAAACTATTTTAATTTGTCAACGTCCATTATACTTCTGAGAATATGTCTCAGTTCTGTTATTCTCCGGGTAACTGATTATTATTACCATCATTTTATTCATTAAAACTTGTTTTCAATTTGATATTACCCAATTTGATATTGTTTTGATTGTTCTTTTGGGGATATCTGAAGGAAGTTTCCCATCACTCAAAGGCCCTAAAAACCCATCTGAATGAGGAAATACATAAAATGAGGCCATCTGGGCTCCTAGGTTCCTCGCCCACAGTGTCCTCTATACCATAAAGAGGGTAAATAGGGGCACCTGGGTGGCTCAGTCAGTTAAGCATCCGACTTTGGCTCAGGTCATGATCTTGCGGTTGGTGAGTTTGGGGCCCACTTCTGGCTCTCTGTTTTCAGTGCGGAGCCCGGTTCAGATCCTCTGTCCCCCTCTCTCTGCTCATCCCCTGCTCGTTCTCTCTCACTTTCTGTCTCTCTCTCTCTCTCTGAATAAATAAAACTTAAGAAAAGAAAAGGGTAAATAAACCATCCCTGTTTTCTATCCCCCCCAAACTGAAAGAATGTCCTGTGTTTCAGTTACAATTGTCATGTCACAGACTACCCAAAACTTAGTGGCATAAAGCAACAAACCTCATGGCACTTGGTGTTATAAAGCAACCATTGATTCTCCTCACAGATGCTGAGTTAAGAGTTTGGACAGGACACAACAAACGTGGCTTATATTTCTACTCCACAATGTCTAAAATCTCCGCTAACAATACCTGAAGACCAGCAGTGACGGGAAGGCTGGACATTGAAATCACATGGAGGATTATTCAGTTCCTGCGTGATACCTGGGATAGAAGGACTTGAAGTCTGGGATTGTGGGCCAAAGTGCCTCACTTTCCTTATGCTTTGGGCTTCCTCACAGCATGGAGGCCTCAGGGAAATCAAATTTGTTGCATGGTAGCTGTGATGAACAAGGTGGAAACAGCATAGCTTTTTGTGACCCAGCCTTGGAAATCACATGGCAACACTTCTGCCATATTGAAAGAGCCACACCGTGCCTCCATTCTAAGAGAGGGAACAGAGACCACACCACCCCAGCATTGAGAAGGTGTCCCAAAAAATACGGCTAATTTTTAAATTTTATTTATTTACTTTTTAATTGAAGTACAGTTGACTACCATCTGTCACCTTACAATGCCATTGCAGCAACACTGACGATATTCCCTTTGTTGTACCGTTATTCCTGTGACTTGTTCGTTCCACAATGGGAAGCCTGGATCTCCCATGATCCTTCACCCATTTTGCCCATCCCCCTCCCCACTTCTCTCTGGCAACCATCAGTTTGTTCTCTGCATTTATGGGTTTCTTTCTGCTTTTTTGCTTAGTTATTTGTTTTGTTTTTTTTAGATTCCACATAGAAGTGAAATTCTATAGTATTTGTCTTTCTCTGACTTATTTCACTTAGTATAATACTTTAGTTCCAATAATGTTGTCACAAATGGCAATAACTCATTCTTAGTGTGGCCATTTTTTTTACACACCACACTCTTAGAAATGTAAGCATCCTATGGAGAGTATAGGAGAGATTACTTATTATGGACATTTTCCTCTGAGACACAAGTAAATTCACCATTTATTCAGTGCCTATACAAAAATGCAATTAGGGGCGCCTGGGTGGCCCAGCCAGTTAAGCTTCTGACTCTGGCTCAGGTCATGATCTCATGGTCCATGAGTTCGAGCCCTGCGTCAGGCTCTGTGCTGACGGCTCAGAGCCTGGAACCTGCTTCCGATTCTGTGTCTCCCTCTCTCTCTGCCCCTCCCCTACTCATGCTCTGTCTCTCTCTGTCTCTCAAAAATGAATAAATGTTAAGAAAAAAATATTTTCTAATGCAATTAAGTTCCAGTTGTGAAGCAAATAATCAAATTAACAGAAACAACCTATGTTTTGAGGGCCTGTAGAGTCTATCTAGATAGTGCTAAGATTCCTGGACAACTATTGGAACCAGACCTTTGTAAATGGGTGGGGGGAGGGGGGGCGCGGGGGAGGGGTGAGGGAGGATATCACTAAATAAATGAAGTAATTTACAGGGCACAAATTATTTATAGTTCATGATTCCTAAATACCTGTCAACCAGTCTTTTCAAAAGTTTTCCTTTGTGAGGGGGATTTGTTCTTACTAATCTATATTGAGAGTGGTTGTTATATTGCCTGCATATGTTGGGGCTCTGCCAATGAACTCTCTGTGGGACAGAGAAAATGGGTTATTTCAAGGGTCTTAGGGGAGAGCATTTCCCTAAGATATTACCATCACATCTGGAATAGTTCACAGGCTTGAGTTTACTCATGAGGTGAGCAGACTACTCCCAGAGTGGTGAGTATATAGTTAAGTCCAAGCTTAGCCACTTTTGCCTTTTCTGTGGTAGAATAGTCAGGATTATAGCAACAGAATGTCATTTAAAAATGTTGACTGAGAGAGGGGAAGGGGAGGGAATGACCATAAATGGGCAGTGTCTGGTCCTCTCTTTATGCCAGCCTAGAGTTCATGTTCCATCATTTTCTTCACGTCAGTCTGAACATGTGAAACTTGAGTTCTAAAAAGACTCTCCAGCATTCCCTCGGGGTAGAATAACCCCTAGGCAGAGCAAAAGATAGATTTGCTTATTAACATGTGTTTGAAAATTGTGTTTGCAACGTTGGCACGGGGCATTATTTTGGCGTGAAGTTCCAAGCTATGGTGGCATTTGAGCAGTCTCTTTTGCCACCCGGCGTCATAGCATCCGTCACAGCCTGTCATAAAACTTTTCTGGCCATATTCTGGTCTTTGCCAGAAACTGCTCTGCCTGAAATGGCAAAAGTAAGGGGCAGGACTGGGCACATCTTCACTTCCAGGATAGCATTTCTGCTTTAGTGTCGTTTGGCAAAGCACATACCTCAGGTCTGAGCACAAAGTAGGGCTTCAGTAAACGCTGGTAGAATTGCATTGGCCTCCTAGCCCAGTGAAACGTTGGCCATATTGGATTTCACAGGAGAATTTCAGAAGATTCAAAGGAATAAGGAATATGGAAACAGCCAAGCTGGGAGGGTAGTTTTCCACTACTGGGGCCTGTAGGCAATCCAGTCTTCAATGCTCTCCTGTGTAACAAGAAAAGAGTTTTCTAAACTTAAATTTTTTTATAAACCTGACATCTTCAAGCTAAAAGACTTCCCTTTGTTCTGAAAATGTCCTTCTGACCTTTCTTTTTTTTTTTTTTTTGGAGTGGGAGGGCCTAAAAATCTTTCCTTTTATGAAATGTGATGGCAGTAAATAACTGTTGTTTTTCTTTCTGAATTTCCTTCCTTGTCAAAATGAGAAGTTGGCCAGCTATTACAAACCCCAAATTTGTTTATGGGTTTGCTTTTTTAATCATTCCGTGGAATGTGAAGATCGCGAAACTTGTAGACCAGGCAATTGAGACTTTTTCTCTTCCATTTAAGAGAAACTAGAGAATTCTTTAAGCAATACAATGGGCCACAAAGCGATAATAAACAGCTTGCCACCTTATTTGAGAAAAAAAATTTAGTATTTATCACTTATATGTGTCATAATTAGGATGTGTATTATGTTTACAGCCCTTGGACACAAGCAGACAAGTTCAGAGATGTTTGTTATAACGTGTTGTTGAGTTACACATACACTCTCTTTCATATAAAGAGGAAAGATACACCTGCCCACAAATGCAAAAGGTGGCATTCTGCTTGGAAGGAATTGTGTGTGTTTTCACTGAAAACCCACGTCAGGCCTTCCTGGTGCTGCTGCCTGAGCCGCTGACATACAGACCTGGCCTTGATAGACGAGTTCATTATCCCTTTCCAGTTGCACGCGGATTTCCAGGTGGGTTCACTACATTTTAAATGCAATCTTCCTACTTGTATGTGGTGCAAGCCCGGGGGTCAGCCAGTGGGATCCATGGCTGCTTTTCTCTCCCCGGCCTCTGTGTCTTACCTGCAAACCTAGATGATCTCAGCTCCTACGAGTAATTCCGCACTGTGGAATCAACAGTCCACATGCACCGCTTCAGAAACACAAGTGAGGAACCAGAAATATGCACCATGGCTATGTGCTCTTGTAAAGCCCTACTTACACATACGGTGAATTACGTATTCAAACTACTGGTGGCATTTTGTGACTGGATGTGTGACATCTGCAATGATAATTGCTTTCATTTGGGCAGGGAACTAGGGGAGAACACAGTTTCCGGTTTTTAACTATATAGCAATTTGTTTTGCTTATTCTGATTTCGATAAGCAGCTAGATGGTAATCTCAGAACTGAAGAACCACACACACACACACACACACACGCGCGCGTACATATAACTCATATATTTTAAAAAACACAATAATATTATACATTTTCTAAGATTTATGGACACAGGGGAAGGAGGTTGGAAAAATATAAGCCCTGTCTCTGGGGAGAGCAACGGGGTGGGGGTGGTTAAAGGGATACTTCAGCTTTAACTGTAATGTGCTTTTTAAATAAGGATATTGTATTCATGAAATACTTCATCATTAAAATCAATTAATAAAAATCATCAATATAGTAGCATAAAAAAATTAGTGTTATAGTAAAAGTAGGTATTCCAAGATATGGAGATTCCCCACGGGACTAACTGATGCCATACAGTAAGTAGTAAAGTGCTTCCAGAAGCATCTTAAGTGAAAGTGAGGAACCAGGGCAATATAAATTGGGCCTTGAAGGATGAGTAGGAGTTCACTGGCTTAACTAGAGTGGGAAATGGGTAGATGAACAGGGCAGGCAAAATGACCAGCTTAAACATAAAAAAAAAAAAAAAAGAGTTTTTAGAGAACCTGTCTGACTCAGGCAGGGCTTATATGCCTGGGAAAAGGTATGGCATGTGGAAAGCAGTTACAGAACCTGAGATGAGACTGGAAAAGCAGAGGCCAAAGCCAGAAGAACCTCGGGCGACAAGCTGAAGTATTAGTTGTATGTGGTTGTAAGTATTTCTGTTAGTGTCCTGTGACTGCCCTCAAGAATTACCCAAAACTTGGTGGCTTAAGACAATGGCAATTTATTATCTCACAGTTCTGAAGGCCAAAAGTCCAAAATTCAGCAGGGTTACAGTCCCTCTGGGGATTCCAGGAGAGAATCTTTTTTTTTTTTTTTTTTTTTTTTACCTCTTCCAGCTTTTGAGGCTGATAGTCACAACATTCCAGTCTCTGCCTCCATCTCCAGAACCCTCTTCTCTTCTGGCTGTGTCTCTCCCCTTTGTGTCTCTTCTAAGGACACTGACCCTTGGAAATAGGATAATCCAGGAGGATTTCATCTAGAGATCCTTAATTATATCTGTAAAAATTCTTTTTCCAAATAAGGTCACATTTCCAGGTCCTCTAGGTCAGGATATGGGCAGATCGTTTTTGGCAGGGGGAGTTGGGGTGGGGGGAGGGATGTGATGGGAGATACCATTCAGCTCACTACAGTGCTGATGGGGTAAACTACATGCAGAGAAAAAATAGTATCATATTTGATTTCTTGGAAGGTGGTGCAGGCAAGCCATGCCTGAGAAGTTTCTCAAGGACAAGAGATGTTTTTTGTCTTTTGTTAAGAGCGAAGGATCTTCCATGGTCTCTGACACACTAATTATTGAAATAATAAACACATGGATAAATTTGCAAGCCCAGTGAAGAAAAGATTGTAAACATTTAGAGATGAGAAGGGTACTTGTCCTGTGGGAGGTGCTCATGAAGAAAAATGGTTCTTGCAGACAGGTGTTCCTTGGTAAGGCACTCAAAAACACACAAAGGCAGGGAACCCTTATGGTACAACCATAAAGTTAATCTATTCAACAAATATTTATGGAGCATTTACCGTGGCTTTGTAGATAAAGGGTAAGAATATTCCCAGCTCTCCTGAACTAGTAATAAATACATAAGTGATATGGAAACCAGACAAGACAACAGAGTAATAAATGCAAAAATATGGCATGAAAGAAAGGACACGAGAAGGAAAGAAAATATGATGGTATTTGAGACTGAGTGGTCAGGGAAGGCCTTGCCAAGGAGTTGCATTTGAACTTGAACCCTGGGAAAATCTGGATGATGGGCATTTCAGTCTCACAGCTATGTCAGTAAGTTGAGAAACAAGCCTGGGCTGCTTGAGGGGTGGTGAGAATGGGGAGAAGGTTTATGTAATGAGACTCAGTAAGCATTTAGGGACCATATCACGTAAGGCCTTGGAGGCCATGGTAAAAAGTATGGATTTTAAATACAAGCAGAAGCCATCAGAGCATTTTAATTTTTTTTTCTTTAAAAAAATTTTGTTTAATATGAAATTGATTGTCAAATTGGCTTCCATACAACACCCAGTGCTCATCCCAACAGGTGCCCTCCTCAATACCCCTCACCCACCCTCCCCTCCCTCCCCTCCCTCCCACCCCCCATCAACCCTCAGTTTGTTCTCAGTTTTTAAGAGTCTCTTATGCTTTGGCTCTCTCCCACTCTAACCTCTTTTTTTTTTTCTTTCCCCTCCCCCATGGACTTCTGTTAAGTTTCTCAGGATCCACATAAGAGTGAAAATATACGGTATCTGTCTTTCTCTGTATGACTTATTTCACTTAGCATGACACTCTGGAGAGTCCATCCACGTTGCTACAAAGGGCCATATTTCATTCTTTCTCATTGCCACGTAGTACTCCGTTGTGTATATAAACCACAATTTCTTTATCCATTCATCAGTTGATGGACATTTAGGCTCTTTCCATAATTTGGCTATTGTTGAGAGTGCTGCTATAAACATTGGGGTACAAGCGCCCCTATGCATCAGCACTCCTGTATCCCTTGGGACAATTCCTAGCAGTGCTATTGCTGGGTCATAGGGTAGATCGATTTTTAATTTTTTGAGGAGCATTTTAAAGAGGTGCATGACATGGTCCGATTTCTGTTCAAATCATGGTTGCTCACCCTTGGCGCTGTTAACATTTAGGGCCAGACAATTCTTTGTTTCGAGGGCATCCTGTACATAATAAGAGGTCTATCAGCATCCCTTGTTTCTACCCTCTAGATGCCTGTAGAACCCATTCTCCCCAGTTGTAACAGCCAAAAAGATCTCCAAACATTGCCAAACGTCCCCTGGCGGACAAAATCATCCCCAGATGAGAACCATTGACTTAAGTCAATCGCTATCTGGCTATCCTGGGGAGAAATGTTTGTAGGGGAGATGACAGTGGAAGCCAAAAGACCAATTAGGAGGCTTAGTATTGGCCACGCAAGAGAAAATCCTGGTTTCTAGTTGTAAAGAGAGAGAAGTAAGTGAATTTGGAATGTGTGTTAGAGCTGGAACCACAGGACTTCTAGTTTAGAAGTGTGGGTGTAAGAGAAAGAGAAGAATTAAAGAAATTCTGTGGCCTGAACAACTGGCTGACCAGTGGTATCTTTTACCGACATGAAAAGAGCAACAGAAGAGCAGGTTGGGTGGAGAGCACTGGGCCGGAAGGAAAGTCGCGTGTTCTGATGTGGATGTATGTGTTTGGAATACCTATTAGACTTCCAAGGGAGAAAAGAAGTCAAGTACGCTGTTAGACACACAAGTCTAGAGTTCAGGAGAGAGGTCAGGCTAAAGGTAGAACTTTTGGAGTCTTTGGCCCATAGATGGTTTTGAAAGCCATAGTCAACATGAGATTTCTTGGGCAGGGAGGGGAGACACAGGGAGAGAAGGGAAAGAATAGGAGTAGAGTAGAGGCAAAACGGTCCCAAGACTGGGCCTGACGTTCTGTCAGAGGAGAAGCCAACATAAGAAATCAAGAAAATCAGGAGAGAGAGCCCAGTGAATTGGAGGGTCTAGAAAAACAGTGAAGGCTGTTAGCAGGCAACTGAAAGACCTCATAATTCTAAAATGTTCCTTTTTTCAGGCTAGAAAGAGAAGGAGTGAGGAGCAGTTGCTGGAAGTGAGAATACACAATCCTATGAGTGTTGAAAGATCCTAAATATTTCACCTCCTCTAATCATTTTCGGTGATAAGGACCAGTCTATAAGGTAGTTGCCCAATATCCTGAAGCACTTAAAGAACCAATTGCCTCAGAGTGTAGGATCTGCATTTTGGGGGTATTGTTTTTCTGGTAAACTAAAAGGGGACTATAGACTGTCTTTTACTACGAGAGCAGAAGATGAACCACATCACTTCTCACGGTTCCTTCTAACGTGTGACTCAGTGTTACATACCCATCAGTGACTTGAACTGTGTCCAGATGAAAAGCCATGTTTCTTTGTCATGGTTTGATTTTCTCCCCCTCAGGTGATGGTGGACTCATAGGCAGGGGGAGAACAATGAGCCAGAAATCAGAGTAGCTCACAGACGAGAAACCAGGGTAGTATATGGCTCAATAGAGTACCTGTTTGGGAAACCCCTCGATGTTAAATCACAAAAAACAAAACAAAACAAGAACGGTGAAGGAGGTTTGTGATTACGTTAAGTCCTCTGGTGTCTTTTAGTATTTCAAACCACTGGCAAAGAAGGGCAGGTTTGAACTGGAATCCTCCTAAGCCTCCAGAGGCATGAACAAAAGTATGGGCAGGTCAGAGTAGAGAGGCTGGTTGGACACAGCTGGATGTGGAAGCCAAGGACCGGAGTCAGCATTTAAAGAGCATAATTGGGGGCCCCCCGGGTGGTTCAGTTGGTCAAGCGTCTCACTCTTGATTTCGCCTCAGGTCGTGATTTCGGACACCGTGAGATTGAGCCCCCAGTGGGGTTCCGTGCTGACAGTGTGGAGCCTGCTTAGGATTCTCTCTCTCTCCCCTCTCTCTCTTGCCTCCTCTCTCTCTCTCTGCCCCTTCCCTGTTTGCTCTTGCTCGCTCACTGGCTCTCTCTCTCAAAATAAGTAAATCAATAAACTTTAAAAAAGCATACTCAGACATGAGGAAATGTTCACATGTTATATCACGTGTGAAGAAACAGTGGGCAACAGGAAACAGGGTCTGAGGATTGGGAATAGATGAGCAGGTCTCAGGATCAGTTGTTTCCGGACAGGACTTGGTATCAGCCACCTTCCCTGCAGAAAACAGGTGGGTTCATTGGGAAGAATAGAAAGGTGTGGGTAGGTTAAGAGAGATGAAGAAGTATTCTGGTACTAACAGTAACAGGGCTTCATTTTCATGTCTAGACCCGAAGAGTCGGGGAAGGAAAGAGTGAACGGGTCACAGGGTAGGAGAGAGAGCCTCCCGGCAGGAGCTGGAGCCTTCGTGATAGAATGCTGCTAACCTGCCTTTCCCTGGGAGGGAGCTGGGGGTGCCTCAATCTCAGTTTCCTTTGACCTGAGTAGGTCAAAGCCGGAGTAGGTGTTTGCCTCGTGGGGCAAGGAAAGTAGAGAGGGGCTCTAGAGGGACAAATGGAAGATGTCCCCCACAGACTCTCTCTGGGATGAATGAAGTCAGCCTAACGAGTATGTTCTGCTCTTGAGACCCAACAAGCCATCTGCCTCCAGGCGTCGAGGGCTTTGGCAGAAGTTTAGCTACACTGAGAAGTTCTAACCTTGACTTTGTCTGCGAAAGAGCTACAGGACCACATCCAGAAGAACTCCACAAGGGAGAACGGACTCTACGATCATGTTCTGTTTCTCCTGTTTTCCCGAGTGTCTTTTCTGAAACCCATAGCTTTTATTTAGTGCAGGAAGCACCGTTTATCTCCCAGGCTGAGAACAGCCTTTCTGAAAACTTAAAGCAGAGAGAAGCGAACCGGGTTGTCAAAAAGCAATGAAAAATCGTTAGTCTAAGGTGCCAGGAGCCAAAAACTGTTATAGCGTATCTGCCAGGGAGAAAATAAAGCCTGGAAAATTGTTCTCCATCAGCATATTCCACCTCAGAAAAACCATTAGCTTCAAACTAGGCGATACATACGGGACCCTAAGCATAGTCAGCGAGCCACTGCCCTCTCAATAATAACGATGTGTTTTGTCGGAGCCGAATGGGCTCTTAATGATGATCTGTTTTATGTCTAGGGAAGTGTAAGTGTCGTAGGCCACATCAGAGCCATCAGTCCTCAACTGTGAGGTTTCCTGTAGGAGGTGTCATAGTTGTTTTAACACCAGTGGTCACCACCTTACAGAGGAGCTCTGCAGTGATGGGGTGATTGTTGAGTCAGGCAAGGTGGCTTGGTTTCTTTGGGGTCTTTTGACTCTTGTAACTAATTGTTGGAATTGAAGACGTACCATTTTAAAGTTCTCATGGATAAGAGGGCTAAAGGGGGCCGTCACATATCGGTTAAATAATGAATACATTCCTTTGAAGCAAACCTAGATCCTTGAGGGGCCTATATTTTGTTATCTAGCAGTTAATAGACGGTCCCCACCTACTGGAGGAGAGAATCTCTGTAATCCCTTTTACCTCTAAACTGTCTAGGCACGAACGTGGATGTATGCTGGGACCCCTCTACCACGATCAAAGCTGAGGTTCTGTTTGTGATCAGCTGTAGTCTTTTAGCCATACCACTTTTTTTTTGAATAAGCATGATTAAAAGCATGGACTGACTCCAAAGGCCAACTCCGAGGAGTCAAGTTTCTACCAACCATTTGCTCGCTCTGTGGCCTTGAGGGACATTACTGAACAGAACTCCCTGTGGTTCAATTTCCTCATCTGTGAAATGGCGATAAGGTTACACCTACCTCTTTAGGATTAATGAGGAAGAAATGAGTTAATCCATGTAAAGCCCTTAAAACCATGCCTGACCCATAGGGAGTACTCCGTAAATGTTCGCTCTTCGCTCTTAGAGTACTATTTTATTGCAGGTCTAATATGGTGCACTGTTTATTAAGGAAACCTCAAAGATAAGCTGTTATTGTTTCTGTGTGTAGAATCAGCCACATAAAATGGTATTTTTCTCACTCCACTTTAGCTATCTTTCCATCCCTCTACTTACCACCGCAGTATCACCTTCCTACCTCCCTGTAAGCCCCTATCCACCGCCCAGAAGACTGTCTGATGTGTAATACGTAGTTAAGGACTCCGCTAATGTCTGTGAGATGCAAGCAGTCCAATAAGACATGCTTCCAGTTTGTATCAAACTGTTGTCTCTAGTGTAGAGAACACGGAGAGAAGAAGGAACTTCGGTCCGTGAGTAGTTACCTGTCCCCGTGGTCCCGGATACAATCATGTCTTCATGTCACCTTGTAATCCATGCTTTACTCTAAAACTGAAGTCCTCCCGGGAAAGCCAACAGTCCACATGCTGTTTCTGAGTAGTAGATGTTTGTTTGTTTTATTTGGAAGCAGGCTTCTGCTGATAGATGTGTAAAAGTACGCCTACCTGTACAATTCTGCATCACCTTGACCGCTGTGAATAGCCAGGAAACTGCACTATTTCTTCTTCTTTGGCATTAATGGACACTGGAATTTTTCTTCCTGGGTCTGCCTGTCTCTGATGATATCAGGCTGTCCCAAGGACTGTTTGGCTCATTGCATCCATTTGGGTTTCTTGGGGGAAGCAATTCCAACATAAATATTGAAGACGTGCCCATCTGAACTTTGTTTCCTTCTGGAGGAAATGAGAGCTATCAAGGTGTCCTTAGGTAGGCATTGGTCCTGTTTCTAAGCCCACACGGTCCCCAGAGCCTACCCAAGACACTGTGCTTATAAAATGTGGACTTGGTGGGACTTGGGTGGGCTCATTTTGCAATAGTGAAAAATGCCTTGTTTTTCTGTGTTATCTTCTCTCACTCCATTATGTTCTCCCCCCACCCCCCCACCCCGTGTTGTTGGAGAAATACTGAGTAAGTGATTAATAACCGTCTTGGTCTTTTGCTCTCACCGGCTTATAGAGAAATAAGGACCTACAGATGTTTGGACAAATAGTACATTGTGTTAATGCCAGATTCCGCTCAGACATGCCCCACGCAATTGAGCTTTTCAGCACTGAAAGAACAGGTGCTCCTGGACTTTGTCTAATCGTCCCTTCTTTGCTTTTCTTGTTAGACTAAATACCAGCCATTCTGAAAAGAGGACTGGACAAAAAGGTGTTCAGAGCTGTGTGTATTGCTTTTGTCTTCCCCGAGGCAGACAGCGGGAGAAATGCGCAGATAAGCATATGAGGAGGTCATATAAACAGTCCTAACGGAATAGAAGCATTCTTATGTGTGAGGCATGGCGCTGTGTAGGTGAGATATTTCTTTATTTAAATTGCTTTTTATTTTTACTTAAAGTACAGTAGCGGGAAATGGGGTTTCTTCAGCAGATAAAAATTACCAGCCAGAGTTAATTAAGTCATCTTTTATACTATGTAGTTTCATTTAAAATAGGTGATTAATGATAACCTAAAATCTCTGGGCTGGTTTCTATAAAAGGTTAGCTGGGATTTTCAAGGAAAAGGAAGGAGACCCTTCCAAATTGAGTCATGTTCCCCGGATGAGAAAATTCAAACACGATTAGAGTTACCCATGAGGAAAAATCGTTAAAATTCAAAATCCAAATTTTAGAGCGCCCTTAAGTCACCTAACCCAACATGCCCATTTTACAGACGGGGAGCACGAGGCCCAGAAGGTTCAGTCACATGCCAAGGTCAAATGACTCACCCGCAGCCGAACAATAGTCAGAATCCATTTGTTTATCTGAGAGCCTTATCTTTTCCCCACATTGCTGCCTAGCACCTCTTCCTAGTCACGGTCTTTTTTTTTTTTTTTTTAATTCAAAAATATTTGAATTACATACTACACAGAGGCGCCGAAGCGTGGCAGTTTTAGATGGGCGAGTAGAACGTGAGAGTTCATCACGTCAGCCATCAAAGTAATGTTTTTCATCTGCACCGTAGAGACAGCTGCAAAGCATTTGATCTTAACAATGACAATTAAAATGAGCCTTATTTGAAGTTGCAAAATCACCACACTGCATTAGCGCAAGGCACCAGCATGCATGCACGAGGGCACTTTGCAGATGGCGTGCAGAGACTTAGTTTATGTAGGCACTTTAGGGAACAGATGGAACCCATGGCATCCCATGGTAAATGGGGATTTATAGCACTACAGTCACAAGCCAGAGTGGCTCTCTTCTACCTGAGGGAGCAGCTGAAGTGATGTGATGCCTCTGGCCTGTGAATTGCTAGCACAGGAGTCCCTGAAGAAAATGTCACCCCCAACGCTAGCACTGTCTTCATCCTGCACCCGTGCAGTGCATCATTAGTGGGGGGTTGATGTCAACGAAAGATCCATTTTATTTAAACTGTGTAAAGGGAAAATGGACATCACCCAGAAGGCTAGAAGATGAAGAGATAAACGCACGTTAGTCTAAATGTTCATTATTGTCATAAACGCAACCTAGTTTTTGTTTTCCCTCAACTTCTAAGTTTGGTAGGTATGGTACCTACCCCCTCATTCATCTACCCCTAAATGTTTTAAGCACTTGAGATTAGAGAATTGAAGGAAAAGTACATAAAGAGGCAAGTTTAGAATATTTTTTTAATGTTTATTTATTTTTGAGAGACGCAGAGCGTGAGCGGGGGAGGAGCAGAGAGAGAGGGAGACACAGAATCCGAAATAGGCTCCAGGCTCCGAGCTGTCAGCACAGACCCTGACACGGGGCTCATACTCACAAACCGCGAGATCACGACCTAAGCTGATGTTGGACGCTTAACTGAGGGAGCCACCCAGGCGCCTTTAAAAAAAAAGCCAACTTTAAAAAAACGTAGCAAGACAAAACTGAGCTTCATGAAGACTCTGCTAATGGGTAACATCAGGGTCTTTTAGTCTGTAAAATACCGAGAAGAATGTGCATCTCAGTTCCTCGTCAAGTAGAATTTCAGCATCTCATAAAGAAGCTATCAGAGAAGATAGCCGCTTTGGAAAAAAAACAAAACCAAACAAATCCAAAACACACACACACACACACACACACACACACGCACACAATATCAAACAAAAGGGATCAATGAGGTGAATGCCAAAACTGTTACCATGAACGTAGAATATCCTCTGTATGATGGCGTCTTCCCTAATTATTTAAGATCACTTGTGAAATTGATTTTATGTAAACACAACAACACTCAGCAACAGCCAGCTCCTTGGAGGCAACGTAAGTTGTTGGGGATTTATTGACCTGTCGTTCACATGCGTTACTTTACTACCACTTAATGGCCTGTTTAGATAGCTTTGGTGTATACAAACTCCCCACCATCAGCTCTGAGCACCGCGCATTGACAGGTAGCTGCCGCAGAGATAAAATGAGGGAGCCTCTGCTGCAGCACACGGAAGCACGGGAACTTTCCTTCTTTTCTACTCAGACGCAGCATTTTTCTCAGTAACTGGAATAAGAGGTGGACAGTGTACCTTTCTACTTTCTGCTGCGTCTCGAACGTGGAAAGCGCAGAAAAAGGCTAAACTCAGACCTAGCTTCAGGTTCTGCTTTTAACTCCTACGAGTGATGCGATTGTGAATATGCCATAGCACAGCTCTGGGCCGATCAATTATATGCCGGGGAAAAATTCAGTACGTGCCCGGTGCCTGAATTTCTTGGGGAAATTTAAGGACAAAATGAGTGCAGTGTGCTATGCAAATGCATAATCAAACACAGATTCTCTCTCTCTCCTCTCCCTCTCTCTCTCTCTCTCTCAATTTAAAGCTGTTAGCAAGATAGCTTTGGAAATACAAAAAGGTATTCTCTGCCTTGGGGGTGACTTAAGAGACGAGAGAATAAGGCACGGTCACTACTTGCAAAGAGCTTCCAGTCTAATAGAGGAGATTCCACACTTCATGGATCCTAACACAGCTTTTGTTTAACATTTTGTAACTTCTCCCCAGTTGAGATAAATCTGGTAACTGACGATGTCTCATGGTTGAGTAAGCAGGCTTTTTCTTTCTCAGCGACACATGAAATAATGAGGCCTCTTTCTGATACTCAACATTGTCTTAGATTCAATGAAACACAGTAATATGGCCTCACAGATCACTCTCCCCCCAGGACCGAGGGAGCCGGGGGAAGAGGGAGAGGCACCCCCAGAGGACAGCTTCTGAAAGACTTCACAGGAAAAGTCACCCTGTACGGTACGGAGCTCGATAGGAGTTAGTTCTGAGGGAGAGATAATAAGTGTTGTGAACGTTTCATTTTCAAATTTAAGAGCTTCCTACTACCTCAAAGGAGAAATGTGTAGAGATGAACCAGACGACTGATTTCAGGAGGTAACATAACAAGTGAATGCTGCCCTCCTCCCCACCTGCCATCCGTTGCCCCATTTAATGGAACAGCCACCTTCTAGAGAGGTTCCGGCGTGATGAGATGCTCCCGTGCAGGACGCGGGCCCTCAGACTGGAGCTGACATCATCCACACTCTTCCCCACCCTGTACCCCTTGTGTGAACCCAGCTCTTAATCTAAAACAGAACGTTCAGAGTCTCGGGCTCAGTGACTGGCCTCTGAAGCGACCCCAACTCGATCCCAGGGCAGAGCAAACAGCCTTATTGCAGGTTTCATTTTCCGCAGGCCTTTCCTCTCAGGAATGCAGCGATGTGGCCATTTCCCTGACCTGGCCCTTGTCATAATGAATCCTTCCTTCCCATTGAGTTATTTCCCCTTCTTTCCTCTCGGAGATTTATCCCACATGCCAACCTTTAGTGAAACTTCTTTTGCTCGAGAAAAAATAAACAAGCAACCAGAACTTGAGTGGCCAGAGCTGGGACAAAATCAAATGGCATTTCCTGTATTTTGAAAGATTGCAAAATATTCTAAAGATGAAGAATAATGTTGATATAGCTTAAATGCCCAATTATAATAACCGGAGTTCAAAATCCAATTAATGGCATCTTTGTTTCCCTCCCCTTCCTAATTTCCCCTCCTTGTTTCCTGTATTCTCTCGTCTTAACCGGTTTCTACTCCTTATATTTGTTTTCTCAGGGTGACATCTGCCCAGAGTTTAAGTTTTCTATTATGCATACTTGGTTTTGAGGATTTTTTTTTTCTCCTGTAGAGTCCTTATTTCCCACGTTTTATCTCCCTCGACCTTTCCATCTGGTTATTTTTACCCTTCTTCCTATTGCCTTATTATTTTCTCTTTCCTGTTTACTATTTCTCTTCCTTCACTCAGGTTTCCATTCTTCTATTTGTTGCGTCCTTCTCCACCCTGTGTAAAATAATTACTAAGTCGAAGCTACTCTTCGAAATGTCAAGGTGTAGCCGATAAGAAACTGTGCTCTGTTACAGTTATAGGTATTCAAAATAAACTTGACCAAGGCGACTGGCCAACAGTATGGAGGGTGTCAGCATTGCATTTAGGGGAGGCTCCCGGTAGTGCTCTCTTAAAGGAACATTGTCCTCTCTCTGCCCTGGGGTGAGGACAAAGATGGGGAAAACGGGGGTGAGGACAAAGATGGGGAAAACGGGGGTGGGAGGGAGAGGCAGCGTCGTGCAGTGGTTCTAGCCTCTGGTGCCAGGACGCCCGCGTTCAAACCCCAGCCCTACTTTTCGCTTTGGCTGCGTTACCTCAGAAAAGTTACTTCTCTGGCCACATTGGCCAAATAGAGATGACCGTATAATAGTTCTCTTATACACCTTTTGTGAGAATTAAATGAGTTCATGTATTTAAGCACGTAGAACCGTGCCTGTAACACAGTAAACCTACATAAGTATTAACTGTTATCATTATTCGCCTAAATTACTTGAGCTGCTATCGGGCATAAGAAAACACACACTTTGGGAAATACGCTTTCTCTTGAATGTGTCCACGCGGGATCAAGTTTGAAAAGTCTTAAAAGTCGTGATTCTCAAAGTGTAGTCTTGGGACCAGCAACAATGGCATCTAGGAACCTATTAAAAATGCAAATTCTCGGGGCACCTGGGGGGCGTAGTCAGTTAAGTGTCTGACTTTGGCTCATGTCACGATCTCATGGTTTGTGAGTTTGAGCCCCGCATCAGGCTCTGTGCTGACGACTTGAGTCCAGAGCCTGCTTCAGATTCTGTGTCCACCTCTCTCTCTGCCCCTCCCCCACCCACATTCTGTCTCTCTCAAAAGAAAATAAACATTAAAACAAATTTTTACACAAATTCTCTAGCCCTACCTCTGGCCCACCCCCAGCCACCTAAATCAGCAACTTTGAGTGGGGCCAGGCAATTCAAGCTTCAAGTGATTCTGATCATGCTAAAGTTTGAGGACCACAGCCCTGTGGTGAATATCCTCTCTATTCTAAAGGAACATTCAAAACCCAGAGTATAGCTGTATCCGCCCCACCCCCACCCCCACCACCCCCACCAGCAACATGGCGGACCTTTCAGTGGTCCATGATCATGCTTGTTGGAGCAACTCGAAGACAAGCAAGTTAAGTAGGCACAAAGTAACTCTATTCGACGGAGGAATATTAGCAGCATCTCTTCCTTTCGCACACAGTAGTGAACTGGTAATTTCTTTGGATCCAAAAAGTAGGATCCCAAATCATAAAGTGGATGAAGACAAAGAAGGTCTTTCATTCTCATGGAACAGGTAAGCAAGACTCGATGGTCCATTCCTAGACTTAAAGATTAGGACTTTTCACCTCTAAAAATAATCAGTTTACCTGGCAATAAATATGCAATGACCCCTGATGTTTCTAAGTTGTTCATTTTGAGGTATGTTTCAGACATTTTGAAGTTGGTAATATTTAGGACAACTCACCAGGTTCTCCTTCAGGAGCCTCTTGGTTGAAGTTGCCCTTTCCAGGTACGTAAACTACATAGCCTCATCCATAGGTGTGACATGTGGCAATTGTCCTGATGAGCCCTGGGTGATCCACAAGGACCTGTGAAGTTTTCTGTTGAATACGAGGGAAGGTCACATCCATCTTTCTTAATTGACTCAAGATGACAGATGACAGATGACATCTGCTGACATCCTCAAAGAGACAGTAGCCCACAGGAGACGTCCCAGAAATCCTCATAGAAGAATCAGAGTGAGAGTATCTAGGCCAGAAGGCCCCGTGTCCACCCTAGAGTCTTAGAGCCACAATTCCAGAAGGCATGCTACCAGTGCAGCATTGTGCAAGTATAATTTCTAGTGTTTGGTTAGGGTGTTCTACCTTTATATTTACTTAACCAGCCAGATTCGTTGGGTTGTCTCCATTTTATAGATCCAGAAACTGAGGCTCAGAGAGGCTATGAGGACAAGGCACAAAACTGGTCATGGAACCAAAGTGAGAGCCCATGTCCCCGGAATCCCATTCCAGGGCATTTTCCACTTCATCATGTGACATCTCTCTTCTAGCCTACAACACAGGATGGCCTGTAGGTCATCAGCATAAAAAGAGCATGGATCCTCGATGGGCAGGCCTCTTTCTAAATCTTGGAAATGAACAGGTGGCTTCCTTACTAGATTTGGCAAGCCCCTGTGTTGACAGCTTCTGCTATCTGCCAATAATTTTCCCGGACGTTAACTTAACAGAACGAGGGGGCTTGCAGTGCTAAAGAGGATGGCCGCCATTAGTATATCACAGGGCTTTCCAATAGAATGTTTGTGGTATAGACAGCTCTGTATCTATGCTATCCAATATAGTAGCTCCTAGATGAGTAACTAAATATTTAAGTGAATTTAATATAAATTTAAGTAGCCATAATGTAGGTAGTGGCTACCATATTAGACCACACATGCCTATGAGATCATTTTTTTTTTTAATTTTTTTTTTAACGTTTATTTATTTTTGAGACAGAGAGAGACAGAGCATGAACAGGGGAGGGGCAGAGAGAGAGAGGTAGACACAGAATCTGAAACAGGCTCCAGGCTCTGAGCTGTCAGCACGGAGCCCGACGCGGGGCTCGAACTCACAGACCGTGAGATCATGACCTGAGCCGAAGTCAGACGCTCAACCGAATGAGCCACCCAGGCGCCCCTATGAGATCATTTTTTAGTCGGGTGCTGAATGGGTTCTTCCTGAAGGAAGTAAGAAATTAAAATATTTTAACCTCTATCCCCTCAACCACTCAAAATCACTTACCCCCAAATATTCACATGTCTATTTAGACATGTGCCCCCAGCAGAGCCCCATTATAGCATGACAGTTACTAAATTGTCTGGTTGTTATCTGCAAAGTCAGTACAGTGGTTTTCTCTCTCTCTCTGACTCTCTCTCTCTCTCTCTCTGTCTCTCTCTCTCTCTCTCTCTCTCTTTGAGCAAGCTTTGTTTACTGTCATTTCCTATTAACCAACAGAGTGGGGTAAGAGCCAGTGTATAGACTAACAATGAAAGAGCTGTCCTCTGCATTGGACAGAGGCCTTGTGTTAAGAATTATAAACTGGACTCTGAACTCCTGCCTTTCAAAGCGAAAGGAATAGATGTTGATGGTCCTACATAGTTGTTTGATGACAGAGCGTTAGAAATTAGGGTCGGGACCGGTGTCTCAGCTCTCGCTCTTTTCCCTTCGAAGCCTCAGAACCCGGCTGCCTAATCACACCCACACCCACACACAAGACTGGCTCCCCTTTCTCTGCGGTGAGGCTGGCATTCCTCTTCACCTGAGACTGTTCCTTTCTCTGCGAGACTGTTCTGTTCTCTGTGCGGAGTTGCAGTGGCAGGAGGTGGGCTGATGTGTGATACATTCAGCAGCAGTGAATCGCGGTTTATCTCAGCAGTCTGCGTACTTTCCGTTCCCCAGGAAGTCCAGCCTTCTTTCTGCTTGCAAGGGTAGAAGAATGGCTAGCCAGACTCTGCCCATTCGGAAAGCTTACAGGGATTAAGAAATAGCTTGTTTTCCCAATTAAGTGCACTCCTTTCCTGCGTCAACATGCTGATGGTAAGAAATTGGGGGGGGGGGGGGGGGGCGGTGCACTGGCTCCAAATCGTTACATGCTGCATAGCATCTACAGTCTGGCCCTAATGCATCATCAACTGTTACCTGTGAGTCGTATGTTGGGTTGTACCCATGGCCCTAATAACAGGTACTTGCAGACAGAATGACACATACACCCTCCACTCCATGCTTGTCCCCAGTTTATCTTGCTAGCCTGTGGCTTGCCATGTGTTCCATAAACGTGACACTCTAGTCACACACATCCATTGGTTATTTCTGAGTTGTGCCTTCTCTGTTCTTCCAGGGGACCCAGACTATTGCCTTTGTCTCAGCTCTTTTTCCTGACTTCTCCACTTGCCAAAGGTTTGAAAAAAGAGAACTGAGCTCTCGACATTCGCTTACTTGTTCAAGTCACGTTTACGGAACACCTGTCCTGTCAGTCACCGAGCAAGACACAGACAATGAGAAGACGACAGACTAGATTTCTGTGTCCAAATCAGGCTTTGTCACCTTCTAGCTGGATAGCTGTAGACATTCGACTTAAAAGAGCCCATGTGGAAAGTCATGAGAATACTCCTCCCTCTCGACGAAGGGGAATAAGATCACGGCCTCCACTTAGTTGAATGGCTGGCATGTAGTACGTGCTGAGAGTCCCTTCCATCCCTTTAAAGTTCTGCTTAAATCCCACCCGTTCCGAGGCCACTTCCTGAGCTTACCTAGTTGGAAATCATCTCTCCCTCTCCATCATGCCCATAGCATATTGGCTGAACTAAAGGAGCATATATTTCTTTCTGTTTTGTGCCAACGGTTTATCTGAACTTTAACCCCCTCAAGGAGATTTCAAGTCCTTAGAGGAGATGACTGAGGTGCCTGTCCTCTATAACCCATTGATTGCTTACGTTAAATTCAACGTACAATTTCTCACTGCTATCTGTGTGCCAAGCACCGTGTGAGATGGGGCCTACAGAAACAGGTATATAACCACATTTTCTGTGTGCACAAAAGTTATAGCGTAACCAGGGAGAAAATAATGAGCATTATTGTTTTATTTGCTTAGCACCTGTTCCTTCTTGTGGAAATTATATCATCCTTCCTTCGAAAAGTCATTCCTCTAGTAATTGGAATCATCGGTCCCTTATCTTCACCCCTTTCTGTATCCATGCCCTTTGCCCTTTGCCTGCTTTGGTCCTCCCCACTAGTGGTACAGTACTCTTTGACTTTATGCTCAGGGACGTAACTTGCTTTACCCAGTAGAATGGTGTAGATTTCAATGTGCCACTTCTGAGTCTGGTCCTTAAGATGCATCATGGCCTTCCACTTCCTCTCTTGCACCTCTGCGACTGCCATAAGGAGAGCTTCGCGTTCAGCCTGGTCACTAGAATAAGGCATATTTATAGAATATGCCTGAGTTTAACCCACCAAAGAACTTTTCAGCCAGATCTGCCACTTAAAGCGGAGCTCCCTGGTCTGTATCAGTCAACCTCTGGCCAACCTGCAAATGCATAAAAAATAAATACTTATTATATTTTACCATTGAGATTTTGTAGCCGTTGGTTTCCCAGTAGTAGGTGATCCATATACTGGCTCTCACTCTTCTCTTCTGTCCTCTTCCATGTTCTCTCTACCCAAGAGCTTGAAATGCCTCAATGGGATGGCCATCTTCTTATCTTCTCCTGAACAAGAGTCATAGTCCCCACTCTAGGGCAAGCATGTGACCCACGAAGGAGCAATCAGAGTTCTTCTGTGAGACCTTTAATGTTCGAACTGAGGAAAATGTAAGCCTAGGCCTACCTGGTAGACACAATTCCACTTTTCTGGTGAGAGCTAGCACATCATTCACAGACGAAAAGGGAGAGAGCCTGAGATAGATGGAGGCAGGAGGCAGAAACAGACTGACATACCAAGGGCAGGTCCTTAAGGCAGCATCTGGGGATCTGGGAGGGTTCCCAGTTTCGGCTTTCCTCAAACTTGTTGGCCAGCATTTCCCTCAATTTTGTGAGCTAACCTAGTATCCAAGAAGTTTCCTTCTTAGCTTAAGCTGATTTGAGTCAAGTTTCTATTCTTTACAATCTTGAAAAAAAACAGAGACTTGGGGCGCCTGGGTGGCTCAGTCAGCTAAGAGTCCTGCTTCTGCTCAGCTCATGATCTCACGGTCCATGAGTTCAAGCCCCGTGTCAGGCTCTATGCTGACAGCTGGAGCCTGCATCGGATTCTGTCTCTCTCTCTCTCTCTCTGTCTCTCTCTCTTTCTCTCTTTTTGCTTGCTCTCTCTCACTCAAAAATAAACATTGAAGGAAGGAAGGAAGGAAGGAAGGAAGGAAGGAAGGAAGGAAGGAAGGAAGGAAGGAAAGGAAAGGAAGGAAGAAACCAGAGACAAAATAAATAAAGAGGCAGTTCAATCTGAGAACACTGTCCCAGAGGCACAATGGGGGCTGTGGGAGCACAGAGGGAAGGGACCTAACCAGCTGGTAGCATCAGAAAAGCTTTCTGGGGAAAGGAGCAGTTCTGCTAATGTCTGCAGAACAAGTAAGAGAAGGTCTGAAAAGGGAACAGCCTGTGAAAGGCTTGGAGGCCAAGGGTCAAGGTGAGAAGCGAGTTTGGGAAAATAATACGGGCCAGTGTGGGAAGACCTTGTCAGTCAGCCTTCTAATGGCAAGTCGGAGCCCTAGAAATATTTTAAGCAGGGGAGTCGTAGCCTTTTAGAAGCCCCTTTTTTTCTGGCTGAGGGTGGAGACCGAAGTCAGAAAACCAATTGGGAGGCTGTTAAAAGCATCCAGGCAGGAGATGAAGGGCTCCTGAATTCTGGCAGAGGCCTCAGGCTTTCCAAGAGGGCTTTCTCAGAGTCCATGTGCGGTGTTTATCTGTCGAATTGTGAATTGGAAAATTGAAGCCATTTTCTCCTTTGAAGGGACTCGCGCCTCCCACTTAAGATTGTGAGGGGCCGTGCTGGGCCACAGGGACAATTGTTTGGCCACTTGTTCCCTAGTTCTTCTCCCAGGAGACTCTTCTGAAGGCGGACAACCTGGGTGTCACCGCCCTCGGGCCATCAACTCCTCATTGTTCAAGATGTGCTGTGTTGCACTTACCCAGAATAAAATGATTCTCATTTACTTACCTAGCAGCTGTCAAAGCCTGAAATTTCATTCTGTGGGCGTAAGCAATTTTTCCCCTGCAAATGTGGCTTCATCTCGAGGTTGTTATCTGCCAGCAACAGAGAACGGCGGTGCTACAGTCTCTTTGCCTTTTCTCCTACAAGCAACAATTAGAGGCCAGTTCTGCCCGGGTACAAATGCATCTGTTAGCGATTGTCACTCCTTAGTCACGCGCTCAGGAGCCTCACTAGTTTTGCCGGAAGACCTCCAGATGACAAAATGGGATGGGGAGATACAGCGAAAACCTGAGAGGAGAAAATAGTGGCTTAGCTCCTTTGGGAACCAGCAAAGGAAGAATCATTTTGTTTCCTGGGCAGACAAAGGGACACTGACTTCGGGAGGACTCAGGATCCAACTCTTTATTGAGGAAGATGAATTCAAATGGAAGCCATTGGGGAAAGTGCTTAGATGAGCAAAATTGAATTTCACCCAGGTTGGCCTCAATCCCGTAACACCTATAGATGCAAAACACATTGGCCGGATTACAATCAGGGAACTGAAGTGGGGAGAAGGGGAAGAAGTAAGAAGAAGAAAACATTTGGTTTCTGGATTTGATCGGCAGGCTTTCCAGTTTTTGTAGAATCGTCTTTGTGGTGTGGTCTGTGCGTTTCCCTACGGGCCCTTTTGTAGGCAGGGGCAAGACATGGGCCACGGCACCTCCCAGCCAGTCTTCAGGACACAGGAGGGCCTTGGCTTTGACAGCAGGCCCTGTGAGTGCAGAGTGGCTCGCCATCAGGTCCCGTTCCCCATCGCTTTGGGTTTTTGACCACACACGTAATGAGGTCGCTCTTTTAGCGATGCCTTTGTTGGACCCCAAATGATGTTCCCACCCTCCTGACCCAGGAGCTTTTGTGTCTTATGTCAGAATAATCACTTACCCAAAATGATGGCTAGGCTCAGAAATATCCTGCTTTAACCTTAGGGAATATAAAAAAAGGAGTGTTAAATATTTAACCTGGATTGATGAGGTTTGCTGAAACTATTGGATAAAATGAAAACTTTCTTTGAGGCATAAATCACTGGGGAGATTTCCCCCCTCTCATTGATTTTTGGGCTCGGTTAATGATTCCAGCACTGAGAACGTAAGACTAGGTGGAAGTTAAAGAAATGGAAAGCCACATTAACCTCTAAATTTTACCTATATGTTGATTTTTGACAGTGAAATACTATAATTAACCCAGACTATTTTCTTAAGATTTAATTTTTTGCTGATGTTCAAAAGTATTGCAGAAAAGCTGATTCCTAATTATTACATACAGCATTGCATAAATTTCTTCCTAATTAAAAAGCCTCTAAATTCTAAATAATCAATTTATGAAGACATATGGTTTTGAAAAATTAGGCATTTAATTTCTAAAGATTTATTGGTAATTTGTACCATAGCTAATTAATTATGGTTATAATACTATTGCAGTCATAGTAGAGATTGATGTGATGATACAATTGCAAATTTATTTTGATATGTCTTCTTTAATATCAGAGCATTACATTATACTTAGTTTTCCAGCTCCTTCTTAATTATGCTTGAAAGCATTAGTTTAATGAAAGATAAGAGGGCTTGATAAGTGTACCATCAGAATTTATTTGAAAAACTATTTTCAACCTGAAACAAACAAATTGTTTTTTGCCCTGGCAGAATGCAATTTGCAGTTGGTCATAAATTAGCCGGCAGAAATGCCTTAAAATTAAATAGTATTTGGTACAGAATTTCCCATTAACCATTGTGACAATTTGCAGAGAGCTTAGCATGAGAAAGTAGTTAAACTGTACAGAGGAAGTCTGCAGACAAAAATGAATAGAGCCCAACATAAACAATGATGGCATTGTAAACTTACAAACACATGGGCTAGGTGGGGAAGGCTTTTTCCTATTTCCTTTGTCATGTGAATTTCTAGGCATTAAAAAAAGAACCTCGCAACCGTTTTGGATATTACCAGGGCTTTTCTTTGAAGTTGTAGGAAGAGAGAGATTTTTGATTTAGGGGTAGAAAATGCTACTCATCTGTTTTATTAAATAGAAACGCATGACCCTTTGGAATCATGGCACCGAACCAAATCGCCGGTTATAAGGGAAACAGAAAGCAAGAGGGCGAAAGTCGCCTCTGCGCTGTGCTCAGAGTGCAACACGCCAAATGCAGGTTCGCTAAAGAACACGTGTCCGCGTGGAGGGCCCTCCCGGGGGAGGCGGCAGAAACTCTTCCTTTGGACATCTTCCTGATGAAATTCCGGGTATCAGAGTGGACAGCCCTGCCTCCCTTGTTTTACATGGGAACAACTTGGGCTGTTTTCTTCTCCAGTGATATCCTTGCTTTGGATTGCTTTTGTTAAGTCCTGGGGCTCTCACCAGGCAGCGCGCATTTGTTTCACGTTTCTTCCCCGGTGTTTCCACGGCACAGTCCTTCTGCCTAGCGGTGTGACTTTGAGAAGGTCACCAGGTGTCTCCTAAGTCCCAGTTTCCTCTTCAGTAAAAGGGCGCTAGCGATAGAATCATCGGTAGTATTACAGCGAGGGCAAAACGTGGTCTTGTGTGCCCACCCGCGCTCTGCAAGCACACGGAAAGCTCGCTCTCATAGTACACGGAGGGGAGGACCAGTAGGGAGAACCACGTGTCCGGTCTGTGGGAGGGCTTGGCATTGTTCATTCATTCATCTTACAGAGACTGCTTGACCATCCACTCTGTTTTCAGCAGAGCTTATTGGCTCTGAATACAGAAGTAAATACAATGCAGGGGTATCTGATCTCTTGGAAACCCTAATCTAACAGAAAAGAAAATTGTGTGCATAAAAATAATTAAAATAATAGTGGCTATGCCTGGGTTGCACGGGGGCACAGAGGGAAGAGCCTTAGAGAGCTTGAGAAGGCCTAGAAGAGAAGATAATGAAGCTTTAAATCTTGAACAAAGGCAAAGTAGGTGGGGGAGAGTACTGAAGCGGTTAGTAAAGCAAGACGGAAGGTTCCATGACAGGTGTTAAGGAGCTTCAAGAAACTTGGTTAGGGCCAAAGAGGTAGAGTGAGGCTGGTGATAGAGGAATTTGAAGGCTTGGCAGGGCTTGGGATGACCTATTGGATACACGCAAAAATGCTAGAGGTACCTGTGTGAATAGTAGTGGGCACATTGATTTTTCCTCTCCAGAAATATAGCACAGGCTTTACTTTTATTTTTTATTTATTTAAAATTTTTGTATATGTATTAATTTTTTTTTATTTTTTTTTAACGTTTATTCATTTTTGAGACAGAGAGAGACAGAGCACGAGCAGGGGAGGGTCAGAGAGAAAGCGGGAGACACAGAATCCGAAACAGGCTCCAGGCTCTGAGCTGTCAGCACAGAGCCTGACGCGGGGCTCGAACTCACGGACCGTGAGATCATGACCTGAGCCGAAGTCGGCCGCCCAACCGACTGAGCCACCCAGGCGCCCCTATATGTGTTAATTTTTTAAATTTACCTCCAAGTTAGTTAGCATATAGTGCAATAATGATTTCAGGAGTAGATTCCAGTGATTCATCCCCTACATGTAATACCCAGTGCTCATCCCAGCAAGTGTCCTCCTTAAAGCCCCTTGCCCATTTAGCCCATCCCCCCCCACCCCAAACCCCTCCGGCAACTGTCAGTTTGTTCTCCTTTTAAGAGTCTCTTATGGTTTGTCCCCTTCCCTGTTTTTATATTATTTTTGCTTCCCTTGCCTTATGTTCATCTGTTTTGTATCTTATATTCCACCTATGAGTGAAATCGTATGATATTTGTCTTTCTCTGACTTATTTCGCTTAACACAACGCACTCTAGTTCCATCCATGCTGTAGCAAATGGCAAGATTTCATTCTTTTCGATCACCGAGTAATTTTCCATTGTATGTATATACCACATCTTCTTTATCATTTGTCAGTCAGTGGACATTTGGAATCTTTCCGTAGTTTGGCTGTTGTCAATAGCGCTGCTGTAAACATTGGAGTAGCACAGGTTTTAAAATATGTAGTGGGACTTCTCCAAATAGAATAACCAAATGCATATCCTATTATATTTATCAAGTTTGGGCTCCGCGATAATACTTGTCATCAAAGGAAAAAGGGGGTATCTTGGTGGCTCAGTTGGTTGAGCTTCCAACTCTTGATCTCAGCTCAGGCCTTGATCTCAGGGTCGTGAGGTCAAGCAGCACATTGGGCATGAACATACAGTGTATACAGTGTGCTCTTGGTTTGGGGGGGTAGATTCCCACAATTCATTGCCTACATACAACACCCAATGCTGCGTTTTTAAAATGCAAAGAACAGAGATCAACTGATACAGAATTGTCAAAATTTTTCATGTTTTACTAAAAAGGACTAGAAAAAGTCAAACTCACATAGTCAAGCAGGGTTTAGCAGGATGCTTAGCACATAATAAGAGCTGAATAAATAAATATCTGTTGACTGAAGGAAATGTTAAAAGTTTATCATGCCTGTGAGAAAATACCTCAAAAGAGTACTTTTTTAAAAAATTGACACTCTGGGGCACCTGGGTGGCGCAGTCGGTTAAACGTCCGACTTCAGCCAGGTCACGATCTCGCGGTCCGTGAGTTCGAGCCCCGCGTCAGGCTCTGGGCTGATGGCTCAGAGCCTGGAGCCTGTTTCCAATTCGGTGTCTCCCTCTCTCTCTGCCCCTCCCCCGTTCATGCTCTGTCTCTCTTTGTCCCAAAAATAAATAAATAAACGTTGAAAAAAAAAGAAAGTTGAAAAAAAAAAACTGACACTAAATTATATTTAAAAAATTAACTAAAAACCCAGTATCGAATTTCTTTAAAAAGTATTTATTGAGTCCTCACTCTGTCCCGAGTATGCATGTATATAGTTGTTTGTTGGTCAAGTTCCACATTATAATCTTTTCTGTATTCATGGTCAGGGATTAGTATTAACTGTATGATGGTGGATAATTCATGTAACTTCAGTGGGCATCACTTTCCTTTTCTACAACATTAGTCCATCTCAAAAACAAGTGTGATTTTTGAAAATGGATAGTATCTTTTGATGAAAAAAATATATTTCCTTGTATCAATCTCAAAGACTGATATCTGTATATAAAGTTTAATTGAAGATTATATAACTTTTCATGTACTTTTTAACTAAAATTCAGGCTAATGCCAAGGTAAATATTCTGGGTGAAAATGCCCCTGATTTTACATTTTGGAGATCATACAATTTTACATGAAATTTGTTGTCATTCCATCTCACCTAATTTATGTGTTCGTGCACTAGTTTTTGCCCAAATAAAAAGGCAGAAAAGCTTCAAGTTTGGGGGCTTGCTGAAAGAGCACCTTCTATTCCCCCAGAGCTTAAATAACTGAGGCTTCTGGACTCCAAGCCATGGTTCCAAGGCTGGTCAATCACCATAAACTGCAAGAGCCACATAACCACCCCGTATGCTCCAACATAGCTCCCATTATTATCGATAAAAGTTACACTACTATACCGAAGGGAGAGAAAGGCCACAATAAGGCTTTTAAAAAGCTATTTAATATATCAGCTTTCACAAAGATAGACGGCATCACTAAGACAAAACAAGAAAAGATGTGCCCAACTTTACAAGGTATTGGCACTGTTAATCATATTTTGAAATATTGCTGGCATATATCTTGGAAAACACAACAGAGTTGCCATATTTCCAACAGGAGAGATGACATTTTTAATGTTGAGATACACCAATAATTCCAAGCCCTCTTTTTTTCCCCCCTATATGGGAAAAACCAGAGAAGATTAGACAGTCAGGTTCCAGAAGCTTAAGTACTAAAATTGAACATCATAAATTCTGCCACATTCCATTACAAAGTTATCATAAAACTTCACTAAGCAAATAACTATATAGGTGTGTGTTTTGTGTGTGTATATGCTATAATATTATACAGTTATTTAGATTAGTATTTCACTTATACATACAAAATGTTGAAACATACATTTATATGCATATATAATTTTAGATGGACTTATAAAAAGATTATTGAAATAATTAACTGGTTTCCATTTATACTTCTCCATTTCCAATTTTTAAGTATCTCATGAGAAATAAGCTACATAGGTCAGTAGATCTCACAGCTTTTCCACATGTATTATTTTGGTCATCCATATTCTGTGAAGTGGGTAGGACACAGGCATTTATGCCCATTTTACTGACAAAGAATGTGATGTTCATATCTTACCCAAGGTCCACAGATTATAATTGGCAAAAGCAGATGTGATCCCTGATCTCCTACCTCTGAATTCTGAGCTCTTCTCACTATACCATCATAGCTGTATAGCATGAGATGATTTACAGATGGGAGATACATAGACCTGATCCAGGGGGGCATGGGGTCCTTGCTCAAGCCCCCTGTAGCATCAAGAAATATGGCCTACTGGGCATGCAGATGTTTGATGAAGTTCTCTCCTATGGTCCTCTAACTTCACTTAGGACTTTATTCTTTTTTTTTTTTTTTTTTTTTTTAATGTTTATTTATTTTTGAGAGAGACAGAGATAGAATGCGAGTGGGTTGGGGCAGAGAGAGAGGGAGGCACAGAATCTGAAGCAGGCTCCAGGCTCTGAGCTGTCGGCACACAGCCTGACACGGGGCTCGAACTCACGGACCGCGAGATCATGACCTGAGCCGAAGTTGGACGCTCAACGGACTGAGCCACCACCCAGGCGCCCCCAGTTAGGACTTTGTTAACCATGGCTAATATTTTGGATTGCTGTTGCCCTTTCTTCCTTCTTTAAAAAAAAAAAAAAAAAAAATCCTTATTTTCTTCAGTGTAGCAATGTACGCATTTAAAATATCCCATCTCCCATAATCCTTTACAGGTAGAGGTAGCCATGTGACATGGTCCTGGCCAGCTAGATGTGGAGAAAGTCCCCGGATGGGGCTTCTCGGAAAGCTACCTAAATGGGAACAGAAAATTGGCTTAACTCTATCTTTTCCTCTCCTTCCTCCTGCCTGAAATATAAACATAGTGCTGAAGAGGTAGCGGCCAGCTTGCAAGCATGAGCGTAAAAGTTACATATTTAATTAACGAAGTAGAAAGGTGGGAAGAGCCCGGATCCCTCAGAGTGTTATGGAGCCATGTCAGAAACCTAACTGCCTACCTCCAGACTTCTTACTCTGGGCGGGGGGGGGGAATATAGACCCTTAGCTTCTCAAGCCACTGTAGCTGCTGTGACTGAATTTAATTTGCCTGTTGGCAAAGTAAAAGGAATTAAAAATGAGAAGAAGAAAAATGTTAGACGGAACCAGAAGCAAACCCAGTCTACCTCTCAGGCAAGGATTGTTATGTATAATTAGCCAGTCCCCCACCAACTAACCACAGCTGGAGGCCATCACCAGGAATGGCTCACGCTAGGACAAGGGTCCACCACAGGCAAGGCCTTGAATTAGAGTCTCAGCTGATATTTGCAGAGAAGTGAGCTGTGGGGTTGAGTTTTTGTTCTGTTGCTATTTTATGCTTCTCTTTATTTATCTTCAAAATAAGGATCATAATAAAACCTCTGAGGACTGTTCTAAAGATTGAATGAGAGAACGAATACATGTAATGAACTTAGAATAATGCCAAGCATACTGGAAGCACTTCGTAAATGCTGTCCTAAGATCTGGGAAAGGAGAGGCCAATCATTATTGCTTCTGCACACACAAGAACTAACTTCCAGAGACAGTCACAACAATTTTCCCTTTTCTACAGACAGGACTCTGTAAAGAAGGGTCAATTCCTTCTCCCCATTCTTTCCCCTACAAAAGATACTGGAAGTATGGAAGTTTGCCCAGGAAATTATCATAATTAAAAATAAAATCCAAAAATATACATTGGGTGATTTGCAGGCTACAGCATAAGTATCAAACCTAATTATTCTCTTTAAAAGAACACAAGTCTGATGTGGGAAAGGGAGTAGGGGGCAGTGTATTAACTCGGGCTTTGTGGTGTGTTTCTTTGCCAGGTGCTGATAATAAATAGCATGAGGTTTCAGAGAAGAAGGTCTCAATATGCCTTAGTCTTTCAGGAAAGGTTTATTGGTGATCTTGAACTTGAGCAAAACAGGGGGATCAGAATCGAATAGAATTAAATATACCTTAGAAGAGGTCTTATAGGATGCGAATGCCCCCAGGGTAAGGATATTATCTTACTCCTTTTAAAACCCAAGTACAAGTACACAGAGAATGAATTTCCCCAGTTGCATTTTTTGATAGTTGTCTGCCTCTGGGATTTTGTTTTTGCAAAAACCACAGTTATTCAACACTACTACATATGGAACTGATGAAGTAGCTTATAGCAGACCCATGGTCCCAGGGAGAATATCTAGAAATACCAGAGAAAATTAAAACAGCAATCTTTTTCAAGCCATCAGAGATCTACTAAGACATCCAAGACTTGAGGGGCCAAGCTCTCTGAGAAAGGAAGGCCTCCAAAGCTTTCCCCCTTGGTTATTTTCTCATTCTTCATTGCATAAGGCAAGGAGTTAAAAAGCCAAGCAAATGAAAACTTCTAAAAAGCAGAGTGAAGTTTTCAGAATCTCATGGTGCCTAAAAGACAAAAACGAGAATTCAGGAGAGACTCTTGTAAATATCCCAGACTTCTCTTAGAATGCCTAGAAGGCAACACCCTAGGAGAAGGTGAACCCACAGTAGACCCCCCCACCACCCCCCACCCCCCAAGAAAGGTAAAACTATCTCTCTGGCCAGCTGAGCCCTTAATTAGATTGAGGGAAGCTTCCCCACCTCGAGATATCTAGGTTTACCTATTGCTTTCATACAGGGTAAATACTTTTTGAAGGAATATAATATCAGCCAGAGCCTCTAAAATTTTTCATATACAATGTCTCTCATTCTATCAAAAATTACCAGACGTATTAAGAAACAGGACCGAGACGCAATAGATAATAGAAACAGACCCATGGGTGATCCAGATATTCGACTTATCTTTAAAATGAATGTGATTGGTATTTTCAAGAAATCTATGACAGGATGGAGAATTTCACCAGAAAACTAGGCTTTACTAAAAAGGAATGAAACCGGAATTCTGGAACGAAAGATACAGGAACTGAAATGAGGATGCAGACCTCAGTGGAAATGTTTAATAGCGACAGAATACCACTGAAGAGTGGATAAGTGACCTGTAAGCCAGGTCAAGAAAAATTACCCAGACTAAAGCATACATGGATGGAAAATACAGAAGAGAGATATAGGAGACATATTGAAAAATTGTAACGTACGCATTTGGATTCCTAGGAGGAAAGAAGAGGAATAATGGGACAGAAACAATTTCCAGGAGAAAAAGGCTGTGATTTTTTTCCAAAACTGATGGGAAGACAGTACTACAGGTTAAAAAAAAAAACAGAATTTGAACCCCAAGCTGCATAAAACCTAATCACTTAAAGCTAGTTTCATTCAACACTATTGATTTGTTCATGATTTAGAAGTAAAATCTTGTGAAGCTTCATTGAGTACATGTGATTTCAGCTGGAGAATAAGATACTAGTGTTAAATTTGACCTTGACTTTGCCTTTAAACCAAAGTAAACCTGTGAAGATTGAGCTAGGGTAAAGTTACTCTGGCTTAACTTTAGAACCAGAACAAAAATACAGATTTCAGCTCTGTGATTTTATTTCATTTTTTACGAAGTAAGAAGAGACTGTGTCCCAAACTCTACTGCCATCCTAATAACTTTCTCAGCTTTTTTTTTTTATCGGTTCTAATATTTTCCTGGAAAATCTTGTGTTTTTGACACTTGAGTATTGGCATTTAGCACTTTTATTTCCATATCTTTTTTTCTTTTATAAAATCAGTCATCATCTTTATTTAAAAAAAAAAAAGTTGCCAGGTTTTACAAGCTGTGAATTCCTTTTTCAGGACAAAAAAAAAAAAAAAACAACAAAATCTAGATTTATTTTTTCCACTAGTTCCCACCCCCCCCCCCCCACTCCCACCAGAAGCTTACAGTTGAAGGGCAAAGCCTCCCTAATAACTTTGTACTGAATAGTTCAAGGTTTCTTCTTTTCCTGGACGGAATCCACCTGCAGTCTTCCAGAGACTGTTGATAAGGCAAGGAAGAGCCCCATCTTGGACTCTGAAAACTCTGTTTAGAAATTACTCATGCTTTCACTGCTTGATTCTGATTTGAGGAAAGCAGGGAGGAGTGCTATTTGTCAACATGTCATTGGATTCTCAGATTGTTTTACACTTTCTTCAGTGATCTTTGTTACTTCATCTTTTCCAGTGGACTCTTCTCAGTGATGAGTAGTCCTGGCAAAGCCCTGACGGTTTCCTTCCACATTCACAAGGTATTGGCCGCACTGTGTTTAACATTCCAACAGGGTTAGCTTAGCTGGCCTGGAGTATCGCGTAGCCAACAGCAACATGCTCCCTGGTAGAAGGCTGACTTGCTAATGCTTATCCCCCTTTAACTCCCTGGAGCCACTGTTTTCTTTCCCAAGAGTTACTGCTTTATAAGACCAAAGGAAGACTAGATGGCTGACTTAGTATTCTCCATTTTTAGAAAGGTTTTGGTTCTAGGGAATGGAGAATTGACCCAATGGACAGAAAGTAAGCTTAAGTATCCTCAACATTCTCTCCTTTTCATTCTCTAGCAGACTTTATTTAATCACTGTTATTGGCAAGGTCCTTAGAGTGGGGGGCAAAGATGGAACAAAGAGAAGGGGGCCAAATGAAGTGGACATGACCTCTGTATTTCAAGAGTTACCCACAAAGAGAAAGACCCTCTCTGATGGTAGATCAATGTTAGAGGTACAGTTACATAAGAGAAGTGAACTTATTTTACGTTTCTATCCTGGAAGACCACCCCTCACTCCTTCTCTGCTGTTACCCTCCAGTTGTCGATTGCTTCTCAGGGAACATAATTTGCTTACTGCATTTTGTCAAGGATCCTAACAGCGTTCATGCCCTATCAGCATTTATTCTCTGTGTGGTTTTCATTCTGAGGAAAAAGAAAATTGATTCTATCGGGTCTAAGAAAAAAATACTAGCAGTATAACCTAAAGGCCCTTCAGGCAAACTGCAGGTCTGCCTAAATGGTATTTGCATTCACTTCTCTGCCTCTGCTCCCTTCGACCTGAGCCCTTAGAGGCCGAGGCCATATTTTAACCATGCCTTCATCTCCAGAGACCGCAGCATCTAGTGGAACTCATAAAAGCCATGAAACATTTGTTCTCTTGAGGCACAAGATGGATAAGTAATCTATAGCAGTGATCAAAGATAAAATGGCAGCCAAAATACGCTCACAAACGAGTTATGAGTACTACTATACGTCGCTACTGAGTTTGTTGTTGTGGGACTACGTAATTAAGAGAGAACCCCTCCCCCCCCCTTCCCTGGCCTGAGAGAATATGGCGGGAGAGCTGAGACATGTGCAGAAATACCCATCGCCCAAAGCTGCGTGGGACGAGGCCGGGAGCAGCACAGCGAGCACTCTAGCTCTGTGTTGCCAAACATGTCAGCCACTAGCACCGTGCAGCTCTTTAAACTTAAATGAAATCAAAAGTGATAAAATTTAAATTCTCTCCCTCAGTCCTCCTAGCTGAGTTTTGAGTTCTGAGTATCCACCTGTGGCTAATGACGACAGTGTTACAGAGCACAGGTAGGTTTCCCTCATCACAGAAAGTTCTGTCAGGTAGTGCTGCTCCAGAAGTTCAGAGAGACAAGAAAGCAGTTGTCAGGGTGCTCCGGGGAGGTTTCGTGGGAGGTGGGGCATAGGAGGCAGCTTTTGGCGGAGGGGCGGGACACCGATGAGAAAAGGGAAGACCTTCCAGAAGAATGGTGTAAGCCAAGGGAGCTGTTAAAGC
Source organism: Acinonyx jubatus (assembly GCF_027475565.1). Classification (NCBI taxonomy): domain Eukaryota; kingdom Metazoa; phylum Chordata; class Mammalia; order Carnivora; family Felidae; genus Acinonyx; species Acinonyx jubatus. Next base: position 139,653,965 of record NC_069384.1, read on the forward strand.
ATGTTTGATGGTGGAAATAGTGGCAATGATACCATAGTCACTCTCCTGACCGAGCCGAGTGACAGAGGCCACAGCCACCACCCCTGCACCAGATCGTTATGCTCAAATATTTTGCATCGCCTCGACTCGTGGTGATGACAGCTGAGTTGATCATTCTGGCCAAGGCATGGTGATGACTGCTAATCACCCACCACCCCGTTGTCTTGTTGTCTTTAGGTTATCTTTGCCTCCCTCTCTCTGCCTTGATTGTGGAACAGCTTACCAATCCTGTCAGCTTTTCTGGAGTAAACACCGTCTGTCTCAACTATCTTTTTTCTCTTTTTCTACCACCCACACTTTTTGACAGTTACCTACCTGGCTGCCTCCACCGTCATCTCATCTTTTCAGGACATTTTTGCCAGCCACGTTATGTGCCTCTGTCTTTAACATGCCTTCGGTGGTTCCCTGTTGCCTTTGGGCCGGTATTTGAGATGTTTCTCAATAGAAGCTAACTTCCTTTCTTTTTTTTTTTTTTTTTTAATTTTTAAAAATGTTTACATTTATTTTTGAGAAAGACGGAGACAGAGCGGAAGCAGGGGAGGGGCAGAGAGAGAGGGAGACACAGAATCTGAAACAGGCTTCAGGCTCTGAGCTGTCAGCACAGAGCCCAATGTGGGGCTTGAACCCATGAACGGTGAGATCATGACCGGAGTCGAAGTCGGGTGGATGTTCAACTGACTGAGCCACCCAGTGCCCCGAAGCTAACTTTCTAATATCTGCTGCAAGCCTCATTACAGATGAATCAGCCGGCTTACCGGGCAGTGTGGTAGTCAAAAGAACACAGTCTTTAGAATGAAAACAGATTTGGGTTCCAATTCAAACTGCTCACTGGCATTTGAGACTTGGTAAGGAAAACCGAGTTCCCTCATCTGTGATACGAAAATAATAACACTTCCCTTGAATGTTACTGGGAAAGATACTTTATAATGTATAGAAGGTGCCTGCTTGGCTCTAATCATGTTCTCAGTTAAAGGTGCAAAAATTATTATCATTCCTGACTCTACTTTGGTTATCTTCTTTCTGTCCCTTTGCACATACCGCTGCACCTGCTGCTGTGACCTCTCTCCTTTTCATGCCTATCTTAAAAAGCTCCATTCTTCAAGGTCCATCTCTTTTTTTTTGATGCCTGTGCAGACACACACATGCACGCACACACACACGCACACAGTTGCAGAACACTCTCAGAGTCCTGTTTGTATCCCTCCAGCCTCCCTTCTGCACACTGGAGGTTGTGTAAGGGAATACCTGCTGTTCTGCGCCTGAAGGCTGCTTTCCCGGCCACGAGAGCATTCTCGGCTCTCTTGCAGTGCAAGCCCAAAGTGGCAGAAAATTAAACGGCCCTCAGCAAGAACAGAGCAAGGAGTCGGTGGAACCTTTTTGCTCTTTTGGGGGGAAGCTCTCAAGCGCATTCTACACTCTTTCCCAGGGTCCGCAGACAGACTGAACTCCACTTACCCACAATGGCACCTTCTCAGTGACACACCCTGTGTCCGGCTGACCCTTCACTGCTTCCCTTACCACTGCTTCCTGGGATTCCCCCAGATCAACTCCATGCACTGAAAACCTTCACTCGGTGCCTGTGTCCGGGAGAACCCAGCCTGAGACCCAAACATAGCACCTGTCCTCTTACACCACCTGCACAGAAGAGGCTCAGTCCTTCGCTCCTGGACTCCTGGCTAGCTCCTCGCGTCATGGGCTGCAAACAACAGGCGCTCACTGCGAACAGCTGCCACAAGCAAGTTGGAATCCACGCATCCGCAGCGTTACCAGAGGGTCTTTTTTCCATTGATGAATTGTGTAGGTCTTTCCTCACAATTTGTTAATGGAAAAAAGACCCACGGAGCAGGCAAAGCAAGCAAGGACCCAGTAAATGCCACCATGGCATATAAAATACAACCGCGACAAGTAGGATGCTGTTAAATGTTCAAGAGTGACAGTGCCCATGCAGCAGGCTCTTTGTGATTCTGATGACCTGGTGCCCTCTGGCCTGAGCTCACTGCCGCGAACTCGCTCTTCCTCGTTCTTTGATACCAGAGGGAAAATGTGCCGCTCACAAGCATCTTCTACTGACCCAACAAAAAAGAATTTTTGTACCTTTATTTTCTCATGGTTTTCCTGAGAGGCCACACAACTACTTTGCTTTTGTCATTGAGCATCTGCTAACGAAGGTTCTGCGAACCTTCTTCCCCCTCATCAGATCACACACCATATGCCATTATCTGCTGGGGTTGCACATTTCCCTGGTTGACAGTCGCTGTAAACTTCTGCGTGTCTGCAACACATTCATCATAAACTCAAGGCTGTATTCACAATTGTGTTAACTCTATAGTGCCGTGGGGTGTCAGGCCCTCTTCTGATCAACTCAAATATTTAGGGTTCATAGAGAATGCAGCACCCTGGAATCGTATCTTTTTTTTAACATTGGCCATTCGAATCTCTCAACTGGGACTGCGCTGGAAGTTTCTGAACACTCGAAAGCACTAAAAAGGTATGCAGAGTGTAGACTGTATAAAATTTTGCTTTCTTTATTACAAAGGACTTCGTGGTGGTGTCCTCTCCAATAATATGCAGAATTTAAATTAGCCAGTAGAAGGGCGCCTGGGTGGCTCAGTCGGTTAAGCGTCCGACTTCAGCTCGGGTCATGATCTCACAGTTCGTGGGTTCGAGCCCCGCATCAGGCTCTGTGCTGACAGCTCAGAGCCTGGAGCCTGCTTTGGATTCTGTGTCTCCCTTTCTCTCTGTCCCTTCCTCAATTACACTGTCTCTCTCTCACAAAATTAAATAAACATTTAAAAAAAATTTTTTTAATAAAGTAGCCAGTGGAGGGGTGCCTGGGTGGCTTAGTTGTTAAGCATCCAACTCTTGATTCTGGCTCAAGTCATGATCTTGCTGTCGTGCAATCCAGCACCACGCTGGGCTCTGTGCTGAGTATGAAGCCTGCTTAAGTTTCTCTCTCTCCTTCATCCCCTCTCCCCTCATCGCTCACATTCTCTCTCTCTCTCCAAAAAGAAAAAAAAAGAGAGAGAGAGAGAGAGAGAGAGAGAGAGAGAAAGAAAGAAAGAAAGAAAGAAAGAAAGAAAGAAAGAAAGAAAAAAGAAAAAAGAAAAGTAAATAGCCAGTAGAACCTGGGGTCCATATGCAAGCCAGTCGAGCAACTCCCCATGTCTGTTCTGTAAAAATTTCACTTTTCATGTCCCCTTGCATACAGAAAATACTTTAATGCCATTTATACAATGAGGTTTTACTTTCACATCCCAGGAATTCTTCAGTGATCTTTGTCAGGAGTTACAGAAACAATGGGCATATTGCTAATTTTGGTCATAGACAAATTGTAGATCAGACATGCATATGTGTTTACACTGGGAAGTTTCCCATTGCTACAGATCTTGATCGTTTTTTCACGTTGGAGCACCATTTACACCAATTCGGTTCTTGTTTTCACCCATTCTGTTAGCCGATCATCCATCCATCATTCTCTCTTGGTGAGATTTTGTACTCTGGCCAGAACTGTGTAGATACTCCAGTCCTGAAATTGACCAGTAACAGGACAACTGAACGTGGGTTATCCCACTGCTCACAATAGGCCGCCCTTCCCTTGATTTAACACCCATTTACAAGCTAAGTCACAACCAAGTCGGCCTAGTCTGCAGCCCATGAATTTCCATTGCCCGGCTAATTAAATGATGCTTTCCCAGGTGCTTCGCTTGAACTGTTTCACCAATGTGTCTCCAGTGTTTTCTTTCAAATCAGCAGCAGAAAAAATGCTAAGAACATCTTGCCATGTCCCCTAGTTCTCGTCTGAACAAGGTACTTCTTTTTATCCTGGAATCTCAACTGATTGCAGCTGATTTCATGAGAATTTTTCAACCCTTGCCTGTCTTTGTTTCTTTTGATTCTTGGAGCAGTGAACTATCTGAGCCTCGTGGTATCTGTTGTCACCCATATCAGGTTGTGACTTGTTTGTTTGTTCCATTTATTTATTCTTTGCTTACCTGGCTTCATGGTCTCCTGAGCCCTGTTAGAGAAAACCTAGAAAAAATTAGGATGGCATCTAAGCATAAATTTGGTAACTAATGGGTGATGGGGTCTTCTTACCTGTGCAAAAGTTCACAGGATCTAATTTTTGGTATCTCACTACCCAACTCTATGTCCAGTGATGAAATGTTACATGATTCTTGAAATTGGCTATGATCAGAGTATTTACACCATGGAAATCAGCAAACACTGCAAATCAGGGCTTCTCCTACCTCCCACCCAGAGAGCCAGTTGTTAAATATTTACTAGCAACACCACTGAGCAAAGGTCAGCCTATATTTGGCATCGTCAGGATTTTATAGAAGCGTTTGAAAACGTTTCAGAGGAAACTGCCGCTGTTTCTCTAAATCCGTGGATCCCAACCCTTCAGACCCAGTATCTCCTTTATATACTATTTTATTACACATTCTTTGCCATTCTGAAATGAAATTCATAGATGATATACTCTATCTGCACAAAACTTTTTTAAAGCAATCAGTATAATATCCAATGATAATATAAATAAAAAATAAAAGTTATTTATAATAGATTAATTTGTACTTTAATCAGTAAATGTTTGGGCAGGACTACCCTGAAAGGCAAGATGAGGTTAGCCAAATGCTCATACCCTTATGTAGAACCAGTACGAAAGCATCAGCTACGATGCAGACTGTGGACGGAAGTGAAGTTTTGGTGAATCAAGGTAATTTTCTGAAATGATGAACCCTTGGTAAAATTCTCTGCAATACAAAATGTAATCTCCCCTCAGTGCACAAGGTTAGTGCATCTTGGAATTTCCCGTAACTATTAAAACCATACAAAGAAACAGTCTGTGTGTCTGTGTAAGAAAGAATTTGTTTCTAGGTTCAGGTTATTTACTTTTGTAAATTACCTACGGTCTGCAGTTGTGTGCAGTGTAGGTAGCTCTTCGTTGCACAGAACAGCTGACCTTCTAGCAGCAGCCAGCAAATGCCATCCGTACCCCTGGTCATAAAGTCAAAAATATCTCCCAAAGACTCACAAAGCAGCCTAGGAATAGTACTGCCTTGGTTGAGAACCAGTACTCTTAATCAAGGCCAAAGAATTGCTCTTGAGGGCCCGGTCGGTACCCCTCTGTTTTGATGGGTTGATATCAAAAAGGAGAATTAACCGGCTGAAAGGACGGTGAACGCTAGGCATCCAGAGAGGACGTCCCAAGTTACCCACACTCTCAGCAAGTTGAACAGGTGCAGAGATAACTGGGAGAAATAACGGGGGGCTCTGAAGAGGAGGGACACTACAGAAAAGACTCCTGTCTGGGAGGGGCAGTGCAGCAGGAGCCCAGGAACTAGGAGGCTGGATGAGGAAGAGGGTGGGAGCAGCTGACTTTGGGAAAATGGGAAACTCCAAATGGAAGATCCAGTCCAGCTTTAAAAATTGTGTGTTATCCAGGAATTGTGGTGGCATAAGAAATAGTCATTATGGGGCATTACAGAACTGGGGACTCCTTGGAAATGACTCTGTAAATTATCTGATGGCTCTTGACTTCTGTTAATACCTGTGCTCAAGGTACATCTTAGTGGAGAATGGATAGCAGACAGTTACCTAAAGGAAAATTAGTATTTGCTTTTTCTTTTGTCCTTTATGCCTCATTCCCTTTTTTCTCCTGCATTTAATTTCTTAGATATTCAATTAAAAGATAAAAATTATGTGCTGATATATTGAGGCTTGGTACTTCTTCAGTAGGTGTTGTTAATTAACCAAGGGACCTAGTTATATAGATGCTGATGTAAGGTTTCATCAAAATGCTCTTTGCACTCTAGAGTTAAATATTCAAAGCTAGTTCTGTAGTGACTCCTAGCCTTCCCATCTCCTCTTGTCCCAGTGTTTGATCTGCTTATGGTACAAACTCTTTACCTTCTCAAGATTGTTGACTAGAGTAATTGTTCTCAAACTTCTTCAATACAAGGACCAGTTAATTAACTGAATTTACTGAATTAATTGAATTATTTAAAAATTCTGTGAGTCGTGTGTCCCATCCACTATTTTTTAAGTAAACCCTTTCATTGCAATATATGTAGACATGCATAAATCATAAGTACACAGCATGGTAGATATTTTTTATGACTGAACATACATTTTTAATTTTTTTTTAATGTTTATTTTTGAGACAGAGACAGAGCATGAGTGGGGGAAGGGCAGAGAGAGAGGAAGACACAGAATAGAATCTGAAGCAGGCTCCAGGCTCTGTGCTGTTAGCACAGAGCCTGACGCGGGGCTCGAACTCACAAACCATGAGATCATGACCTGAGCCGAAGTCGGTCGCTCAACCACCTGAGCCACCCAGGCGCCCTGAACGTACACATTTAACCAGCACCCAGATCAAGAAACAGAATATGACCAGCACACCAAAAGCCGCTTTGTACCTTCCTTTATTCACCAATCCTGACACGAGAGTAACAGGTGTCTTAACTTCTAATAGCATAGATCAATAAGGCCTATTTTTGATCTTTATATAAATAGAATCACTGAGTTGTACTTTTTCTGTTTGGACTTTTTTCACGAGATATTATGTTGTAGCATTTATCTACACTTAAATATAGTGAAGTTCATTCATTGTCATGGCTGGAGAGAATTCTATTGCCTGAATACCTCATATTTTATTTATTCATTCTACCATTGATGTATACTTCTAATACCATTGATGTAGTTTTCTGTTTGGGGCTATGATAATTAGTGCTGCTTTGACCATTTTTTTGGTACACGTCTTTTTACGTAAACATACATAATACGTTTCTGCTGGGTATATACACAGGAATGGAATAACCACATCCTAGAGTTCAAAGAATGTCAGATTTCAGTAGATACCAACAAATGGCTTTCCAAAAGGTTTATGCAAATGTCCATTCCCATTGGCGGTGTATGAAAATCCAGATTTCTGCATATCTTTGCATACCCTGGGTGTCATTGCTTATTTGTTTTAATTTTAGCCATGATGATGTAGTGCTATTTCATTGTGGTCTTAAATTTTGTTTCCCAGAAGACCAATGAATACCTTTGCAGCCATGGCTGGTTGGTATTCAGCTGTACCTCACTCGGATGGATGGGCCAACATTATCATAATAGAGATTAATGTCTGTACTGTAGTGGTTGTTAAATATTTTGTTAAATATTGTCTTCTATGACAGCTTTATTGAGGTATGAATGACATTAAACTGCATATCTTTAAAGTGTAAAATTTGGTAAGTTTTGAGATAGATACATACCTGTGAAACCATCACCATAATCAAAATAATGAACATATACAACAAAGGAACCCATAAACAAAATAAAAAGGCAATGTACCAAATGGGAGAAAATATTTGCAAATCATGTATCCAATAAGTGGTTAATATTCAAAACAAATAAAGAACTCCTACACCTCAATAGCAAAAAATAAATAAAAAATTCAATTTAGAAATGGAGAGAAGAAATGAATAGAGCTTTTTCCAAAGAAGAAATACAGATGCCCAATGGATTCATGAAAAGGTGCTCAACATCAATAATCATCAAGGAAATGAAAATCAAAACCACAATGAGGTATCCCCTCATGCCTGTCAGAATGGCTATTATAATTTTTTTCTTTTTTAATATCCATTTATTTATTATTTTGAGAGAGAGCATGAGCAGGGAAGGGGCAGAGACAGGGAAAAAGAGAATCCCAAGCAGGCTTCACGCTCACCACGGAGCCTTATGTGGGGCTCGATCTCATGATCTTGAGATCATGGCTTATGCCCATAAATCAAAAATCAGACCCTTAACCAGCTGAGCCACCCAGTCGCCCCATGAACGGCTATTATAAAACAGACAAGAGATAACTGTTGGAAAAAATGTGGATAAAGGGAACCCTTGTGCACCATTGGTGGGAATATAAATTAGTGCAGCCATCATGGAAAAAAATATGAAGTTTCCTCAAAACATTACAAACATAACTACCATACGATCCAGCAATTCTTCTTGTGGGTATTTATCCAAGGGGAAATAAAAACACTAGCTTGAGAAAAAAAAGAACTTGAAAAGATACCTGCACCCCCATGTTCATTGCAGCATTATTTCAGTAGCCAAGACATGGAAGAAATGAAGTGTCCATCCATGGAAGAATGTATAAAAGAAGTTGTGGTATGCAAAAGTAGACACTTCCAGTTGTAAAGTCCTGGATACGTAACCTACATCCTGGTGACTATAGTTAATAATATTTCATTTTATGTTTGGAAGTTGCTTGGAGAATAGATCGTAAAAGTTCTCATCACAAGAAAAAAAATTGTAACTATGTGTGATGATGAATCTTAACTAGACTTACTGTAGTGTTCATCTCCCAACGTATACGTAAACTGTATCATTACGTCGTATACCTGAAACTGATGTCATATGTCAATTATATTTCAGTTTTTAAATATAATGAACATATCACCACCACCCCTAGAAGTTTCCCCATATGCTTTTATAATCTTGTCCTTCTGCACCTCTCTGTTTTCCCAAACCCTGTCTCTAGGTGACCAATGATCTGCTTTCTGCCACCATATATTAGTTTGGATTGTCTAGAATTTCCTTGTATAAATGGAACCATATGCTAACTATATTTTGTGTCTGTCTTCTTTCACTCAGCATAATTATTATGAAATTCATTCTGGGTTGTAGCATGTATCAGTAGTTCATTCGTTTTTATTGCCAAGAGTTTTCCATTCTATGGATACACCACTGTTGGTTAATTCACCTGATCGACAGTTGGGTTTCCAGTTTGGGGCAAGAAAAAATGGTTGTATGATTTTACATTTCTAAAACTGGATGAGAGTTTTCAGTTTCCCTGCATCACAGCAACATTTGATGTGGTGACTTTTTCATTTTAGTGATTACAGTCGATGTGTTGTGGTAGCTCATTGCGATTTTAATTTGAATTTCACTAATAACTAATAATATTGATGTTTTTTCACGTGTTCATTTGCCATCCATATATTTGATGACATTTATTTTTTTTAATTTTATTTAAATTTTAGTTAATATAACATGTAATATTGGTTTCAGGAGTAGAATGCAGTGATTCATCACTTACCTACAGCACCCAGTGCTCATAACAAGTGCCCTCCTTAATACCCATCGCCCATCTTGCCCATCTCCCACTCACCTCCCTCCGTCAACCCATAGCGTGTTCTCTATCATTAAGAGTCTCTCGTGGTTAGTTGCCATCTCTTCAGTTCCCCTCCATCTTCCCATATGTTCATCTGTTTTGTTTCTTAAATTCCACATGAGTGAAATCATATGGTATTTGTCTTTCTCTGATTGACTTATTTCACTTAGCATAATACATTCTAACTCTGTCCACATCGTTGCAAATGGCACGATTTCATTCTTTTTGTTGGTTCAGTAATATTCCTGTGTGTGTGTGTGTGTGTGTGTGTGTGTGTGTGTGTGTGTGTGTACATCCTACATCTTCTTTATCCAGTCATCAGTCTATGGACATTTGTGCTCTCTCCATAGTTTGGCTATTGTTGATATTGCTGCTAGAAACATTGGGGTGCATGTACCCCTTCGAGTCCATATTTTTGTATCTTTTGGCTAAGTTCCTAAGTGCAATTGCTGGATGAGAAGGTAGTCCCATTTTTAGTTTTTTGAGGAACCTCCATTCTGTTCTCCAGAGTGGCAGCACCAGTTTGTATTCCCACCAGTGGTGCAAGAGGGTGCCCCTTTCTCCACATCTTCAGAGACACCTATTATTTCTTATGTTGTTAATTTTGGCCATTCTGACAGGTGTGATATGGTATCTTTGATGACATTTCAATTCGACTTGCTCACTTGCTTGGGGTTGAGGGTAAGGGGTTTACTTTTCTGGTTTTGAATTTGAGTTTCTTTATTCTGGATATAAATTCATTATCTCATATATGTATTGCATAGTTTCCTTCTAATTTTTGGCTTATCTTCTCGTAACTCAGAGCCTTTCAAAGAATAGAAGTTTTTGTTTTGGTTTGATTTTTTTAAATAGGCTGCATGCCCAGCATGGGGCTGGGACACATGACCCCAGGATCAAGAGTCACATGTTCCACCGACTGAGCCAGCCAGGTGCTCCTCAAAAAAATAGAAATTCTTAATTGTGGTGAGATCCACATGGTTAAGCTGGTTTATTATCTCATACTTTGGTTGCCATTTCTAAGAAATCTACGCCCACCCCAAGGTCATAAGACTTTCTCCTATTTTTTTCTTCTCAAAGTTTATACCTTCATGTTTTACATTTAGGCCCATGATCTTTGTTGAGCTAATTTTTGTATATAGTTTGAGCTATGGATCAAACCATACTGTTTTCTTGGTTTTGTGGGGGTTTTTGTTGTTGTTTTTGTGGGTTTTTTGTGGCTTTTTTTTGCAATGTATATCTAAGGTGCTTGCTCTGTTTTTTGACAAGACTATTTTCTTTTTCCTTCTGATCTTTATATAGGTTGAACTTCTTCATCAGTGAATTAAAGCACAAGGCTTATGCCATGGATTTTATTTTGCTATTGTTCATTTATTTATTTTGGCAAAGAGAGAGAGAGAGAAAGTGAGCAGAGGAGGTGCAGAGAGAGAGAGGGAAAGAGAATCCCAAGCAGGCTCTGCGCTGTGGTCTCTGTCTCATGAACCGTGAGATCGTGACCTGAGCCAAAATCGAGAGTAGGACACTTAACAGACTGAGCCACCCAAGTGCCCCATAGATTGCAGTTTTTAAATTATATCATTTAATAATTAGTCCCAATTTTGTTTTGCATATAGTGGGGCCATTTTAATTGCATTGAAACAATAGATCATAGTTGGCACCAATTTTAAATTTTTACCAAGTTGTACATGACACTTAACAGTGTGTGCCAAGAAGGGCGATGTGTTCAGTCATTCATTTATTCATTTGACAAACATTTGTTGGATTACTATGTGTCATGAAATGTTCTTCTTGTGAAGAACAGTGAAGTGGATAGAGTTCCTGCCATCAAGGAGATTACTTTCAATTATGGGAGATATACAAAGAATAAGTGTTTGCCAGGTACTTCTAAAGGCTGTAAAATGTAGGGTCAAGGGACAGAAAGTGATGGGCATGACCTAGGAGTCTTGTTTTTTAGGATCATCAGTGTCTCAATTAAGGCAACATATTCAAAAAGACCTAAAGAAAGGGATGGAATAAGTCATATTTATATCTAAACAAAATATTCCAGGCAGAGCAAAGACAAACTCAAAGACACCGAAGAGGTATATTTGGTATGTTTTCCAAATAGGCACAGAGCGTTCTAAGGTATTTGAATTAAGAATTTTATCTTATTTCATTCTTTTAATTTTTTTTTAACATTTGTTTATTTTTGAGACACAGAGACAGAGTGTGAACAGGAGAGAAGCAGAGAGAGAGGGAGACACGGAATCCAAAGCAGGCTCCAGGCTCCAAGCTGTCAGCCCGGAGCCTGACGTGGGGCTTGAACCAGCGAACTGTGAGATCCTGACCTGAGCCGAAGTCAGTCGCTCAACCGACTGAGCCACCCAGGCGCCCCTTAATTAAAAATTTTAGACCTTAGGGAAAGCACCAATACTATCCAGCTCTAGGATTGCCGGTAGATTTCATCTTCAAAGCCCCTTCAAATGATTGGTAGTAAATGCCGGTAGCTGGACTCAGCCAGTTTTTTCTGTAAAGATCCATACCATAAATATTTTCAGCATTGTGGCACATAATGTTTCACTCGACTCTGTTGTTTTCTAAAAGCAGCCATAGACAATACATAAGCAAATACATGTGAGAGTGTGCTGTGCTCTAATAAAACTTTATTTCACAGCAGGAGGTAGGCTGGGCTGGGCACTTGGAGACTGCCATCCTCTGGGCTGGCATGGTGTTGAGCGGCCTTGCCGGGATCTTTCCAAGGGAGGCACCTTAGTGAGTCTGTCATGGGCTCAAATGGAGCACCTGAGCCGTGTCCTGGCCGCTGTGAGTTACAACAGGCTCCTCATGTTACTGATCAGACCCGACAAGTTCTCCCAAGCTGTTAGTGGAAAGTTAGATCTCTGGGCTGTCTGCTCAGTTTTATTACACTAGCCTGCCCTTACCCCCTTCAGATTCGCCACAAATTACTTTACGTATAGGACACCAGCAGAGTTCCGAAGGTTACCTCCCTCCCCAAGTGCAGCCCAGATGGCCAGAACCAGCCCAGGCCTGGATGGCAGTGTTTCCTGGGAAGCTGCTGGTAATGTCCAGGGTTAGAGATGAGGGCTTCTACAGAGCTTTCTCACGTTGTGTCTGTGCCACAGAAATGCAAATGAAAACCTGCCGTTTCTCTCTGGATCTGGAGCATGGAGGCCAGTGGAAACCAGCTATGTACCCCTGCTGCTGGCCAGTCCTCACAGTGGGAAAAGAGAGAGGAGCCTGGTCTAACTAAGGAAGAAAAACAGGTCTTAAACACAAGGCAAGGGGCTGGGCAATTGTATAAGGGAATACCAAGATGATCCTTTTTCTTATTTTTTTTTAAGTTTATTTATTTATTTTGAGAAAGAGAGTGAGGGAGAAGCAAAGAGAGGGAGAGACAGAATCCCAGGCAGGCTCCACGCGCTGAGAGTAGAGCCTGAGGCGGGGCTCGAACACAGGACTGCTGAAATCAAGAGTCGGATGCTTAACTGACTGAGCCACCTAGGGGCCCTCCTTTTTCTTATTGAACATTTTAAACACATAAAAAGGGGTTTGGTTAATTAGAATATAAACTAAACTTGATTTTAAAAGTCACCCAAAACCATGATAGCATAAATACGATGGAGGTTTCATTTTTTCTCATGTAATGGTCCCGAGATAAATAAGCTGGTAGGGTGGCTGTGCTCCACATGGACATTCACATCCCAGGTTTCTTCCATCTTATGGCCTTGTCTTCTCCTGGGCGGGTATCCTCGTCTCTTTGGTCTCTACAGGCTCCCGTGGCATTCCAGTTGGCAGAGAAGGGGTGAAATTGCAAATGGAAGGCGGGAAATTACTTCTTAAGGAAGTGATGTGGAACTAGGGCAAAGCACTTCTGATCATATTTTGTTGCTGACAGCGTGGTCACGTAGTAGCCATACCTAGCTGCAAAGGACGCTGGGAAATGTGGCCCCAGTCTGGGGAGCCCTGTGCTCAGCTAATTAATAACCTATTGCGGATTTTTAAAGAGGATTATCCATTAGACGAGAGGTTGGAGTTAGCTGTTTTCCACAGAGTTTATAAGGGAGTTGAAAATATTTTTTGGTCTGTTTTCACCTCGTGTGTGAATAGTCATGCCTGATGTCACACAATACTTCAGAGACTGGTAATTATTTTTCTCAGACATTATTTCACTTAATCCTTTAACATTTGCTTCCTCTGAACTACACATTATCATTGGAAGCAGACGGTATCTTCATATACAAGAAGAATAAGGCTCGGGAAAATGATGGGATTACCCAAAGGCATACATCCGTCGAGGACAGAGCCAAGACTTTAGTCCGGGCTCGGAGCTCTGCCATTTGCAGCCCTCGCAATCTTTCTTAACACCTAACCCTCTGAAGGGTTTCCTGTTCTTTGGCGTTCGCCAAGTGGAACATCCCAGGGTAGCAGAAGTCTGACACTTTAGTGTGCAGAGTAAGCACCTGAGGCCCTTGATTAGAATACAGATTACTTTCCCAGAACCTGAGAAATTTTCCTGAGGTAACCCTAGGTATGGAGCCCTAGCACTGAAATGCTTTGGGAATCATTGCAGTGATCTTACATTTTATCATTGCATTTGCTTGAGCACACAGAGGAGATACTTCCTATTTTCTGTCTGTCTGTCCCCTCGCTTGTCCTCCCGTGCTTATATGTGTTACCTTAAATTTTGGAACTATTGCTTCTGAAAAATCTTTGCTAATCTCTTTTGAAGCACCTCTAACTCAAAACGAAAAGGCAAACAATGACGAAATGTCAAAACCCAATTATGGAAGCCACCGTGGTATCCCTTTCAAACAGAAGTTTTCCAAGTCCTTGGTTAAGGTAGATGTCCAGAAGGTGGCTTTATGCCCTGCAGTTTGAAAGGACAGACAACATTAGTTTTTCATCAAAAATATCGATGTTGAGTTCATAGTGAGTGAGTGTGTGTGTGTGTGTGTGTGTGTGTGTGTGTGTGTGTAAGGTACATATATACATATCATTGTTTCCCCAACAGAAATTTCACATAGATTTCTACTTGGCTCCATGTTACCCTCAATTCCCATTAAATCACATTGGGCTTTTTTATTTGCCTTTTTCTCTGTCAGACACCAGGATGAATTTAAACTCCAGTCCCTCTCCAATGGCCTCTCTGATGTATTTGCTACTTTTTACATTCCCTTTCCCTGTAGAATCTGATGGAAATTCCTTTTGAGCCTTTAGCTTTCCCTCAGAGTCAAAAACTTTTGTGTTGCTAATAGAACTCAGCTTCATTAGCATTTCAAATCCTGAGATGCTTTTAGAGATCCGTGTGTTAGATCTGAGGGGCTCCCCAGCCACAACCTGATTTATCAAACTTGTTTAACTAAAATCTCCAATGGCCTGTGCCTTTGACCTTATTTCTGCCAGCACATCTCATCAGGAAATCCTTTTCAAGGAGTCTAGAGAAAGACACATGCATAGTCTTAGAAGCTTTACTTTTGTCCCTCTCTCTGCTCTATATATTGCCTGTTGAAAAGCCATACTTCATTACTTTTGGTTGTTAGATCATGGGTAGATGGTGAGTAGATAGATGGACAAGTAGATGGTGGGTAACTAGAAAGGCAGATGGATTATTAGATGGGTAAATGGAGGGATGGGTGGGTAGGTGAAGTACATGAATGAATAAGAGGATGGGATGGATGGATGGATGGATGGATGCATGGAAGGAAGGAAGGGAGGGAGGAAAGAAGGATGGAAGGAGGGAGGGAGGAAGGAAGGAAAGAAGGATGGAAGGAGGGAGGGAGGAATGAAGGATGGAAGGAAGGAGGGAGGGAGGAATGAAGGATGGAAGGAAGGAGGAAGGAAGGGAAAGGATAGAAGAAGGGAGGGAGGAAGGAAGGGTAGTTAATATTCAAGTCTTCCATCTTGTACAATTCTTGCCATTTAATTAACTATAATTGGCCGTGGTGTTCTTGAGACTGAATACCATTTCTGCAGAAAACAGCAAGTCATATATGTGTCCTGCATCCCACAGGAGAGGGGTGGGGCTTGTAGAATAATCCATTGCCATTCTGACTCAGTGTCTTATTTGTAAAATAAAAGAAACCATTCTCTTAAACAAATATATAAAAATGCTTCAATGCAGCGCTGTTTAACCAGACATACACAGCAAAATCTCTTGGGGAACTTGCCCTAACTGCATATGCCTGCACCCCAGACCCTGAAATGTGCATCCTGATTGAAAATTAACTGCCCTGGCAGAATAGTCTCTGTGCCTGGTAGCAGTAGCAATTGAGCTATGGGGTCCTGACTTGATTTTCTTCTTGCAGACATTCCACTAACACTTTTTAAGAGCTTACTATATCTCAGGCAATGTTGCAAGTGCTTTTTACTTGTATTACCTCATTTAATCTTTACCACAACCTTTTAATATGTTTACCATTAATATCTCCGTTTCATAGGTGAGGGAATTAAGGCGTGTAGAAGTTAGGTAACTTGCCAAGGGTCACACAGCTAGGAAGAGGCAAAGCTTGGGTTCTAATACAGTCGCTGTCCAGACTCTATGGCCCTACTCACCATGCACCCCTCTGAACACTAAACTGACCTTTCAGTCCAGTAGAATGTTCTGTGATGGTGACAGCGTTCTATATCTGTGCTGTCCCAGGAACACAGGAGCCACTAGCCACAGGAAGCTTTTGAGCCCTTGAAATGTGGCTAGTGTGACTGAGAAACGAAGTTTTTAGTTGTCCTGTATTTTAATTAATTTAAACAGCACAGTTTAAGAGCCAACTAATAGCCTCTCTTCATACATACGATTTCAAAAAAATGAAGTGCTGAAGTAGGTATTAAGGTAGGCATTTCAGTTATAGACATTCTCCTTTATTAATAATATTAACGTGAAATAATTACAAAGCAGCCTTAGAAACCTTTGTGCTTCTTTCCGTCATTGAAAAGAGTCTCGCTGCTCTATTAAGCCCTCTGCCAAGTAGGTGGCACATCTCCTCTTAGCTCATTGGAAGATATAACGAGATGAGACAGAAAAAAATAATTCAGGCAGAATAATACAGGGACATCATGGGCAAGTTGTAGCATGGTGGTGCCATTGGCATTTATTCTTAGAAGTCATTGTTATATTTTCCATCTCCTCAGTACTGCCCTCATATGTTAGGGGGACGAGGGCTTCATGGAAATAATGGACTTTAAAGCAGGGTTTGGTGGTGGAGGAAAGATACTACAGGGGAATCTGGGCTCATGTGAAGGAGAGACGCCATCCTGCACCCCCTTCTTAAGGAAGTGAAGTGAGTGAAGTAGGAAAGTGGGAAATTTTGAGCCAAGAGAGAAGAAGAGGGGATTCTGGATAAAACAATGTAATGAAGCAAAAGGGCCATATCGTTCTTCATGTGATACACAAGTTAAAACTGGGTAAAGCTTTAAAGGAGAGGAGAAATTAAAGTATTAACAAAACAAAAGTATAGAGCTGCGAGCTTTTTTTATGTTTATTCTTTTTTGAGAGAGAGAGAAATGGAGCATGAGTAGGGGAGGGGCAGAGAGCGAGAGCGAGAGACAGAGACAAAATCTGAAACAGGCTCTAGGCTCCAGCTGACAGCACAGAGCCCGACATGGGGCTTGAACCCACTAACCGTGAGCTCATGACCTGAGCCAAAGTCTGATGCTCAACCGACTGAGCCACCCAGGCTCCCAGAGCTGAGTTTTAAACAGATAGAGACAAGGCAATATATAATTTGGTGAAGTTGTTAAAAAAACAAAAATAGTTACAACCGAGGTAGAAAACTATAGACCCTGAGACAATCCCAGTCCACTGCTGGTTTTTGTAAATAAAGTTTTATTGAACACACCCATGCCCGTTTACATTTATATATGGCTCCTTCATACTATAAAAGCAGAATTGAGCAGTTGCAACACAAACTATATAGCCTACAAAGCCCAAAATATTTCCTATGACCCTAAACAGAAAAAGTTTACTGACTCCTATTTTATAACAAAACGGGAATATATATTAGCACAACCTTTTGGAGTGCAATTTTGTGTAGTCACCACATTTTAACACGCACATCATCTTTGACTTGGCAATATTACTGCTAGAATTTTCTCCAGCTCGTGTTTTGAGACACACACCCACAGGGCTTCTTAAACACTGAAGAACTGGAAACAAGGTAAATAGCCAGGGCACTGGCTAAATGAATTACAGTGCATTAATGTAAAGAGATCCTATTTAGGTTTTTGGGTTTGGTTTTTTAGTGGGAGTTCTACCTACACTGTTTATTTGAAGGGATCTTGAGAAATATTGCCAAATAGAAAAATGTTACAAATAGTATGTATTATTTGTATAAAAGCAACATACGACCCTCACAAAAGATACACAGATCCATGCCCAGCAACTTTTCATTTTGTATCTTCTAGACTAGACGGAGTTTTTATGATTTTTAAAATTTTTTATTTTAATTCCAGTGTAGTTAACATACAGCATTGTATTAGTTTCATGTGTACAATATAGTGATTCAACTAGTCTATATATTACTCAGTGCTCATCGTGGTAAGTGTACCCTTAATCCCCAGACCCTATTTCAGCCCTCCCCCACCCACCTCTCCTCTGGTAACCATCTGTTTGTTCTCTATAGTTAAGAGTCTGTTTTTTGGGCTTGTCTCTTGTTGTCTTTATTCCCTTTGTTCATTTGGTTTGTTTCTTAAATTCCACATATGAGTGGAATCATATGGTATTTGTCTTTCTCTGAGTGCCTTATTCCATATAGCATCTCTATCAAATCTATATTCTCTAGATACATTCATATTGTTGCAGAGTGTGTATTACTTAAAAAAAAAAATCCGAATTAGGAAAGTGGAAAAGTAGGGGCACCTGGGTGACTCTGTTAAGCGTCTGACTTCGGCTCAGGTCATGATCTCGCGGTTCGTGGGTTCAAGCCCCACATCGGGCTCTGTGCTGTAGCTCAGAGCCTGCTTCGGATTCTGTGATTCCCTGTCTCTCTGCCCCTCCCCTGCTCACATACCCTCCCTCTCCTTCTTTCCAAAATAAACGTTAAAAAAAAAAAAAAAAGAGGAAAAATCCTGAAAAAAAAAAGTAGAAGAATGAACAAGAGGGGAAAACCAAAGATAGGTCTTCCCCAAACGGAGGGATTCGATATTGAGGCATTCAGGAAGGCAAGTATTTAAGTTTCAAGTTGGGAGCGAGGGAAACTGTTGGACTTGAAGAGATGTCTTTATGAGTCATGCACGGCAAAAGCAGAGACGTGCTAAAGAAACAAATCAAGAGTGGAAAGAGAGAAGCGTGCACCATTGTCCTGGGTAATGTCGTTCATAAGTACCCAGGTGGAAAGGCTTCATTGAGGAAACTGGGAAAAACAAGAAGCTGCAGAGAAAGGAACCAAATGAAAGAAGGACGCGGTGGCCAACACTCAAGAAGGAGAAACACTTTTGAGGAAGAACAGATGTTCCTCGGGGTTCTGAGAAGACCCAGTCTCTACACAGATGCGGAGAGCCGCTCTGCAAGTTCACGTTTGCAAAGTGCCTTAATGTCTTCTGGTAGAAGATCCATGGCCATCGACAGCCCTGGAACATTAGCAGGTGTTCAGATGGGAGGGCCAGAAGCAGTTTCCACGTGTCGATTAGTGTCAGGACTTGTCCCAGCCACCAACACAGCGGGCAGCTCTGCCCGGTGGCGCAGAAGCCCTGGGAACAGCCTGAGCGCTTGCCTTGTGCTGGCGGCACATCCCTGCCTTGGCTTCCCGGCCGAAACACACACGTGGCCCGGGGCCAGCTATCTATTTTTCTGGCAAAATTGTGGCAAGAGGCGTTGATGGGAGATTAATGGTTTAAAAAACCCCCACAAATATATAAAAATAAAGCAAGCAAACAGAAACACATGGAAGAGGCAGGTGTGTGTGTCTTCTAGAATGATCCACGTCTACCTCCCCCCCCCCCCCCCCCGTGTCTGCCTGCACTTTGCATGACTTGTGCCTCGGGTGGAGATGTCTGTGCCTGTGAGAATCTTTTTATTTAGACATCACAAGGCATTTGACCAGTTTTGAACACGGCCGGCTTCAATCCTGGTACACAGACATGCCGGCTCTGTCTTCACGAAACTCTCCCGTCCAAACACGTTTGCAGAGCATGATTCATGGTGTTTCCTTCTGGATTGTCCAGTGGGTAATTGCTGTACGAAAACCAGAGAAACAGATGTAGACCCTGAACCTTGGCTATAAATTTTTGTTTTATGATTATGGGTTTCAAATGCGCTGTGTCACACTGACAAATATACAGTTATGCTGAAACAAAATGGATTTTGGTCCCAAAACTTTGGCTTTTTTTGTTTGTGGTTGGACATACTTTTATTAGAGTTTTCTTTTACCGTTGATGAAACACAAAATGGAGGAGATGACGCATATCAGAATGTTACTTTATGCCGTACCAAGAGAATATTTGGGAAAGGTTTCTTCTGTTTGATTAATGTTTAAAATAGGCGTCAATTATTTAAACCTCATTACCAACAAATTAACTAGGCCATTTTTTACCTTCTACCTAGTCATTAGTCTTTATGGTACGTGAATACGTATTTAAAGACGTGTGGCTTATTTGTAAATCTTTCCTAAATTTTACTTAAGATAAAGAATTTAGAGGAAGCCCGGTTTTCAAGAAATGTGAGAATTAGATTCCCTGATGAAGAAATGATAAGAAACATGTAGCTAAATTTGGGGTCTGCTTTATAAATTAATACTTGGATTAAATAATAGCTCTAATAGTTGCTATCAGCATAATTAATTCATGATGAGAAATGATGAATAGACGAGTAAGTGCTGTTGCACTGTAAGAAACCCATAATATTCTATTCACACAGATTGAAATAAAAGATCAGTATTCAAAAGCCCAAGTTTCTTCCTCTACTAGTGAAGAGAACCCCAAGGTGATGAGAAGTTTAAAATTTTCTGGTGCGGAGAAAGAAAACAGCAAACCTAGCGCCATCCCTCCCCACCCCACCCCCACCCCCACCCCCTGCCCGCTTTGTTATTGTTTCTTGGGCCATGACATAGTATTGAGGGTAGAGATTTGGGAACAGTCATTTCCCTTCCTAGATGAGGCTGAAACTGGAGCTGAAGGAATGAGACTAAGTGGAATTGGGGAGACGCCCTCCCCATCTTCAGCATGCGATCGGAGCGCCCTACCCTTTGGAACGATGATTGAACAAGGGGGGTGCGGTGGCGTCCCCTGGGTAAAAGAAACCTGAATACACGCAGCTGGCAGTGGGGCCACGCTTCTCCTCTCTTAGTCCTTCCTGATGTACTTTAAATGTAGCTGCTTCTTTCTCTCTGCTCATATACCTTTTCACCCACCTCCATTATCGCCTGGGAGTCCACACAGGAGTTTCCAAGGAACGCCGGAGGGAGGGCCGGAAGTAAGCACGGGGAGCTGTAAGTCCATGCACGCAGAGATTGGCACATAATGTGGTACTTTGTGTATCTTTACAACCATCTTAACGACAGCGTGTTAAACGTTTTGTTCATTCCTCTGTATTCCTTGCTTAAGGTGTGTGTTTTCTTTGTAGTTAAAGGGTTCCTTACAAACCTCCGTTATAAAATGACGGTCCTTTGAAAAAGAGAGAATTAACAAACACAGTTCAGCAAAAGCTCGCCCCGCTGTCGTCCTGGACTTTTCAATGGCAAGAGCTGAGCTTGCTGGGCTGAAAATTGTTTTAATGTACCTTCATAAAAGGATCTTTGACTTGGTAAGTGTGTGTGACGCATACTTTTCATGTTACACCACGAGTGCCACTTAGCAACTCCTGGAGACAGAGCAGCCTTTCAGCATGGGGCGAGGTGCCCCCTGACAGGCTTCTAAAAGGCCTGGATGCCAATGCACATTCCAGCACTATCCACAGAAAGGAGCCCAGGGCGGCTCTCTTCTCTGCAGGGGGCAGGAAACCTTCCCTCTTGCCTACCCACTTACCTGCCCTGTTCTGTAGGAGAATTACAAGTAAATATCAGTGGTAGTGGAGGAGGTAGGGTGTTTTCATTACTCCCGGGAGTTTCCTTTCTCAGATGTGCATTGCATCCTTTTAAACAAGTTGTGCAAAACGGCTACAATGTGGATTGGCTCTCCCTTTGAAAGCTAGCTGCCTGGGTTTATTTGTAAATACTGCATCTGTCCTTCTGCGTCTTTTTTTTTTTTTTTTTTTAGCATTTATTATTATTTTTTTTTTTTGAGAGGCAGAGAGAGACAGAATGAGCAGGGGAAAGGACACAGAGAGAGGGAGACACAGAATCTGAAGCAGGCTCCAGGCTCTGAGCTGTCAGCACAGAGCCCGATGTGGGGCTGGAACTCACGAACAGTGAGATCATGACCTGATCCGAAGTCAGGCACTTAACCGACTGAGCCACCCAGGCGCCCCTGTCCTTCTGCGTCTTTTAAGACTGGCTGAAAAGCTTCTCCTCCCTCGTGGTTGGGCCAATATGGCCAGTATAAAAAAGAATCTCTTTCTCTTCAAATTATTCTAATAAATAACCAAGATTGAGCAGGGGACTAGCGTTGGGGAAATTTGGCCCATGGAAATATAAAACCTTCACGCTTAACCAGTTTTCAAAATATGTGTTTAATTATGTGGTGGTTGGGTATGCGTGTGTGTGTGTGTATGTGCATGACATGACAGGTCACCAACAGGCTATTCGGGGTCCAAGGCTGTGGAAACAGCAAAGTAATTTCCACATCAGACTAGGATTGCAGGGAGTAAGGTTCCAGTCATGGCTCTGAGTTTTGTGGCCTCTGACAGGTCTCAGCCTGTCCTCCTGGGCTTCTGTTTCCCGGGTGAAAAGTGAAAGCATGAAATCACAGTGAGTACTTGTTTCAGGATACAGTGTCCTACAGTACTTTTTGGGGGGAGGTGGGGGGGGGGCTCACAGCAGCCCTATATCCCCAGTTTACAGATGGGAAAACTGAGGCTCAGATCAAATACTTGTCTCAGATCACACAGCTGGTTTAAAGGTCGAACTGAAAGTGGCACCGATTTCAGTTGGAGCCCCACATCCACTCTAGACCACTGTGTCTTCTCAGATCCTGAAATCCTGTATATACATGTGATTCCATGTGTGAGTGTTTGGAGCAGGAGTAACCAATTCTTGACTGCTGCGTATAGACTGGAGAGAATTTTTTTTTTTTTTTAAGTAAATGAATCCAGAAAGCTAGATTATTACTCCAGAGCAAATGCAATCCCTCCGCCCAGGGCTTTGCAAGAGGGATAAAGAGGGGGTATTTAAAAAAAAAAAGAAAGAATCAAATGGAAAGTTTCTCAACCCAAGGCTTCCCCGAGGAGTAGCTCTCCTCTCTGCTCTACAGTTGAGGGCTTGCATGTGCTTTTTCGGGAGTGGAAAAACACATAAGTTACGAGGAATGTAACAGCCAGGCGCGCGCACGGAGGAATTTAAAGGGTGGAGGGTGGGCTGGGGGCGCGGGGGTGGGCAGGAGGCGAGCGGGCGAGGGGGACACGCGCTTCCAAGCTAAGCCCGCGGCGGATAAAAAGGCGGAAAGGGAGAGAAGTTGGCGCTCAACGTGAGCCCGGAGCGGTGTCCCGGCTCCTCCCCTGCCCGTTTTAAAAGCACTTCTTGCATTGTTGTTCAGGTGAGAAATGGGAAAGAAAGAGGCGGCTTGCGCGCTCGCCCGCTGCCTCTCTGGCTGTCTGCTTTTGCAGGGCTGCTGGGAGTTTTTAAGCTCTGTGAGAATCCTGGGAGTTGGTGATGTCAGACTCGTTGGGTCATTTGAAGGTTAGCAGCCCGGGAAGGGTTCACCGAAAGTTCACTCGCATATATTAGGCAATTCAATCTTTCATTCTGTGTGACAGAAGTAGTAGGAAGTGAGCTGTTCAGAGGCAGGAGGGTCTATTCTTTGCCAAAGGGGGGACCAGAATTCCCCCATGCGAGCTGTTTGAGGACTGGGATGCCGAGGACGCGAGCGAGCCGGGCAGGGTTTGTCTGGGCACCGTCGGGGTAGGATCCGGACCGCATTCGGAAGGCTTTTTGCAGGCATTTGCTTGGAAGGAGAACTTGGGATCTTTCTGGGAACCCCCGCCCCGGCTGGATTGGCCGAGCAAGCCTGGAAAATGGTAAATGATCATTTGGATCAATTACAGGCTTTTAGCTGGCTTGTCTGTCATAATTCATGATTCGGGGCTGGGAAAAAGACCAACAGCCTACGTGCCAAAAAAGGGGCAGAGTTTGATGGAGTTGGGTGGACTTTTCTATGCCATTTGCCTCCACACCTAGAGGATAAGCACTTTTGCAGACATTCGGTGCAGGGGAGATCATGTTTGACTGTATGGATGTTCTGTCAGTGAGTCCTGGGCAAATCCTGGATTTCTACACTGCGAGTCCGTCTTCCTGCATGCTCCAGGAGAAAGCTCTCAAAGCATGCTTCAGTGGATTGACCCAAACCGAATGGCAGCATCGGCACACTGCTCAATGTAGGTTTATTTTTTCCCTTCTTCTACCAAGAAAAAAAAAAATGAATTGTCTCTCTTGCATGCAATAAAGACATTGGAAACAAACTGCATTGGTAGCAAGACAAAGGATTTAATGATTTAATGCTGAAAGGGTGTGATATGCTGGCGTGCATATTGATTCCCTCTTGCTGAAAATTTCCTGTTAGATGTTTTCTTCCCAAACAGCCCCTCCCGGCCCCCCGCTCCTCTCCTTACCAACCTTACAGTCTCTTGAAAACAGTTTTAAAAAGATGCATGGAGTGGGGGGGTGGGAGGGGGGGAAGTAGAGTGTGACCACAGGACTTTGAAACATTCTTCAAGTAAGGCAATTTGACACATTGTGCAGTTTTTACTAAGATGTATGCAGAGGGGAATTTAACTTTGCTGTTCTTTGGATTAGCTGCTAGTTGTATATATCCCCCCCTTGTGTGTTTCAGCAGTCCAAAGTAATTAAAATATGACATCGTCCTTGCAAGGAATTTAGCCTAATTAGGGTGGCTCCTGCTCTTGCAGTTCATAAACCACCCGTTAAAGCTGCGGCTTCCAATGTTTTCCTTGCTAAGGAAAGGCAATATTTCTTAGCATTGACCCTGCTGCCACCTTTCCGAGTCACTTTGTTGCTCTAAGAAGTTGCTGTTTTGCTAGAAAACTACTGGCAATGAACACCCCTTGGGCTGAGCCATCCATTATTTCCATATCTTGCAATTCAGCCCAGAACCTGGACATCATTTAAAAGGGAAGGAAATCTAAGTGGAGTAGCCCAGTTTTTAAAAAAAATATTGACTATTTGGTTATCTGATCCTGACACGATGCCGAGGCACGCATCTGGTCAACAGTAGTGTGGCTGCAGGCTTGAGAAATGACCAGAAGTCCCAGAAAATCCCACGTTCGGGTGGCTGTGGTGGGAGCCTGCAGGATGCATCGCCCCCCTGACAGTGATTTAGATAAATGGCTCAGCTATCTATCAAAATGTTTTTAGTACTTTATTTGACAATTCATTGGCGCATTAGCCTGAAAATGACATTTTAAATCTTTGTTTTCAAAGAGGTCAAAGTTTAACTGGAAGAAATTGAGTTTTCCTAATAACATGGTGGCTTATGTAAAGAGGGAGAAGAAAAGGGAGAGAACGGGGACAGTGACCAGATTTAAATTGCTCTCTGTGAAACTTTTTCTTAGCAATAAAGACTTGCTACTTGGGCCAGGAAATCAACAGGTTTGTAGCTGAAAAATCAATAACCATTTGATGCCAACCGATTGGCTGTCTGACTTAATATTTGTTAGAGCCATAACCAGGGCAAAAAGAAAATAATTTTCAGAAGGCGTCTTCATCTCAAATGCCTTCTCTTTCCTGCTGCCTGTGTTCTTTCTGAAGAAGTCAAAAGAAACTGAGTTACAAAATAATTGTACAACCCACCAACAGATCTTTGAAACCTGTCCTCTGTAGCAGTTAAAACAATGTGAACAATTTCACTTGGAATCTCAGGGAACTGGAGCTCTTGAGAAAACTTTTTGGTACAAGAAAAAGTTCTGTAAGACATATTTTTTAACGAAGGGGAAAAAAATGTTCAGGACCCTTGGCGGAAAGCTATTAGACTTAATAGAGCCTTTATAAGTAGACAGTCTCCCTTTGTAATTAACCCTCCAAACATGCCTATTAAGTTGTAGGAGTAGGGGGAAAAGCTTTGTTTGTTCTTGAACAAGTTAAACAAGGGATTTGCCTTATCTGGGGAGAGCGAGTGGTGAATGTGTCATTTGCCTAGGGCCAGCCGATAAGCAAGAAGTGTCGATAACAGCAAAGTTCAGCTAATCAAAGAAACTTGCATTAGAAAAAGTAAATAAAGGCATTTGACAAAGGGATTTCAGAAATTCCAGTGTCTTATTTTTGTAAGCAAAGCAATTAGTGTTTATTGTGGTCAATTTCGCAAGGGCTGGAAAAGCACACCCCAGCTATAGGCTAAATGAATAAATTGTAAAAATTGCTTTTGCCCCTGCAGAGTTGCTTTATCCTCCATAAACCACTCTATGACCCTGCGTTTAGTTGTTCAAGAGATTAAGTTTTTAAGCATAAGTAAAAATTCTAACAAATGTCTGCCACATGGTGTTTGGTTCAGGGTGGCATAGCTACTTAGGACTTGCGAAGTAAAAGCATAGTAGGGCTTCGTTTGGATAAAAAAGAGCATAAAAACCACAAGCTTTTCCATTGTACTTAATGACTGTTTTGACGAGAAACAGATCTGTTTACGCTCTTCACACAGAGGAAACAGTGGGCAAGGAGAAAAAAAAAATCGTACTAAATCCAACCAAAAGTATTTTCTGCCTTGAGATTCTGTTTTTTCGTGTGTGTGTGTGTGTGTGTGTGTGTGTGTGTGTGTGTGTGTAGTAATCAGAGTAAACCCTTTGAATGTAAAACGCACCAGAAGCCGTCTTTGAAAGGTGTTAGAATATTCTTTTTAGTTTCTTTTGTAATTTTAATGACAAAAATGGCATGTGAACCAGCTACCGGTTTGAGTAGGGCCTGTGAATTGCTTGTTATAAAAATTTGAAGTCAGGATTAGCGGGCTACTAAGGGAATGTGGTATAAATAATACGATTTAAGACTGCCCCTGGAAGGTATCATAGTCACAAAGTTTGTATTCAGATGCCTCGTGGATTATCTTGGTTTTAGGGCCTGCTCCAGATGTTTTCAGCATTAATTGCTCAGTGGGCATAGGATAAATCCTAATATTTGTGGTCTAAATACAGTTGCTTTCGGTGAAATCATGAGTGTGACAACTTCTTGGCCTTCTTCCCTGTCCTCTACATACTCAGCACATCAAAAGAAAAAAGAGAAAAGAAATATTTTCTTTTTGAAATAGTATTTTGCCCATTAATGAGGAGAAATCTGTTTTAAAAACAAACAGTCATGTGTGATTAAGGAAGGAAGAAAAGTTCCCTTCTCAAAGCCCTGGGACCTGAATTTTAAGTATTAAACAGTATCCAAATCCTCTCCTAGTGAGATATAAATTGGGGTCAAAGTGGCAAAATCAAAGATACCCATTGAAAGAGAGACTAAGTAAAGACTGACAGCCACCGTATGAATTGAATGGGGTTTTGAATAAATATTTCGATGAAAAGGCTCAATTGTTTTTCTAAAGTAGGACATAATTTTCTGCTTCTCAGCCACATGACAGTGGTAACTAATACCATCAGAAAGGAGAAAGAAAAGGGACTTTTGCTTACATCTCAGAGTGCAGGATAGGGTCGTCTGAAAATAAGCGGAAATTTCACCAAGTTTTCCTTCCCTGTAGGAAAAAAAAAAAAGAAATACTAAAATTTTGTACACATGCTGATAACTTGGTACTTTGGGTAGGGAGGTATTGATGTGTAAGTTAGAAGGAAAAAAAAAACCAAAACATGAGTTTAAATTTTATCGCCAGAAAATTGTAGATTCCAGAAAATAAAACAGGAGAGGTACACGTCTGTCCGCTTAAACTTCGGCTATGGAATTGGTCTGCAAGCGCCAGTTAGAATTTGATTTGCCAGCCCAAATGCAAAGCCGTGGTTTTGAAAGAGGCCTTTTTTTTTTTTTTTTGTCCTAATTAGATAAATGACCAGAATGGCCATTTCTGATAGGCTAACTGATCTGAATCAAAAGTTTTCTTCTCATTTCTGGAAGCCTGGCTCTGACCGTATATAACCAGTCAGTATTGTCATGAACTTTTCTTTAAAACAAAAAAGTAAAAGAAAGTTCTTCTGGATGTCCGATGCTTGTAATTTGCCTTCAACATATTAAGCCCCTGGGATGATTGAAAAGGGAAGAAAATCTTACCGTTTTCCCTTTTGTACATTCCACAAGCATCAGTAAACTATCTCGGAAGAGAAATACACGATGAATGATAAAGATTGCAGCTTCTGCTCTCAAGGCATTTATAATCTTTGAAATCAGATTTTTTTTTTTTTTTTTATAAAAGGCTAGGAATTTTTTAAATCAGAGCGTTACTCTCAAGGAGAAAGATGGAGATGTGAAACCAAGGTGCAAAATATAAAACGCTCTTCAAATCACATAGGGCTTATTAAACAATAAATGCAGTATTCATTTTAGAACATCTTAAAAAGAATCTTCTATAGAGTTTGAGTTACATGTAAGTGCCAATAAATTTATCTTTAAATGACATTTTTCTACTTTAAATGTTCTACTAGAGATTCAGTTAACTATCAATTAAATACATGCTTTCAGAAATGGGAGCTTTTGAGGAAGGTTAATCAGAAAAATCTTGGCTGAAAACCTTTCCAAAAGATATTAATGTAGGATCTTGCCTTTCAGATTATAGTGTAGTTAGGGCAATCGTACGTCTCTGATTTTCTAGAGTAACCCACTTTCAGATATACTGCCACAATTCCCACATAAATCATTGAAATATGCCAGATATTTCAATATTACGAGATTTCCAAGGCTGCCCCTTGAACCCAGGAGTGGCACAGAATGTCTTTGTTTGGATTCTCTGGTCAATATAGCTAGAGCGCTCACAGCTTCATTTTTCCATTATGACTGAAGATCGCCTTGTGCTTCTGGGTCATCCTTCTGAACATGAATTCCTTTTGTGGCACACTGTAGTTCTCTAAGTAGAAGGCATCCCCTGCCAAACCTGATTTAAGTACAATGACTGTGGTTCTCATTCCAGCATGTTGTATGTATTGGGAGTGGGGGGAGGGAGAGAATTATTAAATTGAATTACTATGAACAAAGCTGTATCAGTTCTTGGCTAGCTTCTTCTTAAAAAGTTGAAACGGGCGGTGATGGAGAGAGGAGAGTGGAGTGAACTCAGGTTCCAGATTTATCAGTATCCTGTCTGTAAGTGGCTTGGCCTAAGTACCTCTTGTTAAATAGGACATGAGATAACCTTCCCCATCTGTAAGATCTAATGACACAACCTCATCAGTCAATATGTTGCCCCGAATTCTCCTCTTTTCCTTTCTGGCTTCCTTACTTCGTCGTTAAGAACCATAATCCCCGCCTCACCCCACACCCCCGAACCCCTTTAAATGAATAAAAGTTGTGCAAGTTCTCCCGACCTAGGAAGCAGTAAGGGTGAGTCTGCAGGTATTATATTATTTATCTTGAGCTTTCAGAGCTTCTTAGAGGAGAATTCAAACAGGCAATGGAACTGCTGACTTGCTTTTTTTCTCTGGACTTGCAGGGTGGGGAGCTGAAAGGGGGGCCATTCAGTAAGATAAGACTCTTGGTCCCCTGCACGATAAGGCGAGGATAACAGGAACTGACGTCAGCCAGGCAAGCCAGCCTGGCCAAGCATTTCCTCTAGTCAGGGCACATGGATTCCAGGAGTCTCCAGGCCTCCCCCATTGCTGACACACTGAACCAGCGGGTGGGGGGGGGGGGGGTGGAGGCACGAGGAAAGCTAATTTTAACAGGAGTGACAGTGGGTGACCACGTACGTCCCTCACGCCCCAAAGGAAATTTCTCTAAACAGAACAAAGAGTCACTTGGGTGGGAGTGATTTTAATAAAAGCAGATTCTGAGAGTATAATTGCAATTTTATGTTGTCCTAGAATAGATCCTTGTTTCCCAGCTGTCCACAGTTTCCCTCTGATTTGTCTGGAGAAGGTCTCTGCAGCAGTCCCCAAATCCTATCCCCCATGAACCCCGCCAACTGCCTCTGTATAACAAAATGGGAAGGAATTCACATTGTCAGAGTTAATCCCTGGTGTTCCTATTTACTTTCCTAAGTACCAAGTTCCCACCCCCATCCGCATCATATGACAGACAGCTTTGCTAAAGCTATTTCATTTGCCACCAGCCCTGACAGCCCCCAGCAGTGTTTGCTCTCCTCTTTCGGTCTTCCTTTTTTCTTAAACTCACATTATTCTTGCCTTTGCAAGTATCTGCGATTTGAGGTCTGGGGGAGACACTTGAATGAAAGAGCCGGTTTTTATTTTTTCAAGTTTATAGGTTCTCGTGAGTCTACTCTTTCCTTAAAGATAATTGTTGTTGTTGTTGTTTTAAGTATTGAATAAGGGGTTACTCTCCTAATTTGACTCAGATGTAGTGAAATGTTTGGTTTTGTTATTATTGATCAATTACCGTTCACCACAGATCACAGTTTACCAAATCAGAAAAATCCAAATAGCTGAATCCAAAATACTCGGGTGGAAATAATGCAGGCAAGACCAGATAAGACGGGGACATCCGTTAACTGGGAGGAGAAGATTTGGATCACGTTTATCTCAGTTTTTCTCTGATTTCCAGAGCAAATGAAGACCTCGTCTAACCCATGCCTCCTCTCAAAAATTGTAAAGCTTTTGGGGCTACGGTACCTATGTCTTGTTATCAAGGTCCATAATTATAAAAAGGCTGGTGATCTGAAGCCTGTTTCAGCTTCAAAAGATTTTTTAGGGTCTGGTCTATTGAAAAGCTTGGGGGTATAATTAACTAAAATGGAAATGGAGGCAAGCGAAATTTAGTTCCTGATGTTTTAATTTAGCTCAGTACTGCCATGTGTTATTGAAGAGAATTCTTAAAGGCAAACATAATTATTTCATTATGGTCCTCAGAATGCTTTCATTGGCTTTAATGACAAGAAGCTGTATAAAAAGGCATACATTTTAATTAGTCCTTCTTATATTTACATCAGATAAATAACAAATAATTGATGAAAAACAAGTCTTTGGAATGGATGATTTCACATAGTGCGCTGGTTACAGTTTAATGACGAAACGTTTCTCTGTTGCTTTGCATTTTAATTATCCAGACATTAACAGCACTGGTGCCATGGTGCTAAAATAGCGTTGCTGCCATTTTATTACGAAAAAATCACAATTAATGCCTATGAATCAGAAGCCGAAAAAGGTAGCTAGAAGCGCATCTCAGAGGAAGCAAATTGCCAGTCCCATTAATTTCACTATGCTTGTTAGCACTCCTTTTGGTCACTTTTATCTTTTATACTTCATCTCTTTGGATGAGGACTGTCAGGGGTTTCACGTGGGCTTTTATAGCCACCTCTCCTCCTAAATACCTTTCTTTCTCTCCTGCTGCCTGTTTGGAACACTTGCCCAAAAGTACCTTGCCGAATGTGTACCGGAAATTCAGAGAGCCTTTTTCCAGGGTGCAGTCTGCCTTACCTTTGATTTTATATGAAAACCCATTTCACATGATTCATCCGTTTTGGTGTACAGAACACTAATTGTTATTATTGATTTTAAATTCCGTGACCATTACAAGTAACCCAGATGACTGGCAGATAAAGGGTAATAATCCATGGAGTTCTGGAACTGTTTCGTGTTTGTCTGGAGTACTTTATGTGATCAATATTAACTGCCCCATTGAAACTAACTGCTGTATCAAATAACAGTCAATCAAATGAATGTGCTTAGAGATTATTTATTGAAAGCTTTAATTGTTCACTGGGGCCCTGCTTATCAGAGGGAACAATAGGAATTAGAGATAGGATGAGCAGGTTTGGATTTGCAGAGAAAGTTGGAGGATGCAGATGAACAGGGCATCTCTCGGCTACTTGGGCAAGCGTTTCCAGAAACCCATGCTGGGCTTCTAGTGGCTGCAAGTTGCACGTACTCTTGCAAAGGTTTTCCTATCACCTGTCCATCCAGAGCTCTGTACCTATACCACAAGAAGGTATAATGATTTTCTGGCTCTCAGACCAGAGGCTGTGAAGAGTTGTCACTCTCTGAAAGTTTTACTGCTTCTGCTCTGCGTGCCCACTCACATCTCGTACCCTCCCACGTACCTCTCCACCTGTATTCCCTGCCACTGCCCGATGGTCTGAGATAATGAAAGTAGCCCGCCTTGACCCAGGACCGATTTCCACAGCTATGAGATGGGAATAATGATGTCTACGGTGCAGGATTTGTAGAAAGATCAGAGCTCATGTAAATGAGGAGTCTATTCTCGCCCAGAAAACAAAACAGAAGCCACGGAGTAGACTTGTGCTCTGACTCCAGCGTGACACCTGTGGCTCACGTGTCTCTGCTCATAGCGAACCTGCTTTTTTAGTTGGTACGTCTTTTCCTCGACGAAAAGGTTCCTCTGTCTGTGGCTCATAACCTGGGTCACAGTCCGTCCCGTTTCTGTCACCATTTGGGTAACACGGGCCCTGATTTGGTGGCATCCATTTACCAAGCCCCCAGATTTACTACAGAGGACCGACTTTTACAGGGGAGCCTTGTCACCTATGAAACTGTCACAGTGCGACTTCACCCAGAGATGCTGTCAGGGGTACAGTCCGTTTTCATTGCTCACCGGTGGATTCGATCTTGTGGGGTCACTCACCAAACAGCTCTTGGGTGTCTGCCATGTCCCCCTGATATGTTCTCTTCTCTGGATGACACCAACATGATTCCTACCCTGTCCCTGCTCTCTCTGGACTCCTAATGTCTGGAGAAATTGCATACACAAGTCCCTGTGACACAACCCTCTTATATAACACCAACACAAGTATCTCCTTGGGACTTTGAACGTGAGTCTGATCACGGAAAGAACTGAAACACCCCCGAGAACCACAGCTGCTGCAGGTGAGGGATCGGGCGGGTGGAACATCTTTGCCACAGGAGCAGGCAAGAGGTTCTCCCGAGTGGAGGCCTCACGGGTAATTTCCAAACGTGGTGTAGGGAGCGCTGGAATGAGCGCGTGCCTTCCAAAGTTGCTTCTGGAAGACCCTTATGTGGATATTTCTGGAGTTAATATGTTAAATGATGTTCTTTTGGGGTGGGTCTGATTAGACTGGCTTTTAAGAAAACGATCGCTTATCTCTCGATCATTGTTCCCGTGACTTCCTGCTCCGTGCCAAGCCGCCCCCGAAACTTAGTGGCCTAACAATTTATTATCTCATTAGTCTGTAGATGGACCGGGCTCAGCTGGGCAGGTCTTCTGCTCCACACGCTGTCAGCTGAGGCCTGCGTCTCTCCAAGTCCCGGCAGGCTCACTCCCCTGGCTGGCGGTCCGCGTCGCTCTCGTTGGCAGGGAGCTCAGCTGGGCCTGTCGACTCGAGCGGCTGCACGTGGCCCGTGCTTGTCCCAGCAGGGCAGCAATGATCGGAGAGGGAGGGAGGAAGCGGAAGCCCCCAGCCCTCTGAAGGGCCAGATCCAGGGCTGGCACGGAGCCACTCGCGCCTCTGCGGGCGAAGCAGGCACCGGGGCCAGCCCGCATCCCCAAACTCTGCCTCTCGACGGGGCAGTGACAGAGGAAGTGCGGCCATCCTCCGTTCCCCGTAGCGATCGTCCCACGCGTGCCTTCTGATAAGAAAGAAACGATTGTCTTCTGACGATAGAGACTGCACTGAAGCACCACGGAGGGGTTTTCGTTCGTCGGTTTTTGGCTGGTTACACGGTTTCCATGGTTCTCCTCTGCCGCCTGTCGATGCCTTCTCGCCAGTCGGCCCTCACCGCTGATCCGGCGTGGAAGGTCCGATGCTCCTCGTTTTACAGGAGAGGCAGTTGTGTCTCGGAGAAGGTGAGGAGTGGGTCTGAAGTCACACAGTAAGTTGTAGGGCTGAGGCTGAAACCACGGGAAGGGCTTTTCCCCATCGTCCGTGTGGACTGACGCACTTCCAGTTTAGGTCTGTCATCTGCATCAGCTGCGTGAAGAATTCCTGGAACGCGTTCTATGCCCTAACAAACCCGAGAAGGGGCCCCGGACTGTTTTGGCGTGGGGGAGATGTAGAAAAGAGAGAAGTAAGGAACCGTAACTCGCATGAGTTCCTCTGACTGCGTTATTTCTCTGATAGCAGCCACGGCCTCTTTTGTCCCCTGTCCCATCCTGTTTGTGGCTGAATTCTGCATTGGCCCCTTCCCTCCCTCCGTCCCTCACAGGAGTCAGGGTCTGCATGAGTCTTGTGTTTACCGGGGAATCGCAGGATGGTGAGAGATGAGAAATGAGGCTTTGCGTCTTCTCCAAGTTCACCTGTAACGCTCCTCTAGAGACCACTGCTAATGATTCCTGCTGGGGGTGCCTCATAGTTAAGGATCACTATTATAGCATCCATTACTTAAAAAAAAAAAAAAAAAGCAGGGTGTGGGGTGGGGGGAAGCTTCCTAAGAGAGGATGAAGTTAAATTGCCCTTTTGGAATTCGCCGCCTGTTTTAAAGTATCTGTTTTCTTTAGAGGGTCCCAAACCTAAGAAAACTATTACTGCTTGATGAAGTTTCCATAAATAATCATGACGGTTGTTAGCCTCTCCCATAATGCTCTTATTTCACTGATTTCAGTGATACCTGAAATGTGATGTATTGCTCTCTGTTTTGGATTTTTATAAGCCATGTTCTGCCTGTTTTTGTTGTTTGTTTGAAATCTAATTGTTACTGAATTACGTATTTTGAGGAAATGGAGACAGATGGATGCATTGAAGTGACTTACTAGAAGTCACGCAGTAGGTTCTGAATGGAACCTGTAAGATGCCGTCACGTGTTCGGGGGGTACGGCGTGGTCCTATGCAGTGTGTCACATGGTGGAGTTGGGCATTCTCCACGCGCTGCCTCGGCTGTGGAAGCTAAAGCTCCAGTCCCCTCAGTTGTTCCGTCTATAAAATGGATCCACAATGCTTACCTTGCAAGCTTACCATAGACTTACATAAGAGTGTATTTAAAGTACCTGATAGGTAATATTCAGTAAATAGATACCTTCCCCCTTACTTTATTATGAAAAACTTTTTTAACACAGAAAAGCTCAAAGATTTTATGGGAAGCCCTTGGATACTCACTACCATATGTACCGTTAAAGTTACCAGTTTGTTTTCTGTGTTTCTACCCATTTCTCCTGTGTGTGTGTGTGTGTTTCTGTTTTGTTGTATTGACTGGGCTCCCTTACTAACCTGGGACGTTTTGGGGATGAGATATTGTGTCCTTCTGTCTTCCAGTCCTAGTATGGTGGTACTTAGTACCTGGTCAGTACTCAATTAACTGTGGTTAAGTCGGTGGATATGGTCAAGCACACCGCCGTTTGAGTGTACTAGATGTCAGCACTGTCCAGAACTTCCTAGAGTGATGGAAGTGATCTGTAGTTCTGTGTTGCCCAGTATAGTAGCCGCCAGCCTTGTGTGGCACTGGATATGGGCCTCATATATCTGAGGGACTGAATTTTTTATTTTATTTAATTTTAATCTGTTAAGGTTTCAATACCTACACGTGGCTAGTGGCTACTGTATTGAACAACGCAGCTCTGTATACTCCAGCCATTAATATTTTTTCAATATTTGTTCTCTTTCTTTCCCTTTCGCCATTCTTCTTCTTTCCTATTGCTATTAAGGAGCTTTAATTATCTCTTTATGTAGAGGGTAAATAGACTGCAGGAGAACGTAAACAGAATACCAGAGGGTGGGGATTTCAGTCATTGTTTAACGTGTTTTCCTTCTGGGTGGAACTATTTTTCCTGGGGCCTGGCAAATGCATAGCACTTACTTTACTAACATTTTACAGAGCTAAACCAGGATTTTCACAGAATCCCAGTGGGCTGGACTTCAATTATATTTCTTGCAGTCATCACATCACTGTGGCATCACATTCTATTCCGGTGCTCCTGTGTCCTTGTTGACTTTCAAATGGACAGAGTATCTTCCAACATTTCCAAGCTACTTTCAACTCAGTTGAAACGTCTTAAACTTAAGGGAGGCAGAGAGGAACCGGCCACACTCTGTGGAAGGCTCACCATGTGTTCTAGAAAATGCCATCCTGTCTCTCCCAGGAGGACCTTCTTCTGCTCATGTGTGTGTGCTCTGCTTTGCAACCTGGTGCCTGGCACACAGTAGGTGCTCAGGAAATAAGCTGAGAATAGTTCAGTAGTAACAAACTTACAATTCAGAACATCTCAAATGGTTTCCGCTTTGATACATTTGTGTGTTTTAGAGTCACTCAGAACACCTGAAGGTAAACTTCCAGGGAGCTGTCAAAACTTGGGAAGTTCAGGTTGGCGGTTATGGTGAACACTTATGAATGCGTTAGCCAGAAAACTGGCCTGAATGGGCACAGGATATTTCCTTGGGCTTCTGGCGTTCGTTTTGATATCCGAGAAGCAGATTTTCTGATGGTCCTTCCTGTTAACCAGGACATGGTCCCTCCTTCCCCCTTTTTATTGTCGATCCTTAGAAATGATGAAGGTAAATAGACATAAGACCAGATTAACAATCAAGAGAAACTTTTGAACCAGGTTTGTTCCCTGGACCTGGGCACAAGTTGTGATGGATTTTCATTAGAATGCAAAACCACCATCATCATAATTATTATTGATGAAGCTCTTACTGCCTGCCAAGTACACAGAATGAACGCTGTCATCTGGGAAGCCCTGTTATCGCACCATTTTACGGATGAGAGTTCCCAGGCACAGACTAGATCAGGTACCCAACTCCGGTCTCCCAAGTAGAAGCGAGCCAGTTGCAAGTTCCCATCCCGGCTTTGCATTATGTGGGTTGCCTTCCCTCTGCCAACTATGCAAAGTAAACTCCTATGTGCTTTGCAGGAAGGGGCAATAAGAAGGTTGGAAGCCTCAGAACCCACAGAATAATAAAAGGGTTTCCAAGTGAAAGCTGGAAACAATACATTTTTAACAAAATGGGCAGTTACTCTAATTGCTGTGCCCCTACTGTTCAATTCCTTTTTATGTCCTAATTCATTAAATTATGTGCACACACAGGCTTATTATTTACAGATGTATGCACTTTTAACTGGCTCATATGAAACAGATGTTTCGCGAAAGGTAACAGAGAGCAAGTGATCTAAACCGTCCTTTAGTGAGTATCAAGTGAGTATTATAGCCCATTACCTGCAAGTCTTTTGCTATTATTTTGAACGGCAATGTCCAGTGTGGGGAGGAGAATTCAATCTGTCCCCTGGAGGAACAAATAAAAATACAACGACCCTATAAGCAGACATCTGCATCTCAAAATAAAAGAGGGTGTATGCAGGTGACAGGCAGGTGGTGTTCACATGTGGGCTCAGGTGGATATGAATGAGCTTTATAAGCAGTTTGGGGGGGGGGGGAGACACATTGCATTACAGCCAACTTTTAAAAACAACTTATTTATTTTTTTAATTTTTTTTTAACGTTTATTTTATTTTTGAGACAGAGAGAGACAGAGCATGAACAGGGGAGGAGCAGAGAGAGAGGGAGACACAGAAACAGGCTCCAGGCTCTGAGCTGTCAGCACAGAGCCCGACGCGGGGCTCGAACTCACGGACCGTGAGATCATGACCTGAGCAGAAGTCGGACGCTTAACCGACCGAGCCACCCAGGCGCCCCTAAAAACAGTTTTAAAGGGCCTTGTTCTGTGATATTTTAATCATTACTGTCTTGGAATATGTAGCTGAGCAATTAGCACACTCCTTTTATTCAGAACTTCATTATTTTTTAGATGGAATTAGTCCATTGCTCTTGTATCTGGAAGGAATGCATGCAAAGTATACAGTCCATGTCAAATTATTGTCTCCCAGATTCTAAAAGAGTGGAAATGAGCCTTTCTGCGGGTTCTTTGTGGCTCCACCAAAATAATCTTTAAAAAAATTTTTTTAATGTTTATTTATTTTTGAGAGAAAGAGAGAGAGAGACAGACCGAGCATGAGCAGGGGAGGGGCAGAGAGAGGGAGACACAGAATGTGAAGCAGGCTCCAGGCTCTGAGCTGTCAGCACAGAGTCCGACGCGGGGCTTGAACTCACGAACCACGAGATCATGACCTGAGCCAGAGTCAGTCACTTAACTAACTGAGCCACCCAGGCGCGCCCCCCCCAAATAATCTTTAATTAATAATTATAGAATTAACGTATTGCTATGTAACAGACCAACCCAATACTGTGTAGCTTAAGACACAGTTTATTATTAACTTTCAAGGTTCTGTCTCTCTTGGGGTCCTACACGTGGCTGCAGTCAGAAGCGACTGAGGCTGGGGCACCTAGGTGGTGCAGTCAGTTGAGCGTCCGACTCTTGGTTTTGGCTCAGTCACGATCTCACAGTTCATGAGTTCGAGCCCTACATCGGGCTCCACGCTGATGGCGCGGAGCCTGCATGGGATTCTGTCTCTCCTTCTCTCCCTCTCCTGCTTGTGCTCTCTCTCTCTCAAAAATAAATAAATAAACTTAAAAAAAAAAAAATAAGAAGAAGTGACTGAGGTTAGACTTGTCTATGGGTTTGACCCCGGTGGATGTTCCAGAAGCCTTCTCCATTCACATGTCCACTTCCGCAGCTGACATCGCAGCAACGGCTGGAGGCTGCCATGGCATCTCTCTCTCCACATGGCCTCCGCTTATGACATGGGCTCCCTTACAGCACGGTGGTCACGGGGCTCTGTACCTGGCTTCCCCTAGAATAAACATCCCAGGAAACCCATATGGAAGCTGCCAGGCTTCTTAGGGTCTAGCCCTATGTGTAACACAGCATCACTCTTGCCACTTTCTGTTGATCAGGATGAAATCAGAGTAACAGCTCAGATTCAAGAGGAAGGGCCTTACGCGTTGGTGTGGATTCCTGGAGGTGTGGCTCATTGACCAGGCCATCTTTGGAGACCACTTACCATACGACGAGCCATAAAAATAAATGTACACCTCCTTGTCAGTGCAGTGTAGCATGGCCTAATAAAAATAAACGTGACCAGTTCACATTGCAAGGAACTGGGTGGCCTACGTCAGCGAACAGTCATTTCAGTGCCCCTTCAGAATATTAGGGAGCAGTAATAGTCACCCCTCAGAGTCCATTCAGATTTGTTGTTTGTGATCTGTTCATTTTCTAAACAAACACACAAAATCAGAGCAAAAAGATGGCTGAAAATATGTCATGGTGCATGTTGAAAGCTGGGGACCGTCACAACTGAAATATAAAATGGGGCATGAAATATTAAGTGGCATATCAGGTTTATTGCATATATGACCATGAGAGTGCATTTTATTTTGTCTTATGGAGCTCTAAAAAAAAAAAAAAAATCCATGTAATGGATTAAAGGTATTAAAACTCCCATATTCTGCCTGGCTCGGGGCCAGGGAACAAGCCACGATAAATAATCCCAGTGGAGAGAATATGTAGGAAGGAATTTTAAAATGTATTTATGATAGACATATTGACCTCCCTAACTAATAAAAATGTGTACACGAGGTTAGTTTTGAAGGAAATGTGCAGACCTTACACATTTATAGTGCATATAAATACTGTATGCTCTATAGCGTTAGCATCCTTAAAATATTTCCCACATCTCTGTGACATATGGCTGTCATACTCTATCTTTACCCTGGAAGCAAAGGAAAGCATGGATTTTATAGTAACATGTACAGTTTACCATAAGAAGGGATCGTTTTAATTTCCTTTATCTTAAAGCAGGGGTCAGGAAACTAAGCCAAATCTGGCTCGGAATATGCTTTTCTAAATAATGTTTTATTGGTACATACCACGCCTGTTCATTTACGTCTTGTCTAGTGCTCCCTTCTCCCTACAGTGGCAGAGTTGAATCGCTGTGACGGAGACCATATGGTCCACAAGACCGAAAATATTTACTACCTGGCCCTTTTCAGAAAAAGCTTGCTGACCTTGTCCTAAAACATCAACACATTAATAAAACGGCTTAGAGTAGAAACAAGTAGCTTTGTGTCTCGTTTAGAGTAAGCCTGTATGTGGATTCAGGAGGCCCATTCTAGACCAAGCCATGGCCCAGCCGTGTGACCTTGGCTAAGTCATTTAACTTCTCTGTGCTTCAGTTTCCTCCTGTGACTAATGGAGGGGAAAAAAACGGATAATGATGATAATCCCTGCTCTCCTTCACACTCTTGTCACAAGCAAGCACGCGGGGTGGAGGGAGTGCAAACACATCTCAAGTCCCACGGCCAGGTAATACGCGCTTGTTGGCGGATAACCGCCAAACCGGCCACAACAATCATCATTTGTTATCTTGGTGCCGCGTGGAAGAATTTCTGTGCAGAGTTCATTCTTTCACTCGTGTTTTTTTTCAACTGACGCTCATTGAGTCCCTCCTGTGTACTGGGCGCTCTTTCAGGCACTGAGGAGCCCTGAGCGGGGCGTGAAGAAGCGGTTTCCGGGGGTCCTCTGCGCGGGGACTGCGGGTGGGCCGGGAAACCCATGAAGAGAGGACTGTAGTGGCACTTTGGCTTAATGCCCGAGAGGCTGGGAAGGAAGGGACTGTTCAGAGAGAGCGTAAGGCAACAACGCTGACACATACTGCTTCACTTGTCCTGGCTTTCAAGAATCTCTTTTGGAAGGAGGGATGGCCATTTGGGAAAGGAAAGTGGAAGCGAGGGTCAGCGAATCAAGACGTGAGTCCACCGTGTGCAAGAACGATGAGAAGGTGAACAACGCTGAGATTCGCCAGCCCAAGTGTGATCCTTGATGGTGGTACTTCTACTTGTGTAACACTGACGTGTGACCGACCTGGCGCGTGTGCGTGTCATCGCGTCCCTTCACAGTGGTTTATCATCTGACGCCCACAGTGATCCGATGAGGGGCACACTCGCATTTTCTGCAAGGAGAAATGGAAGCTCAGAGAGGTCAAGCTGCTCACTCACAGTCACATGGTAAGTAGCAGAATTAGGATTTGAACCCAGACAGGCTGGCTTCAGAATTCACACTTCCCGTCACATGCCTTGACTTATCTGTAAAGATGGAAAGTTCCCTTGCAGGAAGGAATATCCAAAAAAGACCTGAGCTTGGGGACCGCTCAGAGTTGGAAGACTGGGGAAAATTTCCTTGTTCTTTCAAGTTTTCTTTAGCAATTTCTTTTTTAGGAACCACAATTCAAACACTCTGCACCTCTCATTCTTCTCAAGAAATTTTGAAAAATCACTTACAAAAGAAAAAACACAACAGTTACAGCATCTCCATAAGCTTAATTCCATGTGGAAACTCCAGAATCTTTTAAAATGCCACCCAAGTGCACCCTTTTGACCTGATGATGTGCTATGCTTATCCCCGGCACTAACAATATCTTCCTATTCGTGAACTAGAAGGTGCAGGGAGGGAGTTCACTGTCGTCCTGCTTCTAGAAGTCAGTAGACAATGACTGAGGGGGCTGTGGCACAGCTTTAGAATTTTGGATGTTGGTTTCATTCTTGTGCCAGTTAAGCTTTGGTTAAAGGAGTATATATGGCCCGCTGGCAAGAGAGAAAACCAACTTAGGGGCGGGGCGTCCAGCGCTGTCCCCTCCATCCCCCACCGCCAGCCCCAAAATCTGGCAGTTGAGCAGGCCACATTTGGCCTGAGTTACTGCTCCTGACAGTGTGTAGAAACACGCCCTTGGAGCACTGCCAAAGGCCTCTGGAACCTCGGTTTTAGCTGCTGCCATTCTGCCTGCTGGGGGTTGGTTTCTCAGCAGGGAAGATGTGGGAGGGGTGTGTGTGTGTGTGTGTACCTTCTAATTCCTGTGTTTGCTTCTGGGGGACTTTCCTACTTTATTGCTCTGACTGGAAAGAAAAGAGGGCATTATTTCTGTACCCTTAGCTGCTTTCTCTTTTAGATTTCCAGTTTTACTTTGGGTCCTTATGCTGGGACAACTGTGTGTCCGTCTTAGACGTAGTCTATATATTCTGAAACTCGCTGGCAGGGATGTGCCAGCCTCTTGCCGAAGGAGTTCTGTGTGGTCATAAGGATGTCCCTGTCTTCCGCCAACCCCAGGGTTGAACACTCCTCCTGAACCCCAGACCATTTGCCTTCTAATCCCTGCTCCTGGGTTCTCATCTGTGTGGTCTTGAACAGTGACATGACCACAGTGCCCCCGGTTTCCTGCCTGTAAAGATGAAATACTCAGTCTGCCTATCTCCTAGGGTCAAATGAGTTAAAATATGGAATATGCCTAGAATCTAATGGGGGCAGTGGCTGGCTCATAGTACATGCTGCACAAAGGTTAGCTATTAATATTGTCGCAATGTTAATATTTGACTAGACTCTAGAGACGTTTCTTGTCATTTTCTCAGGTAACCATATGAGTCACATTCTTTTTTTTTTTAAGTATTTATTTTGAGAACATGAGTGAGTGGGTGTGAGTGGGTGAGGGGTCGAGAGAGAGAGGAAGAGAGAGAATCCCAAGCAGCTCCATACTGTCAGTGCAGAGCCCAACGTGGGCCTCGAACTCACAAACCATGAGATCATGACTTGAGCCTAAATCAGGAGTCAGACGCTCAACCAGCTGAGCCACCCAGGGGCTCTGTTAGTCGAGTTCTTAAGATCGGACTTAACCCATCTTTTCCCAAATACTCTGAGAAGTAAGTGTTAGCTATTATTTTTGTGTTTGTATTTTGTGTAGAGTTCACAAATTGGAAACCCTGCTGTGTAGTAAGTATGCTTGCTATGTCCACTTTCCAGATCAGGGAAGCTGAGGTTCCGGAAGCTAAAGGGACTGCTAGTATGTGGCAGAGTTAGGCACTTGGGTTATGCCTTCTGTCAGCTGGGATGCCAGGCCCGATTCTCTGGCGCTGTGGGAGATCATCTTATCTGCTGCCCCACTGCTTCGTCCTAAAGCCTCCGCACAGGGAGCATCCTTACCCTAGATCAGGGCTCTTGAAACTCAGCACTATTTATAAATTGGGCCAGAGAATTCATTGGGGGTAGGGGAGCGGAGCAGGGCAGGCTTGTGCATTGTCGCATGTTTAGAAGCATCCCTGGCCTCTACCCACTAAATGCCAGTCGCGGCCCCCAGTTATGACAGCCACACTGTCTGGAGACAAAATGTCTCTTGTGGGGCAAAACCGATGCTGGTTAAGAACCGCTGCCCTCGATCAAGGAAGATGGAAAGAAATGTGTGGGGGGGAGGGTGGTGGAGATGTAGGGGTTGGCTCTTACTTGCTGAGCGCTTACTGGGTGCCAGGCAAGTTGCAAACATTACCTCCCTTTCGCCCACAGGACTTTGAGGATGGTCTGCGTTTTCATGAAAGAGATACAAGGGCTCAGAGAAGTAAGGAAAACTGCATGGCCGTTAAATTACTGGCAGAAGAGGGATCCAAATCCAGGGTCATCTGGCAGCAAAGCCCACACGCTTCCCAGCACTTCCTACATACGGTTTTCTGCGGGCTTATGGTGTTTTAGTTCTTTTTAGGAATCAAGAAAACCCACACAGTGAGGATTAAATTGGTTTCAAAGTTATTTTCAGGCCACTCAAATGAGCGCACACCTGGAAAAACAAAACCAAACCAAAAAACTTCTTTGCAGCCTAAGTGGGGCATCATTTTGTTGAGAACCGTGGCTTTGGCTAAACGGTGGCGTAATCGCACTTAGCGTTCTCAGACCTGAGAAGATAGCAAGGATCCCCAGGTGACAAAGCATAATTTCATCTCCCTCTTCCTTGAACACAGTATTCCAAAAAGTATCCCCTCATAACTTTTCCGTTAGGCTGGTATCGACGTGGTTTTTAGCGTATATT
The DNA here is from genome assembly GCF_027475565.1 of Acinonyx jubatus. Classification (NCBI taxonomy): domain Eukaryota; kingdom Metazoa; phylum Chordata; class Mammalia; order Carnivora; family Felidae; genus Acinonyx; species Acinonyx jubatus. Next base: position 139,696,972 of record NC_069384.1, read on the forward strand.
AACAGCACATACGCAAAGAATTTTGTGTCTGAGATGGTACGTATTTTAATGCCCCAGTTTTAATCAACTTTATGTGCAGGAAATTTGAACAGATAATAGGATGTCATTTATTAGTGCAATAATTGCTTTTTTAGAAGTTATGGGGATCCTGATTAGAAGTGGAATATTGAACTGAATCCTTTGGTGTTGAGATAAACTCTTCAGGGGGACCTTAATATTGCGATGCAATTAGCTTCATCTATACATGACTCCCGAGACCGGTTCCCGCATTTGTTCAGTTAATGCAGATCCAGTTCTGATGCCTCTCAGTTCAGATCATTAATAAGTAGTTAGATGTGTCGGCCTGTTAAGTGGTTTTAAGGGAGAATTTATTTGAACCCTGTCATAAGCTATCTTAGTATGTCCTAGAAAATAGTGATAGAAAGCATCGTCTGTTAAAAATGTCACCCAAAACAACCTATGAGATACTTTTCGGCTATGTTCCTTGAAGCAAGAAAGCGTATTATAAAAATGAAATGTAGGTGTTGAACGTGTCATGGTCCCTTATGAAAATATGACAGCACTTCCCATGGTAAAAGTCAGTCCCAGGAATAATTTCTGCTGGCCGTGAGCCCAGGCAGGTGTAGCTGTAATGCGGAGTGATTAGTGGATTCTGAGCCTCTCTCTCTCTCTCTCTTTTTAAAGCCCAAACTATCTCGTCACATTTAACCATGTCTGGAATCAAATCAGTGTTTGGAAAATTATAACCATGAATTAAAAGAAAGGGAGGTACATAATCCCGCAGTTCTCAAATTTGAGTAAATAGCCCTGAGCAGACCATACCCAGTGATGTTTCTAGCAAAGAAAATAAATGAGGGAGATGGAGAATGAGAAGGTAGAAAAGCTGTGGGTTTTAGTGAAATAATAGTGATGTGTATTAAGCCATTTCAGTCTCTTTCGCAAAGGCTGAGAGCGTTGTTGTGCTTTTAAATTCCTAATTCTAAAGTGCAGAGTTCCTGGTCCCTCCCCTCCCCGTGGTTTTGGGGAGGAGTTAGACGAGTTAAGACACGTTAAACAACTAGCACAGCCCCTGGCACCTAGTAAGTGCTCAGTAAATAGCAGATACTATTAGTTCAGGCTCTTCCTGTGCAACTTTGAACCCGCTGCCAACTAAAAGCCACTGCCAGAATTCCGTGGGAGAGAACGAAGGCTTCTGGCTTCTGGTGAGCATAAACACACACGCAGCCTGAAGTTCTCAGTGCATTAAGTACTTCACAAGGTGGAGTATTTAGTAAGGACCTGGGCAAAGGGGAAGCTGACAGAGTTCCCATGCCAAATGGACTCAGCAAAATGTTTGGGATTCTCGTGAGGTTAGGGCGGTAACAAGGCATTTTTATGCCGTGGTGTCTCGAAAGTTACTAACGTGCTTAGGTTAGGAATTACCTGGAGTGGGACGGGGGTGGTTACGATGCCTGTTTCCATGCAGCAGGCGTATCTGGGGTGGCGCTGAGAGTCTACATTTTAACGAATTCCCAGGTGATGGTGATACTGCCGGCCCGGGGATCAAACTTTGAAAAGCATGGCTTTCTTTTAAGGACTCCGAAATCAAAGTCTTCCTCCCAGGCCCCAGCCCCTGTTGTTGTCCCCTGCTTGTGTTCGGCACCTGTTGCATGTGTGGTCAGAATAGCAGGGATTCTCATAACCCAGCTCCAGCCCTCGGCCAGGATCCCGGGTGACCCGGGCAAACACACACTCCTTCAGGGTCACGGGCAGGTTACTGAGTCAAGACTGCCAAAGCCCCGCGTTGATGTTTTCCTTCTCTCCCCACCCCCTCCCTCCTTTGCCTGCCCCAAACCCTGGACTAATCTTGGAGCTGCTTAATAACAACAAAGCCAGCAGCCGAATGAGGCGAGACCATTTCAAAGCAAAGTTTTTCTTGTTTGGCAATTACCTAATTTCACAATGTGATTCACAGATTTGCAAATCCCGTGCGTGTGGAAACAAACCGCTTCTCCTGAAAGGTGATTAAAAGAGCTGATCCTCCCAATCCCTCCCCCACCTCCCGCCCCAACGAAGAGGCGACAGGAAAATTAAATGAGCGACAGTTTGTACGGGGTTTTTTTTTTTTTCTTCTCGCACGCTAACGTTTCGAGCCATGTACATTACATTTTAATAAAACGTCTACACCCGCGCTCGCACGCGCATGCGCACACACAGGCAAAAGGAGAATCTGGTTCTAATTACTTGTACTTTAGTTGAACTTTGGCGTTTCCTTTGACTTTCTCCCTAATGTATGTGAGCTGTGGGCCTTGCAGTCCTGCAGTGTGTCCACAGAAAAAGGGGGAAAAAATCCAGACCGGCTCTCTTTGGTGCCAACAAAAATGAAGCCCCACTGAATGTTTTGACCAAATGCAACACTTTGCTATTCTCCCTTAATTAGCTGAAATTATTCCCTCCCACCGGGTCCCGGAGCGCTGGGCTCAAAATTCCCCTGGGGCCATGCAGGAAATGCCTTTTACTTTACAACTCCTTTTTCTTTTAAGGCTCAGCTGCCCAGAGAGTGCATTAAAATACTGTCTTAATCACCGAAGGTTCTAGTAAAAAGGCAGGGCTTTCATAATGTTTGATGCCTGCCTGCCGCTAATCAGGCCCAACATAAAATCCTGAAATCTGTCAACATGGTTTAGGCAGCGCTAAATTAGTTCTTACAAAGAAAAAAAACATAGTATACAGTGCTCTCTCTTAAAAATGTTATCTGCTACTTGATCTAACCTTTAGAAAAATGCCAAGCATGTTAGGAATCGTGAAGGGAGCTATTGTTGGAGACTTTCTGTGTGTTTAAATGACACTCAGGTGTGTTGTAACAACAAGGGCATTTATACTGTGTTTTCTCAGGTGAGTTAAGTCCGCCAGTGCCAAGGCCTCTTAAACAGGCAACAGCATTAATTCTTTCTTCGGTGTTCTTTTATTTGGGGAACGACTTAACCCCCCAGAGTTGTGCGGCGTTTAAAAAAGCTGTGTCGCTTGGGAGCACTGGCGTTCTGCTTTCACACCATCTCAGTCTGTGGAGAGTCCCTCTAGTTTGTTTTTGTTTTGCCTGCAGACCTCTGGATTTGAAGCCCTTCACAGAGTAGGGCTCCTCGAAGTGCTGGCTGCGGACCGGTGCCGGTTCCTAAACTGCCCGCTGCCAGTCCGTCCGTGGTGAGACAAGGGCGGAACTGAGAGCAAGTGCTTAGAAACCCTCACAGCAGTTTGACAGAGTTAATTTTATGTCTAGTACATCTTTCTTTTTCCCTTAAGTCGTAGCTTGTGTTTCAGGCATCTCCTTTCCGATGCCTTTTTTTTTTTTTTCTGAAAATTAATGTTTTGTTTGTACGTTCTTTTCCTAGGGATTTGTTTTCAGTGAAGTTTATCACGCTGTGAGGGACTGGGGTGGGGAGTTAGAATGGGTCCTCCTCTACCTCAGATAGTCGGAAAAGTCACTGATTTCAAGCCAGTGCCTTCTCCCCCCCCCCCCCCCCCCCTTACCCTCAGGAATTCTGTGGCTGGTTGCTGATCTGGACCACCCTTTGAGGAGCATTAATTTAAAGGCAAACAAGACCTGTAATGAATTTTTCTAGAAGGAAAGGCGATTCTAGCTTCGTTTCCCTAGTGACAGCCATCTCTGTGTTGCAGGGATGGAAAGGTTTCAAACGCGGGCTAGAAGCTTCTGCCAGTGCAGGTTTGGTTGGCCTCACTGTCTCCTTTGGCACGTGTGCAGCCCAGGGCACCCCTGGTGCTGACTCTGCTCTGGGCAGGGACCCGCGGAACCAAGCATCCATCTCGCCCGAGCGGCAGAAGCTCTTCTGTCTTGGCCATTCCCTGACGAAGCAAGGCAGCCCATCTGGTCAGCGGTTCGGATGCCACGTTGGAGGCTGCTGCTTACTGGGGATGCAGTCACCAGACAGAACTGAATAAGTCAATAAGTAAGCAAGGAAATAAATAAAAGCAGGAGGCAAAAAGCAGATCCAAATTATTCCTCAAAGACTGCTTCCCCAAACTGAACAGGATGGCTGGAGTGCAGTTGTTTTATTGAATGACACAAGCCTCTTGTCCCCCTGGGAAGTCTAAAAACTGCTTTTTTGGCCTGCCCGAGATCGCTGAATGAGCTAATACAGGACACATTGTCTGCTGAGCCTGCAGAGTTTTCGAGCAAAAATTTTATCATTCCATAGACTGATTGTGCTTGCCTGGAATAAGGAACAAAATGTTTGAGACCTCTCAAGGGCATTTGATGAATCTAACTCTAATTTAAAGGGACTAATAGATTATTGATTTAAGCAGGATGACAGTGAACAGATCAATGGCCAAGCACTGTGTAGCTCTCTTAAATACCAACAGTGGCTAGCGAGAGGGGAGCCCCGGGCTGTCCCCCTCCCTTGTCTCCCACTGTCTTTACTGGTGGTGGTCGGAGGGGAGGACAAAAGGGGAGGAGGAGCACTAATAAACTTTGCCAAAGTATATTTTTACTGAAAAGTCTAGAGGTTGCATTGAAGCACAAATCTGCTTTTATATTGATGCCATATCCTGGTTGTAATTCTAGAACTTGTCTTGACGTGTTTGCTTAAGGCTAGCTTTGGCATTCAACCATACCACCGAGATTTGCTTTTCTGTTTTGCTTTGCATTGTTCTCTGTGGTATAGGCCACACAAAGGAAATACAGGACCATAGATTATCAACTTGGAGGGGGTATTTGAATATCTATAGCACCGACATTGAATTCTTTGCCACCGGTGGGACCGTTTTTTTTCTGAAGATGATTATTTCTTGGCATGTATGAGTCTTTCCTATTTATGTTTGTGTGGGATTCATTTTCGGCATTTTTAAATTACAAATTACAAACCACGACAGAAAGAATTAATTCGTGCTTCGAAACACAGCCTGGTCACCTCCTCTGGGAGGTCTTCTTTGATTTCACTGGGCTCAGTAGGGCCGTTAGCTCTCTTTGTCATTGTGCTAGAACCGCCACAATTTGGACTCACCTGGGATTTTTTTTTTTTAAGTTTATTTATTTTGTGAGAGAGAGAAAACGAGTGGAGGAGGGGCGGGGGGGGGGGGGACACAGAAGATCCCAAGTGGGTTCTGCTTAAAATAGCCCAATGGGAGACTTGAACTCGCAAGCCTGGTCAGATCATGACCTGAGCCACGGTCAGAAGCTTAACTGAACTATCCCTGTGCCCCAGGATTTCTTTGTTAAACACTGATACCTAGCTCCCGTTCCCAGACGTTCTGGCATGTTAGTTTTGGGATGCAATCTGGACGTTAGAATGTTTAAAAGCACCCTAGGTAGTTCTGATGTACAGCTAGCTTTGAGAACCGCTGTATCGTATTCTCATTGTTGGTTTACTTTCCATTAGGCCGAACCATCGAGGCTAAGGGACATTACTGGTGAAATCACCATAGCCTTAATAAAAGTGTAGAGCCATCACTATTGATTGCTTACAATGGAACATTTCCTTTCATGGCAACTGTTCAGGAAAAACGTGCTGAATTCATTCATTTATTATAAGTGATTCTGATCTGTAGAAGAAGACTTTTACCAAACTTTGTGAAATGTTTTGGGGTTGGTGAGGTCTCTCCCCTTTTCAAAAGTGTGCTTTGCCCTGAGTTTTTTGGGTATTAAATTGCCCAACTTCTCTTTCCTCTCTTTGGGAGGGTGAAATGCTGGATTCCCTTTAGGACATGTATTTAAAGTGACATATTTATGGAAATTACCACCCACTTTTGAAATTCAGGGCATAACTCTGACAGCTGAATCCAGCCCTAACAGAATTCTATTTACAACTTTCCTAGACAAGCCAGATTAGCTGTTCTACACGAGCGAGTAGAACGTGGAAACACACAAATACACACACCACACATTGCTTCTGGGGAGAGCACAGTGCAGGCTTGATCATGGTGGTGACGACACAGCTCCGTCAGCGTTGTTGAAGCAGTCGGGTGGAGGTGAAGCCATACAAATAAAATCTGGGAGTTTGGGGAGGCATTTAGGGAAGGACTCGCTCACGTTGATGTATTAGGAGTGACACAGCCTTTCTTGAAGTCAGTTTGTCAACGTGAATTAAAAACTAACAAAATATTGTGAAACAACCATACCTTTTGAGCTGGTAATTCCACTTCTGAGAATTGATCTGCCACAGGCATGTGCTGAGATTAGCTACAAAGAGGTTCATCATAATGGAATGTTTTGCAGGAAAAATATTTATGGACGAGGAAATAAACCCATGACACAGTAAGTTAGAGTCCCAAACAGAATCTACAGTAGAAGTCCACTTTAGTAAACAAGCAAACGAACCAAAATCATTTATATGCATAGAAAAGTGGTCTGGAAGGATATATGCTAAGATGATGACAGCACCTTTCTCTAAGGAGATGGTTTGGGGGAGATGCTCTGCATGTTTGTTTTCTTAGATTGTTAACACAGAGCAGTATATTATTCTGTATTTTGAACAAGTACTGTTTTCTTGTTGATGTCATTATTTCTCATTTGCTTTCAGTGAAGCTGATTAGCTTAGTGTGAGGCCTGCTTTTGCATTTACAGCTTGAGAGCTGATCTGATAAGCTTTAGTGACATCTCAGATGCCAGCCTTTCTGCAGAACACTTGTCACAATAATGCCAAGCTGCCCAGAGTAAGAGCCGTCTTTGTCCCAGATACCTTGCTTCTAACCGGTAGAGACTGTGATATAGATTTATCTACTAGACCTGCGTTACTCTAATGAATTCATTCCAAGAAACTTCTGAATTATGAAAATACTATAATTATAGTTGATTCTACTCCAAAAGGATAATTAATTTTTTTTGAGGAAGCAAATGAGTATATAAAAGCTATTTGATTTGTAATCGGGTTACCTAACAACCTAGAGGGGCTCTTAGTGCTTAGAATAAAGAAAAAAAGAAAAGGGGACAAGTTCATGTATTAATTCAACAAATATTTATCGATTGCCTACCTATTGTGTGCCAGGACCACTAGGCCTGGAACACAGCTGTAAATGCTGCACGTAGGTAGGTTGGCGTCATGAAACCCATAGTTGGAAGGAGGCAGAGAGAGAATATAAAGTTGTACACAAACTTTCTAAATTTGAGTACTAGTTAGAGTTTTACAGAAAATAAAATGATGGGATGTAGCGATCAGGAGTGGGAAGGGGCTTTCTGTAGAAAAGCCATCTCTGAGGAGGTGACATTTGCTCGAAGAGCTCTCCAATTAGGGGAAATGGTTTAAGGGCAGTAGCCTTAAGTTGGTCGGAGAGCTTGGCCTCGTCAAGAGATGGAATAGAAGGCAGGTGTTTAGAAATCGATAAATGAGAATGATTGAGTTCAGTGATGTTGTTGCTAAGGGGCTGTATCGTGAAGAGCCTTGTGGAACACAGTAATGAGATTGGCTTTGATCTAACTGGTGACTCTTGGAGGGTTTTCGACAAGTAAGGGAGAGGGATTGATTTTAACTTTTTGAACAGTTATCCGACTGTGCATTTGAGGAAGGGATCCTCGGGTAGAAGCGTAGGGACAGCGAGACCCTTGAGTAGCTAAGGTGAGAGATGATGGTGGCGTGGTAGCAGGATTATAAGATATGGGGGTGGATTCACAGTGTGTGAAGGGGTAGAGTTGCCCCAGCTTCCTGAAGGCTTAGCTGTAAGACAATAACGTTGGTAGAATATCTCGTCTGGAAGATTGTGAGTAGTGGAACAACTGGAAATCTTACTCTCTGGGGAATCTACTGTATATTCTCAAGTAATTTGGAGATTGGAAGATTCTGGAACATTATTCGATGACTTTGGGTGAGTCACTCCCTTCCTCATTCCCACCATACTTCATGAGCACTTTTGCCTGTGATAGGAAATGAGCCAGGTCTTGCTTTGGCTTTGAACATGCATCTGGAGACAAGGGATGGGAGAACCCTCGGATCTTAAATTCTATGAATTCCTATTAACCATGGAATTTGGGTGGTTAGAAAATGAGATGGGGAATTGTGGTTTTTTGTTTGTTTGTTTTTGTTTTTGAGGGAGAGCGCAAGTGAATGAGGGGCAGAGAGAGGAAGAGAGAGAGAGAAGTGGGGTTCACCCGGGGCTCGTGTTTGACCCAAAGTGGGGCTTGTGTTCTTACCCAAAGCAGGGCTCACGCTCACCTGAAGCGGGACTCGCGCTCACCCGATATGGGGCTTGAAATCACAGACTGTGAGATCATGACCTGAGCTGAAGTCAGATGCTTAAGGACTGAGCCAGCCAAGCACCCCGTGTATTTTAAAATCTAGAATAAAGAGCTGTATGACTCTCCTATCATTAGGATAACCCACTGCTTCTCAAAAATAAATTGTATGTTCGGCAATCTGAGGGTTTTGTTAAAATGCAGATTCTGCTTCCGTAGGCTTGAGCTGGGGCCTGATGGTATGTTTTCTAATAAGATGCTGATGATCTTAGTAGATGGTGATGCTGATTAGAAGGTGATGCTGATGCTGCTGGTCCAAGGACTAGTCTTGGAGTAGCAAAGGTCTTACCAGTGTTTTTTTTTTTTTTTTTTAATCTTTATTTATTTTTAAGAGACAGAGCGTGGGCAGGGGAGGGGCAGAGAGAGAGGGAGACACAAAATCAGAAGCAGGCTCCAGACTCTGAGCTGTCAACCCAGAGCCCCATGTGGGGCCCGAACTCACGGACGGTGAGATCATGACCCGAGCCCGAGTGGGACCCTCAACCCGACTAAGCCACCGGGGCACCCCATCCATATTGTGATTAATGAAGATCCCTTAAGGCTGCACCCTGCAGGCCCTCCCCATATGCTTGCCCAGTAGCTGCTTCTGGCATTTTCTTCGTTTGTCTTAGGAAATTTACTTTTGATTAATTAAGTGAGCAACAGGGTCAAACAAGTCATTGCAGAGACTCTCCGTGAATCGGAAGCGAGGGGCAGCAGAAGAGCTGAAAGAAAGAGCTTCGGGTCTGCAGTGTGAAAATCTGACTTTGGGTCTTGGCTCTTGCGCCGCGCCATTGATCCGGGACAAGTCACTGCGCCGCTCTGAATTCCTGGTCCTCTGGAGGGTGGCCTGGTGATAAAATCCTCTCCCGCACACTGCTGTGCTGCGCTGCAAATGAGAGAGGCCTGTGGGCTCTCCCTGTGAACCGCACAGCTCCGTGTCCCTGTCCCACTGCTGTGCCCACGGTGACAGGTGTTCTTGTGGGCCTATCCTTGCTCGGGTCGTTGCTGAACTTGGGGCCGCGGCCGGGGATTTCACTGGTGAGAAAGAAATGAACTGACAGATTATCTTTTTTTCTCCCCACCCCCCCACCCCCTCTGCACCACAGCGATTGAAACGCAAAGCACGAGCTCCGAGGAACTGGTCCCCAGCCCTCCGTCTCCGCTTCCTCCCCCTCGTGTGTACAAACCCTGCTTCGTCTGCCAGGACAAATCATCCGGGTACCACTATGGGGTCAGCGCCTGCGAGGGCTGCAAGGTGAGTACCCACAGGCCTCTGCGCCCAGTGTGCGCTCACTCTCCACGTGCTCGGGGTGGGGGCGTGACCTGCTTGGCTCCAGAAACAGGCTGCTTTGCCCTGGGCAATGTCACCCCCAGTGTGGCGCGCTGTGTTTATTTGATGGTTTCATTCCTTCCTTGTGTCTCATGAGTTGAAAATTCAGAAACTCCTGCAAATGACTGACTGGGGCCAAATGTTCTAGGGCCCTTAAAATAACATAACAGGTCTTTGCAGGTAACCAGAGCTTTTTGAAGGAGTCCAGAAAAGCATCACCCCGTTTCTCTTTAGAACATGCCGTCTGCTGTCTTTGTAGTTTTATTTTATTTTTAAATATGACTGACAGTCCACTAAATCAACTTGCTCAGAATCCAAGGTTAGAAATTGGGATTTATCTTCTGGCTGTTTCCTCAGCCCTGTGGCCTTTGAGTTACAGTTTGATTTTCGGCCTGTAGGGACTTGCTACTGTGTGTGTGTCATAAATTCAGGAGAGCTGGATTTAAAATTCCAGCCTACCGAGTAGGGGAGGCTGAACATGTGTCAGAGAGGATATGGCTGCTTTGAATCAAGTTAGACAATCGCTATGGAGTCCAACAGTCTTAATTGAATGAAAGAGCTTATTTTTTTTTTTTTGAGAGAGAGAGAGAGAGAAAAGAAACAAAGAATGACTTCATAGGCAAATCCAACTCATCCACAGGCCATTTTTCAAAGGAACTATGGCTGTCTCGAGCTGGCCCTTCCCCCGATATACAGCTTCTTTATGTTCTCTAGGATGGTTGGTCAGATCCGTTCTTCATATGTCTACATTGGATGATACGTTGTAATTATAAACACGTTGGAATAATATGACAGGTGCTCCCATCGGGTGCTTGGTGGCATTTTGTACTTGGCTTGTCAGAGTTAGTTATTATTTCTGTTTGTACTGGGTAGGCCCTGTCGTGTAACAAACCATCCTATAGCTGAATGAATGGCTTAAAACAACAAGCTTTTATTTGGCTTATGGTTCTGTGGGTCAGCCCTGCAGGCCAGGTTCCTCTGGGTGGTTCATCTGCTCCCAGCTATGCTCCACTGTGCGTTCCTGGTCAGCTGCAGGTTCCCCAGTTGGCTGTTCTTCTGGGGGTTGTCGAAGGCTCCTGTTGGCTGGGAACTTTGGTCTTTCCCCCATGTGGTCTCTCATGCCTGTAGGGCTAGTACTGGCTTATTTGCACAGGCAGGATTCTGGAAGGACACTCAGGGTCTCCAGAGGCCTAGGCTCAGATGTGACATGCTGTCACTTGTGACACATTCTGTTGGTCAAAGTAAGTCGTAAGGCCAGTGATGCTCAGCTGGTAGGAACATAAACTCAACTTTCTTTCTTTTTTAGCATTTACTCATTTTTGAGAGACAGAGAGCATGAGTGGGGGAGGGGCAGAGAGGGAGAGAGAGAGAGAGAGAGAGAGAGAGAGAGAGAGAGACAGAATCCAAAGCAGGCTTCAGGCTCTGAGCCGTCAGCACAGAGCTCAACTTGGGGCTCCAACTCATGGACCGGGAGATCATGACCTGAGCTGAAGTCAGACGCTTAACCGACTGAGCCACCCAGGTACCCAATGTAAACTCAACTTTCTAAGGCAAGAAGCTGGAAGGTCACGTTATTAGAGGCAGGAATACAGGGTAAGGAGAAATGGAGTCAGGTTTGCATGCAGTCTACCGCCCTGAATGCCTTATTGTCTGTGACACAAAATGGATAGGGGCCCTAGCTTTCCTGCACAGTAGCTCACACACAGTGTGGCATATAGTGGGTGCTTAAAGACCTCGGTTGAACAAACACATAAATGTCACTCAGCCCCTGAAAGAAATTATGTGAGGTTTCCCTTCTTTTCAAGTCCTTTGAAAAAACATGTATCGTTTTACTGAGTGAGGCTAGTTGCGGGGAACCCACGGAAGACCTAGGAACATCTCTCTACCTCTGGCATTGTGTTGGTTGCTTTAAAGGCGTGTCCTTTCCTCCAGTAGCTTCGGATAAGGTGGTCAGGCAAGTTCACACAGCAGCCAGTTGGCAGCTGGGTGAAAAGTGAAACATTTGCGCGTCCAGTGGTCGCTTTTATTGTTGGTTGCTAGCTGACCCCGCTTCGCCTTGTCCTGAGATTTGGGACATCTGTGGCAGAACACCAGTTCACTCTGTCCACTGGTTTGGCAATATGTAAATAAACCCTTTCCTAACGACCGTTTGAAAGTTAGAAGGCACTCCTTTATTTAAAAAAAAAAAAATGTTAAGTCATGTCCTGTCCAGAAATCTGAATGCGGTATGTTGTAACCCAGCTTACCTGCTCCCGTTATGTCCTGGGAAAAGAAATGATCCAGCGTCTGTCTTCCCCAGCAGATTTCAGGCCCTACGCATTAAACTCTTTCACAATCCGCACGGTACACGCTGTTTTCATCAGCTCTTAGTCAGCTAATTCCCCAACCTCTTGTCGTAATTTTGGATTCTGACTCTTTTTAGGAAAAACCCCAACAAAAACAAAACCCGGACCAGCGCAGGCAACTTTGATAAACTTGGTTCCGCTGTACAGAGTGCTGTTATGGCACAGCTTTTTCACAGAGTGAAAGCCCAAGAAGGCTGGGCAGCCACTCGTTGAATTTGAGGGGATTTGCCTGGTGGGTTTTGTCGAGCTCTGAAAACGCGGGCTGCCTTTCCCCTAGGTTGTCGAGAAAGACTGTGTTTTGGGGCGCCTGCGTGGCTCAGTCGGTTAAGCGGCCGACTTCGCTCAGGTCGTGATCTCGCGGTCCGTGAGTTCGAGCCCCGCGTCGGGCTCTGTGCTGACAGCTCAGAGCCTGGAGCCTGTTTCAGATTCTGTGTCTCCCTCTCTCTGACCCTCCCCTGTTCATGCTCTGTCTCAAAAGTAAATAAACGTGAAAAAAAATTAAAAAAAAAAAAAAAAAAGAAAGAAAGATTGTGTTTTGGCTCCCTGGGACAACGAATGTTGTGCTAAAATTCACCGAACTGAAAAGCGTAAGTCGAAAGTATAGTGTACAGCCAAAGGAGAAGAAATAATGATTAAGACAAAATTAAAGATAACAGTCATCATTTTTAAAAGCCACTAAACTAAAGTTCATTGTATACAAAAAATAGAAAATTTAAACCACCATAGGTCTACCCTGGGAGAAAACCTGTGTTAAGTCTATGTTTTTATGAGGACGTGCGTGTTGTTTTGTTTTTTATAAAAATAGAATTTTATGTTGTATGCTGGCTTTAATCTGCTTTTTAAATTTAATAGTCTTTCATGGCCAAAATTTAAACAACTGCCTAGTGTTTAGGGTTATAACATTAATGTGGTAATTTATGGCTGTATCGTAATGTCTTTTTTTTTTTTAATTTTTTTTTCAACGTTTATTTATTTTTGGGACAGAGAGAGACAGAGCACGAACGGGGGAGGGGCAGAGAGAGAGGGAGACACAGAATCAGAAACAGGCTCCAGGCTCTGAGCCATCAGCCCAGAGCCCGACGCGGGGCTCGAACTCCCGGACCGCGAGATCGTGACCTGGCTGAAGTCGGACGCTTAACCGACTGCGCCACCCAGGCGCCCCATGTATCGTAATGTCTTTAACGAATTCCCTGTTGTTCAGTTAAGGTGTTGGCAGTTTTCTCTCTATTATAAATAATAACGTATAGCCTTGAGGTATATCTGTGATCATTTTTTTTAGGATAAATTAGTAGGCTTGGAATTTCTAGGTCATTGGCTTCGTACATTTTTAAGGCTTTTGATACAAATTGCCAAAATGCCCTCTAAAAGAGGCCTATCAATTTAATATCTGTGAGTCTGTTAAAAGTTAATCGTATTAGAGACTATCTATTAGGAATCTCTCCCAATGTGATGATAAGGTAATGAATCAAGAAACAACTTCTGTCCTGGAATTCTGCCTACATTTAATTAGGTTGTTTATAAGGGGCCCCATGCATGTTATCATTTGGAGCTACGAGCAGATATACCAGGGTCCCTGATCGACCGATAAGGGCTGGCCCATTTTTTGGCTAGAGATCAAAGATGACTGTTCCGGGTTGGGAGCCTCTGCTCTAAAATAGGACTCCCTAACAGAACCGAATTTATGTCTGGAAGAAGTAATGCCCACGGTGGCTTCAGCCTGTCATGACCAGGACGACCTTACTGACTCTTGTTTGGGGAAGAGAACCTTCTTTCTTCTTAGGGAATAGGTGGCAGTCTCAGACTCAGAATTTAATGAATGGGTTGCAGTCGACCTCTGGGAATGGCCAGTGACCACTGTGTTGACACAGCATCACTATGGCAACATAACCACTAGATGCACCATAGGGATGTCCCGTTCAGGGAATTTCCAGCTGAGCAATGACAGGTTTTTTGCAAGGGACAAAGAGGACATAAAGTGAACATGTGGTGTGGCCAAAAAGGGTAAGCAATGTAAAGTGATAAAGTTGATTTTCATGTGCCTTCAAGAAACCGTCTGATTGCTCATAGCTAGAATTTATGCATAATTTTGGCCTTCATCATATTTTATATTGATTATGGAGTTGAGAGTGAGAATACCAGTTAGGCTGATATAAATACTATAAATGTAAATACTAACTAGGTATTTGAATCCTAGTTAGTCTACTTGATAGCTTTGTGACCTTGGGCAAGCATCTTTAATTGTCTGCGTCTCTCTCTTCTCATAGGGAAAAATGGAGGTAATAATACTGTCTAGTTCATGATATTGTTGGGAGTATAAAATGAGTGACCATAAAGCAAACAGTATCTGGCCCATGGGAAGTGGCCGGTACACTCAATTATGGTTTGTGTTGTCATTAACTTAATAACTTTCACACAGTGATGTAGCATCAGTTATACTCTTAGTATTCTTTCTTGTAATGTTCTTTCAGCCTTTCTCCATTTCTTTATACCAAAAATAAACACCGCCTTTTTCTTTCAAGACTCAGGTTAAGACCCAACCACTCCTTAGAACCTACCCTGATTATTCCAGTACAGGGGTTGGCAAGTCGTTTCCGTAAGGAGTCAGATAGTAAATATTTTAGGCTTTGAAGGCCATCTGGTCTCTGTCACAGCCACTCAGCTCTGTCGCGGTAGTATGAAAGGAGCCATAGACAATACGTCAGAGAATGGCCATTGATATGTTTCAATCAAACTTTATTTATAAAAATAAGCAATGGACCACATTTGGCCCTTGGACCTAGTTTCTGGGCCTTTGCTAAATACGTGGTGATATGTTCTTTCTCACAATTTGTAAAAGTCAAAGGCTGGTGGTCCAAAGGACTCATGCCAAAGGTGCCAGGCCAGTTGTTTCTGGTGGACTGTAGGCCCGGGAATGTGGTGCTTCCTTCCCACTTCCTTCAGGAATATTGTTGAACAGAAGTTCATGTCAATTGCCCAGGGCTCCATGATGGGAGCTTCAAGACCTCCGCCTCTCTCTCTCTCTCCCTTTCTCTCTCTCTCTCTCTCTCTCTGTTTTTACTGTAACCCCTCATTCCCACTCAGCTCCCACTTCTTCGCAGTTTCCTTATAAGTGAGCTGCTTCCAGAAACACCTAGCATCTTACTTTGGAGAGGTTTATGGGATGTATTTTATGAGCTGCTGTATTAGTAAGCTTTTCTTGCTTATAACCCACGTGCTTGTTGGCTGAACAGTAGACATGTATTATTTGTCACAATTCTGTGCAGGTTTTCTTGTCTTGGTTCAGGTGGTCTAGGTGGCCTCACATGACAGAGTCCTTGGCAGAACGACTGGATCCTCTTCCTGTGTTACCACTCCTCATCCATTAGCCTAGTCTGGATTTGTTCACATGGTGGTGGATGGGTTCCCCATCATAAGAGAGGACAAGCACCAGTGAGCAAACTTCTGGCTGCATCACACTTGCTAACGTCCTATTGGTCAAACAAGTTCCATGGTCAAACCTCAGCCTGAGGGATAGAGAAATAGACTGCACCTTTGAAGAGGAAAAGTGGCCAAGTCACCTTGCAAAACGGGGGAGTATATTAGAGCTGGAATTTCACTGTATATGGTCTTTTTTTTTTTTTTTTTTTTTTCCCTGAGAGAGCACGACCGTGAGCAAGGGAGCATGCCAGAGACAGAGAGAGAGACAGAGGAGAGAATCTTATGCAGGTTCCATGCTCAGCATGGAGAGTTCAATCCCGCGACCCTGAGATCATGACCTGAGCCAAAATCAAGAGTTGGACGCTCAACTGATTGAGCCACCCGGGCACCTACCGTCTTCCATTAACTCCTGATTTCATGTGTTAAGTCTCTTCTCACAACTGTATTCACCATTCCATCATCTTTTAGCAGATAATTATTGAACTAAGTTTCAGGGCGTAGGCCATACCCTGGAGATACAACAGTAAATGCAAGAGAGATGGTCCTCCTGGAACTTCTTGTCTCACACAAATGATGAACAGATGATAAACAATCCAAAGTTGGAAGAAAAGGAACAGGATGGTCTGGTAAATAATAGTGGAGGGATACCTGATTTATTCAGGAGTGAGGGGAGATCTTATGGTTGGAAGGAACCAACTGTGTAACAGGGGAAAGCATTTTAGATCAAAACTGACTCTAGGGCAATTTCTTCTTTCTTTGCTGTATCTGTTACCTTCTCTCGGCCTTAATACATTTGTGAAATTCTAATTCACAAGTATGAACCCAACCCTACACCAAATATTAAGGTAAAACAGAGTTATTGTACTCATTTCTTATTAGGATGGCTTATGCGGTGTGGGTATTTGTAAGTCGAGGGGTGGGTAGGGGGAGGAGAAAACTGGCCTGTTGAATACCTTCTCTATACCAGGCATTGGGGCGTTTGATACGCTTGTTTCGTTTAATTCTCACAAGAGCACTGTAGGGAGTAGGCTTAAAGATGCCCATTTTACAGATGAGAAAACTGAGGTTCAGAGAGGTAAAGGAACTTGGTTAAGGTCACACAGCTTGTCTTTTTGAAGGCTGGGATTGAAATCTTATGCCTGTTGGAAAGCACCCCGCTGCTTTAGCTGCAGGGAAACAGCAGGTAGGAAGCGATGGTAGGTTATGTTCTACAGTGGGGGTTTCATGGGGTAACAAATTAAAAGCAGGTGGGAGAATACTTAAAAAGAAAAACAACCCTACTGGATCAATCATTTCATAAAAGAAATGGCATTTTTACAACAAAAAGCAAAAAAAGGAAGAGCTTACAAGGCCGGCTTTCCCAAGAAGGGCCGGTTAACAGACAGGACCCACCCTCGGGCACGCTCCCAGATGGTGTTGTGTCCTTGTTCTCTGCTTTGCCCTTGATGAGTGGAAACTTCCCATCCACAAGCTAGCGTTTGGGAGCCACTGTCCAGCCCCCATGGGGAGCCCCTGGGTGCCGCCATGATGGTGAGCCTTCCCCACAAGGGCACAGAGGAAATGCTTGCTTAAGGTCACGCTGGTAGCCTTCTATTTAAAGCAGCCTTTGGGAGTTTAAACTGCACTAGCCCCCTCAGTCCCTCAGGGCTAATTTTGTCCATTTTCTCATCTGCCTTTGTTTTCCTTGCCTCTGAAGAAGGGAGGCCCTCATCTCCACGACAGTGTTCGGCCAATGGGCTGTTTTTCCCTGGCAGACAGCAAGTAATATGTTCTGTCACAAAAAGTTTTGCAATCAGGAAGATGGATGTCTGCACTTAATTTTAGAACTTCTATTAAATACTATAAATGTGCTTAGTGATTTTATTTGACTGAGGCCACTTAAAACGACATTGTTTTTTTGTTTTTAATTGGCATGGATAAACACGAGCGGTATGCTCTGTTTGGAGAACATTTCTGGCTTTGCCACACTGATCTTTGCTTCTGTTCAGAGGCCTCCCACAGCATTGGGCCCCAAGAACAACGTACCATGCTAAAGGCAATAGCTAAAACTGAATTATGAAGCTCGCCATCGATTTCATTAAGTTTTCGAACCCTACAAAGTCGGTCCCCTCATAGACCCAAAGAGCCATTCGTATTCAAATCGGCCAGTAATGGAGAATTGACTTATTCTGCCATTAATCAGACACCTATTTAACACTTTCTGCGACAAGGCTTAGGTACAGAAAGGAAAGGTTTTATGTATTTTGTTCCCAAAGTTGTATCCCAGTGTGTATAAAGTACGTAGAGAGGTGCTTGTTGAATAATAAGGGCATGGTAAATATTTATGGCCTGAGTGGATAGACAAACAGTGCGTGTACCATGTTCTTTGACCCTTAGGGGGCTTGATGAGCACAGAGGTTGGGCCTCACATCCCTCTGACACATTCAGGGAAGGCTGTAGACAAGAGACGATTTTGTAGATGTGTTAGCATTTTCCAGATGGGGAAGAGGAGAGGAGTGTCTACGGCAAAAGTTGAAAGCAAAGGAACTTGGAATAGCCTATGAAGAATTAGGTGGAAAAATGGAAACATATTCATTCCGTCGACACTGGTTTTGCTTTGTCCTGTGCAGGCATCTGGGGATCAGCCAGGCATTAAAGACGCTCCAGAAGACTCATTACATATCATGTCTTCTCCAGAATCCCCCAGCTAGATCTCCCTCTTTTACATTTTTTATTGTTCTCCTTTGTAGCCCTTACTGGGACTGTAATGAAGTTATTATTTATGGAAGCATTGGTTTGATACCCTCTTCTTCTTTCAGACTATAAGCTCCAGGAGGGCTGGGACTGGTCTTGGTGCCCAGCACAGTGCTCTTCACATAGTAGGGCTTCGGTGCATGAGTGATTTTTTTTTATCACAAATTACTTGTAATTATACAGTAATTGATACAGTAATAAATAACATAATCAAGCAGGTATAATTCTGTGGTAATGCACGTATAATTTTATACGTCCTATCTAATATCATAATTGCATCTCATTATATAGGGTTTGTAACGATGCCTTAATGAAACGCTTATAAATTTTATAAACAGGAAAAGGCCTTTTATGGCCAAAGTGCAGCTCATTTTCTTAGTAATTTCTGCCTTCCACCTCAGAGTTAACCCTTCTCTTCCATACTGTCTTCAAGCAGACTCTTAAGGGCTAGTACCTGTAATGATATACTCAGGAACACTGTGGGCTCTTAGTGCTTTAATGTAAATAAAAATCTCAACATCTAGAAATCTACTTCCGTGTCTAGAAACATTAAGAGAGCTGAAATGGCAATCTGGCTTTTCCTAGTAATAGATCCTACTGAAGGAGAAAACACATTTTTTTCTTCTGGATAAATGTTATTCTAAATTGAGAAATCATTTTGGGTTGAAAAGGCAGAGAAGTCTTTTTTTTTTTTTTTTTCCTGGTGTATGAATAAACAGGAAGTGGAGGGCGAATTTTGAATTAGCTTGCAACCCTGTATTTTTTTTTCTCATGTTGGCTTGGTGAAAACAGTCGATTTAATTTGGTGGTTTTAAATGGTTTATGCATTTTCTAATCATTAGAAGTTCAGAAATGCTTGTTGAAATGGTTACTTTGCTTGCTGTTTAAAAATATCTGGAACACTTTCGTTTGCTGTTTTTATTAAACAAACTAATGGTCTGCCATTTTTGGTAGAGGTTTCACCACTGTCACATACTAGAGAAGCAATTCCCAATGTTGATAGTTAGCCTGTTGATTTGAAAATGGCTCACCTCCCAGTGATGTCTCAAGTGCCCGTTTCATGTTTTGGTCAATTAAAAAAAATTAATCAAAAATCAACACTCTTTTTTCTGATTTTAAGCCAATGAGGGATGAGAAGCAAAAGAAGTTGCTTTGACAAAATTTCTAGAGACCGTCTTCTAAAAATGAATGGTGACGATGTATTACAATTACACCAAACAAAAACAAAAGTGTATTTTTGTCAGAGAAATAAAAGAATATTTTCAGGGTTTCCTGAGAGTAATATAAACTATGACTGAAAATCATTTCCGTATAAATCAAATTTGTACCATCATCAGTGGTGATTTAGTTACTTTCGGGAGATGAGTGTTATGGCCTTTTTTCTTTCTAAAGCTTTTACCAGAGAGGTTAAATAGAGAGCTTTCAATTCTATATTTCCTTCTCCTGGGTGAACTCTTGGAAAAAAGTAATAAGAAGGAAATTGGCAAGGGCATCCTGTTTTCGCAGCCCCTTTATTTCTCTTCATGAGGGCAAGGCTGTGAGCCCCTAGTCTTTCTCCCTCTGTGTGGTTGCCTCTCTTCCCACCTGCAGACCTGTGTAAGAGCACAGAAACGGTGAAAATATCTTACACTGATATTGCCTCTTAGTTTCTAAAGCACGCTCACATATGGAATTAAATTAGGCTGAGCTTAGCTGCGGTACAAAACAAAACCAGAAACACTCCAAAATGTGCAAAATCTTGTCCAGAGTTTTTTCTTTTGCACATGTCAGTTCAAGGCATGTATTCCTGGTTGGTATCGTCTCTCTTCTGTACAGGGATTAGGAAGTCTGGCTCCTGCCAGCATTATAGCTTGGCATCCATTAGGTCTTTAGTTATCATCTGGAATGAGAGCGAGAGCATGGGGGGAGGTCGCCTGCCTGCTCCTTAAAAGCCAGGGCCTGAAGTGGCATGCGTCATTCGGCAAGAACTGCTCCCATGACCAAAACCGATTGCAAGACGTGTAGTCTAGCCTTGTGCCCAGGTACAGACCTGCCGTCGTGGAAGGAAGTAATGAATTTGGTGGAGCGCTAACAGTTTCTGCTGAGGCTTTTTATTTGACCTTCATACCTTTTGGAGAAGTAGGTGGCATAGGTTCCCCCCCCCCCCGCATTTCACAGATGTGAAAACTTCAGAGTTTCTGGGACCAAGTTCCACCGTCCACGCTCTGGACTTATCATCTACTTCTGTTACCGAAGTGGTTATTGTGGGAACCAATTTGGATACGTTTCTGCATTTAATTTTCCTGAATCTTATCAAACTGTGTTTTCAAAGTTTATGATTCTAAACATCTCTATATTCTTGATCTGTCCTCTTTTGACATTTTGAGAGACTGGCAAGGCTTACCCAGGAGAGCAAGACCTTTCGCAGGGCTTAGATTCCACAAGGCACAAATCACACGTAGCCAGAATGACCCCAGAAAATCCCTGTGGCAAGCAGACTGTTGGAGACTGACATATGTCTCTCATTAAGACCTACAAAGCCAATTCTTCCTCCAGCTTTGGAAACATTGTTGCTGTCCCTTCTGCGGAGCACCAGATGAAGCCGTTGCTTTGTTTTCCTGTTGTACCAAACCTGTGTGTCCTTAAGCCCAAGAATCGCACTCCCGTCATGAAAATCACACATCTTCCTAGATGTTTCTTTGTTACTGAGTTGCTCTTCCCCGTGGTAGTTTCCTTGGGGTTGGAATCTCTCTTGTGCCGTATACGAACTAGGTCCTTTTGTTTTTGTCTTTCTTCGGTATTTTTCCACTTCGGAGCGGCGACTAGATGTGTCATATGGAGAAACAGTGCCAGAATGGAGAAGATTTTGTTGTGTGGCCCCTAGAACTCATCCCTGAAAAAACTCTACAGAGGGGGGAATAAAACTCCATGTGCCTCTCCGCCTGTACAATGCTGGCATTGTCCGGGGTGGAGGGAAAAAGCGGGGTTCTGGCAGGCGTGCCCCATTAGAGCCTTGTTCCTTGTTCCATATTGAAAAGATGACATTCCTTTGCTAGCAACGTCCTGCCCGGATTTCTGGCACCAGTTCTGTGGCCAGCCCTGTCGCCTGGGGCATTTTTGTTTGGGTGGATTTTGTTTTATTTCAAGAGCAGCGAAGTGCAGGCTACAGAAGCGTACAAGGTAGAACTGTTTTTATAGAGCTTGTTGGTGAACTTGTGAGTACAGTCAAGGTGGCCCGTCTGCCAGGGCGTCTGCTCCCGAGTCACCGGTGTCAAAATGCAAAAAGTTGCATAGGGTGAACTGAACTGCTTAACTTTTTCTCAAGTGTCCTCGAGGCAGTCTTTGGGTTTTAACATGGGCTCCCTCCTCCCTCTCAGGATGTCATGTAATGCTTCATTTATAACAGAGATTGGTGGATTTGCAGAGTAAATATTCCAATCAGGGAAAGCAAAATCTTCAGTGACCCTCTCAGTTCTTCTATGGAGGCTTTTTCTGTGTCTGGGAAGAGACATCCTTTATACTGGCTGCAGCTTTGAACCGGAGCATGTAAAATGTACTTCCCAGGTTCCGTGAGCCTTAACATAATGAGCAGTAGAAAACTCTGAGGTAGGCCAGTGAGGGGGAGAATGCTTTGGTTTCATAAAGCATTTTCATGGCTACACAGATTTGGAGAAACTAGGGTGAGCAAGCAAGTCTGTGCCTTTGAATCGGAAATTAGCAGCCTCCTAAATATACAACACCACTATTCATACGGGCCTGGAAAGTCCCCCAAGCCGTGAAAGTTATCCTTATCAGTCAGACCCAGCAGGGATCATCTGACTGCTCCTGAAGGGAATGAGAATTTGAGTTTGGATCTCACGTCCATATGTCAAACTCAAACAGTAAATGAGCTACGCTCTATCTGGGGACTTTGGGAGCGTGAGTATACTTTTAACCAACAAGTACTTTTGAGAGCGGCTGCCCTAATTTATATTACTCCTCATTAACATAAATAATTAGTTTCGGAGTAATAGAGTTTGTGGGGAGGCGTGTTTCTGATATTTGTTTGTTTCCGGAGGCGTGCTCTGCTGTGTTAGATGCTCCTTCGAGTGGTTGGTACCCTAAGTTAGCAAATTTACAGACAACATGCTCCATAGGATATTTCTGATGGTCTCCATTCCATGTGAATATATGATATATTATGTTTATTATTGCATCAGAAACATAATGCTCAAATGCTTGAATAGTTCTCAGTGTATTTGTTGTGTTGAATTGGGACAGAAAAAGTATGAAACTTACCAGTCCCGTGCCAGACGTTGTGGGAAGAACGTATTAGAAATAGAGCCCACGAATTCTGGTTATTTTCCCAAAGTGGAATTAAATGTAAAATTTCTCATTCAGTTGTGTTTTGGTCTTAAGTGATTATTTCCCGCTTTGAGAGTTAGGTGGGAAAGCTGTTTCAGTGCGAACTTGGTGCAAATTCTTAGCTGTTGACCGGCAGTTTCAATGTCCCGTACATATCACACATACAGATATGGTATTTATTTCCGTAAATGTTTGTGGCAGGTAGCACCTGCATAAAATTGTGAATTGCATAGCAAGCCTAAATGAGTCCACCACCAAATATACTTGTTTTTAAACATAAACTCCTAATGAGGCCATTTGTTTCGGTATACCCATGTGTGGAAAGTTTGCTGTGAGAGGGCGCACAGGATTGCTATCATGGATCTGGTGGTTTAAGAAACATAAAAGAGTGGGGCGCCTGGATGGCCCAGTCGCTTAAGCGTCCAACTTCGGCTCAGGTCATGATCTCGCAGTTTGTGAGTTCAAGCCCCACGCAGGGCTCTGTGCTGACAGCTCAGAGCCTGGAGCCTGCTTTGGATTCTGTGTCTCTGTCTCTCTCTGCTCCTCCCACACTTGTGCTCTGTCTCTCTCTGTCAAAAAGAAATAAAATGTAAAATAAATAAACAAAAAAATTAACCATGAAAGAGTATTTTTGAATTAGTGAGTCTGGATCAGGTCTTCCTTTATTATTTGATTCTGTTTCATCCATCGCATGAGCTCTAGGCCTCAGAAATAGTATATTCCTTTTCTCTACTATCACAGGAGAAATAAGAGTATTGGATGAGAGATAATAGTGACCTCCAAGGAATTAGTCTTTTCTGTATTATGTCAAGACATTGTCAGTTACTCTAGGCATGCCCACAGAACAACAGTGGAAATGGAAGAGAAGTTATGTTTAAGTATTATAGTATTTAGTATTTGAATAACTTATTTATTTATTTTGGTGTTTAGCTTTGAGAAAGTGTGTGGTCAGGGGAGGGGCACAGAGAGAGGGGGACAGAGGATCCGAAGCAGGCTCCGTGCTGACAGCAGAGAGCCCGACGTGGGGCTCGAACTCACAAACCAGGAGATCATAACACAAACCAACTGAGCCACCCAGGTGCCCCTTATTAATAACTTATTTTAAAATAATAAAGCTGGGATTCCTACAAGGACACACAAAACAATTTAAACTGGAGAGAAAAAGTGACTTAGGTATTTGAAACTTGGTATCTTCTGAACACTTGCTTTTTGTTCAAGCCATCTGGGAGCACCAAGTGGTGTGGACTAGTGTTTGATTCTGGAGCCCGCTGGGACGCCAGCCTCCTCTCTTCTCCCCATCACGAAGGCCCCTTCTTTGTTGGAGGCTCTGTCACTTCTGTGTATCATGTACCGAGTAAAATAACTTTCATGGCCCTACCTCATGCCAATGGAACAGAAAAATGCAATCATCCTGTGTGTCTAGAAGGACGGGCGATATTGGTATATATCACCAGTCTTTACCTCCCACTCTCTGCTTCAAGAATCACCACCGGTTTTTTTTTCCCCCCCCATATCCATGTGACTATCAATGCACTTGTCTCATACATATGGTTACATTCACATGCCCTGGAAGAAGAATTGTCTCCCCATCAGTATCAAACTCTGTCCCGCCCTTAGCAAGGGGTTTATGTAAAACCCCTTGTGTAAAACCACTCTTATTTGTCTGTGTCTCTTGTTTTTTAGACCATTAGTCTCTGCCAAAGAAAAAATTTTTTTCTGCCAAAAAGGTTTACAAGTTCCGTAAGCATTGTTCACAGATTAGAGTTAGGGGAAAAAAAATTATGTCCTACCCCAGGGGCACCTGGGTGACTCAGTCGGTTAAGCATCCAAGTTCTGCTCGGGTCATGATCTCACGGTTTGTCAGTCTGAGCCCCGTGTCGGGCTCTGTGCTGACAGCTCGGAGCCTGGAGCCTGCTTCGGATTCTGTGTCTCCCTCTCTCTCTGCCTCTCCCCCTCTCATGCTCTGTCTCTCTCTCTCTCTCTCAAATAAATAAACATTAAAAAAAACTACAAAAATAAAATTATGTCCTACCCCAAGCTGCCTCTCTCTGAGCTGATCTTTATCATAATGTATCTCTCATTTTATTTTGTAATAAACTTTAAGTAAGAAAATGTTTTAATGTTTATTTTGAGAGAGTGCTTGCAAGCAGAGGAGGGGCAAAGAGAGAGGGAGACAGAGAATCCCAAGCAGGGCTCGATCTCACAAACTGTGAGATCACGACCTGAGCTGAAATCAAAAGTCGGACGCTCAACTGAGTATGTATGTATGTATGTATGTATGTATGTATTTATTTAGAAATAAATAAATTTTAAATAAATCTGTGCCCCTCTGGGAAACTCCCCTAGAAGTTAAAGGACAGCTGCTATCTCTATCTTTATGTGACAGACCCAGTCTGGGCCTACAACTTAATCCTTTTCTGTGTAATTAACATTTCTCCATTGTGGCCTGTTGAATCTTCATTGAAATAGAAGGTGCTGGCAGCCGTCCTGATGTGCCAGGATTCCTGCAGTGGAGTGGAACTTCCTTTGTAGCACTTACGACTGTTTGCAATTATTTCCTTGTCAACTGGTTTTCTCTCCCACTAGTATGTAAGTTCCAACAAGAATAGGGACTTTGTGTGTTTTGTTCACCTCCGTATTTCCAGTGCCTGTGACAGACTTGGCATGATAGAGGCACTCAAAATATCTGTGGCGGCAATTTATAATACATAAAATTGGGAGCAATAGGAAAAAAACCAAATGGGATTAGAACTCTTTCATACCCCGAGATAGTGTGAGGTCCAAGTTATGACCACAGGGCAGAGGCTAAGGGGCGGATGGAAGAGAAGGTGTTGAGGATGACGTTGGCTGAAAATGTCCTCGCGGACAAGAAAGGAAGAATGACAGTTTCGGCCAGCATCCTTATCCACGCCACTTTTACTTTTAGGAGACTCCTCCTCCAAGCACTCCACATTATACAGGGGCGTCCACCCCGTCTGTCCTGCAGGTAGGACAGCCTCTTTCTTGCTTCCTGTTGCTGCACTGCTCTCTGACAGGGGGTCGATGGTGCGGGTACAACGTTTGGGTTCGCTTTGCCACCCGATGGGGTGGCTCGTTAGTGCCTGCCAAGGGTGACTGTTTTCTTATCAATTATTAAAGTCACTTCTTGGCCTCAAGTTGAACCGGTTTTGAATTTCAAATATTGGTCTTTCCCCATTTGTCACATACACCAGTGAAATAACAGATACCTTCTTTTCATGATGAAATGATAAATCCTAGAACGATAAGTACAGGGCATCCCGTAGTTCACTGACGATTTCCAAATACAGTATCTCCTTGCTTCGCGCAGTCTTATTGTGTAGGTAAGAGGGCAGGACGAAATCCCTTTTTCTTTAGGGTTTAATTTCTAAATTCAGTGTACGAGGGGAAAATTGCATAGGGTTAAAATGACCCTGAAGCATCCAAACAATTGTGTTCCGTGTACCCTTGCGTAACAAGCCATCACAAATCTTAGAGACGTAGAACAACTTTTCCTTTTTGCTCACAGATTGTATGGGTCAGAAATTCAGATGGGGCCCAGCGGACATGGCTTGTCTGTGCTCCATGGGCTCTGGTGCCTCAGCTGAACAGATTCAGCATGTGGCAAGGTCTCCACGCCTAGGGGGGGTAGAATCATTTGGAGGTGTCTTCAGTTATGCACCTGGCAGTTGATGCTGCGTGTTGACAAGGACCTGAGCTGGGGCTGTGGAGCAGAACATCGACGTGTACCTTCTTGCTATGGCCTGTGCTTCCTCACAGAACGGCGACCTCAGAATTATTGGACTTACTGCATGGTGGCTCAGTGGTCCAAAAGCTAGGGTCGCAGAAGACAAAGTGGAAGACATGTAGCTTTGTATTTCCTAGTCTTGGAAGCCCCATAAAGTCCCTTCTGTCAAATTCTGTTGGTTAAAGCAGTCACAGACCCACCTGGCTTCAAGGGGAGGGAACATAACCCCTCCTCTCATTGGGGACAGCCACGGGGTCACTTGAGAAGAGCTTCTGGGAAGGGAGATCTCACTGTGGCCATTTTTGAAAAACCCAGTCTGTGGCAAACTGGGTTTTGTTTTGAACCGCAGGCTCTTTCTGTAGTTAGATGCCAGATAAAGTAAGTGGCCTGTTCTTAGGATCCCATTGTAGGGAAAACATGCATCTTTGTAGACTAGCAAGGCTCATGGCTCACCTTGGAAAACAGGTGGGAACCAGGAGAGACCAAGGGAACTGTGGCGTCCCAGCACCAACCTTCACTGTAGGACACACACTCACTGAGCTAACGGGCAGGTCACCACCTGCAAACCACCCACCTTTAAGCGGCCGTGAGTGGTTCCTTGCTTCACAAGTAGCTAGGAAAAATGAACTACAGTCGGGGGGTAGTGTCTGTGACAACAGAGAGGGAAAGAATTTACTAGAAGGCCCGAGTGAGACCCCAGTTCTGCCAGGTCTCTTCAAACAGCGGCCAGCTCATCTCCCCGGGAATGGCCTCCGGTTCAGGCCCCCTGCCTTCCCCTGGCTTGCAGTAGATCATACAATTATTATCGTATTGATTCTAGGCCACTGAATGAATTTTTATTTTTACTAAATGTGGGTTCTATTGTTTGATGCTCCCATCCTTGTGTTTCCCTGTGCTCCCTGCCAGGATAGTTATTTATTCCTTTTTGGGTGAGCTATTCTTGTGCAGGGTCAGGGTGCTGAACTCCCGCTGACTTTGACTGCAGTTCTTTTTGGCCTCAGTTTTGAAGTTGTCTGTGGGCCTTTAATTACACCCTCTGGCAAAGGAGAAAGAGCGCTTGAAACATGCATAAATTCTGTACATATTTCCAAGGCTGGCCTGTTTAAAAAATGCTGTCTGTCTGTCTTCTTCTTTTTTTTTCCCCCCCTCTTTGAACTTGGACATGGATTTTTTTTGGTAAAGTACAGTATGTCAAGGGAAGGGCAGTGAGAAAATATGCAGAGGCATTTGCTTAAAAATTACTTAGTGAATCCATCACAGTGTGATGGTTTTAGTATGATATACCGTATTCTGAAATGAGAGGTGTTTTACTATGTTTATGTAGTATATTCTATATGTTTATATGCCTTGCTGTGTACAGGATAGTGTTAGGCAACCCATGCTCCTCTCTGACCATTTTATTTTCCTTTTTTACAAATGGCATGACCCCTCCCATTTGATTCATTTGTTCCTGTTTAAAATTTAAACATCAAATTGTGAAATGTGCTGAATTTTATTCAAGTCCTTATCCGTAAATACTTGCGATGACCTTGGAAAGTAGCAAGTTCCATGGATTTTAAGGAGATCTGTAGAACGATGTAAGTGTTTTTCGTTGTTGGTTGCTTGGGCAGAGTTGTGAGATCTTGGAAGCCTTCAGATCTCTTAGTTGGTTAAAACATTTCATCTGGTTACCACCTACCAAGCCCTGCTGTCCGTTGTAGAGGAAGTCTGGATTATCACTGATCGCAGAATCCCAAGGTCCTGTGAATCCCTCTATATTTCAGCCCCTCCTCTACTAGATCTTTTGAATAATAGCCGCATGGAAGTGAAGTAGGCTGATTCAGCTTCCTCTCTGTCTCCTTTCATGCATTCCCAGCAGCACAGGGACCAGGAAGCTGGAAAAGAACTTGAATGATCCACAAACTGACCATTATCCCTGAACAACAAAAGGTTGGTTGCATTCCTTAGGAGAGGAGAAATTTGTATCCTTCGCAACAGACTCGATTTTGGTGAGATGGCATATTGCAGTGATGTGATTCCTGCTTTTACTATTAATGGTTTGCACCCCCTCAGCCTGAGTCAGTGATTGCCATCGGATTGGGAGTCATGTGGCCTGGGTTCATATCCTGGCTGCTCCACCTTCTTGGACAAACCACTGAAGCACAGTTTCATCTTCTGTAGAATACAGAGAATAACATCAGAGTGTCATTTTGAGGAATAAACACTGTAGTGTATACCCAATATTTCTTTAGTGAGAAGAGCACTCGTCTGGCACTTCCACTGTGCTGGATATATATTTTAACTCTGTTAATCTTCACCACAGGTCTATGAAGAACGCACTGTTACCGCTCACATTTTCCAGCTCATTTCCCTTTCTCCTTTCCTTTGTGGACCTGATTCTCCACCTGTGATGTGAGCCAGGTTAGGTTCAAATGATAACTGAGGCTGCTGGCTTTCATCTTTGAAATACTGATTCATTACTCTTGCGGGCTAATTTGGGACAATAGAGAGCGGTGGGGAGTGTGACAAAGAAACAGCGGTCTTCTCATGGATTGCTGCTCTGTGTTAGTGGAGTTCAAGCGTTAGCATGGATCAGACTCACCAGGATGGCCTGTTAAACCCCATAGATTGCTGGGGCCTACCCCCCCCCCCAGAGTTTCCGATTCAGGAGGTCTGGGGTAGAGCCTGAGAATTTGCACGTACCAGCTCTTAGATGATGCAGGGTACTGGCTCAGGGGCCACATTTTGCCCTATGAGAAGGTGGGACTAGCGTTTCTAGGTTTTCCAGTATTTCACATGAGTCTATTACTTGAGGACTGTGGCTTTTTCGGGGTCTTTTCTGGTTCTCCAGATATTTCACTACCGAAAACACTCAGACCATACAATGATGAGTCGAGAAAACACTAGGTAGAAGCGTGAAGCCAGTCTCTTCTGTAATTGAAATCTCCTACTTTTTAAATGTTGGCAACGCATTTAAAAGTCTTCAAAAGTCTGTGCCGGCCACCGCTGTCTCGGCCAAACATAAACATGCCTTTTGGCTCCATTCAGCGTGCAGATCAGCAGCTTGCAACTTCTGCTTTAGATGCTAAGAAGACGCAATGAATGAGAATAAAAGAACTACATTTCGAAAAACTTTCTGTGATTAAAAATCTTGTGAAAAATTTTTGCAGAATGAAAGAAAAACTAGTCCAGAAACCCACAGCATGTACTATTGCTTTGATAACCTGAGACGGAAATCCAGAAACTATTAAAATGCACAACAGATCACTCCCTCGGTTAGGCGGGTGCAGCCTAGCGCCAGGCAGGGCTCGCGCGAAAGATCCTCACGGGGCAGCGTCGTTTTCATCCTCACGTTGCCCTACCTGCGGTACCTCCTAGACTCTTCTCTGGGCTCCACCTACACCCAGCTTGCCTGCTTTCCTGATCTCGATTCAGTTTTGCTTTCAGCTTTTCCCTTTGCACCTCTTACCACTTGCGTTTGCATTGTGAAAGCTTCTGTCTCCCCTTACAGCTAGGCTAGTAAGAGTTAAAACGGCACCAGCTAATATTTGTGAGCAGTCGTACTGCTTTAGGCTCTCCACATGTTTGCTTATTTAATCTTAACTAACAACCCCATGAGATAAAAAGCATCACCATCCCCATTTTATTTTATTTATTTTATTATTTTTTTTAATTTTTTTTTAACGTTTATTTATTTTTGAGACAGAGAGAGACAGAGCATGAACGGGGGAGGAGCAGAGAGAGGGAGACACAGAATTGGAAGCAGGCTCCAGGCTCTGAGCCATCAGCACAGAGCCCGATGCGGGGCTCGAACTCATAGGCCTCGAGATCGTGACCTGAGCTGAAGTCGGACGCCCAACCGACTGAGCCACCCAGGCGCCCCACCATCCCCATTTTAAAGATAAGGAAACAGTGGGACACCAAGGTGGTTCAGTTAAATGTCCCAACTCCTAAGCGTGGAGCCCGCTTGGTATTCTCCCTCTCCCTTTCTCTCTGCCCCTCCCCTCTCACTCTCGCAAAATAAATAATAAACATTTTTTTTTAATCTTAAAAAAAATAAAGATAAGGAAACAAGACACAGAGAAGTTATGTGACTTGTCAAAGATCACTCAGTTAATAATAGGAAGAGATGGGACTTTAATCCAGGCCGACCAGCAGCAGGACGGAAGCCCGCAGCCACTAGCCCACCTCTGTGATGAGGGTTCCAGCCCCTCTTTTGTCCTGTGGGACCTGGACCAATGGGGAGGCCGAGCTCACCGCAGCCCATTACAATCATCCTTCCTTTCTCTGTATCTCCAAGTGAACGTCTGGCTCATCAAACTTTTATCTCAATAAAAATACGATTATGCATTGTGTGAGACCAGGCTTACTGCTCTTTGAAATGTCTGGAGTTGCCCGATGGGACTCATGCAGGATTTATCTGATCAAAGGCTTTACTTGGTTTGGCCTTTTAATAATAATCATTTTGGTCAGTAGCATAGCCAGTACTCCACAAAAATTTTCAGGCATCATTGCATTTAGGACCCAGTAGACCAGCCCTACCGAATAAAAATAGAATACTAGCCACAAATACAATTGTGATATATAACGAAACATTTCCTAGGGGTTCCTGGGTGGCTCAGTTGGCTAGGCATCTGAATCTTGATCTCAGTTCAGATCTTGATCCTTTGGGTTGTGAGCTCAAGGCCCACACTGGACTCCGCATTGGGCATGAAGCCTACTTAAAAATAAACAAACAAATAAATAGATAAATATTTTCTAGTAGCCACATTTTTAAAAAAGTGAAAAGAAATGGGATTAGTTTCAATACATTGTTTATATTATCAGTATATTATATTATCTAACAGTCCAAAACCATCAATTTCAGCAATTAATATAAAACTACTGGGAGATTTTACATTATTTTTCATACTTAGTCTTCAAGATTTGAGGTTACTTTTACCTTTACAGCATCTCCCAGTTTGGATCAGCCACTTTCTGTCCTCACTAGCCATATGTGGCTAGTGGCTATCTTATTAGCCAGAACAGCACTGTCCCAAAGAGATGTGGGAGTTACACACAGTGAGAAAGCCCTGAAATGTCAAGTTCAAATGGGAGAGGAGCCACAAAGGAGAGAAGAGTCAAGAAAGCATCTGGATATACTTATCATAAAGGAGTGATTTTAGAGAAAGATAATGAGAAACTTTGGGGAAATGTTGCTAATTGGTGGAAAATCTAGTTGGAAAAAAAAAATATATATATATATTTGTTCTTTGCCGATTTATTTGGTCAAGTTGATTTTTATTTGAAGCTAGGGGAAAAAATTGCACATACCATAATTGAGGATGTCGGATCCTAATGAGAGAGAACTTCAGAAAGAATTATTTGAGGACCAGAGTTATTCCGTTTGAGTGACTTAAGCTTCTTGACCTCTAGACAGACCCTTTCAGTTTTCTGGATCAGATGCACATAATAAGTGTTTAAATCATAGTTCTTTTTTTTTCTTCTTCTGGCAAGAGCCTGCACCTTCCACTCTCATGGCACTTCGGGTTCGGACGGGACAAATAAAGCATTGGCTTTCTAAGCCTTGTTTTGGTAGCATGGAAAAAAAATAACGGAGATAAGAACCAGGGAGACTGGAGGACGTGATTATGAGTAAAACTTCTTTGGATACGTAATGTCAGCAGCACAAACTGTTTTCATTCTCCACGTTAGTTAATGGCTAATCTAGAGATTGTACTGCCGTTTGCTGATAGAGCACAGTTTAAAATATTTTATCATTAATGTGACAGGGAGTTGGATAAAGAAAATGAAGCGTGATTATAAAATGCTAATTATCGTTCTCAAGTGCATATTGGGCACTCTCGAATATTTGCAGCGTAATTTGCTTTATTTATTATTTCAGTTTGGTTATAAATGTTAATTCAATTGCAGATGGTATGTTGGCAATTTACAGAGCTATAAAGTTATTTGGAAATCCTAATATTTTCTACCAAAATGTTCTGTTGGTGATGGATGAGCTAAATTAAAAAGCCCCTGCTCTTTAGAGTTAAATACATTAATTGGCAAGTAGGCTGCAGGGATTTCCAGATCCGTGCTGGCTATGTTAACTCCTTAAAGGAGTAGAGGACATGATTTGTATTTTAGAGTGGGAATTTTCTTCATGAGAGAGGTCTCTTTTTGCCTACCACCCTGGTAATGTTTCTTCAAGGCTAAGATTTTCTTCATGTTCTGGTCCACAGATCCAGATACATGCTTGAAGTGCCATTTTTGCTATACTACATCAGTGGTTTCGGAGACCATGATGTTGATAACAAAACTGTATTTGTGTGTGACTGTGTGTGTGTGTGAGAGAGAGAGAGAAAGAGAGAAACAGATTGTGTTTTCTGAAACCTTACTGATTACTTTAAAAATGTACACATGTGTTAGATCACTGGTTGCCAAACTACTGCCCACAGGCTAAATCTGGTTTGCCACCTGTTTTTGTATGGCCAGAAGCTAAGGATAATTTTTACATTTTAAAACTTGAAAAAAATTTAAAAAGTAGACTGTTTTATGACTCATGAAAATTATGTAAAACTCAAATTCAGTGTCTATGAATATAGTTTTCTCAAAACACAGCCAGGCCCATTCATTTATGTATGGTCTCTGGCTTCTTTCATCCGCCTCCCCTCCCCCCCCTCCCCCCGCCCCATGGTGGAGTTGAATACTTGTGGCAGAAACCATATGGCCCACAGCCTAAAAAGTTTACATCTGGCCCCTCACAGAAGGAGTCTTCCAGCCTCTGGGTCAGACTACTAGAGGTGTAGTTTATAAAATGAATCCTAGGGGCGCCTGGGTGGCTCAGTCAGTTGAGCGTCTGACTTCGGCTCAGGTCACGATCTCACGGTCCGTGAGTTCGAGCCCCGCGTCGGGCTCTGTGCCGACAGCTCAAAGCCTGGAGCCTGTTTCGCATTCTGTGTACTCCCTCTCTCTCTCTGATCCTCCCCTGTTCATGCTCTGTCTCTGTCTCAAAAATAAATAAATGTTAAGAAAAAAAAAAATGAATCCTAAACCTCTGTGTGTGTGTGTGTGTGTGTGTGAACTCACTACCAAATTTATGGGAACATAAGTAATTTAGGGAGCAAACAGCTTCAAAACACAACCCTTCATTTTTGAAAGGTGAGCAGGAAATTATAAATAGGAACGCTGGTTTCCTTCTTTGGTGGTGATGTTGACAATTCAAAGAAGTAATACCATATTACTAATGTAAATAATTTTGTGCTTCGCATACACGCGGTATGCTCAGAACATTCTCTTTGCCCCCAAAATAAGGATAAAAGTAAAGATTGTTTTCTTTTACTGTCAAATTAAAAACATAAACCAAGCCGTGTTCCCGGATCATTCTGTTTGTATTAACAATTAAGGATCGTACACGGAAGCACAGTAATACCAGAAAATACGGCCACCTTATAGAACTCGTTTGGAAAAATGTCATTCTTTCCTAAGAAATACTGTGCTTAATTAATTCTTGCTCCTAGGAAGTCAACTTGGGGCACTCATTATGGCCTTAATTGGTGGTATAAATTCTGAGACCCCGGAGGGAAACACATTGCATGGTTACTGGTCTCTGGCCCTTTGGGTGAGCATGCGCTGGGTCCAGACCCGTCTCGGAGAGTGACAGCTTCTGGTTTTGATGGCTTCGGGTCTGGCCACACTGATAATAGGTTGAAAGGCCAATGTGCAATAAGAAAAGAAATGCAATGACTTGTCCCGGTGTTTTGCATTAAACAGTGTGAGACAACCTCCAGACTTGGAAAAATGTGTTTCTTTGAACTCCGGTTTTTTCGTATTAAATTATATTCATTATACGGCCCATCTGGAATCTCCTGCCAGGCCAGAAATCATCTTACAGACATTAGCAAAAGGAAGTTAAATGTAATTTTTTTTAATTGTATACTTTTCATTTCCATTTATTTTTTTCCCTTTTATTGGAGAAACCAGATGGAAAGGAAGGCAGGAACCTCTCCCTCGCTCCGTTTCCCTTCGGGAACAGAGACAGAACATTCCTGGCCGTGCTCCTCTCACACAGTGACTTGAGGTGACGACGGGGCTGTCTAGATTCCGGGGATAATTGCTGGAAAGGTCAGGAGTTCAAGTCGAAGCACACAGCCGATCGGGGTGGTGGGGTTTGGAGAGTAAGCACGGTGTGGCGGCTAACTTTGGGCTTTCCCCGACGTGGGTTGTCACCAATTATATTTGACAGTGAGGAAGCGAAACTCACAAACATCACGTGTGATGCCGTCCATTTTTGTGGACTGGTATTGACTTGGTTGTTTTGCTCGGAGGTGTTTGCTGGATTTTGACTCCGTGTGAAAAGGACCCATATTTGGGAGTCTTCTGGCTCTCGCAAGCCCTTTGCTTCTTACCGAACCAGACACATCCCACAAAACGGACAGACCCGAGGCTCATACTGGGGGCGTAGGAATGTGTGTTTCCTTGTTCAGATAGGTGGAAATCTCAAGTGTCAGCGCTAGAAGGTAGAGAGATAATTTCAAACATGTGAAATGGAGCCTCAGGGATGGGTCAGTAGTTTGCCCCCAACATCCCAGAGCCAGATAAAGGCAGAGCATAAACTGGCCCACAACTCTTTGGACTTGCACTTCTGGCTTTTCTCTTTGGCCATCCCCGGTGCTGGCAGAGGATCTTTGGCAAATGGAGTCATTTCCCCCATGCAACCCTCCACCCATCTATAGGAGCGAATATTTTCGGAAAGCTGGGTTAAGTACCGGATTTGGTGCTGAGCAGACACAAGCTTAAGAGTTAGGACACGCCTCCAGCTTAATAAGCTACATCAGAACAATTCTAGTCTTTATCTGTGTATTCCCGACCACTCATCTGGAGATTCACTCAGATGAATTCCGAGTTGCCATCTTTTGAAGGAATATTTTATTTTATTTTATTTTATTTTTTTAATGTCCATTTATTTTGGGGGGGGGGGCACACGAGCAGGGGAGGGACAGAGAGACAGGGAAACACAGAATCTGAAGCAGGCTCCAGGCTCTGAGCTGTCAGCACAGAGCCAGACATGGGGCTCAAACTCACAAACCACAAGATCATGACCTGAGCCGAAGTCAGATGCTTCACTGACTGAGCCACCCAGGTGCCCCTTGGAGGAATACTTTAAATTCAGATAAGGGCGAGGTACTTTTTGGCAACATGCTGACATAGCTATAGAACCTGTGGTCATTTCTTGATGATGGTCTTTGGAGGTCCAAAGGGAGGAGAAGGACTCGGGCTCACTTTGAGTTTCTAGTATTGAATCCCTTGTATCCTGTGTATGATTTCATTGTAGTCAGGCTCCCATCACAGATTAGCAGTTTTATTATCTAAATATATTTTCATCGCTCTGGATATTTTCTGTAGGACGACGTCCTCAAGCCTACATAGAGATGACCTCATCTAATTGATGTTGCTTTTTACCACACACTTGAGATGTGGAGGGCAGAGGGGGGGAGGAATGCTGGGTGATCCCCCTTGTCACTCACACACAATGGGTGTCTTTGTGCCTGGATGCTGGTGTGA
This sequence comes from Acinonyx jubatus, assembly GCF_027475565.1. Taxonomy (NCBI): domain Eukaryota; kingdom Metazoa; phylum Chordata; class Mammalia; order Carnivora; family Felidae; genus Acinonyx; species Acinonyx jubatus. The sequence goes on from NC_069384.1 coordinate 139,732,590, forward strand.
AATCTGCTGTCACTGATTGTCTCATGTAAGAGCTCCTCGTTCACGTTTGACACGGTAACAGACACACATTACAAACCTGGAGTTTGTAGGTTTTCTCTTCCTTAGCAGTGTGTTAAAAGGTACTTCCACTAAATGGGTTACTTTGGCTTTAAATAATAGACCCCATCGCTTCTCTGTTCCTCAGCGTGTGAGGCGGTCTCACATACCACTCTCCACTTTCAACAAAGCAGCTAAGGTATCAACACAATTAAAAGTGAAAAATAATCTGTCTGCTTTGCCGGTAGTGAATGCTTACAGAACACACACTGATACAATAGATTTTAAATAATTTATGTCCGGCACTTTTTTTTTTTTCTCTTCAATCTGTAAATGAGGACACCTAATGCGGAATGGCCGGCATGATACTCTATCCTTCCCCCATTAAGATAACAAGATGAGGGGGCAATGATTCAGATCGGTGTATTTGGGGAGCACAGCGCGGATAAAAATTAAAAATTCAAAGAGATGATGCTCTGAAATGCTTTGGGTGAGCAAGCCCATAAAAGCCATTAGGAAACCCAAAATTATAAATTAATCCAGACTCTCCTTCTGAGGGGCTCCTAAAAGCACTTTACGTTTCCTTGGCAGGATCAAAACATTACTTTTGTGTCGCTGCCTGGTGTTTTTACAAGGTCTGTTCTAATGCCCGCTAAGGTGTAGTGTTCAGTCCTAATGTGTCTCTTGCAGCTGTCGTTGGTCTGAACCAAGCAAACGTCGGGTGATGTTAAAAACAAATAGGAATTAATATATGATACATTAGGTCCCCCTCCCCCATAGATACATGAACTCTCAAATTACCAGGATCATGCGATTCAGGACCGCTTTTCCATCCCCGAAGGGGTGTTTCGTCCAATTCTGAAGGATTTATCCAGCTGCTATCACTCCCGTTGGCAGTAAAGGGAATTGCCCCCACAAATCCCCGAAGTCTAGGGACAGTGCTGTCCCACAGAAACAAAATTGCTAAACTGTTTACAAAAAGTCATTCAGTCCTTTGGTGGTTAAATATAGCTTGATCATGATTTATGGGGGCCCAGCTCTTTTTCCTACACCTGCCTGTGGACATCTCCTAATTATTCATTTGAGAAAACTCTGGATAAAAATATCAATCTTGAAAACACGTGTGTTCCAAGGAAGAAGGCCAACCATGTCCAAGGAAATTCTTAGTCCTGTTTGATCTAAGGAAAACCATTCCCAAATTCCACAGACAGGCCGATGCTTAAGAGAGGCCAGTTCTTTCAGATGGGTTCAGAATAAGCACACCCTCCCAAGGACGTATCTTTCACGTCCTTTTGAAGAAAATGAGGAGGGTAAGTGAAATTCCAGGGAATGATCATCTGAAGAGAAGAGAAATAGGGTGAGGCACCCCCAGAACTCCCACATGAGCCTTCCAGGCCTGGGGGGAGCAGATCTGATGGCCCATCTTCTAGAGTAGGGTGTAGTGTAATGTCAGGGACTCCTGTCCGTTAGCAAACCCATCCTGAAGACAAATGGGAAGTAGCCCCTGAGGAGAGAAATACAATTTTGATACAGGAAATAGAAGAAGAACATAGAGCTTTTTGTTCAAGATGTATGTTTCTTCTGTCTAAAGCCAGCAATTTTGGAAAATGAAGCTAAGAGTTTAAAAATAAGGGCTCTGTTAGGGAAAATAAAACTGGTCCCCCTACATCCATTAGGCTGCCTTTAATTGAAAACTGGAGAACAATCTGACTAATTGGCAGGTACCTCTTTTATTACTGGGCCTATTTTCCCCCTTCTCTCCAGTGTAATCAAAAGACTGCTCCTCTCTTTATCGACCAAAGTCAGGTGTGAAAGGGAAAAGCAGACAAGTAACACTTAAAAATTGATTGTGTGTGTTCTTCCAAATTTTCTCGTGTAAAATAGGTACAGAAGTTAAGGTCCTCAAAACAGCAGAAGCTCCAGGAGTGTATTTTTATATAGCAGAATGCTGAGGTAGAAGCTGTAATGTGCTTAATTGCAGGCAAGTTCATGTTGTTTAAAAGAACTTTACCTTTTACATTGGGGACCTACTTCATTTCAAATCCGGGCACTGTGCTGACATTATATAGCAACTTTAATTTTAAAGATCAAGAAAGAGGAGCTGTGGGTGAAATTTGAGCCTGTTTCTTGCTAATTTGGCGTAAGAAAGAAAGGAGGTTGGCATAAATCATGAAGTTAGTATTGCTGTCTGAATTATGATGTTGGAGTTTCAGTATTGCAAGTACAGCTTCCTTTTGCCTGTTCCTTGAATCTGTTTTGGTGGTGGTTGTATTTACTGAAGGTAGCTTTCTCCACTGATCTTTTTTGTCCCCTTCCACATGGAACTGAACTGCCGTGTGATCTCTAAAAAGCAAAATAACTTGCAACATGTTACTTTTTAATTGTCAAAGTCAGACACGCTCCATCACAAAGGTGATTAAGATGCTACCCTCACGGTTCTCCTGCTTTGAGGGAAGAAAGAGACACAAAGATGGATGGTTACAGTGTTTTAACAGCGAACGTTACAACAGAGCCCAGGCCTAAACTCAAGGACAAGGCAGGGAAAGGACTGGGGCGCCGGGGTGGCTCAGTCGGTTGAGCGTCCGACTTCAGCTCAGGTCACGATCTCGCGGTCCGTGAGTTCGAGCCCCGCGTCAGGCTCTGGGCTGATGGCTCAGATCCTGGAGCCTGTTTCCGATTCTGTGTCTCCCTCTCTCTCTGCCCCTCCCCCGTTCATGCTCTGTCTCTCTCTGTCTCAAAAATAAATAAATGTTAAAAAAAAATTTTAATAAAAAAAGAAAAAGACAGGGAAAGGACTTTTCAGGCATAAGGAACAGCATGTGTAAAGGCCTGGAGGCAAAGGAGAACACTGTAGTCTAGAGAGCCTGGCTAAGTACGAATGCACAACGGACCCATGGGACTTTGAGGGACCAGCAGGCTCTAAACCATTTCGCTGATGATCGAAACCATTGTTTAGACACGGCAGGTTTGGGACGATACGCCATATCAGGTCTTATCCTCGAGTCGCCACGACTTTTCCATACAAGGGCAGAATCCGTTTTGAGAGCTAGAACTTAAGCAGTATTTTCTCAATAAACTGTTAGTAAGCTTTTTGCACTGTCTGAGCAGGGTCTGTGGTGAGGAGAAGCAGAAGGGTTACATCCGATAAATGCCCACTATTTTACAGTTGTCAGGCTCTTGAAGACTTCAATGTAAATGCCTGACGGGCTTCCCTCTGCTCCCACATCCTCTGCGATTCCGTCCTTTTCACTTTGGATTCGGGACGTCACCACCTATAAAATAAGCAAGAAAGATTCCAGTGAGAAGATCCCAGAATGACCCTGGAAATTAAATTTACTTGGCAGAAGTGCCAACAAATTGTGGACAAGTATTTTTGTCTTTTCTATTTTAGGTCCTCCTTAGCATCATGAAATAATATAAGTGGTTCATGATTATTGGTTTCTGTGAAAGGCTTTTGAATTATGTGATAGAGTTGCCATGGTGATGTCCGGTGTCGTCAACCCACGTGTTAGGACAGAGCTAAGACCCGGCTTTGTTGATGGTAAAATGTTGCATGCCAAACTTTTAAAAGACATTTAAAAATTTATGTTCCTCTACAAAGAGTTTAAGCGTATTTGAGCATGCTTTGGCTCTGTCTCCTTCTGCTTGCTTCCCCCCACCCTCACCCCTGCCTTTCAGTACGGATGAGGATCTTGAATTTGGGTCCAGATAAGATTTAGTAATTAATGTGCAAAGCACCTGGGGTCTGCTAACTCCTGGGCTGTAGCTGAGGAGCTATTTTGGGGCATTTTCTCAGTTAAATATTTGAGAATTAGAAAACTTAAAATGTGTTGGCTTCTTGCCCAGTTATATTTAGAGTAATCCTGATAATAAATCGGTAACTATGGGTTTCACCATGGAAGGGCACAAAATAACTGACCCGAGTAATCTAGAAAACAGATGTCTTTAGTTGGTTTAAAGTGAATTCTCAGGACCAGATTTAAAGAAAGCTATGTGGAGCTCGGTGAAATCATCCATTGCAGACGTTTTTTTTTTTTTTCCTGTCTGAGGGTTTTTCTCCCTACCGTATCTCAACTCAAATTCTTGAGAAGAGCGGAAGTGGTCCCCAGGATACAGTCTTGATGAAAGTACCCAAGGAGATCCTGGGAGACGCGTGACTGTGGTAGACTTGTAGAATTCAGTCTCATCCACAGTCTTGAAACTAGCCTTAAGGTCAGCCACAGGAGAAGAGAGATTACCCAAGGCTTCCACGTCCTCATGAAGGAAAAACACAGGGAGCCTTTGCTACAGAGGGGATTCAAGAGCCAGGAGCGGCTACGTAATTTGCAGGACCCAACACAAAATGAACATGCTGGCCTCTCGTTCAAAAGTTATTGAGAATTTCAAGACCGTGACAGCAGAGCAGCAGACGGAGCGCGAGGCCCTTCCAAGTACCAGGCTCTGTGTGCGCCCAGGTCACGTGCCTGCGGAGCTGGCCCTGCCCACATCAGATCCCTCCACTTTTTGAAAACGGCCAGTTTAACTAGTAGTGCGTACCTGCCTTATGAAGTTCTCTCCCCCCAAATTTTGTTTTGAGATCATTGGTGCCAAAACCTGGTGGATTAGAATGGCGTTAGAATAATCAGACCCGTGGGATAGCTGGTCACTTAAAAAAGTTATTTTATCCAAGGTCATGTTTTAGAGATCTAAAAACACACGTTTTCACCTAAATTAAAAGACGTTTTGTCCATCTGATTAATCTCTCCTTACTGTTGGTTTCCAGTTTATATTACCTGGTAGCATTTCTTCCCTGGATCACGTTCCTCTAAAATAAAGGACACTGTGAACTGAATGCATTGGCTCGGTGCCCTTCCTGGGACATTGAAAACTTGGGAAATGTAGACCTTGATTGCGATGTCGTGAGTTCAGGTTCTTAGTTAAGAACACGGGCTGCCTATTCATTGGTATTCCTTCCCAGGGAGTTTTAATTAATTGGGGATTAAAAGGATTGAGAGCATTGGCCTGTGGGTCTCACAGGGGTTGAGCTCTCAGGGGCGCACCTGACAGTCCAGGAAAATGCCATCATCACACTCTTCCGGGATGACTGGTTCCCACAGAGATGTTGTTTTTGCTAAATCTGTAGTCCTTGCCTCTTTAGTACCAACCTTCTAGACCTGTCCCAAAATAAAGGCTTGCCTTGCTAACCCAGGGAAGAGTAAATGTGCCAAGGAAGCTTCTGGTCCAAGGGACTTGAAAGGAGACAGGCCTAAGCTATATGGTCACATTCTGAGCACAAGGATAGGAGACACCGTGCCAGTGAGCTGGCACGAGGCACTCGAATGATGGGCCTTCTAGAAGCCATGGCTGTTAAACATCAGAGCACTCAGCCTTCATTATTGTCATTCATTCATCTTTACTGAATTCCCAACAGTGGAACCTTATCCTGTTGGAATTTTTTTTTTTTTTAAAACAAACAAACAAAAAATAACTCTAAGCCTCTACCCCTTGGGACAACTCAGCTTTCTTGTTTGGAGTCTGAATCTTAACGTTGTTTTCCTCTTTGCGGTGCCGAGTGTGGCCCCCTCCCTAACTCACTGTGTTCTCTGAGTTACGTTCATGCCCACCCTTCCCTGCTCAGGAGGAAATTCTGTTTGTCATCAAAATAGTAGGCTGTTTTTCTACTTTCTCCCTCCCTCTCACCCATTGTCTTTCAGTGGGGTGAAAAGGTCTTCACTTTTCTCTTTCTCCCCCACAAATCTTGCTATTAATAACTCTTCAGACGTTGTCACGCATGGACTTCCACTCGCTCCAGAGGGTGTTTTTTGTTTGTTTAAGGCAACGTGTTTCCTGGTCTGAAAACCGTGTTTCCCAAAGTAGCTGTGATGGGATTATTCCATACTCACCTCCCACTGGCAGAATCTCTGCTTCTGGCTGGAAATGGGAATCTCAGCTCTGTGCTGGCCCTAGGCTATACCTCCTCGGGTCCCTGCCTTGCTGGCTGGGGAGGATGACAGCCTGGGGCAGCCACCTGTTGCTTTTTGATTGAAATGGGGTTGAAATATTTTCCCTTCAGTGACCAACCGGAGAGGACTGAGTAACACTCCTCCCGGTCTCTCTCTTCTTTGTCTCTGGAAGGAGAAATTACCCTGTTGAACTTTGCGTGGGATAGAAATTAACTCTGCGAAAGCCCAGTGCAAACAGATGCGCTTCCCATATTACTTTTGGGGTGGATTTCTCCTGATCCACTGCTTCTTAGGACTAATGTAGTGCCAAGTTGCCCAGTTTTTTTAAATAAACAAGTTTTTACTCTGCACCTTGCTTCAATCACGACGCGTTCCGCGCACGTTAAACCTGATGTAAATGGCTCTGAGGCTAAAAAGCTACTTCCCTTCACAACACCGCGGTATGAATTCTCACAAGTAGCTTTATGTTAAATGTGGGCCAGGTTGCCCTGTTGTTCAGAAGTCAAGGATTCTTTGGGCTACATCCTTGACCGGACCTGAGGGCAGGTTTAGGGTTTTACGTATTGGTATTCATGCCCAGAACTCACTATCTACTTTAGTATGGTTAAATTAATAGTATAGTTAGATTAGTATGATTAAAATAGCTCGGTTAAATTAAATTAATTCATTGAGTCGCAGCTTCCTGAACAATCTTGGCAGAATAGGGTTCTGACCCTAGCCTCCTCCTGCACATTTGCCTCCTTGGTAAATGCCTGGCACGGCTGTCAAGATCCTGCCCAGTCCAAACCAACCTCTTTCAGCTGTGCCTTATACACACACACACACACACACACACACACACACACCCATCATTTACGTCTCTGCCAGCCTGGCCCACTGGCCCTTCCCTGTATTTCCTCACCTGTGATCGCTCTAGCTGACCCAGAATGTTCCTTGGGGGAAAGCTCACCGTTTGAATCCTACCCCTCCATTAGAGCGAGAATCAAGGGCTGACTCCCTTCTAACTCCTTTGCATTCCTATGGCTTCACCTCAGTAAATATGTTAAGTGTGCCTGCTCTCTGCCAGGCACTGTCCCGGGCACTTTTTCACTTTCTCACTTTCTGCTTCTGTTAGACGTTCTTATCACGCTGTGTGGTGGCGTGTGCCTTGGAGTGTTCACTTGATTTCATGTTCTTGATAAGTCGAGAAAGGGCAACAGCCCTGCCTTCCATATCCTTGTGTGCCCCAGGAGAGCCTACCACATCCACTCCAGTTAACTGGCATTGGATGAATGAATCCGCAGAGGAATGAGTATATATAGAGGTGGCCTTTGGAATCATGAGGATATCCACCCACAATAGCCTGTGTTGTTCAGAGGTTCAGAACCGTGTTCTGTCCTATTTGGGAATCTTTATTTTCAATACCAAATGTATATTGGAAACTGTCCAGAAGAGAGCTTTGGAAAGAAGAGGTCTCATCACTAACAAAAGCTACCATTCACTGGGCACTTGCTATGTGCTGGGCATTGGGTTAACACTTTGTATGTGTTCCCTAATTGGGTATACTCCGTAATGCCATGAAGCATAGGTGTTTTCATTATCCCCACCTTACAAATGAGGAAACAGGCCTTAGCACAACTCACTTAATGTCACAAGGATGGTAAGCAGCAGAGTCAGAGTTAAAATCCACAGGTACTCAAGCTAAAGCCCAATTAATTTTTTTTAATTTAAAGCAAAATTTTTTTTAAATTTTAGAATGTGTGTGCGAGCAGGAGAAAGGGCAGAGGAAGCGAGAGAATCTCAAGTGGACTCCAAGCTCAGCATGGAGTCTGACATGGGACTCAATCCCATAAACATGGGATCATGACTGGAGCCAAACTCAAGAGTCAGATGCTCAACCAGCTGAGCCACCCAAACGTCCCTGGAGCCCAATTCGTAATCACTAGGCTAGCATCTAAACCAACAAAAATCACTCTTTGTGGGAGATGGTGGAGGGATCTCACGGTTTGTGGGTTCGAGCCCTGCGTCGGGTTCTGTGCTGACAGCTCAGAGCCTGGAGCCTACTTTGGATTCTGTGTCTCCCTCTCTCTGCCCCTCCCCCTCTTGTGCTCTGTCTCTCTCTCAAAAATAAATGTTTAAAAAAAAAAGGTTTTGAAAGCCAGAAGTTGAAACATGGTCCACGAAAGGAAAAAAAAAATCACAAGAATTAGAGCAATGATTTGAGAGTATTAGAGGAGAGAAGGTGGTCCAACTTAATCTCCTATCAAAACATGAAGAAGGGAGTAAAATGAGCCACTTTTATCCGTGGCCTTTATATTTTGGGACCTATGACCAGTTTATCAAGGTAATTAGGAATTTTAGTATTTGGGTGTGGGAGAATGTTCAGGCTTAAAAGAGATGGTTTCCCTTTTGATTTAGGACTGTGTCTGTACTGTAGGTAACAGAGGATTAGGTAGAACACTGGTGCCTCATATCCCCAAGGGGAGACAGAAGTAATCTAAGTGGGCATTCTGTGATTATTCCTAAGACACTCTAATGCAACTGTGGCCTTCTCTACCATAGGAGTGTTTTTTTTTTTTTTTTCTTTTGGTTGGGTCCCAGTTCCTTGAGAGCAAGAATAGATGAGCGTGAGATAAGAAAGGTTGAAAACACTATGGTTAGAAAACACTTGACTCAGTTCGTGAGGCAGATCTGTCTTCTTGACTGAAGTAGCTAGAGTGTTAGGGGTGCGTGGGTGGCTCAGTCACGTGGGCATTGGACTCTTGATTTCTGCTCAGGCCATGATCCACGGTTATGAGATGGAGCCCCGCATCGGGCTCTGTGCTGAGCGTGCAGCCTGCTTAAGATTCTCTCTCCCCCTGCCCCTTTGCCACTCGTGTGGGTGCACGCACATTCTCTGTCTCAAAAAAAAAAAAAAATAGCTGTAGTGTTGTGTTACAAACAGTAGAAGTCATGATTAACCAACAGAAGTCATAATTAAGAGAGATCAAGGTTAACCAGCAGAAGTTAGAATTAACAACAGAAATCATAACTAACCAACACGAATCATGGTTAACCAAGGGAAGCCTTGATGGCCTCACCTGATTACATCTCCAATTGGCGGATCTTCCGCTAACTTCTGAGCGATCTGGCTGTTCAACTACAGACAATATCATCCTCAAGGAATATACTAATATTGAAGAATATTTTATTGAAGGAAGGTGTAATACATCCACGACTCTCACTCTATTTTTGCTTATAGCTGAGGACATCGTCATTCATTCGTTTGTTCATTTAACAACCATTTATTAAGCTATCAATCATGTGCCAGGTCCTGTCCTAGTCCTGGGGACATTTGGCTAATAAGGCACCGATACGGTTTTATTCGGTATCGAAATACTGAAATACTTTACTACCATTTGTAGAATAGCCATTGCCTTGAGTCTTTCCCTCACCCCACCCAAGTCCCCTGTCTTAGTTCTGGGGAAGAGACATTAAGTACTGACTTGAGGCCACGTTGGGGCCTACCAACCTGCCCACTCTAGTTCCAGGAAGCTGGCCCCCATGTTCCTGCCCTTCCTCTGTCAGGACATCCTAGATCTCAGCAAGGAAGATGTCACACTTGCTGGTGGTACTGGGACACCCAGTTGTAGAAATCTAGTATGCCCATTGGCTCCCTGAGGCTGTGACTGCTGGCCGTAGGCTGGCATTCCCCCGTGGCACCCATGTATCCTCTGAAGTCAACTGTACTATTGTCTGTTATTTTAAATACTATAATTGAACAGGAATAACATAGAAGGGTCAGCAAGATACCAAGGTTACCTGGAAGAGGAAGCATTCCTGTGTGCTTGGATCACTCAGGGAAGGCTTCCTGGATGAGGTGACCTAGCTCTTGAAGACTTGACAGCATTTTTTGGGGTTTACTGGGAAAAGGATGTTTCGGGAAAGTGAGAAAATTGTGATGCCAGTAACTCTAGACTAGTCCCCGCTAGATTACGGTTTTTGCCCACGCAGGTGGACGGCCTCTTCTTCCTTAGTCTTCCTTTTCCTTGGCCATTTTCTTTGCTTGCAGAAATTCCTTCATCTTCACTTTCAAGGCATCCCAATTTGTCACTCTCTGGTGCGGTGGCACACTTGGGATCCCAGAAATGTACAGCCTGAAAGGAAAATCTGGGAAATAAGCTGCCCAGCCCCTCACTTAGAAGGTGAGAGAGCTTCGCCTCCTAGGGCTGTGACTGGGTCAAGGCCACACAGTGATAATGAGGAGGCTGCAGTCCAGCACCTGGACCTCCTCTCCCGTGCCCTTCCTCTACTGCCTCCTACCTATTCCTACCCGCCCCAACCCTGGGCTGCTCCTCCAAATGGAACCAAATCCTTCCTTCCTTTCCTTTTTTTTTTTTTTTTTTTTTCCCTTCTAAATGTATCTATTTATTTTGAGAGAGAGCTTGCACGCAGGGTGGGTAGGGGTGGGAGGGGCAGAGAGAGAGGGAGAGCGAGAGAATCCCAAGCAGTCTCCACGCTGGCAGCCCAGAGCCCGACGTGGGGCTCTGGGGCTCGATCCCCAGAGACCATGAAATCGTGAGCTGAACTGAAAACAGGCATGGGACGCTTAACTGACTGAACCACCGAGGTGCCCCTGAAATCCTTCCTTTTATATGCTCAACTTTTCAGTGTTTTCTCCTCTAGTATGTTTCTGCCCATCTACTGGCTTCAAGGACTATCACGCTTTGAATTCAGTACTTCTAAACCCATTTTTACATGTGACAAGATTTGGGTTGCAGTTTTGTTTCTCCAAGTATGAGGCTTCCGATTTTAGGTTGGCACAGATTTGTGGCTTTAACTCTCGCTGAATCACCGAATGAGAAACATTTTCTCTGAATTCCTCAGTGATAGTCTCAAGTCAGTGGTGATCTGTCTCAGGAAGTGATAAGGTCTGGAGCTTTAAGCCCCTAGCAGATCTCGTATCCAGGGAGAGCGAAATAACATCTGATTATTGTTTCGTTTGACTTTTGTGTTTTATTTGCCTTTTAATATTGACAAGCCAGTGCTGGCTTTCGAAGGAAGCCAGAGATTAAAGGTCTCCGTTTTAAGTAATGTTAGAATTTAGAGTCAGCCTAAGAAAAAACATTAAGCAGCTAAAATTTAGGTGGCACGGGGCACAGTGTCACACACATGCACACGCTAGGTCCTCAAAGCAGTCAACGAAACGAGGCTTAAATAATAATTCCCCACAACTACCGGGAGGAGAATTTGTAGAATGCAGATATCACTCCGGCCTCGGGGGGGTTTCTGTTTACCCAGTCCATGTATCAAAATACCTCCCAGCATCTATTTTAGTCAGCAAGTATTCCACCGTGGTGGGAATGATTTACTGAAAACTTAGACCTTCTCCTGATATCTAGCCAAAAATCTGATTTGGAAAACCGAGTCCTGTTTAGTTTCTGCCATCACTGTTACTGAACCACAATGGCTGGGCAAGTAGCGGCAACATAAAGTTCTTCAGTTTTCTCCTCTTCTTTCATTTGAGCATCACGAGATTGTTTTGGTCCCCCTCTTGGTCACTCACTAAGCATCTGCTGAACTAAATACTTAGTTTTTAATAAACGGAGGAGGTCACCTTTGGCCACGTGCTTCACACATGCAGGAAAGACCAGATCTTCCATCGGGTCAGTGTTTCTTGGCAGGAGAGCAAGGAAGTTTCTGTAAATTGAGTTTGTACATCTGGCAGCCAAAAGTGTCCTGTAGGTATATTTTTTGCATAAAAAGATATGTTTGAGGTGACCGCTCTGCACAGATGCTATTAAAGGTTCACAGTATTTGTAACCTGTTATTTTAGATTTGGGGCATATTTGTAGCTCCAGAGGTACAAAAATAAACTGCGTTTTCTTGGAAGATGTGCGTGTCTGGGATGTGACTGGAGTTGCAACCTTAAGCAAGATTTCTAGGCGTTTACAGTTGAACCATGCCAGTAAAAATATGTTTATTTAGACATTAAAATCCTAGGGTACCCACGTAAATATCCTAAACAACATGTGTTACACGAGCTTTCGTTGTTAATGTGCTTCAGCTTTAAATGTTTTTAGTTCTGGTTCCTGGAGTGTGAACGTATTACAGGGAAAGTTGAACTCAGTGAGTCTTCTGTGCCACTCAGCACATTTGGTGACGTGTCTCTTAGATCCAAGAGAATTGTTTCTGATGTGGGTAAAAGTCACATCACAGTTGTGAAGGCAAACCTCCCTGCTCTCAATACTCTTAGCAACATAGAGGTTTTTGTTGGGCGATCAGGAGAGAGAAAAGACAGCAGGTATGTGCCCTTCACTCACCGTTCATTCGTCTGCGTAACAAGCATCCCTCGACTATCCATCGTCTACAAAACTGTGCGGTAAAAATGGTGAGGACAAAGAGGAAAAGGCAGTCACCATGGGCTCATGAGCCTACCGTCTGCTTTATTTCATCAGTATTTCACAGAAGTCAGGATAAATTGCTGCTCTTGCCAAAATATAATTTTCAGAAAGTTGAAAAGTAATAACTCTGTCAAATATTCAGTGAGCACATATTTGAAGATTTGTCGAACCCAGTCATGAGAGAAATGGTAGGATAACAAAACTAGTTCAAGGTGGGATTTGAGCAAAATGTCTAGGTAGGCAGGTTGATTGATAGATAGAGTGAAAAGAAAAGAGAATGCCGGAGTAAGACTTCAAAGTTAGGTACAATACTGGTTAATGTCCTCCAAGGCGATAAAACAGTGCTCTCTGGTTCTATTTCAGCCAGACAGAAATCTTTACACCGGTCCTTAACACATATATTTGTAATTTATCTGTCTTCTACAGTCGTTACAGAGTCTGTGGCCAGTCGATAGTAAATAGTAAGTCAAACAAAGTTACATTTCCCAAGAGTGTTAGATGACTCTTAGGTAAGTTTGTCAAAACGTCCCTGTTGGAGGACAGTGCTGCCCGAGAGAACTTCGTTCCAGGATGAAAATCTTCCATGTGAGTGCTGTCCACTAGCTATATGCAGCTATTGAGCGTTTGAAATGTGGCTCCTGCAACTGAGGAATCGAATTTTCAATTTTGTTTCATTTTTATTAGTTTTGATTTAAATAGCTCCCTGTGATTGGTGGGTACCATGTTGGACAGCGCAGCCCTCCTGCGCCATTAAATGGGCGGTCATTTTTACGCCTTGTTTCCAGTCTTGGATCATATTTGCCTAAACACTGTGTAAATTACATCATATCGGAAATATTGTAATGAGCTAAATATGTGGGGAAAAAATTGGAAGAGACTTTTTTTTTTTTTGAAAAGACCAAATTCTTCCGTGAATCTTATTCCTTTTGCAAATGTGATGCCTCGTGTATTGTGTTTCTTGACGGTAGGCTCACCTGAAACCATTCTGGCCAGCAAGGGGGCCGCTTATGAATTAAGCCTGTTTGGAGGGAACCCAGGTCTTGCGTTTTGTTTTTCAAGTGACTCAAGCTGGTACTAATTTCCCTTTAGCAAGACGCTGACCGTCATGTCTAGTTTTGATTAAAAAGGGGCTTTCTGATTTGAAACAAAGGGAGAGCTATTAATATGTCACAAAGATTTGAAGGCTTAAATAAGTTAACTTTTCTGCTGCCCTCCCTTCGTCACTCAGACCAAGCAATCAATGCATTGATAAGGCTGGCTTTGATCTCTCACGAAACTTACCAGTTCTCTTTCTTACTCGTCTTCTCCCTCGCTTGCAGGGGTTTTTCCGCAGAAGTATTCAGAAGAACATGATTTACACTTGTCACCGAGATAAGAACTGTGTTATTAATAAAGTCACCAGGAATCGATGCCAGTACTGCCGACTCCAGAAGTGCTTTGAAGTGGGAATGTCCAAAGAATGTAAGTGGAGTCTCAAAAACTTTTCTTTTTCCTTCTTTGGCTTACCTATATATAGGACTTGCTCAGCTTCCAGAATCAAGTTGTGGAGGGCATGGCATGCGGAATTCCCATATGACACCAAGGTTAGATTGCCAAGGCTAGGTGTAAACAGAGGTGAGCTGAAAACAGAATAACCGTGGGGATTTTCAGATCAAGCCTGAGTGGCAGCTGGGGACAGGGCTGGAGCTGTGTGCTGCGGATGGCAGGTGTGTGTTTCAGAGCGGTCCCAACTCACTGTGTGTTGTCGTAGAGCCACCAATGACTAGCACATCGCATCGCCACTTAGAGACGCCATTTCCCCGTCCTGACCGTGGGAACAGAGTTGTGCCCGTGTCCCTGAGAACAAAAGGAGACAAGAGGCATGAATATTAACAGTAGTAATAATTAGCCCTTTCTCAGAGGGAAGGGAGTGTAAACCTTTTGTTGTGGAAGAAATATTTAGAAACTTGGTGCGTTGGCATGTTTCCAAATTCGATTTAGCTTTTTTTTTTTTTTTGTCCCACCCACCCCCCCCCCCGCCAAAGAATTCTGCAGGGTTTTTTTTTTTTTTTAATGCGAAAGAGAACATTTTAATGAATTAAAAATGAGTGGTCCAAAAACATCTGATAATGGGGACTTGAAATGTACGTCACTTAATATAGACAGCGTATATATACACTGCCAACATTTTCATCCTTACGTTTCTCTCTTTGGTGCTTTCACGTGAAGGGAACAAGGAAGCGACAACGGGCAAATGGCCTGGCTCAGGCAGGCCTAAGGACGGCACAGGGTTGTGTAGAAGGTGAAGCCCTGAATGTGATGGCTGTTACTTTATTCATCTTGTTACTCGGGGATTTGGTGAAGGCGAGGTGTGAGTGAAGCACTGGGACAAAAAGCCAGGAACCTCAGCCGTGATCTTGCAGCCTGGTTCAAAGGCTTATGTTATAGGTCCAGGGCTCTCGGACTTTGGAACTGGGAAATGTGGCCGTTGGGTGGTGGGGAGACCGAGGACGGAAAGCCCCCAGGGCCAAGCAGCGCTGCTCAGCTGGCCGACTGGCTTTTTGCCTGGAACTGTTTCTAGGGAATGTTGCTTGGCTGCCCAGTAGCCATTCTGTCCCTTCACCTCTCTTAAATGTGCCTAGGATTTAGCATGCTTTTCCGTTTCTTGGGTTTCCGTACTTGAGGAAAAACAGCAGGACGGGGAACAATTCCGTTGACTCAAGCCAAGCATCCTATTCTGTGTCCCAGCCACCCGTCATATTCCATGTCACTGGTTCATGGTGGGAAGCTGTGATGTAGGCCAGTCCAACGAGAATGAATTCAAAACTCATGCTCAGCCTCCACAAGAAATAAAAGGATAAATTAGACTTTATCAAAATAAGAAAGATGTCAGCTCTCCAACAGATACTATGGAATTAATGGAAAGACAAGTCACGTACTAGAAGAAATTACTTACAAATTGCACATCTGATTGAGGACTTGTATCTAAAATACACAAACCTCCTGGGGTGCCTGGGTAGCTCAGTCACTTAAGCGGCTGACTTCAGCTCGGGTCATGATCTCGAGGTTCGCATGTTCGAGCCCCACATCGGGCTCTGTGCGGACAGCTCGGAGCCTGGAGCCTGCTTCGGATTCTGTGTCTCCCCCACTCTCTGCCCCTCCCCCGCTCACGCTCTTGTCTCTGTCTCAAAAATAAATATTTTTAAAATATTAAAAAAATAAAATATACAAACCTCTGAAAACTCAGTAATAAGAAAGCAACACAATTAAAAAAAAACAAACTAGTGCCTTCAAAAATGCCAACATTATGAAAGGCAAAGACAGACTGAAAAACCGTTCCAGATTAAAAGAGACATGCCAGCTACCTGCAATGCATAATCTAGATCGGATTCTTGGCCAGAGGGAAATAGTTCTAAAGGACATTATTGGGACAGTGAGTGAAATTTGAATACGGATTATAGATTATAGCACTGTAATATACTGTTCTATATTATTACTTATGAAGAATTGTGAATCTAGATGAAGGGCGTACAGGAGGTCTTTGTACTATTCTTGCAACTTTGGAGCAAACTTGAAATTTTACCAAAATAAAATTACCCAAACAGGACAAAAGACTCAAGCTTAAAATATTAGGACAGAAGTGCCCTCCTTTCCGACGTATGTGGACAAGGAAGCAGGTAGCCACAAGTGCCCCTCGTAGCTATCCTCCAACTCGAGGACAAAGAAGGCACTGTAGATAGAA
This sequence comes from Acinonyx jubatus, assembly GCF_027475565.1. Taxonomy (NCBI): domain Eukaryota; kingdom Metazoa; phylum Chordata; class Mammalia; order Carnivora; family Felidae; genus Acinonyx; species Acinonyx jubatus. Next base: position 139,748,651 of record NC_069384.1, read on the forward strand.
GAGTGGAAAGGCAGAAACTGGGCCCTGAAGAGCTGGACTGAATCGCTAAACCAACTGCCTTCAGCAGGTTTTGTTATATTTGCCAAGAGGTGCCGTTAAGGCAGTTGAGGTTGGCGTCTTAGTCATATTTTAGGGTCCTGATGAGCAAGAATGGACTGGGTCATCAGATAGGGTAGCGTCCTCCCATACCTCCTGGGAAGGTCTTTTTCCCCTGGAAACTTCTATCTGTGGATGATGGGTCAGTTGACCACATTTCAGCCAGTTCTCTTTGCTCCCTCCAAACTTTAGAGCTATCGAATTACTTAAAATCAATGAATATGGAGATATAGAGCTAATACTAACTTAGCTCGGGCCCCAGACCCTACCGCTGAAAAGCACAACGTTGCCCTGAAATAGCCAGATTTTTTTATATGTGTAAGTGAGACTCACAGAATCATCCCCTGACACTCCATTTTTGGTCTCACATTCTGTAGACATGGATGTCAGTCACGCTGCAGTTCTGTGGGAGAATTTTAGTCTAGGCTGAAATTATAAATGAGTAAGCCAGATGTGGACTCAGGGTAAATCAGTACTTTTGCATTTATTTTGTGTGGGCTGGAGACCCATTTCCTGCTTACATTACTTAAAACCCATATCCTGCTGCTCTGTAAAAACTGGCAGCTCGGTTGCCAATTAAAAAAAAAATAATGTTTACACCCACAGGAAAACTCTAGTTTCAACCCTCAAGGAACTTATCACCTTAATTAGATTTAAAAATATATAAATGAGAAGAAAATGGGATCATTATGCCCAAGTATACAAAAATAAATATATTTTCCTTCGAAGGAAATTGAAGGGGAAGGAATAAACGCTTGGAATAAAGAGACTTAGGGTCTGATAGAATATTTTTTAAGCTGAAACAGAAAGAAGCAGGAAAATATGAGAATCGGTAACCGGTTATACCAAGATATTCGCAACCGAAATGAACCCACGAATAATAGAGACTCCTAGAATGTTAGAACTGAAAAGGGATCTTAGAGATTGATTTTCACTCACCTCTCTCATTTGACATACAAGCACACTGGGACCCAGAAAGGTGAAACGGTTTTCCCAGCAATCCCCAACTGGCTCAAGACAGAACGAAGACTACAGTTCAAGCCTTTCCTCTTCTGGCCGTGCTTTCTCTGTGGTACCAAGCTGCATAAGATTTGCATGCAATTCTTGCCATAGGTCATGACGATTCATTAGTATGTGTCAGAACTCTTCGGGTGCAAGCGACAGAAAACTCAGCTCAAACTTGGCATAAGCTTAAAAAATCGGCACGTGCAATTGGACAGTCCGGAGTAACATGACTGCATGCAAGGGCTCGAGGTCGTTTTGGGGGCGTGGCTCCTCGTTGTCTCCCATAGATGGTTTTTTTTGTTTTTCGTTTTTTTTTTTTTTTTTTTTTTTTTTTTTTTTTTTACCATGTTGGTTTGGTTTTCTGGAAGATTTTACATATGGCTACTCAAGATGGCCACCAACCTGACAGAGAGGTGCGGGTCCCCATCATTTCATGAGTGCTCAGGAACTGGTTCTCATTGGCCTAACTTGGATCACGTGCCCTTGTATAACTGTCTCACCTTGGGGGTGATGGAGGGGTAGACTGCTGTAATTGGCTAGGTCTCAGTCATGTACCAATCTCAGGAGCCGGGCCTCGAGGTCTACCCCACCCAAACCACATGGGGCAGGAGTGTGGGAGGAAAGAATCCCTATGTAGCTAATCGGAAAGACCTGAGGCAAAAATTTACAATGTCCCCACCAAGGCCTATCCCGTCCCACGGTGCTGTTCCCGGTATTCTTTGTGCTGTTGAAGGAAAGAAAGAAACCTGAAAATCCTATTATAGTAATAGCTAACATAGGCAAGGTGTTTTCTGTTCGCCGGGGACTTCTTAACCATTTTTAATACTTTGTCCCATTCAAGCCGAACAATAGCCGTATGAGAAAGATGAGTTACAATCCCATTCTTCCCCTTTTTTTTAGGCAGATGTGGAAACTTAGGTGCAGAGAGGTTAATTAATTTAGAGTAACGCATTTAGTAAGGGCCAGTGCTGGGATTTGGATCCCGATAGTAATATATACTACATGCCATAAAAAGCAGCTTTTAAACCTCTGACTTCTCTTTTTGACTCGACTCTATTCCAAGTGGTTAATTAAACAATAATCACACTCCTTGTTGTATATTAGAGATGTACCCCCTAGAAAGTCGTGTGCAGGTTTAATTTTTATAGCCCAAATTTGGTTTTAAACGTATAAGGGGATTTACTAGTAAAAGAAATCCTTGGGTGTGGGGGGTCAGGAAAGCAGGATTATTTCTTCGCTCTTCTGTTCTGTAAGTGCTGGTGGGTATACCTTATATTTGCCGAGGGCTTTGTAAAGCTAAGGGAGTCTTTCTGCAGAGAAATAGCTATTTGTCAAAGCATGAGATTCGAAAGCGGTAGCAGCAAGTGAAAAAAATCGATTTTCAGCAGCATTCTGGAAGTGGTACAAAAATTTATGAAGAACTTGGGGAGGAGGCAAAGGAAGCAAAATGTCTCAAAGTTGAGTGATGAGCTTCTGCCGGTGGGGTGGGAGGCTTGAAATGATGTCCACAAAGGAAAGTATGTGGCCCTAAAATAAGAAATAAAAAAGAATGAATGAAGACGTAAAATGTGGGATCGTGAAAGAGATGTCCCGACAAGCTTATGATACAGATAAACCACTAATTGTCCATGATGGGGAAGGGGAAGATTTAAGACGATGCCACTGAGAGACTGTAGGAGTAGAGAAAGCCTGGCCATATGCATTTGGCCAGCTACAGGCATCCAAATGCATAGCTGAAATCCTTAAGCCAGGGGTCAGCAAACTCTCTGGCAAGGGTCAAATAGAAACTGTTTTTGGCCTTGTGGGCCATGTGATCTCTGTAGGAGCCCCAGAAAGTACATAAACAAAGATTGGTTGTGTTCCAATAAAACTTTATTTACAGGAACAGTAGAGAACTGGGTTTGGCCCAAAGGCCATACTTTGCCTACTTCCGCTTTAGGTGGCTCCCCCGGTGGTCCCATATGCCACTCTGGCTGCTCCATGAGCTCACGCTCAGCTCATCTCCCAGGGACAGTTGTTCCTCTCCTACCAATAGACACCCGCGGCCATGCGGCCGCCATCCTGGGCCATGCGGACCCGCGAGCCTCACGGCTCCATGTTTCTGTAGAGGCTGTGCCCTGGACTGGAGTTTTAGGAGCCAGCAGAAATGTCTTTTCTTCTGAGAAGACTCCCTGAGCCCTACCCCACATTCTACACAATTCATTCTGCCCCATATTTCTATAGAGCTTTGAACATGCCTCCGTGAACTGCCAACCTATTATAGTGTGATTCTTCGCACAGCATGGGCTCCCTAGCTTGATTATAACCTCCTAAAAGGCAAGGCAAGCATCATGTCTTCCTCACTTAGTAGCCCTGGAAGTTAGCATGATCGTTTGGTCAATGAAGTTAGATTACTGAAGTGATTAAGTGTGGTTTGCTTATCTATCTATCTATGTATTTATTTATTTAGATTGTAAGTAAGCTCTATGCCAAATGTGGGGCTTGAACTCATGACTCTGAGATCATGAGTCACATGCTCCACCAACTGAGCCATCCAGGTGTCCCGAAATGTGGCTATTTTAATTTTTTTAATTTTTTTAAGTTTATTTATTTCTTTTTGAGAGAGCACAAGCAGGGAAGGGACAAAAAGAGAGTGGAGACACAGAATCCAAAGCAGGCCCCATTCTCTGAGCTGTCAGCACAGAGCCCGGCTCAGGGCCAGAACCCACGAACCGTGAGATCATGACCTGAGCTGAAATCAGACATTCGACTGACTGAGCCACCCAGGTGTCCCCTAAATGTGGCTATTTTAAAAGACAACCAAATCTGACATCTCCCTAGCTTCACTTCCTGAAAAGTTGCCAGGCACAAAACAGTTCTGGGCATGCCTCTATTGAACTCGAAGGCACTCATTTCTCTGCTGCGGGCCCAGAACAAATTATTCAGCTTCTTTCGGCTTGTGTTTTCTACCTGAGTAAGAGAGCCTTTAGTGTTGACTGACAGCCTGGGCGTGATGTGAAAACCGATGCTTTTAATCCTGTTTAGACAACAGTGTTTCTACAATGAGCTTCCTCTTGTCAGTTCTCTCCCTGGAGGACATTAGATCTTCTCGTGGATTTGCTATGGAAAATGGTGGGCATCTTGTGTAACTGTGCATGGCAAAAGTCCAAAAGGGTGCAGAGGCTAACATGGGTAAGTGGTGGCATTTGGCGCTCACCTGGCCAGTCCTTGGCTGTCAGGTTGCTCACTGACAAAAAAGGGGGATCCAAGGATTAGCTAGAGATTGGGGTCAGGAGGCCAATAGGAAAATGGCAGATAAAAAGCAGATCAGAAGCAAGACTCATGTGCCATGATAAAGGGGAAGTTGTGGGCTGTGGATGCCTCTGACGTTTGCCCAGGTTTCCCTGGGTCTCTGGCCTTAGAGATGGGATGCCTTTGCCCCATGTATGTAACAGAAAAACCATGGAGGTTACTGTGGCTGTCACCCCCATTCTGTTTCTTTTCTTTCTGAAAATCACTGGCCATTAATTTATAAAGGAACCTCTTCAAATTGCCTTTGAACTTACGTTTATGTGGGCCGTGCTTTTGAGTGGTGGGCAAAACATGCCTTTGATTTTGTTTGAGAATGTGGTTTAGTGTTAATTTCACAGCATTTTTTTCCTCTGACAGTTGCCTAAGTATATTTGTAGAATAAAGCGATTGAATAATCTCTGAGTTTAGGAGTCCCTAAGTGCTCATTGACACCTTCTCATTTGGGGCATATTGAGCTTAAAAACAGCTTTTTATGAAGTCTCTAAATTCTGATTTATACTTGGACATGAATGTCCCCATGGGTCGATTGGATAGAATGAATATGCTTTGCACGGACACTTTGATACTTCCACGAGAGGTTTTTGTTGTTCTGTGTTTCATTTCCCCTTTACCGTTAAACTTACGTTAAAACAAACCTTTTGGATTAAAGGCACTTAACCTCAGTTAAAATCACTTTTGTTGATGCACAAATTATATCGATGTGCTCATTGGTTCTACGGCTGGATTTTACTGGCTTTATAACGAGGAAATTCGTATTGTAGGTTGCCTTGTGTACTTGGGAAATTGCATAAAAATCATCATCAGGGCACTTAGCGTCTTTCTAATTTTAGTTTATTTCTTCATTTGTTCCCATGTTATGTCCTAGCCTGTTACTGCGTTCCCAAGGTTCGGCATGATCTTTTTGTTCTTCTCAACAGAGAGGTGGCAGTAACTCCCACCTTTCCTTTCACCCCGCCACACACAAATCCCCAAAGAGCTCCCCAAAAGTAAATGAAAGGCTGGAAACTTTATATTTTTGTATCTAAAAATGTCACGGAAGCTGGAAAGTAAAAATGTGCTGTCCCTTTCCACTTGCCAAATGGTAAGGTTTTCCTGCATCTGTTTGGGAGTTTAAAAAAAAAAACAAAAACAAATTCCGTTTGGGCACTGGCAGCCCAGTGATGTCAGTGCCACTGTGGGACTTCAAGCCCATTAACACTCCGACTGCAAAGGAAGTATTAAAATTCCTTCAGCTTTACTAACACATTTCTCCCTGCAGCCTGTCTCCTGGTACAGGGGCGCTCAGCACATTCTCACCTTAGAAAAAGGAGAACTTTCCATGACACCATAGGACAGAGCAGAGCAAAGGAACAGAGGGCTTTGAAGGTAGCCTGAGCTGGGTTCCAATCTGACCCCACCCTCGAGCTGCCTCATCTTTGGCAAGAGGTATAATTTTGTCCTACGTGCAACTGACTGACTGCTGGCTGACGACACCGTGGGGCAGGCAACCTTGCTGGATTGTTTCGTGCATTGGACCTTATGAGGGTGGTGCATTTAGCACCCTGCTTGGCCCACGGCAGACCCTGAATAATGATAGCTGTTCTCTCGGGGTTCTTCTGCTGGTGGCACCCAGGCTCTGCTCTGGGCCCTGGTTGCTGCTGCCACTGTAATAACTTTTTACTGCTTTTTACTGTAATAACTACACAGCCCTGCTCCTCCTTCAGGAGAAAAGTGAAGGGCACAGGCTCTACTCGTTTTGAATTGTTTATGACGCCACAGTGTAGATATACAGCCCCAAATATTATGTCACAGCATTAAAAATCAAGCTTGTAAGCATAGTTTCTAAAATAAACACCCGCCTTCCTCTGCTACTGTAAACTGGGAGGCAGATGGCTCATTTGCCCGGAGATGCTGGGACGTGTGTAATCAGAGAACGGGATGGGATCCTGGTATCGTGGAACCCAACTCCATGGAGAAAGCCGAACTGGGGTGTTAGAAAGGGCGCCTGGGCCCCTCCTTGCGTCCGTCAGCTCAACGTGAGGCCATCGGGGTCTCCCGGGCAGTGTCCGGTTCGCCCCAGATCACCAGAGAAGCAAAGTCTCTTTCACTCCCTGCTTCCTCCTTTGTTTGCCCCTGTGGCACCTGCCATCTCTCCCCGACGTTTATTTGGGACCCTGTGGCCCACCCTTCCGGAGTCCATCTCACTTCACGCAACCAAATCTTACCCGCTGGCCTGTTCCTCAGCACCGCTTTAGCTGTTGGCCGTATGGCAGGAGGACTGCAGGGAACATGGGTGATAATATGACAGTTGATGGTCACAAAGCGCTTTACCGACGGCAAAGTCTCCCAGGACTTTGAGTCATCTCCTGTGGCAGGCAGGAAGGGACTAATGCTCGGGTCCTCGGTGTCCTGACGTTCGGAGACACGAAGAAACCTGCCTGCAGTCTCACTGGCGGCTTCAACCCGTGCGTCCTAAACCCAGCTCCTAGTATCTTTTCAACCACGCTTTGCTTCTCTACCAATGCAGTTCTTGTGCGCATTTAATGCTACACCGTTTCAGTACCTTCACCCCCTTGTGCTCCCAAATCACACTTTCGGGCATTTACGTGTGATTTAATTTAACGCATGTACTGGTTTAATACAGTATTTTCCCTAGAGTAAATGCTGCAGGCAGCGTCTGAAACCTAATTTCGGGGAGTACTAAACTTAGTACGCGGTAATATCAAATCGTACAGTGATAAAGTCATTCCCTTTTCAGTGGTCACCCCATCTATTTATTACTCATGGGAAAACCTCAGTTTGATGCCGGTCCATCCTTAATTAGTACCTCTTGAACGTTTGCTACTCCCTCTTTTTAATGGAGACAAGACAGGCAACCAGCCATCCTAACCTAGTTAGGACGAAGTGCTGTTTATTTCAGAGGAATGCAAGCTTTCTGAACGACCAGACGCTACATATCTTAAGCTCTGCAGACGATTCAGTGATTGTTGCAACTCTTTGACTCTCCCATTGCCGCATGAAAGCCTCATGAACGAGCATGGCTGTGTTCCGATTTATGTCAAACGATACTGCTGTCGTCTTTAGAGTCGTAATATAAAATTCTCTAAATTTTATTTAGGCCAAAAAAAAAAAATCAATTTAGAAAGAGTATAGTGGCCTCTAATGTGAGATATCATCAAGGTAGGACAGGAAGGGCAGAAGTTAGAGAAACTCTGGTTTTATCTGTTAGTTGGTCAGGTGTTCTTGCATCTTGACAGGAATAGAACAGATCCTGGGGGAGCCTCAGCCCCTTCCAGAGCCCCCTGTATTGCTACGGTTGTTGGTGAGTAGACCATTGACCTGCCTTTGTCTTGCTGAGGTCCCCTCTGCCCTTCCCCCATCCTGAGCTATGCACAACTCAAGGATGGGCCGCTGGGTCTTGCTTTTCTTGGATCCTCAGGGTTTAGTCCTGTCCTGATACAACAAAGGCCCAGTGAGCAGGTGGATCTGTCCTGGAGGGATTTCAAGGGTCAGGTGAACTTTGGAGGGGGAATACGAGGAACAGGGGAGACCTCAGACTGCACTGTTTACTCCCCCTTCTGAAGAGCAGCAACGTATTGTTGTGGCTTAAAACACAGACTTGATGGACAGCCTGGATTCTGATCCCAGCCCACTACTCACGTAGCTCTGTGATCTTGGGCAGGTTATTTAGCATCTCTGTGCCTCCGGTTCCTTGTCTGTAGCACCGAGATGATAATAGTACCTACCTCACGTGGGTATTGTAAGGAGTAAATGAATTAATATATAGTAGGAACCAAAGGCATTTCTTAGCCAAGTGTTAGCTCTTGTCCCTCTTCGTCCTGCTAGGATAACGACCCATTCTGGCCTCCAAAGATTGGATCATCAGTACCGTCTTAGTGACTATGCAGAACAGCTAATGTTCCTTCTGGCCCAGTGGTCCGTTTACTCAAGACCAAAGGTACTCCTAAAGTTGATGTTTGTCCTTGGGGCTCAGGCCTGACACCCACAAACCAAAGTGTCACTTCAGCCAGAGGTGACCCTGGGATTCGTGGCCTTTCATCACTTACAGAATCCATTCCAAGTGTATCTGTGGGCAGGGCCCTGCACAGCTGGCTCAGCCTGCCCCAGCCTGCCCAGGACACTGACCTCCTGTTATGCTTCTCCAAACTCCCCCCGCCCCACAGTAGTCACCACTGACTACTCGGCATGCCTTTCGTGTGATGGAGCCTCAGGGTGTGCCTGCTGCCCTCTCTGCCTGTGATGGCCGTCCCCGGCTTTCGCTGTTGCCCATCTTTCAAGCCACCGTACTCCCAAATACGCGTGCATGTTTCTCTAACAACAGGAAGCAGGTGTGGGTCAGTCTTACCTCTCTACAGTGTGACATGTTAGTGACCCCTCTGTTGGGTGTTGGGTGACTTCAAAAGTCAGACTTGTTTTTGAGTCCAGGAAGTAGGTAGGGGTGTGTGTGTGTGTGTGTGTGTGTGTGTGAGAGAGAGAGAGAGAGAGAGAGAGAGAGAGATTGAGAGAGAGAACATACACAAGTGTTCTCTGCACTGGCTATAAGCATCTTGAGGGCAGGCACAGAGTGTCTTTCCTATCTGAGTCTGCAACCAAAAGCCCAGTGCTTTGTACTTAGTAGATATTTCTGGAGTGAACTGGAGGTAAAGAGAAATTGAAGAGTAGAGATTCTGACTCAGGAACTTTCATCTGATCTTTCTAAGAATTACAGATTTGAATTCAGCCCCACTGACATAATGAGCCCATTTTTACATTTTCCCTTTTGTGTCCTTCCTTAACTTGCACCATACCAATTCTAGCATATTATCCCTTGCATAAAAGGAAGCCTCACCCTTGTCTAGTTCCGTGGTGGACGTAGCCAGATGGAGCTTGTCACTACGTCCTAACAGGGAAGACCTGCTGTCTCTCAAAGCTGTACACACACACCATATTTCAACAAATCTATAATTTGTTCAAGCGCACTATTATTTTATGTGCCACTAAAAACAAAACAGCAGGAATTAAACAAGGACATGCCAAAGATTGTGAGACAGGTGGCGATTGCAGAGAGGGAGCGAGGGAGAAACCAGATACCAGCGCTGTAAGAAAAGGAAGCATCTCACATTCTAGGCTGGAAATATTCTATGTTTCCATCTTGAGCTGTGTTTCATTCTGCTTTAAATAGACGTTGATAAAACCTCAGTGCCCAAAGACAATCCCCAGCACAGAGTTGACTGAATAAATATGCAAGTGCTTCTAAAATAGCTGGCAGAGAGCCCTTTGTTTGGAAACAAATGTCTCCGTTGAAAATAGCAACCCGAAATTTCCCCGCAGTCCCTGTGTTCCGGGGCGATGAACATGGCCCTTTAAGTACCTTCTCCCAGTGATAGCAATTCTCTGGAGGGTGGCTACCTAAATTGCTCGATAAATCCGTGCATAGAGTACAGTCTGAATTTGCTCTTCCTCGAGTGGGATTGAGCACTTAAACCGGTTCCTTCTCCCTCTGCCATCGAAAAATATTAACTCTCACCGCTAGGTTATTTCTCTCATCCGTCTCCCTTTAAAGCTGGAAAACAAAGAGTTGAGCAATTATCCGATGAACTAGATTAATGGAGACAGGCATCTTTTTAGTACTGGGACCAAGGAGAGTCAACACCCTATTTCGTCATGAGAAAGAATGTTTGTGTCCCGAATTCACACTTGACTGTTCTAGGACTTCATTTCACCAACATAAAAATACCTACGTGGCCTTTAAAAATTTCTGTTTGATTTGCAAAATACTTTTAGGACAGAAATGTTCTGTTTTGATGCTGGAGAATACAAGTCCTCCATTTTTCTTTGCTTGTTTTGGGGGTTGGGGTGTTTTATGACATTACTTGGTCAGGCTTATGAAACAGTGTTTTGGTTCAGCAACGTTGTTTAAATCTGTTTTAAAATAGCACTAAGGATTTCCACTGGCCTTTCAAAATGGACCCACTTAGGAGCCAGTCATATGATACAGCTCTTCCAAAGGGAAAGATAAAAGTTGCTTCTAGTAAACTCTGTCGACTCAGGGGATTTAATGAGGACAGGAAGAGAATCCAGTGCAAAATGTAATGAGTGAAGGAATCCCAGTTTGTGTCCTGCAAGTGACAGAACAAAGCGCTTGAGCAGTTTTAAACCGAATGGAAACTTGGCTGAGGTGCCCTTGGACTTTGAGCTCTCAGAAATCTGAAAATATGCAGGCCCAGAATGTACTCCCCGCCGCCATCCTCCCCCCCCCCCCCCCCCCCCCCCCGCAGTGGATGTGGCCCAGTGAGTTGTTTCTGGAAGAGAGACATCAGGACTTCCTCCTGCCTCCTGGGGCTGAGCAAACTCTTGGAGATGGCTTTCCCCACATTCCCCAGGATGATGACGGGATCCAGGTGTACAGAATGCAGACCCATTTTGTTTTTGCAAATAGTGCCTTTTTCACGGCTCTGTGTTCCCGAAATGGTAGAGGTACATCCAGGAAATCGAAATGTGGTGCTTTACTCCGCCAGAAGGTCTGACATGAAAAGGACTGACAACACCAAGTGTTGGTGAGATGTGAAGCAAGTGGAACTCTCAGATGTGGCTGGTGAAAGTATAAATCGAGCCAGAGTTTGGCAGTGTCTCCTAAAGCGAAACATATCTGGGTGACTCAGTGATGCTAGTCCTGGGAACATCTTCAAAAGAAATGAGCGCACAGACCCACCGAAAGATCTATACAAGAATGTTCACAGCAGCTTACCCATAATAGCCCAAAGCTGGAAACAAGCCACATATCCATCAGCAGTAGAATGTGGAAATAAATTGCGACATATTCAAATAATGGATACGCCTAGCTGTTAATAAAAAAAGGAGCTAACTACTGGTAAATGTGGACAGCGTAGATGAATCTCATAAACGTAACGTTGACTTAAAAAGACTCAGAATAAAAGAGAACATTCTTTACAATTTCGTTTGTATAAATATTAAAAAAGGGGGCGCCTTGGTGGTTCAGTCGGTTAAGCCTCGGCTCAGGTAATGATCTCACGGGTTCGTGAGCTCAAGCCCCACATGGGGTTCTGTGCTGTCAGCTCAGAGCCAGCTTCGGATCCTCGGTGCCCGTATTTCTGCACCTCCCCCCCCCCCCCGCCACTCTGAAAATACACAAACGTTAAAAAAATTCTTTTTAAAAAGGTTAAAAATGAGCAAAACTAATGTCCGTGATAGAGGTGAGTGCAGTGGTTACTCTTGGGTCTTGAAAGGCATACCAGGGAGGCTTGTGGAGTGCTGGGCACTCTAATCCTTAACTGGTATATACTTAGCTACGTGTGTAACGTTTTACCTCAGTCAAAAGGAAAAAAAAGATGGAAACGCGGAAGGAATGTTGGAGAGGGCCACGCCATCCTGTGCATGAAGAAATTGTGTTATCCCCGATGAGAAGCATAACATCCTCTCATTAAAAGAATCCTCCTCCCTTTCAACACATTAAAATATCTTCTGAAAGTGTGTTGACCTTTCTGCCTCTGCCTTTTCATTTCATTTGGGACCTTTTTCACTTGCAGCTTTGAATGTGTAAGGAGCGCCAGAGATGGGATATTATCCCTGATTTACTCTGAGTTCTCCAAGGATGGTTATGTAATACCTGTAATCCCATCGACTCACCTAAAGAGCTTTTTCCCTTTGGTGCCCTGAACTGCATGCACAGTAATAGCCCAGGGATCCTTTTACAGCTTGTTGTGTTTGGGAAAGCTATTTCAGCCATCAGCTCATAAAGGGCTTTTAAAAAAGATGAGTATTGTTATTTTTAAATGTTAAATTATCAGAAGTGTCAGTAAATCCCACTCAGGTATGTAGGATGAGCAAAGTTGATTTATGAGCTTGGGTAGCGACTAGTTCAATAATTAGCTGACTGTCCTTTTTTCCCATAATTTGAAAAAATCAAAATAAGGTGTCTTTTCATGTGGATTCATTTTAAAGGCAAATGGGAACTTGAGTAGGTGATCAAATTGAGACTGCTTTAGAAAAGTTAACCCGAAGGTTTGACTGATAGCATAGGCAACATGCTTTTTTTTTGTTTAACAACCATCAGAGTAATTTCTCTGTGAGATCGTTCCCGTGCAAAGAAACAGGTTTAGATTTACAGAAAGCCTATCTTAATTTCCTTGTCCTTTTATTACTTTTTAAAAAGTGTTTAATATATACCGACAGCAGAAAAGAAAGCCGTAAAAACGGCACATCCTTTCCTAATACCCATTGGCAGTTGAACAATTAATTCCGCTTCTGAAGTGTAGACATAAAGACATAGGTTTGGTGGGGTGGTGTGTTAGAGCTAAGTTAGGATAAAGAATATGACTTTAAACCTATCAAAACTAATGGAAGTGGCCTTTCTGTAAGTAGATAAGTATAAACAAACTCCACCCCTTTTTATGGAGATTTCTCTCTCAGTGCCATCTCTGAAGAATGCAGGGGAGTGTTAAAAAAGATTACGACTGAGGCACCTGGGTGGCTCAGTCGGTGAAGCGTCCTAAGCATCCGACTCGGTTTCTGCTCAGGTCATGATCTCACACTTGCTGAGATCCAGCTCCCCATTGGGCTCTGCACTGACAGCACTGAGCTTCCTTGGGATCCTCTCTCTCTCTCTCTCCCTCTCTCTGCCCCTCCCCACTCACCTTTGCTCTCTCTAAATAAATAAACTGGAAAAAAAAAAAAAAAAAAAGATCACAACTCTACAATAAGACGACCCAATTAAAAAGCGGACAATGGATTTGAAAAGACATTTTACCACAAAAGATACAGAGATGGTCAGTAAGCATGTGAAATGACGCTCAGCATCTTTAGTCGTGGGGAAAATACAAATCACAACCACGATGCCCTATCACTTCACACCCACATCAGAAGGACGATAACAGATGTTGGCACAGATAAACAGAAATTTGAACCCTTCCACGCATAAAATGATGGCAAAATGGTGACGCTACTTGGGAAAAGAGTTTGGCATTTCCTCAAGGAATTAAGCATAGAGCTTACTATATATAGCCCATCAGTTCTACTCATATGTGTACCCAGGAGAAAGGAAAACATGTGTCCACTCAAAAACTTGACAGGAATGTTCATAGCAGCGTTATTCATAACAGCCAAAAAGGAGAAACAATCAAAATGTCCATTCATTAATGAAGAGACCAATGGAGGGTAGTATAACCCATGCAGTGGAATACTCAACCATAAGACGGAATGAGGTACTGATACATGGTACAATATAGATGACCCTGGAAGACGTCATGCTGAGTGAGAGAAGCCAGGCACATGAGGCTACCTACTGTATGAATTCACCTATATCCAATGTTCAGAATAGGCAAATTTACAGGCATGAGAAGTATATTAATAGTTGCCAGAGGCTGGAGATCGTGGGGAATGGGAGGTGACTGCTAATGAGTTTCTTTTGAGGGAGATAGTCTTACAACTTCATGAATATATTAAAAACCACTGAATTTCACACTTTTAAAAGTGTGAGCTCTATGGCATGTGAATTATATCTTAATTAAAAAAACAACAACCATAGCACTAAAAACAAAATGGTTAGGCTAATTGACTTAAGGGAAAAGAGGAGAATGACCTTTGGAGTCAGATGAGGTTAGACGAGGGTCGCATATGGTTCTGGTGTTCTTGGTGGAGCAAAACAGGGATGAAGTCCGTGGCAGGATTCTCGGTGTCTACAAGATGAGAATGTCCTCATTATTCAGAAGAATCACATATTTTCCAGACACTGATGTTGGAGATGAATGTCTCCTGTGAGTCCTTATAAAGAGAGTACTGGGAGATGTCATTTAGGATGTCCTTGACATTTTTCGTTGCTCTTCCTTAGGACATCCTTCCATGTAGTGAAATCTCATCTGTTTTGCAAATTGGAATAAAAAGAGTTTAGAAAAGCAAGACAATCTTTATGACCATAGACTCCAAAAGAGATAATTATGGACGTGAAATTGAAGAGTCAGTAAAGATTGCCACCTCAAAACAAGGGTTGGCTCTCCTCTTTGTTCCACTTCAAATTTTATCATTTAAAAGCTCTCTCGTTGGGGTGCCTGGGTAGCTCAGTTGGTTGAGCATCTGACTTTGGCTCAGGTCATGATCTCATGGCTCGTGGGTTTGAGCCCCGCGTTGGGCTCTGTGCTGACAGCTCAGAGCCTGGAGCCTGCTTCGGATTCTCTCTCTCCCGCTCCCTCTCTCCCCCCACTCCCCCACATGTGCATGCACACTCGCTCACTCTCTCAAAAATAAATTTAAAAAATTTATAAAAGCTCTCTCCATCAGATATTGCCGTTCTGGGTATCTTCCCAGTTTTCTGTTTGATCTTCCCTTTTAAGGCAAAAAAATAAACATTTTAGAGTATTTTTCTCTTTATTAAGGTATAATCTACACATCTTAATGGTATGGACTTTAAACAAACTGTTTAATAAGTTTTGATAAAGGTATATACATCCTTCTAACCACCTTTCAAGTCAAGATACTAGAAAGAGACTAAAGATTGGGTTGGGGGATAGCTCAGGGTTAGAGCATTTGACCGCAGAAAGAGACTAAGGGAATTTTCTGGGTTTGGAACATCCCGTATCTTGATTTTGGTGGTGGTTACGCTTTAAGGTAAACTGTTCTGATGTCTTTCACCAGAGATTAGTTTTACCTGTTGAACTTTATATGCGTTGAATCATACAGTTTGCACTCTCTTGTGTCCCATGTCTTTCCTTCAATATTTGTTTGTAGGCATTTTTGATACTGGTGCTAGTTTCAGTTGTTTGCTCCTTATTTTGTGTAGTAATATTCCTTTCGATAGATGTGAGTTCTCAGTCCATCTCAAACAGTAGAAGTTTGGGCTGTTTCCATTTTGGACCTATTGTAATTGAAACTGTCACGAAGATCCTTGTATATGCTTTGTGGGGGACACAGACCCTTACCTCTCGTAAGTACGTACAGAGGAGTCGAGTTACTGGGTCATTGGGGCACGTGTGCTTAATTTTATAAAAAATGGCCAGCTTTCCAAAGTGGTTGTACCCACCATTTATACTCCATCAGCAGTGTATGTGAATTCCTGGTGTTCCGTGCCCTTGCCAAACCTTGGTATTTCAGTCTTTTCAATTCTGATACCATACTGGATATGAAACAATATCTCATTGTGGTTCTAGTTTGAATTTTCCTAATGACTGATGATATTGCATTGCTTTTTAATTTAGCAAAAGCTCAATCTCTTGTTAAATTAGAAAATATAAAACAAAACTATGCATGTTTTGATGCATGTTTGATCTCATTTGTAGAAACAAAGCTTGGAAGATATAGCTCAGTGTGTTACAAAGCTATTGTTATTATTTTTTTTTTTTTAGCTTATCTGTGTTTTTATTTAACCTCTGTGCACATTTGTTGGTTGTGTGACAAAGTAGAAAAGCTATTTTTTTTTAAAGAGGTGAACCTTTAGAGCGGTCGAGGTGGAACTTCTGTTTTCCTAACTGTCTAGCACTTTAGGCTAAGTAACATTGGGTATTGACAATGCTTTAGATAGAAAATGGTTGAGAAAATAGATGCCAATACTGTTTTGCATTTGTCTGTCTTTTGCCCGGGGAAGAACAAATCCATTCCTATACATTTAGACGGCTTGATTTCTGAGGATAACATCCATTTTTACCTGAATTTAATAGACCATAAATCAGGGGTCAGCAAACTTAAGCCTGTAAGCCAAGTCTGGCCCGCCGCCTGTTTTTATCAATAAAATTTTATCGGAATACAGCTGCGTACATTCATTTGCATATTATCTACAGCTGTTTCCCTGCTATAACGGCAGAATTGAGTAGTTGGGATAGAGATCATACAGACTGCAAAATCTAAGATATTTACTGTCTGGCCCTTGTCAGAAGGAGCTTGCCAACCCCTGCCATGATCCATTCACCGTCTTTAAATTTTCTATTTTTAAAAAATTTTTTATCCATTTATTTATTTTTGATAGACAGAGAGAGACAGAGATCAAGTGGGGGAGGAGCAGAGAGAGAAGGAGACCCAGAATCCAAAACAGGCTCCAGGCTCCGAGCTGTCAGCACAGAGCCCGACGCGGGGCTCGAACTCACAAACTGCGAGATCATGACCTGAGCCGAAGTTGATGCTTAACCAACTGAGCCACCCAGGCGCTCCAAAATTTTCTATTTTAATTCAAGCACTGGTTATGAGAGTTCATGGCAAACATATGTGCAGGTTATAACTGCATCTTCATTTCTGTCCAGTTCATATAAGCTACAAGTGGTTATGTGCCTTACAACCTTATCTCGATAATTCAGTAGAGACCGCATCTCATTTCAACTTTGGGCCGAAAATTCATAAATAAATCCTTTCCCAGCACCACCCCCAAATCCTTTCATGTTAGATGCAGGAAAATTAAAAGGATTTGCTTCCCTGTGGGAATGCGTCTAACTATATAAAGCCATCTTTCTTTCTTAAACACACACGAGAGCTTAAACATCTAACCGATAACTCTTTTTAAGGTCAAGTAAGTAGTGACTGAATAAATGAGCTTGGCTTTCGTGCCTAGAAATTGTCTCTGAAAGCAGATCTAGAAGGAGAGAGAGAAATGTGAGCGGTGGCATCAGAGTAGAGACAGGTAACATCCCAGGATGACTTCTCTTTGTCTAAATGGTTACATGTTACATTAAACCTCATACATTATATATAGCGAAATGCTTTAACGTTTGCATCCACTCATGACAAACCTATTACTCTCCGCCAGCACCTTTTAGAAACTACCAAAGAGGAACTTAAATACACTCAATAAACTAGCATTATGTCCTGGTCCATTGTAAAGATGGACCCCAGGCAGAAGGACAGCCAGCTGCCTTTGTTTTATAACTTGTAATCTGTAGCTATGCATTCCTGTCCTTTCCACTAGATATCTAAGGACTTTGTGAGAATGAAATATCAAGAGTATGGAAAAGCTCTGAAAGTACTTTGAATCAAAATGCTTGAGAAACAGCAGACGTAATTGTGGCTAATTTTATTGGCCCACGGCTACAGAGGAATTCCCTCGTCAGAGGGCAGAACCGTACTTCTCTCTTGAAATCCCATCACCCAGGACTTCCCATGTGCTCAGTGCAGAGCCCATCCCCCATGGGAAAATGGACTCTGTGCAGATTTTTGTCCCAGTAGAACTCCCTCCACCTACTTAGCATTCCAGCTTGGCTCATCTAAAACAGACAACCATCTTTCCTAGAGTTTCTTCCTAGAATCTAATTATATGAAACGGGGGGGTGTGCTGAACATGGCCTCACATCTGAAATCATCACAGAGGTTTCTACTTCAAGGGTGAATCAACACGTGCACTCTGCTGCTGCAGGGAGCTGACAGCTTCTAAGTTATTCCTGGTGCCTCTAACAGTTTCTAGCACGTTAAAACGAGCAAGTGAGCAAGCAAACAAACAAACGAGAAAAGGGTTTTAGTTCTGCTGGGCTAACTCGTTAATAAATGGAGAAGAGATCAGCACACTGGGCATAAATCTACCCTCCGCAACCTGCTTCAATCACGGTCTGTTAAAAAGCAGTACACTTAGAAATCCAAAGGTGAGACCTGGGGCGTAGGCATGCCCCTAGCTAGCTGGGTGGCCGCATGCAAGTTACTCACCTATCTGAGCATCCTTACATCTGTAACTGATGTCTCTGTACATCTGTAACTCTGTAGCTGAACATCTGTAACTTGGGCACTGGGGCAGTGATTGGTAGGATCCTTTCCAGACATCGCCCCATCTGAGACAGAAGACTGTAACATCCCTTTCATTAGAATCGGTAAGACCTCTTCACTGAAAACCATATTTACTTCCAGGACACAATTACAGTGAAACCTAATTCATGCTGTGCCTTGCTCCCAATAAAATAGACAATTGTCAAGTGGTTTTGGAACATATGATGTACCAAGATTGACTTGGCTTGCTGCCTTTTCTTCACGTGTCACCTCTTTCTGTGGGGATTTCTATGTATGTATGTATGTATGTATGTATGTATTTAAGTTTATTTATGTTGAGAGAGAA
Source organism: Acinonyx jubatus (assembly GCF_027475565.1). Classification (NCBI taxonomy): domain Eukaryota; kingdom Metazoa; phylum Chordata; class Mammalia; order Carnivora; family Felidae; genus Acinonyx; species Acinonyx jubatus. Next base: position 139,767,054 of record NC_069384.1, read on the forward strand.
GGCGAGCAGGGGAGGGGCAGAGAGAGACAGGGAGGGAGAATCCCAAGCAGGCTCCTCACTGTCAGCATGGAGCCCGATGTGGGGCTCAAACCCACGAACTGTGAGATCAGGTTCTGAGCCGAAATCTGGAGTCGGACTCTTAACCGACTGAGTGACTCAGGCGCCCCTGTGAGGGTTTCTGTCGTGAAACATTCCTGTCGTGAGCTGCTATGCAAGAGTAACGCCATGTTAGAGATGAAATACCTGAGACCAGAAAGGTTAATTGCCTTGCCCAAGATAACATATAATACAAAATAAGTGGAAGTGGTCAAGAGGCGGAGTTACAGGCTTGACATGGGAGCCCAGAGAAGTGAAGTCGTAATTATGCACTCTACAGTTTTAGGGATTCAGCATGAATACGTAGATTTAAAAATCCCTGAGAAGATTTGTGTTTGCTCTGTCCTGAGGCTCTCTAGACAGTTGGGAAGGCACAAGCTAAGAGAATGGGTGTAGACAACCTCTGAGGAGGCATGGAGGGCCAGACATATCCGTGGGTGGGAGGCAGTGTGCCCCCCCCCCCCCCCAGTCCCAGGCAAAGCCCACTGCATCGCTGGCTTCCCATCCTTGATTTTGAAGGGTTCTACACTTAGCGGTGAGATTTTCTTTGTAATTCCACAAAAGTAAGGTCTCTCAGGGAAAGGTGGCAGATTCAGTCACTTTTTTTTTTTTAATGTTTTATTTATTTTTGAGACAGAGAGAGACAGAGCATGAACGGGGGAGGGTCAGAGAGAGAGGGAGACGCAGAATCCGAAGCAGGCTCCAGGCTCTGAGCTGTCAGCACAGAGCCCGACACGGGGCTCGAACTCATGGACCGTGAGATCATGACCTGAACCAACTGAGCCACCCAGGCGCCCCTCAATCACTTTTTTAGAGGAAGTAAGTGCTGACTCCTGTTTTGTGAGCACATTTGGAAGAGGGAGTAAAGAAGAAAGAAGGTTTGGGGCACCTTGGACGAGGAGCAAAGATGGAAAACACTGGGGAGGTCTGGCCCAGGATCAACCATGGCAGGAAATTTGGTGTGGAAGCCCGGCTCTGGGGAAGTGAGAGGTCTCCAGAGCCTCACAGAGCCCCCCAGCATCCCCATTCCTGAGGTGCCTCTGTCCTGCCCTCCACGCCCATGTCTGTAGTAAACCTAGGGCGGTTTGGGTATTATGAGTTATGGCGCCACATTCTTGGCTCATGGTTCTGTCCGCTGAGCAGGAGACCCAGGTTGGCTGGTCTCCAAGAGTCCATCCAGTCATGGCCTCCATGGGCACTGGATAAGGAACCGACAAATATGTGATCAGAATCCAGTTTAAATGATCCACATCTTGGGGTGCCTGGGTGGCTCACTTGGTTAAGTGTCTGACTCTTGGTTTTGGCTCAGGTCACGATCTCGTGGTTTCATGGGTTTGAGCACCTCATCAGGCTCTGCACTGGCAAAACAGACCCTGCTTAGTTAGGATTCTCTCTGTCCTCCCCTCTTTCTGCCACTTGCACTGTCTCTGTCTCTCTCAAATAAACTTAAAAAAAAGTCAACATCTTTATGGCACTATCTAGAAAGTTCTGTTGGTCACCATACCGCAGCTTTAACACATGGAAGTAGTTCATTGAGTGACAACTTTGCTCAAAAACCCAGCGCCCAGCCTATTGTGGTGTCGCAATAAACATGTACCTGAACGTTTTGAAAATATCTCTGGTTTCCAATAAGTTCTGCTGACTCAATCAGAAGCATTTTCTCTTTCCATGTGAATAGTTGAGGGATGTCTGCCCAGGAGAATGGTTTCCCACCCTTGTTTCTACTTGATTTCTAACCTTTGATTTCCTGTTGGAGGACAAATCAAATCCTTCTAAAGAGGAAGACTTTTTTTCAGAGACACGGTTGAGGTAGGACAGTCACTGTTTAAGGGAGGAGTGGGGTGAGGTTTTACAAAGTGAATGGTCCTTAACATGATCAATCCCCACCTTCAAGTAGTGGGATCTTGGCAGGTATCGTGTGAAGCAAGCAAGGGAACTATTGAAAAATCCTGTAAGACTCAGGAAAAAGCTTACCTGTCACTTTCTTTGAATAAAAAAATCCGTCCTTGCTCACACTTTCTGAATTAAAAGGGGAAAAAGAATAACCATAAAACTTCCCGCCATGATTTTTACACTCTCCCTCTTTCACAGGACCCATCGGTAACGTTGCATATTTTTAAAAAGGGGCCATTTTTAGCAAGAGAAATAGGAGGGAAAAAAAAGTCTCTCGGTCCCATTCCCGTGTAAAGTACAATTTGAAAACTGTCTCTTTAAAAGTTGTAGCCTCGCATCCTATGGGCAATGCCTAAGGCTGATGCACATTTAATTTTCTGCGGGGTTTCACTGCTGTGCCCTCAATACAGAATAGGTTGCTCATTGCAGCTGGAAGGGAATTTGTTTAAAAAGTAAAGGGAATTCTGGAGATCTCTAAGAAGCATTTTGAAGTCAGAGCTAAATGGAACGCTGCCTTTCCCCTGTACAATGTGTGGCTGACGCAAACACTTGCTTTCTGAGGAGTTTGAGCTTGGATAGTCACCTGACAGCTCTAATGGAGTCAGAAAGACACGCAACCAAATCATGGTGACCTACTTTTGTTACCACGGCACCCAGCATAAACGTTCATTTTAAACGAACTCCTTGAAAATTCAGATTGAACAAACGGTAAAAGGCATTAGTAGTTTTCAGGCCCCTTTCGTCAAGGTGCTGGCCAGAAAAGGAAGATCAAAGGATAATTTAACCAGAGCCTTTTCCCAGGAGGAATCAGGGTCAGATCTGAAAAGTGTCAGTAGCCCCATTGTTCCTGCCATTTTCTGCATCTTGGCTGGAATAAAGATGAGCCTCCTGAGTAATTTAGTACAGATCTTTTTCATCTCCTACCAGCGAGCGTCAAAACCGTAGTCTAACAAACACCTTCAAAAGAAGTTCTCTCTCTCATTCTCCCCCTCCCTCTCTCTCCATTTTGAAAGGTTTGCTTTTATAGCTCGGGCATACAACAAGGAATGAGGCTTCATGTGGAAGTTTTTCAACTTTCAATTTATTTCACAGCCTCATAAAGCGTTCTGACAAAGCTCTTCAAAAATCCCCAAACTTGGGTGCTAAATGGATCCCCCACAACAAAACACTCAACAGATCTTTCATGAAAATATAATTCTCAGGATGCTGGTTTCTCCTGTCCATCTTGGAGCGAAACACCCAACAGTCGCTTGATGGCAAAAACAAGATAAACAGAATTAAAGCCTGGCGTCATTTTGAAGGGAGAGGCAGGGGACAGAAGGGGCAGAGAGAGCTGGTGTGGAAGAATGTAGGTAGGAGGGTGAAGGGTAAATATTTATGTGACACCAGGTTGCCCCTGTCTCCTGTCCTCGATAGTAAGGTTCTCGAGGTCAGGAATTTTAGCTTCATTGTCTTCATAGACCTTCCCCCATGCCTCTTGCAAATACAGTTTCTAGCTCATGACTCCATGAATTCACTCATTTATTCACATATTTCCTGTGTATTTACCATTTGGTCTTTCAACAAAAAATGTTTATCGCGTGCCCACTCAATGTCAGATGTCCTAGGTGGTGGGAATCAACAATGAAGAGAGTCCCTGTCATGGAGCTTTCGTTTGGGGGTGGGGGAGCGGGTAGACAGACGTTACTCGCAAGCAATGTTACATAACACATCAGATGGTTCTCCCTGCTTAGAATTGGGCCGTACAACATGGTCGCCAATACATATGGCGCCTGAGCACTTCAAATATAAAGAAAAACGTAAAGCAGGGTGTTTGGAGTTGATGGGGGCTATTTTATAAAGGATGGACAGGGACAGTCTGTCTGGCAAAATACTGTTCAGGCAGGAAATGAGGGAGTGAGCCAGGTAGACATTCAGGAGCGTGTTCCAGGCAGAGGAACAGCGGGTACAAAGCTCCGTGCTGTATGCTGAAGGTTGGGTGGTAAACGAAACAGACCCAATCATGGTCTGTGCTCTTTCACTCTGCAGGTCAAGTAGACATTAAGAGGCAAAGAAACATATATACAATTGATCCTTGAACAACGCGGAGATTAGGGCCACTGACACCCCCCCCCCCCCGCACGGTCAAAAATCCATGTATAAATTTTGTCTCCCCCAAAACTGACCTAGTAATAGCCAGTCACCTACTGGTGACCAACAGCCTTACTGGTAACACAAGCCATCAATTAACGTATTTTCTATGCTGTATGTATTATATACTCTAATCTCACAGTAAAGTAAGCTAGAGAAAATAAAATGTTAAGAAAATGCTGTACCGTGTTTACCGAAAAAAAAAAATCTGTGTGTAAGTAGACCCACACAGTTCAAACCCATATTGTTCAAAGTCATCCGTCTAGTTAAAAGTCAAACTGTAGAGGGAGGGGAGGGTGGGTGATGGGTACTGAGGAGGGCACCTGTTGGGATGAGCACTGGGTGTTGTATGGAAACCAATTTGACAATAGATTTCATAGTAAAAAAAAAAAAGTCAAACTGTAGTAGAAAATAAGTGGGAGAAGGGATTTAGAATTGGCTGATGAGAGAAGACCTCAATGAGGCAAGTGCGAAAGGGAGCTGACCATGTATTTGGAGGGGAGATGCTATTATAGGCAGTGGGAAGCCCTGGAGAGAAGGTCTGAGGCTGGAATAAATCTGAGGTCCTCTGGGAGCCCACAAGAAAGATCACTGGGGCTGGATTAATGAGCAGGGGGAGGTGTGGTCTAGCTTGCCATTGGAAGGGAAGACAGAGGCCGGATTAGCGGGCTTTTGTAGCCCACCTGAAGGAATTTGATTTTGTCCTTACTGTCACGTGGCATCACTGATAAGTGATAAACATTGAGGGGCATCACATTTGTGGTTTTAAAATATTAACTGCTTAGCCTACTATGTGGGGGAATGAGTTGGGGAAAGAGCTGGGAGTGAAAGTGAGAGATCACCACCAGTTAAGAAGTCCAGGCAAGGCTTGGTGATGGCTTGGACTGAGATGGTGGCAGTGAAGATAAAGGAAAATGAAAAATTAAATTTGAAAATGAAGAGGAGTGAGTGGATTTGGGTAAATAAGAGGTAGAACCAACATGATAATAGCACGTAAAAGGGACACAGAGAATGCTGGATAGATGGATGGATGGGTGGATAGATGGGTGGGTGAACGGATAGATGGGTGGGTGGCTACTAGGTCTTCTTCAGTATAAATCTGACGGGCCAGTCTCAACCTTTGCGAGAGGACAGAGTAATATTTAAGCTAGTTTCTAGAAGTGTTCCCCTTCCTCATGTGGGTCCCTAGTATCCCATGATTCCTCACTCATGATTTTAGTGATGGAGTTCTGCTGGTGAAGGTGTTACATTACTTACCAGTGATCTTGCCAGGAAACCTTACGTGGGGTTAGGCACGCAACTGGGTGAAGGGTCGGGTGTGTGTAATAGCCTGGGAGCAAAGTGTGTAAAGAGCCAGCTTTTTTGCACGCTTGCATTGGGCGAGGTGGTGTCCTGGCTGTTTTTTTATAGGTTTACTTCAGTTAATCCTTAGGACTGTCCTATGAGGTTGACACCAGCCCCTTGTACAAATAAGGAACCTAAAGCTTAAAGAAGGCAGGTCACTTGCTTGAGGTCACAGGGGGTCCGTGGCAGGAATGATTCGCTCCCTAACTCAGCTATGTAGTTAAGAACCTCCTATGTCTATTCTAACTTGCTAGCCCTCCAAATTCTGATTTTCCATAGTAATTTAATGACCGAAGCTTTGAACCATAGCCCTGAACAGTCACTGTTCTAGCTCATTCTTCAGTGAGACAAAGGCTCTAGAGATCCTTGTGAGCCGCTGCCGATGTAACTCAGTGATGGGCACTTTGACTCAGTTTCTTCCCTGGGGAGACTTAGCTGGGAATCCCTCAGTTGAGAAGCACTAACAGTGGTAGTGAAAGAGCGTTGTATGTTTCCAGTGAACCAGTTCCCTAAAGGGTAGAGGTCAAGAAAGCTGGGCTTTGAAGGCGGTCAGCTCTAAGTTCAATTCCAGCTCCAAGCTGTCTGTGAACTGGAGTTGCCTTAAGTACAAAATGGGGCTCAGCCAACCTCAGTAGTGTGTAACAGGATTAGCTTCTACATGAAGCATTTAGTCCAGATCCTTCCAAGCACGGGGTAAGTAGAACAAAGGACAACTATTACTACCCTTATGTCTTAAGGTAAGGAGGGTTGTTTTTTTCTTTTTGGGGTAACTCGATGTTGTTGGCATTCCTCTAACAAATCTAAATGCGATTATTTGTCCTTGAGTGAGTAAAAATTAACTGTAGGTAATTACCTTTGCCTCCACAGAATTTAAGAGAAAAAAACCAGATCACTATAAACCTCAGAAAAAAAGGCCTTTCTCGCCAGATTTCTTGCTGTTTGTTTCTTTACCTCGGTCTCTCCTATTCAGAGCATAATGAGCAACAAGAAGCCAGGCGGGAGGCCTGTGGACGAGGTGCTCCGCAGGCCGAGCCAAAAGCCTGAGGAAAATGCTTGCCAAACGCTGATGTTTGACTAATTGGTAATGTCTGGGGAATTGGCACCAGGAGAGAAGAAAGTAACGAGGCCGGTGGATGTTGAGGAAGGAAGACAGACAGACGAGAAGCCAAGCATCGAGATTCTGGAGAAAGAGCCTGGCCAACATGGAGTTCAAGGAAGTTTGTCAAACAGTTTTGAAATGGTCAATTAAACCGCTGATGGGCAGCTGGCCTAAGTTTCCAGCATTAGCTCTAGTGGAGTTGGACCACAGGAGGGGTGAGGCAGGAGAAGTGGAGTTTCAGGTGCTCCCTCTTGAGGCCAGACAACTCCATGCAACATCGGCCTGAGGCCCCCGTTACAACGTTTTAGTGGCACCGAGCTAGCGTGGTGCGTCAGGAGCCTAGGACCAGCCCTCTTCCGGGTTGAGCTGCTGAGGTGACTCAGACATCACATTCCCTATGCTAGTGAAGCTGGCGATGAGCAGCCTTACAGAGGAGAAAGGTTACCAGTGTGCTGTTTGCTCATCTCCAGCAGGCCACTCTATATAGCATCCGCTAACAGGTCCATTTCCAGAAGTGGGCCAGCAACTTTTAACAGGTTGCACTCTTCTTAAGACAGAAGCGTAAAGACCCGCTTCGCTCGGAGCCCTTCTGTGAATCTGGTCTACTCAAGTCAGAATAGTCTGTCCTTCACATTCTTCAGGCATGTTCACTCTCTCATTTTTTCTCTTGGTCATCGTGGTCTTTCTGAGGCAAAAAAAAAAAAAAAAAAAAAAAAGCCAACTATGGCTCTCTCCTGCTGCAAATCGTTCAAAAGGCAGTGGGATGAGGAGTAACGAATATTATTCACAGCTATTTGGAGGGTGAACGCGACAGCTTTGAAAAAATAGTTTAGCATTATTTGGTGAAGCGGAGGGTATGTTTATGTAGTGACCTAACCATATTCTCTCTTGCTCTCTCTTAGATGTAAATGTCCTAGGTATATGTGTGTCTTTTTCTGCTAGAAAAATGCATGCAGGAATGTTCTCAGCCAGTAGTATTCAAAGGAGCCAAATGCTGGAAATGATTCCATTTTCCACAGCAGTAGAATACATAAATAAAGTCAAAGCATGAAATACTATACAGCAGTGAAATTGTACAGAACTTGAGTGAATCCTAGATTGCATCCTAACAGGATTAGGTCACAGAAAAATATGTAAGTTTCCATACACACACACACACACACACTTCGAACCATGTAAAACAAAAACTGCCTTTTCTTTATGGGTGGAAATGTGGTAAAACTAAAAAAACCACAGAAATGACAAACATAAAATTTAGAACAGAGTTACTTCTGAAGAATGAGGAAACAGGAAGAGAATGGGGAGTGGGGGGCGCCCAGGTGACTTCCAAGGAAGACCAGGTGTGCTTTGTCTTTAAAGTACCCAATGGGATTTGTGTGGGGGCAGGGGGTGATGGAACTCTTCTATATCTTGATCTTGGTGGTGTTTACATGACTGTATGTATTTGTTAGAACTCAGAGAACTATACACCGAAAAGGGTGAATTTTTTTTAGTATGTAAATAATAGTTCCGTTGAAACAACACTTGTTTTTGTGTGTGTGTGTTTATTTATTTATCTTGAGAGAGGTGGGGGACAGAGAGAGAGGGAGAGAGAGAATCCCAAGCAGGCTCTGCCCTGGCAGCATGGAGCCTGACACAGGACTCGATCCACGAACCGTGAGATCAAGACCTGAGCCAAGGTCAAGAGTTGAACACTTAACCGACTGAACCCCCCACGTACCCCAAAAACACCACTTGTTAAGAAAAGTGTATGGTAGGCACATGGTATGTTTATTATATTGTGATTTTTTTTTTATACTTCATATGGAATTTGTATTGTTTTATAATCTACCCAAAAGTAATTTTTAAATATTTATTTTTTAGAGAGAATGTGAGCAGGGGAGGGGCAGAGGAGGAGAGAGAGAGAGAAGCAAGCAGGCTCTGCACCACCGGCACAGAGCCGGATGCGGGGCTCAAACCCACAAACTGTGAGATCATGACCTGAGCCTAGGTCAAGAGTCCGATGCTCAATCGACTGGGCCACCCAGGCGCCGCCCCCCGCAAAGCAGTTTTTGAAACCCCTCAGGCGTTTGTCATTTTCCTCAGGTTAGCCTCACGCTGTTACAGTGGGTGACCAGTAGTCCCTTCGTGTCTCCCCCCCACCCTGCTTGCCTGTGCTGCCCTCCTTCCCTCCGCCCTGGGCAAACCCGTGTGCCTGCACAGTCCTCCTTGTCCTCGCCCAGTGCTGACCTTGCTGGCTTGTAATCATCTGTGGATTGCTCTGTCTCTCACTAAACTAGGAGCTGCCTCCGTATTATCTACCCCATCAACCCCCCAGTTCTAGCACATGGTCTCATCCGTAACAGGAATTCAAAGATTTGTGCAGTTTTGTCAAGATACAGGCCTCCCCTTCGATTCTGTACAGGGCAATGGGAAGAAATGTGGGGGGGGATGAAAACGATACGTGGTGATATTTCCTTCAGAGTTGCCAGCTCTATAGGGCATGTGGTATTTTGGTTTCCTCTGGCCCTCACATGACCACAAGTGTAGTCACTTAAAACAGATGTATTATCTTTTATTTCTGGAAGTCTGAAACGAGTTTCCGCTCATATCAAGGTGTCAGCAGGGTTGAGTTCCTCTCTGGAGGCTCCAGGGGACAATCCATTTCCTTGCCTCTCCTGCTCTTAGAGGCTGCCTGCCTTTCTTGACTTGTGGTCCTTTTCCATCTTTAAAGCCAGCAAAGGCTGGTGGTGCCTCTCTCACACTGCGTCCATCACTCTGGGGCTAACTCTTCTGGCCCCTCTTCCATATTTAAAGACTCTTGTGATTGGTCCACCTGGATTATCCAGGCTAATCTCCTTATTGGAAGGTCAGCTGATTAGCGTCCTTAATCCCATCTGCAACCTTAATTCCTGCCCTCCCCCCCCTTCATGTAATTTAGTACATTCACACATTCTGCAGATTAGGATGTAGACATTCTAGGGAGCTTAGTGGGGAGCAGTATTGTCCCCAGCACGTGTAGTAAAAAACTGATGAAATTGTCCGCTGAAATTTAAGAGAGCGACAGCATCTAGCAAAGCATCTGCTTCCTGGTTTCAGGGTGTCATCGGACTTACGTTTTAGTTTGTGCACCCTAGAATCACACCCAGAGGATGTGAGTGCGTAAGGTTGGTTTTTTTGGTTTTGTTTTTCGATAATCCCCGGAGACACTGATGGGACGTGAAGGGAGATAGGGAGGAGAAGACAGCAGTAAAGAGGGTGTTATCAAGGTACTTGCCATGCGTGCAGTGGGATGTAATCTGGGAACTGGGAGGCAGTGGGGAGCGTGAGCTTCAGAGTCACCCCTCAAAAAGCGTTCGTTTTTGGCACGAGGTTGCTCTTGCGGGAATTTAACTCCCAGGACCTACGGACCATATACACTCCAGGCCAAAGACAGCCCTCAGGCAAAGTGCTGGCAGTTGGAAGTTGGGTGAGAATACACTGAAAAAGTCACGGTCAAGGGAATATTCATATATATATATACACACACACACACACACACACACACATACACACGCACACATATAATATCATATATATATAATTTCATATATATAATATATACACATATATGAATGTCTTATATATATATGAATATCATGTACTGGCAATGTCTGTTACAACTTGCATTGGCATTTGGAAATCTGAATGTAGTAAAATCAACATGCTGAGTAACTAAATGGGTTCCTTGAGTGATAGTTCATCAACTTTCCAACTTGTTTTCTGAAAGATGATACAGAGAAGTCCCAAGGCTCCTTGCTGGAAAGTCCCCAGCCTACCCCTGCTTCAACCAGAGGCGCTCCTGTTTTCTGTTTTCTATGTTGATAGATTTTGTTTGAGAGAAAGAAAAGATACAGACACTTAAAGAGAAAGAGAGAGAGAGAGAGAGAGAGAGAGAGAGAAAGAGGAACAAAGAACCAAAAACAAAGAAAAAGAAGAGAAAAGAAAAGAAAAGAAAAACCACATTCTTGACCTACAAATTATAAAAATTGTGTGTCAGGAATCTTTTCTGCCAGGTAGGAATTTGGGGAGCAAAGAAGAGCTCGATTTAATTTCCCTCAGGGTCTTTGCTGAAGGGACAAGAACAGAAATCTGGATTCAGTTTTGTTGGTAAAAATAATCTTTCCACCAAAAAAAAAAAAAAAAAATGTAAAAAGCGACATTGTTCACCATCTTTGGACTTAATTCATTTTAACAGAGGCTGGGAGGTAGGAGTGAGCAGGGGAGATTTTGAGCTGTTTAGTTTTAATGAAATGTTTAAGGCTGAAATAATGGTTCTATATAGCTTTTGACATAATTTATTCTATTTTGTGTCAATTTGCCTGAAGAGTGTAATGTTGCAGGGTGGGGGGTGGGGAGCAGCAAAGGGGCTCTCGCCGAGCCGTGGATTATAATTTACATCTAGAAAGTCTACATATTCCATAATTATGGTGTGCTATGAATTAGTAGAGTAATATTGAATATCTCCAAACCCCTTATTATGGCTTCTCACTTGAAATATGTTTTCAATATACATTTATTCAGCAGTGCTTAAACATGGCAAGTCGTAAACACACGCTTTTTAAATCATGTGGCTACATTTTCTTCCTGCTTAAATGTAAGATCAGATGTTATTAACAGCAGAGGGGGGGGGGGCAGAACCAGGAGAGAGGAGCTGTTAAAAAACAAATAGCATTTTTTATTTTAAAAGAAATGTCTCCTGTTTATGATACTCGTTCCCCACGGCGAAAGAGGAAAGAGTGCTTAGAGGCTTTTGGTAGTTTCTCTTGTGATGATTTATTTTATTTTTGTGGCACTTTACCTTCTAAGACCAGTATATGTTTGAAATCTGCCATATATTACACGAATATGCTTGACCAACCGATTTGGTTAGTGGTGCTCTCTGGCTAAGGTCCAGGAAGAAGCACTAATGATCCAGCTCTCAGATGATTAAGAACATGGTCCAAATGGCTGAAGCCCTGAAGAGGCTTCCTATAACTGTCTCTGAAGTGAGAATTTAGCTTCATTCTTGTGGCAAGTGGCCCAGGCACTGAGCCACAAGATGAGGGAATTCCACCCAGGGAACACAATTAAGTATTTTTGGAAAGAGCCATTGCTCTCCAGGACATTTAAAATTCGCTTTAGAGGCTAACCTCTCCATGTTTGGCACTCCTGAATGTGCTTATTTGAGTCCTATGCTTGCAATTTCAGCATGCTGACACCAGGGGGCAGGCAGTCCTGAGGTCATGCCACATTTCCTATTCAACACAGCTAGGCTCCCTTCAGTGTAGCTATGAGTTGAAAGGTATTGAGGAATCAAAAGAGAGTTCTTTATGAAAAAATTAACACTTGCTAAAAACACTACAGAGGTCACCCCCACTTTTAAATCTAACACATTCATTGTAAAGGCCACATGAATGTGCACTAATGAAAAGCTTTCCCTATTTTTAGAAATATACTGAACTTAATTATAATGTGGTCTTACAGGGGAAATATTACTGTGTTTATGTAAACACAATATTTTCTCTACCACAGTTCAACAAGCTGTATCAAGTTTTGGATAGATGGTTATATTTTATTAACCTTGAATAAGAGATTACGTAGATAAAATAAATATATTGGTGTCAGGAAATAATAGAATATAGAAAGATTATAATAGGACTAAAGGAAATCTAAAACATTATAAAAATAAATGGCCAAACTTAACGTCTAATGAATTGCCTGGCTTGTTATTTCACGAGAGGATCAAAATATTATTTTACATTTTGTGCTTTTGGTTTTCCATGGGTGGTACAAGCATATAGAATGTGGGTTAATGTTTGAATATATTTTATCAATGAGGAGGAGAGGAGAGATTGCATTCATATGCCAGCAAATAAAATAAGTACTTGCTGGGGTGCCTGGGTGGCTCAGTTGTTTGAACATCTGACTCTTGATTTCAGCTCAGGTCATGATCTCACGGTTTCGAGTTTGATCTCTGCGTCGTGCTCTGCACTGACAGCATGGAACCTGTTTGGGATTACCTCTCTCCTTCTCTCTCTCTCCTTCTCTCCCACTCAGTGTGCTCTCTCCCTCTCTCCCTGTCTCAAAAGAGGTAAATAAACTTAAAAATAAATAGGTGCACCCGGGTTGCTCAGTCGGTAGAGCGTCCAACTTCAGCTCAGGTCATGATCTCACTGTTTGTAAGTTTGGGCCCCGCGTCGGGCTCTGTGCTGACAGCTCAGAACCTGGAGCCTGCTTCGGATTCTGTGTCTCCCTCTCTCTTTGCCCCTCCCTGGCTTGCACTCTCTCTCTCTCTCTCTCTCTCCCAAGAATAAATAAAAGCATTAAAAAAAAACTTAGATAAGTAAAATAAGTACTTACTTTACAAATGCTATATCCAGGTTTCTACTTGGTCAGTTTGATATTGCTCAATCATTGGCAGAAATCGTAAAATGATCTGGTAGAAGGAGCAAAAAATAACCCACAGGACTTGATGAGTACTAAATGGATAAAGAAAACCAATGACCAAGTTTAGGTTAAAAGGAGGGACTGTCTTCTTTAACAGTTATTAAGTTATATAATCAAGTGCATGATTTAAAGAAATATAAGCTCATGGGCAAAAGTTAATATGATCCTTCCTAACACTTTAACTCTTTGGAAGTAATCTTAAATTGAACACTGGTTTTGTCTCTCTTTATTTTTACTTTTTAAATGTCTGCTTATTTATTTTGAGAGCGAGCAAGTAGGAGAGGGGCAGAGAGAGAGGGAGGGAGAGAATCCCTGAGCCGAAGTCAAGGGTTGGATTCTTAACTGACTGAGTCACCCAGGCACCCAGCTTTTCTCTCCTGTGGTAGGGACGCTGATTCCTGCTAAGCCTCCCAGTGCCCTTCGAGGGCTTCTCACAGATCCACTGTGGAAGTCCTTCCTCACGTCTTCCATGTATCTTAATTTAAGAAATACTTTTTGGGCGCCTGGGTGGCTCAGTCGGTTAAGCGTCCGACTTCAGCTCAGGTCATGATCTCACAGTTCACGGGTTCAAGCCCCACATCAACTCTGTGTTGACAGCTCAGAGCCTGGAGCTTGCTTTGGATTCTGTATCTCCCTCTCTCTCTGTGCCCTGCCCCGCTTGCACGCTGTGTCTGTCTCTCAAAAAGGAATATGTCCAAAAATTTAAAAAACAAACAAACAAAAAGAAATCATTTTACCATGTGCTACTTGAAGGCCCCAGATGATGTTTAACTCAGCTCTAACTTCTTGTAGTGTTAAGCATTCACTTTATCCTTTTATAACCAACAGTCAGAAAGCAAGAACATTGTAGGTGTGGACTTCGAAATGAGTCAGAACACGAAGCGTTACCATGAGCCGGCCATAAAACTTGGAGCAAATAACCAAAGCATTTGTAACATTAGAGTAATAATAGTACCTACTCCCAGGGTGGAGAAGGTTGGGTGGGAACCTGTGAAGAGTGGGTAGGTTCTCTGTATTTGATTTAGAGTAAGTATTCAACTCAATAAGTGTTACTTATTGTTACTGTTACTATTATTATTTATAATAATGGGTCTTTACTTCAGTTTCCGAATCTGAGCATTCTGGGTTCTTAAACCTGTTTTTATACTGTAAGTAAACGCAGAGAACAGTCCCTGCTTCACAGATCCTGTGGCAGTAGAACATGGGCTTTTCCGCATCTCCCCCCTTTCCGTTAAGTGTCTGAGTATAAGCACACATGCAGTGTCCTTAGCAGTGATTTTCCTGGGTCCCTCTGGCATCATCTTCACTAAACACAGCCGTCTGGATACCGACTTTTTCTTGTCAGAGAATATGCTGCTTTTCAGAGAAAATGTTACAAATAAACGCATCTAGCCGTGTTTCAAGTTTGCATTTTGTTTTAGGTAATGAGTGGATCATTTGTTTTTAATTGGAGTATAATTGACATTCAATGAGACGTTAGTTTCAGGTAAACAACACAGTGATTTGACAATTCTGTACATTACTCACTGCTCACCATGATAAATATAGTCACCATACGTTATTGCAGTATTATTAACTATATTCCCTATGCTGTACTTTTCATCTCCCTGAGTTATTTATTTTATAACTAGAGGTTTGTACCTCTTAATTTCCATGATCTATTTTGTCCCTGCCCCCCCATCCATTTCCCCTCTGGCAACGACCAATCTGTTCTTTGTATTTAACGGTCTTCTTTTTGTTTGTCCATTTGTTTTCTAGATTCCACATATAAGCGAAATCATACGGTATTTGTCTTTCTCTGTCTGACTTTTTTCACTTAGCATAATACCTTTTAGGTCCATCTATGCTATTACAAATGATAAGATTTCAATCTTTTTTATGGCCGAGTAATATTCCATCTTCTTTATCCATTCATCTGTGGCTGGACACTTGGCTTGCTTCCATATGTTGGCTGTTGTAAATAACGTTGCAGTAAACATAGAGGTGCATTTATCTTTTTGGATTCGCGTTTTAATTGTCTTTGGGTAAATGCTCAGCAGTGGAATTACTGGAACATATGGCATTTCTATTTTTAATTTTTTGAGGAACCTCCATAGTGATTTCCACAGTGGCCACACCAGTTTGCATTACCACCCACAGTGCTCAAGGGTGTTTTTCTCTCCATTTCCTTGCCAACACTTGTTATCTCTTGTCTTTTTGATAATAGCCGTTCTGACAGGTGTAAGGTGGTGCGCTATTGTGGTTATGATTCACGCTTCCCTGATTGTTAATGACGATGAGCATCTTTTTTATGTATTCGTTACCTGTCTGCATGCCTTCTTTGGAAAAATGTCTCTTCAGCTCCTCCACCCATTTTTTTCATTGGACTTTTTTTGCTGTTGATTCATAGAAGTTCTTTTTTTTTTTAATTTGTTTTTAATGTTTATTTATTTTTGAGAGAGACAGAGACAGAATGGGAGTGGGTTAGGGGCAGAGAGAGAGGGAGACACAGAATCCAAAGCAGGCTCCAGGCTCTGAGCTGTCAGCACAGAGCCCGACGTGAGGCTCGAACTCACGAGCTGTGAGTTCATGACCTGAGCTGAAGTCGGACGCTCAATCGACTGAGCCACCCAGCCGCCCCATAGGAGTTCTTTATATATTTTGGATGTTAATCCCTTTCCGATAATATCATTTGCAAATATCCTCTCCTACTCAGTAGGTTGCCTTTCTATTTTGTTGATTGTTTCCTTTGCTGTGCAGAAGCTTTTTATTTTGATGCAGTCCCAGTAGTTTATTTTTGCTTTTGTTTTCATTGTCTGAAGACACATATCCATAAATACGTTGCTAAGGCTAATATCCAAGAGACTACCGCCAGTGTCTTATTTTAGGGGTTTTATGATTTCGTGTCCCACATTTAGGCCTTTCATCCATTTTGAGTTTATTTTTGTATATGGTGTAATAAAATGCTCTAGTTTCAGGGCACCTGGATGGCTCAGTCAGTTGACTGTCCGACTTCAGCTCAGGTCATGATCTCACTGCTAGTGGGTTCAAGCCCCGCATCAGGCTCTGTGCTTACAACTCAGAGCTCGGAGCCTGCTTCAGATTCTTTGTCTCCCTCTCTCTCTGCCCTCTCCTGCTCACACTCTGTCTGTCTGTCTCTCTCTCTCAAAAAAAAAAAGAATAAACATTAAAAAAATTTAAAAAAAACAAAGTTCTGGTTTCTAGTTTTTTCAGCACCATTTGTTGAAGATTGTCTTTTTCCCCAGTGTATATTCTTGCCTCTTTGTTGTAGATTAATTGACCGAATAGTTGTGTGTGTATTTCTTGGTTCTCTATTCAGTTCTCTTGAGCTAGGTGTCTGTTTTTTTGTGCCAGTACCATACTGTTTTGATTACTGTAGCTTTGTAGTATATCTTGAAATCTGGGTTTGTGATGCCTCCAGCTTTGTTCTACTTTCTCAAGATTGCTTTTGCTGAGTGGATCATCTTTAACTAAAAGGACTGGCGGGTATAGGACCGCCAGTGCACTGAAGACTTGAGGAAGTTCCTTCTCCTGCTGAGGTGGGGTGAGTGGGGGCCTGCTTAGCCCCTCCAAAGACTCCTCCATGAGGGCCCAGCTGTATTACTCTGAAGCATAAACCATCCTCTCTATGCTTGCCAATAATGTGAATGAAATGATCAAATATAGATGTGACGGTGGGAGAAAGAAAATCCGAGCAGGTTAGATTTATTGCATTAACCATACAGAGTAGGGGGAGGAGAAAATAATCAGATTTCTTTCCCAGTGGAAGAGAAAAAGTAAGGATGCAGGCTGGATTTTAATTTAGCCACTAGTTGGGCCAGCTGAATGTTCTGTTGGTTACTAAATTTCTCAGGGCTCTGGGTCAGTAACTTTAGCTCTCGGTCCTCCTTTTTGTTTCTCTGTCAATGAGTATTGATGGGTTCTGAATTAGAGATCTCTTGGTTGAGGTCCATGGTCACTTGCTTGGGGTGATGTCAGAGAGGAGAGTATTATTTGGTGATTAACTAGCTTTAGCTCCTGTCTCTACCACCTACCGGCCATGTGATCTTGGGCAAAAAAAACCTCTCCAGGCCTCAGTGTCCTTATCTCTATAGCAAGAGGGGAGAGGGATTCCTATGGCATTAGGTCGCTCTACAAATTATAGGAATTTCTATGTAGGGTGCTGGGCCCTGAGGAAGTCTCTGTAAATGTTCAGCTGAAGTGAAGAGAAAGTCAGAGATCATGATGGTGATGCCAGGGGTCCCCAATCCACCCTTACTCCCCCTACACAAATTTTTTTTTTCCTATCTGCTATTTCACTCATGTTAAGGCCGATGGGATCACAAAAGAGCATATACTCTCATTTGAAGGGCATGAGGCTAGAAAGAGTGGTCAAGTGTCTTTTCTGAAGTCACACAGCTGGTTAGGAACACAGCCAGGCCCAAAACCGTGGTCTACAAAATACCACTCTTGTGCGAATCACATCTGCCATGCCAGATTCCCACCGGAAGAAGGCATTTTAAAGTGTAAATGCCCAAGAAGACTTAACAGGTCCAGTTTCTTCAAGACTGAAGCGGAAATTAGATTATACCCATTCATATCCACCGCATTGATGGCTTATAGAAAAGCCCATGGGGGGAGAGAGAGAAAGACGGAATGGAATTGAGACGTTTCGAGGAGGAACGATGTTCCAAGCCAAACCATTCCTCACAAAGTGGAGTGCAAAACTAGGTAACATGTGCGGTTTCAAGAAAAACACTGAGTTTTTTTTTTGTGTTTTTTTTTTGTTTTTAATCTTTAGGCTCTGGCGAATATGGGGAATTTAGTTTGGTACAGCTAAAAAAAGGTGAAGTGCAGTGAAAAATAAAATGCAGATGTCCTGCTGTTCTGAGCCAACGCGGCTGGGTATTTCTGGAAGAAACAGTATCTCAGAAATTTATTGGTGGCTGGAGGCAGGAAGGGTGAGGTTGCTGAGATAAATGGGGGCGGGGGGGGCGAAGGGACCTGTCTGCGGGAGTTTCATTAGCTGCTGGGGATGGGGGGTGCATCACCATGAGGCAAGAACTTTTGTAACCCTAGCAAAAGAAAGTTGGGGAGTTTTCCGGTGACATTTTGGATTGAGAAAGAAAAGAAACCCACATTTTGCTGAGCAAGATGGCCGGTCCAGTTCAGAGAATTGAGTAAGAGATGAAATTCCCAGAATCACAGGAAAAACTCGTCTAGGACTTCCCTGGGGAGCACCCAGATCAAACACTGACCCGAGGGATCTCCTGCAGTTTGCTGACTGGGGCGCCTACTGCAGTTGGAGGCTTGGGACTGAGTCCAGAAAAGACCCCAAACCCGCAGGGACCCAGGGAGTTGAAAGTGTGGTTTGGCCCTAGTGGAAAAGAAAGGAGGTTGGTCAAGAGAGGTCTGCTAATAGAAAGGCGGCTGAAAACAAGAAGCATCTGGAAAGGGCCATCGAATGCTTTAAACTCATGCCAAGCTAATTGAGTAATGTGAGTGCATGTTCTTGTAAATTATTTCAACTGTATATAGTTCTTCCCCTGAGATTGCCTTACCCTGCAGTTCGACATTGGTTGTGTGTTTGAATAGACTCTGCACGGGCTGTTGCTGCCTATGTGCACACATGGTTTATAGATTAGAGTCTGCGTTCCCAGTACTGTGCACTGATGGGCTGGGTTCTCACAACGCATTGTTTAAGGTGGCAGATAGTATAATTCCCATATTGCAGATGTCAAAACTGAGGCTCTCGCAGGGCTGTTTGGCTGTGGTGCTCTTAGTTCCTTACCCCACACTGCCATGTGTCCTGAAAATGCTGTGGGGGGAGGGGAACCCACAGACAAGCGTGCATTTCTGAACTCTTTCGATAGGAGGCTCTCCTCCTTTGGCCAGCCTTGGATGACAGTGTCTTTTCACTTAGGAATCCCTGGATTCCTTCTTTGGGAAAGCCTGGTAGAGACCCCTTCAGTTCTTAAACCTGGGGATGAGAGTTCTAACTATAATCACCATGAAGAATCTTACTGTTCTTTACACAGGACCTTCTCCCATCCCTGCTGCCTGGTGTCCTACCCCTTCTGCTCTCCTCACGGACAGCTCCCCAGATGTCCGCCAGCCTACTGTGCTTCCGCATGGAAGTCAGAGAATCTAGGTCAGTTTATCCAAGTAGAAAGTGTTATTTTATTGAGTTAACTCTGTGCAAACTGCTGCCTCAGTGCTTTGTAGAAACAAAGTCCCTTGTGTCCAGGGCATTTTCTCTGGAAGTTTTCAGAGGCCTCCAAGTAATCACTTAGACTTAAAATCAAACAAAGAAAACCCTTCTTTTTTTAGAAACGGTGTTTCCCGGTAACACATGTCTCTCTCTCTAACTGTTTTGTCAGACACTAAATCAATTCAGCCTTTTGGGTGGTGGCAAGGCTGTAAGTGAAATTGCCAGGAGTACTGAATCAATGTCCAGAAAGATCGGAATGCACCTTACGGAAGGGGAGACTGAGACCCACTTCTCGATGACGCAATGTCCTTATTATTCCCGTAACTTGACCCGGTAGATACCATTAAGCCCAAACCGGTCATCAAATGAGAAAGGGAGCCTTTTGGTTGCTGGACATTGTTTTGAATTCTATCTTCTCATCGGGAATGGATGTCTTTATAATGGCAGGCTTTTAATATCTCTTTAAAAGTTTATTCATTCATTTATTTTGAAAGAGAGAAAGAGAGAGCCGGGGAAAGGCAGAAAGAGTGGGGGACAGAGGGAATCCCAAGAAGCCTCCACACTGTCAGCACAGAGCCCGACACAGGGCTTGATCTCACAAACCGTGAGATCATGACCGGAGCCGACATCAAGAGTCGGGCACTTAACGGACTGAGCCACCCAGACACCCCCTGGTTTTTTGATGTCTTAACACTGTAGTCATGCTCTTTTACAATAATACTTTCCAACATTTTAGAGTAGCGTCACTCAAAGTGTGGCCTGTAGACCAGAGCCAGTCCACAAATACTGTTACCAGACCCGGTAAGATAGGCACAGAAATTCAGAACAGGCATGTAGAAACTTTAGCAGCGTGCTCACACCGTATCATCCAAGCAGCATTTCGTTTTTCTAGCAATTTCTCTATGTTTTATTTTATTAAAGTATTTATCGTAGATTAGAAATGGGCCCCCTCCCCCCACCCCCACACACAGAATTCTGGTCCTTCCCCCATAGATAGTTTGAGAAGAACCATTGTTAAGACATCCAGCATCTCATTTGAATGCTGTCTACAGTTTTATGAGGGAGATCAGCGTCGCACGTTAAGGTCCATCTTACGGATAAATAAAGCCAGGCTCAGAGAGGTCAAAACACGTGGCCTTGCACATGTGTGGTATTGTGATCTGGTTCTTCGTACCCGGAGCCAGCAGTTGACGAAGGCATCACTCTGCTGATCACAGACAAGTTAGAGCAGGGTCATCTGCGAACACTGTTGCCTAAGCCCTTTTTTTCGAGGAGGTATCTCTGTGTACGACTGACCTTGAGTGATCAATGAACAGATAACCTTTGATAACATTGGAGTTCTCCTAATTCAGAAAACAGTTACGCACCTACAGGCTGGCTAATTTCCTGTGCTTTGCAAAGTGGTCAGAAGATAGTAACTGCTAAGAAGCTCGAGGTTTGGAGGAGCACCTAGGGGACCCTGCAGCCCCTTGGCATTGACCTCTTGACGGCACCTGGGACAGCCCTGCGCCGCGGGAGGAATGTGCCAGGCTAGAAAGCATGCGGTTGGGAGAATCAGGGACAGCTACAAAGTCCTTCCTCATGTCCTGGCCACCCCTTCTCTGTTTTGCCTGTTGGCCTGAGATCTACCTCGTCAAGATACTAAGAACGAGGCCCAATATGTACTTGTAGGCGTGGTGCCACTCCTGAACCATCTTCTTCCACCCAAGGCAAAACTCCCTAGTTTATTGAAGGATTCCTTGGTTGGCAGGACTTCAAAAATACCCCACCCCAGCCTCCTCATCCTAGCCACGCCCTGCATTCTCTTTAGTCAATGTCCATCCTTAAGTGGGGAGTCCCCCCACCCCAAAGCTGAACCTGGCATGCCAAAGCGGGTCTGTTGAGATTATGGGAAAGGATCATTTTCTTTGATCCACACACGATTTCGTAGAATGTAGTCTGCATGACCTGTTTTGCAGTCACATCCTACTGCTGTGTTGTAACAAGATAAAGATCCTATGTCTTTTTGACGTGAACATCCGCATTTGGCTAGTAGTTATTCTCTTTGTGGGATTTACTAATTTATTGATGAATGTATTAATCGATGGATTCCTTTCTTCACCCATCATCCAGGCCAGCCAACCAGTGGAATTCTATAATACTTGCTTTCGGATTTTAATCCTATCATTTATTTTGGGACAACCTACTGCTCAGTGGAAGGAGAGCAGTTTTAGGTCTTCTAATCCTCCTGGTTATTTTGGTCCGGAATCCCAGTGTCTGGGTAGGCATCAGCCTCTGGTCCACACCTCGGGGTATGGGTAGCCAAGTAACAAAATTCGAGCTAGCTGCTGAGCTGTCTGAGTTTATCAGTGAGCTCCCCAGGTGGACTCTCCATTGGTTTTAGCTGCCTCCCTCATCCTCCTTCCGTTTTAGAATCACCGATCAAGGAGGTCTTTTTGCGGTGACCTTTGTGACATCTGTTTCTGTAACATCCAAGTGTTGCCTCTGATCGTACCCAGCGTCCCAGCCTCTGATGGCCTGGTCACTGCATCTGAGGACCACGCCAGAAACTGTATGTGGGTTGCCTCAGGGGGTCCAGAGATGGAAGAGGAGTAGGAGGGAGATTATTTCACATGTTATAATAAGCTTATATGACTTCTAAAATTAAGAAGAGTAATAGAAAAGATGAAAGAAAAAAGAAATGAGCCCTCCTTGCTTGTTGGCTAGAATTCAGTCCATAGTAGAACCCTCCTCTCTCAGTGGCCACCTGACTTACTCATGACCCACTCTTCTCCTGACTCCTCACATTCTGGCCTATACCCTCTACAGAGGCAATAAATGCTTCTTCCAAGTTTACTCAGCCAACTTCGGCCCATGGGCCAAAGTGGGTGGATCACCTGTTTTTGTAAATAAAGTTTTATTGGAACACAGCCATGCGCATTTGTTGATACTGATTGCCTATGGCTGCCATCCCAGTACAACCACAGAACTGAGGAGTGGTGACAGAGACAGTTCACAAAGCCTGAAATATTACTCTCTTGTCCTTTCCAAACTCAGTGTGCTGACCCCTGTTCTATGTTAATAAATGCATCCATCTAGGGGCGCCTGGGTGGTTGAGTCGGATAAGCGTTAGAGTTTGGCTCAGGTCATGATCTCACGGTTCATGAATTTGAGTCCCGCGTCAGACTCTGTGCTAACAGCTCAGAGCCTGGAGCCTGCCTGCTTTGGATTCTGTGTCTCCCTCTCTCTCTGCCCCTCCCCCATGCGCACGCTCATGCGCTCTCTCTCTCTCTCTCTCTCTCAAAAATAAATAAACACTAAAAATAAACAAATAAACGCATCGATCTAGCTACTCTGATGGTCCTGATTCCCTGCCCACTCTCCTCAGACTTTCCACTACCTTGGCTCTCAGGACCCACGTTCCTGATGTTTCTTCCCCCAGCCCCTGTGACACTGAATCCTCATTATCCTTTGCTGCTCACTCTGGCCACTTTTTCTGTCTTCCACACTGATCTTTACACTTCAACCATAAGCATACACGAGGGCATGGTTTTTTTGTCTTCTTGTTCACTTCTGTCTCTCTAGTGCCTAGAACAGTGCCTGGTACATGTGTAGTGACCAGATGAGTGACTCTAACTCTGTCTGGAGGAAGGTTGATCGTCACGTCACCTTGCAGAACGCTCTTGTTTGGACTTCACAGGTAAACAGGTGTATCCCAGTAAGAGTCTGAAGAGAAGAGTTTAGCTTGGAGTCATGAACATTTCCGCTTACAGAGCCAAGACCTGGGGCCTTAGGGCACTGCTTTCCATTTAATTGGTGCCAACATTCAAGCCCTTATTCTGACATAGCATGTGTATGATGCATGAAGGTAGTGGTGAATTTGTAAATCTTCCTCAGTTCACGTCCACATTTGGTCCAGTCTGGAGATGACACAAAGGAGAGTAGCTTAGAACCAGTAAAGTTCACAAGGAGAGAAAGTAAGACGCATGAAGTTGCCGTAAAATGGTTCTCTGGCCCCTTTCTTCACAGACCCCTGGGTCCCTTTGTAGCCACCACCCTAATGACAGCTGAGGACTCTGTTCTTCATTTTGTGGCAGGTGGTTTATTTTTCCCTTCTCTCTTTGTATAGTTGATTTAGATTATGTTTTCAAACAAATTACCATCTGAAAAAGGAAGGAAGAAAGAGAAGGTGTGAAGAAGAAAGGGAAGCTAACTTAAGTCTTTTATTATTAAGGTCAAGGTTGGCAAAGAGGTTTCATTTTCTGTGTTAATGCTGATCAATTAGTAGTGGTTGCTGGGATCTACTTGGGTCACTGCTGAGAAGGATTCTGGGGCTATCTTCAGGTTCAGTGACAAAAAGCTATAATCAATTAGTATCGATTGCATGGATGTCTGCATGGGTGTGAAAGAAAGGAAGTTGTGGCTTCCAGAAAAATTAAAGAGGCAAAGGAGAAAGTGAGCATAGTGCAGGCACTGGAGGGGGAGTATTATTAGTTGAGAGAAGGTAGCCCAGGTAGGCCTCCCTGGGAAGATGATAGTTGAGAACAGATCTGCAGGTGAGGAATTGAGCCCAGTGGGTGTCTAAGGGAAGAGCTTTCCAGGCATGAGGAAGTACAAGTCCAAAGGTGCTGGTGCAGTCAGGGAACAGCCAGGAGGCCATTGTAGCTGGAACAGAGCAAGTCAAAGGGGGGCTGAAATCGTTATACTTCTGTTACTGATCTTAGGAGAATATATATATCTATATCTATATATATATATATCTATATATAGATATATATAGATATATACATATATACACATATATATGTGTATACACACACACACATATATATACACACACACACACATATATACACATATATGTGTGTATATATATGTGTGTGTGTGTGTGTGTGTGTGTATATGTGTATATATATATATGTGTGTGTGTGTGCGTGTATGTATATATATATGTATTCTGAGTGGCCCAGTTGGTTAAGCCTCAGTTGGTTAACTCTAGATTTTGGTCAGGTCGTGATCTCGCAGTTCATGAGTTTGAGCTCTGCATCAGGCTCTGTGCTGATGGTACAGAGCCTGCTTGGGATTCTCTCTCTCTCTCTCTCTCTCTCTCTCTCTCTTTCTTTCTCTCTACTCCTCCTCCACTCAAGCTGTCTCTCTCTTAAAAAAATTTTTTTAAAAATTTTTAAAAAGAAAAATGTGTATATAATCTTGGAAATTGTGACCATCTGCCCTCTTGTTGGAAACTTAATCTTTAGCGATACAACAGACATTACTGATTGAGGGAACAGTGATGGCTCTGTTCTAGATGGGCCAAATGTCTGTCTCCACAGATGTGGAGTTCAAGACTGATGATAGTAGCAAAAGCAAGAGTTTTTTCTTCCTAGTACTATTCCTCTCCCATATTATTTTGCATTTAAATCAGCTAACAGTGGATTCTCCTGTTTCTGCAGAAAGTGTTTCTGTATCTCTATCACCTCGACCATTTCTCTAAGTTTTCTTTTTTTCCCCTTAGAATTCTCCGTGAGTGTTCATTCGGGGTTGTTTGGTCATAAGCATCAGAAACCAACTTGGCCAACTTAATTAAGCAAAGAGGAATTCATTGGAAAGCAACTAGGGGCTCCCAGAATAGCCTAGAGGCTAGAGAACCAGATTTGGAAAAGAGCTGGAACCATGTGGCTCTGGAGGCTGGGAAGGTAGCCTCCTGTAGACAGTTTGGCCAGAATGCCACCATTAAAAACACTGAACCCGGGTCACCTGTTTCATCTTCCAGATTCTCAGCGCCGGGAAAGACAGCCCCAATGGCAAACTGGGACCACTCCCCTCTGACCCTACAGAGGAAAGGGGGGATGACTGGGTCTTCCTATCCTCTATAATAAACACATGGAGCAGGTACTATCAGAATTGTAGAGGTAATTGGGGTAGAGGTAATTTCCCCAAGGGGAATTAAGGTAATGATAAGGAGGAGAAATTGATACTAAGAACTGCCCCCATCCCTCCAGCTCTCTAATGTCTACTTCAGGGTGCAATCAAGAGTCTCCTATTTCTATTGCAGGATTAAAAAAAAAAAACTGTTCTGTTCAGTTGGGTCTTGATTCATCTAAGAATGGCTCAAGACAGGTGAAATTTGGTCAAATTACAGAATTTGATGTAATGAAGCTTTGCAGCCATCATCTGTCATCATTTCCCAGTGTCTGCAAAGAAGCCCTCGATATTAGTACCTGCCGTCTCTGCAGTGCTTTTCAAGGACCTTGCAAGTACTTTCCAACCATGTTCTTGCGTCATCCTTATGGCTCTGTGACATATGTATTATTGTCCCTGTTTGCAGATGAGGATCAGAGGCAAGGAAGGCTAAGTGACTGGCTCACATAGTGCTGGTGACAGGTCTGCTTCCTAAGCGTGTGCTCTAATCACTCAGTAATTCAAGATGATGACATTTATGTATACCGGTGGGTCTCAACCCAGGCCATTTTTGCCCTTCAGGAACATTGGCAATATCTGGAAACCTTTTTGGCTGTTACATACAGCTGGGGGAGGTGCTGCTGTCTTCTGGTGGGAAGAGGCCAGGGGTGCTGCTAAAATGTCCCACCGTGCGCAATACAGGCCCCACAACAAAGAGCTGTCTAGTCCCAGATGTCAGTAATGCTGAGGCTGAGAAAACCTGCAATATACACACATGGACACATGGGCTGTGATTGCACAAAGCGCCTATGGTGCTGTGGGGTCTGAACATGCCCATGAATTGGCTCTTAAAAGATAAAACTCCCTGTGAGTGGGAATCAGCTGCTAATACTGTCTTAATTAACTATGCATTGCCATAACTAAATCTCACCCAAAGACCCCCAGCTTCTACTGTCCCTTGACACACATCCTCCGAAGAAGGCAAGGGTCGGTGGGCCTGCCCAGACGGTGAAACTGAAGAAGCCCTGTGCTTCAGGATGGGCCGGGGCCCTCTGTGAGTGTCTCAATAACTCTGCATGGCCGGGCAGCCTGGCAAATCTACTCCCTCTGGGCAGTGGCTGTTTGCAAAGCGAGGCTGAGGTTGGCCAAAGAGGTCACAGTTGTCCTGTAATCAGATTATGTTGCTATATCCGACCATTGGCCATCTGTGGCCCAATAGGGAACTGTTAAACCAACAGCACTGACCTAAGTGAGATGGACGATAGCAATGTTCCTTGGAGCGATGGAATGACCAGAGACGCCGTGTAATAGCCCTGCTAACGGGGGTTAGCAGATGGGCCTTTTTGACAGGAATAGAGCTTATCTGCTCCCACAAAGGTGAATGAGATTGGAAATGCAGAATTAACCTCGTTCTATAGAATGTATCCCATGATCTGCAAAGAAGGGCAAGAACCAAGCCTATGGCAGATTGACCCAAGGTTAGTACTAGAAACTGCTTGTGATTTGGCCATGTGTTTCAAAAGCCTGTATAGTCCCCCCCTGGAAAGCTGTTGTTGTTGTTTTTTTTAATATAATTTATTGTCAAGTTGGCTAACATACAGTGTATATACACAGGGTGCTCTTGGTTTTGGGGGTGGATTCCCCGTGACTCATCACTTAACATACAACACCCAGTGCTAAGAAATAATTTAAAAATATGTGCGATGATGACGTACAGAGATGTTCATTGCAGCATTATATATATAAAAGAGGCGGGAACATAAAGAACTAACAAGAAAAGAATGGCTATATAAATTAATTCACACCCATAGAAAGGAACATTATGCTGCCATTGAAAAAGCAATTTTTTCATGGTCTGGGGAAATATCCACAATGCTGAGTTGAAATGAGAAGCAAGATTTAAAAATTTGGATATTCTGTGACCTATAATTCAAAAAATATATATATGAATGCGTAAAACTGCAGCATAAAATAAATCAAAATATCAACAGGGGCTTCTTTCTAGAACACGGATTAATTATAATTTGTATTTTCTTTTCTGCAAATTTCATTATTTTCCAAAGAATCTACAGCGAGCCTCTGTTGCATTTTATTTCATTTTATTTTATTATTTTTGTTGTTGTTGTTGTTGCTATTTTTAAAAAGGTGCTCCCTTTTCCTTTCAAAGGAAAGAATCAGGTCCTCGTATTGTGTGGAGACTCTAGGAAACTAGTTGCCCAAAATCTACTTTAACAGCTGTCTTCCCCAAAAAGCAGTTTCTACCTAAAAAATTAAGTTGGTCTTGTGCCTTCTGCCCCTTGTTGTGCTCACACTAGTATTTATTTGGATGCCCTCCTCCTCCTGCTGGTGAATTGCATCCCTGCCTGTCCAGGACTTGGAAAACAGATGAAGGTTGCTGTTGGCCTGTGGGATCATCCCGGAAGTGCTTCGCCACCTTCCTGAGCATATCCAGCGGCCGTTCTTCTTGGCCTCTCTCTGCAATATTTAGATCTTTTTTCTAAATAGAAGGCAGTTTTGTAAGCAGCAGCCTACGGCCCATCTGTGGTCATCAGAGTTGCATTAAGTTCACCTGAGTTGTTGGTTTCAGGAAAGAAGGTGGAAGAGTTTCAAGAATTTTGTTCCATTCTCTCCGCATTTCCACCTGGCATAGCTTTGCCCTCTCCTCTTAGGAAAGGTGGCAACGGCTCTCGTAAACCACAAGGATGCTTTCTTTCGTCTGTTCCATATGCGTAGCCTAGTAAAGGTGCCTGGGGTGGCCCAGCGTCTGTCTGCAGAGGTTCACTCTTGTGTCCCTGTCTCCCAAGGCAGAAGCCTCATGAGAACTTGGGTTGGGATTATTCAACACTGTCTGACTTGCATAGGCCGTTCTCCACAGGCCCAGCCCACGATCAGATGTTCACATGCTCTTTGCCCTCATTCCCACTAAACACAGCTGGCACCGTTCTGAGGCGCTGGTGAAGACGGAAAGCAGGGCCGCCTCAGGACCTGGGCTCTCAAGAGAGACAGAAGGTCTCCCTGCCGCCCGCACCTTTGCCGCAGCTCCTACGTGCAGGGCTGAGCCATGCCTCTCCTCCTTGCCTGGTGCTAGGCTCCCGTTCCAGAGCCTTGGCAACAACCAAGATGGGTCAAGGGCCCCGAGGCACTGGGCACTGTTGTGGACGTGTTGTGGTGATGTGAACAATTCCTAAAATTCCCGCCCTCCTGGAGCTTCCGTTCTAGTGGAGGAGAAAGATAAGAAAGAAGACAAGTACGGTAAGGAGATAAATAAAACCAGGAAGGGTGATAGGATTGTTGGAGGTAGGGGTTGTGATTTTTGATGGAGTAGCCTGATGGCACCTGACTGTGGATACACTATTCCCTAGTTTTTGAGAAAAATTTTCTCATGTCTGTCTGTTTTTGAGCGAGATGGAGCACGAGTAGGGGAGGGGCAGAGAGAGAGAGAGAGGGAGACACAGAATCAGAAACAAGCTCCAGGCCCTGAGCTGTCAGCACAAAGCCCCACGTGGGGCTTGAACTCAGGAAGGGTGAGATCGTGACCTGAGCTGAAGTTCAGATGCTCAACAGACTGAGCCGCCCAGATGCCCCTCCCTAGTTGTTTTACTTTTTTTTTTTTAATTTGTATTTATCTTTTTAATTTACATCCAAGTTAGTTAGCATATAGTACAACAACGATTTCAGGAGTAGATTTCTTAATGCCCCTTACCCAAGTTTATTTCTTTTTTTAAATTTTTTAAATGTGTATATATTTATTTTTCTTTTTTTTTAATATAATTTATTGTGAAATTGGCTAACATACAGTGTATACAGTGTGCTCTTGGTTTTCCCTCCTTAGTTTTTTAATACGGCCTCTGAGGAAGGCCTCTTGAGAAGATGACCTCTGAGTAAAGACTCGAAGGAGGCGAGGGAGAGAGGTGTGGGGATATGTGGGGGGAGGGGAAGTGCTCCAGGCCGAGGAAACAGCCAGTGCAAAGACCCTGAGGTGGGAGCCTTCCCCTGTATGTTTGAGGACCAACATGGCAGCCCATGTGTCAAGAGGAGAATCAACAAATGGGCATAACACAGGAGGGGGAATCCGAGAGGCCCCACGGGGCTTTGCATAGACCAGCTCCTACCCCAAGTTTGATGGGAGGCTGTTGGGTGTTGGGGCAGAAGGGTGACATACTTTGGTTTTAGTAGGCTTGAGATGGCCATGAGGCTGAAACTCGACCACAGGGAAGGTAAGGGCAGAAGCAGAGAGAGTGGTTGGCAGGCTCTGACCAGGTGGGCAGTGAGGTGGTGGCAGGGTTTCCAGGAATCACATGCTCTCTTTTCTCTTTCTCTCATGGATTCGTTCCTAGTGGAGAAGCTGCATAAATCAGAAGGAGATCAAAATATCTGCAGCTTGTTTCTAAGAGTCTCCTTAGAGTCTGAGAACCTTACCAGTGATGGAGAAAAGCTACTTTCTTTTAAAAGGAAAAAAAAAAATCTACATTTTAAAAAATAATTGAAATAGCATAGGCTTGCTATAGACAATTTGGAAAGTGCTGAAATTGATAAAGAAGAAAATCGAAATCACAGTCTCCTATCCCAGATATAGGCCCTATTAGTATCTTGATTTATTTTATTCTCCCCTTTTTTCTGTTCACATATGCGTATATATTTATTATTGTAGTTAAACTTAACATAGTGGCTATTTCCCCATGTTATTAAACAGCAACATAATGTTCCTTCCTTTGATTTTCTTTTTCTTTTCTTCTTTTTTTCTTTTTTTTTAAATTTACACGTAACTTAGTTAGCATGTAGTGCAACAATGATTTCAGGAGTAGATTCCTTAGTGCCCCTGACCCATTTAGCCCATCCCTCCTCCCACAACCCCTCTAGTAACTCTCAGTTTGTTCTCCATATTTATAAGTCTCTTATGTTTTGTCCCCCTCCCTGTTTTTATATTATTTTTGTCTCCCTTCCCTGATGTTCATCTGTTTTGTCTCTTAAAGTCCTCATATGAGTGAAGTCATGTGATTTTTGTCTTTCTCTGACTAATTTCGCTTAACATAGAACACTCTAGTTCCATCCACGTAGTTGCAAATGGCAATATTTCATTCTTTTTGACTGCTGAGTAATACTCCATTGTATAT
This sequence comes from Acinonyx jubatus, assembly GCF_027475565.1. Classification (NCBI taxonomy): domain Eukaryota; kingdom Metazoa; phylum Chordata; class Mammalia; order Carnivora; family Felidae; genus Acinonyx; species Acinonyx jubatus. The sequence continues at coordinate 139,797,244 of NC_069384.1, forward strand.
GTATATACCACACCATCTTTGTCCATTCATCCATCGATGGGCATTTGGGCTCTTTCCATACTTTGGCTATTGTTGAAAGTGCCACTGCAAACATGGGGGTGCATGTGTCCCTTTGAAACAGCACCCCTGTATCCCTTGGATAAATGCCTAGTAGTGTAATTGCTGGGTCGTAGGGTAGTTCTATTTTTAGGTTTTTGAGGAATCCTTTCTATGATTTTAAATTAATTAAAAAAAATTTTTTTTTTCAACGTTTATTTATTTTTGGGACAGAGAGAGACAGAGCATGAACAGGGGAGGGGCAGAGAGAGAGGGAGACACAGAATCGGAAACAGGCTCCAGGCTCTGAGCCATCAGCCCAGAGCCTGACGCGGGGCTCGAACTCCCGGACCGCGAGATCGTGACCTGGCTGAAGTCGGACGCTTAACCGACTGCGCCACCCAGGCACCCCTAAATTAATTTATATAGTCACTTGCTTATTGGAGGCTGTGGCTTCCCTGTGTGGCCCCGATAGACTTGCTAAACTACACCCTCAAGTCAGATAAACATAAGCACACTGTCACGGGCAGGGTTGACACCTGAAGGCCTCCTCACAGGGCAGGGCCTGCCCATGGGAACTTCCACATCATGGAACCCAGGCCTGCATGCCCTTTCCAACAGGCAGGTGGATGTTGAGAAGGCCCAGAGGGGCTTGAGCCCAAAACACTAAGTGCCTTCCTTCAGACTCATGAAGACAAATCCCTGCTCCTCCCTGCAGAAAGCAGAAGGAGAGACAGGGAGAAAAGTCAAGAATGTCATCCTCCTGAAAGACCCACATATGGAACCCCAAGGCCAGAGAAGCAGAAGTACCCTCCTACCACTGAGGATTTAATACGTAATGAATGTCAAGTTCTCAGTCTTGGCAACTTGTTTGATAAGTGTCATCTTCTCCCTTCCCCTATAATTGTCAGGAAAATACCAAAATTCCATAAAGTAAATAGTCATATGTGCCGGTGTAAACACACAAGCTGAATGAGTGGATAGTCATTCCTAATTGTGCCAGTCTGGTGACCCCTCTACAGACTAGGATCAGTTCAGTAATTCTCCCCTGGATGTAATTTCATTAGCTGTCCTTCTCACCTTGGCCATATTTGAATATACTCAAGACAAAAAAAGAACCCCAAGTTGGCCAGTCTCTCAGTGACCTCAGATGGGGTTGAATAATTGTTTATTGGTGAATGAAGGGTGGATGGATGGATGGATGGATGGAAGGAAGGGAGGGATGGAGAGAGGGTGGATGATTGAAGGAAGAGTAAATCAACACAGTCATTTATAATATTCTTTTCTTTGTCTGAAAAAATGAAAGTGGAATAATATTTTTACACAAGCCAGTGTCTTTTCCATTTCACAGGTGAAATAAAAACCCAATATGAAAATCCCTCATTTCTGATGGAAAAAAGTAAAGAGCCACATTATGATCTAAGTAGCATATTTTATCTGTTTGAGCTGGGGGGAAGAAGATTGGGGTTGATTTTGTAGCTTGAGTGACATAAATCTGTGCCCCCCCCCATCAAATATATTGTTATTGCTGTGATTCATCTGGCTTTTTTTTTGAAGTGGACTATGGTTTGTGTGCAGTGGATGAAGTAATTGGAGTGAGTGCTTCTCCCTAGAGACAGAATCAATCACCGTTGCAGAAGATGATGACATTTTAGAAAGAAACTCTGAGGAAAATGTCATGCTTAAAAAATTAGATTTAAACACACTGGCTCCAGATTGATTTTTATTACACTCAAATGGATACCCTGATTGATTATCAGTCTTACAAATGTTTAGCACATTTCTCACTTCTCTAATAATCAGAATAATCTAATTTTCAATGTCATTTAATGTACTGTATTCAAGGTTATAATAGATCATATTTCTAATAAAACACAGCAATTATGTAATGAATAATACAGGAGGACCAGCTTTCAAACTCATTGGGTTTTGAGGCAGTGCCAATGGAAGGTCTCAGATAAGCCCATTCCTTTAAATGTGATGTACATTCTGTGTCTTTGACTGCATCATAAAGGTGTTTGGTTTTTTTTCCTGCTGGTGCTCTGAATGGGACCTTGCCAGATTTGACCCCCCCAAAAAAAAAAAACAAAAAAAAAAAACCGGGAGGAAACCACAAGGTTTGAATCTTTTTAATATATGTTATTGGTGCACCTGGAGAAAAGTGACAGGTTGCCAAGTTATTTATTGAATTTCTCTGGTAATTGCTGCTTCCCCCCTCCCCCATTCTTTATATACATCCCCTGGAGAAATACCATGTTTTAGTTCTAAATATTTTTCCAATATCCATTATAGCAGGCAGCTGACATTACAGATGTTTCACAGTAAGTCGCAGGATATCTAAATTTAAGGGGGTTTGACTCTTTATTTGGAGCCTAATATTTACCTGATGATGTTTACTTGGTGGTGTTGTTTTCCTTTTCAAGAAGCCTGACTCACTTTAGGAAGTAAGTTGTGGCTTCTCATCAATTCCAGTCATGTCCAAATCTGGGTCAGGAATTACAAATTTCTCTGTTACGTCTTGTGGCTCAGTTTGATGATCCAGCATGTATGAAATGGCATCGAAACCTGAGAGGCTAACAAGAAATAGCACTTCAGGACGTTCCCCTTTTGTGCTGTGCTCTTTGGCGAGGGCATCCAGGGGCCGCGGGAGGAGCAAAGGAGGCCAAGAAGCTGTCAGGACTCAAGACATTTGGAAACTAAAGGGACGGGCTTCAGGCAGAGGGCTCACTCCTAAAACAGGCCCAAGTATGAACCTGGTAGAGTGAGAACCTCAAAAGATCCAAAGGTTCCAGAAGATCTTGACAGAAGCAGCTGATGAGCCAGTACAAACAGGAAACCATTTAACAGAGATGAGTATTTAATCCTGATTCAGATTCAGCCAGGTTAGCGGTGGCGGGACAGGCTGGGGAAGCCAGCAGTGAGGACGAGATGGCCAGGGCTTGCTGTGATCTAACTCAGGTAGTAACGTGTCTTTCTTCTTAAAAGACTTGGCTAATCAGATCATGAAAGACCACCAAAACCCTCTGTATTTGTGGCTGGTCTGAGCACATCTTGGGACATTACCATTTTTTGTTCTGAGCACCTTATTTTAAGAGTTAATTTATCTCATGGAGCACCCGGGTGGCTCAGTCGGTTAAGCCTCCAACTTTGGCTCAGATCATGATCTCACGGTTCGTTGAGTTTGAGCCCCACATCGGACTCTGCTGACAACTCGGAGCCTGGAGCCTGCTTCTGATTCTGCGTCTCCCTCTCTCTTTGCCCCTCCCCCATGTGCACATGTACACATGTTCGCGCGCTCTCTCTCTCTCTCTCTCTCAAGGATACATAAATATTGAAAAACCAAAAAAAGCTACTTTATCTCGAACTGAATATTCTCCAAACCAGGATGTAGTAGTATGGCATGAGATCATCAAACTGTCTGCTGTGAGATGTAATTGGAAAGTCATAGGGTGGAGAAAAACCAGATGTTGGGACAAGATAATTACTCTAACCTGTTGGAGAGGTCATGAGCAAAAAAGAAAAATTTGCTACCATTTCTTGGGTGCTAGATCTTTTCAACACCTCTATTAGATTACGGCCATTTTTTAATGGTCATGGCAACTAACCTGCCCAAACGTACACAACTACTGTGCTAGAGAGTTGAGATTAAAACCCAGCTCTCATGATCGCCATGACTGAGCAATCACAGTTGTGGTCACTTGTGATATGCCATAACTGGGACTCTTCGTAGACTGATTCCGGAGGATTGCTAAGGTCCCTTCCAACTGTAAATTTGGTAGGTCTCCATTCAGAATACATGTTCGAAATCATTTCCTGATATTTGGAAACATTTCAGGCATAAGGAGGAAGTACTCTCTCACAGTACCCAAAATAAGGTGAGGTTCATCTGGGAGTACTTACTGCTTAAATAAATGTAGGTTGAGAGGGTGAAGACACCTTTTCAATTAAGCTGTCTACACTGGCAGTAAAATTCTCTACACTGTTGAAAATGGCAGTTCCTGAAGCTGGTTTACCACTGTGAAATTTCCTGGAGCCTCAAGGGTGTGTGTGTGTGTGTGTGTGTGTGTGTGTGTGTGTGTGTGTGTGTGTCGGTCTGTCTGTATGTATGAAGGGGTTGAGAAGGACATGGCTTATAAAATTAATGAGAAAAAACATTTTTAAAAGGCTTTAGTGACAGAGTCTGAGCAGGGTGCTTATAATGGGAAGGAGAGGCTTTAAATGATGTCCTTGTGGTAAGGACCAAAGGTTATCTGAGTTCACAGGACGTTAGTGGGGCTCAGCAAGAGAGAGTAAGGATACTCATCTGTAGACACAGCCTGTTTTAGCTCTAACAGTAAGATTTTTACTTTTACTTCTTATCGCATTGTATTTTCCTACCGCGTACGGATGAGCTGATGTCTGCAAAGCATCATTCAGAGAGAGAATGGACCTGGGCAATAGCAAGTAGACTAAGTGGCCCTTGGCAGACACATAGGATGAAGAAGAGAGAAGGATGGGTCTGCCTCTCTCCCTGGGATTTGGGCCCCTGGATGGGCTGTGGTTCCAGTCACGGAGATGGTGGCATCAGTGGAGGAGGAGTCATGTAGCGCAGCTCAAGAGTCCCTTTTAGGAGACAGTCAATGTGAGGGGCCGGGAGACGTCTAGTGGGAAGACAGATACACATGTCTGATGCTTAGGAGAAAGGCTGGGGCTGGAGCTGGGGATCCGAGCCTTCTGGATGTATGTGCTTGATAGAGGAGGGCCTGGGCGTGGACTTTGTAGGGTCCTGGACATGAAGAGTGAGAAAGGACTAGGCATCCCCGAGGTAGGAATCCTTTCAGCGGGCTGCCGGATAGGCCTTGCAGGGCTCCCCAGATGAAAGTGTCTCCGTGGGGTGTTCCTTAGCTTTCTTGATCAAGCCCTCAGTCTCCCTTTTGTCCACCTGGGAGGCCGTCGCAGTTCTCAGGAGAACACGGTCCATATCCACCAGCATTCTTCTTTTTGAAGTTAGCACAAAGTACTTTTTAATAACCATGTGTCATAATTCTTGCTAGTTTGTAAAGTCCGGACACGTCCTAAGAAAGTCCCAGAGCCCACCGACCTTTCCCTGTTTTGAAATAAACGTGGGCATCAGCGAGAGCCCTGGGGCGAGAAGGTGAGGCTGATAATCAGAGCTGACCACGGGCCCCTCTGCCGTTAAGGTACATGGTAGCAAAAACATTATCCGTGATTGAAAATGGCAGTTCCTGGAGCTGACCAACCGTTGTGCAATTTCCTGAATTCAGTCAAAAGATTACGAGGTGAGTCGGGGAACAGGCTGGGCAGGGGATTCAGTGGCATTAATGAGAAAAATATTATTTTAGAGCGCAGCATTCCTTTCCAGCTTAAGGTCTGGCCAGCCTTAAACACGGGCAAAGTTATGCCATATGTTTCTCAAGATAATGAAAATGGGAAGGGGAAGGGGGCTGGCTGGGGGCAGGGGCGGCCAGGTCTTGCTGAAAGCAGCCTGGTTGTTAAGTGGACAGGACTTGGTAAAGAGGAGGAGGACATCCTCACGTCAGTGCTGGTTAGGACAGCTTGTGCACTCTGCTTATGTTCTGGATGTTTCCAGGACAGCTGCCTCTGCGCTGAGTACATCGAGGTCAGGTGGGCACCTCGACCTTGGTTTCCCCTCGCGTGTTTTTAGCCGATCATTTCTCACCTTTGACCTCTCTCCCTACTAAAATCTACTTGAAGGAGACAACATCTCCCCCTCCCCCACAAAGTGAGGCGAGGGCATGATAAAAAGTGATGAAAGAAAGGAGTTTGGAATAGTTACAGATGCAAACGTCAAGGGTTTGCTTCAAAATAATCTGGAGGAAGGGATGGAAGTGGAGAGGAAAGACCATGGGCCACAAACTGATGGTTGACACTGGGCATTGAGTGGATGAGGGCTCATTTCATGTACGATTTTCTCTACTTTTGGTATGTTTGAAATTTTCCATAAAAATTGTGTTTAAATATAAATACATATGTCATCGTCAGAATAGGAAAAGTTAACGATGGACCTTTTTTAAGGTATGATTCTGTGTTTTGAAGCTTTGACATATAAAAACGGAAACCTTACAAAGGAGGTTGTGCAAAGTGTGTTTCACTTGATGAATTTTATGAAACACATGAAAGGCAACAGTGCTTAAATACTTAAAAATTTTACTCGTAGGGAGATAATACTTTTCTGCCATCTTTCGTGGTTTTTTTCTAGGACAGATTTAGATAAATAAAACAGAACTCTGTTGGTTGCAATCTGTAGACTTTGCTGGCTGTCCGAACTCTTTCTGACTTTGCGTTGGATGGGAGCCTTCAGGGCCGAGGGTGGCCTTTGCCTCCGGTGCCCAAGTGCAACCTTCAACATCCCAGGGGGATGACAGGCATGGTGGCAGATAGCTTTTCTTTAGAGAATTCCCAGAATCTTTACATCTTCCCCCCAGGTCTGCGTGCATTTGATTTAGCTCTTTGTGAGGTTCCTTTTTTTGACTCAGCTGCCTTCTAGAACAGCAGCACGTAATACAAGGACCTTGGAAAATCTGTGAGTACTTATTGAAGAAGAATTAGAATTTGGGAAGGAGAATATCACTGGATGTGACTGTAACCTGGCAGGTTTGGAGGCCAAACTTTTTATGAGGCTTGGCGAGAATTGAAATGTTCTCGTGTCTCCAGAACACCTCGCACTACCACAGCCTCAGGTCCTTGGGTCTCTGTATGTTCCCAAGATCTTGCTCCTGCTTTCCCCTCAGCCTGGAATGTTCTTCATCTGCCCCTCAGCTCAGATCTTCCTTCTCATGGGAAGATTTTCTCTGGCTACCCTCCCCTCTCCATCCCCCGTTGGGTGGAAGCCAGTGTTACTCATCTCGGTTTCACTATTGCCCTTACTGCTCTGGAGCATAATAACCCATCATTCTGTGTGTGGTTGAGTGAGGAGCATCTGAATGTCCCCAGAACCAGGGGTCTGGAAACACTTCAGGCCATTATCAGGGCAAAGGAGGGGGGCGTTTCTAGAAGAAAATGTCTATGGGGCACGGGTGTGTTGCTGGGCAGAAAGAACAATGGACACTTCCTATGTTGCCTGATAACTGAAATCAAATAAGAAAGCAAACATGGGAGAAAGTGGGTATTAAAATGTTTTTTTTTTTTTTTAAGTATACTTTCTTCCCTAATTGGGATTTATTGCACAAACAACTTCTTAACAATCAAGGACATTTTCTGAAGTATGGGAGTGCAAAGTACATTCAGCGTTCTATATCGAAATCTGGCCTCCAGCTGGTTTTGGGAATAGAAAGTTCCTTTGGAACACAGCCATGCTCCTCACTGACATACAGCCCCGCCTCCTCATGCCCTACAGTGGCACAGTGGTTGCAGCAGAGGCTCTAAGGCCTGCAGAACCTCCTACCCGTTGACTACCTGGCATCTTAGAGAAAAAGCTTGCCATCCCTGGTCTAGACTGGGACTTCGTCAGGGAACCACATGGCCTCCTTCGCCATCAACATCTCCAGCAGCTGTCACGGTGCCAGGCATAGGGTGGCATAGGTTCCCTGTATAGATCTGAGTGAAATTATTGAATGAATGAACAAGCAGATTGACCAATATCTATTCTAGCTCGCGTCCCGAGTATATGCGAGAAGCTCTCGGCCCCGGAACGTGCGATCCTTTTTGCTCCTAGCCACCCACATTACTGCATTACTACATCTTTCTCCCTGCTCATCAAAGTGGCCTCTCCTGCCCACGCTTCCTTACCCAACTTCCCCTGTCCCTCCTCCCCCACCCCCCTTCATGATTTTCCTTCCCGATACTTGTCATTATCGGACATTATATCGTATATTCCATTGACGGCTTTCTCCAAGAAGAAAATAAACTCCAAGAAGCCAAGAACATTGCTTTGTCCACTGTTCCATCCCCGGCACCTGGAACAGTGCCTGGAACATAATGGGCACCCGGTAAAATTTTTTAAATTAACGACCACATTTAGAATTGACGGCAGGTACCCCAGGGCTCCCTAGTGTTGCTCCCCTGGTTTCTTGGATGGGAGCTGTCTTCCTGATAGATCCCAAACGCTGCCTTGTACTGATGGCCACACCCCAGCATATGGATTAGTAACAAATAGGTGGCCACGGGTGGGAGGTGGGAATCTTCCACCACTTCCTCGCTTTCTGTTTTAGGCACTGCTTTCCTCTCCCTGCTGAGCCCTGAAGGCCGTGTCTACCTTAGAAGGCATGGGCAGATGTCTTTTTGATTAAAAGGAGAGAAAAGCATGTTCTGGGTGTGGGTGTTAAGGGAAGGGCAGAGGGAAGTGAATTGTGCAGGTCTGGCAGGAACGTCGTGTGTTATTTCTTGGACTTCTTGCATTTTTTTTTTTTTTTGACCCCTCGGCTGAAGCGTTCCCAGGACGAAGACTTGGTTCTCTGTTCATGTCAGGCATCCAAGTACGCAGAAGATGGGGAAGATGGCTTTATTTCTTTTCCAGACGACTCTCTGGAGAAATAAATACCTGCGAATTAACGTGGTGTAGGCCAGAAAGAGGATTTTTGTGAACTAAATAGCATTTTAGCGATCCTTCACAGATGAGGACAATTTGGGATGATTTATTTATATTGAGAAACTGATAAGTTCACTCAAGGGAAGGCTAAGTTGGCTCCAATCTGGCCGACGCTTCACGTGCTGAGATGGACTTGGGGGGCGGGGCGTGGCATATTTCTGCTGTTTCATTTTTAACGTTTTCCTTGAGAGTGGCCTGAGAGTGACCTCTCACTAGGGTTCATGGCAGCCAAGGCCAAGTAGGAAAATTCCTTAATTATAGTCCTCGTTACATTCTTGGTAACACGAATCTTTTTAGAAAGCCAACCAGTTCAGGAATTATTCTGTGAGCAGTGTATGGTTTGGGGTTGGAATGGTGTTTGAATTCTAGCCCTGTCGGTGACTGGCCATGTGACAGCTAAGGCACACAGGCACCGAGAATTCGGCACATCACGTTCCTCTTTCTTTGTCCCCTCGTCATTCTCCAAACTGGAAACCAGCTGGCCACCCCTTTCCCCTTCCCACCGCTTGTCACCCCACATCCCTTACCCTGACCCTTCCCCATAGTCCCTCCCTGGCTCAGACAGCCCTCTTCTTGCGCTTGGAACATCCAGCAGCCACCTCAGAGCTCTCTCCATCCCCGGTCATTTCTCCACCGAGAACAGAGCGACCTTCCTAAAAAGGCAAGTCTGATCATATCACTGCCATTGTCACCCCAAACGAACCTAAAACCCAAGTCTCCTTGGCAACATTCACGGGATCACGTGAGCTATGGCCCAGCCTGAGCCTGAACTTGAGCCCCGGCCCTGTGTGCGGAGCTTCAGAGCCTCCCCGATGCTTCTGTCCAGCTCTTCAGACTTGCTCTGTCCTCTGCCTGCAGAGCCCTCCCATCTTCCAGCCTTGGCTTACCTGAAGCTTCCTCTTCCTTTCGTTCTCTGCGTAGACAGACCTGAGGGAATGCATCTTCCAAGATCTTCCTGCTCCATGCTGCCCTTCCAGTGGGCCTCTACAAATGAACAATTTCACATTCCCCCGGAAATTCGTACAGCTTTTCATGTTTGTAAACGTGGATGCTTCTACTGACCTCCCTTACAGGTTTGATTATAGAAAAACAAGTTTTCAAGTGCCTGGACTCAAGGGTATTTCCCAGGTTGAGTTTTGAAGGGCTTTCTCTGGCCTCCTCCTAACCCTCCCCGCCCCCAGTCTGCCTTCCACCCTCGTGGCCCTGCTATAAATGTTCTCTTGAAAGTCGTCGCTATCTCCATTGCCAAAACCAGTGAACTTTGCTTCCTCTTCTTTCTTTCTGACTGTCAGCCACAGTGGACACTTGGCCAGGCTGCTGCCGCTTTGGATCCTTTTCTCCGTGGAAATCCATTTCCATGATTTTTTTAGCATCCCAGTTTTCCTGCCCGCTGTTCATCTGCCTCCACCATTGTGTCCTGTTCCCTTTCCCACCAACCGCTGGCACTTCCCAAGGCCCAGTTCCTGAGCCTCATTTTTTCCTTCCTCTCTCTCCCGTTGCTTATCTCCCTCATGACCTCGATGGTCCTCCTAAGATTTCGGCTCCTAAATGATCTAACTTCACACCTGTCCTCTGGCCTGATCCATAGAGCCATCGCTTCCCAGATTTGCCGTCTGTTTCTGGTTCCCTCCCGTTAAGCCAGACTCATTACCTTCCTGCCCCACACTGGATTCCTTATTCCCCATCAGCTTCCCCAGTTTCCTTTTATTTGGGATACCATCCATATCCCAGTTCCAGCGTTAAAAGGCTTTTTCTTCACCCCCCACATTGAACCCATTACCTAGCCCAACGTATGTTTTCATTGCGGGGTTTCCTAAATATCCCTTTCCCCCGCCTCTCCTCATTGTCCCTATATAGATTAGATATATCTAATTTTCTCTCCCCACCGATCCTCATTCTGCACGTCCTCTACGGACACCAGCCACCCTGCTCTCCTACAAACCTGATGCAGACATTGCAGGACGCATTTCCTCATATCCCCCACGTCCAGAATGTTCTTCCCACCTCTTTCTGCTTCCCCACTGAGACCCATCCTTTGAAGGCCATCAGAAACCAACTTCTGTCCTATAACTGTGTTCTGTCCCATGCTCAGGCCTTTCCCAGAGTGTTCTCTTCATCAAGAGTGGCTCCTGCCCCCTCAAGCCTTATTCCTTCATTGAATATTTGTTGAGTGTCCTTGGAAAAGACACCACACTAGGGACATGAGAATGAATAAGACCGAGGATACTCCTATAGGGCACTCAGCTCAGTATTCCTCTACCCTGTGATATTTTTCGTGACTCCCACAGACTGAACTGTCAGCTCCCTCATCTGTGGATCTGAGTACCATCTTACAACGTACACCTTAGGTTTCGTATTCCTGTTGCTTCAGTCAGTGAATTAATATTCTGACATGTAACTCATTGCATGATAGTTATTTGTTGAGGTGACTATCTTTTACTAGAATGTGAATCTCTTAAAAATAGTAGCTATTTGAACAGATGAAAAGCTAAATAAAGATGAACACATGGGTGGCTGGGTGGATAAATAGATGAAAGGTTAGACCAATGGATGAATAAATGGATAGACCAATGGAGGAAAAAAAGGGGGAGGGAGGGCTAAATGATGAACACATAGATGAATAGCTGAATGGATGAACAGATGCATAGATGATGAAAAGATGAACTGGATAAATAAATGGATGGATGGATGGATGGATGGATGGACAGATGGATGGATGTGTGAAAACAAACCTATAGTTAAGAGAGACTTCAGTGGTAACCCTCCCATCCATTGTAAGAATACCTTTTAAAATAACTTTGAGAGCTAAGGTAACCTCCAGAAACATTAACAGTAAATTTAAATTAATTCAAAAGTTTTCATGTAATGATCTTTTTTATTTTTAAACTGAATTGACTAGCTATATTTTTTCTTCTTTTTCACTTTAAAAAAAATTATTTAAATCCAAGTTAGTTAACATCTAGTGTAATAATGGTTTTAGGAGTAGAATTTAGTGATTCATCACTTACATATAACACCCAGTGTCATAGGAAAGGAAGTTCTGGTTAATTGACTAATCATATCCAACAGTAGGCTAGCATGTATCTCATATGTGGATGGCCAATTCTCTAAAAATTAAAATTCATAGAATGCCTTTAGAACAACAGCTGTACTGAACAATACTCATTTGGTGATTCTGAAAACCCTTAGAATCCTTAGAGCTTCAAGGATACCAGTGAGAATCACTTAGGGATATATAAGTTGGCATAAATCATTTAAATGCCTTAAGGTGAGAGTTTTGCATTTTAACTAGGTATGTAACGTCCACCCATTCATATGTAGACCCTTGCTCTGGTGATTTGGGTTTCCGAAATTGATTTGACAACATGCAGGCCCTTCTCTGCAGCAATATCCTAAATAGGGTGTTGGGCACACATCAGCAAACATGCCGACGTTTGTCTCTCTCTCGGATACCTCATTGACACACGGATGGTGCAGGCAGAGATTCATCAGGTGTATCAGGCAGTATCTGGAAAAGTTGGAGCCCAAGGAGATGAACATGGCCGCATCGGTTTACTAAGTCAAGTTCACATGGAAGTTCCTGCCATGGAGATGAACCCGCTGAAAGTTTAAAAATTGCTCAGCTTACCTATCCTCCACCCTCCCCTTAGTCTCCAGTTACGTGGGCCCCAGGCTGGAGCACTGGTCTTACCTTGGATGAAAATTCTTTCCTCCCTCCCTCCTTTATTTCTTCCTTCCTAATTTTCATTATCGCTTTCTCTTTCCTTTCTCTGCTGCTGTCTTACATTTCACATTTGAAAGTAGTCCACGTATATTAAACCCTCATCGTCTGTATTATGTGTCTCCTACATTTCATTTGAGAAATAAAGCATACTTTATTTGACTTCGAATTTTCAGTAGCTCCAGGACTCAATAAACGTTTGGTGAATAAGAAATCAGTGTAGGGCTCCCACTACTTTAGTACATATTACAGTGTGTTGCAATTATTTGCGTATCTAAATATATATAAGAATTCTGTGTGTGATGGAAAAGAAAGAATGTCCCCATTTTTCAGATGAGGAAACTGAGGCTTCAGAACACTTAGGGACGACCCTGAGTTTGCACGGGCAATAAATGATGGACTAAAATGCAAAACTTTGGAATTTGACCCTTGTCCTTCCCACCTGGCAGTTGTACCTTTCCTGCTTATTTAAAACCCATAGAGAACAATTTCATAATTTCTGCATGTTGTAACAGATATGGGCAGGATCTTGAACCTTGTGTTGGAGGGATAACAAATTGTCTTCTTCCTCGCCTTAACCACTGAATAAAAGCAACCGTTGATTCAGACATACCAGGGGGCAAAAGCATACGTGGGTATGTGCTGCTGTCGCCATAAACACACTCTTTACCGACGCTGTATCAGTTAGCTATTGCTGTATAACATACTCCCCCAAAAGCTCAGTGGCTTGAAACAATAAGCGTTTATTATCGCTTATAAAACTATTGATCGGCTGGGTGGTCCTTCTGGGTCCACCGGGCTCTCTCGTGAGACTCTGGTCGGCTTCAGATAGGGTAGGCAGTTCTGCTCATCTTCTCTGAATGCCCTCCCAGATTTATGGGCACGTTGGCTCTAGATTGATCTCAGACGGTCTCAGCCGGACTCACTGGGCTCTCCTCCGCACGGTCTCTCATCTTCCAGCAGGTTAGCCCAGGCTTGTTCAGACGCAGTGATGACGTTCTGAGAGGGGCAGGCAGAAGTGTGCGAGATCTCTCGGAAATGGTATAATATTACTTCCACTGCATCCTGTTGGTTAAAGTGATTCACAAGCCACCCCAGAGAGGTGGGCTGTGGAGTTGTGTCCACCTCTTGATGGGAAAGGCTGCAAAGTCAATGCAAACGGGGTGAAATAGGAAGACACAGAGGATTAGGGCCACGTTTGCAGTCAAACCACCATGCAAACATGGCTCCCCTTTCCAGGCACCCCCCATCTGATGCTCCCGTTCTGCAGGGCATGTCAAAGGGTCATGCTCCCCAAGAGAAATTCCTGAGCCTCCTCAGAGCTTTCTCCAGGCTAAATGCCTCATTTCTGTTTTTAAAAACATGTTTTGGGGCACCTGGGTGGCTCAGACAGTTGAGCGTCCGACTTTGGCTCAGGTCATGATCTCACAGTCTGTGAGTTTGGGTTCCGCGTCGGGCTCTGTGCTGACAGCTCAGAGCCTGGAGCCTGCTTCAGATTCTGTGTCTCCCTGTCTCTCTGCCCCTCCCCCACTCAGGCTCTGTCTCTCTCTCTCTGTCAAAAATAAATAAACATTAAAAAAAATAAATTAAAAAAATAAAAATTAAAACAAATGTTTTAAGAGGGAAAATATAACAGTGTCACGGAGGGGTGCCTGAGTGTCTCAGTCGGTTAAGCATCCAACTTCGTCTCAGGTCATGATGTCACAGTTCATGGGTTCAAGCCCCACCTCGGGCTCTTTGCTGACAGCTCAGAGCCTGGCACCTGCTTTGGATTCTGTGTATCCCTCTTCTCTTCCCTTCCCCCACTCATGCTCATTCTCTCTCTCTCTCTCTCTCTCTCTCTCAAAAATGAATAAATGTTAAAAAGAATGAAAAAAAATGTCAAGGAGACTACAATTCGTTTTCTGAAAATTGGGTTTAGAGAACAGTAGGAATAAAAATTTTGACCATTAGAATTTATCATGATAGACATTGTTGTTTAATATTTGGAAGCACGTAATTTGCCATGATACAGGTTTATCTGGAAAGTCTTTTGAGAAATTTCTTTTTGTCATCCCCCTCCTTCCAGTCACATACTGCTTTGAAAGGCAGTCCATGGGCCTGGATCTCTGTTCATCATTTACCCTAGATGTACGGATCCTTACTCTAAGACAGTTGATTCCTGAATCTGACACTGCCCGCATTTTTACAAAGAAGTTACGGTTAAAAAAAAAAATGCACCAGTCTTTCAGATACAGGAGGGTAGGTTGAACTCAACAGAGTGAACTTCAGCTTGATATAACAAAGAACTTCCTGCCCACGAGTATGGCTTATGGGAACAGATACTGAACTCTCCTTTTTGTAAACTGGAGATAATTTAAAAAGAACATGAGTTGATGATGCCATAGGTGTGAGGGTTTACTTACTCCTGAGTAAGACACAGAGGGCGACAACCTCAGTGTCTTAAATTTCCATTAAAAAAAAATTTTTTTTAATGTTTATTTTTGAAGGAGAGAGAGACCGAGCGTGAGTGGGGGAGGGGGAGGGGAAGAGAGAGAGAGGGAGACACAGAATCGGAAGCAGGCTCCAGACTCTGAGCCATCAGCACAGAGCCCGATGCGGGGCTCAAACCCACGAACTGTGAGATCATGACCTGAGCCGAAGTTGGACGCTTAACCGACTGAGCCACCCAGGCGCCCCTTAAATTTACATTAAAAAAAAAATTTAGTGTTTATTTATTTTTGAAAGAGAGAGAGAGAGAGAGAGCACTCTCTCTGAGAGAGAGAGACAGGGGAGGGGCAGAGAGAGAGAGAGAGGGAGACACAGAGTCCGAAGCAGGCCCTAGGCTCTGAGCTGTCAGCACGGAGCCCAACGCTGGGCTGGAACTCACAAACCCCCAGATCATGACCTGAGCCGAAGTCAGACCCTTAACCGACTAAGCCATGCAGGCGCCCCTTAAATTTCCATTTCCTAATGTTCAGTTTTATGCCATCAGTTAAGACCTTCCTCTCAGCCCTCGTTGTGTGGGATGGCTCTGTCACAAGCCCAAAGCCAAGGGCACATCTGCCTCCCGCAGACAGGATTTGGTCACTGAGAGTAGCCCATTGCCATCCAGGGGAACGTGCAGAGAAGCTCCACTAATTATGAAGGAAGGTGTCTCAGAGGCACTTCGCACCTTCTCACCTGCTCGTTGTCAAAGCTCCCGCTTTTATACCTCATGCAGGAATGTTTTATTGTCCCTGGAGTTGAACTTAGGATGTTTCCTATGGTTCGTACAAGACTCTTGCCCAAAGGAAAGGATCTGTCACTTGTAACAGAGCTTTAAACTCTTGCCTTGCAAAGATGCCCACCACATGGGGCCTGCCTGGAAAGGAAGATGGCCAGGGCAGGGCTGGCCACGGCTGGCCACGGCTGGCCACGGCTGGCCACGCAGGCCAGACAGAGGAGGAAGAAAGGATTTGGAAATGAAAGGCAAAGGGGAGGCTCTCCACTCGAGAGGAGGTAAAACCTCCATATCTACAAGCGACCAGGGAGAGGAAACAGTGTTTCAAATGGTTTTAAAAATTTTATTAGTATAATATTCCACTTTAACCGGAAAGAGGTATTTGGCATTTGGTACATTATGATATTTCAGAGATTTTCTGTAAGTGCTTTGAATAACTTTAAGAAGCTGAGCTAGGCTGGTAGATCCTTGTTAAACTCCGAGAATACTATGTCCAGACTGCTTCTCTTATGACTTGCATAGTTAATATTCTGTAAAAATTCTAAGTATGCTCCCCTGCTCCGTCACTGGCACTGTGAACAGCGAGGCCATCCCTTAACACGTTGCACTTGTGGGGGGCCGGGGGGGCACATCGCCTTTCCAAGTCCCCACCCACGTGCTGCTGCCTCCCAGGTTGGAGCCCTGCAATCACAGTAGTCACTTAACAGATACTCTGGTGCCCCGCCCTCAGTCTGGTCCCAAAGGCCTGTGTCCCTGGGTGTGGGGGGGGGGGGGGGGGATCTTCCTTGTAGCCTCATTCACTAACCTCCTTTCTCTGTATTTGCGCAAACTTCGACTAGTGCTTACGTGGTTAAGTGCTGTGTTAGGTGCAGGACACGGTCTCCACCTTTAAGGAGATTCTGATCTTGAGGAATATTCACTCGCCCAACTCCGCCCACCTTTACCGTGGGACCTACTGCGCTCCACGTTTGAGCACCAAGCCCCACACCCCGAAATAATGGGAAAAGTCTGTCTTTGTTAGTCCTACATCCATCTGCCTTCAGATCCATCGGTTTACGGTTCATCTACATAATTAATTCAGCAAAATTATTTTTAAACTCAACTCTATTTTTGTGGTTTTAAGTGTGTGGGTGTGTTAGTTACAGGCTCTCCCCCATGCACAGCCACCAGATAGGTCACATCACCAACTGTGACCCATTGTTTCTGTAGTTAGCAAGGTGAAGACTCCAGATGAACGAATCCCAGACTTTAATATTCGAACAAGAATAAACAGACCGCTATGCTTCCTTTGCTACTCTGAACATAGAGAACGTTATGGGCAAAAACGCCGTCGACGGTATTTTCCTTTTTCTCTTTCTTTCTTTTTTTTGCCGTCATGGAATCTTTAGCGAAGCGTTGTTTTCATCTCTTCCTGAATCCAAGTGAAATCCACAGCTTTTGCATGTTTCCCACATTACATTTTTATTGTGTGCGTGGAAATCAATATTCTAGATACATGCACAAGTGCACACATTAAAATGAACATGACTTCATTTATTTCCATGATTAGACATTCAAATAAAAGTGCTTGGGTGTCTGTTTTCATATTCATAGGTCGAGATCCGTACATCAGAGGTATTTGTATAAGTGACACTTTTATTACGTTCATTTCATTTGCAATATGATAGTGGATCATAAATATGTTACTTTTACGCCACCAAGTCTGATTTGTGGCGCTTGGCCCTCACAAGGAGAATACTTGATATTTTATGGAGCACCTTGCGTTCCAAGAAGCGCTTTGCAGACATCAGGCCCGGCTCGCCCAGGTGTGTAAATCATACTCGTGACCCTGCGGGCGCCCCACCTGCTTTGTCAGCCTGCTGGCTCTGGCCGCGGTGGCTCGAGTGGTTCTTGAATGCCCCGCGGGCCCCGACATGGAGATGAGACCTCGGATTTCTGGAAGGAAGAGGCTCGGGTGAGCTCTTGTTGCACACAGAGCAGACTCCACATTTAGTCACATGCTCACCTTGTCCCTCACAGAACAGTTTCTGAGCCCCCACTGTGGGCCAGACACTGTTTTCGGCCCTCGGGAGACAGAGACAAAATGTGACGTTGGCCATCCAGATATTCAGACCGGGAGGGGATGGCCCTGTGCGACGGTAATCGGCCCCCACCTTGAGATAGGGGCTCCGACACAGAGGCGACGGTATGTGCCCCCACCATCCCACTGCCCGTGCCTGTGGGATGGACTGTGCCTGAAAGCCGTCGGTCAACCCTCGGATCCATCACAGGTATATTGGTGCCCGTGGCAGCCAGCATCCCTTCCGTGGGAGTGGAGGGAGAGGCCAGCCACCAACGTCACAGGCGGCCTTTGGGGCTGAGCATCAGTTGTACAGCCCGGACTCCCTAGGCTCCCACCTCCCTTCCCATCCCTCCCCTCAACTCGCTCTCCCCTTTCCCCAGCATCAGCCTCCCCATCCTGGATCAGAGCCCCTTGTCCCTACACACACACACACACACACACACACACACACACACACACGCCAGTGATACACATGCACCATCCTTCATGGCACCATGTGGCAGAACTGTGAATGTGTATGACATGACCAAATACAGTGGTTAAGAATGAGGACTCTGGGGGCGCCTAGGGGGCTCAGTCAGTGGAGCGTCCGACTTCAGCTCAGGTCGTGATCTCGCGGTCTGTGAGTTCAAGCCCCGCGTCGGGCTCTATGCTGACAGCTCGGAGCCTGGAGCCTGCTTCGGATTCTGTGTCTTCCTCTCTCTCTCTGCCCCTCTCCCGCTCATGCGCTGTCTCTCTCTCTGTCAAAAATAAATAAACATTAAAAAAAAAAAAAGAATGAGGACTCTGATGCCAGGGTGTCTGAGTTCAGATCCCCACTACATCATTTCTAAAATGCATGGCCTTGGGCAGGCTGCTTAGCTTTCTGTGCCTCAGTTGTCTCATCTGCAAAATAGGCATGATAATGATAGTGATCGGGTTGTTGTATGGCCTAATTATGAGTAGAAGGCTTTGGGGAGTGCCCCATAGCTGCTAGGGTAGCTGTAAGTAACTCTTTCAACATTGTAAGAATTCTCCAGGATGAGTCACGGTAGGTATCCTAATAGCGATGCCCTGTTCTCGTTATTATTGTTACTGTTGCTGTCGGGTGATGAATGTCTGGCTCTCACCATAGCAGGAACCATCTGTGTGGCTCCACTGTTACTTCCTCCCTGCAGCAGATGGTCCCTACTAGAGGCTCAGACCACATTTGAATGAATGAATGGCCGGAAAACGAAGAAATGAGCCCATCTGTTCATTTGGGGCCGCTCCCGTGTGGCTTCTGGAGAAGCATCACTGCCACTTGCAGCCGTGGACCTCGTGATAAAGCCCACAGATCCTCAGTGTTCGGGCCCACCATTTCCACGTGGAAGGGCCTTAAGTTCTTCTTCCTGTATGGCCAGGCCGTGTGAGCCTTGATGGTAGACTGGCCGTCCCACCTAGCAGACGTCCGTGCACCTCTGGGAGGGCGCCGCTGCCTTCAGGGAAGCTCTGAGAGGGGCTGAATCCCCCGGGCTGATGATGAAGCCAGTGTCCGTACCAGGTCCCTGGCCCCCTGCAGCACCTGTATCACCCCCTGCCCCATACTGCCCCAGGTGCTGCTGACCACGAGTCCCCCGAAACTGGACGAAGCCACCGTCCCCAAGCCCTCATGGCGTCCCATGTACTGCATCGCCTCCTTGACTCTGGTGGCTCTTGGCAGCCATCCCCATGCGTGGCCCAGATCCCACATCTGCAATCCACCGCAGTTTAAAACCATTGAGCAAAGCAGTTGTTGAAGCCATGTGTTTACGAGACACATCCACCAACTTATGAACCTTTCTGTGATTGGAGCATCGTTACCAGCGGGTCATTGCGTCTTGCTGTTGGAGAGGAGTACCCGAGAGTCCCAGTAGCCCTTCGGTCATGGAGACAGTAGGAAGGGCACTCCGCCTTGGGAGGGCAGGGAGCTGTCTGGAAGGGAGCCTATGGTGTTACACACTGGTCCCTGGCAGTCAGTCAGCTGGTAAGAGTGCTCTGAGTTTGGGCCTCAAAGCGCAGAAAATGGAGCTCTGGCTTTACAGCTTGTTATTTTTGCAAATGGCGGGTGCTGTCTGCACAACCCAACTGAGTGCCCCCACTCGGTGCCCTGTTACAGCTCACCAGGGTCCCCTTCCCACCTGACCTCACCTCTCACTTTCGGGCTTGGTACAGATGATCCGTGGGGGCAGCTCACGGAGTGCCCCCCCCCCCACCTCCCAGGTAACCTCCAGGGCTGGTTTTCCTCGCATGAGTTTTCCAGGTGATGGTCCAGGGGGCTGTGGGTGGATGGGGGACGGTGAAGCAGAATGCTGAGAAGCGCAGATCCTTCTCAAGGTCCTGCAGACTCGCCTGGGGATGTGATCATGGGTAATTAGGTGTGTGTGGTTCCTCTGTCTGCTTTTGTGTATATTCCACTGAAATCTTGGCTTGACTACTGTCAAAGAGGGTGATCTTGGGCCTCAAGCTTCTGAGAGTGTAGAAATGGAATTTTAATGCCTACCTCACCCGGTTCACGGTGGAATTCAGTGAACTAGAATTCTTGAATTGCTTAAGGCGGTGGCTCGCCCTTGCTAAGCAATCAAAAAGTGGCATTACCGTCACTGCTCTGTTGGGTGGTCACAGGTCGCCATCTTGGCTTCTGATTCTAGTCACAGCAGTTCGTGGTGTTCAGTGACTTGTGGCCTCCCTCAGGGGGCTGGGGTTTTTTTTTTCCCTATTTTAAGGTATAATTCACAGAGCGTAGCATTCATCATTTTAAAGTATGCGGTTCAGTGGTCTGTAGTATATTCACAAGGTTGTACAGCCATTCCCACTACCTAATTCCAGAACATTCACATATCCCTAAAAAGAAAATCCCGTTAGCAGTCAGTGCTGATCTTCCATGAGCCCCAGCCCTCGGCAACCACTGATCTGCCTCCTGCCTACCGGTTTGCTTTCTCTGTACGTCTCGTATAAATAGAACCACACAACACGCGGCCTTCTGTGACTGGCTTCTTTCGTGGAGCATAACGTTGTCAGGGTTCATCCACGTTGTAACGTGGGTCTGTACTTCACTCCTTCGTGGCCAAAGATATTCCGCCGTGTGGATGCGCCACGGCCGTTTATCCATTCGTCAGGTGATGGACACGTGGGTTGTTTCCACCGCGGGGCTGTTTACGGGAAGGGCTGCTGTGAACACTGGTGTACAGGTTTTGCATGAACGCTTATTTTCTGTTCCCTTGGGTGGACCCAGGAATGGGATTGCTGGATCGTGTGGCAACTCTTTAGCTTCTCCAGGGACTGCCAGACTGCTTCCTTAGAGCTCTGTTTTGGAAGGACCCTCACTGCTCACGTAGGGCTCCTGTGTTAGCAAATGACGAGGGTCACGGGCAGGGGTCAGGAAAGCCCGCTCACCTGCATGGAGAGCCCGTGGTGCTCACACACAAGGCGTCAGGCCCCAGCCTCCCCTCGCAGACCCAGACTCCGTCCTTGAGGAGCGTCGTGGGGGCGTCTCGGCTGCCGTGCGCTACCCCCTTCCTCAAGGTCCCTCCTTTGCTGACCGTATCCTTTGCTTTCTAACTGCTTTAAACCATATGCTGTCCTCCTCCCCCTGCGTCCCACACCTGCTAGGAATGGTCTGGGCACTTGGCCAGTCTACACGGAAAAGTAATACATTTGAG
Organism: Acinonyx jubatus; assembly: GCF_027475565.1. Classification (NCBI taxonomy): domain Eukaryota; kingdom Metazoa; phylum Chordata; class Mammalia; order Carnivora; family Felidae; genus Acinonyx; species Acinonyx jubatus. The sequence continues at coordinate 139,818,472 of NC_069384.1, forward strand.
GCTGAGTTACTTCACACTGTCGTTACCACTCACCTTAATCTGGAAATGTGCTGAGCCAAAGAACAGTGTCATTTCAGAGTCCTGGGGGAGGAAAATCCTCTGGAGAGGTATTGTTTTCTCCTCAAACGTGTCCGCTCCCTTAAGAGCGAGTGAGTCCAAGCGAAGAGAGAACTTGTCAACTGTGTAAACATTCTTCAGTCTCTCTGACACTCAGTTTCTTCATCTGTAAGATGAGTTTAAAATCACCTCCCCGATCAGGGGATTAAGTGAGATGCTGCGGACACGGCTCCCAGTACAATGCTTAAGATGCTCGAGAAATGTGAATATTCGCCCCGGCTGCCCTCCCTCCAGGTCAGGAGTAAGTGACTTATACAGACACTGGGATCCTTCAGTACTGTTCACGCACTCCCTCCCCATCCCCATCTGTTTCCTTCCGCCTTGCTGCGCTCCCCGGCTCCCCAGGCCTTCATTTCAGTCTGCCCCATATGGGGCCTCGGGATCCTCACCGTGTAGACCCAGGGAGCTGCCAGTTCTCAGATCACCCCGGGTGCTCTCAGGGAGGCAACACAAGCCAAATCCTCTTAGGGCAGATCGGATTATGACCTGGGTCATTTTGCAGCACAGATTCGCAGGTCATGGCGGTGGCATACACGGCCAGGTGGTGTCCAGCCTGGCCACCCCCAGGTCCCCGGGGAATGGGGACGCCCCGGAGGGGCTTGCGCGGTCTGGTTTCACCTGTTGGCCTCCCTGGGTTGCGGTTCCCTTCGCCGGGAGATCCTAGCCCGAGGCCAGAGCTTTGCGTGACCCTCGGGTTTGAAGTCATCTGAGAGCTCTGTGCTGCGAGGGGAAGCGTGGGTTTCCACAGCCCCGGGTCCTGGGACTCGACTCATCCTGGCGTCACGCTCAGCTGCGAAAGTGCTGAGGCAAAGACCGCACCTGCCGAGGGGTCAGTGGGCCAGACAAGGTGTAGAGTGGAGCGGCTGTAGATGAATAAGCAAATGAGGGGACCAATCGTTTTTCAGGCCAGGGGCCCACAACGCATAGATTATTGTTTTAAAATAACTTTTTTTAACAATAAGTGATCATAAACATTTTATTTAAATGTTATATATGGTGTATACAGTGTGTAATACGTTAATACAGTATTTGCAAATAATCATACAAGATTATGAGATGAATACCAGAAGTCTAGGAAGCAGAAAAGCACGAAGGGACAAAAATCACCATCCCATCACCTTTGAGATGAATCTCTTCAAAAGGGTCCGTTCATTCAGGAAACTAAAAGACAATAACAACAACAAAAACAAACCAGAAGGCTTGGCTAGGAATCACGAATCATGATGCAACAAGGCTTTTTGTTCAGCAACGTGCCTCCCGGGCCTGAGTGGTTCCCTCGGAGCCTCTGGAACTGGGTGGGAGGGAATGGGGAGGCAGTTGGAAAAATCCATCTTTTGAGGACTGGTCCACATAGAAAGTTCTGTCCAAACAAACTGAGGCTCTCAGCCTTTTGGGCGACCCTTAAAGTAACTCTTTAAGAATTACTTGGCAGGTGCGCACGCAGACAAACCTTCCTCTCTGCCTGGCCCTTCTGGCCGCCAAGCCTCTCTTCTTGGGAGATGTGTTCATGGCACCTTTTCCCACTGTTCCTGTTCCAAGTGTCAAGTGAGTCCAGGCAGCGTCGGGAGATGGAAGCTTGCAGCACAGGCCCGGCCGTTAATGACCCCTGGTTTGCCTTCTCTCTCATTTCCAGCTGTCAGGAATGATAGGAACAAGAAAAAGAAGGAGCCTTCGAAGCAGGAATGCACGGAAAGCTATGAGATGACGGCTGAGCTGGACGATCTCACAGAGAAGATCCGAAAAGCTCACCAGGAAACCTTCCCGTCACTCTGCCAGCTGGGTAAATACACCACGGTAAGAGACGCTTCGCCCGAGGCTGCTGGGAGGGTAGGTGCAGGCCCTTGCATGCGTGTTGGCTCCCTCCTTCCCTCTCCCCTTGCCCTGGAGGGCACGTCCACCCAGATTCAGCCCAGACCATGTAGGTGGACGGCGTGGGGCTACGCAGTGGCCGCCTCCCTTCGTGTGGTGGCCTTGGCACAGTCACTGAGAAGGCTGGGTGTTTCCTCCCATCCAGTCCCACAAGCATGCGTGCGCCCAGGAAACACAGACTGAGCACTTACTGTGTGCAGGCCGTGTGCAAGGCACTGGCGACATGAATGACCAAGATAAGGTCGCTCCTCGAGGGGACACACAGCCTGGTGAAGGAGACAAGGGAAACCGGTGAGGTGTTGCAGCCGTCATGACAGACGCCTGTACAGAGCCCGGGGGGGGGGGGGGCACATAGAGGGGACACGGGGCCGTCTTTTAAAAACCTACCTCCAGCTGTGAAGTCCAACCAACGTTATGGGGCCCTCCCCTGGGCCGCGGTCTGGCTTGAGAGAGGGTGTCAGCCCCCTAAGCCAGGGCTGGGGAAAGCACAGGCGTGACTCCTCCCCGGGGAGGCGGGAGCACCCGCTGCGCTCCCAGAGCTGTGCCAGAAATGGCTCTCACTGCGCGTAGACATGAGGACAAGGCAGGAGGGGCAGGATGTGGGATCAAGGGTGGGTGACGTATATTGACGGGTCTGGGATATGTCACTGAAGACCCATGAGCTACTTCCATTTTTTAAAGCTGGTTTTTGCATGTATTATGTTCACTGAGACCAATTCCCAGTGCATGGCACGTAATAGGCACTCAGTAAGTTGTTGAGTGAATGAGTGAACGAATGAATGAATATAACTAGAATGCTGTTCTGGCCTCCTTAACTAGCTTACGTTGCTTGCCTAAGATGCTGGTAAATGTATCTTTTAGAAATCCAATTATCTGCGGCACCTGGGCGGCCCAGTCGGGGAAGAGGCCGACTTTGGATTCTGGTTCAGGTCATGATCTCACGGTTGTGAGTTCGAGCCCCACATCGGGCTCGGTGCTGACAGTGTGGAGTCTGCTTGGGATTCTCTCTTTTCCTCTCTCTCTGCCTCTCCGCCCACCTGAAAAATCAAGAAACATTCAAAGAAACTTTTTTAAACCCAGTTATAGCCTTTGCCGGTTGGGTGACTGGCACGCCGGGAAGAGAAGAGCGTGAAAGGTCCCGAACGTAAAGAGGAAACGGTGATGCAGAAAGACCAGGAACAGTGAGCGCAGGGGCTGCGAAGCCGCTTTGGGGAGTTTGCGGGCGTGCCTTTGAGGGTGCCGTCACCGCTTTTCCTGTAAAACGGGAATGGTAACCGGAAGCAGGCGCAGAGGGTTTGCCATGAGATCAGTCCGAGAACGCGTCGGGCGGCTTCTCGGGCACGCGCGCGGCTGGCCGGCGGGTGGCCACAGTTCGGCCGGGCCACACCGAAGTCTGGCTCAGGGGGCGCCGGACGGACCCAGAGCGGTGCTCCCCAGACCTCAGCGTGCTCACTTCTGAGGCACCTGGCTGTCTTGCTGACGGGCAGGTTCCGATCCAACAGGTTCAGCGTCGCGATGGGGGCCGCGGGGGCGTTTCAGGCGCGGCTGCAGACCACACTCTGCCTGGCAGAGGCCGTGAGCCAGACTCTGAGTAGCAAGACCCAGGAGGACTCGGGGGCCCACCCAGGCCCTTGGTGTCAAGGAGGAGAGACGTTTGGTGTGCTTCACCCACGGATGCGTAAAGCCGTTGACCTGCCCTCCCGGGCCCAGGGAAGGGCCTGATTCAGCGGACAGGCCCCCACCGAGCTTGGGGAATGGCATCCTAGCCCAGAGCAGACCCAGTGCAGGACAAGGCTGGACGCCATAAAGGAGCTTTTCTTTTAAACCGAGAGGCAGGGGCGCCTGGGTGGCGCAGTCGGTTAAGTGGCCGACTTCAGCTCAGGTCACCATCTCGCGGTCCGTGAGTTCGAGCCCCGCGTCGGGCTCTGGGCTGATGGCTCAGAGCCTGGAGCCTGTTTCCGATTCTGTGTCTCCCTCTCTCTCTGCCCCTCCCCTGTTCATGCTCTGTCTCTCTCTGTCCCAAAAATAAATAAACGTTGAAAAAAAAAATAAACCGAGAGGCAAAGTAGGCCCGTGGACGAAGAGGTGGCACAGGGTGACTCATCAAGAGCAAGGACGCTCGAACCAGATGAACGTGGCTTCACTCCTGCTCAGCCACCGATCGGCCATGCGACTATGTGCAAGTTATTAACTTCTCTCGGCCTCATTTTTCCCTTCTGTGGAATGGGGATGATATAAAATGGTTAGAAAAATTCAGTAATTCCTGAAAAGCTTCAGCAATAGGACCCGTAAAAAAGCAGTGATGTGGCAGAAGCCACAGCCACTACGTATCCATTCGCTGTGTGTGAACTGATGCTCCGGGCACCTGGTCCCATGCCAGGTGTTTCTGGCACTACGGAGAAGCAAGGTGATTCATTACCGGTGCCAAGGAGAGTATCACCTATTCCTTTTAGAAATACTTCCAGGCACTGTCTGGGGCTTAGTATCAAGGTGCACGCATCCTGACCTCAGCAGCCAGGAAATCAACTGAGGATGGGCCCAGGGAAAGGACAGAAGGAGGTGAGGGGAAGGGCAAGACTAAATTGGGAGTGACCGGGAAGTGAGAAAGAAATAGCCTTGCAGAACCTTGAACGCTCAGGAATTTGTATTTTAGTTTGTAAATAATGGAAAAGAATAGACATTTGTCATCAGGAGCCTTTATTGTTATCGCCATTATTACTACGGCTAATATTTATTGAGCATTTACTATGTACCAGGGACCATGGTAAATAAATATTAAATCTTTGACTCATTATGGGGACATTGTGAAGTGGGTATGTTTGCTTCCATATTGCAGATGAGTAAACTGAGATGAGAAAGCTAATTTACTTCCCCCCGGGTCTCATGGCCAATAAGTGGGACTTGACTGTGAACAGCCTGAGTCCAGGGACAGCCCTTTTAACCATGCCATACACAGGATATATGAAGAGGGCGGATGGCAAGGTAGAATGGAAGGAGGAACCACTGGGCATCTAGGTGAGAGGGGGTACCTGTTCTCAAGGAATAAATACACCGCGAACTCCGGAAAAGACAGAGTAAAAGAGAACAGTCAAAGTAGGGAGGGCTTTCTGGAAGTGGAGACGTTGGAGCCAGGTCATGAGGTGAGAGACATTTTCTGACAATATCCGGGATCATTTGCTACGATATTAGGGGTCTCTCCCTTCTGGCCCAGGCGGGATCCCTTAGTGTGGTCTAGGCCGTCCCCCAGGCCCTGACTCACCTGGTAACCCGATGAAATGGCGTCCACTCTACTCTCGGGGAAGGCTGGGCAAACACAAGGTGTAGCATTGCCTCTGCCTAGAACACATGCCCTGGTGTGGCCTGGCTTCCTAAAGGGCCTGGGACCAAAATGCTCCTTCAGGACAGACCTCCCTCTGAGAGTCGGCATAGCTCCTTCCCACCCCAAAAGCCAGCCCAGGATTCTGGTCGGCCTCGGCCTCTACAACCTTCCCTTCCCCCGGGCCTCCCTCCAAACCCGGTAGCCTCTCCTTTTGGATTCTCTTTACACCACAGGTCTGGTTCTCCCTGTGTCCAGGCTAGTGAGGCTGCCTGCCCAGCCTTCCCAGAGAGCGCAGCAAGGGCTGGCAGGGCCCCAGCCCTGTCCCAGGGCTCACACTGCAAGCGTGACCCTCCCTGAAGGCTTGCTCTGGCTGCCGGAGCTGCTTGGCTCACGTGGGGCACTAATGCCCCACCCAAGAACAAGTAGAAGCTGGTGGGTGAAGCCGTAGCTTCCTTGCCCCTGGGGAGGAGACCCCTTAGGTATTCTCTAAACCATTTCCCAGGGCTTCCCAGCAAGAGGAGCCCACGTGCCCACAGGGATGGTCTTCCTGGACCTCTTTCCCCTCACCCCCCCCCCCCCCCAGTGCTTCCTGAGACCTTTTCCCAGTAAGCTGCTTGCGTTCAGATCCTAGTCTCGGGGTCCGCTTTTGAAAGGCCCAAGGCAGGGGGCTTCCCTGACGGCCTCCAGGACCCCTCCCCATCCGTCTCTCTTTGGTGAGACACCGTCCGTTCCCATCATCCTAAGCACTTTGTGGGGACTTTCTACACCTCTTTTGGATCCAACAGGGAAAGTGGAAATACACCTGTTTTCCCTCTCCGAGGGAACTTAACCACACGTAGGGCAGCCGACCTCCTTCCAGAAGCACGCTGCCCATTTGTGGAATCAAGTCTGCTCGGATACAGCCTCTCATCTGGCTTTTCTCTTTATTTCTACTCTGTACACAGATCTAGCTCAGTTTTTATTGTAAGCAGCTTCAGATCCTTTCTGGAAGTAGGTGGGGATATAAATAAATAACAGCAGCCATAACACATTCTCAGCAAGCTCTTAGTTCCGAGTTGAGCTTTTTTTTTTTTTTTATAAAGAGCTTTTTTTAGACAGGCAGTTGCTTCCACTGCGAGGAAACTTCCTGCCATCTTCACTAGCCTGGCATCCCTGTCAGATGCCTTTGGAATAAGTGGGCAGAGAGGAATTAAAAAGGCAGCTAGCCACCCACCGACAGACCTTTGAAAGAGTAGTTCCTTTTTCTTCTCGAATTAGGGTAGATTTGGGACAAATGGTCAGGCCCAAGGAGGCAGCGGAAATGGGTGGGGAGGCAGGAACATATGTCCCCCCACCCCGCCCTCCACACCCGGCCCGGGCAGGGCTCTGACCTCCAAGCTTCAGAACTAGTCTCCTTGGGAAGATTCCTAACCAGTGACCACCCCTCCAAAAACCAGGAGGAGCGAGAGGGGGATCCCAAGGGAAAGGTGGAAAACAGGGCAGGGCTATTTATAGAGGAGTCTCCAAAACAGAATGAAGAAGCAAACCAGAGGAAGCATCCTAGCTCTGAGGAGATTCCCTCTGTTTCCATAGGTCCAACTCCAGCAACTGTGTCATTTGGGTTTTTGGGCTTCGTAGACCTACGGTCTTGCCTGTGCATGATCCACCAGAGGAGCCTCGGCCCCCTCCTCTGCAGAATTGGATTTGCACGGTGCCCGCCTCACGGGATTGCTGGGAAGGCTAGTGAAACAGCTGCTCCAGAGCACCCAGTGCAGGTTCTGGCGGAGAGAGGTGCGAAATGGGCATGTCTCCTCTGGATCGGGTGATGAACGCCATGTGGAAATAAGCTGCCCTCCGCGGGGCTCGTGAGGTTGAGCTGTGGAGATCTAAGGAGCCCTTAATCGACTCAGAAAAGTGGCCACTAACCGAAACATTAAACAAAGCTCCAAAAGACTCCCCAGGAAACGAGTGCTTTAGAAAAGGAAGGGTATTGTAAGCGGTTCCGGCCATTTGCAGACTTGGCCTTCATTCTAGAAAACTAACCCTGGGATCAGCCCAAGAAGCAGGACCTGACGCTCAGGAGATCAGCCTCCCCCCCCCCACCACCAAGAGAGATGCATGGTGGGGGCAGTGGGGGGAGATGGGGGCATCTCGAGGCCCGAGTTCTAATCTCCACTCTGCCACCTCCCAGTTGTCTGACCTTGAACGAGCTCTTATCTTTTGTGAGCCTGTTTTCTGCCAGTAAACATACCTGCCCTGTCTGTATCACGTACACCGTGCTTTCATTTTCTGACACACATTGACTGTATCCCTACTGTATTCGTCTCCTAGGGCCTCCATTACAAAGTACCACAAACTGGGTGGCTTAAGCCAACAGAAATTTATTGTCTCACAGCTCTGGAAGCTGGAAGTCCAATATTAAGATGTCAGAAGGGCCATGCTCTCTCTGGCGGCTCTAGGGAAGAATCCTTCCTTGCCTCTTACAGCTTCTGCTGTTGAGGGCAATCCTTGGCACTCCTCGGCTTGTAGAAGCATTACTCCAATCCTCTGTCTTCACGTCCGTGCACATCTATCTCTGTCCGCATTTCCCATTATCACTGGTCAGACTAGATTGAGTCTGACCCAGTGACCTCATTTTTAAGTTGATAACCTGCGTGGAGACCCCATTTCCAAATAAGGTCACGTTCTGAAGTTACTGGTGTTAGGACCTCAACATAATCTTTGCGGGGAGGGGGACACAATTCAACCCAAAACACCTGCGGAGTGCGGAATTGGAGCGCCTGGACATTCACCCTTCCGTGCGTTCTGCTCTTCTGTGAAGTCTGGCTGAAAATCAAATGTTGTCACATGTTTTGTGAGCTTTTAGAAACCTCTGGCAGTACACGTCACGAGTCTTTGGCTTTTAATGAAAAATGCCCTCTAGGCACTGTGCTACATTTCCCTGGATCTTACCGCGCGGTGGGGAAAGGAAAAGACATTTCCGGTCAAGGGAATAGCATGAGCAGGGCCAGGCGTTTGGCAAAGAGAGGACTGGATGCAGAGCCGAAGGAGAGCGGTCAGGGCTAGCTGGCGGGGGCCTTTGTGAGCTGGAATAAGGTATGTGATGTGAGCATTGGCAACAGAGAGCCCAGTGGGGTTTCTAGACAGGAGAAGCAAGCCAAGAGGGTGAGCCCTGGCTGTTCTGTGCCTGGCCGGAACGCTTTGGCAGGTAAGCAAGGCAGAGCTTTGGTTCATTCTCAGATGTGTGCCCGGAGTTCCAGAAGCCATGAGTGGCCTTTCAGAGTAGCTGAGACCACCCCAAAATCTAGCATCTCCTGGACGTCCTCTGGAACACTGATTCATACTCTGGTATATTCCAAAGGCTACACCCCGACACTCCGCCACGGTCCCCCCCGAATCTCTAAGATCACCAGCCGTGAAGGGGCTGCAGCCGTCCAGGGGCACCTCATGTGTTGGTCCCAGAATCTTAGGCAGGGAGGGTGCAGGAACACCCCTAAAACATTACCTTCAGGGATATCATGCTTGCTTCTAGGCAGACTTCCAAGAAACTCTTGGGGAGGTCCTGGGTTCGAGACCCTTGTTACTGCCCACGGCCCGTTACTCAGAGCCCTGGCTACCCAGGGGCTGCTCCCTCGCCTGGTGGCTGGATGGCTGCCAAGCTGCCTCTCCCCACCTGTTGGAAGCGTCCGGGTCTAAGGAGAATGCGAAATGTGTGCTGAGGGCCTCTGTGCCTCCCTCCTCCCACTGACGGACACCCCCCAGCTGGTACATTCCTAAGGCCGTGTCGTCCTAGCGCCTAGATGCGTGTTTGCTGACCACAGAGAGATGCTGGCCTGGCACAGAGTGCTGTCCTCATAATGAGGCCACGGATCTTTCAGCCACCCGCTGGGAGCATCCAGCACCTCCAGCCAGGAGGGACATGGCAAGTGCAGTAGCAGTCCCTAGAAGACGGCAAGGTCAGGCCAGGAGCAGATACGAGGTGACCCCGGAGCGAGGGGGTGGGCGAAGTGGCGTGACGGCAGGGACTGCCAGCACCGCCTCGTGAGGCCCCTGTGCCCTCCGCCTGATGGCTGGGCGCCTTGCACAAGTGACTTGACTTCTCTGGGCCTCCACCCCGGCCACATGGGACAAGAACAGCTCCCACCGGATGAGGGTGCGGGGAGGAGGAGAGGGAGCTGGTTGTGAAGCTCTGGGAACCGCGCCTCCCTCTGGGGGCTGTTGGGTGGGACATCGGGCCATGTGCCCTGGCGTGTGGAAGACAGGAGCGTCCTGCAAATACAGCTTGGGCATCAGCCTGTCCTGTGGTCGACGGGCAGATTCAGGCCTAGGGAAAGGGATGGGGGGGGGGGGGGCGGGCACCCTAGCAGACGTGCCCAGCGTTCCCTGGGAGACTTACCTGTTTATTATTTGGAAGAGTTTGCATCTCCTCCTTGGCTAAAAAAGGAGCAACACGCAGCCTGTCTGAGCCGCCTCAGTATCCGAGAGCTGCCACAAACAGGACTTTAAGTCACTGGTGATTCCGTCCCCGTTCATGGGTCTCTTTCTGCAAGCAGCGGCAATCGGGACAGGGATCCCTCTGCGTGACAAAAATGGCCGTATAATTGGATTTCATGGCGGGGTTGGGCTTTGCTGCTGCTAAAGATGGCCCTAGGGTGGCCCCTCCGTAGGGTCCCGGCCGCACAGCATTCTGGGAAGGCAGGCTGGGGCTCCCACCTGGAGACGGGCTTCCCCCCACTGAGGAGGAGTAGGGGAGGGAGAGGGGGGACATGGGGGTCGGGGGGCGAGAGTTGGAGGAAGGCCTGCCTTCCCCCCTTGCTCTTGGCTGAGCTTCTCCTTAGCTGTTAGCAAGGGCCTCCCCCACCACCCCAGCTTCTCACTCTCTCCTTCTCCCCCCCCCGCCCCCCCCCCGTTTCGGAAGTGCCGCGGAAAACCCACACTTCCCTCCGTGCTCCCCGTAACCGCCTTCCTTACCGACTCAAACAAGCAGGGCTCTCCATTTGCTGCAGCTGGCAGATAATATATAAGCCATTTTAAACCTCATGCCTATGAATCGAGCAACCAGTATAATAAAACACCAGGTTATTTTGTGTTTTATTAACTGCCTCTTCCCTTCAGTTTGCATAATAGTGAGTTAGATTTACATGCCATTAAGACGGCGGTGCATTATTTTTAATAGAAGGTACGACAGGCTTCTCTCCCTCAGCCCAGAGTGTGGTGAAGTAAGCTCATATGATGCTGATGAAGGCTGCGTTCACACTCGCTGGGTCGGGGCAATGGCTTTTTTTCCAGATGGATACTCTGTTGTCAAATGATCGCCCGCCGCAAGCTCGCCTCTCTGTCCCTCTCTTCCGTGTCATCTTCCTACAAACGGGATAAACTGCCTATTAAATTTAATTACAGCCCGAATGGCCTCACGTCTTGCTCTTGTGTTCCCCTGAGTGTACTGTGCTCCACCAAGGTCCTTGAGGAAGGAATGAAATCAATCTGGAGGATGCGCGCCCACTTTCTGCCGGGGGGTGTTGTGGAAGGTAACGTTGGCGGCCACCTTTTGGAGGCCTTCTGAGGCGTCCCCACCCCCACCCCCAGCATTAAAAACGAAAGCTCGCTTTGCTGACGCTCTGGGCTGATTTTCACAGAGGTGAGGAACCCAAGATTGGGGTGCACGGCACCCTTCTCTGAACTGTTGACATTTGTCCAAGGCCTGAACACCAGGCCCAGGGGGCCTCCCCGTCCATCGGGGTGGTTCAGTTCGGCGTCCGGAGGCAGCGGCGGCCTCGTGACCAGGCCTAGACCCCCGCCCGGAGACCCCCATCCTCAGAATTCTGGTCTTCCCGAGACCTGAAACTAGCAAGGATTTAGGGAAACTTCATTCCTCGCTGGTTCATTTAACGCGTGCTTACTGAGCCTTACTGAGCCTCTGTCTGCCGTGTACCGGGCAGTGCTGTAGACACTGAGGACAAAGCAGCGTGAAATGGGACAGGGAGACCCCGCGTAGGTAAGTGAAGGCCAGTGTGTCAGGGGACAAGCACAGTAAACTTCGAGCAAGGTGGGGGGCACGGGGTGCCAGGTGGGGGGGTCCTGTAGTTTTCAGTAGAGGAGGCCAGAGTGGGGCTCAAGAGAGAGTGACATGTTTGATCAAATACTTGGAGGAAGGAGGGAGTGCATCATGTGGGTAGCTGAGGGAACAGCAGTCCGGGGGGATGGAACACCCAGTGCAAAGACCCAGAGGCAGGCATATGCCCGCCTGTTCAGGGCAAGCAAGAGACCCGTGAGGCTGGGTGGAGTGAGCTGAAGAATAGTGGGAGGACGGGAGGTCGGAGAGCAGGGCCCGGATCTGGGGAGGCCTTGCAGGCCAGTGACATGACTTTGGCTCTTGGGATGAAACGAGAAAGCAGTGGAGGTTCGGAGTAGTACGTTGACTTGCTTTGACTTTTGTTTTCAAGGGATCCCTTTCGTTCCTTTGATCAGAATAGACTATAAGGCAGCCAGCGTGGAATGAGGGAAGCCAGGGAGGAGGCTGTTGCAGTGATCCAGGCAGGAGATTCTGCTCTGGAGATTAGAGAAGGAAAAGTAGAAGAAAACCAGCCAACCGCTTTCTTGGGTGTGTGTCAGTGCGGTCCTAAGCAGAAGCTGAGACCTTCAGTAATTTCCGGCAAATCCTTAGTGGCGTTCTGTTTCCTGTGTGTCCTCCGAGCATCCTCCTTACTGGCTAAACGAGGAAAGCCAGGTTGAGGCTCGTAACGGGCCATGGAGTGGGAACCAGTACGGGGACTTGGCTGGCCATGCCACCTCTGCTCCAGAGGACAGAGGAGAAGACGGTCATTGCCGCTGTCTGAACCCTCCGGCAGTGCCGTTGGCAGTTGGCACTGCTGAGGAAAGGGGTCCAACGCTGACCAAACCCCCCGGGACACGCCAGGCACCGCCTGCGCCCCCGGGACCCTGTGCGTCTCCCTGCAGCCTTGGAGGGAGGCTGTCCCTCCTTACCCCCGGGAAGACTGAGGCGTCGCTTCCGGAGGGCTCGCCTGTCGGGGATCAGGTAGACCTGGGAGCCACTTCCGGCCCCTCGTGGACAAGTTAGCTCTCCTCTCTGAAAGGGCTTTCCCTGTCTCAGGATGACTCGGAGAACAGCCAGCCCCTCCTTGGCCGGTGACCGTGGGGTTGGGCGAGGTTCCGGAGCCCGGGGCCTGCCTGGATGGCTCCTGCCGTGTGGCACGTCCCCAGAGCACCGGGCGCTTTCCCTGCCCCGCTGTCAGCTCACCAGGGGAGGGTGCACGTCGGGTGTGCTCAGCAGTGCCCACCCCGGCCCCTGGCGGCCTGAAGGTGGATCAGGAAGCATTGGTGGAACAGAGGGTGGGAGCAAGAGAGGAAGTCGAATGCGTGAGTGAAGGAAGGAGTATTCGAATAGATGGAGGAATCCGGCCAGTAGGTGCCCGGAGTCGGACTGAAATCTAATCTTCCCGTAGGGGGATGAGAGGAGGGCTTCCCCCTGATTTCTTCGGCGGCTCCCCCAGGAACCTGGGCCTCGGGGTCCAGAATGAAAGCTGCTGGGGGGGTGAGAAGGCCGGTCCCTCCCAGAAGGAGCAGCTGTGCCCTCCTGGGGCTCCCCTCAGGGAGCTGTGTCCTAGCACCGAGCGAGCGTGTCCCGAGAGCCCAGCCTGGCGGTGGGACCCGGGGCGCCCGGGGGAGCGTGCCTGTGACCGTCACAGCACTGACGTCCGCTAGAGAGTCTGTGCTCTGCTGTTGTCAGTGTAGCATTTTGTTTTAATTCACACCGTCCCTTTCTTACCTCTTTATTACGAAAACCTGCGGACGCAATGCGGACGTTGGAGAGACTCGAGTAACGAACGCTGTGATCGCTCCCCAGCCTATCTTACTTCAACTCCCAGCCCTCATCACGCTGTCTCCCCGTTCTATGTTATCCAGAAGTCAGTTACGAATATGTTCTTTGGCCTGTGAATATGTTAATGTTCTCGGGGGGGGGGGGCGGGAAGAACTGCCACCAACAAAAGCGTAGCAGCCGTGTTTTCGTTACGTGAAAGTAGCATCTCACACCTCGCAAGTAGCATCTCATAGTGAGATCTCACATTCCCATTCTTGCGACGGGTGTCTGTGTTTTTAGCTTATTTGAATCAGAATTCAGCTAAGGTCTATACGTCAGAATTGATAAGCCTCCTAACTTTTTTTTTTTTTAGTCCCCTCCTGTGCCTCTGTCCCTACCTAGCCCCTGGACCCCAGTGGTCTTCTCTCTCCCTTATAGTGCTGCTGTTCTCAGAATGTCCTGCAAGTGGACTCCTTCTGCGTGCAGGTTTTTGTGTCTGCCTTCTTCACCTGGCCTGATGCTTCTGAGGCTCATCTGTGCTTGCGGGCTGTGTGGGTGCTCCCTTTGTTGTTCCCACAGGCCAGAGCGGGTGTGCCGTGATTTGCCCATTCGCCGGTCCATCGGCGCCTAAGTTGCGTTGCTTCTAGTCTGCAGCTTGCTCTTTCCATTTCTTTTTATCCCCTCGCAATGTGTTTGTTGAAGAAACCAATTCGTTGCTTTGACAGAGTCTCTAGCATTCTGGGTGGTGACAGTCGCATCGCACATAGCGGAACTTAGCACATTCCTCTGCCTCCTGGATTTCCTGCGGTTCCGTGGAGAGGTCCACTCGGATGCTGGCGTGACTGTTTCATAGATGGCGGGTGTGTGATTCCATGGCGGATTGCCTCTTTGGTCAATGCCTCGAGCCCGTAATTCATCAGGGTTCTGAAACGGTGCATCTTTATTCCATCATTCGTTCACTTCTTAGCTCATTCCTAATTCACTTTACTTATTTTTTCATTTCTGTATCTGTCATTTGATGATCCGTTGGGGCAGGGATATGGTATTGAGCATTTGAAAAAGAATCCTAGCCAAACGCAGCCACCCCAACAGGAAGCTCCCTGGTCAAGACTGAAACATCAGCGCATTAATCGGAAATATGCTGCGTTCCTTGCCTTCTGTTGAGCTTTCCAGAAACTCCCCTGACAGTGTTTTTTCCTTCCCTCTTAGAACTCCAGTGCTGACCATCGAGTCCGACTGGACCTGGGTCTCTGGGACAAATTCAGTGAATTGGCCACCAAGTGCATTATTAAGATTGTGGAGTTTGCTAAACGTCTGCCCGGCTTCACCGGCTTGACCATTGCAGACCAAATCACCCTGCTGAAGGCCGCCTGCCTGGACATCCTGGTATGTGCCCTTGTGAACTCGTAGGCGGGGGTTGGGTGGGGGGAGGAGGGGACAGCGATGCTTTGAAGACCTGCAGAGGCTTTGGTCCTCCGGCCTCTCCTCCTGCTACTCGCATTGCACACTGAGCCCCGTCCTTCCCACCTGAATCTCCGTCCCACTCCTGAAAGCTCAGAGACCCCCTCCCCTCCCCAGAGTTGGGCAGAACCTCCTACCTTCTCGACCCTGGTGTGGGAGCCCCCGCTGCACAATCTTGGGGAAGGACCCAGCCTGGCTCGGCCACAGGCTTGCTTGCTCCCCCAAAGCCCCTTCCGTGGGCCAGTCCTATAGGTCTTTCAAAGGCCGTCACACTTCTCGAAGCCAGGGCGACAGGAGGTGGCCCATGGCACCCTAGTTATACCCTCTGATCTTAAACCACCTGTCAGTGGCCTTGGGAAAATCCCTTCCTTCCATAGGCCTCAGTGTCCCCATCTGTGCAAAGGGAATGGATTCCTGGTGCCTCTCTCCCTCTGCCGTTCTCACACCGTAGCTTCTAGGGCCCTAGAGAGGGTAATGACGACTGTCATACCTTGCCCCTTGTGGGTCTACTGGCCGGATACCTACCCTCTCTCTTCCTGATAGGGGCATCAAGGATGATATGATTCATTCTGGCTGGGTTGGTTTTCTTGGGCAGGGAAGCAGCTCTCATTGGAGGGGACGGGGGTCTGTCCCGCCTGCAGGGGGTAGTATAGGCTGATGGGCCTCTGGAGGAAGTGGGAGGGGAAGCTGGCCTGCGGGGATGCTTCAGAAAAAAGAGAACGTAAAATTAGCTTTCAAAGTGCTTTAAAAGCGTAGATTTTTCTTTTTATTACATCTTTCATAGCTTTGGGTATAAACAGTTCTGCAAAGCAAATATAGTTACTCACTGTAATTAAACACACAGTCTTGCTCAGGAGGAGAGAAGACCTCCGTGTGAGGCAGTCGTGCAGGAAGCACGAATGTTTATGTGTCTTTCCACTTACTGGTTGGATCTTAGGAGGAGTGGTAATGGTTACTCGATAAGCTACAAGTTCCAGGGATCCTGAGAGTATGTGTGGTATCTTTTCACCTTATAGCGTCAGAGGGTCTGGGACGAACGTAGGGACGTTCAGGAAAAAATGAAACATCAGAGCAGCGTTCACCTGTCACCTACCCACACCCCACAGAGTCTGCAAACCTCAGCTCCTTGGAGCCTCACACACCTCAGTGAGCCTGGCTGGGGATGGCGATTCATCCCATTTTACAGATAAGGAGCTGGAGACTAGGTGAGTCACCAGGGTCAGGTGATTGCTGGAACCACACCCAAGACCCACATCTTTGGACTCCAAAGCCATGAGAGGATTAGAAGCATAGACAGGGAGTGGTGGTAGGCGGGCCCTGGGCAGAGAACCAGCCAGACCACCAGGGAATAGCAGAAGCCACTTGAGCAAATCAGTAACGAGGTTAGTAAGGAGCTATTGGAATAATTAACAACAAAGCCTGGGCTTTCTTATCCTTTCCTCACGAGTGCTTAAAGTGTAGCTCCCAGGAGAATGTCACCTAAGCCTCAGGACACCCCCGCGATATTAGTAGAGACTGGAGTCACCAGCGCATGGGGAGAGGTGCCCCAGAGGCCTCGAGTCGCCGAGGGACCTGTGAGGTGGCATGCAGCAGGTCGGTGTCTGCACCAGGGCATGTGGTACAATTCTGACTCCCTGCATCACACGGCCACCCAGCAGGGCCCAGAGCCTTCCTGATGCTTGGGCTCTGACTTCGGTTCTTTGCTTGTTTCTCAGTCCTCCTGTTGTCTGGCTGCCAGGTGGTGATGGTTTGTGGTTCCTTCAACTCTAGCCCTTTGGGAAAGAAGGAATGAGAAGGATACTTTGAGATCCTCGAGTGGAGCATTTGTTTCTACAACACCCTATGCCTAATGGTTCACGGTGCTTAGATCCCTCCTTAAAATCCCTGTCCAACCTCCCGTGGCCATCTTCCCACATCCCACCTTTATAATGAAAACTAAGCACTCCTCTGGTTTGCCTGTAGGTCCAAGAATCGGCCCTTAGCCCCTTGGTGGAAACAGGTAGAACAGGAACCAGTTCCTTTTTTTTTTTTTTAAGTTTATTTATTTTGAGAGAGAGAGAGCAAGCACGAGCATGAGTGGGGGAGGGGCAGAGAGAGAGAGAGAGAGAGAGAGAGAGAGAGAGAGAGAGAATCCCAAGCAGGCTCCACACTGTCAACAGAGCCTGATGTGGGGCTCGAACCCACGAACTGTGAGATCATGACCTGAGCCGAAATCAAGAGTTGGATGTTCAACCAACTGAGCCACCCAGGCTCCCCCAGGAACTAATTTCAATGACCTTCGTCAAGTTATTTAACCTCTCCCAGCCTCCATTTACCTAGCAGTACAAATCAATAAGGTGTTAACTAAAATAAAAGTAATTCTTTGCAGGGGCTTAAGTACAGACATGAGTATAAACATGGGACATGTAGTAGATCCTCGGTTGGTGGCGTTGAAATCAGGGACAAAGCTGTCATAAGGACATGGGGGCAATTTCAGCCCCTGTGGCCACGAGTCGGGAAACTGTCAACCACTCACTCCTTCCTGGCTCCACAGGCTTGAGGGGGGTTGGGGTTGGCACAGAGCAGCCACAGGAGGAGAAAACTCTACCCGGGGAAGGGGCAGAGACCTCCAGTCATATGAGATGAAGCAGAAGGGGTACTTATTTGGCCCCAGACAAGAGCTCATTTCCAAGAATTTGTAGCAAAGGCAATTAATCACGAGAGCCTGAAAAATGCACAACTTCAAAGAGCATCTTTCGGATGAGAATCTTCTCAACTAGCTGAGCCATTTAGAAGAATCTTCTTATCTAAGCCATTGATGTCTGGAGAGAGTGAGACAGAAAGACCAGGAGGACACACAGACAGAGACGGGCTGAAGCTGTTGTCAGCCCCTAGAAAGGAAAGCCACGGTTGTCCCGACGCTGTCACGGCCACTAGCGCATCGTGTTGTGTTTGGTCCGAGACGGGCCTCTGTGTCTGAGCGCGGGGCCGCCTGCCGGGGCCGGCGCTGTGCTGGGAAATCACAGGCCGTGCGGGACGTGGTTTGCTTTACAGTCACGAGGTGGGAGCCCCTTAGGAAGGAGGTCCAAGGACAAAGAGTGCCCGAAGCCTGTCCGGCCTGCGCCCCCTGCCACACTGCCCTCTAGAGGGATTTCCTGTCCCAGCGTCTGCCTGCTGGGGGGACCCTTTGCTGTGGGGACCACAGCCAGGCTTCCCTCAGGGTTGGAGCCCTGCTCTGAGCCTCCTGATTTCCCACAGGGGTCAAGAAGCCGAAAGGTCTCTCCTAAGATGGGCCAAACTTCGAAACCCTTGTGGATAGAAGTTTACCTTCCTTTTCTCGCCCCAGAGTTGTGGCATTCTAAGTTTGTGTTCAGGACAAGAAAGGGAGGCCCCGGAGGAGTCCCCTCGCCTGAGTTCTTTCTCACGTGTTCCTTCTTGCTCACTCTCCTTTATCTTTCTTGTCCTGTTTCTTCTCCTCCTCCCTCTAAACTGCCTCTTCTCTGCAGGTAATTGGGGTCAAGTCTCTGTCAACCTAAAAATCGTAAGAAACAACCTTTGAGGCCATCTGGCCTTCACGTTGCTCGCCCCTGCTCCTCCCGGCTGACCTCCTTCCCTCTCTCCCTTTTACAGATACTCACTGAGGCCCTGCTGTGTGCCAGGCGGTGTTCTAGGCTCGATGCCACAGCAGTGAACAGGACAGACAAAAATCCCTCCCCTCATGGAGCTGACTTTCTGTTGGGAGTAGACGGACAGTAAATGAATAGGCAGGGTCTTACGGGGCCACAGAGAAAAACAGGAGCAGGATCGAGGCCAGGAACGTGTCTGCGGTGGACCGGGCTTGATTTCTGTGGTGTGGTTAGGGAAGAAGATGACCCTTAACGAAGGGATAGAAAGAGCTGGAACAGTAAAAGACACCAGTCAGAGACATGTGCGAGTGAGGGGTCCTGGGGAGTGTAGTTGAAAGGCCCTGGCAAGCTGAGGAGCGGTGAGGAGGTGAATGTGCCGGGAGGTGAGCGATAGGGCCGGGCCTGAGAGGAAGCGAGCACAAGATGGCCGGTACATTTTCATCCTCGCTGTTAGGAGTCACCACCAGCTTTGGCTGAGGTGTGCCACCGTCCAGCTCTTGTTTCCACCCTTCACTGGTCTCTTCGTGCAGCGCGAGGGAAGAAGTCACACACACAGTTGTCGGGCACTTCCTGTGTGATGGACCTACCTGGGGAATTTGATGGCGGGGAGGAGAGGCGAGCCCTTGCCCTTCCAGAGTTCGTGGTCTGGCCCTGCCACCCTCCCTGGGGAGCTCCCGCCTTTCCTACAGACTCGTCTCCCAGGCGCCAACATGGCCCCACAGCCACCCAGCTCCCCCTTGGCCTGCCCCAGCTGCTGACGGTAGTAGTTACAAGTGTGGGCTCTGAAGCCAGTCTGCCCGGGTTCCGAATCTGGGGCTGCTGCTTATCTGCTGTGTGACCTTGGGAGAACCACTCCCCGTCTCTGAGCCTCGGGCGATAGAATAGAAGCTGCCTTTTAGGGACTGGAGAGAATGAAATAAGGGGCTTGGACAGTGTCTGGAACACCGTAGGCTTCAGTCACCTCACACTGTATTGAGCCTCACTACACCCTCTGGGGGATTTTTGGTCTCATCTCCAGTTTGCAGATGAGGCAGCCACAGCTCGAGTGGAAGCCGGAGGCCCGTAGGGCCCCGGCAGGCGTTCCTTCTCTCTAGATACTGTCCCGCCACTTTCTTCTTGGCCAGCCCCTCCGCTCAGCCGAGATGCCCCCTCCTCAGGAAAGGTTTTCCTGACCAGCTGCCCAGTTCCTACCCGCTCCCCACTGGTCTCTCTCGTAATTAGAAACGTGTTCCGCAGCGTCTTGTACGCCTGCTTGTCGGCTCGGGGAGGGCAGGGACCGCGTTGGGGTTGGTCCCTGGAGCAGGCTTTCAGGCACGCTGGAGGCATTCGTTGAGGACTCGGGAATGAACGGGTGTGCAGATGAATTAGAGATCACAGTGGGAATCCCAGAATCCGTGGGTCAGCGCCAGTGTGCGGTCTTCCCCTGACAGTCACGCGGGGCCTTCCTGGCTCCTGCCGCCCACGGCTCTCACCGCCCTGAGGGGACACTCCCACGCCAGCGGTAGGAGCACCTTGCTCTGGTGCTCAAAACACGATCTGTGGCTCCTGGGGTCCTGGGGACCATGTGGCTACACAGCCACGGAGGGCCATTCCCACGTGAATCTGTCCTTCTCCCTTCCAGGGGCTCAGTAGAGACAGGACCCAGCCCGAAGAGTGGCAGGCTCTGGCCTCGGAGCCCACAGCCTGGGTTCAGGCTTCAGCACTGCCTCGGGCCACCGGTGCCATCGGGTCGAGGCCCCGCGTCTCTCTGACACCCAGCTTTGTCACCCGTGGGTCCAGACCCCTGGCCCCGACCGTCACCAGAAGTCCCCGCGAGGCACTCAGCGTGGTGGTTAAGGGGGCCGGCGCTGGAGCCAGTCCCCCTGGGTTCAAATCCCAGCTCTGCCCTATAGAAGCTGCGTGAAGTGGGGCGGTCATGTGACCTCTCTAAGCCTCCGTTATCTGCTCGGTGAAAGGGGTAGAATGGCGGCTCCTCCCTCGTAAAGCTGTTCGGATAATTAATTAGGTTAATGCATGTGAAACACTTAGTACCTGGCACACAGTAAGGGCTCCTTTAAATTAGCATCCTTTAAATTAGATGGTAGCGAATTTGTATTGTGAGCTGTTGACACACCAGGACATATGTGTATACACACACACACCCAAGCTCGAGCTGTGCCGCCTGGTTCAGCAGCCACAAGCCACCTGTGGCTGCTGAGTGCCTGAAATGTGGCTGAAGAGCTGTCATTATGAAATAGACACTCAATTTCAAGCACTTAGTATTTAAAAATGTAAAACACCTCCTTAATGATGTTTTATATTGATTACACGTTCATACAAATATTTTGAATATATCCGGCGACACAGAATATTGTATCAAATTTAATCCCTCGTGTCTCTCTTGACGCGTTAACGTAACGGCTCCTCGCGTGCTGGTCTCAGAAAGGCAGGCTGGTGGCAGGTCTCACCAGGGAAAACATTTTGTCCCGATGAGCTCATCATAATAGGTGCTATGTAGTGCCAGGGAAGACGGCCTCACAAAGCTGTGTGTGTGTTACTGTTGTTGTTATTGTCACTACTTCAACAGTCCCACAAGCGCTGGAGGAGAGTCAAATCCGATCAGGATCTGCCCACCAGTTGCCAAATACAATTAGTGCACAGACCGAGATGTGTGAGCAATTTGAGCTTTTCTCCTTTGCCTGGAAACTCAGAAGTCGCTGGCTGCCCCCCTCGGGGGGTTACAAGGTGGGAGAGATTCCGAGGAGGGAGTCCACTCTGTTAATAATTGAACAGATATTCATTAGCCACCTGCTCTGTGGACAACACTGCCCTAGATGCTAAAGATACAGCAGGGAGCAGGTCAGATAAAGAGCCAGCCTCCTTCTAGGAGCTCATCTTCTACAGGGCCAGTGGTCAGCAAGCTCAGAGAGTGACGGTGCTGCGGGGAAAAGAAAGCAGGGCGATGGGGCAGACTGGAATACTACCCGGCAAGGAAAAAGAACCGGGGCTTTATGCGCTACGGCGGGGAACGTCAGAGATGCTATGGACTAAGTAAAGGCCAACACAAGAGAGACTATAGTGTAGGATCCCCTTTATGTAAAGTTCAAGAACAGGCAAAAGCGATCTGCGGGAATCGGGGTCCAAATAATGGTTATTTGCGGGAGGGGATTGGATCAGGAGGGGCCAAGGGAGCCTGTAGGAGCTGGAACTCTTTGTGTCTTGATCTGGGTGGGTGCACCCTTAGGGGAAAATACATGCAGCTCTACCTGTGAGCTGTGTGCACACTCAAGGCCAGCACGTTATGCTCATTATCTATGGCTGTACGTCAAGTTGCCACAAAACTTAGCAGCAATAAACAATGAGCGTTATTATCTCACGGGGTCCCTGTGAGTTAGGAACAGACTCAGCTGGGTGCCTCTGGATCAGGGTCTTTCATAAAGTTGCAGAAGGGCTGCCGGGGCAGTGGGGGGCGGCTCCTCACAGCTACCTGGCAAGATAGTGCTGGTTATTGCCAGGAGAGCTCGGTTCCCTCCCGCATGGACCTTTCCATGGGGCTGCCATAGTGTCCTCATGACGTGTCAACCAGCTTTCCCCAAAATGAGATTGAAGAGAGCAGTCAGGGAGGAGTCCACGGTGCCTCGCCTCCTAGGACTTACTCTCCAGAGTCCTACCCGTTGCTTCTAGTGGATTCTATGTTAGCACCAAGTCACTGGGTCCTGCCCACACTCAAGGGGCAGAGGAATGAAGCTTTACTCCTTAAAAGGAGTAGTAGCAAAGAATTTGTGGGCATATATTAAAACCACTGCACCTGCTATACCCCAGTTTTAAAACGATTTTATATTTCAAATAAAAGGGGTGATATGATAGAAAGTAATAGGTTTTAGGAAGTGTGTTCCCTGTGCATCCTGAGGAGGTGACATTTGAACTGAGCTCTGAGTAGGGAGAATCATGAAGACCAAGGGAAAGGCATCAAAGGCAGAGGGAACGGCAAACGCATATGCGTTGCTGCGACACTGAGTTGCTAGAGATTCAGAAAGACCAATATGGCCAATATGGCAAGGGGAAAAAGGGGCGGGGGCGGGATAGACAGAGGTCACGGACGCTGCTGCGGGAAGAAGTGTGAACGTCCTGGGTCTAAAACGGCTCAAAGCCATTGGAGGGGGATTAGCAAGGGCGAGGCCCCTCTGGTGAATGTTTTGGACCCTGTGCTGTGGCTGTAGGAATGGGAGTGGAGGCCATCCCCGGAGGAGAGGCGATGGCGGTTTGGATTAGAGCAGTCACAGGGACGAGGGGAGAAGGGTGTCGACTGGTCCCTCCTCTGTCCCTGGGATCCCATGTGCTCAGATCTTGCCACAGCTCCAATCTCTGGCAGTCTGCTCCCCGGGGGCACCCAAAAGGCAGTGGAACGATACTCCGTTGTCCTTGCTGAAGGCAGGAAGGCTGCAGTCTCAGGTTTGGCCCTCAGCAGAGCTCTGTGCTGCCCGACAGGGCTCTCCTTAGGGGAGTCAGCCTCGCCCGGGCTAATTTTACCCACCTCGTGGGACTTGCGTGCTCCTCTTTCAGATGAAATACCCTCATTTCAAACAAAGGGCGTTTTTTAATACCGGCGAAGCACTTGGTAGTTGCCACTGGCATTTGACTTGAACAAAGTGAAAGTCCTTGGTTTGTGCCCAGAGGCGGGCCTGGCCGGAAGCCGTGAGGAAGATGCCCGCTGCCCACTGGGCTCAGCCGGGGCAGGGTGGGCGTGGCATTCCTCCTGATAAAAGAAGGCGTTGACCGGTCTCCCATCTCAGGCCATGTGCCTTCGTCTCCGGACAGCCCGTTGATCCTTGCTTCTGGTTTTGAACTTTTCTAGAGAGAGAAAGGCAACAGAACATAAACGCTTCATGAGAATCCAAACACTTTCCAACTCCTGAGGAGGGACCCCGTTCAGAATAGGAGAGTCTGTGCACTGCAGTTTGGATTTGGATTTCCAAGTGAGCTGTTGACAGCTTGCAAACGCCTAAATCTTGGTCTTCTGTTCCTTTGCAGCAAACCCTGGTTTCTTTCATTATTGCAGGGACAGATCTAGAGCATTCACTTCTTGGCAGCGTGCTACGGCTGCAAAGACTTCTTTAGTACCTCCTTGATTCCAAACTGGAAAAGCGCCTGGAGATTTTGAGCCCATACGTACTGAGCCTACTCGACTCTGCCCATCGCACGATACCTCCCTACGCAGGCACATTTCCTCGTGATCCTCCAGGTGGTTGAAGGGAACATGGGCTGGGGGCTAGGAGTCCTGTGGTCTGCCCTGGCACCGTTGCTTGCGTGACCTTGGGCACTGTACCTCCCCCCCCACCCCCAGCCCCCGCCCTGCCCCCCGCCAAAGGCTTTCAGGGGAACTCAGGTGGACAAGTAACTCTCGGTTCCTTTGCTGCTCTGACTCTGGCAATGGCTTCATAGCCCATCAGCTACCAAGATGAAGTGCAACAGGTCAGCCGATCGGGGACCCAGAGGAAATGGCTCAGAGAGGCCCCTGGGCAAATACCTGAGAGGCAGAAACAGCCACCCATCCAGAGAAGAGGAATCTTTGTAATGGTTTAGTGACCACTCACATTCAGATGCTTTCCAGTTCACGGTGCCGCTTGGTCACAGAATAGGAAATTAAGTTTGAGGTTGTGCCCCTCTCGCCTCAAGTTTGTAAAATTTTCCGTTTCCAGACCACAGGCCGTGCGCTCCCGTATACCGGTAGGTCACCATGGATAACTGTTCAGGTTGTACACGGTGCAAAGGCACCCAGCTAAGAAGGCAAATGAGGCTCATATCCAGATTAACGCCAGGCCAGAGGTCATCTCACCTTAGGCGGCTGGAGCGGATAGCGGCCTGCGGAGGAACGAGGCAGCTGTGAAGCAGAGGCCAAGAGCATAGCGGAGTGCTTCAGTGCTGGAGACAGGTCGCCTGAAGCGAGTCATGCCATCTCGTAGTTAGGCGACCAAGGACAAGCTGTTAATTCGCATTGGTTTCCCCGTCTGTAAAATGGGATAACAATAGTCCTAACTCCTGGGTTGATACAAGAATTAAACAATATGTTAAAAGTTAGCATGGCACCTGGCACGTAGTCGCTGATCAATAAAAACATTAGCTACTATAAGCTGGAGGCGGGAGTGCTAATCATTCACCGTTCTCCTCTCAGGAGATGTCCTGACCAAGAGTCGGACGTTTTTTAATCCGCGAGCGTCCCATGCCCTCACTTTACGGGGCGGGACATCCTCATGCTCCTGCCCAAGTCCGAGTCCTGCATGTAAGAGGAGGGCTGGCTCCTGGCCCAGTCTTCTTGGAGGTTCAGGGAACACCAGAGCAAGGACCCAAGAACATGCGACCTTTCCAGTGTGACCGCCCTGCCCCCTGGCTAACTGTGCTCCAGTGGCTATGAGGCCTTTGCGGTCACTTAGCCAGTCAGGATGGTCCTCTGCACGGGAGCTGTCCTTACCCCCCAACCCCCCAGCACTTGCCTTCAACATAAAAGATTTGACCTAGTTCCTGCTTTAGGAGTCTTGGTGAGAATATGGAGAGTGGGGAGGGCTGTACGTCTGGGACTTCCCTGCCAGCTGGGAGTCCTGTGGCTTCGTCCGAGAGCCACCCCCTCTGCACGTGGCCGCATCACAGGAAGATGGCAGACCCTTCTGGTCACATCTGTCCTCTCGGTTGACACTGAAGTTCATGGTGACCACACCCAAACTGAGCACCAACATCTGGGAAAAAACACTCAGCTCCATCCACCTACTGGGTTCTTCACTCCTGTCCAGGTGGAATAAATTTGTCTCTGTGCTTCGTGAAGCTCTGAGACTTTTTTAGGTGAAAAGGTCAAATGTGGAAACCTGGTTGGCAGAAAGGTCCCTCACAGTTGTTGGTGCAGAAATATGCTTCTGGGTGGCTGAGTGTTCCAGAATGCACGGAGCGTCTTGCCCGCAGTGAGGACTGACAGGGCAGCAGGAACACCAGAGAGGTGTTTTGGAGTTCACCATGCTGAGCGAGGCCCGAAGGCCCCGAGCCCGGAGCAGGCAACTTCCCAGTAGCAGGTGTGCTGGGGTGGCGGCAGAGTTTTCTATCAAGGCCGTGCGAGGTGGCGTTGCGAGACTGTGGCATCGTGACCAAGGCTGCTTACCTAGGATCCCAGCCATATTTCTGAGCTTAGTTGAAATGTTGCCTCTTCTGGGTGTGTGCGCCCTGGACTCGCTCCCACCGGTGTCAGAGGACGTCCGAACGCCCAAATGCCTTCCCGGTTCCACCCCTGCTCGTACTCTCCTTGTCTGTGGAGCTGCGTGACCAGAGGCATCACGGAAGAGGGGGCCTCGCCTGGGTTTGAATCCAGTGCAGCCACATGTTAACTGTGTGACACTGGCCATACGGCTTCACCTTTCTGAGCTTTAGCCCCTTATCTGTAAAATAGGAATAATACTCACTCTAGGGCGTTGTTTGAAAGATTGAACGTAGGGCATGAGAACATTGGGCATGTACCAGGCATTTAATGGTACATATTGCCTTTTTTTTTTTTTTTTTTTTTTGTAGACTGTAAGCTCTTTAAAAAAAATCTTGTTCTTCTTATCCCCAGCACCTGGCACAGTGCCTGGGACATAAGTAGGTACTCAGTAAATGTTTATTCAAGTCAAATGAATTACTTTTAGCACAAGTGGTTCTCAAAATTTCTTTTGTCCTTTTATTGTTCCCTAAATAACGTTAACCCATGTTTTGACTTCTGTTCTTTTAATGAAAGAGCTGCAGAAGACATCACACATCCCAAAGCGGGACCGTGTGCGTGTGATGCAAGAGGTCTTTGGAAATCTACGTGCCTAGATCTGGTTGATGCTGTAAGAACAAGCTGGCTTTGATGACCCATCAAATATGCTTTTTTTTTTTTTCCCTTCCAGATTCTTAGAATTTGTACCAGGTATACCCCAGAACAAGACACCATGACTTTTTCAGATGGCCTTACCCTAAATCGAACTCAGATGCACAATGCTGGATTTGGTCCTCTGACTGACCTTGTGTTCACCTTTGCCAACCAGCTCCTGCCTTTGGAAATGGATGACACAGAAACGGGCCTTCTTAGTGCCATCTGCTTAATCTGTGGAGGTACCAACTACCTAGAAAACCCTCATGAGATTCCATGAAGAACAACTTGCACTTGTCATTTATGGGAAATTCCCATCTCCATTCCAGAGTTATTTTGCATGGAAAAAGACACGTGAATAAATAGCTAGGCACGCATGCTTGGGGTCCGTTGCATTTTTCCATATGGTTATAAATTAAATAAAGGTACTTGGGATCCTGTTGCTCTGAAATACCACAGTGCTATTTCTCCAGTTGCCACAGGTATTATTTCAAAGGTAGGATCAGACTGTTGTAAAATAAACTGCCCAGGGACATTTTAATGATAATGCTAGGGACTGGATTGTGCTGTTTGCTACTTTAGTGGCTGGGACTACAATTCATTGGTTTGTCTCCCCCAACCCACCCCCACCCCAACGCCCAAACCTCGAAGGACCAGGATAAACTATGGCTTTCTGCTCTGTACTGACCCCTACTGGCTCACAGGAGGTTGAATCATAAGTGGTTAAAAAGTAATGGCTTTGATTACGGGGCCTGTTTACCTTGCTGTTAGAACCATCCTGCTCAAGGCTTGTTTGAATTCAGTTCAGTAGTGACACCTCCTGGTCACAAGGAGTAATTCTCTTCCTGGAACAAAAGCAACCAGGCATCAGAATGTGCTTTTGACCAGCAAGAGGGACATGTTCAAGTATCACTGCCTAAAGCAGTTCCCTGTATCTTCAAAGTTGTGTATGTGATGGAATCATCACATTAATAAAATGATAATGTGCTGGGAGGAACAAGGACGCACGCTCACCTGGCAGGTGCGTGACTCTTGCTGCCCTAATTGTTTATCCTTCATTCCTGCTGTCTAGACCGCCAGGACCTTGAGGAACCAACAAAAGTAGATAAGCTACAAGAACCACTGCTGGAAGCACTAAAAATTTATATCCGAAAGAGACGACCCAGCAAGCCTCACATGTTTCCAAAGATCTTAATGAAAATCACAGATCTCCGCAGCATCAGTGCGAAAGGTAGGTCTCGAAGTCTATGTTGTATTCACCAAGTGGTCCTGACTTGTTTTTAAACTGATGTTTTCATTCAGGATGTTTGATAATAGCTGTCTTTTTGTTGTTGTTGTTCCGGAATTCATTTCTCACGGAAATCAGAAGGAATATAGTATTCACCCTTTAAAAAAAAAACAACAAAAAAAAACCTTAAATCTTACCCTGCTCAATGATCTTAATAGATTGAGTTTATAATTCAGATTACTAAGTAAATAGAAAAACTGTTTTCAGGAGAATGTACTCTATGACAGCCTTTTTCACCTCATGCCTTGGCACACATGCTCTGGTTGCTATAAACTTGACTCCAGTTTTTCCTGACCATCCAAACCTGGGGAAAATGAATAGTACTTAGGGCAGTTGTTACTGGGTGAAGTCTCTCTCTCCATCGGTGTTGCCGTTGCTATCTCGCGTGTAGGCAGATTTACTTCTGCACACTTCTCAGCAAAGGAACTCTTGCTCTCCTGAGAGGTATAAATATTCTTGGCCTAGTGATTTTCAGTTTGTGTGGCAACGCGAGCAATTACGGAAGTGCCTAGAGCTATATCACAGTTGAGTGTTAGCGTCCGGCTTTGCTGTGTGGAGAGAAAACTCAGCAGCTATCCCTGGTACCCAGCCTGCTGCGGTCCTCCTCCTTCCCCATTAGCGTGCTCTGCCCCTGAAGGCCTGGCCGAGCCAAGGAACCAACTCTGCATTTCACAAAGTGCTTAAAAAACACGGTGAATTTGTTGGACGAGGAGTCTCGATTCTTGAGCTACTTCGAAGAGGTTTCCTCGATGAGCCGTTCCAGAGTTCATCCTTAGCATGGGGTTCAGAGTCTCTGCAAACAGCAGATACCAGTGCTTGGCCATTAGAATTACGAGGTCTTTGATTTTAAAAACAGTGAGGCTGTTTAACTTAATACTGTCATTGTCTAGATCTAGCTAGGCCGGTGCTAACAGAATTTACTGTGATTATGGACATACTCTCTAATCTGCCTTGTCCAATACAAGGAGCCACTAGCTACACGTGGCTCTCGAGCACTAAAAAAGTGTCTAATTCAATCGAGGCACTGTTTGTCCTGATTGTAATGTAGCAAATTTAAATCGTCGCACGTGGCTAGTGCCTGTTGCCCTGGACAGGGCAGTGCTGCGTCCAAGTCGACAAGCCGCCCATTTGTTAGTTGTTACCTGTCGCTTCCTTCCTTTGCGGGTAACTGGTATCCTTGAAAACTGTCTTGTTGGAAGACACCCTCTTTCTGGTCTTTTATCAAGAACGTCTCTTTGTAAATTAAGTGCATATATGTTGACACTGTTTCCTACAACTGACTCGGGCATGGGAGCAGCACATTAAAGGAAGTCACCGCATCTGTGCTGCTTTTCTATAGACGGAGTAGAAATATTTAAATGTCGTAAAATTAGGGTAGCCTCTGGAAGGCACTGGCAGCACGGTTTTCACCAAAACCCTCGTTCGGTGGAGCCTTAGTTCTTCAGCTTGACTCCTTATCTCTACCAGATTTCTATTATCTCTCTTTAAAAGGTGCAGAACGTGTAATTACCTTGAAAATGGAAATTCCTGGATCAATGCCACCTCTCATTCAGGAAATGCTGGAGAATTCTGAAGGACATGAACCCTTGACCCCCAGTTCGAGCGGGAACCCAGCGGAGCACAGTCCCAGCATCTCACCCAGCTCGGTGGAAAACAGCGGGGTCAGTCAGTCCCCACTGGTGCAATAAGACACTTTCCAGCCACTTCAAACATTCCCCAGTACCTTCAGTTCCAGGATTTAAACCGCAAGAAAGAAACATTTTTACTGCTGCTTAGTTTTCGGACTGAAAATATATTAAAACTCAAGAAGGACCAAGAAGTTTTCATATGTATCAATATTTACTCCTCACTGTCTAACTTACCTAGAAATACAAACTTTTTAAATTCTAAAACTCAGCCATTTCGTGCAACCAGAAACTAGTTAAAAGCTTCTATTTTCCTCTTTGAACACTCAAGATTGCATGGCAAAGACCCAGTCGAAATGATTTACCCCGGTTAAGTTTCTGAAGACTTTGTACATACAGAAGTATGGCTCTGTTCTTTCTATACTGTATGTTTGGTGCTTTCCTTTTGCCTTGCATACTCAACCAAAACACCGAGGTTGCGGAACAGAACTACTGCACGCGTCCAGCTAAGAGAGGCTCAAAAAAATAACTTGCTTTCACAGAGTAATCAGGACACCAAGGTAAGGAAAGGGGACTGTTGTACAGTATGACAAAGCTAGAGAGAAGTCTGATTTAGTTAGTACAGAAGCTTGTCCTTGCTCTTTCTGACGCTCTCAAACTGCGTCTTCTATTTCATGTTGCCCAGTAAAAAGATACAAATTCACTGCACTAGCAGAAGAGAATTCTGTATCGGTGTAACTGCCAGTTCAGTTAATCAGACGTCATTTGTTCAACTGTTAATGTCACTTTAAGAGTGGTTTATCTTACTGACATAACTACACAATTTTTTTTTTTAAAGATACGTTTTTACAGTAATGGTAGCCTCCAAGGCAGAAACGCTTTTCAGTGTTAATAAGTTTTTGTTTACCTGTTCACAAGCCATTAGGGAAATTTCATGGGATAATTACAGACTGGTCTACCACCTACACCGTGTAACTCCAGTGTCCTTCCTCATTCATGCCTGGTATTGAGGGTTTTTTTTTTTCTTTTTCCCCTAGCCTCCTTGATGCCCGGGGGCTAGTATGAACCCCTAAAGGCATGGACAGAGAATCTGCATCCTTTGACCTTGTTCAATCACTATGAAGCAGAGTGAAAGCTGTGGTAGAGTGGTTAACAGATACAAGTGTCAGTTTCTTAGTTCTCATTTAAGCACTAGTGGATTTTTTTTTTTTTTTGATATATTAGCAAGTCTGTGATGTACTTTCACTGGCTCTGTTTGTACATTGAGATTGTTTAACAATGCTTTCTATGTTCATATACTGTTTACCTTTTTCCATGGAGTCTCCTGGCAAAGAATAAAATATATTTATTTTAAGAGTGTATGGGAGCTTTTACTACACTTCCATCTTTAGTAAAGACACAGAGTACACAGTTCCATTTTTAATGTTTAAATTTCATTTCAAAAAGCAGGTCTGTAGTCTGCAACCATGACAATTAAAATCTGTGCTAATGCACGGCAGTCTATAACAATTCTACAAGCCAATCAGACAGTACATGACATTTCAATGAGTAAAAAAGAGCATAAAACCGTATGTGTAAGAACAAAATGTTAAAAGGCCTACCACAATAATAAAAAACCATCAATTACATCATCACATTAAAATAAGCCAGATGTACAAAAGTCTGAGACAGAAAAGACAAAAGGACAACACAATTTATCTGTTGAAAAATGTTTCTGTGCTCTTTGGGCACTTAATTAAACATTGCAAAATCAACATCTTCTTCATCATCGGACTCTGCAAAATATTTTACTTCTTTCCTAGCCCGACCGCTCCGTGGCAGAGAAGGTGCTTCAGAAGTGAAATCTGATGGGAAGATGTCCACATCTGAATCCTGATCAAAAGAGGTTTTCTTCATTTTCTAGACATGGTTTAAAGAAAAAAAAGAAAAAAGGAAAAGACTAATGTTAAAAATAATTATTCCTTATACTTCACTTACATTTGAGAAATAATACAAATAACGAGGCTTCTAAAATCATAATTGTAATGCTAACTTAAGTTACCTTTATAAAAATGATGAAGTGTTATAATCTGCCACCGTGGTGGTATTTTTTTCTGAATTCCTCTATTACCAAGCAACTATGCACAGTACCCAGATTAGTACAGATTATTTACTTGTAAGTACCTCTCAATTCATGAAAGGAAAACAAAACTTATGCACAGTATTTATTATAAAAATGCAGAGAGGAGTCACCAAGATGGACCAGACACATGGAAGACTGGATGGAAAAGGCCAAGGTGGAGAATGGCGTGAAGCTAAAGTCATGTTTGTATTTTTACATTTTAATAGGGAGAGAAGAAAAAGGACACTGGATGTTTTTCTTTTACCTATAAAAAAGATTGTGTGCTCCTGGAGAAAGGTCAGACTGTGAAAATTAGCCACAAATGAATTCAAGTTAAAAGAAAAAAATCAGAGCCTGGGCAAATAAATCCAAGCTAAAAAGAAACAGCCTTTATTTGGTCTGAAAAGTATTTCAGACACATAGCCAATAACTTCAATCGTTCATTGGATGAAATAGAATACTCTTAATTAAGTAGGCTCATTTATGCCAGACTTTTACCCAAGAAATAGTCCTGATTGTATGCATCTCATACTTGGATAATTCTTTTAACTACACATAAGTGCCGTATGCGTAAGAGAGGCTAGGTTTAAAGTGTTAGAAGACCTTATAGCAATAAGCCAACTAAGCCAGTTGTAGATCATCGTAAAACAATGCATAAAAAGATGTTCCTGATTACCTTGCTTGGTGTTTTGGATGTTTTCCTGCCAGGGTTATAATCCCCTTCATTTTCAGAGCCAGATGCTTTCCTTTTCTTTGCTCCTCGGCCTTTACCTTAAAATGATACAAAGGGGTTTTTTCCTCCCAAGGTTAAAGTACAGTATAAAAAGATAAATGTCACAACATTATAGTTCACTTCTTTGGCATGCCCCAATCAGTACTGCAATCCTGGTCTCGAAGTATAAATGATGTAGAAACTATTTGGTGGCATCATTTCAGTTTTGGGATTGATGGGACCAAAGAGTATTTCACAAATACATTTAAAACTAGTTGGAAGGTCCTGGTGACAAATTTTAATGACCAAACTCCTGGTACACAAGAGAAAACATTTACATTTTGAACATGTGGCCTTTGTGCCTAAAAAGAAAATGTCTTGTTGCTTTTTAACTTGTATGTGATGAAAACAAGTTTTAGTTTCTAATTTGTCATAGACTAGTACCTTTAAAAATACAATATGAATTACTAGAAAATACATATTTTCTTATTAGCACAAATTATGTTTAAACGTGTAGTCCAAATTTTACTTACGCACTAGTAACAACCAACTGCAGATCCCATCTTAGGTAGCACAGTCTTAGAATAAACCCCGAGTATTAATCATAATCTGTCAAATCCATGTTCCTTCTCAGACTTAAAAGCACCACATGCAGCTATTTTTTTTTCTACCTAACTAACCTCTTATTCTCACTGGAGGAGAAAGGGGGGAAAAGTAATATGCAAATGGTGACAAAATATTCTACATCCTACAATGATGCCAGTGAAAGAGAAAATGGACCTAAACTGCCATTCTAAATTTTATAAATTCTTTAAGAGCTATGACGAACCAGATTGTACTAGTATGGATAGCCTAAACAATCTTGGGATGTCCTATTTTATCAAATGAATCAATGAAATGGCACTTCTGAATCTTTAACAGTTTCAAGCCAGGCCTAACAGAAGTACTGATCTCCTCAATCACTGCTTCTTTTTTGCCCCTATTCTCCCTTGTTTCCATGTAGCTATCTCCTTATCCCAATCACCACTCGAAATACACTGATGGTAAATCTGTCAGTTGGGAGAAAAGGCTGAGCGGCTACCCTCAGAAAAAACTATCTTACACATATTTTTTAAAAAGCACCTTTGAGGACTTTTCTAGATTCTGGAAGGAAATGAGGGTTCCAGGATGAAGAACTGGATCCTAGATGAGCAAACAACAGCTCCAGTGTACAAGTCCCAGCTCCTGGGAATGGTCACTCTCCACTTGGCAAGGAGCCCTCATCTGCCTTCTCAATAACTACTCCCAGTGAGTCTGTGCAGGGGGTCTCTGAACCATTCTTAGGTATGTAAGTTGTTTACTTAACTTCCGAGTCGTAATTCCTTGATTCCTAAAACAAAGCACTAGACTTCCTCTGGACTCTAATTCAGCACTAATTCTTAAACATATTCCTTGTTGAGGAGTAAAGCAATTTAAAACAAAACAGTACAGTCTTTCTAAATTCAATGAGAAGAGACGAAATGACATCCATTAGAGGGTTAAACATAATCCTCACCTTTTGGGGGTGTACTCTTCTTTGGAATGCCGAATTCTGAATCTGAGTCAGAGTTTATAGTCTCTACTTTCTTCTGTTTAGGGGTTCTCTTGGGCTTAGCAGTTGTATCTGAAGATGGTTTTCCTATTAAGCAAATTTCCATTTCATAAATCAATGTAATACACTTACCAGCAAACCATGCTCAAGCGAATCCTGTAACAATGGAATTTCTTACTGCTGATAGGAAATTGAGTAGCCTTACATAACAAAATGGTTTCTCTTCCCTTGGTGCCAGTATAAAGCCAAACAATTTCTCACAGATGACACCATGCTTTTTATTTAATTATGAACAATATGCCTTTTGCTATTTCGTGGGAGATTATTTTACACAATGGCCATTAATGTGAATTAAGCAGGAACTTTTAATATTTTTATTTTTTATTTATTTTTGGGACAGAGAGAGACAGAGCATGAACGGGGGAGGGGCAGAGAGGGGGGGAGACACAGAGTCGGAAACAGGCTCCAGGCTCCGAGCCATCAGCCCAGAGCCTGACGCGGGGCTCGAACTCACGGACCGCGAGATCGTGACCTGGCTGAAGTCGGACGCTTAAGCGACTGCGCCACCCAGGCGCCCCAAGCAGGAACTTTTAAAAAGCAGTAGTAAAAATATAGTCATGATAGAAAAGTAACATATTTGACATTAATTACAACTCAAGTATTAACCACACGTTACGTTCTAACTTCTAAAATGTTTTAGAGGAAGGAAAAAACATTTTTACAGGACCCCCAAATACCATGAATAGAAGCTGATTCACTTCAATTCAAAGTTGAAAAGTTGAAATCCAAACATGGCACTTTTATGTAGAAAGAAATGTGAAAATTCCAGGTAAGACAATAGGCCCAAAAGCCTTTGTTTTATGAATTTTGCTTTTAAAATAGAATGTTTTTCTGCTTCATTTACATTCTATGTGAAAACTGATAAATCAGACTTCACTTGTGTGATTAGTAAAAATTAAAAAACAAAAACCGGAACAGGCTAATTACATGGAAAATGTATTCCTGGGCCCAATCTGAGATGCTAGGGTAAAGGCCCCTCGTTAGGACGCCAAGAGAGTCCACACTCATGGCCGTGGCAACCACAGGTTTTGTGGCTTTTCCCTGAATCCTTATGACTAAGTCCACCACAAGAGCCACGTGGCAGGCAGCTCCTAGCACCAGTAGAGGCTTGACAGCAGTGTGTTCTAGGAACCAGCTTTCTCCTTCGTTAGAGTTTCCAGGCTTGAGTGTGAGGTGGCAGTTAAAGTTCCACCAAGCAAATGTTAAGTCGATACCGGAGTACCATGAGCTGCTTCTGCTGTCAACGACTGGAGTTACAGAGGTTAACTTGTATAATAATACATATAATTTGGAGCTAACAGAGATAATCTCACAGAGGATGGAGGAGGGGATGCATCCTCTCCTTGAAATGGGATTTTGTGGGAACTGTATTTTTGGAAGGCGGCTAGAGGAAGACTGAGGGCTTCAACTGTTTCACGCAAGCATCACCCATTCAACTGACACAGGCTAGTTCAACTGGTGAAGCAACCAGACAGGACAGGGGTTGTGGTATGCTAGCCTGTTAGTTAACACTCAACACTAACTCATTCGCTTCAATAGGAGTGAACAGCTCGATGAAGGAAACAGGTCGATACGTTCCAAGAAGTGACAGGGCTCCCAAGTTCTCGGGGTGGTTATAAAGTGCTCACGTGAAGACAATTTTAAAAAAGATGCAGAAAGAAAAACTATAGGGCCTGTCTCAGTTTGAACTCCCAGAAGCAGACCCCACCTGGCCCCAAAACAAAGACTCCAGTACAAGTACTTATTTGGGAGGTGAAAAAAAACGGAGAACAGAACTGAGGCAGCGAAGCGACAGCAGCCAGTAATGGGTACGGTACCAAGCCTGTCATCACCCTGAGGGCTCACCACGAGCAATCTCTGAGCCATGGGAAGTCACACATCTCAGAGCCGGCTAACCAGAGAGGCAAGAGCACTAACGTATTTGCAAACCAGCTCTCTTCAATTACTGAGAAAGAGCGGCTGGAGTGGGGAAATACTAATATTCCAACATAGTAACAAGTCCTGAGGCAAAGAAATACAGGCACTGGCTGATGTGTACGGAAGAGGTGTGGGTGAAGGGATGCAGACAGGGCACCTGGTGTGTTGGCCAGAGAAGCTGCGGCAGTCAACCAACTTCTTACCGTGGTGCTAGTGCACTCAAAATAAGTAGGGACTTCTGTTGTTGTTCCCCTTCATCTAATATGTGCGTGTCTACAATGGAATCTGTTTTACATTTTTGAGGTACTGAAAAGATAGTCCATACTGTATGTTTATTTACTTGCTGTGTAAGGAGCACTTATCTTTTAAACACAAAGCACTAATACTGGCCTTCTTCAAAAACACCAAGAGTATGTCCCTTGGGACTAATAACAGATTCCTATGTCAAATCAACTTAGATTTATGGAGAATCTAAGGCTATGGAAAAGAAAGAAGCTACATGACTCAGAAAGAAAAAAAGAAGACCCCAGCAGAACTGAGCCATCATCCCAAATGGGGTGTGAAGACATGACCTACCTAGATAACACAATCAGGCTACTAGCCAGACAAAATTTTCATCTATTTTACAAGCTAACACCTATAGGAGAGCTTACCTAAAAAGCTATCTTTAGATATCAATACACAGGATTATTTTATAATTACAATAGTTTTACAATAAGGTCTTACATTTTAATTATTGCTTCATACGGTTAGAAAGCAAGAGAATGGATTCTCTTTATACACATTTATACTATTTTCTACTGAAATCCACATGCAAATAGTTTCAAATTATATTAAATTTCCTTTAATATCAACTACATATAGTCTGTAAGATGCTTAACAACATCAAATCTAGGTACATACCCTTTTTAGCAGCTACTGTTTTACTTGGAATTTTATCTGTTTGTTTCAGACCAAACGATGGTGAAAAAACAGAGGCAGAATCTTCTTCATTACTGTCAAATTTAGCTGAATCTAAAAATTATAAAGCTTTCTTTCAGTAAAGAGACTCTATAAGGACCACTTAACAGTTAAACTTTGATTCTTTTTACTGATGACTTCTCTTTAGCTAATTGATCTTATAAATTTCTATTTTGTGATCATATAATCCATAACATACAAACAGCTGAAAACAAAAAATATAACAATGTTATATTTCAAAAATGTTAACTCTGTTGTAAAACAATATAGAAATGTATACAGTAATAAATTTCTTAATAGTCCCAAATGCTAATCATTTAAAACATAACTGATCAGCTCAAAAATACTGACTTATTTTAAACTGCAAGATCTCACTGTGATTATTTTACTATCTACACATCTAATGCTGTTAACCATTTCAGGAATATCAGTAATAATGTTCAATCTAAGAAAGTGGTAACTTCATCTTTTAAAAACCAATTTTTAGTCACTGAAGATCAATTTAAAAGGCAGTAGGCATGCTCTGGTTTCTCTTCAGATCACATAAATCTTTCGCCTTTTAAAAGGCAGTAGGCTTCAGTTTACTCTTATACTCCATTTTGATTCAACAATTCCGCTCTCCATCCCTCCCTCCTTCCCTTTGTCAAACCAAAACAGGGATTCGATATGTCTACTTAGATGTGGCAGTTTTACATAACAGTTTTGACATGCTCTCAAATATGCATATCTATCTATACACTTAGAACATGTATCAGATCTATGTCTGTCTGCCTGTATGTGTGTGTGTTTTAAAAATGCAAGACAGTTAAGTGTAACTAGATTGTTTTGACCTTAAAAATTCCCCACATAAAAATATAGGAAATAGGGGCGCCTGGGTGGCTCAGTCAGTTGAGTGTCTGACTTCAGCTCAGGTCATGATCCCGCAGTTTGTGAGTTTGAGCCCCGTGTCGGGCTCTGTGCTGACAGCTCAGAGCCTGGAGCCTGCTTCACATTCTGTGTCTCCCTCTCCCTCTTTGCCCCTCCCCAACTCACACTCTCTCTCTCTCTCTCTCAAAAATAAACATTAAAAAAAATTGTTTTAATAGGAAATAATATACACCCTGATTAAATTTGCTTCTTTCAGCTACTACAGTTTAGTACAAATCCAAATATCAGTCCCCTTGTAGCTTAAAACAAAAAACTGTCACATATACATTCACATTGCCATGAAAATCAAATTTCATCTTCCAAGATTTCTTTATCTTTTTCTCCCATTAGAACACGACACGCACATCTATACAAACATCTATCAACCTAACGAGTTCCATAATGCCTATTTTGACCAATTAGTTGGTACTCATCTTAGAAAAAGTAAATAAACCTTATTACATTGAGGGAAATGTAAAAAGAAGGTAAGTTTTCCGCTCATAAAAAAAAATCCACAGCAATAATACAGTAAGTAATTAATCAATGAAAAGATTAAAGGAGCATACCATCTTCTGACTTCTGAGAGTATGAAGGAAATGAGAAGAGATTCCCAAAATCTTGACCTTTTTTGTCATGTGAAGATTTTCTATTAGAAAGAAAAATTAATCACAATTTAAATATAGTTTCAACCTTGGTAAATTATATAATGTGCTGCAGGATTATAATTACAGTTCTCTCATTGGTTTCTCTTTGTCAAAGACAGGGGAACCAAACTTTTTTTTTTCTGTCTCACATGCACAGGTGTGCATAGAAATACATTCAGAGACACCAGAAAAACCAATGATTTAACATAAAAGAATGGAAACTGAGCAAAGGTTAAAGTTATCCAAATTATCACTACATTAAATTTTATGATTAACAGAACTGTTCCAGAATTCAACATCAGTAAATTATGGCCAGAAACCTAAGGAGAAAGTCAGCATCTCTGTCAGAGTCCTCAATAATCCTCTATTTTTAACCCTAGACTGCCTATGATAAAACACTTCCTTTAAAAATCTAAAACAGCTTACAAACTTCACATCTTACACATTAAGGTTCAATACTCTCCAGAGGCAAAAAAAAAAAAAAAAAAAATCAAAGCCAAAGCTAGGGAAGAAAATTAAATCCTCCCAGTTCTAAAGAATTAGTAACTTCTCTGAACCATGTTGTCAATGTCCCGTAGGCCTGCAGCCTATTTTTCTAAAGTTTTGCTGGAACATGGCTACACTTAGTCATTTACATACTGTTTATGGCTGCTTTCTTGCTACAGTGGCAACAACTGAGTAGCTGCAAAAGAGACCATATGGCTTGCAAAGCCTAAAATATTTGCTATAGAGCCCTTTATGGGGGCGGGGGGGGGGGGGGGGACGCTGCCAATCCATGCTCTAAACTATAGACAACAGTTCTGTAAACAGCTGCAACATTACCCAGATTTTTTCCTTTGTGAGGAGGACCTTATCTCGAATGATAATAAATTCTTAGACACAGTTTACTAGGAGATCTTTGATAGATGCCTAAATAATGAATTGTACCATATAACGAATAGTACTTTATTACTTACTCTGGAGTAGCTTTTGATTTGCCAGGTGAAAATGTATATTCATCTTTATCTAGGCCATCTGAAGGAACAAATTCATCTTCCCCATCATTTGTTATGGGAGATGCTTTCACTTTCAATTCCTCTAAATCATTATTGTCCTCGTCATCATCAGCATCATCATCCTCCTCTTCTGAGAAGTCAAACGTGTACTTAGGCCTTTCAGCTAAGAGGAGAAAAAAAAACAGGAATGTTAAATCCAGCTTTATATACATGAAATATTACAAATAATGCATTTGAAGATATTCCAGCTATCTCTAAAAAGAACAAAAGGGGGGGAAAAAGACAAGCATTCACAGCAAAAACCAACAGCTTTGGCCTCAGTTATTTTGATAGCGTCAAGGGTTAATCTTGTACTTCCCAGGAGGCTAATGCTGCATATGGTACAGGGGAGCACAAACTGATTAATAAGATTGTTAGGGTGCAGTTTGTCATACTTAAATATTACTCAAAAATAGGAATATAAGCCATTGTAAAAGGGACTACTAAGATTTCCCATTTCTGCAATTACAAAAGACAAATTTTACTCATCTTAGAAAGTGCCGAACGTTCTCTCAACCTCTTACATAAAAATTTCTATCTTCTATTCACAATAGTTTTACTACAAAATAACAGACCATAATTCTTCAGATGAATGAGAAATACAGAGATAATACCTCAACGTATTACTAAACAATAATAAAAAAAGCATAAAAAGGTACCAAGTATGGGGAAAGGCACATTGGTATACTGCAAGTCTTATAATTTCTAGCATTATACTATGGAATAAAATTTTTAAATAATTTGGATGCTGTGTCATTTTATACTTCATTTTAGGTGTACGAAAAAGACTAAATACAATTTAATTTTCACATAAGTTAAGTTACTCTATTAAAAATTCACCTACATTGTACTACCTGTGTACATTAGGAAAAGAAATTCAATCACTGGCGATTAGAGCACCAAAGAATTTAAGGTCTGACATATATTTTAAAAAGTATCTCGCAGAAATAAAACAACCATAATAAGGTATCACTCATTTTAACTAAATTAGGACTTAATAAAATTTGAGAAGAATCTTTACAATAGGACACTCAAGTTTTAAATATTTGAAGACTTCAAATTAATGAATATTCGGAAAGGATAAAATTGCATGCTTAACAGCCATACAAAATAACAAGATGATATCTTCATCCTAACTCTAGCACTGCAATTATATAAATTATGCTATGTGCATGGAATCAGACTTCTAATCATGAAACTTGTCGTGATATATGGGGTAGAAAACAAAACAAAAACTACAAAGCACTTCTACTGATCACTGTTGATATTCTACCAAGAAACAGTTTTTACCAAACATCTTCAAACTATGGATGGATTAAAACCCAAACTTTCTAACAAAAACCAATAGACAACATGATTCACTTTAGAGCAATCTGTGTCCAACTTTGCTAAAAACAACATTCTCTAAAGCAACATTTTTGTCTTCATGAACTGTAACTTCTGAAATACTAACAATTTAGTACTTTAATGACATTGACAGTACTAAATATACCAACTTATAGGAGTAATACCAACTTGGGCAAACTAGAATATACAAGAAAATAAAAACAAAATATATCAAAGTACCAGCTGCTCTCCTAAGCAAAGAATCTCTGGGAATAACCACAGGCTCTGTTTCTTCCAAGTCACTTTCTGACTTGGATTCATCGTCTGACCAAGGATTCCGTTTCTTCACTTTCTTTGCAGTGGATTTACCAGATGATGTAGGTGTTTTTCTCACCCTGGTACCTAAAAATGAAAGAATATGTATCAATATTTATACAAATGTCATTACTAAAAATAAAACTCATAATGAAAGGTTAATTATAAAATAACAAATGTTCATGAAAATTTAAGACATTAACATCAACTACTAGAGGAAAAAAAAAAAGCACACTAAAAAAAAAAAATCTAGCTATACCCTGTACATATATATATTTCTTCCCCCCCCTCACAAAAACACTTTGCAGGTAGGGGCACCTGAGTGGCTCAATCAGTTAAGCGGCAGACTCTTGATTTCAGCCCAGGTCATGATCTTGCAGTTCATGAGATTGAGCCCCACGTCAGGCTCTGCACTGACAGTTCACGGAGCCTGCTTCTCATTCTCTCTGTCCCTCTCTCTCTGCCCCTCCCCCACTCACACTTGCTCTCTCTCAAAATAAACAAAAAATTTTTTTCTTAAAAAAAAAACAAAAACATCTTTGTAACAGTTCCTCACCAGGCTCCTTTTTCTCCCTTTTGGGTTTGGGACCTTTATTTACAGGAGCTGACGGGATCAATGCCTCTTCTCCTGTACCCTCTACTGGTGTTCCACTGAATTCTTCATCAAATTCTACTTTTACTGCTGTGGTATCGAGATCACCCTATACATTAAACAAACAAACAAATAACTAGGAGTAAAAATAAAAATTAAGACCATACATTTCCAGTCAATAGATCACTTCTTCATATCAGATAAGTAATGCAGAGGACTTTGATCAGACCATCTTCTACTTTATTTACCTGCGGCAAATGATATTGCTTACACTCTACTATTCTGATACACTCTGTGAGATAATAGCTACTTAAAAGTAACCATAAAAAAAATAAGATGGCAGCTTTTGATTATCAAAGGGGCTTTCAGACCAATAGCAAAATACACCAAAGAGTACCTGCAAAATAAGTTCCTATATTTCAGGTCTCTCACTCATACTAGAAAAAAATCACAGATTATTGAAGGAAGATAAGCAACACATGTCATGCACTGCTAGGTATTAGTCAAAGTCTCCCTACCCTAAGATTATTAAAAGACAGAGAAGGACACCAGGACAAGTCATTAGAATACAAATAACAAATATGGAGGGAGGTATAAAAGTAACCCAGGGGGAGAAGTGAGCAACTCTGCCCAAGGCAGGGTCAGAGATGACTTCATGGAGAAGGAGCCTTTCTGACTGGGTTTTGAAAGAATCATGTATGTTTGCCAAGCGAAGAGAAGGACAGGAGGGAAGAGCATCCCAGGCAAAAGACACAGAGGCACGATACCATATTATGTTTAGCAAATTTCAAACAGTCGGGTAGGATTCGAGGAAAGGGAAAAGGAAAGAGTAGGCCCATGGAAACACAGGGAGGTATGCAGTTGCTATATGACTGGATACTAGAATCTGTGCAGTCAGCGGGGAGTCACTGAAAACTTTTGAGCATCTGTGCAATAGTCAGACTTATTTTTGGAAATATCACATAGGTAGTAAGAGACAAAACAGAGAAGAATGAAGTACAAAAATGTAGAAGTCATGGTAACGAGAGACAGGAAGGCTGACTAAGAGGAACACTTTACGTCGAAGAAAACTTCTGAAATTCTAAGACCGTATCAGTGGAGACCAAGAAAAGCGGGGCAGTGGGGGGAGGATCGTGGAACTGCTACACGGGCAGTCAGGACGATTCAGTTACTGATCAGACGAGAAAGTCCCAGGTTTTTGGCTTCTTTGTGATGGGTGACAAGGCACAGAGGTGGAAGAGGTTTTGAAATCAGGATAATGGGCTCAGCTTCAGTTATGTGGAGTCTGAGGGGGCTTGGGGCAGTCAGGAAGCTGTATTAACCTGGCACTCCTGAAAACACTGTAAGTTAGGGACAAAGATTCAACAGTCATCAGTGTGAGTGAAAAAAAAGGTCTGGGCATAGATGAGGTTACTTGAGACTATGTAAGGTGAAGGGAAGAGTGCTAAGAACAAAACACCAACGAGAAAGGAGAGAGGCCATTTCCTAAGGAGGAACCTGCGTGTGCTAGGAAGCTAGGTAAGAGGCAAATAGTACACACGTCAGTTTATCAGAACAGTAGAAGAGAGTGATCTCTCTGGTATCACAAAGTTCCTATGCTTTCAAATATTAGCTCGGTACACTCCAGCTCTGAGGCTCATTTCTCAAGCTCTAACTAGACTAATGGACGTATCTATATATTCCCTAGGCTCTAAAATCAACCTGCCCAGAAAAATCTGCTTCTTTCAGACCATCATGCCTCCTGTTTCCTCAACTCTGAACAGCCTTCTCAGTTTGACTAACTCTTGCCCAACAACCTTCTGGAGGGTAGCTTAAGTCCATACTTTTAAATCCTCAATAGAACCAATCAATGCCAATGACATGGGAGGTGCTTGATAATTTTTTAACTAAGGGTAATAACAAATAAATAGTAAAAGCTTACTTTGAAAACCACATATTTTTCTGCTTAAGAGACTTCCTTAATTGGTCATGATGTAGAACTAAAGTTCGTATTTTAAAGCTGATATGTTTTTGGTTGTTGTTTCAGGATTTTAATGTAGAATGCTGCTAAATAGACTATTTCTAGCTCTCATTTTAAAAACTCCATCAACCAAGTACTTCTTTACATATATGTGGATCCTTGACTAATGTTTTCATTTTGTGGACCAACTGCTCTCATAGAACAAATGATTTCCTATCACAGTGAAATATATTAGAAACAAAGCATGATTTAATAAGCGCA
Organism: Acinonyx jubatus; assembly: GCF_027475565.1. Lineage (NCBI taxonomy): Eukaryota > Metazoa > Chordata > Mammalia > Carnivora > Felidae > Acinonyx > Acinonyx jubatus. Next base: position 139,861,761 of record NC_069384.1, read on the forward strand.
CAGTAAAACTGAATATATATATATATAATTAGGAAGATGGAGTCTACCAATGAGTTAAAACAAAAGAAATGTCATACCTTTTTCCTCTTCAGCAACTTTTTGCTGGCATCTGCCTTCATAGCAGTAATTTCAGGAACTATTCTTCTCCCATAAGGGGAAGGCATCGTCTCTTCCAACTGAAGTTTCTTCACCTTAGGTTTGCCAACTTTACCTTTTATTGCTTTCCCAGCCATTCCAGCCAGAATATCTTCTCGTTCTTGCGCCTCCACTTTCTGAAGTATAATTATAAAAAGGGTGGGTGCAAAACAACTCATTAGAACAGACAATCAGTACTGCATAAGAAATTAAAACTACAGTAAAACCTTGGTTTGCAAGCATAATTCATTCTGAAATGTGTTTGTAATCCAAAGCACTTGTGTATCAAAGCAAATTTCAAGAATCATGGGCTCAGTTGGGATCATGTGGTGTTCGGGGTCACACGCTACTCGTATCACTTGTCTTGCAGATAAACAGGAAATCTTTGTAGTATAATAGCTTAATGGAAATAACATAAGCTTTGAAATCAGACAGACCTGGATTTCAATCTTAACACTTCCATTTCTTAGTTTAAACTAATGCAAGAAATAAGTTATAATTTATTGAGCACCTATTAAGTTCCAGGCATTAAAACTCATGTAATCCCCATTTTATGAATGAGGAAGATTGGGACTCCACAAACATAACTGCTCTTAACCATAATGATATAATGCCTCCCCTAAACAAGTTATTTAACCTCTCTAAACTTCAGGATCTTCATCTAAATAACTCTTTAATAAGCTCTTTCATTTGGGGTTGTGACAGGAGTCAATCTGAGGATTACACAGAACACAGTGCCAATACACAAGATACTCAATTAATGGCGTAAGATTTTAAATGATACAGAGAGACATGAAATTTAAGTCTAAATCTTTTTAGATGTAAAAAGTTACCATATCCAGAAAAAAATAAGTTGTCTGGACCTATTTTGCTAATTATCAAGTAATAAAATAAGGTGACGAATTAAGAGAGTAATAAAAAAAGCGGGGGGCGGGGGAGAGGAGGGAAGAGTAGTGTTATTCACTGGGACTATTCTGAGTGATGATATTTCAACAATCAGGAAATTTATAGGCATAGCCACAAAAAGCTTTCTATGTCTCAAGAATCAGTGATCAAACTTCAAGCAGTATTAGACTATCATTAATATTAATCAGAAACAATGTCTTTTTAACATATGCCTGTTTCATGTATCAACAGAAAAAGGGTCTAATTTTAAAAAATCTAATTCATTAATCTAAGTCATATTATGACACTTGAAAGATGATTAAGGAAACCCAGAACAACAGCACTAAAAAATTCCAGAAATTCTATAAGGCTACCACCCTCATTTGTAAGAGTCCTAATTCTGATTTAGGTCATGAAAATAAAACTAAAACATGTGGACAAAAATCAATGAAACAACTAAAAAGTAAAAAATGTACTATCATACAAGTAATGACAAATAATAACTGACCTTGTGCTACTCAAAATCAGATGATCATATTGCTAACCTTAATTTAACTCTAATATTTTAAGTGAGTTAGTTGCTTCACAACAAATTGGGCAATTTTAGAAAAAGTTTACATTTTCTATCTTTCTCTACATTTTTTTAAAAAAATTAGAATTCTACCTGGAGAAAACTAAGTTATAAAAACTATGTTAAAATTTCTCTGTTATAAACCTAAAGTCACTATCATTCTACTTTGTAAAAGTTAACATACTTATATTCAATCGTATATATTTTGTTCTTACCTCTTTGGGGAAAAACAAACTGAATCAATAAGCTATTTTGAAGAAAATTTAACAGAAAATATTAGTATTCAATTTATTCTAAATTTAACTTCATGTAGGTTTTTACACTCATCTATACCAAATATGACTTTTCTTTATAACTTCATAGAGCTGGAAGCTTAATCCTAATGCACCTTATAAACACATTAACCTTTACAGACTTAAAAGAAACTGAAATAATTTAATTAAAGAACTTTCATCCTTATTTCATAAACATTACTTTTCCAAATATAGTTTAATGGAGACTTAACCTACATCCAGTTCCTCAACAAATGCTGCTAAATCTTCTTTCCAAAGATCTGAAGGAGATTTTCTTTTAAGATCATTGACCTCTCGCCCCTATAATAAAAAAGTAGTAAAATTTAAACATTCAGTAATTTAATAAGGTATAAAGGGTAAATCAAAATACTTCTTTTTGTAAAAAGAAAAACAAATAAATGGATAATACTGAAATAGTTTCAAATTATTTAACCCACAAAAGTTCATACTTTTGCATCTCTCTGTTTAATCAGTTCTTCAACTTTTTCTTTAGTAAGAGACCACAGAGACATATTTAAAATATAATTAAAATCGGGGCCTGAAGGAGTTCCTGAATCAGAGGAACTATCATCATGCTGGTTTTGTGTTTCTTCCTCTTCTGCTGCCTGTAAAAAATAATAAACTTTATATTAAAGTCCTGTATAGTATCAAATCAACGCTGAATTTTATTGAATATGGAGTTAAAAATTCCACAAATGCTATACTCTTAATGCTATATTCTCAGGGTGGTTGGGTTATTTTAGATTTCTATCTTCAGGATTACAATATAAAATATGTATTTGTTATAAAAAGTTTTCTAAAAATACACAATAATAAATCTTCAAAAGGAATGTATAGTCAATCCCTATTTATCTAGGAATCTGATGAAAAATTAACTGCTTTGCCCAGGCACTAAGTCATAAAATGAGAAGATACCACATCTTGAAATTAATAGAGTGGAACTAATGTTTTATCACTGCATCTTGTCAGATTTTTATATTGGTGAGTGAATTAACAATTCGAAACCCGAAATAAGTATCACTTATAAAGAATGTTTTACAGTTGTAATATAAATATGCTAAGGTGCAGTCACTCACTAAGTATGATTTCTTAATAAAAATTCTCTAAAGCAACAATACTCATGTCAGAATGAACAGAAAGTTCAATTAAGAATTTAATAGCTGGTGAGTTAGAGTAAGAATTGTGAGGGCTATTCTAAATTTTTATTTGCAAGGTCTTTTTTCATAGAAACGGTTGCAATAAAAAATCCTCTTATGCTAATATTAAATTTCAAAATCCAATGAATTTAATAGAAGTTATTACAGGTGACATCACCTTTAAGATTTTTGACATAACAACAGCCATTAAATAAAATTGCATTTAAATTTTTTAAGGCACTCAGATAATTAAAAATGACTGAGTTAACCATGACATCCCAAGAAACAAAACGTTCGCTTTTGGTAACCAAAAAAAGAAAAAAATCGCTTTCAATTTAGTTTAAAATTTTCAGTAAAATGATGTATATATACACAAAGTAAAGTTTAGTGTACTTTAGAAGGGATAAAGATTAAAAATTGCAAAGCAACATGCTTCATTACATAAACAAAACTATGAATCCAATTAAGCAACATTAGCCAAATAAGAAATGCTGTTGCTGAGCCAATAAATGATCAAAAAGTACCCAGACAAATAGTACTTACGACAAATTCGTAAATTCTACTGTTTTCAAAAATTCTTCATGAAACAGTGTGTTTCTATGGAATATTTAGGTTGTTACGCTACTATTAAAATATTATCAGGCTGTCATGAAATCCTGTTTAGATCCACACTCTAGAAGTCTATTTGCTCTAGGTTTTGATGACACCCAGAATATTGGTAACATTCTATGGATATATGTGTATCTACCACTGTTAGCATGAAGACAACTAAGGATACTTTCAGAAATCAAGAATAAAAACTTTAATCTCATAATTATCTGCTTTGTAATTCTCTCTTCTCCAACTCTACACAATAGGACACTCTTGTAAGAGCAGCTCCTTTTGTTACCTTCACCCCCAAAGTGAGCACATGGCCAAGATGCTGAAAAAATTTTGATGGTGACAATGAAATTATTGAAACCAACCACTAGGTTTTACCCATGAAGTCTACTTCCACTGGAAGGGCACTCTCAAACCCTAAACATCTTTATCTTTTAAAACTAAGCATTAAATTTACTAGCTTACTAGTTAATTTTTTTTAAGATATAGTTTAAACCAACAATGATACAGAAGGGCAAGCAGTGTATAAACCATAATTTGGGGTTTAAAAATGCAGTAAAACACACTGAAAAAAGCAAAGTGCTTGGATCATCTTAATTCTGAACACTCCCCATCTTCCCCGAACGATAAATAAGCCTATTATCTTAATATATAATTGCTAAGCATATAATTTATTCTAAATTTACTCGCTCTAATATCTGGCATTCTATAGACTGTTCAAACTTTTAAAAAGCTTAAATAATAAAAACAAAAGCAACACTTCAATGTAGTTGATAAAAAATCTGAAAAACATTGTGGGTTGAGAATTCATAAATGTAGGGAAGTGTCAAGTTTCACTTTAAGTTATGTCATATAATCATAACTGTTATCACGTATACACAACATTCTAATTAAGAAATCAGTCATTTCCATAACGTTCTTCCTTTTGTACATTTGTGTTCTCAATCACAATGTTGTATTGCCTTTTTAAATTTTTCTTTTAATTATATACAACAGAAAGAGACTAATTCTTGAGAAGAATCTCAAAGTTTCAATGTTCCATTCACTGAATACTAGTACTTTATGATCTGAAATGGACAATTTAATAAATAAAAGATCAGATTTCATCTGAAGTTCCAGGGTTTAAACTTCTAGTCAAAGATCTAAGCGTAGGACACAGCACATACTTGGTGCTCAATAAACCCTCTACTACTGAAGATTTTGTCTCTAGTCTTCCCAGCATAAACCAAAACCATACCAAGTGAATGGTGACTGGATACCATACTATGGCAATCGTCAGACCAGTGTGAAATCATTTATGTGCTACCAGTATAGTTCCCGGGTTGTACACATGCACCTCACAAAGACCACCACCACGAGTAACACCCTTTAATGGCAGGCTCAGAAAAAAGGCCAAGGAGACTGAGCTACCTTCTCACACCTGGAGTCATTTCTCCAGGCCCTGGTTGGGTCACACTGGCAAAGGGCTCTGTGGTGGGTGTGCACTGCAAAGTCCTGCACTGTATCTGTTCTGCGGATGAACAGAAGACTTCAGTCTCCAAACAGAGAACTCGGCACCTTTACAGCAGCATTAAATTTAAAATTTAGGGGTTGGGTTGTTTGTTTTGGAATTTGCTTTTAAAAGCTTCTCTGAATGTCTTGTTCTGCAAATGATTACCTTTTCTTGTGCTTCTTTCCAGGCTTTCACTGGGTCAGATTCATAACCTCTCTGGACTAACATTTGAATCAAATCTTTCTTTGACCTATTCTCTATGTGAGGGAAAAATAAAGTTAGGATCAAGAAAAGAGATTCAATTTGTATTTGTTTATATTCTACTGATAAAAATGTCTTCTATTAATAAAGTTTTTTTTCCATTTTAACTAATGTTTAAATTTTTAAAGGTTGCATCTTACCTATGGTAATTTTTCCCTGTATCTTCTCTAAAATGAAACGGGCTTGATTGTTAAGCTTTGTAGATTCTGCTCCCAACATTCCTACAAGCCACTCCTTACGTAAACCGTAATAACTTAATCGTAAATCAAAGAATTCTTTCAAAATGTCTTGCACAGTTTCATATTTCTTGAGACATCCCATATGATCAAAGAGTACCTAAGGAAAACACAGTTTTTGAAGATGACATAAATCCGTACTGGTATTTTTAACTTGTAGGACATCTACGGTATTTAAAATAACTACAACATACTTAAATGAACAGACACCACCGCTAAATGCTTGTTAAATAGAACCAAAATTATTAAGTAAATATTCCTTTGGTGACTCCAAGAAACATTCAATTCTCAAAACTATGACAATATTTAAAATAATTCTGAAAGATAAATAGGTCCTTTAAAAAAAGGTTCCTACTCAAAATGGCTATGAAACCAACTAAGAAATTTTTTTCAAACTAAAAATAAATGTTAAAAGTTTGTTTACAAATGTTGAGTTCACAAATGTTCAAGTTCTCTCTCCCCCATATACCTAATAGAGGTATATTTGTCTCTTTTTTGTTTTTTATAATCATGCTATAATCCATTCAAACTTCCTCAATTTGGAGGAAAATTTTACTTCTTCTCTATCCTTATTCTCCTTTTTCCATCTGCCTTTCTTAGCAGATTATGGCAGTTTGTCTCAGCCACTGTGCTATTGGACTTTTTCTCTTACTCTATTTTATGTCTAAAAGCTAATTTGGAATGGAATGAGGGTTACTCATACAGGCTCACTTTCTACCTTTCTCTCCAATTACATATAAACACAAATATACAAGTTTAGTAAAGCAGATTAGAGCTGTGGGGAGAGAAGTACTCCACAATTAAAATGCTAACAGAGACAGGAATAAGGAACATGAAAATCCTGCACCAATCATTCTCGTAACTTCTGGTCAGTGTACATATCCTCTGTGTTCAAGCCCAGATGCACAAATGCAGAGTTGGAATTAAGAGTAGTGGGTAATAGGAGAGGAAAAGGAATGTACCTCTAGATTCTTCAGCAAATATATAGGGGGAAAACCATTCAGACTTATTATAGCCACAACCATCATGAAGCCAATCGCAAAATCCAACTCATGGCATGGAAGAAACATTAAATTAATAGTAAATCTAATCAATTACCATGGAATTACAAGTAAGAGTAGTTTGAAGTTTAAAAACTTTATGTAATCCAGCAGCTTCTGCTTGTGCTAGCTTCTCTTCAGTCATTTTCACCACAAATTTCACAGTTGTATCAGTATGATATTCTTTATAATCAGAAATTAATGCTGGTGTTTTATCTGTTCCATTTAGCATAGGTTCCAAAACCTGTTCTTTGTATACCTACAAAAGATATAAAAGTAATTCTTTTCCTGACACACACTTGCATTCTCATACTGTAAGTCACGCAATTCTTAAAATATTCCCAATTCTGGTGGGAAAAAAAGAAAAATGCCGTCTCTGTCATCTCCTGCCCAGCATCTATAAAGGACAATATATGGGGGGTCTCAGTGGTGAAAGAAGATACACAGTAACGGTTCTGATCTGCTCATACACCAAAGCGCAAGGAAAGGGCTAAGAGTATGAAGAGGATGACATCAACCACAGCTGACAAGAGATGACAACGCATATATACTTTTAGATCTTAATAGCTGATACTGACACGGATTTATTGACCATATTTGTAAGGGTTCAAAGCTAGCTTAAGTCATTTTACCTTTTAAGGAAATTAAACTTTTAAATTACTACTTCAAATTCAAAGCACAAATTCAATTTGGAGGGGTCAAAAATGTATACAGGAAATTTTAAACACTGTACAAACTGAGGACAAACAACGACGGAATCATATTCTTACCAGAAAGCATTACATAACACACTGCCCTCCTGACAGGCAGCTCACACACGTATACTGACCTGTGTCCAAGTTCTAACTGGAAGCTCTGTAATCTCTACTGTGTTTCTATCCACCACAAATATTTCACCACTGACTGCATATTGATTTTGACCAAGTTCTTGGATCGTTCCTTTAAAGTTTTTGTAGTTTGGAAGCTGCAGAGAAAAATAAAAATAACTCAAGGCACTGACTTGACTTCTCTCTTAAATGCCTATACCACACTTGAATGCCCCTTAGTCTACGGTCTACTGCTACTGACAGATTAACATGACTTAAACTAAATTCCTCACCCTCAATAGTCTGTCTCCAAATAATCACTCAATCCTGAATTCACAACTTCTGTTAATATAATCTCAACATCTCCAAATGTCAAAACCTTAGCTTCATCTTTCCTAGTCTTCTTAGGAAATTTTTTTTCAGCCTATTGCCTCTATCCCTCCTTCTCCCCTAGATTAATAATCCTTCCAAATCAAACTCTTTGGATGTTATATTGAAAGCTTTCCACAACCCACACCCAATCTGACTTTCTACCTTTTCTCCAATGATGTGCCTTCCAGGCCACTACTCTTCTTCCACACTCTGTTTAAACATTTTGAATACTCTTACAATATATACATATATCTATATACACGTAGAGAGAGAGAGAACGCGCACGCGCGCACATGAAAAGCAAATATTGACCAAATAGACTGACTTAATATTCTAAAATGCATCTGAAAAAATTAAGACACAATAATCATAAAACATTTTTTGCTTCTATTAGAAATATTTTAGAGTACTTTAAAGTATTTAAGGGGAAAAAGATTTTAAATCATACTTTTAGCCTAATATTTTGTTTGATTTTAAAAGAACGAAATAAAACTTGGAGAGAAATACATAAAAATATTTTGTTTCCATATGCTGGTTTTATTAAGTGTTTTTTTCCTCTGCTTATTTACATTTTCTACAATGACCACTATAATTTTTTAATTTTTATATTAGAAATACAATTTTAGGGGTCCCTGGGTGTCTCAGTCAGTTTAAGCATCTGACTTTGACTCAGGTCATGATCTCACAGTTAGTGAGTTCGAGCCTTGCGTTGGGCTCTGTGCGGACAGCTCAAAACCTGGAGCCTGCTTTGGATTCTGTGTCTCCCTCTCTCTCTGCTCCTTATGGGCTCATGCTCTCTCTCTTTCTCTCTCCTTCAAAAATAAACAAACATTAAATAAATGTAAAAAAAAATACACTTTTATTTAAGTGTATCTTTATAAAGGGAAACTTCCAAATGATTTTAAATCAAGTCAAAAAAGGGAAGACATCTTTTTAAGAAGTTTTTCTTGGAGAGAGTTTGGGGCAAAATAAGCACAGTGGATGATATAAGGACAAAAATAAAAATTATGAGGATACATTAAAATATATACAATGTGTTAAGTGTCCTTACAACTCTGATAGGATTTATTAGTTTGAGAACAAAAACAAAGTTGCGTATAATTTTGTCATGAAACTATTATTCTCTACATAATTTAGATATTTAAAAGCCTGAAATGAGTTATTTTTAATTTTCAATAAAGTTTCTCCCCATAATCCTTATTCTCCAGGCTTTTTCCAAAGCTTCTACTTTTTACCATAAGCACATATCAAGTTACACACTAATAAGGTCTTTATTGTCTACAATATGTTCCAAAATGAAAATGGTTCCAATACTTTTCTAAAATGACTAGACTTTGTAGTTTACACATTATCATTTGTTAAATAAACAATATAAGCAGGAAGTTCTAAACAATTACCATAGGATGAGGATCCAAGCCATCTAGCATTCGTCTGACGTTGTTCACAATTTCCCTAGCATCATAGTTGGGTAGTTTACAAGCCCATCCAGTGCCAATGCCCTCAGCACCATTTATTAAAACCATGGGAATTATAGGAATATACCACTCAGGCTCTACACGTTGATTATCATCATAAAGGAATTTAAGCAGGTTGTCATCCACAGCAGGAAAAAGCAGTCTTGATAAAGAGCTAACGAAAGGGGGAAAAATATGGAAAAATGGCTTGGTTTTAGGAAATAAAACTTTATACATAATTAAAGACTATATTTCAAAAAGAGGAATGCATTTTTTAAAATATTTGATTACATGTACTTAACCAATTTACTAAACTTATTACCAAATAGATTTTTCAGGCAGAAAGCCAGAATAAAATAGCCCTATTTTACTTATGTGCTTACTTACTAGCCTACTTAATTTCTTAGTATTAGTAAATAATGTTTTATGGATTGCCTCTTACTCTGACTAAACCCCAAAACCCCTCCTCAGCCTATAAAGTAAAGTTGGATCAGAAAACATCCTTACATTAATTAGGACTGGTTTCACCAATAACTCCCAAACACTGAGATCAAAAAAACTTCATTCTGTTTGCAATCAAATAATTTGGAACGTTCGCCCCCACTACAGTACCCAATCATTTCCATATTACCATTCTGTTAAACATTTAGTTACTTCCCATAGAAACTTCAAATAGAACTTTACACCACCGTATCAGCAAAAGCAAACTGTTACCTTAACATTGTGAAAATATAACGAGGGCTTGCAGCATCTTTGCCACCATGAAGCCGAGTTCCAAACTGACCAATTGGCTGAAGCAAGTTAATGTTGTTACTTCCCACAAAGTTCTGAGCCAAATTCACAATAGTCATCATCAATGCTTGCTACAACACAGAAACAGAATATGACGTTAATATCCTAAACTTTGCATACATATTCCCTAATTGTTATTAAAGTCCAAATTCTTGATTCTCTTACACATTTCCAAAGAATTTATAAAAGAAAAAATACTTTATTATGCTTAATTATCATTCTTCATGCCAGTAAGTACAGTTCTCAGTTGATTCCAATCTTAATGCTTACCTCTCCATGATGATAAGCAGACATCTCAGCAACAGATCCAGCCAACTGGGCAACTTTTACTTCACGTTTATCATTCCTCTTGAAACAGGTAAATAAAACTTTACGTTGGCCTGGTTTAAAGCCTATTTTTAAAAAGAACAATGCCTCTTTTAAAAATATTACTTGAGATATAGTTGCAATGTTTCTTTTAATGACAACAATGCTCCATATATTCAAGAGAAAAAAGCAAAGATAACAGTTTCCTTTTGAAAAATAACTAAAATTGTTACCTGAGATTTCCTAACAGAATAAGTACATAGTAACATGATTTTACACCATCTCAGTCTATTCCAAAAGTGAAGTACCATGTAAAAGCCCACCTGCTGGTGGTCTTAAAGAACTGCTCAGTGGTACCAAATTCCTTTCACAGGAGTTGCCAAACATCCATACACCCAAATGTCAGTTGTAACTAAAGTAGCAACAAACCATCGATGATCTTGAAAAGTATATTATTAGAGTATCCCAAATCAGAAACCCTTATAAAGAAGAGATGTGTTATGGCAGTTAAGAATGCAGGCTTTAGAATCCCACTAATCTGTATACTCTTCTCAACTTGTCCATTTACCATTTGACTTTTTGCAAATTACTAAACCAGTAAGCCTCAGTGTCCTCCTCAGTGTAACAGAAATAATTACCTTTCCTAACAGAGTGATCACAAGGATTACATGAGATAATGCAAGCAAAGTATTCTGCTTCCTTATCATTTTTCTTGCTCTAGATCAGTGAACATAGTAATAAGCTTTTTCAGTATAGGCTAGCTATCATCATCATTGTGGACCCAGAGCAGGTAGAAACAAGAGGATGACAAAATATGGCCACTTTCCTTGAGAATTTTATAATCTGAGGAGGCAAAATTGACACAAGTAAAATAACAGGCACACAATAATGGAATAAAAGTTTAGGCATCTGAAACCAATTTGGACTGCAGTTGTTAGAGAAGACTTCACAGAAGGGATGTAACTTAAAACTGAATTACATGGATGGGTAAAACCATCTGCTATTAGCTGAAAACCCAAGGAACACAAAGATCAACTTGCTAAAAGTTATAAAATGAAAATTAAATGTTTCTAGATAGAAGACAAAAATCTGCTCTAACTACTGGGTGCCAGTTTCTAAAGATTTTTTGGCATAAGTTTTTGGGTACTGAGGTATAAAGGTGTTTTTAAAATTTAGTCTCAGGGGGTGCCTGGGTGGCTCAGGAGGTTAAGTGTCTAACTCTTGACTTCAGCTCAGGTCATGATCTCATGGTCGTGACATTGAGCCCCGCATCAGGCTCTACGCTGACAGCACAGAGCCTGCTTGGGATTCTCCCCTCCTCTCTCTCAAAATAAATAAAGAAGCATTTTTTTTAACGTTTATTCATTTTTGAGACAGAGAGAGACAGAGCATGAATGGGGGAGGGTCAGAGAGAAGGAGACACAGAATCTGAAACAGGCTCCAGGCTCCGAGCTGTCAGCATGGAGCCTGATGCAGGGCTCGAACTCACAGACTGAGAGATCATGACCTGAGCCGAAGTCGGACACCCAACCGACTGAGCCACCCAGGCGCCCCAAGAAGCATTTTTTAAAATTAGTCTCAGTTAAATATTTTAGAATTTATCAAAATCTGATTTTACTTTTTATTTTTAAAAGTCTGCAATCTGGGGCGCCTGGGTGGCTCAGTCAGTTAGGCGTCTGATTTCGGCTCAGGTCATGATCTCACAGTCCGTGAGTTCGAGCCCCACGTCAGGCTCCGTGCTGACAGCTCAGAGCCTGGAGCCTGTTTCAGATTCTGTGTCTCCCTCTATCTCTGACCCTCCCCTGTACATGCTGTCTCTCCCTGTCTCAAAAATAAATAAACATTAAAAAATTTAAAAAAAAAGAAAAAAAAGTCTGCAATCAACTTGAGTTAAAACTTTCAAAACTTTGCCCTAATTTTCCTAAAAAACTTTTTAAAAAGAGTTTAAAAGATTCTAAAGAATCAAGGACTATAAAAGATTTCAGTCCTACCTACCAAAAGATCTCAAAAACAAATTCAGAATTTTAAAATTCATTGTAAGAATGGCTTAGAATACATGATATTAAGAATATACTCAATAACTACATACAAAAGTGAGAAAGATTTTCAAACAAAAGCTACTTACCATCAACAAGAGATGGTATAGATCTTTCATTGTCGGAGTTTGAGAAGAGAATCAATTCTTTGTTGATGAAATCATTGTAAGTCAAATGCTTTGTTGCTGTACCATACAAAAATTGCTAAGAAAAAAGTTACACAGCAACACAGTCATTAGTCCTGCATGACTTTTAGTTTCTTTCTTCCCCCAGACCACCACTCTTTATGACTAACCTCTGGTAAGCCATGTAACCTACGCTGTCTCCGATCTTCCATAAAATTTGTTAACCATTCTTTTCTGTCATCAATCTTCTTCTTACTGAATGCCTGAAAGATTCCAGGTAACAATTTAAAATATTAAAGATTAAATGAATTTCATTATACCATTAAAATTTATAATGGCAAATAACTAATTATTAATTGCTCAGAAATTAAGGGTTTTTTTTTTAAATATGCTTCTGTCCAAGATATACTTGAACAGAAGTCTTTTAATTAAAGAACTCTGAAAGCACAGCTTAATTTGTGTGTGAGACTGGGCTGAAGAAACACTAAGATTAACTAGTTTGGGCATTTGAGTTCAAAAGAGACTTATCACAGAAAACCAAGACTAGAAAGAAAGGTGTGGCAGGTAGAGAGATGGATATTAGGAAAAAAAATTTTTAATTAACTTGATTACCAAAGTAATGGCAGCATCATCTTCAGGGCCAGCATATCTAAACAAGATGCGGTGCCTTTCCATATCAGCAAAATATTCCTTTGCTTCTTTAGCTGTACTGGTACCCAAACCTGCACAATTTAAAAAATAAAGTTGAAAATAATCCAGACAGAGAACAACAAATACTATATGATCTCATTCATATGTAGAATCTAAAAAAGTTGAACTCACAGAAAGAGAACAAAATGGTATTTGCCAGGGGCTGGGGAGAGGGGCATATGGGGAAAGTTCAATCAAAGAATACAAACTTTTTGTTATAAGGTGAATAAATTCTGGGGATTTAATGTATAGCATGGTGCCTATACTTAATAATACTATATTGTATACTTGAAAATTACTGAGAGAATAGATCTTAAATGTTCCCTCTATAAACAGAAAAAATTAACTATGTGAGGTAATAGATACATTGACTGTGGTAATCATTTTCCAATATATATATCAAGTCATCATGTTGTACATTTTAAATATGTATAATTTTATTTGTCAATTATTCTTCAATAAAGCTAAAAAAATTTACATGAATTGTGAACATTAACAGTTGTTTAAACCTATTAGGTTAAGAGCTGATAGGATCAAGCTGGCAACACCTGTAGCAATGGGTCAATCTTAACAAAGAAAACTCAGATATTACAGGCCTCTTGACATAAATATACAAAGTCACCTATTAAATGTTTTTGCCACATAAATCTAATCCAAATCTATATAAAGCCTCTGATCTAACTACCAATTTTTTAAACAGAAAATAAGGGACAAAGGAACATACTATATATTTAATGAAATTACAGTGATAATCATCAAAATTCAGAATGCAGAAAATTATACAGGACAAACAATCCGACCTTTTGAACAAATGAACTGCAAGAAAAAAAAAAATGCAAAGAGAAGCAATAAATTAAGAGTTAACAGATTTATCAAACCAAATGCAACCTGTGGACCTTGATTGGATCCTAACTCAAAAATAATTCTTTTAATAATTAGGAGATTTTTAACACCAACTGAATATGTAAGGTTATTAAAGAACGGTATGATAATGAAATTAGGGACATTTTTAAAACATTCTTTTAGAGACACATACTAAAGTATTATGGAGGGGCACCTGGGTGGCTCAGTCGGTTAAGCATCTGACTCTTGGTTTCGGCTCAGGTCATGATCTCACGGTTCGTGAGTTCAAGCCCCACATCGGGATCCGCTCTGACAGCATGGAGCGTGCCTGGGATTTTCTCTCTCTCCCTCCCTCACTCTCTCTGCCCCTCCTCTGCTCTCTCTCTCAAAATAAACTTAAAAACATTTTTTTAAATAAATAAAGTATTATGGAAATAACAGAACGTCTGGAAGTTATTTCAAATTAATGGGAAGGTGAGAAGAGTTTTGATAAACAGGATTGGCAATGGGATGGTGACTGTTAATGTGCATGGGAAGACCATCATACCACCCTCTCCACTTCTACAAAATTTTCCAAAATAATTCTTTTAAAATCAGCAACAGCTATTTTTGTAGTCTAAAACAAATTTTCAAATTATTTTATAATGATCTCAAAACATATTTATGTCAGTAGTAACATCACAAATAAGTATTTTAAAATACAGACCTTTGTAGTACTTTATTTTCCAGGCTTTCTGGTTTTCTATATGTTTTTTCCACTCGTCAAATTCAGGAATACTATAGAAGGAAAGTTCCTGCTTATTTTTGCTAGCCTTAAATTAATAAAATAAAAAAATTAGTTTTCTGCTATTCTTTAAGACAACAGTATAAAAATATATTAATGTAAATAGTACCTTTACAATAGGAGTAATGAACTCTTCAAGAAAACCATGCTTCAAAAGTGATGGCCAATTGTGATGGATGAAATTAATAAGCAGGCCTTTTATGTGAGAACCATCTTGATCCTAAATAAATGTTAGTACAGAGTGCTATAATAATTTTATGAAATAAAATTACTTATATAATCAAATTTTCAAAGGTATGAATGCAACACAGGTAAAATTCCATTCAAATTTTGGAACTGCATTTTATAAAACAGTAAAAATTATCCTTTAGATCATCACAGTAAATATTTTCTTAAAATTCAAATAATGAATATGGCTAGTTATACACTAAATCTTCTTGTCATTACAAAATATACTACCGTTACATGTTTTATATAGATTGGGGGGGGTAATTATTCTTAAGTGTTTTATTTTTTTTTCAATGCCCATCACCCACTTTCCCCTCCCTCCCACCCCCCCATCAACCCTCAGTTTATTCTCAGTTTTTTAAGAGTCTCTTATGGTTTGCCTCCTTCACTCTCTGTAACTTTTTTTTCTCCTTGCCCTCCCCCATGGTCTTCTGTGAAGTTTCTCAAGATCCACATAAGAGGGAAAATATATGGTATCTGTCTTTCTCTGTACGATTTATTTCACTTAGCATAACACTCTCCAGTTCCATCCATGTTGCTACAAAAGGCCATATTTCATTCTTTCTCATTGCCAAGTAGTATTCCATTGTATATATAAACCACAACTTCTTTATCCATTCATCAATTGATGGACATTTAGGCTCTTCCCATAATTTGGCCATTGTTGAAAGTGCCGCTATAAACATTGGGGTACAAGTGCCTCTATGCATCAGCACTCCTGTATCTTATATAGATTTCACTAAAATAATGATTTAAGGATGGAAATACATAAAGTGTAGTAATCCACGGAGTACAGGTATTCATAAGTATTCTCTTGATATAAAAACAGCCAAATTTTTGCTTAAAACTATACAGCAGCTTTTTCAGTGGAAGATTTTCTCTACAAATGTTTTTAATTACAGTACCTGAGACATGCAGTTGGATGCATACGAAATTCTTCCTTTTCAATTTTCTGGCTCATTCCTAATTATTGCCATTTTACTATTCGAGTCCTACTTTTTGCACATCCCAAATTATATCATCATATACAAATATTAACCAATATCCTAAGTGGTTAAGATGGCAGAGTAGTAGAGGGATCCTATGCTTATCTCTCCCTCGAACACAGATAAATATCAAATCATTCTAAACACCCAAGAGATCAATCTGAGGACTGAGAAAACAAACTGCACAACTAAAGGGAGAAAAGAGTCCACATCATGGAAGGTAGGAGGTGCCGAGACGTGATTTGGGGGAGAAAAGAATCGCGGGTGCTGCAGAGGGGAGGAAGCCCTGATCATGGAGAGAGGAGCGGGGTAGGGTGAGAGAAAGAGAAAGAGCATGCATGCACAGGAGAGAGAGAGCTCAAGCGAGCGAGAGCTCGTGAGCACACAGCACATGAGGCTGCACAAGAAAAAGCACTCCCCCAAAACCACTGACTGAGAAAATGAGAAAGGCTGATAATCACAAGTTTTTACAAGCAACAGAGCCCAAAGTCTGGATTTCTAGAAATCTGTGCTTTCTCCAGGGTGGAGCCTGGCAGACACAGCGGTACTGCTGTGGAGAGGTCGGGAGCGAACAGCGAAGTCTGTGGATCCTCTGGATTGCACTGGGAGAGACAGTTCCTCTTCTTGGAGTGTATTTGGGAGAGGAGGCACTGCCTCTCAGAGGACAAGAGTCGGCAGGTGCCACTGAGCTGCCCTGTTCATTAGCACAGGAGCAGAGTAACCTGCTGAGGGCAGCTAACCTGGATGCTGGTGCTAACAGAGAGGTCCTTTTGTCCCCACCCATCAGCACTGATGAAATTCAGTGAGCAGCACAGTGCCCACAATGGAGGCTTGAGATGTCTACACCAAGCTCCGCCCCTCTGTGCTCTGCAGGTACTTTTTCACTAGGGCAGTGTGCCTGAGAGTCAGAGAAGCAGCACAGTGGGCCCCTCCCCTAGGAGACCAGCACACCACCACCACCACCCCCCACACTGCACACACCAAGTCTACTGACCACAGAGTGCTGCAAAGCTTCAGCTCTAAGGGAAATAGGATCTAGCTTGTTTTAACAAATAGACCAAAACACACTTAGTTAAAATTCACCACACACGGGACAAGGTCCAAACAGTTCCCACTGCAGGCAAGGAGAAACTCTGCAGCCGATTGACCTAAGGGAAAGAACAGCCAAAACACAACAGCCAAGTGCATACAACATACATCAGAAACACTTCCTGAAGCACCAGGCCCTGGACAATATACGAATTCTTCTTAAAATAGCCATTACTCTCAGGGCCAGGAATCATAACAGGTTTTCCTAACACACAGAAGACAGAGACCTAGACAAAATGCCAAGACAAAGGAATTCATCCCGAAAGAAAGAAGGGATCGGGGCCAGGGAATAATCAAAACAAATATAAGTAAGATTCCTGAAGCAGAATTTAAAACAACTGTAAGGATACCAGCTGTGCTTGAGAAAAGCATAGAAGACACCAAGGAATCCCTTATCACAAAGATAAAAGACCTAGAAACTAGTCGATCTGAAATTAAAAATGCTATAGCCAAGATGCAAAACTGACTGGATATAATCACAAGGATGGAAGTAGCACAGAAATGAATAGGTGATATAAAAAATAAAATTATGGAAAATAATGAATCTGAAAAAGAGGAGGGAAAGAAAAATACTGGATTATGAATGTAAACTTAGGGAACTCAGCAACTCCATAAAGAGTAATAACATTCACATCACAGCAGTTCCAGAAGAAGAGAAGGGAAATGGAGCAGAAGGTTTATTTGAGCAAATTATAGGTGAAAAGTTCCCTAATCTGCGGAAAGAAACAGACATCCAAATCCAGGAGGCACAGAGAACTCCCATGAAAATCAAAAAAGCAGGCCAACACCAAAACATATGATGGAAAAATCTGCAAAATACATAAGAGATAAAGAAAGAATCCTGGGGGCGCCTGGGTGGCGCAGTCGGTTAAGCGTCCGACTTCAGCTCAGGTCACGATCTCGCGGTCCGGGAGTTCGAGCCCCGCGTCGGGCTCTGGGCTGATGGCTCAGAGCCTGGAGCCTGTTTCTGATTCTGTGTCTCCCTCTCTCTCTGCCCCTCCCCCGTTCATGCTCTGTCTCTCTCTGTCCCAAAAATAAATAAACATTGAAAAAAAAAATTAAAAAAAAAAAAAAAAAGAAAGAATCCTGAAATCAGCAAGGGAAAAGAAATCCCTAACCTACAAGGGAAGACAAATAAGGTTAGCAGCAGATGTCTCCACCAGAAACTTGGCAGGCCAGAAGGGAGTGGCATGAGATATTCAACGAGCTGAATGGGAAAAATACTCAGCCAAGAATACTTTATCCAGCAAGGCTGTTATTCAGAATAGAAGGAGAGATAAAGAGTCTCCTAAGCAAAAATTAGAGTTTGCGACCACTAAACCAACCCTGCAAGAAATATTAAAGGGGACTCTGAGTGGGAAAGAAAGACCAAAAGAAACAAAAACTACAAAGGAACAGGGAAAATCTCCAGAAACAACAACTTTATAGGTAATACAATAGCACTAACTTCATACTGATCAATATCCACCCTGAATGTAAATAGACTAAATGCTCCAATCAAAAGAAACAGGGTGTCAGAATGGATAAAAAACAAGACCCCATCTACATGCTGCCTATAAGAGACTCATTTTGGAACCAAGACACTTCCAGACTCAAAGTATGGGGATGGAGAACCATCTATCATGCTAATGGACGTCAAAAGAAAACTGGAGTAGCCATACTTATATCAGACAAACTAGATTTTAAACCAAAGACTAACAAGAGATGAAAAAGAGCACTATATAATAATAAAGGGATCTATCCAACAGGAAGATCTAACAACTGTAAATATTTATACCCCCAACTTGGAGCACCCCAATATATAAATCAATTAACAACATACATAAAGAAACTCATTGATAACAATACAATAATACTAGAGGATGCTAACCCCCTACTTACAGCAAAGGACAAAGAAAATCAACAAGGCAACAACGGCTTTGAATGACACACTAGACTGGATGGACATAACAGATATATTCAGAACATGTCATCCTAAAGCAGAATACACGTTCTTTTCCAGTGCACACGTAACATTCTCCAGAAGAGATCACACACTAGGTAACAAATCAGGTCTCGACCAGTACAAAAAGACTGAGATCATACCATGATTATTTTCAGACCACAACTCTATGAAACTTGAAGTCAACCACAAGAAAAAATTGGAAAGACCACAAATACATGGGCGTTAAAGAACATCCTATTCAAATATGAATGGATTAACCAGGACTTTAAAGAAGAAATAAAAGAACACATGGAAACAAAAGAAGATGAAAACATGACAGTGTTTAGAATGCAGCAAAACCGGTCCTAAGAAGGAAGTATATAGCAATATAGAATATGTAGCAATATAGGCCTAACTCGAGAAGCAAAAAAAGTCTCAAATACACAAACTAACCTCATACCTAAAAGAGCTAGAAAAGGAAAAGCAAGTGAAGCCTAAAGCCAGCAGAAGGGAAATAATAAACCTTTGAACAGAAATAAATGACATAGAAACAGACACATGAAAAGAGGCTCAACATCACTGTTCATCAGGGAAATACAAATCAAAACCACAATGAGATACCACCTCACACCTGTGATAACAGCTAAAATTAACAGCATGGTAAACAACAGATGTTGGTGAGGATGCAGAGAAAGGGGAACCCTCTTACACTGTTGGTGGGAATGCACACTGGTACAGCCACTCTGGAAAACAGTATGGAGGTTCGTTAAAAATAGAACTAGCCAATGACCCAGCAATTGCACTACTAGGTATTTATCCAAAGGATATAAAAATAGTGATATGAAGGGGAATATGCATCCTGAAGTTTAAAACAGCATTATCAACAATAGCCAAGTTATGGAAAGAGGCCAAATGTCCATCCACTGATGAATGGATAAAGAAGATGTGGTGTGTGTATGTGTACACACACACACACACACACACACACACATACGGAATATTACTCAGCCATCCAAAAGAATGAAATCTTGCCATTTGCAACAACGTGGATGAAGCTAGAGTGTATTATCCTAAGCAAAATAAGTCAGAGAAAGACAAATACCATATGATTTCACTCATATGCGGACAAACATAGTGGAAGGGAAATAAAAAATAGAGGCAGGCAAACCATAAGAAACTCTCAACTGTAGAGAACAGACTGAGGCTTGCTGGAGGGAAGTTGGATGGGGGATGGGCTAAATGGGCGATGGGCATTAAGGAGGGCACCCACTAGGATGAGCACTGCATATCATATGTGAGTGATGAATCACTAAATTCTACTCCTGAAACCAACACTAAAATATATGTTAACTAGAATTTAAATAAAATCTTGAAAAAATTACTGCATTGATTAATCTTTCTTGCTTATAAATCTCACCATTTCCACTCAACTTTTAGGTAGGCTTCAACCCCATAATACTACTACAATGTGTTCTACTCTTCTCATACTTAGTGCATTTAAAAACATTTTTAAAATAACCAAAAACACCACTTTCCAAATAAATCAGAAATGTAAAATGTGTTTCACACAAGCAGTACCATTAAATGTTTTCTCCCCCACTTTGACGTACAATCGTTTTCACTTTTACTTTCTTGAAGTAAGTCTCATGAAACAAATATCAAAAGGGCACTCAAAAAGATGTACGTTTTAAATATGTGGCAACCTTTAAACCAACCTGATCAGTCATAATCATAATCTTCCCATAGCGTAAAGTTTTCAGCGATTCTGCATCATCGTAACTTTTCTTGTACTGTAGACCAACTATTTTGATAATATTGTTTATTTCTGCATTTTCCATGATCTGTGCAAAAAGAAAAAGAATTCAGAGTATGTTAAAAGTGTTGAAGGCCGCCTAACTGGCCCAGTCACTAGAGCATGTGACTGTTGATCTTAGGGTTCTAAGTTTGTAGAGATTACAAAATCTTTTTTTTAAAAAAGTGTTGAAATACATAAAAAGTGAGTCTGAATTTACATTTAAAAATTCAGCAATTTTAATAAAATATTAAGATATCATATATATGTGGAGATATATGCAAGAGAGAGAGAGATACCTGTTTATGGGAAGCTTCTCGGACGTTAAGAATTTTTCCCCTAAGTGGAAAGACTCCGTATCTGTCTCGCCCAATCACACCTAATCCAGACACAGCCAGCGACTTGGCAGAGTCTCCCTCTGTTAGTATCAATGTACACTCCAGGGAATGTTTGCCACCTGAGAGGTATTAAAAACGACATATACTCCAAATTCCTCAATTTTACCAGTGAGAAAAATGAAGCCAGAAAAATTCATAATCACAGTGATGACAGTAAGACTGTAAGAGTAACATGATATAATAGTAGACTTTAAATACTAATAGTATAGTTAAAATATTAAGAATATTTTATTATTGAATTCCTATCTTGAGGAAATTGATGTGATGCATGTGACAATTTTAATGAAGTAAAATTATATTCTTAACATAAAATCATATAGTCTAACTACATGTGGAAAATGAATACTTTCTATAATTGGATAAATAAAAATTTAAATCAAAATCTTGAAAAAAAATATGAACCTTACCAGCATCATTAGCATCATCCAGCTTGGGAATACCTTTGATTTTACTATACTTTACTGAGGAACACTTCTTGTTCAGCTGAGTCTGAGCCTTAAATTTCACCCAGTTCAGAATACTTTCTACAATGCCACAGTTAGAGGCCTAAAAACAAAGAACAAGCCAGAAGTTCATACACTTAGCTAAAATTAATGTAATACTTGGAATCTGTGCAGTTATATGGCCTAATGATAATAATGATACATACTAGCAAATTTTACTCTCAGTAAAGCTAACTCAGGCAGCTATATACAATAGCTTATTGTACAGAAACAAAAACATGAATAAAGAAATTTCCTAAATATGAAAAAAAACTCTATTATAATAAACTCCATGAGAAACACACACAGCTTTTGATACAAGTTAATTTTGTTAAATTAACAAGTAAAACCTGATCCACCATAAATTTAGTAGCTGGGAAATTCTATACACTGACATTTCTCATATCCTTCAAAAATACAAATCTTGAATTCACTATGACAAAAACTATTAATACATAGGAAACATTAGATGAATTCAAGAACTCATGAATAGTCCTTATGCTTTAAACAAGTTTGGCAACAGGACTCCAACATTATATATTGTGTGTCACCACGCAGGGAGTCAACGTGTGACGAGATGTTAACACAAAAAGAAAAAAGTAAAGTATCTCCAAGTTGAAGGTATTTATTTTTCATTATCCTAAAAAGTTTGTTCCAGGTGTATGAAATAGATTTCTGGAATGTCTGAGATATGGACTATGTTGCCAAATCTAAACTTAATCCTCTCAAAATGAAAAAATCTAAAATCTAAAATCAAATCACTTCATCATGAATGTCATAAGGGCAGAAATTTGCAGAAGCATTAATGCAGGGTCCTTTGTATTCAGAATTCATTATTAGATCCAAAAATACTATTTCTATAGACTTTATGCTAGAACCTGAAAAACAATTTTTGTTTTTGTTTGTGAGAGCCTACCTTTGAACTTCCCATACCAGAATGTGATAACGTTATTTCTATGGCAGTTACACGGCACTCCCCCACCAAACTATAAACTTCAAAAGAGGAGGGGCTGTGATTTACTCATCTTTATATTCCTAGTGCAAATATATTTAAAGGTACTTCACACATGCTTCTTTAATATATATTTACTTATGGTACTGCCAAACAAAGGAAGTGAAATAAATCTTGCCGATATACAACAGATTTTGAGAAATTATTAACAGCTACAAGGATCAGTTAAAAATCTAACATTATTTATTTGTACTCTCACCTAGTTTCAGAAAGTTAAGCAGTCTAAATATGTACAAAGTAAAATCGAATTATAAAATATGTAGAATATGGTAAATTTTATATTATGCAGAGGTTACCACAATTTTTTTAAAAAACTATATAAAGGTAAAAATCAGTAGATGAAATTGAAAGGAGTAGAAAAGATGAAAGCAGAAGTCCTATAAGGACCTATCTACATTTGTCAGAGGAAAATCGGGCTGGATAATGACCAATAAAAAGCTAAAACACAATTAGTTACGGGATTCCCTTATTTTATTCTTGGCAAAACAATCCAATGTTTTACAAAACAAAGTCTATCCTTAGTAGTTTTCAGAATTAAGCCATTAGTTTGCAGTATAAGTGCCTATGCCCACAGTTAGTGTAAGAGAGAAACTAATCACAAGTAGAATAAATAAATCAAGAAAACGAAATCAACTTTCAATAAAAACACACTGAAAAAATAATACAAATTTTACTCACTGCTTTAAAAAATTTTTCTGACAGTTGGCATTTGGACCCAAAACTTTTGGGCTGCAGAGTCATGTTTTCTTTCGTCTGAGAATCAAAAGTTGGATTTTCGATAAGGCAATTAATAAAAACCCATATATGGTTTTTTACCTGTTGGAAACATACCCAAAATAGGTCAACATCAGAACTGGTATTATTTAACAATTCAACAGACTATACAAAGCATTACTTACTTGAAATGGTTTTACTGATACCCCAGCTTTGTTCTTTTTCTTAACTACTTCAATCAGTTTACCAACAACTTGATCTACTACGTAATCCACATGACGTCCACCCTAAAAAGGAACAAAAAACCAGAATCCAAAATCATCTATAGTTAGGGTAACAAAATACTTACATATTCATTATGTTCTCAAATCAGCACTTAATCTTTACAACTTTGTGGAATTAGTATTACAAACCCAATTATGCAGAGGCATAGGATAAATCTCAGAATTACAGAGTGGGGATTTAAAAAATAAGGTATTTTTGGTTATAGGGCCAATTAACCAACTGCATAAAACTATACGCAAAGTAAAATCAATCGAATAAAAAAACATGGAAGTGAGAATGAATACTGGCATGACAGTGGTAACAGCACTCACAAGATTTAAAATTTAGGGACTGTGACAGCCATTGCCAGTTGTCTATCCAATGACTATTCTCCCCTTTATTGAAAGACCTAAATTTGCTTTTACCTGGCAACATGTCCAATTGAAAATATTAACCAATCTAGGGGCACCTGGGTGGTTCAGTCGGTTAAGTGTCCGATTTCAGCTCAAGTTATGATCTCACGGCTCATGGGTTTGAGCCCCGCGTCGGGCTCTGTGCTGACAGCTCAGAGCCTGGCGCCTGCTTCGGATTCTGTCTCCCTCTCTCTCTACCCCTCCCCCGCTCACACTTTGTCTCTCTCTCTCTCTCTCTCTCTCTCAAAAATGAATAAACATTAAAAAAAATTTTTTTAATATTAACCAATCTAGACTCCCTTGCAGCTAGTGGCAGCCACTTAACCCAGTTCTAGCCAGAGATGTTCGTGAGGTCTACCAGATGGGATTTCCAGGAAAACTACTGTATTCCTCATAAAAAGGGAGAGATTTAGTTGGTATATGCATTTGCCCAGCCCCTTTCTCTCTCCCTAGAACTTGGAACTGAGGCATCTTAAAGGCATGAGAAGGAAAGCCACATGCTAAGGGTGGCAGAAAAGAAAGTCAGGAAGAGCATGGTCCCTGATGATACTGGGGAGTCACAGTACAAAACTAAGAATGAGGAAAAATAAAACTTCTACATCTTTATGCCACTGTATATTAGGTATCTATTACGTAGGACAAAATGTCACCATTAACTGATGCAAAATGTGTTGACTTGAGAAAGTGATGCCAGATTATAAACACTGAATATTAACAAAAAAAATTAAAACTTGAACAAGAGTGACAAATGATCAAATCATTGCTTTAGATTATTCTAGGATATATGTTTGTATTGCCTAAGACTTTATTATGATCGATGGACAAATGCTGTTAGATGAGAACAATTTCATTTGCTTTTGAAATCCAAAAGCCTACGTAAGACAGTTCACACTCCTTAGAATGGCATATAACACGTTCCACAATCTGATCCCAAAACAGATTCCTCTATTATTCTTTTACATTCTAAACTAGGAACACAGAATAAGGAATGTGTTAACACTCTAAATTCATAAAAATGTGTTAACATTCTAAATTCATGAAACATATTCAACCATAAAAACTCAACATATAAACTTAATGCTCAGTGAGTGTTTAAATAAATTATAAGACAGCTATTTTCGTAGAAAATAAGCTTTCGTTTTCATAAGCCAATTCTAATTTCACAAAAGCAGACTTGTGGTTTTTTGTCATTGTTATTGTTGTTTATTTTGTTGTTTTTAATGAAGCACTGTTCTACCACTGACGTGGCAACACAGCACTAGCATACTTACTTTAGTTGTTGCAATACTATTTACAAAGCTGATTTGCTGGAATCCCTTTTCACTCAGTGTGAGACAAACATCCCATCTTTCATTTGCAAGTTCATGAATAACTTTCAGGGCCACTCCAGTTTCGTCCAATTTGTCTTTCACATAAAGATCTACATAACTGCGAAACCCATTTACCTATTCATTTGAAAACAAAAATAAACAATCTTAAAATTGGCA
Source organism: Acinonyx jubatus (assembly GCF_027475565.1). NCBI lineage: Eukaryota > Metazoa > Chordata > Mammalia > Carnivora > Felidae > Acinonyx > Acinonyx jubatus. The sequence continues at coordinate 139,887,407 of NC_069384.1, forward strand.
GTTCAACTAGGTGAATGCCATCAGGTACTCTTATACTTTTATTTCCCCTCAATCACAACAGCTCTTACTCTTCAGATCCAAACCTTCATGACTTCCCCCATTCTATTCCTTGATCCCTACCCTTTTTAAAAAGGAATCCATTTCCATATGTACTTGATAAGGAGAGGTTATGAAGGAACAGCTGGACAGGTGAATTATTATAAAATCTTTCAAAAGTTTAAGTTTTAAAATGACAAAGTAGACTTCCAGTTGAGTTCAGACACAGAGAAGGCTTAAAAAAATAAATAAATAAATAAAGAGGAGCGCCTGAGGGCTCAGTCGGTTAAGCATCTGACTCTTGATCTCGGGTCAGGTCAGGAGCTCACATCCCAATCTCAAGGTTTCTGAGATGGAGCCCCACATCAGGCTCTGCACTGACAGCACCAAGCCTGCCTGGGATTCTCTCTCTCCCTGCCCCGCCCCTGCTTGCTCACGCTTTCTCTTGCTCTCAAAAGAAAAATAAACTGAAAAAAAAAAATTCTTTAAAAAACAAGAAAAGAAATTTCTGCCCTTACAAGAAAATCAGACAACACACTGATTTTTCAAGAACTGTCAAAAAATTGAATTCATAGGACAGCTGGCCATCCTAAGTCTGAAGAGAAACAGGTATCTATAGAGAGACACAGAATACTAACCAATTTGCTTAAGTGAGGCAGAAGCTACCTAATGTCATAGAAGTGAAAAGGAACCATAAACAAATAGACGAATTTGACCAACTGTTGTAGGACAAATGTGGACAGTATGGGTGTGTGATGCACTTGAAGGATGTCACCATAAGCGGTTCCTACACTTACAGGCTTTTCCTCCAGAAACCCCAGCAGGTTCTCACAGGGAAGGTGAGAGAAAATCTAGAGCAAGTTCCCCACCATGGTGCTGCTGGTTGGGGGAAGAGAATAGCAACCACTGGGAATTTCACCCAGAACTGTCTCCTTTACCCTCATCCTATCCACAGAAAAGTGGGGGGGGGGGGGGGGGGAGAACCACCTTAATTTGCAGGGGGGGAAGGATACTGCTGGAGAGTATTAAAATATTACTATAGCAGGAATAAAATAATTCTACCCAGCCCTTCCTCAGCCCACCCCTATCTCATTTAAGGATAAAAAAAGAAGTTTATTTTACGGAGGAGGGAGCCTGGAGAATACTAAATGAGAATGCTGGTGGACACTTGTTGCAGTAGAGCACAACATGTAGGAGCTTAGGACAATACCAAACTGTATAATATACGTGTAACTGGAATACCAGAAGAATAGCAAAGAAATATTTGAAGAAATAATAGCCAAAATCTTTTCAAAATTAGTGACAGACACCCAACAACAGATCCAAGACGTTCAGAAAACCGAATGAAAAAAATACAGTTATCAAAAAAACAAATTGAAACCCCCATATAAACACCTAAGCATATTAAAAGAGAGAGAGAGAGAGAGAGAGAGAGAGAGAGAGAGAGAGACAAAATCTTCAAGTCAGCCACAGGGAAAAATAAACACCTTGCCAACAGAGGAAGAAGGATAAGAACTACAGCCGACTTATCAGAAACCATGCAAAACAAGAAGACAACAGAATGACATTGAAAGAAAAATATTATAAACCCCTATTTCTATATCCAGTGAAATTCCGTACCGTTTGAAAGTGAAGAAAAATACTCTTTCAAACAGAGTAAGAGAATTTATTGCCAGACCTACCTACAAGAAATTAGAGATCTCCAGGCAGAAGGAATATGATTAAGATCTGAAACTAAAATCTACACCAAGAAATTAGGAGCACTAGAAATGGCATAAATGAAGGTAAAATAGAATCCTTTGCTGTATTTTTAATTGTTCTATAAGATAACTGAGGGTGTAAAGCAGTTAGATTTAACTATAAGCTGCCCACAAAATAACAAAGCATTTACTATTTTAGAAGACACTTACAGGCAATTTCTTTCCATTAAACATGACCTTGACCCCTTTGCATGAACCAGCCAAATCATAAGCTCTTCTGGTCATGAGGGCCACAATATCCTTGTCAAGTTTTTCCATCTTAAATTTAGACAGATCTGGCTGGAATGTTATGCATGTGTAATCTTCACCATCAAAATGTTTAATTTTGGCTTCAGAAGTTTTCATCATGTTATTCATCCATGTCTTTAAAAGAAAAAATATTTAAATATTTAATACTTCTATATTTTATAATACATAAAGACTCAGCTCATGAAAACAATCATTTACCATAACTACATCCATTTTCCAGCTTCACAATAAACAAATCCTGGAAACTGATAATATCAGAGATGAAAAAAAATTTAAACACTACTACAGTATTCCCCTTTCTCTATGTTCCAAGACCTGCACCATGGATAGTATCAAATCCTACATATACTGTGTTTTTTTCTGTATGTACATATCTAAGATAAAGTTTGATTTATAAATTAGGCACAGTAAGAAATTAACAAAATGGAATAACTACAATATACTGTAATAAAAGTTATGTGAAAGTGGTCTTTTTCTCTCTCAAAATACCTTACTGTACTGTAGTCAACTTCCTTGTGATGAAAAATGCCTACATGAAGAGATGAAGTGAGGTGAATGATGTAGGCACTGTGACCTAGTATTAGGCTACTAACTAACCTTCCAAATATGTCAGAAGAAGGATCATCTGCTTCTGGACCACGGCTTATTGCGGATTAACTAAAACCATGGAAAGTGAAACCACTAGATAAGGGGGGGTAGGGGGAACGCTACTATATTATAATAACCTCATGTTGAAAATAAGCAAAATGAACTGCACAACTTTATACGCTGTTAATAACTTTCAAATTCTTCAACATGACTATTTAGAATTTTACAAAAATAAGTATGATGCTTTTCCTGACAAAATTATTTTAGCTATGTAAAATTTCAAACTTTTTCAAAAGCCTGCCAGAATAAAAATAAGACAGAATTCTGAAATAGGAATTTGATGAACTGATGAGGAATTTTTCAAATATGCTAAGTGGATGCATTTCAATTAATCTGTAAGGTTAAGGACATTTCCAGTAATGCTCAATTAGATTAAAGGAAAAGTCTATTAAATAAAGCACTTTGCTTTCAATGAACAGGAAAAAGGTTTATGTAAAAATCTAGGCATTCTTAAGTCTTTTCACTCTATTGATGTGCTTAATGCTTAAAAAAAAAGTTGTACAGGCATCATCAATGCAATTTACCTAAGGTTCTATTATCTTATTAGCAAAGCAACAAAATACAATTTTAAAAAAATTAGACACATTTCTATCATACCTGCTTAAAACTATGCTTGTATTCTTTGCAAGCAGTCTCTACTGTAAACTTTGTACTGAAAATATTACAAAGTTTTGCACCATAACCATTGCGACCACCTGTAAGAACAATTAAATGTGAAAGGTTTAACGAAAGGGATTTTAGGGAACTTGGTTAACTTATCTACCATAGAGCAGATCTGTTGCAAAATAGTTCCACTTACTGCACTACCTTAATAATCACGAATTGAATATTTCAGAGTATATTTGGATTTTTTCATTTAAAGAAAAATACAATTAAGATTTAGCACATATGATAATACAAATAATATGCACTTTGCAGATTCATTACCTTCATCACAAAAAAATTAAACTTGCTATCTCCTATAATCAAGTAAGTGTATATGAGTACAAAACCTGAGCTTTCTATCAAAGTTACTTCTCTATTACAAAAATTTAATCTACGTCACTTCCTAAAGCCTTGGTTTTGAAAATAAATAAATAAAAACCATCAACCCACTTGAGCAATGGAAATAAGTAGGGAAACATTTGGTTTTGATCAAAGCACTTTTAACTCTATTTACAAAGCCCAGATTTCCAATCTTGACCGTCCTAAAACAGTTCAGAAGTAATTTAACTGATATCAAACAAAAGACATGGTGCTTATGTAACAAGAAATTCACATACACAGGAATTATACATCTGACTTTCATTAGTACTCTAATTCAAAACTCAAACTGTCAGCCAGGTTAGAGTTCCAGGAGTTCTAGCATGAGCCAATGTACTATCAATTAAGCTTTTAAAATGTCTCTGTCAGACATAATACTTACACATGATAGTTTTTTATAGACATTAATTCTGAAAATAATTTTTTCACAATAAAACTACATAGGTTTCCTTTTCTGTAATATTTAATATAGGAATAGTTAAATTTTATGTTGAAAGCATAAAAAATTCAATAAAAATTCTGATCAGCCATTTAGACTTTACCTGTTACTTTTTTCTCATCATCGTCATAGTTACTGGATGTTAAAAGCTGTCCAAAAATTAATGCAGGAACATAAACTTTCTCTACTTTGTGTTCTACTACTGGAATGCCTTTCCCATTATTCCAAATGCTTATAATGTTAGATTCACTGTAAATAAACAAGCAGAGTTTAGAGCTTAAAATGGTTTAAAGATATGTTAATTTCCATAAAAAATAAAGTAATCCAGAACAAACCTGAGTAACCGTAAGCTAAACTAAAGCCATTACTAATTAGAAGACACTCCTCTTTCAAGAAAATACTTGCTGAGGATATACATTTCTATCCTAGTCATAACTCAAATTAGGGCCACTAAGACCTGCAGGTAATATTGAAAATTTTCTCAGGAAAAGAAACTTCTTAACCTCCCAGAAAACAGTTAAAGCAGTGAAGATTTTACAAGAAATCAGCTAGCTACAGGGGCGCCCGGGTAGCTCAGTCAGGCGTCTGACTCTGGATTTCTGCTCAGGTCATGATCTCACAGTTCAGGAGTTCAAGCCCTGTGTCAGGCTGCTTGGGATTCTTTCTCTCTCCCTCTCTCTGCCCCTCCCCCCCCCCCATACACTTAAAAAGAAAAAGTCAGCCACAGATCCGTTTCTTTTCAAATACATTAGCCATGATCTCTTCCTGCTGCATTCTACCAGGATACCACCTGTGAATCACAAGCTCTGCAGAACCAGCTGCCATTGCCATTTTCATTTCCTGCCTGTTGCTGCAGTACATATGGAAGAGGACAAACAGCCTGAAATGTATTCCATTCTCAGACTAAATATTACAGGGTTGTTTTGCATTGTGGCAATCATTGTTATAAACTAATTTTAATGGTTTTAAAAAATGTAGATGTTACCTATTTTAGGTTTTTTGGGTTTTCCTATCACAAAACCATCCATTTAAGCCCCGAATGGTATACAACAGAGGCTCCTATAGCTAACATTGACTTGATGTAGGCAATAGTCCTGATGGAAAATTTTGCCTACTCTATCATTTTGAGTAGTACATACTATGATGCTTTAACCCATTTAAGAGCCAAATTTGCAAGGAAACACAGCATCATAACCAACACTGAGAACTGGCTCTAAAAGTTACCATTTGCCAATCTAATTCATAATTATTCTTAGATATACTAAGAATTTAATGTGAATTTCACTCACATATACATACCTTAATCTCTGAAGAATTCTTAGAAGTAGTTATTAAGACTAAAAAATTGCTATAAAAGCCAAAATTAAAATCATATATCCAGAGGGAAATCAGTTAATTAAATCAAGAAAGAAACAAACTAAAAAATAACTTTTAGCAGCACATCGTCTTCTTTCCCTAAATCAGCAACCAACTTTTCTTTCCCTCGTTCTCCAACACAGGTTCTATTCTCCAAATGTCCTAGGCTCAAATTTTGATAGCATTTTTTATTCAGATCTCCTGATCATTCTCTAGAGTCCTTAGTCATCAAGACTTATTAGTATGTCCTTAGATTCATTTCATATGAGTATTCAGTCCTTTCTTCATTCCAAATACTAATACACGAAGCTAGCCTAGTTATCACCTTAAATACTGTATACAAAGCTGAAAAGTCCTCTACTACATGTTTACAGCCATATCCTTAATTATAGTCAAATTTAATTGCCACTGTTCTGCAACACATATCCTATTTTTCCTTCAGGTCAGTTTTAATACTTGTCCATGTTCATTCTCAATTCTTCCATTTCTTTGTTTACTGGTCTTTCCTTTGCCTTTTTAGTCTCTTTGGCCAAAATTTACCCTAACTTTGAGAAGTCAGTTTATGACTTCAGTTCTCCATGAAGCCTTTTACCCAGCCAAAATTATATACCAAAATTAGAAAAAAAAATCTAAATTATTTATTGGGGACCTCAGGAGATTAGATTATCTCACTTGTAGGTAAACACCCTCTACAGAATACACAGCTGAATGTTTAAGTATGTAGCAGTTTCAAATTGCCTATTGTACCTCCACTTGTGCCTCCTATCTCCAGAGGTAATAGTGGGCCCTGGAAACACAGGCCAGAAACTACACTACTTTTCTAACTTCCAAATACTTCTTAGCTTAAGCTTAAAACCTGTTATTATTAAGTACCTATTTTCTATAAGAAACTTCATGGAGCTTAAAGTTAATAGAGAAGAATCCTAAAGGAAATAAAGGCAATGAAAGTTACAGACCTTAAATATCTCAGAATGACACAAAAGCCAATACAGTCATGAGTAAACCTTTAAAATGTTTTTCATCCAATTTAGTATATCATATATGGTACTATAATTAAGATAAGCATTTTGTAAATTCATTATCACAGTTAAAAAGTAAATAAATAAGGCTTCACATCTACATTCAGTAAGCCTAAGTATGAAATTTGAACTTTCTATCGGTCACCCCTCGCTACTGAAAAATCCCAATCTACATCACTTCCCAGATCTGGCATTTATTTCTGTAAGCTCTAAACAATGCTTCAGAGTTCTATAATATAATCTTTGTTCCATTAATAATCTTCACGGAAATATTAGGAAAAAGAATACTATGTTTGAATGAGCTACAAATAAAGTTTCAAAATAATTAAAACCAGAAAGAAACCTGGAAGACAATCTAAATATCTAATATTCATCAACTGGAAAAAGGTTAAATTATGATATATCAACATGATAATTAGTAACAGTTACAAAGATTTAAGTAGATCTATATAAGTTAATAACAATGGCTGTCCACAATATGTCAAATAAAAATGGAAAAAGCATACAATCCCAATTTTTAAAAAATAAAAATATATCTGTTGATGTATTTCAATAGGAGTGTGTACTATTTTATAAAGCTATGGATTTAAGAGATTTAACCCTACATAAACAAGGACACTTAAACTAGAGGGAGAGTTAGAATTCTGGTTAATATGCTTTCCACATTTGTTTTTAATCAGATAGCTGCCAACAAATAAGTTGTTTCAATACTAACCATCATATTCTATTACTTAATGAGTTTTAAGTTCTTCTGTAAACAGTTGCTCCAAATTCTAGCAAAGCTGCCCAAATTCTGCATGGCACCCCCTGCTAATATATTCTTATGCCTTTTACAACCATGGCTGCTACTTAAACTTTACCTCCACATTAGAGTACTATTGAAAAAGAATAAGAGCTAAGCTACCCACACTTAACCCATTAACTATCAAAATTTAACCTCTCCTTTACAAAGAGTTCATGTACACATGTGCACAAAGAAAATTTTAAATCTGCTATACAAAAATGTTAAAAAGAATGAAACTCAGAGGATATCAAAAATGAACAGCAGAGAACACTGGGTCAATGAAATAAATAGCAGAAGAGCAGTTTCCCATTTCAATTCTGCTTTTAATAACTTCTTTAAGGGCGCCTGGGTATCACAGGCAGTTGAGCATCCGACTTCAGCTCAGGTCACGATCTCCTGGCTCATGAGTTCGAGCCCCGTGTCAGGCTCTGTGCCTACAGCCCAGAGCCTGAAGCCTGCTTCAGATTATGTGTTTCCCTCTCTCTCTGCTCCTCCCCCTCCCCAGCTCGCACTCTGTCTCTCTTTCAAATATTTAAAAAAAAAATTTTTTTTTAATTTTTTTCAAAAGTTAAAAAAAAAACGAAAAGGGAAAAAGATCACTAAAGGCACTAGTTACATAGAATTACTTTGTCCAGAATCTATAATAAATTTAAAGGTAAAGCACTCCACCAAGAGCCACTATTCAGTCTACAGTGTTGTTTTATAGCTCACTTCTTCATCACTTTGTTATGACGGGATTCTATGTAAGCTGTTTTAAGTCCATGTTGTTGGATTAATGTGGCCAAAACAATTAAGATAAAAGAACCAAACAGCTGTAATCATGTTCATCAAGAATGTATTTAAGAGCCCCTTCTTCCTTAGTTTTCAGTCAAAATCTTTCCACTCTGAACTTTAAAAAGTTTAATGTTATCTAACATTCAACATCTATTACTCCTCACTAGCTAGCTCTCCTAAAGCACATTAAATGATACTGTTTTTAACTGGTAATTTCCTAAATATAGAAAAAAAGTAATCTTGAAGCTAAAATTTCATTGAAACTATTTTAAACCCTGCATAAATTACAATTTATAAGGGTCCTATGCACTTTACCACGTAAATCCTCAAGAATGTATTTGTTACAGAAAGGATCCAAAGGAGGGAAAAATGGAAAGAAAAAGAAAAATCTAGAACTTTAACAGCACAGTTATGCGGTAATATTTTCATATAAGATACTGTTTTATATACATATGTACATGAATCATAACCATACCATCTAAAATTACATTAGTGACAGTAAGACTAAACCTGAATTATTAAATGTTCACATTAGAGAAAAACCGTAACATCATTCGAAATTACTAATAAGATTATAAATGATATAAGTAATGCAATATTTTACAAAAGCATGCTGGCAAAAACAGGATAAATGTAACAGTAATATTTCTATCTTAAAACTGTATTATTTTCACTCCCTTTCAATTCTCCAAAACAAATCACCATAGTGAGATCTAATTAGCTGAAGACCTGGTATATATTCTATAATACCAGCAGTTCCTAATTTACAAATGATGTTATAAATAATGGAAAAGTCCAAACACTGGTCATAAAAAATAAATTTTACCCATAATATAATTGGAAGAGTACTAGCAATAGCCCTTAGCCTTGACTCCTAAAGCAAAGACAAAAAAGGAAACATCAAGCGACCACTGTATCACCTGAAACAATAGCCGCAGCACCAAAGAGAGAGAAAAATGGTTTCCAAGTGTTCCCATAAGGAAGTGCTTTGGAATAAAACATCATGAATGAGAGAGAAAACTATAGAAGTATACTATATTATGGCTAAAAGAGGCAAAAATAACAATGTCTCATGCAACAGGGAAACTTTAGGAGTACTAATTGTATACAGTATTTGAAGAGTATTCAAAAGCTGGGGGCTATCAGAATAAAACAACTTAGCATAAAAAATTAAACTTGAAATATACTTACGGATCAATAGAAACTTTAATACAGGTCATATTCTTATCCCTCTGTTTATTGTCAGCTGCATTAACTACAAATTAAATATTGTGATGAGTAATAAAATAAATACATGACACAACTTCATGTGCATCCCAACTTAATATAAATATTTACAGATAGTAATAGTTAATGAAAATTATTACTAATTTCTAATATAAAACTTTATTTTCCAAATAATATTCTTAAATTTGTATCACACTAAATTACTATTGTGTTATCTACTAAAAACAAGGGGTAGGGGAAGGGTAGATTTTGTGATATATAAAAATAATTAAAAACAAACATCTGCAGGCTATAACCCCCTAATCCAGGTGAGGCCCAAAAGAAAAAAATTTGAATTTAATTATACTGTATCTTTCTCTTGATATCCTTCAATAAACTAGTGGTTTTATAGACAGGTTGAGATAAAATAAATTATTTTTAAATTAAAAAGGCAACGTCTTCAGCATCCTTAGAAATCAAAACTAAATCTTATGTACTATAATAATATATTTTCATATATTAACCACTGCTGTGGTTAGACACATGACTACACAAATTTGAACGCAAGCTAGCTGTCAAATTCAACTTCAGTCACAGAACGACTATGTTCCTGGTAAACACTATGTAATATAAAAGTAAAAGTGAGTGGATAGCTGGGAAGCAAGAGTGAAAGGTATAAAATGCAAGTAATCAGGTTTACTCCCCTATTCTTTCCCCAAAGGAGGAAAGCTGGAGGAAGCTCAGAGAGACCCACATAACCCAGCTGTCGAGGAAATCTCAAGTGGCTGATGCGGTAGCAGAGCCCAGAGGCTCTAGAAAGTCCTTGACTAAAAATATTTCCAATGTGCACGCATTCCCTAGTAATCAAATGAGCATCCACATTTCGTTGATTTAATTAATCCTATGATTTGGGAAAAAAAACAGAGATCATTCAGAACAATGATTGCTTCTGCCCAACAGAAATGACTGATCTGTTGGTAAAAACCACAATTTTACATGTCTCACTGCAAACTCACTAAATCTTCAAGGATCAGGTCCTGTAATCTATATTTTTAACATGCCGCCCTAGGTAAAAGGGATGCACACACAACCTGCAATGACTACACATACAAGATACAAACCAACTTTGGATTACTGATCAAATACAACAAATTCATTTTATAAATAAATTCAAAGATATGTGCACAAATATGAAAATATTACAGCAAGTGACAAATTTTCTAAAGAACATTATATTCAGCACATAAGCCCAAGATATGTCTTTAAAATTTATACTGTAAGTCTAGCTTTATTTACATATTGATGTATGTATGTATACATATATATATATATATATATATATATATATATAATCAATGGAATGCGTTAAATCTTAAGCAAGTACTCACCCAAAATTTCATCAAAGATCTTGTATAAACCTGGCACAAAGGTAACCTCTCTGCAATTCATTCCTACATCTTCATCATATACCCACATTAGCTGCATTACGAGAAAAATTCAAAAGGAATTATTGGGTAAAAAAGCATTTAACATCAATTTTACATAGTATAAACCCACATCTGTCATTTCCTCTGTTAATACTTAGACTTTCAAAGTAAAAACACATACACTACTTCAGTTCCAATCATCTTCACTACATTCATATCCAATTTCAAAAGTTTCAAAATGGATAAATTATTCATTTTGTATTGAGTCTGTATTCTTACACATAAAGTCAGTTTATTAATACAAGGCACCAAGAATTGTTAGAAACAATATTTAAGTAAAATAGGGGAAAAAAACAAAAATATATACATATTTTACTTCCTGTTTTAGATTTTTCTATAAAGAGCACAGATTAAAATAATATGAATACAGCATGACTTTAGAGTCAGAGACTTAGCTTTGAATCCCAGCTCTTATTGGCTGAGAGATCTGCGCAAGTTATTTACATTTATTTAAACTTCAGTTTCCTTGTCTATAAAAAGGGGGTAACAGTACCTACATCCCAAAATTGTTAGAATCAGATAATATGTGCAAAAGCCAAGTTCATAGTAAGCATCAAAGGGTCATTAGTGTATATATATATATAAACTCTACAATTTGAAGCAAACCACAGCATAAACTTAAGAATTTTTAAAAGGTTCACACGCTACCATTTTACTCTATACTCCTGACCTCTAATAGTTTTTATCCTAGTTTTTTATCTTCAGCAGGAAATGAAGACATTTCTACCTACCTTAAATCTCTCTCCCTACTTTACATATGACCACAAAGACATGAAATTCTGTACTAAGCATATAATCACAAAAATTTTATTAAGTAGAACAGATATACATCTCCTAATCTCAAAATTTAACAAATAATTACCTGTGTCAACGGCTCCACTGACCCAATATACGTATCAGGACGAAGGAGAATATGTTCAAGTTGTGTCTTTTTCTGATACACTCTCTCAACAGACAACTTCTTTGAAGAATCATTTTTGTTTGCAGTTTCTGACTCTTCTTTTTTTGCAGCATTGTTCTGATCAAAAAGAGTCTAAAATTAACCAAAAAATCAAATTTAAATAACCTACCAAGGGGTAAACTAAAATGTATATGGACACAAGACATAGGCTTTCTTTTTAATTATCATATTATCTCTCAGGCTCACTGATTTTTAAGTCTTTAAGAGAACACAGGTCTATTTACTGACAGTCCAGTTCTTCTAGTACAGTGTAAAACTGCAGTTTTGACTCAGCCCAAAAAGTAGGTAAAGTCATATGCCTACACCTATATAATCCACAAATACAAATATTTCCCAATTCTGTAAGTTTTCAAGATAATTCTTACAGTCCTCAAAAACTTTCGAAGGAACAGGAGTTCTGGTCAGGTTATAGGTTCACAATGACTAAATCTGGCTAGCTGCAGGAGTCCCCAAGTCTTCCACATACCAACGCCTTGCCATTAAGCTACTGAAAATTATAGTAAAGAGTAGACAAAAGTAACCTACACAGAATAGTAACCTATGTAGTTAATTAATATGCACTGATATTGCTGAAAATACTAAGCATGGTTTATGAAATCTCAAATTTCACACTTTTTAGAGGTCATGCCAATAATTCCTTATATATCAGTGCTAGGTACCTCATTACTGAGGCATCCCATGATTCTAGTTTCTATGCCAATTCCAAAGAGACAGAGGTTGGTGATCTTAATCCTAACCATTCCTACAGTAGATAAGGATCCCTAATCCAATTCCCGAGGTCTAGAGATTTCCCTGTCTTCTTAATAGCAGCAGAGAACACATGCTTCTTCTGGAATTCCCTAATGTTGACAAGCAAGACATCTCACTAAAAGAAAGGTGTTATACTGACATATTTTTTTACAACCAAAAAATAATTCACATATAAGACACAATGAAAATTGAGATATCTTCACAGGTCTTTGAATTTAGTAGAAATGAAGCGGTCAGAAGACAAACAACAAAAGAGGTTTTGTTTTGTTTTTATGCATTTGAACAAGTCACTTCAATTCAGGTCCTACATATAGGACCTGAATACATACCATCCATACATACCATTATCTTTAAAGTTAATATTTGAAAAAAGGTCATTACATAGTCTTGAAATTTATGTTTAAAAATCAAATGCAGAACCTCTGAGCAGTCTAAACCAGGACAAGAACTGTAACATACAAACTCCATGGAAATTCAAACATTAATTAAAATCTTCCAGTGCCATAAATTTAACATAAAATTAAAGATAATAATATTTCAAAATAAAGTATTATAAATAACTCATTTTCTATATTTTAAACTATATTCTTATACATTCTTTCATTTATACATTACACTGCTCAATTAAAAACAGCTTTGGATAAAAGAAAATAATTGTTTCATAAAGTCTTCACATTCTATTTCTATCAAGAGTTAGATGATGAACTGGCCAGAAGTATGAATTATATTTTAAAAATACCAGACAGTCTCCAAATTTCTAATCCTGGCTTCTCATGAGATAGCTCATTAATTTATAGAAACAAATCTAAAGGTAAAAACATAATTGATTTTTTATAATGGGTCCTCAGAATAGTAAGGACTAAGATCACACTCTTTTAGAAAGTGTTTAAAGGCAATAAATGCTATGGAATAAAAGTGAGCATTAACTTAGAACTATTTGCAATCATTGGCATAAAGGTTAGGAACTTATAATAACCATGCAAGTAAAGGCTTTCTGATCCCAGGCTACTACTCCAAATCCCACAACAAAGAAAACATCTTTGATTTGACTAAACCAAAGACAGGTCTACCTAATTTGGGCTTCCACATTTAGCCCTGACCAGTTACACTGAACTAAAAGGGCGCGCACACACAAGTATGTAAAACAAGGGTAAAGCCCTTCAGCACTCCTTTAAGAATTAACAACTTTTCCCATATCCCTTCTTCCTCCCAAATGGATTACGAGAGAATAAGGAATGTTTGCTTGCACCTAACAGATCCCTATCAAGTTCAAAAGTTGTCATTCTTGATAGGATAATGTCTCAAAAATGAGAGAACAAATGAAACATAGTTGGCTTTGTTAAATTACTACCTGTAATTTTCTCTAAGAATAATATATAAATGTTAGAAAATAAGTTGACAAGTGCCTGTGTGGCTCAGTCAGCTAAGTGTCCAACTCCTGATTTTGGCTCAGGTCACGATCTCACGGTTTGTGGGTTCAAGCCCCACATCAGGCTCTGCACTGACAGTGTGAAGCCTGCTTGCTTGGGATTCTTTCTTTCTCCCCCCCACCCTCTCTCTGCCCCACTCCCACTCACATGCTCATATACACACACACACACACACACACCCTCCCTCTCTCTCTCTGCCCCACCCCCACTCACATGCTCATACACACACACACCACACACACACCCTCCCTCTCTCTCTGCCCCACCCCCATTCACACGCTCATACACACACACAGACACCCTCCCTCTCTCTCTCTCTGCCCCACCCCCACTCACACGCTCATACACACACACACACACACACACACACACACACACACACACACACACACACCCTCCCTCTCTCTCTCTCTCTGCCCCTCCCCTGCTCATGCTCTGTCTGCCTCTCTCTCAAAAATAAACATTAAAAAAAAATTTTAAGTATTGAAAGGCCTTAAAGAACACATTATTTATAGAATATAATAAAACAAATGTTTTGAGATCTGTCGACAATTCAATATTAACTCTCAATTTCTAAAACTTGCATTTAAAACTTTAAACCTAAGTATTTCATTGAGTCAATATTTTTAGTTAACTTTACCAAAAATTATTTGTTTTGACTATATAAACTCTATTGCTTTAACTTTTATGTGAAAATGTTAGTAATCAAGTATTTTTAAATGGGTAGCTTATTAAAACTACACTGTTTAGTGAACAAAATTACAAGAGTATATAAAAAATATGAGCCCATTATCATCAGAAAAAAAATTACTCATTATACACGCATAGGAAAAAATATAAAATACACTCAACAGAATATCATTCAAAATCATCTGTGAAAAGTAGAAATAAGTTATTTTCTTTTTTTAATGTTTTATGTTTATTTATTTTTGACAGCAAGAGAGACAGAGCATGAGTGGGGAGGGGCAGAAAGAGAGGGAAACACAGCATCCGAAGCAGGCTCCAGGCTCTGAGCCGTCAGCACAGAGCCCAATGTGGGCCTTGAACTCACTGACCAAGAGATCATGACCTGAGCCGAAGTCAGATGCTCAACCGACTTGAACCACCCAGGTGCCCCTTTCATTTTTTTTTTCTGATACACATTTTCTAGTTTTCTACAATGAACATGGATAGAAGTATTTTTAAAGTTTATTAACCCATGTATGTGAAAATGTAAATAAGCTAGAATAAAACTGAAGGTTTCTCTTTTCCAGCGACACTGTTAATACCTACTTATTACTTCCACACTCCCAACTTTCTCACTAGAATCTAAGCAAAAAGTAAAACCAAAATAAATAAGATTGGCAGGCTTGGCATAGAAAATAGAAATTAACACTGTGGTCAGATTTGTCTTTTACTTTCCCATTCTCAACAAATGGCTGGCTCACTAACAGCAAACAGAAAGAGAAGGTTCTCTCCTGAGAGGTCTGTAAGTTTTTCTGACAGAAACCTGGAATAATGTCCTGTTTGTTAGCAGAAAGTTGTCCCCTAAATAATGTCCAGGTCACTAAAAATCAAAATCTGGGGGTGACGGGACAGACAGCAACTGCTCGCCGCCCCCCCCCACCACCACAATGGGATGATCCCATCCCTAGAACAGGTATAAGTACAAACATCTTGGGCCTGAGAACTAAGTAAAATGAGAAAAATCTATTGATCATCTTCCCTCCAGCTGTTATTACCACTATCTCTAGCTAAGAGAGAAAGAAAGGAAAGAAAGAAATCACCAAGTAGTTCTTCAGTTTTAACACTATTACTGATAATATCCAGAAAAGAGATCACGAAACTAGCTTAAACAGAAACAGACCAGCAAACCCATATCTACACATTTATAAAAACACTCAAACCCACAAAGGATAAAGAAGACTGATATATATTTGACACTTGTAGGCTAAAAGAATTATGCTCGTTTCATTTGGGGAGGAGAGGTGTTAAACTTCCCATATTAATGTCAGTATGTTTGGGTTTTCATTCACAACTTATGTGGTTTACCTGTAAATCTACAAGTTTTCCCAGTGAATCTCTTGTGTGATTAGCACTATTTGAGAAGCTGAAAAATCCTTATTGAATTGCAATAATCCCCTCATCCTCCTGTTTAACTGAGACAGGTAAATGTTAGCAGAGGTTTGATTTTTAAATTTTTGTTGTGGTTGCTGTTGTATTCATCTTTTGCTTTTCAAGTCCTTGTTTCGCTATCTTCTTAATTTGCTTTAAGTTTTTGAATTATGCTCATTTGAAAAACTGAAAAGAAGGGGGTCTTTTGATTCAAAAATGGTGATTTAAACTTTTCTTATTCTTATATGTTCATAGTAGTAAAATACTTTGTACTGTCGTGATTGCACTAAGTACTCCACATTACATAAAAATTCACAATATGCCTGTAAAAATAATCAATTACCAAAAACATTCTAAATAAATTTTAAGGTTTGATAAAAGTGAAAACTTACAATTCAAGTTTATTTGTAATTTATTTTACTGTCTAAATTTGTTTATGTGGACAAAATACCGAGCTATTTATAGTAATAAATCCAGCATCTAGTTACAATGGAATATAAGAAATCAGAGCAACATTTTGATTTCCACATAAAACTAAAGTCAATGAAAATGTAAAATAACCCCATCTGAAAATATCCTTCACATATGTAAAAACGTTTTAATTCTCTTTGTGGTTTACACATGATGCCATACACGACTTTTTCTGAAGTTCAAAAGCTGGCTGCCAAATTAATGCATTGTTGGGGATTTTTAAATTATAACAAAAATATCAAAATAATTCATGTAATTGATATTAAAATATTATTGTATAGCACTTTTGCAATATTGCTAACTCCTAGTGAAAGAATATAGATATAACATTTATCCAAGATTCAACCTTTATCAAGAATACTTCTCAACCACCAGAAGAGAAAGAAAAACATTCCAATAAAACAAATTTTTTATTTCAGAATGAGTATGTACCAAGATCATTCTGTTTAAGAAAAAAAAAAAAAAGACTGTTCCATGCACAGTTCCAGAGCTGTCACGTGAGATATAGCAATTTGGGGCAATCACCCACA
Source organism: Acinonyx jubatus (assembly GCF_027475565.1). Lineage (NCBI taxonomy): Eukaryota > Metazoa > Chordata > Mammalia > Carnivora > Felidae > Acinonyx > Acinonyx jubatus. The sequence continues at coordinate 139,904,424 of NC_069384.1, forward strand.
GTTCCTGTTTTTCTGTGAGAGAATGAATTGCTGCCAAGGAGGGGAGAGGAGATGGTTTGCCAGTTGGTGCTAAAAAGGAACTGAGCCAGTCATTCACATAATCGGCACAAAAAATCTCACCATCACCAAGCCAACAAGAGTGGTGCTAGCAAAACCTTGGCAACAAGCCTTTTCTCCTAGACAAGCCTGTCTTCTATAAATGACCCCCTTAGACTTCACATTACCCTTTTGTTACATCTCCTCCCCTTCCTTTCTCCCTCAAGACTGCCACGCTTTGATGTTCCTTTCACTCATATTTCACCTATGTAATAGAGAGGGCCATGCTACAACAAAACCAACACTTTGTCTTCCATCTATGCTCCTCAAGAGATGCCCTCCCAAACCAGGGACAGGGAAAGAGATGGAAGGTGAGGGATACTTAAGATCATAAGGAATGTTTAAATGTCCACTGTGAAAATAAAAAATACACTTTCTCTAAAAGGCATCCAAATTGGAAAGGAAGAAGTAAAACTGTCACTATCTGCAGACGATATATTATATATAGAAAAATCTAAGGACTCCACCAAAAAACTATTAAAATTAACAAATTCAGGAAAGATGAAGGATACAAAATCAATATATATAACTCTCTTGTGTTTCTGTACAATGACAAACTATCAGAAAGAGGAATTAACAATCCCATTTACAACTGAATCAAAAAGAATACTTCGGAATAAATTTAACCAGAAAGGTGAAAGACCCATTCGCTGAAAACTAAGACATTGATAGAGAAACTGAAGACACAAAAAAATGGAAAGATATTCTATGCTCATAGAATTAATATTCTTAAAAAGTCCATACTACACAAAGCAGTCTACAGATTCAATGCAATCCCTATCAAAATTCCAACAGCATTTTTCAGAGAAACAGAACAAACAATCCTAAAATGTGTATGGAACCACATAAGGCTCTGGATAGCCAAAGCAATCTTGAGTAAGAAGAAAAGACGTAGAGGCATCCCACTCACCACAGTTTCAAACTATATTAAAAGCCATAGTAATCAAAACAGTATGGTATTGGCATAAAAACAGACACAAAGATCAATGAACAGAACAGAGAGCCCAGAAATACACCCACATATACATGGTCAATTAATTTACAATAAAAGAGCGAATAATATACAAGGAAGAAAGGATTGTCTCTTCAATAAATAAATGGTGCTGGGAAAACTGGACAGCCACATGCATGAATGAATGGGAGCCCTATCTTATACCATACACAAAAATGAACTCAAAATGAATTAAAGACTTCAATGTAAGCTCCTTGATGTGGGTCTTGACAATGATTTTTTTAATGGACACCAAAAGCAGAGGCAACAAAACAAAAAATAAGCGAGACTACATCACACTAAAAAGCTTCTGCACAGGGGCACCTGAGTGGCTCATTCCATTAAGTGTCCAACTTTTGGTTTCAGCTCAGGTCATGATCTCACAGTTTGTGAGTTCAAGAGAGCATGCAGCCTGCTTCAGATTCACTCTCTCTCTCTTTCTGCCCCTCCCCCATTCACACTCACACACACTCTCTCTCAAAATACAGAAATAAACTTAAAAAAAAAAAAGCTTCTGCACAGCACAGGAAACCATAAAAAATAAAAAGGCAACCTACCAAACATGAAAAAATACTCGCAAATGATAAATCTGATAAGGGGTTAATATCCAAAATATATAAAGAACTCATACAACTCAATAGCAAGGAAAAATCCAACAAAAAAAAATGGGCAGATTTCCTGAATAAACATTTTTCCAAAAAAGACATAGATGGCCAATACACACATGAAAAAACATGCAACATCACTAATTATCAGGGAAATGCAAATCAAAACCACAATAAATAAATAAATAAATAAATACATACATACATACCACAATAAGATACCACCTCACACCTATCAGGAGGGCTATTATCAAAAAGACAAGAAATAAGGAGTGCTAGCAAGGATGTGGAGAAAAGGGAACCTTAGTGCACTGTTGGCAGGAATGTAAATCGGTGCAGCCACCATGGAAAACAGCAGGAGGTTTCCCAAAAAAAATTACAAATAGGGGGCACCTGGGTGGCTCAGTTGGTTGACTTCAGCTCAGGTCATGATCTCATAGTTCGTGAGTTCAAGCCCCCTGTCAGGCTTTGCACTAGCAGTGGGGAACCTGCTTTGGATTCTGTCTCCCTCTCTCTGTGCCCCTCCCCCACTTGTGCTCTCTCCCAAAAATAGATAAACATGAAAAATAATAATTATTTTTAAATAATATTTAATAAAATATTAAATAAAAATATTATTTTAAAATATTATTATTTTTAAAAATTAGAAATAAAATTACCATTGGATCCAGCAATTCCACTTCTGGGCATTTATCTGAAGAAAACAAAAATACTAACTTGGAAAGATATATGCACCCCCATTTTCACTGCAGCATTATTTACAATAGCCAAGACACATGAGCCACCTAAGCGTCCATTAATAAATGGATAAAGAAAATGTGGTACATACGCACACACATACATACGCGCGCACACACACACAGAGGAATATCATCCATCCATAAAAAAAGAAGGAACTTTTGCCATTTGTGGCATGAATGAACCCTGAAGGCATTACGCTAAATGAAATAAATCAAAGAAAGTAAGACAAATACTGTATGATCTTACTTATATTTGGAATCTAAAAACAAAGCAAAACAAAAACCCTGAATATGGAGGGTGAAGGGAACAACATGGCAGAAGGTGACCTATAGGTACAAACTTCCAGTTATAAAATAAGGAAGTCCTGGGAATGTAATGTAAAACAATATGACTACAGTTAATCATACTGCACTGTGTATTTAAAAGTTGCTAAGAGATTTGATCTTAAAAATCCCAATCAAAAGAAAAAAAAATTGTAACTGTGTGGCGATGAATGCTGACTTATTGTTATTTCACAATATTAAAAAAAAAGAATACTTAGTCTCTGAGACAAAAGACATGAAAATTCTTTTCAATAGACTTGAAAAAAAAAGACGCATGCATGTGTACACATCTGAGAGATTATGTGGCAGCATTATGTGAATATGTGGATAATCTCAATCAGTCCTCAAAGAGCTCCACAAAGTAGACACCCTTATCATAATTCTCCTTCTATAGATGAGGAAATGGAAGTCTGAAGAAGTGTTTTCCCAAAGCTAATAAACTAGTACTTGAAGAAGCTGAATTATGAAACTATGTGATCTGATTTCACAGCCCATTCTCTTAAAAAGCATTGTTACACAAGATACATATACCCTAAAAAGGAAACATATTCCCTAGCTTTCTGTGTGAAAGTAAACGAAAGGTTAGTAGAAAGAGATACAAGTATACCCCAGAAGACTTTTTAATCCTGTTACATCAGGATATAAAAGATGAGGCTTTTTGGTTTTTAATGTTTTTAAAGTGGGAGGTTGTATTGAATCATGGTTACAAAGATAAACCTGGTTTCAATCCCACTTCTGCCTTAGTCAGGTGATTAATAGTTTGTTACCTAATTCTCTAACCAGCCCCACCCCCATTTCTTTCTCTGCAAATGAAAATAATAAACTCATCATACCTTTTCTCTAACGGGGGCCCTATTTTTAAAAACTATAAAAGAAGCTTAGTTTTTAAAAGCTGTACTTAGTAAAATACAACTACTGGCACTGAAATAATTAACAGATCTAAAACTACAGGTAAACACTCCCATTCAGAAAAGTTAGCACCAATTATAACATTTTCTAAGTGCTGCTTTATGTTACTCGACAATGTATCTAACATCGCTACCTGACCACTTGTCTTACTAATGATAGACTTTTGAGGAAGTTATATGTCAGTTACCCAATTTGTTAACGAATAACTGAGGTTACGGGCACCTGGATGGCTCAGTCTGTTCAGAGTCCCACTTCAGCTCAGGTCATGATCTCGCAGTTTGTGAGTTTGAGCCCCTCATCGGGCTCTGTGCTGACAGCTCAGAGCCTGAAGCCTGCTTCGCATTGTGTCTCCTCCTCTCTCTGCCCCTTCCCTGCTCATGCTGTGTCTCTCTGTCTCTCAATAATAAATGTTAAAAAAAATTTTTTTAATAAAAAAAAATAACTGAGGTTGGATTATGAATTCAGCTTTTTGCTAAACACTATAAAGGATACAAATAAGTACAACACATGGTCTCTGATTTTAGGGAGTTTATAATTTAATTGTTAAAGGCAAAATTATGCGTGAAAGTTATATAAAAATACTTTTTTTGTTTTGTTTTGTTTTGTTTTTACCCATAAGAGTAACAGGAAAGGATGAGTGTAAACTGGAGGATAAGAGTTTGGTGAGACTCTGAGCTAGCCTTGAAGAGTAATTAAGATTTAGACTGGTCAAGAGCCTTCTTTTCAGAGGGGGATGAGTAATGCCATGTGTTGCTGGTATTAACTTCTATTGGGATGCTTGCCAGCATGTAGTATTAACATTGTCATTGCATGAAAGTTCACATTTTTTATAGGTATCTCTCATGACATATATTTTTAAATGCTTGTTTATTACTTTGAGAGACAGAGAGTGAGAGCAGAGAGAGAGAGAGAGAGAGAGAGAGAGAGAGAGAGAGAGAATCCCAAGCAAGCTCCACACTGTCAGTGCAGAGCCCAACATGGGGCCTGAACTCATGAACTTTGAGATCAGGACCTGAGCCGAAATTAAGAGATGGACACTCAACCGACTGAGCCACCAGGTGCCCCTAAAGCAAGGTTCTTAATACAAATCTTTAAATAATATTTGAATATACAATCATGTTTTCTGAATTAGAAATATTCACAGTAAACAAAAAAAGTATTCCTTGTCTCTCACTGAATTTTACTTTTCTAAAAATTTTAAATACTTATTTATTTTTGAAAGATAAGAGCACGAGAGGGGGCAGGCAAAAAGAGAGGGAGACAGAATCCAAAACAGGCTCCAGGCTCTGAACTGCCAGCAGAGCCGGACGTGGGGCTCCACTCACCCCACTCACGATCTGTGAGATCGTGACCTGAGCCGAAGTCGGATGCAATGCTTAACTGACTGAGCCACCCAGGCACCCCTCATTGAATTTTACTTTTTAAAACACTATGTTAGTTGTGGTTTTATGTATTTTTTAAAGAAACTTACGTTTTAGAGACAAATACTGAAATATTTACAGATGAAGTGACATAATTCCAGGATTTGCTCTACTTCAAAATAATGAAAAGGGGCAAACTGGGTAACCTTGAGCTGGTAATCGTTGAAACCTGGTAAATAGAAGAAGGCTTCTTATATTATTCTGGGCACCACTTTTTTATATGCTAATATTTTTAATCATAATATCTTTTAATCTACCAAATTAGAGTACTGCTAGGAAAAAAAGATCAATATTCATATGGTAATTAACTATATTCTAATGTTTCCACAAAAGTTTTTACAACCACTTACAAATGATAAATAACAAAATGAAATTGACTAGAGGGGCTACTAATCAAAGCTTTACAAACTAAAGGTTAATTCAAGAAACTTTGCTTAGTTCAGGAAGCCTTCAGAGCTGTTGTCAGTGTTAACTCAAAATAGTTCTACTATATTTTTCACTTTTTTTAATTTCAAAAAATTAGCTTAAAATGCTATAAATCAAGCACAAGCCAAATACAGTATCATAAGGAGAAGTTAATGTCAGTCTTAAACCACCCTGCTTTGTGGTTTCAGGTACTGAAATGTAAACTTTCAGGGGGCGCCTGGGTGGGTCAGTGGGTTGAGCTTCTGACTCTTGATTTTGGCTCAGGTCATGAACTCATGGTTTGTGAAATCGAGCCCCAAATCGGGCTCCGTGCTGACAGTGCAGAACAGAACCTGCTTGGGATTCTCCCCCCCCCCCCCCCCGCTCCCCCACCCCCACCCTCCCTGCCCCTTCCCTGCTCTCACTCTATCTCTCAAAATAATAAACAAACATTTAAAAATATATGTCATGAGAGATACCTATAAAAAATCTAAACTTTCATGCAATGACAATGTTAATACTACATGCCGGCAAGCATCCCAATAGAAGTTAATACCAGCAACACATGGCATTACCCATCCCCCTCCCAAAAGAACGCTATCAGGGACTAATTCCATTTTTATTTCTTCCTGTTACCCACAAGCAGGTGGCAACATAACACCAGTTTCAATACAGCAGGCAAAGTTACCCCTCTTCAGAAATAGACGACCACTGAAACAAATCCCTGAATTCCTTCAAAGGAATAATTTCCTTTCACCCGGGTTCAAAAGCATTTCATGTAAAAGCAACTTCATTATTCTGAGTGTACATTTCTTGAACTTCACCACCACCAACAAAAACCGTTTATTAAACCCAGAACTGGCTACCTATGTTTAATTTCATTTAATTCTCAATGTAACCTTATTTTATAGATGAGAAAACAGACATAGAAAGGATAGGTCCCTTTTGGAGTATGTGTTGGAGAAAGGATCTGAATCTACAGCAACTTGACATCAAAATCCATCCTCATAACCACCTCACTATGTTGCCTCCCATAAAATTAGTCTATGATCAATGATGTTGATTACGGACATAAAGATGGTCATATAACCTGACAAATTTAAAGCAAGCATCAAATCTTAAAGTGGACTTCCGGAGTGATTAGCGTTTCAATAAACTTCTAATCCAACAAGAGGATACAATCTATAAGTAAAAGATTAAGTGACTTTTACTGTATTAGTTTTGTATGAAAAAAAAAACCTTTAATAAATCAAAATTATCAAATGAATTTTCTGATACTGAATGAGACCCTCTAAGTTTCATGAAATTTTTTATGTAAGTAAGTTTCCTATTGAGCTTGACAGAAAAAGCAGTCATTTAGTTATCTACAAAGTTAAATACCAGTAAATTAAATATCGCTATCAAATGTCAAATGCCAACCAATTCCATCTTGGAGCAAAATGTTTACCATTACAGAATCAGAAGTCCTCAGGAACACAAATCAGGCCTGGACACTTCCAAACAGTGAATGAGAACCATCTGGCTAACTCAATTTTCAGAAGTTGTTTGATTTTAGTAACAGGGGTAAGGGCCATCCATTTGTAAAAATCAGTGTTTTGCATTTATGCATTCTCCCCTCCGAGAATGGGCCGCATGGACCAATAATTTATAACCTCACATGTTATCTATTCTGGCTCTGATCTGTTCACCATGCTACATTATTGGAGCAGCATACAAAATTCGGAAAACTCAACAATAAAAGCCTGGCAAGTCACTTTGCAAAGCACCCTGGCACCCAAACGTAAGTGGTTAAAATGTTTTTCTGCTACCAGTAACATACTTTTTTTTTTTTTTTACAAGGAATACTTTTCAACACAGAACTGCTACTCAACTCCCCTCAACCTGGCCCAAGTGAAGAGAAAATGAAGCAGTGGTAATAAAAATGCCAATATGAAAGTGTCCTTGGGTGTTTTGAAAAAGGGAAAATCCATCGAAAGTCCCTGTAAAATGTAACGCTTTTTAAATGTTTCTCCTGGAAACCAAGTCAGTTGGCTGAGCTGCGCTTTTTTTGTGTAGGAAATGACCCTGCTCTGAACTCTATGCTGAGCAAGTGAAATGCTGGTGAATTATCGATCTGCCGTGGGAATCGGATCTCTCTGGGTCTTCCCTCCTCTACTACTTCCCAGCAGGAACGGAGCGCCGAAATCCTTTAATTCCGGGGCTAAGCACTTCGGTCACCTCTCCAGCACCCTCCATTCGGCCCCCACCCCGCTTCACCTGCGATGCTGACGCAGGTGAACGCTTCTTTTAATAATCCCACCCGGACAGATGGACGACCTACAGCATATTAGCTGCTGCGGAAACAGCCATTCCGAATGCGCTTTCAACCGAACGAGACTCTGAACTCAAGTGTAAATTGCCTTAGACGAATCCCCCACCAAACCCATTCTTCTCTGAGAGGTCAGAGAATCAGAAATGGATGCATTTGCATTTCCAGGACGGACACACACACACACACACACACACCCCTTTCTCCGGGATTTTCTCAAACCACATTTAATAAAAGTGCTGACCCACAGAGAGACACAGGCATTACTGCCATACCCATCATCTCATGCCTGACTGACCTGGAAGAGTCTTGAGAAAGAGGAAAAAAGATGAAGCGAGGGCTTCCTATCGGATTCATGGTCTGTCCCCCTAAGTTTAAGCGCACGTAAGCCCCAGCAGCGGAGCCTCCATAGAGGTAAAGAAAGAAAAGGGGCGGGGAGCGGGGGGTTCTGCTGGCAGAAGCCCCGACGGGGCGCCCGTCCGGGGCGCCGGATTTCCCTCTCTTTTCCCTTCCTCCCCACCCCCGGTCCGCCCGGCGGAATTCCTCCCCCGCCGCGGGCCGGGAACAATGCCGCGGCCAGGACCCCCGCCCTCCGTCGCCCGCCACTCACCACCCAGGTCAGTGCCCCGTTGCCGCCGGCTCCCGCGCCGCCGCCGCCGCCCGCCTTGGCCATGGCGGGTGCCTCCGCTCACAGGCCCCGAGGCCGCGGCCGCCGCTCCCGCTTCCCTGCGGGCCGCCGGCCCCCGCTGCTCCGCACCGACCGCTCCGCTCGTCGTGTTCCTAGCGGCGCCGCCCCCCGCGCCCCATCGTCGAGACCCGGGGCGGACGCCCGGCCGAGCCCGCCGAGGAGGCCGCGCCGCCCGGCGCCCTCAAACTCGAGGCGCGGCGGCCGCGTCGCCCGGGCCTAGGGCCGCCGCTGAGGAAGAGGTGGAGGAGGAGGAAGCAGGAGGCCGGCGGCGACAGAGCCGCGGCGCTTCCTCCTCGCCCGCCCGCCCGCGGGCGCCGCAGCAAGCCGGGCCGAGGCCGGGAGGTGCGCGCGGCGAGCGCAGCCGGGGAGCCCGGGGCGTCCAGACGTGGCGGGGACGCAAAGGCGCCTTGTCCTTCCTCACACTCCGCGAAGGCCGGCCGCTGGGGTTGCGGGAGTCGCCGCCGCTGGTGCCGCTGCCTCAAAGGCCGCCTTCGTCGGCCGCGCTGCACCCCGACTTCCTCACATCCACACACCGAGAGGGACAATAAACAGAGCCACCACCGTCGCGGTCGCCTCCCTCTTGTCCGGCATAACACCGCACACACACATTCGCACACCAGGGAGGGCGGGAGGGAGCGGCGGCCGCCCCGCTGTCAGTCAGAGCCTCGGCGCCCAATCGGGGCCTTTTCGCCGCAACCCCTCGGCCAATCCCAAAATTCCAAGCCCCCGGAGGGGCGGGACCCGAGGGGGAAACGTCATTGCGGGTAGCAACCGAAGGGAAGACTTGGGGTTTTTGTTTGTGTGTGTGTCTGTGGGTTTTCCATTTGAGGGGTGAGCGGGGGCTGCTGTCAAGGGTCGTTTGAGGGCGGCAAAGGGAAAGGGTCGAATTGGCCTCGGGTCGATTGTACTCCGAGTGCGCTGTTTACTATAAGATCGGCTGGCGAAGCCGAGGCATTTCTTTGCCTGGGGCCGCTGTGGGGGGAGGAGGGAGAGAAGCCGGGGCGGGGGGTGGGGGGGGGGGGTGGCAGGAAGAAGCCGAGGGCAGTCCCAAAGGGAAAGTATTTTTAAAGAGCGGTTGTAAACCGCAGGCAAGACGTTGTAGATCACTGGTGCAAGGAGGGCCCCGTGACCCCGGCCTCCCCAAGGCCCCGAGTGGACGCTGCTGTCGGAAGAATCCTCTGCTCAGACCTTCCCCTCCTCCATCCCTTTCCCTCCCGCTCCTGTCCTCCCCTCACCCTCAAAAGGGATCCGGTCAGTTTCAAGGAAACTGCATTTAAAGAACTTGCATGATAAGACGCACAGAGAACGTTCCAGGGGAGGAATGCAGCGTGGGTTGAGGGTTCTGTTTCTACTCTTTGTTGACCTGTCTCCGCTGAACAATGCGGATTTGCCACTGTCACTTGTCATTCTTATCTGTCCAACTACCTCTAAGAAGGCATGTTTAATTTTTTAAACTGCTTTCAGTGGAATTCTCAAACGCACACTAAGGAATAATTTCATTCCCATTAAAGCTTTCTAAGAAAGAAAATTACCCGTATAGCCGCACCAAAGTCTGGCAGAAGGAAGAAGGAACTACCTCACCCTGCTTTTCAGTGTGATTCCATTCAACAAGTATTGATTGGATGCACACCCTACCAACCCGTGCCAGGCTCTGCGATGGGTTCGAAATAAAAAACAGGACCCCTGATTTCAAATCATGTATAATCTGGCTTGTGAGATAGACTACACGGGGGTTAACTATTGCTAAAATGGGTTCTTGGGGGCATAAAGTGCCACCAAATAGCTGTGAAAAGAGAGCTTTTTGAAAGATAAAAAGCCGTATTGCTGCTCTGTGGAAAAGGCATTTTTTGTGAACTTCTCTTCCAACTGTGCATTTCCTCTCAAGGGAAAACAAAAATGTCTCAGGTCACATATTTTAACTGCCTGCTGAGTCCAGAGAGGTGGGGAACTCTGGAACATGGAAATAATTTAAACAGTTTTTCTTAATTAGCTCTCTAGTGGCCATGTAATTCTGGCATATTTGGGACTTTGGTTTAGAACAGTGAAGGCTTTCTTTACCTTGAACTTGAGGTGCAAGCTTGTAAATCAGACCGACCAGGGCTAATCTGGGCTCTGAACCTGACCAGCTAAGTATTTGTGCCTTGTTATTTAACTTCCCTGAGCCTCTTTGTGCCTCGTTAAGATGAGGATTTTTGCTCTTGTGCTTAGTGTGACTTTACACTTCAAAGTACATATAGTTTATAAGTTTGAAAGGGGTAAATAATTTTAGAGGTTGTGAGGTTTTTTGTAGAAAGATACGTGCATTAAGTAGAACCCAAGCTATAAAATATACAACCGTCTCCTTTTTTAAACTTCAGTTTTCAAAGCTCTTCAACCTCAGACTTTAAATGAACAAAACAATATATTCAAAAGTCAGATAGGTTAATTAATGGAAATTCGTGTTTATCTTTTCACTTGCTTCATGCATGACTTTTAGCTAAGTATGAAGACTCTGTAGTAAATATAACTTGTCTTATTTTTATGAAACTGACTTACCTAAAGGAATCACAAATAAAAACGTAGTTGAATATACATGCAAATCAACAGCTTAAAACAGAAATTCATGAGGAATGGGAGAAAGTATCTAGATCAAAAATATCTCCGCTCCTGGGGTGCTTAAGTGGCTTAGTCGATTAAGCATCCAGCTTCGACTGGGCTCAAGTCATGATCTCACAGGTTCAGGTTCGTGGGTTCTAGTTTGTGCTGACAGCTCAGACCCTGGAGCCTGCTTCAGATTCTGCGTCTCCCTCTGTCTGCCTCTCCGCTGCTGGCACTCTGTCTGTCTCTCAAAAATGAATAAACATTAAAAAAAAAAACAAAACAACACTCAGCTCTTGAGGAACTGTTGTTGTTTTGTTGTTGTTGTTTTAGCGTGTGTAACAGACTTCATATATCTTTATTATAAAATTGGTTGTACCCAACTTGAGCTTATCTTTCCCTTCTGGGCTTTTGTCAAATAATTTTCATTCATGTACTGAGTCATTATAGCAATAATTGCCACATTAAAAAGCTTCTATATCAGGTTTGTCGTGTTTGGAATACTACTTTATTCGTAGGTGCATGTTACATTTAAAGATTTAATTTCCACCCTACAGCAAACAGCAGCCAAAATAAAAAATTGTACAAACCAAAATCAGTTCTGTAAACTGTAAAAATAAAGGCCTTTAACCAAACTTACTGAGTAGCTTCCATGGGAGCGTATCCTAACTACTTAAAAATTTTTATTTTTAGATTTTATGTTTCCCTATTATAAAAATCAAAGAAATCTACTTCTTAAATGTCTTCTGTGTGTTGGATACTCAGGACCTGGGAATACAAAAATGTGATGGGGGCGCCTGGGTGGCTCAGTCGGTTGAGTGTCCAGCTTCGGCTCAGGTCATGATCTCGCAGTTTGTGAGTTCGAGCCCCATGTCGGGCTCTGTGCTGACAGCTCGGAGCCTGGAGCCGGCTTCAGATTCTGTGTCTCCCTTTCTCTCTGCTCCTCCCCCACTCGTGCTCTGTCTCTCTCTCTCTCTGTCAAAAATAAATAAAACATTTAAAACAAAATGTGATGAAGATGTGGTCTCTGCCTTGACTTCACACCTTGTGTCATATAGTTTTGAGCTAGTATTTTAAGTCAAAAGCTATTTCATATTTATTCATTTGCTATTCAATAAACAGTCTACCTGATGCGTCACACCTATCATTGCACATTATACACAGCAGGTAATGTAATCAATAAATAAATCATCTAAGCAGATTGTAATTCAAGACTATACTTGAGGTACCTGGCAAAGTTTCAATGGAGTTTCCACTTAAATCATGTATTGTTTCAACATTGAGATTCAGCTGGGGAGTTGGGGAAGGAATCTTTAATCTACTAAGCATTTAAATAAGTTAATGTTTGAGTTCAAGATTCAATGCCTGCCAGCTGACCTCTCCACCCCACTGTGTCAGTTTTGATGGATCCTTTATATATACAAGTAGCTAGGCAAAGAATGAGAAATAATCATGTCTGGCCTACAGTTAACCCACTAAATGGTTGTCTAGGTAATATTGTCCAGATAGACATTGTAAATGTAATTTAGTGTGTTAAATTTCCTTAGGAGTGAGCTTCAGGTAAAGAAGAAAGCTACCATCAATGTAATTTTTTGGATTTCAGCATTTCTATAGTAAATCTAATAGACTATTAACTGATTTTTGAAAGTACTTAACTGCTGCAAATATTTTATAAGTATATTTTTACTTTTAAAAAGTTACTTAAGAACCAAAGGTAACAAATGTTTATGGATGGCTAAAGATATCAATGACTACCACATTCCTGAGTGTTATCACCACTGGGAAGACAGATAAAGGCTAAGGGTCTCCAATTTGTACCTATAATAAGTATGAGATGTTTGTTTTGTTTGACTTTTTTTGGCCAAGTAAGCTAAGCTGATCCTCTGTTGATGCCTCTAATTACTTATAGAGACAGAAGGGACATTTTCAGATATTTTAGATGATATAGGTCAGCAATAATTCACGGCTCTTAACTACTCTGCTGAATTATATAATATGGAGAATATAATTAGCTCATGCCTGAGTTAAAAAGGCTGTACTTGCCCTTTAAATGGGATTTGGAAAGATTGGGACTCTCAAAGAAGCATTTTCATTCTAAGGAAACCTTGCTTTGTGGGGGACATTAGATGCTATCATTCACATAATCTTCACCAACAGAATATTATATGATCCTACCATGTGTATTTCTAAGCTGTCCGGAGTCGTCTAATTCAGTTACTCAGTAGGTTTATTTGTTTTAAAGAAAGAAGATAGCAGTGGCTTTCCTAACTCAACTGTTTCCACCTCATAAGAGCTGGGAACTCTAAAGCTAGAGTTTCCAAGTTGTTTTCGTTCTGTAGTATATTTAAAACTTAAAGGTTGTGGGTGCGGGGAGCCCAGGAAGTATGAAGAATATCTACACCAGAAGAATCTAATATATAAAGCCTACAGTTACAGGGGTTTCTGGAACAGAACAAAAGAGGTACCTGCACCTTATCTAAGGTGATAACTAAAAATCAGAACTTTGAAAAGATCTTTAGTGAGCCAATTAATAGCAAAAATGCAATTGTTCCCTATTTCCAAAATAGTTAAGCACAGATTAGCCCAAATATCTTATATAACTGATATTAGTCATATCAGTCATAATATTGTCTATAATATAAACTAATATTGTCTATTAGTTTTCTTGTTTGCTTTGAAAGTGCTGTCTGAATGTGGAAAGATCTAGAGGGCCCAAGAATGTTGACTCTTCAAGAAATAGATTTCTGGTTTAAATATTCTTTGAGAAAACTTAAAGAACAAGACCAGCCTGTTCAGTAGCACCAGCCAAACCTAGAAAGCACCTAGCATGTAGTAGGTGTTCAATAAATAATCACTCAAAAATGAATTTGAGACATATCAAGCAGTTCCCCGAAGCAACACATTACCATCAAAGATAGTCCTAAAACTTGATCAGGATCCTTAAGTCTTTTGTTCTTTCTTTTTTTTTTTTTTTTTAATTTTTTTAACATTTATTTATTTTTGAGACAGAGAGAGACAGAGCATGAACGGGGGAGGGGCAGAGAGAGAGGGAGGCACAGAATTGGAAGCGGGCTCCAGGCTCCGAGCCATCAGCCCAGAGCCTGACGTGGGGCTCGAACTCACGGACCATGAGATCGTGACCTGAGCTGAAGTCAGACGCTCAACGGACTGAGCCACCCAGGCGCCCCAGGTCTTTTGTTCTTTCAAGCGTTCTTGGTTGAATACCAGAGAGGGTAAAGCGCCTTACATTTTATCGTTACCATTATCCAGAACTGGCCAAAGCATGGTTTCTCTTGGGGAATGAAAATCCAGGATGGTACAAGGAAAGAAAGAAGAGGTTATGGTATCAGGAGAAAGAATTGGGGATGCGGTGGGGGGGAGACAGAGTGAAAATAAAAGCATCCAATTGTGTGAAACTGAGTGGAGCAATAAATACATTTTGGCTGTGGCCTAGATCAGCTGCAGCCTTGCCAATGCTTTTATTTCATTTCGTCAAAGAAGGAAACCCCGTTCCCTGAGAGCCCTGCTATCTTTGGTACCTTATTGGGCAGGTGCTTTCACGCATATTAGATTAATTCACTCTCAACAACCTAAAAGAGAGGTATTATTTCATTCTTATTTCACACTCAAGGAAATTAGAAGTCATAGAAAGTCACACAACTGAGTAAGTGGTGGAACTGAAATTTAAATCCAAGTCTCTCACTCCAAACCACGCCCTTTCGTAACACTGCCAAGTTGGCTAACATTCTTGGCGATGTAGCATATTTGGCACTGTTAGGAACTTGGCAACACTGGGGAATAATTCTGGCCCTCAGTAAAACCCTTTGGTTGTTAAATTTTATTGTTGGATATGGTGACAAGTATCTACGATTTGCACGACCAACTAGGAGTTCTCTTTGAAACCGGCCTAAATCTGCTTTGTCTTATCTTGTTACAAGAAATAAGTTGGTGTTGGAGTCCAAAGAATCATCAGAGAAAGCCTGAGGTCCGAGATCCTGTGGGTCCTGTGACCTCTGTCTCTCTATATGATTTTAAACCTTATAATCTAAACCCAGGGTTATAATTACCGAAGACACTCGAATAGCTAACTTTCCAATACAGGGGGGCAAATAGAAAAATACCATGGGATTGGCGTTTTGGATAACTTCAAATTCACTTAAAGCAGCATAAAAATTCTCAGTGTTCAGTCGCACAGGGAAGACTTGTTTATGGACACTCCCTCTATTATAAGGATTATTTGCTTTTGGGGGAAACTATTTTTATGTGTTACATTTTTGTATCTCCCATTTTAGCATTTTGCAAATAATGTTTCTTAGTACACTAGTTCCTTGAGGTAGAAATGGGTATTTTGGAAATTGTAAGTCCCAGAAACCATACATGCTATTATATAGCACGCATGTGTAAGGGATTTAGAAAACACATTAGCATCTCTAAGTCTGAGCAATCTTGTAATGAACAAGTCATACTTAGCCTTGAAACTATTTTCAGGAATATCCATTAACATCCTTGGAATTTATGTTTTAATGAAAAGACTTTGGGAAATACTACCACTTTTATATTATTTCTGTTATCATAGCATGTTCATTTTATAAGTTTAAAACATAGAAATAGGGGCACCTGGGTGGCTCAGTCGGTTGAGTGAACAACTTCGGCTCAGGTCATGATCTCGCAGCTTGTGAGTTCAAACCCCTCATCGGGCCCTGTGTTGCCAGCTCAGAGCCTGGAGCCTGTTTCAGATTCTGTGTCTCCCTCTCTCTGACCCTCCCCGTTCATGCTCTGTCTCTCTCTCTCTCTCTCAAAAATAAATGAACATTAAAAAAAAAGGTAGAAATAAATATAAAGCAAAGAAACAAAATGACCCATAATTCTACCACTCAGATAGTTACTATTAACAATTGGAATAGCTTTCTACCAAAAAGTAACACACTCAAAAACATACCTTTTTATAAAAGGAAACAATAGGCTCCAGTAAGTTACTTAACATTTAAAAATGAGTTATATCCTACCAGAATAGCTAAAATTAAAATACCAACTCTCAGTGAGGATGTTGTGGTGCAACAGAAAATGCTCATATATTGCTGGTAGTATATAGCTTAGTAAAAAAATCACTTTTGAAAACTGTTTAGTAGCAGCTGCTAAAAGTAAACACTCACATAGCATATGAGCCCAAAAGTCCACTCCTAGGTACATATAAATAGAAATGCATACTTATATATACCAAAGACGTGTAAGAATGTACATAACAGCACTATTCATAGTAGCCTCAAACTAGAAAATCCAAATGGCCATCAACGATAGAATGGATATATTGTGTATGCATACAATGGACTACTGTTCAGCAATGAAAATGAGTGATCTGTTACACCTAATGTGGGAATTTCTCACATATAATGTTAAGTTAAAGAAGTCAAACAGTAAAGACTATATACTGCATGATTCCCTTCATGTAAAGTTTAGAAACCAACAAAACTAATCTATAATGTTAGAAATCAAAGATGTGGCTACCTGTGGAAGGAGGGTTCTGGGTACTGGTAATTTCTTTTGTTTGAACTAGGTACTGAATACATGATTCTGTTCATTTTGGAAATTTGTCCAGCTTTTGTATACGAATATTATGCTTCGATTTAAAAGTTTACTCTATAAAGTGCTATATCATGAACGCTTGACCAGAAAGGGTGTGTGGAAAGACCAAATCGACGCCTCTGAGGTCATCAGTGATTAGAAGATTTGTACTCTGAATGTAAAGTGGTATGGATACTTTTATGTATTTCATGAGTGTTTTCCCTTTTCTATGTGTACAAAATGACATAAGATGAAGAGTTCTTTCAATAAGCCCCAAATGAAACTTATGTAATTTCTAATGACAAATAATAACTGTAACTATTTTCGGGGGGCTTATTGTATATTAGCACTTTGTTGACATTTCCTGTATTATCTACTTTAGCCCTCATAAGAACTGTAGGAGCTCAGAATTTATTTTTAAAAGTTATCAAAATTAGAAATGTAATACCTTCTAGTTGTAAAAATCCATTAAAAAGTGTGACGATTAAGAAATGCAAACAGTCCTTAACATGCCTTTTCCCCATAGATGCCACTGATTAACAAGCTGATATGTGTCCCTCCAGATCTTTTATGTGTATGTGGAAACTCACACAGGCACATAGAAAAGAGGTTGGTTATTAATGGCATTATATTATAAATACAACTCTGTAAGTTGCTTTACTTACTTTAACTACACCTCCTGGAAATCTTTCTATGTCTGTCCATAGATCATCTCCTCATTCTTTTAATGACTGTAGTGATTATTTAACCATTTCACTATAAACAGGGTTTTTCAGCCTCATTATAAACAGACACCCAGCCAGGAGTACTATTGACATTTTGAACTGGATACTTCTTTAAAGAGCTGTCATAGCATTTTGAGATGTTTACCAGCATTCCTGGTGTCTACCCACTAGAAGCCAGTAGTCACCCACCTCCCCAAGCCATCTACCCACCCACCCCCACTGGAACAAAATGTCTCCAGACATTTTGTCCCCTGAGAGACAAAACCCTTCCTTCCTACCACTATCAAGAGCCACTGGTACCGAAGGATATTTATGTTGTGATTTTCAATAATGTAAAATGGATTCACCAAACGTTGGTGTTGCTTATTATAAATCGCATTTTACAGGTGAAAAAAATGGAGGCTAGGAAGGTTGATGTGCCCAAGGTTGATAGGATACCCAACTGCTATCAGTAGTAAAGGTAAGATATGAACCAATTCTGCCTCCTCCAGAGTTTGTGATTTGAACCTCCTTCCCAATCCTACTATAATTTTACTACCCAGCAGGTTGTTTTAGGGACCACTCTAAAGAAGATAGTCAGAACAGTGAGTATCACTATTGTTGATAATGGATATTAAAAAATATCCTAGTTCTGGGGGTGCCTGGGTGGCTAAGTCAGTTGAGCATCCGACTTCAGCTCAGGTCATGATCTCATGGTTCATGGGATCGAGCCCTGCATCAGGTTCTGTGCTGACAGCTGAGCCTGGAGCCTGCTTCAGATTCTGTGTCTCCCTCTTTCTCTCTGCCCCTCCCCTGCTTGTGCTCTCTCTCCCAAAAATAAATAAACATGAAAATATTTTTTTTTAAATATCCTAGTTCTGGGGCACCTGGATGGCTCAGTCGGGTAAGTGACCAAGTCTTGATTTTGGCTCAGATCATGATCTCAGGGTTCATGAGATCGAGCCCCAAGTGGGGCTCTTTGCTGAGAGCATGGAGACTGCTTGGGATTCTCTTTCTGCCTCTCCCTCCATGTACGAATGAGCTCTCTCTCTCTAAATAAATAAACTTTAAAAGAAATTTGTAAAAAATAATGTCTTAGTTCCGATAAACATTCTTCAACTTCTTTCGACAGAACCAGGAGTTAAGACTTTTCTGCTTTCTAAAGGTACCCATAGCAGAACAAGTCATTTCTGATAAACACTTAAAGAAAACCTTTCTGAATTTTTAAACAGATAACTAATGTAGTATCACTTTAGTTGATGTACTTAACAATGATGAAGTACCCTGAGAGCTAACCTAGTTTATAGAGATATTAGGCCTAAAGCCAGTGTTTTAGATTTTTCTGGGCCAGGCAGCTTTGCCATCATCATCATTAGTGAGTACAGATGTGTATTAAGCTCCTATTGCATATGGTGGAACACCACTCGTCCTTCATACTCCAGATTTCCTCCCAATGCTGGGTAGACATCTTGTAACTCCAAATAACTGGTAAGGAAAATCAAGCAACAGAGGGAAAGTAAAACAAATTCAAAACTAACATCGCTGTTAATATCGAGTATTTACTATGTATTGCGTATTTAAGTCAGCTGTTATTTCATTCCACAAATATGTAGGCACCTACCATGTGCTTGATGGGACACCAGGTGTACGGTATCGGCGTAAACAGGCGGCATAGACCATGTCTCTATGAAAGTGTGTGAAGGACATTAACTAGTTGCTTACATAACAGCGATTAATGGGGGAAACGTAATGAGGTAGGGGGTGAGGGAAGGCTTTCCCCCCAAAATATGTTGAGTTCTAAGGATGGAGGATGAACACTGAATACTGGCAATAGTGTATGTGAAACTCTGAGGCCGAATGGATCATGGTATAGCTGAGGAAGTGAGAGAAGACTATGGCCAGGGTCAGATCAAGCAGGGGACACTAGTATATGTTAGGGATTTTTATCTTTTTTTTTTTTAAGTTTATTTATTTATTTTGAGAGAAAGAGAGAGAGAGAGGCACACATAGAGGGAAACAGAATTCCAAGAAGGCTCTCCACTGACAGGTACCCCTAGATTTTATTTTTAAGTAATGTCTACACTCAACGTGGGACTCAAACCTACACCCCAGGGATCAAGAGTCACATGCTCTACCAACCAAGGTACCCAGGTGCCCCGGGATTTTTATCTTTGGCCCTAGAAATTCCATGGATAACATTGAAGGATTTTTAAGCTGCAAAGTATCATGATTACATTTGGAATTTCCTATTGTATTTGCTCTAATGTTATTAGTATTATCTCATTCTTACAGAAGAGGGTTTTAGAGACCATGTCTTGGAAATTATACTAACTTGCTTACTTCAATATATTCTTTCATTACTAGAAAAATAAGATAAAATGGGTCAGGGTTATTACCGTCTCCCTCTTTCTAACAAGTAATGGCTCCTTCACAGTATTAGCCTTGAAAATTTCCCCTTATTAAGGATTATGGGACCTCTGGCTAAACAATGAATCAAGGCCTTGGAAGCTTAACAGAGGACATGTTGCTATTGATTCTCTCCTTCCATTTTGTTCTTAATTTTCATACCTGTAGAATGAGAAGATCCCTTCTGATAAATAATCTGATGGAGAATAACATGATGAGTAAAGAATGATCGCTAGTAGAGCTCTAAGAACAAAAAATTCTAATTCTTTATTAGATTCTAAGATTAAGTCCAGGCAACCACCATTTATGGGCTGTCATTTAAAAAATCTCTCTCTCTGAACACATCATCCATAAATTCACCGCTTTCTTCTATTACTGGTGGTGAAGTAATCTCCATAATAGCCCAGCTGACCCTTCCCAGAGGGTCTCTGACAACCGCATAATGATGGCTTCACCTGATTATGGATATGCGATAATACAGAATGGTAAAAGCCTGAAGTGTTTTGCCATGACTCCGGTTATGAATTTCTCTCAGGAATTTAACACACTGCAAAATTCTTCCTTATTAATTAAGCTCTCTCCCACCTTTCCTTTTCCACATTTCACGTTTGTTCCATTGTCTCCAGGAAGTAATCACAAATGATGTTTTTCACAGCTGTTTTTAATTCCCGGGCATCAGTTTCACAGGTTTTATGCATTAAATCATTTGTTCTGAAGCATAATTTCTCCGGATCTCTAGTTTCTTCATATGTGAAATGTAAGGAATTTGGATGCAATGCTCCCTTCTAGCTAAATAGTTCTATGATGTGACTCTTACCATTACTCAAATGTAAGAGGAGTAATTTGAGAAATCGGACCAATGAGTTACATTCTCCATTTCACAGCTTTAGAGAACCTTCTTTTCTGTAACTTGACACAAAACATTTCATATTTTGCCTAAACTATTGGCGTTTGAAATAATGAATACAGCCAGGCTTCTTTCAACAGCACTGAATGAGAGCATCCATTGTTTGCCAGTAAGGCTCAAAAAAAAAAAAAAAAAATTCTAGTTTAGCAATTAGGAGAAAGATCTGTGACTGGATCCATATTGTGCTTGGTTTGACAAAGTCAAAAATGCCTTTTGGTGTTTAAAAAAATTATTTTGGTATCTAGCCCTTTTATTAGACTGCCCTCTTCAATGGTCATGGGGGAAAAAGTCATGACTCTGGGAAACTTATAGCTTCGCCTGACTGCATCATCCAACTTCTTTTTCCACTGGCGGGAGTTGAGTCTTGAGTCCCAACAAAAGAAAGATCTTGACTTTAGGGCTGTTAGGGCCCTGAATGAGCTAACCATTCATTTCACTTCTCCCAAGAAAGAGCCACCTAGATTTTCCCTACTCCTTAAAGGCCTCCTCATGGACCGGGTAAATTTTTATTGAATTGATTAGTTCTCACTTCTGAAGCTCCCTTGTTCTATCCCTTGAGTGATTTTTTTTTTTATGTTAAACTTTAATCATCAGCTTAAAACAAGTCACAAAATCGTTTGCTAATAAACTTAAATTGTAGGAAAGTCAAGAATGAAAGAAAAAAAAAATCAATGCCATAGCCCCCAGTAACTTGCTATAATTCTATTTTCATGTCAACAAATATGTTTGGAGAATTGTTATTTCCCGTACAAAAAATAAAGGTTTTAGAGATTGTAATAACAAAGACTAGCAGCCACATTGTTATGCTTTATTGTTAGGTCTGAATTCGGTTGATATTTTCCATCTGTCTACTTAGTCTCCTTGAAACTAGCTTTTCTCTTCCCAGTCCAACTTCCTAGCATCGGACATAAAGCAAGAAAGCATCAAAAACCCAGGGTTGATGCTTTTCTTTCCCACAAAGTTGGTGACTGAGAACCAAGTAGAAGAGGTTTAATGGAATTGGTCGTCAGGCACATATAATAAAACCAGAAGCATCAGGAAAGGATCACCTATTCAAAATAGAATTCATACCTTCTCATGGCCTCGAGGACAATGTTCCAACATTTCTTTATCTAGAAATAATGCCTTTTGGTCCCTAGAGAGAAAAAATTGCAAATAACATTGCTACAGGTAACCTGTTGGCTCAATTTTACATTATGCTATAGTTTGAATTTTGGTGTCCTCCCAAAATTCATATTAAATTCCCAGTTCCCAATGTGATGGTGTTAAGTGGTGGGGTCTTGGGGAGGTGGGTAGGTCAGGAGGGCGGAGCCCTTCGAAATGAGATTAATGCCCTCATAAAAGAGTCTTGACAAACACTAAATATAATGGCCCTTGAGGAAACCACACACCCGGGAAGAACAATCTACAAAACTCTAATATGTGTGTTTAAAATAAGAAGAAAGAGGGGCTCCTGGGTGGCTCAGTTGGTTGAGCGTCCGACTTTGGCTCAGGTCATGATCTCGCGGTCCAGGAGTTCGAGCCCCGCATCGGGCTCTGTGCTGACAGCTCAGAGCCTGGAGCCTGCTTCAGATTCTGTGTCTCCCTCTCTCCCTGCCCCTCCCCTCCTCATGCTCTGTCTCTCTCTGTCTCAAAAATAAATAAAAACATTAAAACAAATTTAAAAAAATAAAATAAGAAGAAAGATAATACACAAATTGTCTCATAGGATCCACTGATACAGTATATCAAGCAATTGAAGCTATGGAAGACAAGAATAACTATAAAGGCAGTGAGGTTGGGTGGTGATTGCCAAGGTGCATTGATGTTCCTCAGCAATAAACTAGATGCTAAGGGAAATTAATTAAAAAAAAAAAAAAAAAAAGAGACCTGACAGGGCGCCCTAGCCCCCTGCATTATGTGAGCACACAGCAAGAAGTTGGCAGTCTGCAATCCAGAAGAGAGTTTCCACTAACACTGAATATGCCAGTGCCATCATCCTGGGTTTACCAGACTCCAGAACTGTGAGAAAAAAATGTTTGTTGTTTATAAGTCACTCAGTCTCTGGCATTTTGTTATAGCAACCCAGACAGACTGACACATTACTTCTTCCAGAAAGTTGATTTTGTCAGGACAGACTGGTATTTCAGAGACAGGGAGGGAATGAGGTACAGGGAAAGCAGATGGGAAGAAGAGTCGGGGAACACTGACGATAAGTTGCCCAGTTCTGAATTATGCCTGGGGAGGCTTTGAGTGTAGCTCAGATGGGTGGAACGCTTGGATCCACTCTTTACGCAAGGCCCTATACTGATGCCAGATTTCAAACTCCAGTGTTCCTTCAAATTAGATCCAAACTGGAAGGATACAAAAAAGCATATGCAAAATGGAATAATAAATACTATATCCTTACTTTAGGGAACAAAGCCATTTTACATTTGAGTGATGCATGTAGCATTCTATGTATCTGATAAAGTGACACAGCTATTAAGACAATTTTAGGGGCACCTGGGTGGCTCGGTTGAGCATCCGATTCTTGATTTTGATTCAGGTCAGGATCTCATGGTTTCATGAGTTTGAGCCCCTCATGGACTGTGTGCTGACTGACGGTGGAGCCTGCTTGAGATTCTCTCTTTCTCTCTCTCTCTCTCTCCTCTCTCTCTCTGCCCCTCTCCTCACACTTTCTTTCTCTCTCTCTCAAAATAAATAAACTTAAAGAATTTCTTTTTTTTAATATTTATTTACTTTTGAGAGACAGAGACAGAGTGTGAGCGGGGGGGAGGGGCCGAGAGAGAGGGAGACACAGAATCCAAAGCAGGCTCCAGGCTCTGAGCTGTCAGCACAGAGCCCGACGCGGGGCTCGAACTCACGAACCGCGAGATCATGACCTGAGCTGAAGTCGGCATTTAACTACTGAGCCACCCAAATGTCCCCCCACACACAAAAAAGAATTTCTTTAAAACTAGAGACCATTTTAATGTGACAAAACTGAGATTCAGGAGGCCCTTAGATATGTCCACTCTCTCTCAAGTGATACATGTAGATCTAAGAGACAAACACGAGCCTGTCCGACTCTTCAGGCTATGTTGCTTTTTTATACCTTACCTACCTAAACTTAAAATTACTGTGTGCTTATTATTCATCTAATTGTTCCCCAAGGCCCCATTCCTCCAGTCTTAAGTATCCTACTCTTATTATTGAGTATTGATATTAACATTTAGTTAGGAAACCGATTTCAAAAATTTAATCCAAGGGAAAAAAATTCAACAAAAGGCCATATTTTACTGACCGAATTTAAATATCACTTTCAAAGAGAACTATCTCCACTGGCACTTAATGCATTTTACAACAAATATCATGACCAACCATTAACTATTACTCTAGGCAAAATTATGAAATGACTTAATTTTGTCTTTCCAAGACCTCAGCCACATAAATTCTGTATCTTATCGCATTGTAAGAAGGATCTGAAAATCATTTGCATTCAGGATTATGTACTTCAAATTAGACAAAAGAGCTTTGCTTTTTATAGGATTTAAGGCTTCAAGGTGCTGCCTGACTTCTCAGACTCTTCTATATGTTTACAGGTATCATGAAACTTTAAGAAAGTCAACAACTGCCAAAATTATTTGACACAGAACACTTTCTTCACATAGACTTTGAAGGAATACGTTTTGAGAAATGTTGATTCACAGGCTATCAGCCAAGTTTTCCCTGCAACTACAACAGTGGGATTCTCCTCTATGTGTCTCTGATGAGTAAAAAATTGTAATAAATGAATGATTCAAAGTGAAATTAAGAAAACAATTTCATTTACAATAGAATCAAAAGTAATAAAGTTTTGTATTCATTGAACAAAAGTTTTAAACTTATACTCTGAAAACTATAAAACATTTTTGAAAGAAATTAAGATCTAAATAAATGGAAAGACATCTCATGTTCATGGACTGGAGGACTTCATATTGTTAAGATGACAGTACTCCCCAAATTGATCTACAGATTCAATGCAATCCTTAGCAGGACCCCAACTAGCTTCTTTGTACAAATTGGCAAGCTGAACCTAAAATTCATATGAAATCCAAGAGGCTCAAAGTAGCTAAAATAATCTTGAAATAGAAGAACAAAGTTGGAAGACTCCCAAATTCCAATTTTAAAAGTTACTACAGGGGCGCCTGGGTGGCTCAGTCAGGTAAGCATCCGACTTCAGCTCAGGTCAGGATCTCGAGGTTCCTGAGTTCAAGCCCCGCGTCGGGCTCTGTGCTGACAGCTCAGAGCCTGGAGCCTGCTTCGGATCCTGTGTCTCCCTCTCTCTCTGCCCCTCCCCCACTGATGTTCTGTCTGTCTCTGTCTCTCAAAAAAAAACCCAAAAAGTTAAAAAAAAAAGTCACTCCAAAGCTACAGTTAGCAAGACAATGTGAATCCTCAGGACTGTTAGTGGAAACGCAACCTGGTGCAACCATTGTGCAAAACAGTATGGAGAGTCCTCAAAAAATTACAAATAGATTTACTATATGATCCCCTAATCCCACTACCAGGTATTTACCCAAAGAATAGGAAAACACGAATTCAAAAAGATATATGCACCCCTATGTTTATTGCAGCGCTATTGACAATAGCCAAAGTATGGAAGCAACTCAAGTGTTCTTCAATAGATGAATGGATAAAGGTGTGTGCGCACACACACACACACACACACACACACACACACAGGATTATTACTCAGTCATAAAAAAGAATGAAATCTTACTATTTGCAACAACATGGATGGATCTAGAGGTATAGTGCTAAATGAGTAAGTCATACGATTTCACTCATCTATAGAATTTAAAAAAGAAAACAAATGAACAAAGAAAAAAAACAGACAAAAAAACCCCCAGACTCTTAAATATAAAGAATAAACTGGTGATTACCAGAGGGGAGGTGGGTGGTGAGATGGATAAAATAAATGAAGGGGATTAAGAGTACACTTATCATGTGAGCATGGAGTAATGTATAAAATTATTGAATCACTATATCATAGACCTGAAACTAATATAAGACTGTATGTTAATTATATTGGAATTAAAAAATTAAATTGACTGATTTTTAAAAAGACAATATGGAACTGGCAGAAGTATAAACATTATTGGTCAGTGGCATAAGCTGAAA
Organism: Acinonyx jubatus; assembly: GCF_027475565.1. NCBI lineage: Eukaryota > Metazoa > Chordata > Mammalia > Carnivora > Felidae > Acinonyx > Acinonyx jubatus. The sequence goes on from NC_069384.1 coordinate 139,930,191, forward strand.
GTCCAAAAATAAATCCTTATATTTACAGTCAACTGACTTTCATCAATGGTACCAAGATTATTCAATAGGGAAGGAATCATCTCATCAACAGACGATGCTGGAACAGCTGGAAAGCCACATACCAAAGACTGAAGCTGGGCCCTTCATACCGTATACAGTAATAAGCTAAAAAGGAGATCAAAGACCTAACTGGCAGAGTCAAAACTATAAAACTCTTCGACAAAAACACAGGGTAAATCTTCATGACCTTGGATTTGGAAGGAATTTTTTCTAAAGATTTTACTTTTAAGTCATCTGTACACTCAGTGTGGGGCTCAAACCCACAACCCCGAGAGCAAGAGCCACATGGTTTCCCAACTGAGCCAGCCAGGCACCCCCTGGAAGGAATTCTTACGTGTGACAGCAAAAGCATGAGCATCAACAAAAAGTAGACAATTTGGACTTCATCAAAATGAACTTTTGTGCTGCAAAACATACTGTCAAACCTGAAAGAACAAACCACAGAACAGGAGAAAATCTTTGCAAATTGTGTATCCGAACGACTTGTCTCCAGAATATATAAAGAACTCTTATAATTAGAGTGCTTGTTGTGTGCATCCTTGAGCTCCATGGCGAAAGAGCAAACTAGAGGAAGAAGCAGAAAATAATTGCAAGTGATAGTGTACTTCTGAGATCTGTGAAATCTCTAGAAGTCATGGGAGGACTCTTAAAACTGAAGTGGAGTCAGTTTTTTTAATAAGAAAAATCTATCCTTAACCATTTTTGCAACATCAGCCTTTGATTTATTCTTACTCTAATTAGAAATCAGAATTTTAAACAAGTCCCTGTTTTTAATTCAAACCTTAAAAGCAGCATGTATTAATAAAGGATGTTACCATGAAATAATAAAATGAACGATAAAATTATAGCATAAGCGGTTTTCAGTTTTTCTCAGTTTAGACTCATAGAGGTATTTTCAATAATGTCTTACAATTAAATAATTTTATTAGGCTAACTATTGGGTTAGAGCCAAGAGAGCTATGGGTTAGGGTTCAAATTTAAAGACAGCTACAAACATAGGAAAACTAGCCCTTAAAAATCAACCAACTTACAGGTATTTATCGAATACCAGCCACGTAACCATCATTATATAGGCACCGTGGAAAGAAAGACAAATTTAAAACATTGTCCTTGGCTCCAAGGATACTATAAATATGGAGACAAGGCATTTAATAATAAATGAGAATCATTTATTCATTCAACAAACATTGAGTATCTGCAAAGCTGATGACTAGTATGAAAGAATATTTTGTATTTGTTATATTATTCTTCATGCCTTTTAATATGTCTGAAATCATTTATGATGATTTTAAAGCAGTCATTAAATTGTTCAGTATTAGTGCTAGTTGATAACTAACGACTGCTAATAGTATTGATTTCAGGTTTTGAAAAAGAAATACAGCACTCAAGGCAGAATTAGAGCTGACACTAATTGGAAATGATGTCTTCCAATTATCCTAAAGTCAAAAAAATCTGGTAACTCCTTTTTTGCTTTGAATGACTTGGATTTACCTTTCTTTTCAAGGTGTGTTTAGGATGAACTCTTCATTCATTAGGATGCTTAATGAACATGCTGCCATGGTGTCGTTTGTAAGACTTTTACACAAGTGTATTTTGGTCTCTGAATAGAGCCGAGGGAGGGGATCCCTACGTTATGCCTGTTTGTATTCCCATCATGCAGCACTATATCCTAAAGATTGTTAATAATGTCATCCAAATATAAAAGATCCTTGTTAGGGGTGCCTGGGTGGCTCAGTCGGTTAAGCATTTGACTTCGGCTCAGATCATGATCTTGCAGTTCGTGGGTTCGAGCCCCATGTCGGGCTCGGTAATGACGGATCAGAGCCTGGAGCCTGCTTCTATACTGTGTCTCCGTGTCTCTCTGCCCCTCCCCCACTTGATTGCATGCTCGCGTGGTCTCTCTCTCTCTCTCTCTCTCTCTCAAATAAACATTAAAAAAAATTTTTTTAAAGGTCCTTGTTACAAAAATAATTAAATTGGACAGTGTAATACTTAGACCATGGCTTGCCATATTATTTCAGTCTTTTACAAACAGAGCTATGTTTCTAAGAATGTAGGTGATGCCCTATTCCAAAGAAAAACGGTGAAATAATGGAATTATGCTGTTTTACAGAGAAAGATGGTAACAGGTTTTCCTGATGGAGAATTATTAGATTCATGGATCATTTAAGTCCATGTGCTTGCCCAGAAGAAAAGTATTTGAATATGCTGATCAGCCAAGCTTCCTCTGCAATGTAGGGCTGTGTAAATGTTAATCCCAAAGTAAAATCTCTGCCCGGTAGAAATGTAAAATCCAGAGCAAAGATAACAGGAAAAAAGGAGGCGTTTCTTTAAAAAGAAAGAGGATAAGAATTTTAATGCACTTGATTTAACATGTGTGTGTTTAGAAAGTTCTATGACCTGATTGTGGGTGGCATTTTTCCTCCAGTGTTTGGCAATATTAGGGGCATTCATATATCAGACTCTGGAAACTGCGCCGGTTGTTTTTGATCTGTCTTGCCGAGCAAATCTAACAACTCATACCTAACTTCAGTTCTCTGACGTCTTCACTTCCACCCCTCAGAGGCCAACGTCCATCTTCAAAGTCTTTCTCCACATTGGGCCTGTGACTCCTGGCATCGGGGGCTCCTCTTAACCTCCTCAGCTTTCCTTCCCCCCTTTCCCTTCTCTGGAGCCCATCTGGCAGAGCTCCAGCCCGCGCTCCTCCTCTGCACAGGTCCACGCTGACCCCTGGGCTGCTGAGTGTGGCTGGAGCAAACCGCAGAACCACCTTTTACTCAACGGTCCTCAGCGTCAGCATCACCCGGGGAACTTGTGGTACCTGCAGAATTGCAGCCCTGTCCCAGACCCACTGAGCCAGAATCTGTAGGTCAGCAAGATCCCCAGGTGATTCCTATGCACCTGAAGACTGGGAGGAATCCGCACGGAACACTGGTGTGGCTACAAGAATCATGGTCTCCAGTCCCAGCTGGCCTCTGCCACCTCCGGACACCCTCTGGAGGTTTCCCTTAGCTGCATGCCTTCCCATTCCCGGGAGCGGGAATTTCAAAGCTGATCCTCTCTTGAGAAATCCACCCATTCTTTCTTTTTTCCTTCCCCTCCCCCATGGTCTTCTGTGAAGTTTCTCAGGATCCACATAAGAGTGAAAACATGTGGTGATCTGTCTTTCTCTGCCTGACTTATTTCACTTAGCATCGCACTCTCCAGTTCCATCCACGTTGCTACAAAGGGCCATAGTTCATTCTTTCTCATTGCCACGTAGTACTCCACTGAGTATATAAACCACAATTTCTTTATCCATTCGTCAGTTGATGGACATTTAGGCTCTTTCCGTCATTTGGCTACTGTTGAGAGTGCTGCTATAAACATTGGGGTCCAAGTGCCCCTATGCATCAGCACTCCTGTATCCCTTGGGTCAATTCCTAGCAGTGCTATTGCTGGGTCATAGGGGAGATCTATTGTTAATTTTTTGAGAAACCTGCACAATAAATTTCATATTAAAATAAATAAATAAATAAATAAATAAATAAATAAATATCAACTCAAGTAAATTGACCTAAAAAAAAAAAAAAAAAAGAAATCCACCCATTACTTTTCCCTTTTGCCAGCAGGGGAACGTTACCTCTTCTTTTGAGAGAGACAGAGACAGAGGGAGAACGCGCCTCAGGCAGAAATTCTCCCATTGCTGCCCCACTGCCTAAGTCCCACCTCGGGGTCACTTACCCCCGTGCCTTCCCCTTCTCCTTCTCCTCAGCAACAGAAGAGGTGCTTTACCACTGACAGTGGTCAGATCTTCATCCGTAGCCTCAAACCCATCTCATCCCTCTGCCTCCTGGGTTTCACTCCCTCAACAGACAAATTTTCACGGCCATCTTCACTCAAGTAGGCTTCTGTTACCGCCTCAACTAACTGTTCTTTCGCCACCAGCTTCTACCCTTACCGTCTCCTCTCTGACTTAATCCCCAACTCATCGCCATCTGGCTTCTCCCTCCACTCTTCAGGGGACCCCGCTCCAAGGACCCAGTGTCACCTGCAGGATCTGACACTGTCATTGTCCCATTGGGGCCCCCTCTGGAGCTCGCTTCTGGGATACCCCTCCCCCTTGCTTTGATTTTCCATCTCTCACTACTCCTTCTAAGTTCTTTTTGTAGATTCGTTCTTTATCGGGACCTCCAGATTGGTGTTCTGAGGAATGTATCCTTGGCTTTTCCCCTCTCTCCTTCCTCGCTGCCTGATCTCATGCACGTCACAACATATGCTGCTGATTCCCAGTCGATAGCCCAGACCTCCCTAATGAACCTGCACTATCCAAGTGCTTGTGTGCATCCCTACTGAGAGGTAACTGAGGCAACTAATCATTGAGCATGTCCCAGACTGATTTCATATGTTCGTTCAAGAACTGTTTGTGAAGCGGGGTGCCTGGGTGGCTCGGTCGGTCCGGCGTCTGACTTCAGCTCAGGTCATGATATCGCGGTCCGTGAGTTCGAGCCCCGCGTCGGGCTCTGGGCCGACGGCTCGGAGCCCGGCGCCTGTTTCGGATTCTGTGTCTCCCTCTCTCTCTGCCCCTCCCCCATTCATGCTGTCTCTCCCTGTCTCAAAAATAAGTAAACGTTAAAAAATAAAAAGAACTGTTTGTGAAGCATTTACCATGAAACAAGTCTAGGTGCCGGAGATATGGTAATAATTAAGCATATCCTCTCCCCTGTGTCTGATGTTTACATGAGGGGAGCGTCTGGACATAAACCAACAGCCACTGGGTGGTGGCATCGGAAGACCATTCAGCCGATTGACCCCCACGAGCTGAACCCAGGCACCTGGAGGCTCCTTCCCCGCTCCCCTGTCCTTGGAACGTGGGTTCTGCTTGCATTTCCCACTCCCAGAGGCTGGTCCAAGGACACAGCCTTGAGACAGCAAAGTGGTGTTGAGAACACCTGCACGGTGTACGTGACTGAACCCAGCTGAGGCCTCTTCCAGAAATGTAAAGTTTGACAGGTGGGTGTGGAGATCCATCTGTCTTGCTGCCGTGCAAGACAGGCCTCATGTGTAAGTTCGTTGGCCACCCTGCACGTGGAGTGACCTGCCTCTTTCTTCGGTCTCTCCCTGCCCTCCATTTACAGGGCCAGTTCCAGATTTCACCTGGGAAGCTCTCAGGAGGGTTGCAAACCAGTAGGTGGTAAGGGTATGAGGGAAATAAAGGCAGGTGAAGGAGAGGAAAGATGCTGAGTGAGAGAAGGTGCTCAGGAAAGGCCCCTTTGATATGTTGGCATTTGAGTAGAACTGGAAGAAAGAGACACAATGAGCCACAGCAGGGGAGAGAATTCCAGGATTAGGGAAGGGCAGGTGACGAAGAAGCCCGGGGCTAGAGAGGTATTCCAGAAACAGGCAGGCTGGTGCAACAAGACCAAAGGGAAGGAGGCAGGAGGTGAGCCGGAAAAGCTGGGCCATGGGACACAGAGTCCAGAAAGCTGTGGGAAGGACTTCGCTTTTATACTTAGTAGAGTAGGAGCCACTTGAGCAACAGAGCGGCATGTTCTGACTTGAATCGTATCCACCCAGACTCCACCCTCCCCGGCCTGCTTTTCTTCGTGTTCTCCGTCCCAGGGAACAGCTTTCCATCATCTCCACTCTTCCAGTTCCTATTCTCTTTCTTAAAGTGCATAGGCCCCAGTAAAATCTTCCCATTTTAAAATATACCATTATTCTCTACAAGGGGTCTTGGTTGCTTATAGCTCACAATTTATAATTCCATACCATAGTTTTAAAATTAATTTTCCAAATCCAGCAAGTAATAAAATACTTCAAATCTAAGGATTGTTTTAAAAGGAGAAAACACAGGAATTACCTTAGCATTAGAATAACAAGTCTTCGGGGCACCTGGATGGCTCTGTCGGTTGATTGGTTGATTCTCCGACTTTGGCTCAGGTCATGATCTCGGGTTGGTGAGTTTGAGCCCAGCCTTGGGCTCTGTGCTGTCAACACCCAGCGGATCCTCTGTCCCCCTCTCTCTCTATGCCCTAACCCCGCTCATGCACATACACACTCACTCTCTCTCTCTCAAAAATAAATAAACATACAAATAAACGAATAAATGTGTCTGTTCCAAATTGAGATGTGCCATAATCATAAAATAACACATAGAAATGTAAGATGAAAAAAAAAAAAGAATAACAGAAGTCTTCGAGTAAGGTAGCGGGTTTTTCTTTTCTTTTTAATGTTTATTTACTTTTAAGAGAGAGAGAGAGAGAGAGAGAGAGTGCGCTAACAGGAGAGGGACAGAGAAAGGGAGACACAGAATCCGAAGCAGGCTCCAGGCTCTGAGCTGTCAGCCCAGAGCCCAACCCGGGGCTCGAAACCACAAACCGTGAGATCATGACCTGAGCCGAAGTCAGAGGCTTAACCGACTGAGCCACCCAGGCGCCCCGGTAGTGGTTTTTTCTGTATTATGAGACCATATTTCTCACAAAGGAGGAAATTTCCTAAGTGTTCTGTTAGAGATCCCAGAAGATTTTGCCATGAAGTAAAAAAAATTGATCATTTACCAGAAGAGGAAACCGAAGCCGGGAAAACAGGGTGACCCGGTTCACACTGCACAGTTCATGGGAACATAAACGGTCTCCTGGCTCCTTGCTTTTTCCACTTTAACATGTCCCTGCAGAAAAGCCAAGCCTTGACAGGTGCACCCTTATTTTTGACAACGTTTATTCAGAAGCAACAACCAAATCATCATGTTTTTTTTTGGAGAGAGAATGGCCAGATAGGTTAACTGCAGACCTGAGGTGTGGGTGTGCTCAAAGGCCACGGAGCCCCAAGACTCGTGTAAGTCTAAGCAATAGGTACAGTCAAGTCACCCCCAGAATCTGCCCCACGACTCCAAACCTTCTCCAACTGCTCAGCCCTTAGGCAAGATTTCATCACACCTATCTCTCTTCCCTGGCTGCAGTTTAGGATGTTCCCCTATTCAATGTGGCATTCATGTTTTATCAGTCACAAAGGAAATCAATGGCCTTCTTTATGACCCCCTTTTCACAAACTATTCCTTCAGGATAATGCTTTAAATACAAATCACTCACACAGTAGGAGGGGAGGTAGGCAGTGTAAGAATTTAGAAGGAGTGTGTATATCCCAGAGAGACTGGTTATTCAAGAAATGTTGAAGATCTCCCAGTGCGTATAAAGAAAACAGCACACTCAGATATTATTTATCTACATAACTCTCCTTATCCCAGGTCCATATCTGGCATCATTAATGACGCCTAATAAATGAAGGAACATGTTCCATCCTGAAACCCTGAACTTGTGCATACAACGGCTTAGATCCTAAGGTTACTGATGAAGGCATAAAGCAATGCCAACCTAACTTTTGAAGCACTAGGCTCTAATTAGCTTCGGATGAGAGTCAGAGGCAAAGGACTTCAGTTTCCTGGCTTTTGATTTATTGGCTTCCCCCCACCCCCTCCCTTCCAAAGATCTTAGGTCTGTCAATAGGGGGAGGGGCAGATTTGAGAGAGAAGATGAATTCTGTCTGGGACATGTGAATGAATCTCTCCAGTAAATGGGAGGAGATGGGTCTGGAACTGGAGTACAAACATTTCAGATAAAATGTTGCAACATGCGGGCACAGGTCTAGTAGATGAAATCGTGGAGATGCGCTGGCCCAGGAAGAGCAGGCAAAGTGGGAAGAGGCCGTAAGGCGGGATGATCTTCCTGACGCAGTGAGTTTTACCAGCAGCCTGACAAACTGCAGTTAATGCAGGGAGGAGTGGATGGGTTGAGGGCTGAGGGATGGTGGAGCGAGTGAGGCAGAAGCTGAAATGATTCAGCCCAGAGTCTAGGCTGGTTGGGGAAAGAAGCAAAGCCACGAGCAGGTTGAAAGCCTTGGAGAAAAGGAAGAGGGTTGGTTGTAGCTGCTAGCCGTGTAACCTTGAACTTGGCACTTAACATCTCTCTCATCATGCACTTCCCATGTACAACTGTGCCAAGGTGCTAGCCTCTGCTCTTTGAGGTGACGGATAAACTCTCTGATCAACATGTTAAGAGGACTCCTCAAGACACAGTACCTTAACTCAAGCTAGTAACTCTCTCTATGGGTAGAAGCCAGGCCATTTGAAAAGAATGGGAGGAGGAAAAAGGAGGTAAGATATCCCAGAATACGGATAATCTTTCTATCTCCCCCACCCATGACAAAATAAGTTACACACAAGTAAGTTCAACCTCAGCGGGCTCTCTTGTACCCATCAAGGTGTGTGGTTCCATTCATAACATGTCTTGTGCAAAACCTAGATGTTGCAAGATACACATTTCTGGCAGCAGCAACAAGCACAGAGGCCCCCTGCTCCCATAAACTCCACATTCTTCCTCCAGCTGCGTGCCAGACCAACAATAACCAAACTATACTACTCCCTCAGGACAAGCAGGAATGTGAAAATAGAACAGAACTGAAATCTATTAAGATTCATATCCATAGACGTTTTTATGAGGCTAACAAAGGACATTAGAAAAAACTAAGACCAACTGTAACACAACCCCCATCTTTAAATTGCTCAGAGGTTGAATCAAAGTGCTTGAGTTAATTAGAATTTCCTTTGTGGAGAAGAGAACACAGTTCAACAAAGCTATTAGCTGCTTGGGCATTGGAAGAGAAACCCAGTAATATATTATGCTTTGGAGAAAAGTAATAAAACCCACTCATGATCTGAATCCTGAAAACATCAAAACCCCCCATTTATTTAATCACAGATTCTGTTCTTAAAATGCTGTGAACACTGCAAAAGGGGGGGAAAGTGAAGCCATACTTTCTGCTCTTAAAAACAAGGATGTATCCTAGATATTCATGTGTATGTCGTTTCAACATTACTAGAGCTCACCAAAACAGGAATGCAAAGTTTTTCTTTTTTCTTTCTGTTTTTCACTTATAAAGCACTTAAAAAACCTTACTATTTATTTTTTTTTAAGTTTATTTATTTATTTGGAGAAAGAGCACGAGCCGAGGAAGGGCAGAGAGAAAGGGAGAGAGGGAGAGAGAGACAGAGAGAGAGAGAGAGAGAGAGAGAGAGAGAGAATCCCAAGCAGGCTCTGCACTGTCAGCGCAGAGCCCTAGGTGGGGCTTGATCTCACAAAGTGTGAGATCCTGACCTGAGCTGAAATCAAGAGTCAGATGCTTAACCAACTGAGCCACCTACGTGCCCCTTAAAAACCTTTTATTTATTTTTTAATTAATGTAGCTTTTATAATAAGACTTTTTTTAAATGTTTATTTATTTTTGAGAGAGAGAGAGCGAGCCGGAGAGGGGCAGAGAGAGAGGGGGATAGAGGATCTGAAGCAGGCTCCATGCTGATAGCAGAGGGCCCACTGTGGGGCTTGAACCCACGAACCATGAGATCACAGCCTGAGCCAAAGTTGGTTGTTCAACCAACTGAGCCGCCCAGATGCCTCTTAAAAAACCATTTAAAGAGAACAATATTCATAGACTATCGCCGAATTGTAGAAAATAAGACGCCTTGACTTTTGGTGCTTCAAAAAGTGGACTAGACCAACAGTTTGTTAGTGGTCAACTATTATGTAGTTAAAAATAAAAATAGGACTTTCTGGAACTGCCAGCACCCCTCTGCCTTGGTGTAACAAGAAACCTCTCTGGTTCTGAGAACTTTGGCAATCTGTGTGGACGGTCGGGGAAGCACCCCCAAATTCCTATATTGAAATCCTAATACTCAGTGTGATGGTAGTAGGAGGTGGGGACTTTGGGAGGTGCTGAAGTCATGAAATGAGGGTGAGGATTAGTGCTTTTATACAAGAGTCCACAGAGAGTGCCCTAGCCCCTTCTACCACTTGAGGACACAACAGAAAAGCCTGCAACCCAACGAGGGCCCCTCACCCTCACCCGTGACCCGGTCACGCTATCATTGATGGCGAGCAATACATTTCTGTTGTTTCTAAGCTATCCAGTTTGTGATCTTTTTATAGCTGCAAGCAAGGAGGGGGCCTTACTTGCTCCAAACAGAAAGGAAAATCCTGGAGGGGAAGGTCTGTTTTGTGCGTGGTGTTGGGAGAGGGGACTGGAGTGCAGGGTGGGGGATATAGTTATTTCCAGATCCCCAGTATTAGCATACACTTGGCAAACGTTTCCATGCATTAAACGAACTCATTCTAGTTTCTGTTTTGCTGTTAATTTACCATGTAACTTCAGGCAAGTGAATTTGCTTGAGCTTCAGTTTTTCCATATGTAAAATGGGGATGACCCCTACGATAATGCCTATGAACAAATTTATGAACCCTAAAGCTCTATGCGCATGAAAGGATGAAGAATTAGAGTTTCCTCTATTTTGCTTCTTCTCAGATACTGTCAGATATTAAACTTGCAATGTCAAAAACACTGCCACTATTCTCAGTGACTTCCTTCTTTTTTTTAATTTTTAAACTGTATTTATTTTTAAGAGAGTGCATGTGCTAGCGGGGAAGAGTCAAAGAGAGAGAGAAAGAGAGCATCCCAAGCAGGCTCTGCACTGTCAGCACAGAGCCCAACGTGGGGCTCGAACCCACGAACTGTGAGATCATGACCCAAGGTGCAATCAGGAGTCAGACGCTCAACTTACTGAGCCACCCAGGTGCCCTTGGTGACTTTCTTCTGAGCAAAGTCTTTTTTGGCAGGGCACCTGGGTGGCTCAGTCGGTTAAGCATCTGACTCTTGGTTTTGGCTCAGGTCATGATCTCATGGTTTGTGAGTTTGAGCCCCACATCAGGCTCTGCACTGTTGAAGCCTGCTTGGGATTCTCTGTCCCTCTCTCTCTGCCCCTCTCCAACTGATGCACGCTCACACTCTCTCTCTCCCTCTCTCTCTCAAAATAAACAAATAAAACTTAAAAAAAAATTCTTTGGCTTGTAAAAGTACACATTCTTCCCCATAGGTTAAAGCTAATTTCGTTACAAAACTGTAAAAATTTAGTCTGAAGTGTTTTTTCAGAATTGAACCTTATTTGTTAGAAAACATGTTCACCCCGGTTTTAAATAAGATGAGGTTTCTAGACTATTCTACAGAAACTCATTTTAATGCATAGTGTAGTAACCCATATTCCCGCTGTTAATCCTAAATTTTGACAACAACTGCCCATTACAGTTAATCATTGAATACTTACGACATCCCAGGCTCTATGCTTTGTATATTGTACACATTCTCTTTTAAGCTTTCTACAACTCAGTATGGAAGATGTTATCCTTTTCTACACATGTAAAATGAGGCCCTGAAAGGTTGAGGGACTTCATCTAGCCAAGACATAATAGAATCAAGATTTGACCAGGCCTGACTTACTTAAAAGTCCTTGGCATTTTCACTGCGTCCACTGGCTGACTTCAAAACACTCTTACGGAGCACAACCCACGGGTAAACCAGAGCCTGTATTTATGAATATCAGAATCACTGATTCATCTTAAAAAAAGAAGGGAAGAGCCCATGTAATAGGTAGCTTTTCCAGAAATCTATTTGTGGTACCTCAAATCACCACACTCAATGCTCTTTATTTATTATTTGGTGCAAACGGAATAAAATCAACAGTATGCACTTTTTGAACAGTTTCTAATTCAAAGAACAAAACAGTCTTGATGATGCTAAAATAAACTAGAAAGTTTGTGGTGAAGAAGACAATGCTCCCCGTGTAAAAATGATTTTGGAGGACTTGAAAAATAATGCCCATCAGAGATCAGACAGGAAATCCCTGCATCTCTCCTGTATTATATTATATATGGCTGCTGGTTTCCTCCTCAGCAGGGAATAACTTGCTTGGTGGTCACTGGTGGGGCTTTTCAGATTCAGCCCCAGGCGTTGTCTTGTACTTCACGATGAGTAACTTCTAGTGTTATCACACTGGCTGGAGGCAAAATTATCAAGAAACATGTAGTAGAACTTGGCTTAGAGCCTTCTGAATATATAATTACTCGCTAAAGTTCCAATCTACACAATAGCAATTTACAGTAGCAACATCATCCCAGCACACCGAGAGAAATGTTAAACTTAGCCTATTGGCAATAGAGTCTAAAGCAGCTTCAAAGAGCGATACATGTTTTAAATAACTTTGAAGCATAAGCTAAATTCCCACATTTCTCCCCAGTCTGCTTGGAACATGGGCAACTTGACACAGCCTACAATTAGAAAATTTGGAGTGTGCAATCAGAAGAGCTAAAAGAGCTTATAACTGTGAACCAAAGAGATAAGCATATTCCAGTCAATTATTCAGGAGCGAATTATCCAGAATCGTTCAATATTAGCCAGAATAGATCTGGCTAATCGACCTCATTTCCCTCATTTTCAGTCACTGATCAGCAAGTTGTACATCTTTCAGAAGTAGTGATAAAAACGAAGCTGAGAAAAAAGAGAAATTCTCCCTTCCGCTGATATTGAGGGCTCTAAAACCTGGTTCTGGTAAAGAGTCAGCAATGGTTACCTACCTGGGTGATGGAGAGGACACGATACACCATAATCACCCTGTGAACTATGTCAACCAACTAACTGGTTTTGTTCGGTTTGTGAACTTTGATCATATGCATCATTTATAGCTCTATGACTATAGGTTCTTACCAAACCTTGCTTTAAAGTTAAATTATCACAACCTTTGGAAATCTTAAGTGGGAGAATGGGGAGGAGGAGAAGGACTTCCACTCCAAATGCAAACATTTAACGTTTCATGTAAAACTTCTCTTCAGTGTAAAACAATTAAACTCCACATGCTGAATGTATTCAACTGATTTACAAACATTTATGCAGTAACCAAAAACCCTAACGTTACAATCCTGTTTAGTGACGGTCTTGCTCATGAGCAGTTCATAGACAGATGATTGGCAGGTTGGCTGGGTCTAAAAATAAAAGAATGGGGAAAAAAGGGTTGAGCATACACAGAGACGTAGGAAATAATGAGGCTGATTTGCAAGTGAGGATTATGGAAATCAGTATCTTCACCTTAAAGACACACATTGTGAATGATTCAAGTTTTAATGAAGCACACGTTAGATTGTGACTCCAAATTATTTCACAAGATTGAAGTGTACTTAAAGCTTTAATCTCCTTAGTTTATTTTACTGCCAACAATCATTTTACAATGCCACGGTTCGTTTATTAGTTGTAAATGAAAATAACCTGGGAGAAGTATAGTACCATAGTTAAGAATTTGAGCTTAGTGAATCACATGTTTAAGCTAAAACAAAACCATAACCTCACATTTGGGAAACCAACCAATGAGTTCATGAAGCATTCAATGTTTCTTAAAAACCTACTATGTGCCAGGAATTAAATTTTGGGGGGATTCAAGGGCAAGTTTGAAACTGGGTTTATCTGATAAAATGAATATTTTCAGAAAGACAACATACCGTGTTAGCAATGGTAGGTGGAATATCTTGGGAAGAGGGACATACCAGAGGCACAGAAACCTGTTAGGAGGGGGTGAGGGCCTGGATTGTGTTGTGGGATTAGAAAGGAATGGTTGGAAGACAGAATATTTGAAAGGAATAGTCAACAATAAGGACTTGATTGTTTCATGTGGCGTTACTGATGGAGGAAACATGGGGAATGGAATCACTCGGAGATGAAGAATTACATTTGGGGTTGGTGTAGAATACCTTTAATTTAAGATGATGGTGGCTCATCTAAATGGTCATTAGATCGATTTCATTAACTATAAGAATCCAAACTATGTGTAAGCTCTTCCCAGTGGTGCCTGCCACAGTTTATACAGTGATTAGTTTTGAAAGAAGCAATCTATTAGTTATATTTTACACATTTACCTTCTGTTGACTAATACTAGTCACATATAAGATCTATTGCAGAAAGGTGAGATTTAACTGTATTTTTGAAACCATGCTTTCTTCTCCAATGAATATCGTCTACATCTTACCAACATATAGTCAACAGTTTCAAACTTTGCCCATGTTGGCAACTTGTCAGAAGACTGGGGGCTACACCTGTCTTGCATCATGCTGAGTTAATCCTAGCTTGCCATTAACTTTAATACAGCTCACAGAGGCCAGTGTGTTTAACGTGGATCTCTGAATTCTAGAAACTGGAGCCTCCACATCTATGATTTCTTGTAAACAGGCTACAGCTCCAGGACCCCAGGCCTATACTTAGCCATCAGGCTCTATTTTAATCTCACTTCCTCTTCAAAATTACTGTCATTCTGCAACGCCAAACATATCTGCCACTGATTATGGAGCCCTTTCCAATTCTTGTGATATTCAGCTAATCTTTTTGTTATGTGAGAATAAGCAGTAAGATTATCTTTTGTTTTTTAGGCACGTGCTAAGTAAAATACAAGAAGACTAGGAAATGGTATGTTTGATATTCTGTATGTTTAGACTAGTAATAAATTTGAGATTCAAGTTTAAAGAACATCTCTGCACCAATTATATATGTACCACAAAATCTGGCTGTTTAACCTCTATTAGAGTAAACCAAAAATGCCTTCTTAAAACCCTTGCTTAATAGAAACAGACCCATAAATACAGAGAACAAACTGATGGTTGCCAGAGGGGTGGGGTGTGTGGGGATGAGACAAATGGGTAAATGAGAATGGGAGGTACCAGCTTCCAGTTATGAAAAGAATAAGCCATGGGGATTAAAGGTGCAGCATAGGGAACATAGCCAATTGTATCGTAGTGGTGTGGTATGGGACAGATAGTAGCTACACTTGCAGTGAGACAGTATTACATATGGTGTTATCACATCACTATGTTGTACACCTGAGACTGATGTAACACTGTGTGTCAACTAAACTTCAACTAAAAAAATATATTATGCTTATATATATGAAAAACAAAGCAAAACAAAACAAAACAAAACCTTACCTAAGTATTTCCTCCCCCCAAAATATTAGTCCTATGCTAAGGAGTCGAGAAGCCCCTTGAAGGCTGGGCTGGTGTCCTCCAGTAAGTGACAGAGGAGGAAGGGAGGAGGTAAAGGCCTTGGTAATGGTCACAGTGAATTCGTGACTGATGTCCCTAAGACGTTACTAAACAAAGTGTGGGAAACTAGACTGAGTCTCTATCATCTCAGGACATGTTATGGGTATTTTGACATGTTGGGAAATATTTGCTGAGAGCCGCCTTTCCATTACTTCTTCTCTTAACAAAATGTGGCCAAAAACCACAACGAAACAGCAAACAAATTAAATCACTAAAAATCCAACAAGAGATCGGTTTGCTTCAAATTATATTGCATTGTATAATTGACTACTGTGCAATCCTAAAAAATGATGAAAAGCACATTATGATTCATGCACATATCTAAGTTATAGAACATTATATATGGAGCAATTCCATTTTTGAATAAATAGATATATTTTCAAATATGTATCCTCATTTATATAAAGACAAATACCAGAATCATCTAACAGTGGTTATCTCTGAGCAGTGGGATTACACGTAATTTTTAACTTTTGCTAATCTCTATTTTAATTTTTTCTGTTGCAAAAGTATTTATAAGTTAGGCCCAAGTGTACATCGATTGATGAATGGATAAAGAAGATGTATATATATTCATATATATATATATATATATATATATATATATATATATATGAATACTATTCAGCCATAAAAAAGAATGAAATCTTGCCATTTGCAATGACATGAATAGACTTAGAAAGTATAATGCTAAGTGGAATAAGTCAGTTGGAGAAAGACAAATACCATATAGTTTCACTCATATGTGGAATTTAAGAAACAAAACAAATGAGCAAAGGAAAAAAAGAGATACAGACAAACCAAGAAACAGACTCTTAACTGTAGAGGATAAATTGATGGTTACGGGGTGAAATAGGTGATGGGGATTAAGGAGTGTACTTGTGATAAGTACTGGGTGATGTATGGAACTGTGGAATCAGTATATTGTACACCTGACACTAATATAACACTGTAGGTTAACTAACTGGAATTAAAATAAAAACTTACAGTAAGAAAAGGTTACAAGAAAAAAAGTAAGAAAAAGTTATAAGAAAAAAAATCCAAAAATTTCATTGCTACTGCATGATATTAAATTTCTTCAATATCTCTGATATTCTTGCTACCATTTTGAGAACAAGAGCTACAAATTAACAAAAAGTTGTGAAAAGTGAAGCAGAATTATGAATGAGGAGAAAAATATCTAAGCAGGAATGGCCAAGGCCAAAATTCAAGAAGAAGGTATGATTTGGTCAGATCTGGTCCTCTTAAGGAGAGGGAAGATCAATCACAATGACCACTACTGTGCATTGAGTCTTATTATATTTAAGCATCGTGCTTACGCCTTGCATTCTTGAAAGGCTGGAATCATTTCCAGCCTTTGTATTGCACAATAACACAGAAGGAAGTTACTTACAGCTACACAATATTTCATAAAGTTGCTGCAGTAGAGCTGATAAGATATCGTGAGACCAAAGTGAGAGACCAAATTTGACCAAGGTAGAGATGCAGAGATGTTCATAAGCACCAAGTTTCACTGCCATGTTCCTCCTCATCAATATATGTTCAATGGCACTAGGCCAAAAACTGGTCCTTCAACAAGCAGGTCCACAGTTAACATCACTAACATAACAGATAGGAGAGCAAAGGATTTTGTATGGCAGAACAGGTGCACTGGGTTTATCCTGAGGACACAGTAATGTGTGGGCAACCCAGTGTCAAGGAAAGGGAGATGCTTGTGGTCAGCTCAAGAAACTGTTCAAACTCCGCAGCCCATCTAAGTTATTCAGTGCTTGCAGTGAGAGATACACAAGAATCACAGTGGGATGGTAGTGTGTTCTTTGTAGCTCTCATCTGCTGGGCAGAGAGAGGCAAGTGTAGGCAACAAAGCCACACCAAAATGCCAGCCAGTCTGCTCAGAGGTTGGACAGTCAGCTAGATTCATAAGCTAAGCAGGTCATTCCTGGTTCATCAGCCTAATTTTGTTCTGGTAAAATAATAATCATGGTTTTTTTTTTTTTTCTCTTTGGAATTGATCACTATCTAAATACCAATCTACATATTTATCACAACCTAAATGCACATACGAATCTTAATTAAAACCCATCTCCTTCTCCATAGTATATATGCCCCGAGGGCAGGGAGTTTCGTCTGTCATTGTTGCTGTCTTCTCTGTAGCTAACCCAATTTGTAACACAGAATAGGACACCCATAATATTTATTGAATGGCTGAGTTCACTATGTCATTAACATCAAGAAGGCACATCCACAGTTGATACCCAGAAGGTTGCCACCGTGGAGGTGGGGTGTGACTGCAAATGGTAATGGGATATCCATGGAAATGGACCTTGGGTGGCTGGAGACATGGAACTCAGACATCTCTGAAAGGTCAGCATGAGGCTCAATTGTGGGAGTCATCTGTGTTTAGATTGATCAGTGAAACTATGAGATATGTTCAATTCTATAAGAGAAATAGTGAATTAGGAAGAAGACTCAATGGAGTTTTGGTTAAGCACTTCTTTGGCAAAGAACTGAATGGTGGACAAGAACTGACCATGACAAACACAGTTGTAAGAAAGATGTGGTATGTGCCACTAGCTGTCAATATCCCAGGGATTATTTTAACCATAGATTTTGATTTAAATAACATATCAATTTTAATAGATTACTACTTTGGGGCGCCTGGGTGGCTCAGTCGGTTGAGCCTTCGACTTTGGCTCAGGTCACGATCTCACGGTTCGTGGGTTTGAGCCCCGCGTCGGGCTCTGTGCTGACAGCTCGGAGCCTGGACCCTGTTTCAGATTCTGTGTCGTCTCCCTCTCCCTCTGCCCCTCCCCTGTTCACGCTCTGCCTCAAAAATAAATAAACATTAAAAAAAAAAATAGATTACTACTTGTTGGATGGATTAGGGTAACAGGAAGTCAATTTATATTATGCTGATAGATACAATCAAAAAAAAGAGCCAGAATGTGGGTTGAGAGAAAGCGGGTCCCAGTGACTAATGAAGAGTGAAAAGATACATATGTACCTGAGACTATTACCTAAAAAAAAAAAAGGTAAAGAAGAGCTCAGGAGCAGATCTTCAATGACACTTCACAAGTTTATACAAGAATCACAGTGGGTGCAAAATTTTCAAAATGCGTCCTGGGGCAAAACTGCTAAACATACCCCCAAAGAGTAGCAGTCCCCACTTGGGGTTCCTTTTATTCTGGAGCTTATCTGCTTATCCTTTGCTGTCTCTTACTGCAGTTAACCCTTGAACAACACAGATTTGAAGTTCATGGGTCCATTTACATGTTCATTTTGTTTCATAAATGCAGTATAGTACTGTAAATGTATTTTCTCTTCCTTATAATTTTCTTCATAATGTTTCCTTTCCTCTACCTTACTTTATTGTAAGAATACAGGATATAATACATATAAGACACAGAATATGTGTTCATTGACTGTTTATGGTATCAGGAAGAATTTTGGTCAACAGCTAACCAGCCAACAGCCAACAGTAGGCCATTAGTGGTAGTTTGTGGGGAGTCCAAAGTTATACAGGAATTTTTGACTGCATGAGTGGTGGGTGCCCTTGACCCCTCATGTTGTTCAAGGGTCAACCGTAGGTTGCTTCTGGGTGCTGTCCTAGGTATAGCAGGGGCAACGAAAAAAGAATAGGACATAGGTGCTGGCGTTGAAGGGGTTTGCCATCTTGTGTTTTCAGCAGAGTACAGAACAACGAACTGTAGTTCATTCAGAGTGAAACAGGATGTGAAGAAATGGGCTCAGTTGATCCGGAACACCATTTTTCTTTCTTTTCCTTTCTTTTCTTGTCATCTACCTTTGGAGGTCACCTTGGTCTGCTCTAAGAATTGAGAGAAGAGGACCAGAAAAAAAGTTCTAAATCTTTTCTACTAAAAAAAAAAAAAAAAAAAAAAAATGCAGCTGGCACATAACAATGCAAGGAAACAACAAACCACACAGTGTTAGTAAAATGTTATAAAAATGAGAATGAAATCAGGTTAGCAATAGAAGAGACTTCCAAATATTAGGCACTGGGCAAAGAACTGCTAACTTGTGTGACATTGGGCCAGGGTCTTGACCTCTCTGACCTTCAACTTCCACATCATGAAAATAAGAGCATTAGGTTAGAACAGTATTCTCAAAGGTTTGTTCATTTAAGAATCAGGGGATTGTTAAGGGATACAGGTGTGCTGTTTCAAAGGGACACATGCACCCCCATGTTTATAGCAGCACTATCAGCAATAGCCCAAGTATGGAAAGAGCCCAAATGTCCATCGATGAATGAGTGGATAAAGAAGATGTGGTGTATGTACCACATCTTCTTTATCCACTCATATATATATATCCACTCATATATATATACGTATATATATATATATATATATATATATATATATACGTATATATATATACGTATATATATATATATATATATATATACGTATATATATATACGTATACACACACACACACACACACACACACACACACAATGGAGTATTACTCGGCAATCAAAAAGAATGAAATGTTGCCATTTGCAACTACGTGGATGGAACTGGAGGGTATTATGCTAAGTGAAATTAGTCAGAGAAAGACAAAAATCATATGACTTCACTCATATGAGGACTTTAAGACACAAAACAGATGAACACAAGGGAAAGGAAGCAAAAATAATATAAAAACAGGGAGGGGGACAAAACATAAGAGACTCTTAAATACGGAGAACAAACAGAGGGTTACTGGAGGGGGTGTGGGGGGGGTGGGCTAAATGGGTAAGGGGCACCAAGGAATCTACTCCTGAAATCATTGTTGCACTATATGCTAACTAATTTGGATGTAAATTAAAAAAAAAGAAAAAAGAAAAAAAGAATCAGGGGATTGTTAATAAACTCAATTTGCTAGCCTAACCCTAAGGGTTTTGACTCAACATTTCCTGCAAGAGGCCCAGGAATCTGCATCCCCTCAGATGGTGAGATGCAGTCCATGCTCTGGGGAACACTGCCTGAAATATCCTGAAAAATCCTGAGTGATCCTACCCAAAAGATGCTCTGGGACCTAGCAGAAGTATTAAATACACATCTTGTGATTTCTTTTCTTCCTGTTTCTTTTTTTTTTCTTTTTTTTTAATTTACATTCACATTAGCATATAGTGCAACAATGATTTCAGGAGTAGATTCCTTTTTTTTTTTTTTTAATTTTTTTTTTTTTTAACGTTTATTCATTTCTGAGAGACAGAGTGCAAGCAGGGGTCGGGTAGAGAGCTGTCAGCACAGAGCCTGACGCTGGGCTCAAATTCACGACCTCAGCCAAAGTCATCCGCTTAACTTGCTGAACCACCCAGGGGCCCGGTTTCAGGAGTAGATTCCTTAATGCCGCTTACCCATTGAGCCCATCCCCCCTCCCACAACCCCTATCTTCCTGTTTCTATGTATGTTTTCCCATCATAGTACATTCACAAATACTTCAGGAGTTATTTCATAAATTGTGTAAGGGAATCTGTATGCAACTCGTTCTGCAGTGAGGGAAATCAAACTTATGCCTTTATCAGAAACTGTGGCTTAAACACAAGAGTGCATTCGAAGTAAGAAATACAATTCACCTGCCCTCACAGAGCAAAATGAAAAGGTTCCCCCGAATACCATGACTTACGATTTATGACACGCAGAGTAGCATCTGAGAAGTCAAGTGGAGACTATTTCCACTCTCCCACTGAAAACGTGCTTTAGGCGTAATGGTTGTTTACCATGCTTGCGTATGTGTTAACGGGCATTCCTGCAGCTCCTCTGGGATCCAGGGACCGGCAGGGAAAGAAACAGTCCATGGCGAAGTGGAAGGAGAGCAGGAGGTGAGGCACCCACTCTTGGCTGGCGGTTCAGGCAGAACAGGAACCTGGTGACGCCTCAGTGGAGACACACGTTCCCACACATCCGGATAAGGGGAACACAGCACCTCGGTTTGCGCGCTTTCTTTTGTGCAGCTCCTCTCCAACCTGGCACGCTCAGGCCGATGATATTTGTCCGTAGAGGTAAAAATGGGTGACTTTGCATGACCATTCGGGGCTGACACTCCTTATCCTGTCCAGTGATTTGGATCCAGCCGAAAGGACAACACTCCTTTCTTCAACCGTGAAGTTTTCAGATGCGACCACTTCATGATTCCCTTTACAGAGTTCTCCCACCATCTTTCTCCCTTGGCGTTGAATCTGTTTCAAATTTAAGTTTGCACGAAGTATGAGAGCTTTGATGATTCCATATTTATTAAGTGAAGATCAAAGGCCCTCTTTGCTTTTTTTAGCCTTTTACATCTGGGAGGAATGACATAACCCTTCAGATGACAGTCTTTCTTTCCACCAAAGAATGCAGCAGCATGAGAATGCCTTCATTTCCAAGCACTTGCCTCTTTTCTAAGCCGAAATGTTCTCCAAGTTATAAGCATGCTGCCATCACACATGGAATTGCATTCCGTGTTACATTTCAAGAACACCAGGAATATAACACACCATTCTGTACTGCCACCAAATACTGCTTTTTCCCTTTACTTTGCACAAAGCCCTGTGCCCAGTAAGACTGGCTTCAGGGCTTATGAGAAGTTTAAGTCAAAGATTGTTATCTTCGTACATTGATCTTGTTGAGAAGTGGGCTTTTTGTTGTATTACGTTGTTTCCAGCAAAGGATCGCCAACAGATTTAAAATTTGGAATTTAATACAAATTTAAAAGATTACTGTCCCAAATGCACAAAGACCTAAAAGTCAGTAAGAAAAGGACAAAGAGCCCAATAAAAAAGGGAGCAAAATATCCGAGCAGGCGTTCACAGAATAGGGAACCCAAATGATCAATAAATGTGAAAGCATACTCAGACTCACCAGTAATCAGGAAAATACAACAGTAAAGCAACACAATACTATTTCACGCAGATCATAATGGCAAACATTATAAAGCTTCATAATACTACGTGCCGGCCAGGATGTAGAAAAAAGGAAATTTGAGTAAATTGCCAATAAGACTGTTAAGTTGGCAGTAAACATCTCGGAAAACAATTGGCAATAAATGTGAAACTGTGCATAGCCTGTGACTCGGGAGTTTCATTTCTAAGATATATCCCACTTACTGCACTTACCCACAAGGAGATACAGATAGCATTGGTTGTGATAGTAATGGTAACTGCTTGTCATAAACTCTGAGCATCAGCTGAATATCCATCAAGCTGATAAGGGAGAAATAAATTGTGGTACTTGTAAATGATGGCATCTATATGGAGTTAAGATAGTTAAGACCTATGTGTATCAACGTGGATATAGAAAATAATGGAAAAAGCAAATTGTAGAACATCAGGTACTGTTCATAATGATACAAATCAATACAATTAAATACTGTATATAGTCAAAGGAAAAAGTCATAAAATAAAGAAATTCTAAATTTCTGATGATAATCGCCTTTGGAGAAATAGAAAGGGGGAGTGGGATTGAGAGAGGAGTCACAAGGCACTTCAACTTTGTAAGCGCTGTTTGGATTTTCTTTAGAAGATAAAGCAAACACAACAGAATGTTGATGGTATTTCACTTTTGAGTGGAGGTTACAGTTTTTTTGTCATGTCATTCTTTGTACTTGTGCGTGTGTGTGTGTGTGTTTCCCAAGCAAAACATTAACAAGTAATAAGAGGGGATGTCTGGGGAAAAAACGACTGAAGATACCCATGATCATCCTTTTAAACCGTGAGGGTACTGTGGTGGGGCTGGCCACTCAGCAGAGCTGCAAATGGTGATGTTTACAAAGCATTCCGAGCATTAATTGCAAAGATCGAAATAAAACTACAAGAAGTGAGTGTATTTGCCTCCCAGAAAATTTAAAAAAACTTGGGGAAAGGTACAAGTTGTAGAAATAAGGCTATACAAATTGGTACATTTCCTATATTTTGTTTTTGAGCACAGGAATGACTCCGACAATCTTTAAGTAGTTTACTAATGAATTTGAAGTGCCTGAAAATTCAAAGTCAACAACCCTCCCGAAAGCTATTCAATATGCCAATTATCTTGCTTTTAGCAACTAGTAATATAAAGTCATTACTTTAAACTTGGCTGAAATATGCACAAATAAAATAGTGTGTCCCTTTAGGGCAGTCACATACTCTAACATGTATAGGCAGATGACTTTTATAAATGACTGTGGGTAAAAATGAATTAATGAATAACAAAAAAAGACAAGGTGCAAGTGTCTTTTGTGTCTATTGTGATGGAAAGGGGGAGAAATGTAAAAGACAAAAACCAGAATAAACCCAAATAAGTAAATATGATCACCTGTGAGGGTGGAGTAGGTGGCAGAAGAGAACAGGAATAGAAGCAAGACTCTATAGCAAGTGCTTATCCACTTTGTTGTATGGTTTTGACTTTGGAATTATGTAAATGTTTGATCTAAGAAAACGTAAAATTAGATTATTAAAAAAATAACATCAAATCCCTGAAACAAATGAACCTCTGAATACTGATCAGGGAGGGACTAGGTGTGAGAGGCCCCAGCATGTCTGCCTGCTTGATGCCCTGGCACCCAAGGGTGACACTCACTGTTGACCTGCCACACCACCACCTCCAGTGTTCTGCAGTCAGGCCTCCCAACCAGGGGAGGGGCCTGGTGAAGAAATACCCTACACCTGGAGTGAGAAGACCCGAACCAGCTACCTGGCACCAGCTTAGTCCTTAATTATACATGCAGTGGAACAAACATTTAAAGAAAACGAATAGCATGAAAGAGAAACCAAAATGAACAATATATGGTCCAGAAAAGAGAGGTAATTATTTAACAAAGGAGACTTCTAGAAAAAGTTCTAATTAATAATCTTGTAGAAATAGAAATAGAAAGGGGCTCCTGGGTGGCTCAGTAGGTTAAACGACTAACTCTTGATTTTGGCTCAGGTCATAATCTCAAGGTCGTGAGACCAAGCCCCACATCAGGTTCTGCACCGGCCGTGGATCCTGCTTGAGATTCTCTCCCTCCCTCTCTCTCTCTCTCTCTCTCTGCCCCTTGCCCACTCATGTATGCACATGCTCTCTCTCTCTCAAAATATAGAGGGGCACCTGGGTGGCTCAGTCCGTTAAGCATTAGACTCTTGGTTTCAGTTTGGGTAATGATCTCATGGTTTCATGGGTTCAGGCCCATGTGCTGTTAGCACAGAGCCTGATTGGGATTCTCTGTTTCCCTCTTTCTCTGACCCTCCCCCACTCGTGCTTCTCTGTCTCTCTCAAAATAAATAAACTTAAAAAAAGTAAAACAAACACAGGAATAGAATATTACAATCACTAAGCAAGCACAAGATGATACAAAGGAATTATAAAGAGTTGGATGTAACAATGATTATCAAAGACTCACCCAGTAGGCAAATATACAGGCACACCTTGGAGATACTGCGGGTTTGGTTCCAGACCACTGCAATAAAGTGACTATGTCAATAAAGCAAGTCAAATGAATGGATGGATGGAGCTCTATTCTCACATGGTGGGAAGCAGAGATAGCAGGCTCTCTTAAGGGCACTAATCCCATTCAAAGGGCCTCCACCTTCATAACCTAATTATTTCCCAAAGTCTTCACCTGCTAATACTAACACATCGGGGGGTTAGGATTTCAACACATGCCTTGGGTGGGTGGGTGGAGAGGGGGACACACTTAGTCCATAACAATATCTAATGCTGTATAAATTATTCACTCCCCAAGTGTCTTAAAAATCAATTATCTCTAACAGTTTCCGCGCATTAGGAATTCAGTAGTGGTTTGGCTGACAGTTTCATCTGGAGGTGTCTCGCTCTCATGAAGCTAGTCATTGAAGGCTTGGCTGGGGCTGGAGGATCCACTTCTATGGCTGACAAGTTGGTGTTAGAGGTCGGAGGGAGCCTCAGTTCCTCTCCACAGACCTGCTTGAGTGGCCTTATGGCAGGGCAACTGATTCCCGCCCCGCCCCACCCCGGGGAGGCAGTATAAGCAAGCAAGGTTTTTATGACAAAGTCTCAGAAATTCCACACGGTCACTTTCACCATATTCTATTGGACACACACACAGGCTGGCTCTAATTTAGTGTGGAAGGGACAGTACAAACACAGGAAAGCCAGGAGGTGAGGATCAGTGCAGGCTGGCTACCACAAATGCAGTATTTCGTGTTGGCAAGAATGGGCAGAAATGTGTGCCCTCATACACTATCACGGACGCACCTCATTTAGAAAATGACTTGACGGTAGACAGGGAAGATTTAAAATGCACGTATCTTTGCATATTTTCTATGTGAAAGAAATATGTGTGATGATTTTTTTACTGCAGTAGTGTTTGCAACAACAACAAAGGGAAAAACCTAAATATCTGTAAATAAGGGAATAAATAAAGGAATACTGTGGGACAGTTAAAAAGAATGTGGTAGATCTGTGACCACCTGTGGACAGCCTTCTTTGAAGACCTATCGTTAAGGAAACAAGCAGAAAGAAAATACACTTCCATTTACATAAAAAGAAAAAAACCCAATACACAAAAGCTGATTTTGTGTGTATGTGCATGCACGAAAACAAAAGTCTCCAGGAAAGCTCTGGAAAAACAAATGTAAACATTTTGGCAGTTGCTTCTGTCAGCGGTGGGGAGTGGAGGCAGCACTTTTATTTACCGTCTTGTTTGAATTAACAAAAATGGCTTCAGTAATTGAAAACATTAAAATCAGTAAATGACAGACTTTGAGTGACTACTCCAAATGCTCTCACAATAAAGAATATAGGCTTCAGTGATTAGACTTTATTTTGCTCTTCAGAGGCCCTTTCTGGCTTACTTGTAGATTTCTAGTTGCTGCTACAATTGTGTTGATCTCAGAGCAAGTCTTTAGAAAACTAAGAGAGCAAGGTCTCAAGTTTTGAGTCTGTATTCACTTGTGTTGTGATGAAAGGGAATGGCCGATAGACAGGCATTAAAATACTGCCTCCCCTTAGCCTCTCAGTTTCAAAATACATACAATGCCACTACGACCAAATGAGACACTCAAGTCTTTGGCACTGATTAGACACTAAAAAGGGGACCATTGTTAGTTTAGGTCCGTTCTAAATTTCTTATCAGAAATAAAGCGCTGTTGTGGTCCTTATAAAGATGTGGCTGGAATACATGCTAAGTGGAATAAAACCAATCGCGACTTGTGTTGGTTTATTCTTGTTCTTCCCCCAGGAGTATTTAAGGAAAGAATGCCACCTGAGTCAGAGTTATTAGCTTCTAAGAGTGTATTCACTTGGACTATAAAATCAAAATGCACTTTATTGTTACAGAGGAAAAAATCTTTAAAAATTATTACACAAACACTGAAGCATTCATATCTAGTACAATGTATCATCAAATTACAATAAATTTGTTCTCCAGGAAAGCTGAACTGTAGTTAGAAAAATCATTGGTTCTAGTGTGAATTTTAACAACTCAACTTGAATATTCCCATCGAAGTATCTATTATTTGTGAAACACCTACTAAAACAGCAACTCATTGCTTAGGTCATTTAACTTCTCTGGGTTTGAGTTTCCTCAGTGGAAAGTGAGAAGTCTGGGTTAAATTATCACAAACAACCTTTCCTATCCCCCAAGTCCATGATACACTGTTCTCCTAGCCCTCCTTCAACGTGAGGCACTTCTTTTCCTTGTGAACCGATAAAATTGTGTTGTATCAGCTGTGGCTTCTTGTGTATCTTGAGAATGTGAATTCCAGCACAAGTGCTTTTTTAACCTCCCCCCCTGCCCCCGCCACCCAAACCCACTGTCATACAAAGCAGACTGTCTGTAAAATTCATCATGATGGGATTTGACCTGACACCAAAGTAGAAACCCATTTTAAACAATGAGCAGTGGCAGGAGAGGGCTCATCGACCGGCCCCGGTTTCAAGAAGGTGGTGTAGTTATGCCCTCAGCGCTCTGGCGTGCACTATGGGCACAGCACACGGCATACTTCTAAGTGAGCAGACCATAAGCGACTGCTGCATAAACCGTGCTCTACTTCCGTGCCAGTACGGAAGGGGCCTGTCCTACTGCAGCCCTTCTTTGCCTTACCGGTTGACGGTCACTTAGCTTTATACACACATCCCTGAGAATTGTTTCGTCCCAAAACTTCTGTACTATTTCCAAAATGTTCTGTGTAGTATCTCTTAGCATGTATTGGATACCCTTGGGGTTGAGACTCTGACGGGACACATTTTTAAAAAGTGTGCAACAGGGTAGCTGGGTGGCATAGTCGGTTAAGGGTACGACTTTTGATTTTGGCTCAGGTCAGGATCTCATGGTCAGATCAAGCCCCGTGTCAGGCTCTGCACTGACAGCATGGAGCCTGCTTGGGATTCTCTCTCTCCCTCACTCTCTGCCCCTCTCCATCTCTCTCTTTCAAAAATAAATATTAAAAAAGGTGCAACTACTTTTCCTCTTCAACATTGCAACTCTATAAAAATCCGACATTTGAACTCTCATCATTTTTCTGCTTAAAGCCACAGTAAAAATTCGAACGTACCTTTTCACAAATGAGATACATTCAGTTAAGTACTGACATTTTTCTTACCATCTTTACAAAGCTGCTTGCCAACCTCTAGGTTTTCTCACGAAGGTTAAGAGGGTTGGTCCACCTGCTCATCACAGTACTCATGTGCCAACAGCAGACACCTCAAGACAGGTAAGAGTCAAGTCTCTTCCACTTTATGTATTTGACCACGACAAGAAGCTGACTCAGGAGGGAGAATTCCAGAAAACTTCCTAATATTTAAGACTTACTAATAAATCACTTTAGATAATACAAAAAATTTTTTTGAAATGTAACTTTTTAGCAAGAAACTGATCCTCAACAGTCTGACTACAATTAAAAAGCAAATATAAGACCTTTGTTCAGGATCTTAGTGCATTATTAATAATGCATATGAATGTCCTACGAGTTGCAGAGTGAGAATCTCTGAGAACGTACTTTTCTTGTATGAAGAGTTGAGAACTCGGGTGCTGGGTGGCTCAGTCGGTTACGCGCCCAACTTCGGCTCAGGTCATGATCTTGTGGTAAGTTCGAGCCCTGTATCAGGCTCTGGGCTGACAGCTCAGAGCCTGGAGACTGCTTTGGATTCTGTGTCTCTCTCTCTTTATGCCCCTCCCCTGCTCGCGCCCTGTCTCTCCCTCTCGAAAATAAACAAACATTAGCGGAAAAAAATTAAAAAAAAAAAAAAAAAGATTGAGAACTCGCTTTGTAGAACATCACAAAGATAGTGAGAGGACAGGAGCCTACCCTTCTCACCACTGCCTCCTTCAGCACTATCACCACACTTGCACACAAATGCTTAATACATTTAATTGGAGAGGTTACATGGAACACACCAAAAACTCTTGAAACAGCATGTACTGCATAATCTAGTTACACAGTTTCAAAGACAAGAACAGATATTTATTCAATGAGGTAGATAGAAATACTCAAAAGTAAACTCCAAAGTAAAGCATATTCTACAGTGTCTACACATGGATTTATAATGTATCTCTGAATTTATGCAGCCAGTGTTAAATGTTTTCATAACTCTTATCTATCCCAGCAGTTTTCAATGTTTAGCATACTTATTAAAGATTCTTATTTAGTCAAAGTAACCACTAAAATGATACGACAAAATAATTCATTTTATTTCTTAAATGCCTATGTATTTACAATCATAAAAATGTTCATGCATTATAACTTATGAGATACTATACTTTCACATTTATTAAAAATTAAAAATCTTAGGAAACCTAATTATTTATGAAGAAATTAATGGCCAATCAAAAAATGTCAAATTACTATTATTAGCTTAAGATTATATCATAATCATGAATAGCATTTCATCACGAATACCTTCATTTTACTTTTAAAACTATACTTACAGTTTTTAGATTAAAATCTCATATTGAGGCAATAAGACTTTACTTCAAATTACAGTCACATATGGAAGGGAGCTTTTAATTCAAGGTTTCGATGGTCCGTAGTACAAAGATATATTTTCCTGAGGGGTACATGATGGACAGCTAGCCAAAGAAATAGGCTAGCAGAGGGTAGTAAATAGCCAACTAAGCATGCACTGAACCCACAGACTACTTTAGAACACAGTAAATCTTTGATTATTGTCAGCTTTTCTATAATGTTCAGGTTCTCAAAGGTCACTGAATTTTATAATTATCTCCAAACAATTTTCTTCATGGTCATTTAAGCTTTGTCTAAACAGCTGAGTATGTTGCCAAGCAACAACACCATCTCCTCTGCTTAATTCTGCTTCCAAAATAACTTCAGTGGCACCAGAAAAATCATGATAGGAGCGAAGAGTTTTATCTGTTGGAGGAAAAAAAAAAATTAACACTCTGCTTTTGGTAACTTAAAGAATATAAAGAAATAGCTTATATATATTATATGCCTAACACGTAGGTAAAAACCAACCCTTAAAAAATAAATACAATGATTCCTTAGGGAGGGAATGTGTCCTTTGAAACAAAGAAATAATCTTTCTTCATCCGTTTGTGTTTCACAATAAAAAACGTAAGCCTTTCTATCAGAATGAGGTTATACAAGTTTTAATTAAATTTTTTTTAAATTTTTTACTGCAGAGTACGAATGGCTCTTGGGTATGGAACCCTCAAATAAGTACGATTATTCTTCAGAGTGTTAACTATATACATCGTGATTAATTCTCCAAATGCTTACCGCCTGACAGTTCTACTTGTGCTGAGTCAGAT
This sequence comes from Acinonyx jubatus, assembly GCF_027475565.1. Lineage (NCBI taxonomy): Eukaryota > Metazoa > Chordata > Mammalia > Carnivora > Felidae > Acinonyx > Acinonyx jubatus. The sequence goes on from NC_069384.1 coordinate 139,959,884, forward strand.
CGCAATTTCCACTGTATTGTTCCAGTTTGAAAGGTTTGACTACTCGTTCTAATGGAAACGCTATCTACTTTGAAGCCAACTGACCCACACTCAAACTTCCAGGAAATGTAAGCGTAAGACGATCCTTCTTTTCGGGCTAAATATACCTACAAAGGAGGAGGGAGAGCAAGAACTGTCAGAAATAATAAAGTAGTGTAGAATACACATGTAGTCAAAGTCTTACTGTCATAGGGTACTATACTACAGATGCTCTGAACACCTAGTTTTTTCCCACTGAGATTTTTACTGGTAACATTTCTCATCTTGTCAGCAATTTTTCCTACAGCATCTTTTGCTCTGGAAGAAAGAAACTTGGATACAGGTGCCCCGTTAAGTACATTGCTAAGGGGTGCATGCTAACCAAATTTTGGTAAATCTTATTTTTTTTTTTTAAATTAGTAAAGCCCAGCTATTTAATATGAACTTTAGGAGAAGTCCTGCTGAAAATGAAGAATCCTTTTAAATGCAATTATTCTATATCTTCTTTTCTAAGTGTGGATTTTCAGACAAGCTTTTCTAGAGTGAGAAGTCAAGAAAATAACTCAGTCAATGCTAAGTAATGGTTTAAAAGGTAGTATTCATGCTTGCCTCTTCAAATAGTATGCCCCCATTCCTTCATTATCAGTGATCCTTACCACTTTAAATGTATACTACTTAAGGCAGCCAAGGTTACTGGCTGCTTTCAGCTCATTTCCTTGCATAGTTTCATCTACATTCTAGAAGATGTGGACATTAACATTGACATCCACAGCCTTGGTCTTTCACAGTAACTCCATTTCAATCAGGCTCAACCCCCGAGAATCTCTTTTTATTTACTTCTTAAAAAATATATATTTTTTAAAGTTTATCTTTATTTTGAGAGAGAGATAGACAGCAAGCAGGGGAAGGCCAGAGAGAGAGGGAGAGAGACAGTCCTGAGCCACCCAGGTGCCCCAAGAATCTGACTCTTTAATCACTTATCCCTGATGTTCAAACTCACACAATAATCATGTATTTCTTTGAAATAAGTCTGGAAAAAAACCCTTTCCTCATTTACACTGCACTTACCATGAATAGTCATGACTTTATGCTCATCTTTCTCCAACTGCCTAATTAATGTTTTTATTTATTTTTTATTTATTTTATTTTTTTAATGAAATGTATTGTCAAATTGGTTTCCATACAACACCCAGTGCTCATCCCAAAAAGTGCCCTCTTCAATACCATCACCCACCCTCCCCTGCCTCTCACCCCCCATCAACCCTCAGTTTGTTCTCAGTTTTTAAGAGTCTCTTATGGTTTGGCTCTCTCCCACTCTAACCTCTTTTTTTTTTTTTTTCCTTCCCCTCCCCCATGGGTTTCTGTTAAGTTTCTCAGGATCCACATAAGAGTGAAAACATAAGGTATCTGTCTTTCTCTGTATGGCTTATTTCACTTAGCATAACACTCTCCAGTTCTATCCACGTTGCTACAAAGGGCCATATTTCATTCTTTCTCATTGCCGTGTAGTACTCCATTGTGTATATAAACCACAATTTCTTTATCCATTCATCAGTTGATGGACATTTAGGCTCTTTCCACAATTTGGCTATTGTTGAGAGTGCTGCTATAAACATTGGGGTCCAAGTGCCCCTATGCATCAGTACTCCTGTATCCCTTGGGTAAATTCCTAGCAGTGCTACTGCTGGGTCATAGAGTAGATCGATTTTTAATTTTTTGAGGAACCTCCACACAGTTTTCCAGAGCGGCTGAACCAGTTTGCATTCCCACCAACAGTGCAAGAGGGTTCCCATTTCTCCACATCCTCTCCAGCATCTATAGTCTCCTGATTTGTTCTTTTTGGCCACTCTGACTGGCGTGAGGTGACATCTGAGTGTGGTTTTGATTTGTATTTCCCTGATGAGGAGTGACGTTGAGCATCTTTTCATGTGCCTGTTGGCCATCTGGATGTCTTCTTTAGAGAAGTGTCTATTCATGCTAATTAATGTTTTTAAAGGCTCACTTCCTTCCTATCATTTGCATGGTCTAGGATGTACAGCAAGTAACTGGCTCATGCACTAAACCTAAACTCCTGGCCATTTACAGGGATTATCTGTAGCTTAATTACTCTTTCAAAGGAGTGGCTAGTAAAGGGGGTTATCTGGAAAAGATGAGCCAAACAGTTATTGGAAGAAAGGTGGCTAGAGAAACGAAAAGACCAGGGGAAAATTATCTTAAGACAAATAAATACATTCAAATTTATGTCTCTCTCTCTATACATACGTATATATGTCTCTCTCTATATATATACATATGTCTCTCTCTCTCTATATATACATATATATATTTTATGTTTTAAGTCTTTTTAGAGCTCAGTAGTCTAATAAAAGCTCCCCCTCCCCCGTCCCACCCTTGCCAAAGTGTGGACGTAAAATATGAAAGATTGATGTTAGGGTAATTTCAAATTTCTAGCTTACCCCCAGAACTTTTTTTTTTGTTTTTAATTTTTAATGTTTATTTGTTGTTGAGAGAGTGAGAGAACATGAGCAGGGGAGGGGCAGAGAGAGAAAGGGAGACACAGAATCCGAAGCAGGCTCTAGGCTCTGAGCTGTCAGCGCAGAGCCTGGTGTGGGGCTCAAACCAACAAACTGTGAAATCATGACCTGAGCTGAAGTTGGATGTTTAACCGACTTAGCCACCCAGGTGCCCCGAGATTAGAATTATCTTAATTATACCAAGAGGGTCTGGGCCACAACTTTAACTATCATAAGAAGGTTTTCAATAGCTGTTGAACATGTCTGACAGAACTGCTTTTTCTATAATTTACATTTTTCAGTCCTAAAGGCATCAGTTTTTAAGACCAAAAAAGTTAAAGGACAGGATGGAATTCATCACTGAACTCTTAAATGCTTAAATAAACATTCAAACACATTGTGAAAAAATAAAAGGTCTCCCAGGCTAAAGAAACAGTATATGGAAATAAAAGACTACTGATATTGAAAATTCATGTCACTTTTTTCTCACAATATTATTTTCTGTACCATTTTAACCAAGTTATTTTAACTCAGCATTTTTATTTAACTAATTAATTTATTTTAATGTTTATTTATTTCTGAGACAGAGAGAGACAGAGCATGAGTGGGGGAGGGGCAGAGAGAGAGGGAGACACAGAATCAGAAGCAGGCTCCAGGCTCTGAGCTGTCAGCCTAACATTTCCTCACGAATACTTTCATTTTACTTTTAAAACTATACTTACAGTTTTCCCTTACATTTTACTTTTAAAACTATACTTACAGAGTTTCGACGCAGGGCTCGAACTCACAAAGTGTGAGATCATGACCTGAGCCAAAATCGGTCGCCCAACCGACTGAGCCACCAAGGCACCCCTAACTCAGCGTTTTTAGAGGTAGAAGTTACCAAGCATATATATACTCAGTTTGATCATTTGAAATATGCCAAAACAGTAAGATTTATATAAACACCCAACCGTAGTCCTCTCTGTATAATAGCAACAGAACCAGTACTTATAATTTATTTAGGAGAAAAAAGCATTTTATAAGCTCTCAAATATTCAATTGCTTTGTCTAGATGAAAAAACAAACCATTTTTTTTGTAACTACTGGTTGCTCCTAACTTCTTGAGTGTTACCTTAGACAAATTTTTGGATGTTGGTTTTTTAATGCATAGGTATCACTTGCTGTGGGCAAGTTGTACCTGCTTGGTCTTGCAATTTCAGGGACTACTGAGCCACCTCACTTTCGCAGCAGGGACAATAAAATCAGAAGTCATGGAGTTTTCCTTCCACAGACCCGAAATCTACACAGCACCCCACCTCTCCCTCCGGTGACCTATCCCTGTCCCTTTTTGGCAACTGTAACGCACACACAGAACAGGCAGATCACAACCTGTGGGTGAGAACAAAACCAGTCTGTCTGTGGCTGGAAAGTCTAAGCTTTGCCCCTAACAATGTACACAATGTAAACTTGTCCTTTGGATTATGGCTGTAACCACTATTTTCAAGATTGAGAACAATTTGCATGTCAGCTTCTTTATGTTTTATGTATTTCACGTCCTACAGATCTTCACTTAAAGGGTGTCTGATTACTACATGCCAGGCTGTTTTGTCCACTGTTATGGTTTTCCGGAGGTTTGTGCTGCACTGTTGAAGCTGTTCTTCACTATACTCTTAAAATGATTCTTCTGTTTTGCCTGTCAAGATGAACTCTAATTAAGTTTACTGTGCAGCACTCTACAGTTAGTCATGCCTACAGATACCTAAAAGAACAGCTATATTTCAAGAGATTTTAATTTAATACTTATAGACTGGTTGGTATTGCTCATTAATCTTATTTCGGTTATTCCATTTTATCACTGAAGTCAAACATGAATCGGTCAGTCCCCACTGCATTAGTATCTTTCTATACTCTGTCTATTTCTCCTACCGGCAGCCTCTGAATTACCTCTGATCACTAGTGTGATCTTATCCTTCCTTTGTCTGAAATCTCTCGTGGTTTCCTGTTATATAACTGCAAGGTAATCAAAGTCCTTGGAACTTGACTACTGTTTACCTCTCTAGTCTCATTTCCCACCATTCTCCTCCATATTCCCTACTACTTTCCCCTGAATATACCAGACGTTTCTCACCTCAGTGTTTTTGCACATGCTCTATCTCATGCTCCTTCTACATCCTGTCTCCACACTGAGAAACTCGTCCACTGCCTCCTTCTCTAAAAGCCTATCCAGATATTAGTTCTTCTGCAAGGTCATCTCTGACTCAAGAAGGGAGAGTGGCTCTTCCTTCTGTCTTCTCTCCCTTGGAGTCATATACAGACCCATATTCTTCTACCAGTCATCTCACCAATCTAAACAGCTGGTCCATGTCTTTTTCCTTCACTAGTCTAAGCTCACCTTGATGCTTGACTCTTAATTTAACATTACATCATGTCCAAGCACATCCAAGCACATCATATCACATCCAAGCACAATGTCTGACAATGCACACTTACTGAATGACTAATGACTAATGCCATACCCCAAAAAGTGCTAAAATGACTCTACTGACAAAAACAATACTTTGCAAAAATGCAAAGTACTTAAAAACATGCAAGGGGCAATCCAAATGAAGATAGATTATTTTTGATACCCTACACAGTTTGAGGGTGGTATAGAATTTACGCCATATACATTCAAAAATTCTTTCTTGCATCCAGCCATCTTTACTAAATATTTCTCAGGCACTATGCTAGATAGATGCATACTGAGAGGACAAGGGAGTAGAAAGACAAAGTCTTTTCTATGAGAATGTTTACAATCTGGTAGGATAGAGACAAATAATCTATTATATTTGTTGAATAAATGTCAAGAAGGAGGGGTACATGGTACAGTGAATAAATAAAGGGAGAAATGAATCCAGCTAGCTGGGACTGGAGGGAGTGAGGCTTACACCAAGCTCGAAGGAAAGGAATAAGTGAATCTAACAAAAAGGAAAGTAAAAGAAGTCCTGTGGAGAGGTGAGAAGGGCAATGCAGCTGCAATGCAGAGCAAGAGGGTACCATGGAGCAAGGCGAGGCCAAGAAGGCAGAGGCCAGACTCAGAAGAGACTTGAGTTGTTTCTTGTCCTAAGAGCACTCAGTAATGACTGGGGTTTAGAAAATGCTTTTCTGCCTTACACCATGGAAAACAACTATGAAGGGACCAGAGCAGATGCAGAAAGACTAGTTAGGAAGCTATTAACACTTTTATCAAGGTGTTGTCACCTGCCTCCTAAAAGGCATACTGGTTTTCTTGATTCAGCTTTTTATATTTCTTCCAAATTAGACATCACTGAACAATGTATTTGCTAAGTAGTAAAATTTAGTAAGTCTCTGTGTACCTGGGAGACTAGCTCTTTGAGACGGTAAGAATCTGTTCTAAATATCTGAGAGCAGGCTGCATGTGCTGTCATGATTCCAGGCTGGAGGTTACTGAGGAAAGGTGTGGTGGGAAATAGGTAGGTTAGGTTTCTTTTTCTATTTAGTGGACCTAGAGAATCCCTAATTGGAAACATGCTAGTACAAAACTAAAAATATTGACTTATTTCTAGGTGGAAAATTCAATGTTTCAATGGCAATATATTACTTCTGAGTTATTAGACTCTATAGGGGTAATTAAGATTCAACTATTTTTCTTCATTTAGTATTAAATATTATAACTGGACAAAGATTCATTCAACTTTTAAAAAGTGATACCCCTTGTAAAGGTAAATCAAGGCATAAACTTTAATTGAGTAGGAGCGTTTTTTTATTTAATGGCCTCTGCATCTCATTTACATTATTTAAATCTTACTCATACAATATACCCTATGGGCACAATGGTCTATTTAGAGAACTCAAAACATGCCATGTAATCTATGCTTTTCCCCTACTGTTCCCTTGCTTTATGAACACCTACTCATCCTTCAGCGTCCAGCTCAAATGTCTCCTGCTCTACAGAGCTATCCCCAACTCCCACAGCCAGAGCTAATTACTCCCTCCTTGGTGTTTCCATAGCAATGTGTTGATATCCTTATTATAGCACTCTGCATCCTGGGTAAGATGGCTGTTTGTGCTTCGGCTTTCCCTGTTAGATTGTGAGGGCAGAAACCGTATCTTTATCTTTTTATCCATGGAGCCAAGAACAATGCCTGACATAACAGACATTTAGTAAATGTTTGCTGATGAACAAATGAGTGAATAAGACAGAATCGACCTGCTTCTCATCACATCACATCTTCTGCAGCATGTCATTGTTTTTTTTCCATTAATTTTCTCCATTAACACTGCTGGTTAGGAAAAAGGCATACTTTTTCTTTAGTTCCGCAATGACAGCTTAGTCCTTGGATAAATAACATGTCTATCCTATCCTGCTTTCTGTTCAGAAGAACTTTCAGGCTAAGGATAGTCTTCCAGAGAAGTTTACCCTTCCTCATTAACTGTATAATCAATTATAGATATACATATCTTAAAATTTAAATTTTCACCTTGCTCTATTTTTTATGTTCTTCTTTAACTCAAGAGGAATAATTTATACAATTTTATTAACGTTGGCAAGTTATTCTTAGTGTAATTTAAAAAGGTCACCAAAACAAGCACCAAGGTAAATTTTACAACAAAAACTTATGACTGGAAAAAAAAAAAAAAAAAGCAGGGATCTTACCCTTACGTCTTCTGCACTTTGACTAATGCCTAGCACGGTGACAAGCATATTGTAGATGCTCCTATACACTAGCAGCTGCTAACCTGTGACTCGCTCTTTAAATCTAGCCAATGTGTCCTGCAAATGAGCAACTTCCCTTCCCAAACATCCTGGCAAGTTAACTTTAAAAGCTCCCTCTAAGTTCACTAATTCCTATGAAAATCTATCAATAATATGGTTAGATCTGCTGAGGTCATGTGAATAGTTTTGAGTTTATTTTTGGTGTGTGTCTAAGTGGTAGGACACTTTAAAAGCAAAGCTTCTTACTATTAACTGGGAACATGTGAAAACAATGTGCAAGCTGGTATAAGTGAAATATTATAGTCCGGCATCCATTTCTTTCTTTTTCAGGACACAAAGAAGAAATAGCCAGTATTACTGTTCAATCATCCACATTCTTATGAAATGAAAGCATGTTAAATGCTTAGCTCTTGGGACTTTGGATTAAATGTGCATTTAGTAGGCAATCAACAAGTATCTGTGAAAGGATTAAATAACAATGTATTTTATATATTCATGCAAAAAATCAGTCACAAGTTGGTCATATATGTGATTCTTTTTCCCCATGAATGAATTAAATTCAGCCTCTTTGATGAAAATGGATGCTTCCTTGATATAAATGCACAACTGTTTTATGGACTTCTGATTAAACATTGGGAGCAGGATTTCTTTTACAGGTTTAAGGATTACTAAAAATACTTTTGATATATCAGTTTTCACATTATACACAACTGAAAAATGAAGCCAATCTATGTTTGTTTAAAACCAATGACAAAGTTTTTAAACAGCTTCATGCAGGAAATTACCATGTTCCAGTCTGTTTCAACTTTTCTGAATATGGATTCCATTTTCCACACACCATTCTCCCATCCAGAAATGGTTTGATTATTATTTGAAACTCGGACATAACGATCTTTCACAATATTATAACAAAGGTGGAGCTGTTTGGAAATCTTCTCATTTTCAGAGGGAATGAGCAGGGTTTCTTTTCTCTTAAAAAGAAAGCAGAATTAGTTTTTCAACATAATGGAAGACTACATATGAAGAACTGCTACATCCAGTGGTTAAGAGATTCCTTCAACTTGAAAATGAAGACTTGGTGCCATTAAAAAGTTTGGAAAACATTTTATAGGTTAAATATGATTAGTATGATGTGGATATAGCTCCAAAAATTACTAAACAGAAAATGAGAAGTATAAACCATAGCTCTGATTTATATTGTTGTGATTTATGTTCAACCTAAATTCATTTACTTTTGTTCATTTCTATCACCAACATCTCCAAACTGGACTCCTTCAGTTGTCTCCTAAAGTTGACTCCCAGCTATCAACTCTTACCTTTCCTATCCAAGCTCCACATAGTAATGAAAGTGATTTTCTAGAAATGTAAATTGGGATATGTCACTTTCTTGCTTAGCTCACTCCAATGACTTCCCACTGTACTTAAACTCCAAACCTTCACCAAGGCTAACAGGGCTCTAAATGATCTATTCCCTGCTTACTTCTCAAACCAATCTCATGGTAGTCTTCCATTAGCTCCTCAAAAAGGTCCAGCTAGTTCCTGCCTCAGGGTCTTGACATGCTGTTCCTGCTATCTGGAATGTTGTTTTCCTACTCTCCATATACTTGATTCTTTCTCTTCTTTCAGGCCTCAAAGCCATTCATCAGTGTCCTTTCTTGATACTCTAAGGTAGGAGAGTGCCTGGGATACACAGCTTGAAACAAACTTCTACATGTGTGAAGCTCATGTTTTACCTTAAAATTCCAGGAAAAATTTGCATCCTAGCCCCCAAATAAATCCATGTTTATTGTAATGAAAATCAATCCCTAGAAATCTGAAATCACTGAGGGAATCTAAAGTTTGAGAAAGATGATACATTTATCCCACATCTTAAAAAAAATTTTTTTTTAATATTTATTTATTTTTGAGAGACAGAGACAGAGTGTGAGCGGGGGAGGGGGCAGAGAGGGAGAGAAAGACACAGAATCTGTGTCTCCAGGCTCTGAGCGGTCAGCACAGAGCCCGACGTGGGGCTCGAACTCACAAGCTGTCAGATCATGACCTGAGCCGAAGTCGGACGCTCAACTGACTGAGCCACTCAGGCGCCCCTATCCCACATCTTTATATGCCACTAAAACACTGGTCCCTGTCCTTTAGACATGGGCATAGTAGCATCTGGGCCAGACAATTAATTCTTTGTAGTAAGGGCTGCCCAGTACATTGCAGGTTGTTTAGCAGCAGCCCAGGCCTCTGTCCATTTGATGGCAGTGGCACCCCTCCGCCCAGATGTGACAACCAAAAATGTCTCCAGACATTGCCAAATATCCCCTGGAAGGCGAAATCAACCACCACTGAGAACCAGTGCTCTAGTCTGTGTCAATGTCTTGCCACAGTATTTGCTAATCAATCAAAATAGTAGGCAATGCTTTCTTGTTAAACATTGGGTACTAGGTATTAAACAATATGAAAACTTCAAATGCATTAACAATCAATAAGCAAAATAGAAAACATCTTAGAAACAAAAAGAGAAAAAATAATGTTTGTGTGTGTATATATCACTGTTGGAATTATTAAACAGTAGTATAAAATGTATGAAAAACAGAATTCCCTAGTAGAACCTATGAATATCACTGTTAACAAGGTTTAAAAAAAAAGCAGCTTCTTTTTAGAAATTGATTTATAATTACGGATTATAACTTCAAAACAAGCATATAACAAAACTCCGCAATTCTTTTCTTCTTTATCAAAAATATTTTAGGGTGCTGACATAAACTCAATGGAAATAAAATTCAAAAGTAGCATTATCTACTATTTAACAAAGGATAACTAATTACCAAAGAGAAAAGAAAAATATTTATGCTACTGAACATAATTGTGTATGCAACTGAATAATCTAGATTCAGAATAACATTAATATTTCATAAAATCTTTTAATTCTAAGATTAAGATAAACTTTTCTTTCTGAAATGATATCACCAATGTTTCCTTCTTTTTCCAAATGATTTCAAGGTAGAGTTCCATAATTTTTTAGGACTAACATTTTTCAATTAACTTTTAAAATGAACATCTACTTCTAAAGAGGAAAATGATTTTTTAAATCCATGACCCTAATGGTCTCCAGTAACAGAAGTTTTAAAAAAAAATTTCAAAAGGGAAGATAATCCAGGCATATGACCCAATTCATATTTTTAAAGTTTAATCAACTTATATGCCATACAAGAGGAAGCACATCCATCCATAAAAAGAAAAAAGAATAAAGACCTAAATAATATCGACGTTTTATTTAAATTGAACACAGCTGTGAATTAAATTAGCTCTTTTAAATTGGCTTCATTTAGATTTATACTTGTAACTTGCACTGCATCAGCAGTGATTTGAATTATCTGTTGAATTTAGATCGTGTAATTCTATGGCTGAACCAACCCTTCCAACTGCTTCCTAAAGATGATGAAGTAAATTAAAAAGCAAACATAAAGTTTACTGGGGATAATCAACCCATTTTGGACATATTCCTTTATTGGAGAAATTAGTTGCAACAATGGCAAATCTAGAAAAAGTAGATATAAACTCTATTTTGTTTGGAATTGTTTGATATGATACTGTGGTGGGTATTTTCCTTCCAAGCATTTTTCATTACATACCTTCTTAGACATTTATGAGTCAACTTTAAGTTCCCTAAGGGCAAGGGACAGTCTACTGTACTTTCTTACTGTTCATTACAGACACATTGCTTCTCACCTAGCCCCTAACTACAGGCATATGTCCATTGTTCAGTATTTAATTTGGGGACATTAATCAAGAGAGAATGTCTTAATATAAATTTGGCAATAGTAATCACAGCAGCAATGATCATTTCTAGCCAATAACAGGTATAGGCAAGTAAATAACAAGAAATAAACACTTTCCTTCACTGAATTATCCAGATTCTATTATTTGTCTCATTGTACTATAAAAAAATTTCTAACAAGGTAAAACAAGCCTTTCTAAAATGTATAAAATCTTATTTTGAAAAACTTAAACAGGCACTTCCCAAAAGATGATATCCAAAAATTTACAGGACAGGCATTCAACTTCATTAGTCATCAAGGTAAATGCAAAAATGCAAGGTAAAGCCACAATATAATAGTACTACACACCACCAGAACTGCTAAAATGAAAAAGACAATACCAACTACAGGCAAATATGTGACAAACTCTCACTCGCGGCTGGTCAGAGTGTAAACTGGCACAACCACTTTGGAAAACTGCTTGGCCATATCTACCCAAACTGAACATACTGCTACTCTATGACCTAGCAATTCCACTCCTAGGTATACATCAAAGTCAAATGCATAAATACATTCACTGAAAACATGTACATAAATGTTCACAGCAGTACAACTTTTAACATCCAAGACCTGGAAACTCAAATGCCCATCAATGGTGGCACGGATAAACTGCATTTATACATTATTATATATCAGTGAGAAAAAATGTGCCATAACCATGCAGCAACAAGTCTAAATTTCATGAAGTAATGTTAAAAGAAAAAAACTCCTCACCAAAGAGTACATATGGTACAATGCCATTTACATAAAGCACAATAATAGGCAAAATCAATCTATGAGGTTAGAAACCAGGATAATGGATACTCTTAGTGGTGGGAGAAGTGACCGGAAGGGAACTCATGGCCATTCCTGGGATTCTGGTGGCCTATCTGCCACTCTGGTTGGTGGTTACATGGATGTTCAATTTGCACAAATTTGTTAAGCTATACACACTTATAATTTGTGCATTTTTTCTGTATGTACTTTAGTAACAGTTATACTATACTAAAAATTTACATAGGAAAATCCCATTTTAAAATGCTTTCCTTACTCCTGCATGTGAATATACTATGTCAATCAATTATTGCTTCTCTTCAAACGTTTATGTCTTTTCACAATTACTGTAAAAAGTTAACTGAAAGGTCCTGGCGAATGCATTTTTCTGTAAGTAAAGAGCACACTATAGGAAGCAGTCAAGTGAAAAGATTATGATGCTATAATGAATTAAATACCTCTAGACCCATTTCACCTCGGGCTATTCTCCAAGCCACTGACCCAGATATTCTTCCACCAAGTTCTCCAGGCTTAGGGGTTTTGGGAGATATAAATTCAACAAGTTCCACGATTATCCTCTGGAGAAGTTCTTTTCTTCTGTTTTCCGACAAAGATATTTGCCTCTGTAATTCATGTTTTAAAAAAAGTCATTAAGATTAGGGAAGTGCAGAGGTCCATCTCTAAGTAAGTGCATACTTAAAACATTCATATTTTAATGGGATCCTGACAGACGTAACCAACTTTTTGTTCACATGTAGTTATTTGGAAAAGTAATAGGTCACTGTGGAAAACTGAAAATAATTTTACAAATGTTATGTGAAGAAATCATTTAAGATCCATATCCAACTCTTCATGATCTTTACTGTCCTACATTTAAAATGAAGGTGGCAATTTCTGCTTCCAGCTACGATAGACTACCTTGTGTCAGACCAACTGTCCTACTGAGAAAAGGTACAAAGCTGGGCAAAACATTACATGCAGACACAAACAAACCCCTGTTTAAATGCAACAGAAGGCTACCAAGGCAAGCACAGCTGTAGAAGCTAAGATCCCAAGGAAAGAAATGAATTCAGGTGAACTGAACATGCTCCACCTCTTTTCCCTTCCAGGCATTTGCCAATTATTAACTGGTAGGAGCTAAAGAGGGAGAGAAGCCAAGCACAAAATGACAGCTAACGTGCTGAAAAACACAGCAGAATTTTTACAGAATCACAGTACTGTGGAGTAAATACAGCGGAGTTCAGAGCATTTCAAGGTGAGAAGCTCTAGTTAATACTCCAGATATTCAGTTTAGGATCTTTGAAGGGCTGCACATCAGAAGGTGAAATTCCAAACAGATGGAAACTTCACCCTGAATCTCAACCACCGGGTTAAGGTGATTCTAACTGCCTGCCAAGAAACAAAATTGATGGTCTGGCTTTTAAATCACAGAAGAACCCACACATGTGTAATAGTAAAAAATTTCAATACTACCAAACGGATATAAAATAAAAACCAAATCTTCCTTTTTGAACTTCCAGTTCCTCTTTTCAAAAGTAGTCATTGTTAACAATTTCCTGTGCTTTGTTTCAAAAGTTTCCACACTTGGACAAGTGTGTGTAATTATATTCAAGACATAATTTCTTTGAAAAATAAAGCAACATACTTTTGATGCCTAGTATTACATACATTGAAATTTTGTTTCACTAAACTTTGAGATGTGACAATTTAATGCATAAAACACTCACAATATTTAAAAGGGGTCCTCAAAATTTTCAATGAACGAAAAGACATTTAACATATTAAAATACTTTTGCTTGCAAAGTAATGCTATTACTTTAAGAACTTCAATGGGTTAAAAACTGGCCATTCTTGATTATATAAAAAACTTCAAATGTCTTCTCAAAAATGACAAATACCCATACCTGCTTATTAAGTCCATTAATAGTTTCTCGAAGTAATTCTTCTTTAACCTCAGTTCTTCTGGAGATTACCTCCTCATGTTTACAAGAGTATCGCCAAGTGACATCAACCACCTCAAATTACAGAATACAACAGTTGACAAGATTACAACCATCAACCTTAATCTGCTGTCTAGAACGTTTGTAATTCTTATCTGTTTTTTTTTGTTTGTTTTTTTTAAGTAGACCTCATGCCCACGTTGGAGCCAAAGTGGGGGCTTAGCTCATGACCCTGAGATGAAGATCCGAGCTGAGATCCAGAGTCAGACATTTAACTGACTAAGCCACCCAGGTGCTCTTAGAATGTACAGAATTCTTAAATAGATTTTTAAAATGCTATCCTTTGCTTGAAATTTTAAAACCTGCAGAGAAAAATAAAAAATATGCTTTTTATTCATTTTCTAACATGTATATATGTTTTTAATTTTATGTTTGTTTATTTTTGAGAGAGAGCGTGAGTGGGGGAAGGCAGAGAAAGAGGGAGACAGAATCCAAAGCAGGCTCCAGGCTCTGAGCTGTCAGCACACAGCCCGATGCGGGGCTCAAACTTAGAAACTGTGAGATCATGACCTGAGCTGAAGTTGGACGCTTAACCAACTGAGCCACCCAGGCACTGCTCTAACAGGTATACTTCTAAGAAAGACTGATAAAATGAGATTTTCAGAATACTTAGCTTTTTAAAACTTATCTACAAAGTTAATTTCATAATATTCAACTAATAAAAACTTTTTCCATTTTTACTGTATTAAATTTATATCAAATAACTAACTTTTGACAAAGGTACAAAAACAAGTCAATGGAAAAAGAAAACCTTTTCAACAAATGATGCTAGAACAATCTGTCATCTATCTGGCAAATAATGACTTTCGATCCACACACTGTACTATACACAAAAATTAACTCAAAATGGATGACAGACCCAAATGTAAAACTGAAAGTATAAAACTTTTAAAAGAAAACACACGAAAAAATCATTCTGACTTGGGCTAGGCAAAACTTGCTTAGATATAACATCAAAAAGCACAATCCATCATTTCATCATCTATACGAATACTGAATCGTTATGCTGTATATGTGCAACTATACAGTGTTATATGCAGACGATACCTCATTTTAAAAGGAAAATAGCACAATCCCTGAAAGAACAAATTGATAATCTGGACTTTCTCAATTTTGTCTCTTCAAAAGTCACTCTGTAACAGAATGAAAAGACATGCCACAGACAAGGAGAAAATCTTTGCAAAGCATTTATTTGAAAAACGACTTATATGCAGAATATATAAAGAATTCTCAAAACTCAACAATAAAAAAATGAACAACCCAACTTAAAAAAAAATGGACAAAGAGGAGGATGCATGGCAAATAAGCACACAAGAGGATACCTGGCATCATTTGTCATCAGGGAAATGCAAATGAAAACCACCATGAGATACCATCTCACATACCGACAACCACACTAAGTGTTAGCAAGGATGCAGAGAAACTGACAACTCTCATACTGCTGGTGAGAATGTAGAACGGCACATGATTCTGGAAAACAGCTTAGCAATTTCTTATGGCTCTACCATATGATTCAGTCATTCTACTTCTAGGCATTTACCAAAGAGAAAAGACAGCATACGGCAATATAAGGACTTGTGTTTAAGTGTTTACAGCAACTTTATTTGAAATACTAAAAAATTGGAAATTATCTAACTGCCCCTCAACAGGTGAATGGATAAACAAACTAGGGTACATGCATACAATGGAATACTACTCAGCAATAAAAATAATAAATTATTGATACATGAGAATAACATGGGTGAATCTCAAAATAATTGTGCTGAGAAAAAGACACCAGATCACGCCCACCAAAAAGAGCATATATATTGTATTAATTCCATTTTATATAAAACTCTAGAAATGGGATGCTGGGGTGGCTCAGTTGGTTAAGTGTCTGACTCTTGATCTGGGTTCAGGTCATGATCTTACGGTTGTGAGATTGAGCCCCATGTTAGGCTCTGTGCTGACAGAGGGGAGCCTACTTGGGATTCTCTCTCTCTCTCTCTCTCTCTCTCTCTCTCTCTCTCTCTCATTCCCTCTCCCCCCACCCCCACCCCCGCTTGCATGCTCTCTCTCTCAAAAAAAATAAACACTAAAAAAAAAAACCCAAAATGACAACCTAGAAATCTACAGCGAGAGAAAGCAGATCCATGGTCCATGGTTGCCTAAAGAGGGGCAAAAAGGAGGGATAACAAAGGACATAAGGAAACTTCCAGATATAGTGCATATGTTCACTATCTTGACTGCAAAGATGATTTCATGGGTGCATACAAGGGACAAAATTTATTAAACTGTACACTTTAAATGTATGCTGCTTATTATATGTCAAATATATCTTCAAAAGCTGTCCAAAAAGGAAAGAAATTCTACTTTATTCTTAGAAAAAACCCTTTTTTTCTTATGCTTTACCTCATCCTTAGAAAATGCTATGACATAGGAAAGCTTCTTGCCCCACCCTACTTCATAAAGGAGTGGCTTATCACAGACATCTTCACATGCATCACAGTGCAGCCACCGCTGCTGAGAAGGTGAATAGACTTCTGTCCAGACATGGTCTACTCAAGTAAGACACAAGAAAACAGCAGGAAGAAAGAATATAAAAGTTAAGTTTATAAAACCAGAATGATTTCCAACAACTACATACAAACTGCTAAGATAAGGATCATATAATAATTTCTAACAGTCTAAATTTTAGCTAATAGGACTGAGCATTTTGGGGCACACAAAACTCCAGAACATTTGTTTTCATTTCTCTCTTTGAAACCCTTAAAAATATTTTTGGAAAATGTCCTTTAAGGTGGTTAGTTTTAAGTGTCATTAAAAATTATGTGAACCATAACTCTAAAAAGGTGAACATATTGAACAACGGCATCAGAAACATGGGCCTCAGCTTTTGCTAATGTGGAGCTAATGCCACTTTGGAAACTGCAGTCTCTTTTGACGTTTATGACTCAGAACAGGTAGGAGGCCTCCCAAAGGATCTCTGGCTATTGATGTTCTATATTTGACTGTAAGAGAACAGTAACTCTTAAGTGAAGGTTTCATTTTATCCTACAAAACAACAGAAACACAAGTAAAATTCTAAGAACAAGGAAAACAACTTTTTAACGTGTAGATGATAAATCATTTCTAAGTAAGAACAACATAAATTTCACACGGCTTTTATTGATTTTTTTTGTATACTGAGGTTTAAGATTACTATGTCTTTTATACTAATCTCTACAAAAATAAAGGTTTCTACAGCATATTACATGTTATTACTCATACAGAAAAAGCACTGTTACAAATGTCATGGTAAATGGTTAATAAAAGAATGTTTACAGGCCATGTTTAAAGTACCAGGCAAAATGGTAGGTGTACAACTCTATACAAAAAACTTACAAGTTGGTATTAGTGTTATTTACAGAAGGCAAATGGGAGCTCAGACTGACAAGGCCAGAAAGTAATAGACAAAAAGCGATGAGCCCAGACTGTAAACCCAAACCCGAAGTGTGCACAGCTCTACTACTTCGCTCACACTAATTCCGTACCTGTATAATCCCAAACATAGCGAGCTTCAAACCCTAAGGCTCGACAGCACAGCGTAAAACAATTGGCCCACTCGCCACACCGTCCACATCTCGTTTCCAGAAGTTTCTCAGGGTTATTATACCTGTTTAAAAATAACCATAGTTATCAACTTTGCAACCAAACTCTGCAAAGAGACTGAAAGGGGGTGTTCTGCACGTAGGGCCAACTCAATCTGCACTGCAGTGAGTTCCAGTAATGAAGGGGATCCTTGGGATTCTGGCAATGGTGGTGGATTTTCAGGTTCTGTTTACCCGGCCCTGAAGATGATGTATTTTTACGGTCTGAGGGTGAAGATTAAAGCTTTTATGATAGTTTTGTACATTCGGGGGACTTGTCCTATAGCTTTAATGTTCACTGAAGTATGTTTCCTTTTAGAATTTAGTTTGTCTTGCTCCCGGTAAAGTATTTGCTTTTTTTTAAAACGATGAGCATAACACTGGGATTCAGTTAAGTTTGTTATGTTTCGTTGTCAGTTTTTCCTGAAGTATTATTTTGTGTTAATAAGCAATGGTATCTTGCTGGCATTTTACTCAAATGTATTGTGATTTTGCTGATTTTGTACCTTTATTAATATTTGCTTTTTAATCATGTACTATATGGAACTTCATTCCTAATTGTGGTTAACATCATGGCTTGCTTTTTCACTACAGTCCCATTATTAGCTTTATATTACATGCATGGTATGAGATTAAACTCACCAGAAATTTGAAAATAAAATAAAATAACCATAGAAAAACCTTGATTCATTATCATAATCAATAGTTTAAACAATTTATATTACCTCTGTGCTAAACAGCAACATTTCTCAATTTCACATTTTTAAAAATTAATTTTTTTGTTTTTTCTTTTTTATTATCATTTATTTATTTATTTATTTATTTATTTATTTATTTATTTATTTTTAATTTACATCCAAGTTAGTTAGCCTACAGTGCAATAATGATTTTAGGAGTAGATTCCAGTGATTCATCCCCTTTATATAAAACCCAGTGCTCATCCCAACAAGTGCCTTCCTTAATGCTCCTTCCCATTCAGCCCATCCCCCCACCTATAGCCCTCTAGTAATTGTCAGTTTGTTCTCTGTATTTAAGTCTCTTGTGTTTTGTCCCCATCCCCAAAATTATTTTTAATTGAAATATAGTTGACATACAATTTTATATTAGCTTCATTTCACATACTTAAATAATGATTAAAGAGCCTAGAATATATGAGGCATTGTGTTAGAATCTATAGTGGAAAATGGTTAAACAGTGGTACAGCCTTAAAGGAGTTTACAGGCATTAACAGGAAGAAGGCAGAATGTGACAAAACCATACACAACAGGTCAGATTTAGTGTTACAGAGTGTGGTTGGGAGGAAAGTTTGTATTTGAACTGGGACCTGAAGGACAGATAAGATTTGGACAGGCAGAGATTCTCTAGGAAATCTGCTTAAAGCATTAGTATTATTCTAACAAGTGGTATAATTAGCTCATGTATTTAAAAGGTAAACAACTTTAACAAACTACTCAGTAAAGATTTTAAAACTTAAGTGAACTCAATTCTACTTAAAACACTACTATTCTGGGGGCGCCTGGGTGGCTCAGTCCGTTGAGCATCCGACTTCGGCTCAGGTCATGATCTCACAGTCCGTGAGTTCGAGCCCTGCGTCGGGCTCTGTGCTAACAGCTCAGAGCCTGGAGCCTTCTTCGGATTCTGTGTCTCCCCCCCTCTCTGCCCCTCCCCTGCTCATGCTCTGTCTCTCTCTGTCTCAAAAATAAATAAAAACATTAAAAAATTAAAAAAAAAATTAAATACTACTATACTGTAGAATGATCTTTTTGATGGAACTTTTTTCTTCTTAACCACTTAAAGATGCTTGCTAATTTGAAAATTATTTTTTGAAAGATGTTTGCCACAATCTTTTAAAAAGTTACTGTAATTATAAAATAATCATAAAACTGGAGAACACCAAATTTTGCATAATGCATTGAGAAGGATTTCACTGATAAAGCTAAGCAAGAAAAGTGCCCTAGCTGAGCACAGATGTTGGCCATAAGCTTGTAGAAGGAAACCACTGCATGAATGAATTGGCTTTGCAATGATAAGTTTGTCTTAAACAGATGCCATTAAACTACTTAATTTAAATAAATGTATGACCAACATAATTAGAAGTAATTGAAAACAGACATAAATTAAAAAAAAAATTTTTTTAACGTTTATTTATTATTGAGAGACAGAGAGACACAGAGCGTGAGCAGGGGAGGGGCAGAGAGAAAGGGGGAGACAGAATCTGAAGCAGGCTTCAGGCTCTGAGCTGTCAGCACAGAGCCCGATGAGGGGCTCGAACTCACAAACTGCAAGATCATGACCTGAGCTAAAGTCAGTCGCCCAACCAGCTGAGCCACCCAGGCGCCCCAAAAACAGATGTAAATTTACATGAAGCAATAACAGTGGCAGAATTAGCACATCCTATGCCTCCTCTATATACTACTTGTGCCAAGTTGCATAACCAGCTTAGCCTAGAATTAATACTGTTCGTCATCCCAACTCTATATGTAGGACAAAACTAAGTCCCTATGTGTCCAAAATGAGGTATTTCAAAACTTGGTATCTTTTCTTGACTGATGATACAACCAATGTTTAAGTATTGCCAATTTAAAAAATCTGATAAGAGGCTTGTGAATTAAAGGATGAAAAAAGTTAATTGAAAAGTGTAAACTTCCTTAGTTTAAAATTTAAATAATGAGGATACATTAGATTGGGTGGGGAAGGCACCTGATTAAAATTCTGTCGTTAATATGATGGCATTATACTTCTACCTTCCATATTAGCATCTGATGATTATTTTATGTACCTCATTGTGTTTACTATCACAATGTATCAGTAGTATTATTAATGTCATTAGTGTTATTTTTATGTGCTATCAATTATTAATAAAGTTATCAGAAAGTTACAAGTTATGTAATTAAAAGAACAATATAAGATTTACAGCATTAGGGCAGCTGGGTGATTTAGTCAGTTAAGCAACTGACTCTTGGTTTCGGCTCTGGTCATGATCTCGCAGTTTCATGAGAGCCTTATGTTGGGCTCTGCACTGACAGCATGGAGACTGCTTGGGATTCTCTCTCCCAACTCACTCTCTGCTCCTCCCCCACTCATGCTGTCTCTTTCAAATAAGAAACTTAAAAGAAAATATTAAAAAAAAAAGATTTATAGCATTAAATGTGTTAAGACCACACTTTATTTATTTATTTAAATTTATTAATTTATTTATTTTTCAGAGAGCCCAAGCTGGGGAGGGGCAGAGAGAGGGGGACAGAGGATTTGAAACAGGCTTTGCACTCACAAGCTGACAGCAGTGAGCCTGATGAGGGGCTCTAACTCATGAACCATGAGATCATGTCCCGAGCCCAAGATGGATGCTTAACTGACTGAGCCATCCAGGTGCCTCTACACTCAATATTTGCTAGAGAAAGAGTAAACAAATTTTTCCTATAAAAAGACAGTAATTGGGGTGCCTGGGTGGCTCAGTCGGTTAAGTGTCCAACTTTGTCTGAGGTCATGATCTCACGGTTTGTGAGTTAGAGACCCACGTTGGGCTCTTTCTGACAGCTCAGAGCCTGGAACTGGTTTGGATTCTGTGTCTCCCTCTCTCTCTCTCTGCCCCTTCCTTGCTTGTGCTCGGTCTCTCTCCATCTCTTTCTCTCAAAAATAAATAAACAATCAAAAAAAATTTTAAGACAGTAATTACTTTAGACTTTGTAGGCCATATGGCTGCTGTTGCCAGTATTCAACCCTGACATTATAATGTGAAAGGAGTTATAGACCATAAGCACACAAATCAGAATAAATGTGTTCCAGTATTTACAAAAATAGGATGTGGGCTGGACTTACCCTACCAGCCATAGCTTGCTGACCTCTGTCTTAGAGGAATATATTTCTAATAATTAAAAAGCTCATTTAATAAAAATTCTTTTCTAACCATTCCATTAAGAGATCACTCTGACTTTACTGTCTAGGGGACACTCACCTTGGGAATCGATTGCTGAACTGGCATGTATCACAGTAATGATCTTCTACTCTGTTTGCGCCCCACTTCAGTTCATCATCATTGGGAAATAATGATTCACCTCTAGACTTAGTCTGGCCACCACATTTGCTGCACAAAATGTCATTCACCCATTGAAAAAATTCTTCCTTAAACCAGTGTAAAAGCTCCAGCAGAAGAAAATCCTCTTCACTTACATCAGTACCTGAGAAGTTAAAACAGAACCAAGTAAGATCTGAAGCTGACAAAAACTAAAAATACACACACACACATATTTTATTCTAAAATATGGAGCTGAAATATATGAAAATATAAGATGATCTAAAAGGTATTCTCAAATATGATGCAAGAAAAGAACTGTCAGCATATCGTGAATCAGGATGAAATACGACATAATGCCTTGCACATTTATAGTAGTATGCCATTTACCACTGTAACTGACATTATGTACTAAAGTGAGCTGAACATAACCACCTCTCAGGGAACTATGGTTAATGTGGAATTGATCTTGAAACACAGGGAGGTAAGAAAATCATTCTGATTCATAAAAATATTTAAAAATGACTATATTCAATTTGTTATCAGGTATATATACCAGTAAACGTGAAACAATCACAAAATCACAAGCAGAAATCAGAGAATTCCAGACACCTAAAAAAAATCACCCTATCAACTTTTCTTAGTCTTTCAACTACACAATGTAATCTATCTGTAGCCACTCACCACACATCAACTAAAAAGAGAACAAATGCCTACAATGTATGTAACAACCCCAGCAGGTATGTATGGCCTGTTAATATTATATCTACTTTAAAAAGATTTCTCTTGATCATATTCAAGACTGTGGTATCTTTGGAAAGAAGGGAAGGAGAGGAGAAATGAATCTAGAAGACATATCTAGGGAGTTCTCATTTCTATCTTTTCATGTTTTATTATTTAGAAGTGATAATAAAACATACTTGAAGGAAATATATGGCATAATGTTAAGATCTAATAAAGTTCAATGCTGGTCATAGGTGTTCTTGTATTTCTGTTTGATATAGTTCAAAATAGAAAAAAACTGTATTATACAAAAACCTAGAGACTATAAAGGCTAGAAACAGATTATGTTCCCGGATGGGAAAACAATATTCTAAAGTTGTTAATTACCTACTAATTAATCTGTAATTTAATGTAATACCAATTAAAATTAAAAATAATTACAAATTTTATGTAATTAAAATTTATAAAGTAATCTTTCATAAAATTTGACAAACTGCAAATTCACATGAAAGACAAAATGGTCAACATAACTTTGAGTAAGAACAATAAGATAAATTCATCTAATACATGTCAAAACACATTACAAAATCACAAAAATAATTAAAATATTGTGATATTGGTGAAAAATAGACAAAGTAGATTACTGAAACAAAGGAAGACTCCTGAAAAATAGATTTCTAAGTGATACATAATGTCTGATGAAGTTAGCCTTTCAAAGTAGTTCTAAGAGGATGGACGATTCAATAAATGATTTGGGGGGTGCCTGGGTGACTCAGTAGGTTGAGTACCCGACTTCAGCTCAGGTCATGATCTCACGGTTTGTGGGTTCAAGCCCGATGTCGGGCTCTGTGCTGACAGGCTGGAGCCTGGAACCTGCTTCAGGTTCTGTGTCTCCCTCTCTCTGCCCCTTCCCCACTCATGCTCTGTCTCTCTCTGCCTCTCAAAAATGAATAAACGTTAAAAAAAATTTTTTTTTAAATAAAAAAAAATGATTTGGGTACAACAGAATTTACATAACATACTGAGAGGAGGAATACTATAAAGGCAGAAATTACAAAAGAACACGTTTATGGTTTTGTGGTGTAGAAGGGCCTTCTTAAGCAAGATGCAGATTGTGAAATTAATAATGGAAAAAAAATAAATTTTCTTATATTAACTTTGTAACATGAATTTCAAAAGATATACTACATGAAATTAAGCAAAGAACACTGGGAGAAAAAAAGTAACATGTTTAACAAAGAAAAGTACGCAGAATATATATAGAACTTCTATAAATCGGTAAGAATGTTAGCAAACCCATTAGATAAATTCAAAGTCCATAAAAGAAGTCCAATAATTTCATTAAGTGGAAACAAATACTCTCAAGACACTTTTTATGTACAATGGAAGGCAATTTGTTTGGCAGGATCCATTACAGTATAAAAGTATCAACACATCCTTGACATTTATATTTATCCCAGAGAAACACTTGTGCATATATATACACCAGGAGGCATGCTTTACAGGAATTCTCACTGCAGGAATACTTAGAATAGAAAAAAATGGTAAATAATCTCCATGTTTATCAATAGGGAACTGTATACATAATAGTACATGCATACTATAGAACACTATGGAGAATTAAAAAGATTTTTAAAACACATTAGTAAATGAAAAACATCAAGAAACTGAAGATATATGGGATGATAAATTTTATGTGAATCCACAGAGCTTAAACTATTTTTACAGGTAACTATGGGTGTATTTCCTATGTATTAACATAGGAAAAGATATGAAAAGGAACACATCATATGATAATAGCTGTTAACCTATGGAAGAGATGTGACTGATTGGCAGGGAGAGTCTAGCTTTTTTTTTTTTTTAATGCATTTTTAAATAAAGTTTATTTATTTTTGAGAGAGAGAGAGAGAGAGAGAGAGAGAGAGAGAGCGCGTGTGCTGGGGAGGGGCAGGGAGAGAGGGGGAACAGAAGATCTGAAGCTGTCAGCACACAGCCTGATGCGGGACTCAAATCCACAAACCATGAGATCATGACCTAAGCTGAAGCTGGATGCTTAACTTGACTGAGCCGCCTGGCTTTCCAAATCTAGCTTTACTTATATAATATGAAAGTTGGTATTAGATTAAAAATGAGCTTAAGAAATATAGCACTGCCATCCTTCTCCATCAAGTGCCTACAGCAGAGTAATCTTTTCAAAAATGCAAGGTAGATTATGTCACTCAAAACCCTCCAATGGGTTTCCATCTCACTCAGGATACAGTTCAGTTTCTACTCTTGCCCTTTCTTACCACAGTTGGTTTCCTCTGGGAGGCTGAAAAATGGTCCACCAAGAGATACGCATATTTTTTTTTAAGATAAGCATATTCTAACCCCTGGAGTCTCTAACTCCTAACATAGCAAAAAAACAAAACAAAACAAAACAAAAAACAAAACAAAACAAAACTTTGAAGATATGATTAAGGATATGGAGATGTGGGATTATACTGGATTATCTGGGTGGGCCCTAAATGCATGCTGTACCCTTAAAAGAGGGAAGCAGAGGGAAATTCTACACATACACAGAAGGTGATGTGATAGTGGAACAGAAAGAGATAATGAAACCCTGTTGACACCTTGATTTCAACCCAGGGATTCTGATTATGGACTTGCGGCTTCCAGAACTGCAAGTGAATACATTCCTGTTGTTTTAGGTCACCAAGTTTGTGACCGCTTGTTACAGCAGACACAGGAAACTAATGTACCCCCTTTACTTCTCTGACCTCTGTCTTGTTCATTCTGTGGCAGGCACCATGTCCTCCCTGCCATCCTTTATACGGACCAAGCTCACCTGCACCGTGGGGAGCCTTTGCAGTTGTTGGTTCCCCCTAACTGCAGTGGAAATCCCTGCTTTCCAGAGAAGAGAAATCCCTGCTTTCCAGAGCATCCTTCCTAGTCACTCTCTATTCTGTTATCCTGATTTGTTTGTCTTCCCAGCACTTATCACTACGTGCTACATTTGAGTATTGGGTTTTTTTTAGTCTCTCACCCAATGACAGCAGAGACTTTGCTCTGTTCACTGCTGTATCCCCGACACCTTGAACTGTGCTTGTCATGCAGTAAATACCTGAATGAATGATGGAAGGACTAAACAAACAAGTCTCATAATATTACTTAGAATTAATACTGTTCACCAAATAGTCATTATCAAAATGGGAAAAGAAAGGCAAGGAAGACAGAATACTTGTATTTCTGCATTCTAGGTACTGCAGCCTCCCAGCCAGAAGTAGAACTGGCACACAGAGTGTGAGGCCCACCGGGGACAGTGCTCCTTGATCAAGCAATATCCTTAATTATGGCTCAGAGAAATGCAAGTGGAATCCTGTCTGTAGAGGATAAGAGCTCAGAAAGCTCAGAGTTATGGGGCTTAAAGGAAGGTTTGACTTAGATGCTAAATTCTTTTTTGTTGTGTGCCTGTGTTTGGTTTTTTTGTTTGTTTGTTTTAGATGGTAAATTCTGGGAAAATATGGAGAACATATTAGAGTATGGAGTGTATATTTTAAAATTATAATCAAGACTTCAAGGGGGTGCCTGGGTGGCTCAGTTGGTTAAGTGCCTAACTCCTGATTTTGGCTCAGGTCGTGATCTCATGGTTTGTGAGACTGAGCCCTGCATTGAGCTCTTCTGACAACATGGAGCCTGCTTTGGATTCTCTCTCTCCCTCTCTCTGCCCCTCCCCCATGCACTCTTTCTCTCAAATAAATAAACCTAAAAAAAAAAGAAAAAGACTTTAGATTAATAAATTTAGCATCTTCAAAAATAACATACGAATAGATTTCTGGTAATTTTTCAGTGACAAAAATAAAATCAACAACTTTAGGTCTTAACTCCATCCTATGAAAACCAGACATTAGTGTACAAAAGAGGGAATAAGAAGAGAACCCATTGGGGCACCTGAGTGGCTCAGTCGGCTGAGTGTCTGACTTTGGCTTAGGTGATGATCTCGCGGGTTGGGAGTCTGAACCCCACATTGGGCTCTGTGCTGACAGCTCAGAGCGTGGAACCTGCTTCAAATTCTGTGTCTCCCTCTCTCTCTGCCCTTCTGTCACTCGCAAGAACATTAAATAAACATAAAAACAAAAAGAGAAGAGAACCAGTAAAACATCTGTCTAGGTAGCCTCATCCTTAGACACACCTTAATACTCAACATTTTTCTTCCCATGTCTTCATATTCAATTCAGTAGGCCAACATATATTTTATTTCACTTTTCTAAAATGACAGTGTTCTTCCTCTTTGAAAAAGGTGTTTCACCTATATTTGGAACACTCAATCATGACAACTTTTCAGTCTTCCAAGCCAGAGCTATGAAATCACACTTCTCTGAGCCTCAACTATCTCTAAAGGTATCTCAGTGGGCAGTGTTCCAAGGTTCTCACTTCTGCTTCAAACCAGAACACTTTTCCTAGTTCAGAAACCCAGAAGATTTAATTTGAGGAGGAAATGAAAAAACAAACAAATAACACACCAAAAAAACCCACAATGAAGGAAAATCACCAACCTGGACAAAGGAGGCTTTGTAATCACCTCAGTGCCAAAGGTGCTCCTTGCCATACAACATCCATCTGTCAAAACTTTATTTACAGATTCTGATTTATTTAGGATGGCAATGCATTAGCTAAAAAGACTACAGGTCCCAGCCTCCCTTGGAGCTAAATGAGGCCAAATGACGAAGATTGGTGTGAGATGCCAAGGAAGGCTGCTTCAAGAGAATAGGCTCAGCTTAGAGGTACCTTTTGCTTTCTCTCCTTTTCTTCTTCCTGATGCCTGGTCTGCAGATATAATGGCTGGAGCTTTAGCAGTCACCTTAGACTATGAGACGTAACTTGTGGAATGGAAACCATGTATGCCAGCACCAAAAGATGAAAGAACCTAGCTTCTGATAATGTCTCAGAGCCTACCAGTAGCATCAGACTGCCTCCCTCAATAATTTCTTACATGAGAAAATAAATCTTAAGCCACTGGGGTCAAATCCCATTGCTCACAGCCCACACTAACCTGAAATAATATATCCATTATGTCTGTAATACCACTTATTTCACTATATATTTGGATTTCTCCCACTTATGACTCTTACTCTTTCATCTTTCAGTATCCTACTGTTTTTGTAGAACAGCAGCATCCAATAGAACTTTCAGCAATAATGGAAATATAGTTCATATCCACACTGTCCGACAAGGTGGTCACAAATCACTTGTGGTTAATGAGTACTTAAAATGTGTTCATGTACTCATTAGTACATTAGTAACTAAAGAACAGGATTTTTAACTTCTTTAATTTAAGTGTGAGAGGATATATAGACAAATCTTAAGTCATACTCTGATGAGATGAAGTTATAGATGCCTTATCTTATTCCTATTTTCCAAATCTTCTACCAAAAAGCCACATATTACCTTTATAATTAGAGGGAAAACATGCCAGGCAAATGTCAGCAGGGACACTGCTGTGTCTCCCCTGCAGGGCTTAGCCCAATGACTCACACACAAAACACGCTTCAGTTAGTACCTATTAGACAGGCATTTATGTCAGGCATTATCTAAAGGAGGACAGTACTTTAAAGTGGACAGGGTCTTTGTGATCACATATTAATAAGCATTCTTATCTCATGAATAGTAAAAATATATTAATCCAACATGAAGAATTGTCTCAAGGTCTCACAACAATGTTGCTGAATTTAGACTAAGGCCCAGACTGGTCATCAAATACAAGGAAATGACACAGTATAATATTACAATAAAGACAAAACTACCAAAATACAATGGGCAGCAAAAGATCTACATGATATATGTAAGAAGTGATTAGATGATTAAAAAAGGAAAAGAGACACACTACACTGTTAATCCCTCTGAGAGACTTCTGGTTTTAGCTCTAACACGTAAAGAGCTTAGAGTTTTCATTTGCTTGTTACAACAGTAAAAAACTGAATAAACCAAAATCACTGACTTTTCTTGAGTTCAAAAGAGTTCACAGGGCAAACTGTCACCCTGAAATCTGGAGAAACAGACAAATACAGAGAATCACAACCAGCATCTGCTATATGGAAAATAAGCCACCGGAGTCATAAATTGGTAAGAAACACTTAAATGGTAATTTTGACAAACTGCTGGAGGCTGAATATGGACTAGCTTGAATAAGAAACACAATCTTAGGAGGGATTCCTAACACGTTTGAGGGTTTTCCCTCCAAGAATTCCATCAGGTTTTCTTGGTAAAGAACCAAAAAAGAGGGGCTCCTGGATGGCTCAGTTGGTTAAGTGACTGACTCTTGATTTCAGCTTAGGTCATCATCTCACACTTGTGAGATCAAGCCCCATGTTGGGCTCTGTGCTGACAGGGCAGCATGGAACCTACTTGGGATTCTCTCTCTCCCTCTCCCTCTCCCTTCACCTCCCCTGCTTGCATGTGTGTGTATGTGTGTGCACGCTCTCAAAATAAATAAATTAAAAAAAAAAAAAAGATTCCTTCATGGCTCTGGGAAGGAGAGGAGAAGATCAAGAATTGTAAAGTATGCCCAGATTATTCTCTACAATTAAGGCCTATTCTTCAGGGAAAAAAGATTTTACCAGAGCCTTTTCTGAAGTGGGGAAAGGGGACTTCCCTGGCCCTAGCTGTCTCTAGCCTTCTTATCTTGCCTATGGGGGGGAAAAGTTAAGAAAAACCTGGGAAGGTCACAGGCCTGAGGATACAGGCCCACTAAAACTTAATTGAGATTTACTCAGAAGATGACAGAGGGCTTCTCCTCCCCTCTGCATTATACCAACAAGGCTCCAGTGTAAAAACAATGGAATACGCTAAAAGATACAGACTCTAAGGAGTTCTTAGAAAAGCCCAAAGACAAGAGGGAAGACAAGAATACCAGAGGAAATCTGAAGCTTCTGACACCTATGGCAAACATTAAACATAGCCCAACTCCTCATTAAATGGACATAAAACCTTACATAAAAGGCCTATTCACCTCAGCTCCTATTACCCAATACATCATGTCCAACTTCCAACAAAAAATATAAGATTTGCTAAAAGGCATGAAAAGCAGTCTGAAGAGACAAAGCAAGTATCAGAACTACTCAGATATGGCACAGATTTTGGAATTAACAGACAAAAAATTTAAAATAATTATGATTAATATATTAGGTTTCTCATGAAAAAAGTAGACAACATGTAAGAATAGATGGATAATGTAAATAGATTTTTTTGTTGTTATTTAGAAACTTTTAAAAAAATCTAAAGGAAATGGTAGAAATCAAGAACACTTAAGAATGCCCTTCATGGGGGGGTACCTGGGTGGCTCAGTCGGTTAAGCATCCAACTTCAGGTGGAGTCATGGTCTCGCATTTCGCAGGTTCGAGCCCCCACATCGCGCTCGGAGCCTGGAGCCTGCTTTGGATTCTGTGTCTCCCTCTCTCTGCTCCTCCCCTGCTCATGCTCTCACTCTCTCTCTCTCTCTCTCGCTCTCTCTCTCTCTCAGAAATAAAGAAACTTAAAAAAAAAAAAAAAAGAATTCGCTTCATAGGCTCATCAGTAGATAAGACGTAGCCGAGGACAGTGAGCTTGTAGATAGGTTAACAGAAACTTCCCAAACTAAAAACCAAAGAGGAAAAGAAAGAATAAAGGAAAAAAAAAGAAAAGGGGCACAGGACATCCAAGAATTGCAAGAGAATCTCAAAATGGACCAGAGCACTAAGAACTGCAGGAAACTGAGGAAGAGATAGATGAAGGTAAAATAGAGTATCTTCATTTTGGAATACCAGAAGGAAAAGGGAGAAAGAAACAAAAGAAATATCTGACGCAATAATGGCCAAGAATTTTCCAAAATTAATGAGATTCCAAACCACAGATCTAGGAAGCTCGGAAACACCAACCAAGAAGCTGCACCTAGGCTTGTCATGTTCAAACTGCAGAAAACCATAGACAAAGAGAAAATCTTGAATAAAGCTGGGGATGAGGAGCTGGCAGGTGTGGGGGAACCTTAACTGTTCAAGAATAAGCATGGGGACCATAGCCAACTTCTGGTCATAAACAATGCAGGCAAGAAGACTGTGGAGTAAAATAAAGTGTTGTTGAAAGAAAAGCCTCACCAACCTAGAATTCTATATCCCAGTGATACTATCCTTCAAGCGGGAAGAAAAAAATAAAGGCTTTCTCAGGCAATGAAAAAGTGAGGGAATCACCTCTGACAGAGCTGCCCTGAAAGAAATATTAAAAAGAAGTTCTTCAGGAAGAAGGAAAAAGGTAAAGGTCAGAAACTCAGATCTAGAGAAAGAAAGTGTCAGAAAAGGAATACATGAAAGTAAAAGAGAATCTTGTGTTTTTCTTATCTGTGGCCTAAAAAGTAACTTGTTTAACAACAACAGCAATATATTATTAGGTGATTGCAGTATATGACAGCAATGTCATAAGGACGGGAGGGAAGAATTGGGACAATTCTTTTAAGAGGTATCTGCACTATACATGACGAAGAATAGTGTTTTTGAAGGTGGACTTAGATTAGTTAAAACTGTTTACTGAAACTAAGGCAACCACCAAAAAAATTACATCATCCCCTAGAAAATTTAGTATTAAGAAATGACTTAGATAAAAGCTAATTACATAAAAACCCAAAGTAAAAATGCTGATGTTGGAAAAATAACTAAAATTCTAAAACCATTAATGATAACAAATAATTATTGGTTGATGAGTGTGGCAGGTATCATTCCGAGCCATTTACTTGTTCTATCTCATTTACTTTTAAAAATCACCTTTTTTAAAACATTTTTTTACATTTATTTATTTTTGAGAAACAGAGTGAGACAAAGTGTGAGCGGGGGAGGCGCAGAGAGAGAAGGAGACACAGAATCCAAAGCAGGCTCCAGGCTCTGAGCAAGTGGTCAGCACAGAGCCCGACGTGGGGCTCAAACCCAAGAACTGTGGGATCTTGACCTGAGCCAAAGTCAGACGCTCAACTGACTGAGCCACCCAGGTGCCCCCAAAATCAAATTTTCAAATGAAGAAATTGAGACCTAGAGATTAAATTACTGGCTCAGTGATGTACGGTAAAGTGGCAGAGCTGAATTTCTTCCCAGGCAGTTGGCTTCAAGATCCATACTCTTAATCAGTAAATACTATCTCTTTATTAACCAAAGTGAGTCAATGGTCTAATCATATAGATTAACCTTGAATGTGTTTTCTGTCTGATTCACATTAAAATTTATTAAAAATGCTGTATGTTCCACAGACTAAAGTTCTACTATACCTAAAAAAATTCACATACCAATGATTAAACTGCAAATACATACTGAAGTAAGAAAAAAAAAAATGTTAATAGATGTGTCCATAAGGTATGTGCAATAAAATTTTACTACTGTTTTAACTTGAGACATCAACATATTAATAGGTTAGAATTTTATGATGTATACAGCAAAAGGCATCATTTCAGTATTTCTATTTAGCAATGATGTATATTTAGCAATGAACGGTTATATAAAGCCACTACCTTTATCCAATTTTCTAGCTCTAGATAACTTTTCTTGAGATCTCCTTTTTAGTTCTTGGACTGGAATACAAGCCAGTGCTTTTTCCTGGAGAGCAAGGTTCTCATAGACCAGCACATGCTGAATGTTGGACTGCAGAACTTTTAGAATGACTGAATCAGTGGTAACCTAATAGAAAAAAATACTGAAGTTAGCTTTTCTCCATATGCTGCAAAAATAACACGTAACAGAAAACAATGGTTCTATGATTTCACAGATAAAGAGGAATGTATGAATTTACTGAAATACATAACTATACTCAAAACCTTTATAAAATTAGTTTTAGGAGATACCCATATCTGGGTCACAGTCTAAGATACGTCTATTTTTTTCCTCTGAATATATTGTATCATTGAGGATACATTTAAACAAGAATATGCTAAATGCTTGATTACAAGTTTGGATCAACACACTGCTCTGAGCAATGCATGTGAACAGTAGCTTTTCCACTTCAAATCCCTGGCAAGTATCATAATTTTTGAAAAAAAAATTTTAATGTTTATTTTTTGAGAGACAGAGA
Source organism: Acinonyx jubatus (assembly GCF_027475565.1). Lineage (NCBI taxonomy): Eukaryota > Metazoa > Chordata > Mammalia > Carnivora > Felidae > Acinonyx > Acinonyx jubatus. The sequence continues at coordinate 139,992,075 of NC_069384.1, forward strand.
GAGCGAGCAAGTGCATGTAGAAGAGAAAATCCCAAGCAGTCTCTGCACTTTCAGTGCAGAGCCTGATGTGGGGCTCAAACTCATGAACTGTGAGATCACGAACTGAGCTGAAACCAAGACTCGGATGCTTAACTGACTGAGCCACCCAGGCACCCCAGTAACATAATTTTTTAAGAAAACTCTATATGGCATTAACAAGGGAGGAGTACTCTTAAGGGATCAGGAATTTTGAGAAATTCCTGAAGGAGAAAAACAGACACAAATGGATTAAAGGAAAAAACCATGGCAATATGCACCGCCCTCCCCCCCGCCACCAAAAGAGTGGTTACAGAAACTAAAAAATGTTCTCAAAATAATCCCAAGGGTAGAGGAGCCACAGGATCCAGAGCAAAAAAAGCCTTGGAACAAGCATTAGGAACACTGGCTGAGCTCTGCAGGAGGAACAGCTAGCATTTTCTCCACCCTATCCCCATCACTCCTTGTCAACAAAGAAGTATACCTCTCAGCAGTGAGGGAGGATGCTGAGACTCCCAGAAGGAAAGAAAAACTTCCAAGCTCAGAACTGCTGCTTCTGGTACAGCCTACCTGGTAGCATGTGCTACCCCTCCCTACAATTGCTAGAAGAAGATGCTGTATTCACAGACAGGCTCGTGGAACTCTCAAGACTCACTGGATCTGCAACAACCCATACTGTTGAGAAGACATACTAGAATCAACATCAGAAGAACTAACCCTGTAGCCATGGCAGCAAATACAGAGACAGAGTATACAAAAGTCTATCTTCAGAGATTTGAGAGTATACTGTATTCAGCAAAAGACAACTACGGATCCTGGAAATTAAAAATTTAAACACTGAAAGGACAAAGTACAGAGGGTGTCAAACAGTAGAATAAACATAGCTAAAGAGTGATCAATTAGAAGACTGAACCAAGACATTTTCTGAGAATGTGCCCCCCCCCCCCAAAAAAAAGCATCCCTCCGCCCCCACCCAAAAAACCCAACAAATAGACACTGAGGATAAATCCAAAAGTTCCCAAATCCAGCCAACAGGAAATCTAGAAAGTAGAGTAGAAAAAGTGGAGAAGAGAAACTTCTCCAAGAAATAGCAGAAACCAATAGTTGAAGAAAAGAGCCACTATGAATGGGGGGATAAAACTAGGCATATAATAGGGATATTTCATAAATAGAAAATAGAGAAATAGAAAAACAAAATCCTAATATGCCCTAATGAATCAGACATCTCATTAGAAACATTTAAACAAAATCTTTGAAATTCTGAGGGGTTGGGGCATCTGGGTGGCTCACTTGGTTAAGCATCTGACTCGGTTTCAACTCTGGTCATGATCTCATGGTTCATGAGTTCAAGCCCCACAATCGGATCCACACTGACAGGGCAGAGCCTGCTTGGGATTCCCTCTCACTCTCTGTCCCTCCCACTCCCCCTTATAAATAAATAAACAAACAAACAAACAAACAAACAAATAAATAAATAATGAGGGGGCGCCTGGGTGGCTCAGTCAGTAAGCCTCCAACTCTTGATTTCTGCTCATCTCGCAGTTTGTGAGACAGAGCCCTGTGTGGGGTCTGTGCTGACAGCGCAGGGCCTCTTGGGCTTCCCTCTTTCTCTCGCTTGCTCTCAAAAATAAATAAAGAAACATTAAAAAAAAAAAAGGAAGAAATTCTGAGGGAAAATGACTGGGAAACAGGATTCATACCCAGCCAAACTAATCACACAAAAGGGCACAAGAAATGTTTTCTGATATATAACACTGTAGAAAGTATACCACTCCCAAATCTTATCTAAAAGAATTCTTAGGGAAGTTATTTTCCCCTCAAAATATAATATATTCAAAGTAAATAAACAGATCACCCAGTAGAAACTGAGATAAAAGAAGCAGGAGCAAGTTAAAAAAAATAAACCAGTAAAACCTAAGTTCTGATTATTACAAACAGTAACTGAACAGCAATATCTCAAATCTTCTCATAAAGAAGGTAGCAGGGAAGAAAGCAGAAAAAAGTAAAATCTTTCTGAGGTTCCTGTCTTGTTATAACATGTTGGAAAAAAATACATTTATATATCATATATATATATATACATATATATGATATATATGTGATTTTATATATGATATATAAAAGTAAATATATATATGCACAAAATTAAATATTTGCATTAAAAACTTAAGTGCAATAATAGAAAACCAAAAAGATATTTAACATTTTTTAACTTTTAAAGGGAAAATAATTGAAGAAAATGTTTTCAATATAAAACAGAAATGGGAAAAAAAACAAAAGCAAGGACACAGGCAACACAAAATAAGATGTCAGAAATAAATTCCAATATATTAGCAGTTATGATAAATATGAATGGGTTGTATGTGTGTTTATTAAAAGGTAGCCAAGGGGTGCCTGGGTGGCTCAGTTGGTTAAGTGTCTGACTTCAGCTTAGGTCATGAGCTCACGGTTCAGTTTGTGGGTTCCAGCCCCACATCAAGCTCTCTGTTGTCAGCGCAGAGCCTGCTTCAGATCCTTTCTCTCCCTCTCTCTCTGCCCATCCCTTGCTTGTGCTCTCACACTCCCTCTCAAAAATAAACAAACATTGAAAACAACTTAAAAAATAAAAATAAAAGGTAGCCGTAGCCAGATTAAGTTTAAAAATACAGAGTATTATCTGGCACAAAAACAGACACTCAGATCAATGGAGCAGAATAGAAAACCCAGAAATGGACCCGCAAATGTATGACCAACTAATCTTTGACAAAGCAGGAAAGAATACCTAATGGAATAAAGACAGTCTCTTCAGCAAGTGGTGCTGGGAAAACTGGACAGCAACATGCAGAGCAATGAACCTGAACCACTTTCTTATACCATACACAAAAATAAACTCAAAATGGATGAATGACCTAAATGTAAGACAGGAAGCCATCAAAATCCTCGAGGAGAAAGCAGGCAAAAACCTCTTTGACCTTGGCCGCAGCAACTTCTTACTCAACACATCTCTGGAGGCAAGGGAAACAAAAGCAAAAATGAACTATTGGGACCTCATCAAAATAAAAAGCTTCTGCACAGTGAAAGAAACAATCAACAAAACTAAAAGGCAACTGATGGAATGGGAGAAGATATTTGCAAACAACATATCAGATAAAGGGTTAGTATCCAAAATCTATAAAGAACTTATCAAACTCAACACCCAAAAAACAAATAATCCAGTGAAGAAATGGGCAAAAGACATGAATAGACACTTCTCCAAAGATATCCAGATGGCCAACCAACACATGAAAAAATGCTCAACATCACTCATCAACAGAGAAATACAAACCAAACCCACAATGAGATACCACCTTACACCTGTCAGAATGCCTAACATTAACAACTCAGGCAACAACAGATGTTGGTGAGGATGCGGAGAAAGAGGATCTCTTTTGCACTGCTGGTGGGAATGCAAACTGGTGCAGCCACTCTGGAAAACAGTCTGGAGGTTTCTCAAAAGTTAAAAATAGAACTACCCTATGACCCAGCAATTGCACTACTAGGCATTTATCCAAGGGATGCAGGTATGCTGTTTTGAAGGGATACATGCACCCCCATGTTTATAGCAGCACTATCAACAATAGCCAAAGTATGGAAAGAGCCCAAATGTCCATCGATGGATGAATGGATAAAGATGTTGTATATATATACAACGGAGTATTACTTGGCAATCAAAAAGAATGAAATGTTGCCATTTGCAACTGGAAAAATAATGGAGACCAAAATAGTCAAGGACATTATCCTCACAAAGTAGTCTATGGATGCAGAAAAAAGTACTGGTACAACGATATTAATTTACTCAAGTATTTAATGAGCCTTTATTATTTGCTACGTACTGGGATATAATGCTAAGTTAGACAATTTATTCACAGGTATAAGAAAAGTTATAAGGAAAATACAGAGGATAATGACACTGTATAACAGGGATTCCAAACCTAGAATTCCCTGAAAAAATGGTATTTGTGGTAAATTATGAAGGATGAGAAGAGGCTAATAAACAGGAAAGTGAAAAGACCATTCCTATCAGAAGGTACAGCACAGAGATAGCTGGGGAGTGTGTGTGTGGGGGGACATGCTTAGCAAATTATAAACGGTCAGAGAGACTATCAGGGGGTTGAGAGCATGGAGAACCAAGGGGAAATGGAGAGAGAAAGCTGAGGATGAAGTTGATTGGTAAGCACTTAGATCTTTTTGGTCTCTTTCCATTGTGATGGGAAGCTAGTAAAATACTTAAGCAAGGGAATAAAAGGATCAGATTTGTGTTTTCAGAATATTATTCCAACTGTAGAGTGGAGAAAGGAGGTTATGAAAACACCCAAAGGGGTCTGTAGAACTGAGAGCTGATGGCTTCAAGTAGATGGCTCAGTAGTGGTAGAAAAGTAATAAAAAGAATTTAGGATTAACAGTCTTGGTGACTGAATTGGGAAGTCAGGGGGCAGTTAGAAAACTAGAAAAATACATCAGGAATAATCTGTGAATTTTGAATGAGCAACTAAATGGGGTAATAGTTGAGACAATTACAGTAGAAGGAAAACCAGGAAATGATCAACTGAACTAAAGATGACAAATGGTCAACTAAAAATGAACTGAAGAAAAAGGTATATTAAATTTAGCAGCATGGAGATATTTGACAATCTCAGTAAGAAGTTTTGTAATAATGTTAATAAGGCAAACAGGTTGTAAGAAACTTAGTTGTGTAACTGTGTCCCAAAGTGGTCTAAGTGTACCAAAGCAACTCCACAAAATGGTCCACTAGAAAGTACACAGAAAATATTAGAACTTCTATTTACATTCTTCTTTTGTCCGAAAAATAAAGCAATTAAATTATAATAATATTTAGAATTTGGATTATCGGTAGCTCCCCCCGAGGTTAGAGAAGCTCACCTGAGGAGAGAAAAGTACCACAAAGTACAGGGGGAGTTAACAACTGGCACGTTCACTCCTACTACTACTTTCACCATATTACAAGGTTTTGCAATTCGTATGTGCCTGGCTAAGTGAATTTACAGGTTATATTATGTAGTTTTCACTAATTAACCCTCAACCTGGCTTGGAAATAGTACAAAAACTTGGGGTACTTGGCTGGTTCAGTTGGTGGAGCATGCAGCTCTCGGTCTCAGGGTTGTAAGTTCGAGCCCTGAGTTGGGTGTGGAGGTTACTTAAAAATAAAATTAAACAACAACAACAACAAAGATTCAAAGACCTCTAGGCATGGAAGCTAATACTAATACTGCAAGTATATGTAAACAAGAAGAAAATGGCTGGGCTAACTCATATACTTTTTTTTGGTATGAGCCCTTCAACAGCTACATTTTAATGCCATAAATCACAATCTACTTAGATCTAACAAAGTTTGCCCCTAAATTCAAAATTATCAAGACTATTTAAAATACAGTTATACCCAAATTAATTCATTTACATCCACATCAATGATATATGATTAATACGTTTTTAAAAATTAAAAATATTATTGGGGTGCCTGGATGGCTCAGTCGGTTGAGCGGCCGACTTCAGCTCAGGTCATGATCTCACAGTCCCTGAGTTTGAGCCTCGCGTCGGGCTCTGTGCTGACAGCCTAGAGCCTGGAGCCTGCTTCGGATTCTGTTTCTCCCTTTCTCTCTGACCCTCCCCTGCTCATGCTCTGTCTCAAAAAAAAAAAAAATTTAAAAAATTAAAAATATTATTTACTTGATAGCTTCTATTGACATTGTCTTATGATGAATATAATGGCATAATAGTATATATTTATATATAATTTGTGAACAAAATAATAAAAAACATATATATAATTATGTATGTAATTCACAAACAAAAATATACATTGAAAGGATATGCTCAACATTTTACTGACAGGGCACATGATTAAAGAATGGAAGGGGCGCCTGGGTGGCTCAGTCGGTTAAGTGGCCAACTTGGGCTCAGGTCATGATCTCGCGGTCCGTGAGTTCGAGCCCCGCGTCAGGCTCTGTGCTGACAGCTCAGAGCCTGGAGCCTGTTTCAGATTCTGTGTCTCCCTCTCTCTGACCCTCTCCCGTTCATGCTCTGTCTCTCTCTGTCTCAAAAATAAATAAACGTTAAAAATAAAATTAAAAAAAAAAAAAAAAAGAATGGAAGCTCACGGGGCGCTTGGTTGGCTCAGTTGGTTAAGCGTCCAACTTCAGCTCAAGTCATGATTTCGTCATTAGTGAGTTCGAAGCCCACATCAGGATCTGTGCTGATAGCTCAGAGCCTGGAGCCCGCTTCAGATTCTGTGTCTCCCGCTCTCTGCCCCTCCCCCATTCAAGTTCTGTCCCTCTCTCAAAAATAAACACTAAAAATTTAAAAAAACAAACAAAGAACGGAAGCTCACTACACCAGTGTGTAAAAAGTAAAGATACAATGATGAGTACAGGGGACTGACTCTTCCTGAAACTTTCTGCCAAGAAGAAATGAGAACCACTGGACGTGAAGGATCTAGGTAGGGATATTTGTATGCTGGCTTGTTTCTAAGACAGGGGTGCTTATAGGAAAGGTTCTTAAACATTAATCCACTTGTAAAAATGGAGATTTCCCAATTCCCGAATCTTCCTTTCTGAGTTAGCCAGTTTGGGGTTACACCTAGGAATCTGAATGTCCAGCTCATTGTGATGCAAACAGTCTAACATTAGATGAAAACTGGTCTAATGCAAGGTTTAAATGCCACTGAGAAGAATCCCCAAGAAAAGAGGATTCAAGACTGTGCACAGTCCATGTAAGATTACACAGGTAACAGAGAAGAAGGGATGCCGGGACAAAGGAGGAAGTGGCTTTTATTAAGAGCAGACACACCTCCCCGATTTACAGAAGGGACAAGTACAACAGATGGATGAGGAAATTTATTGAAGATCTGGTGATGACAAATCCAGGCTCTTCACAACAGGGAGGAATATGCTCCTTTACCAGGATGGATACAGAAACACAAAAAAGAAATGTCTCCATTTTTACTTTAAAGAATTCTTACAAAAATGAGGCACAGCAATATTTTTGTTGTTGTTCTTAAATGCAAGTTTTCATTTACTGAGAGTAAGGTAAGAACTCATCTAGAGATTTTTGTTTTCAATTTAATACTTCCAATCTGGAAATTACCTCATTCGTTGTGGTTTTAATGGCACTCAGACAATCCTGAACAGTTTATTTTCTTGCCTTATTTCTTTACATATTCTTTGGCACAGCTCCATAAACACTAAGTGGTAAAACTAGAAGTCTGCTGATTGCATGGCGACCACAGCAGCTGGGTAACCATGTACACAAGGCAGCAGTTAATTGCCTGAGAGAGTTGAAGTAATATTTGGAGTCCAAATAGAAGTTTAAAATGCGCAATCTGTCTGGTTTTAAGTCAAAAAGATGTTTTTCTTCACTGATCATACTTGGATTCTAATTATTTTGGTTTCTAATGTGAACTATATTTAAGACACTATATATGAAAAAAAAAGATAATATGTATATTTTGCCAAATCATGCGATGAGACCCATGGAAGCTGTATTAGTAAATATACTTTTTTAGTAAAGAACCAACGGTCCCCAGGCCCATCAGTCTTCCTTCTACCTTTATGTAGCTCTTTGCTTTTGTGGCTTTTAAATTTAGAACCTGTTTTTAAACACAGAAGTTCCATTTAATAATTTTTTAATTATAGTTTTAATCAACTTGTGATTTTAATTACCTTATTTCTTACAAAACCTCTTTTTTTTCTACTTATCAAAGTAATAAGTGTTGTTATGAGAAATTCTCAGGAAATACTGAGTGGTGTAAGTAATATGGAATCACCTGTAATTTCACCCCCAGATAAAATAATGGCTAAGAATTCATTGTATAGCCTTCTAGGCCTTTTTAAAATGAACGTATGTGTGCGCATTTAAAAAATTTATTTATTTATTTTTTAAGTCACATCCAAGTTAGTTAGCATATAGTGCAATACGGATTTCAGGAGTGGATTCCAGTGATTCTTCACCTATGTATAAAAACCCAGTGCTGATCCCAACAAGTGTCTTCCTTAATGCCCCTTGCCCATTTAGGCCATCCCCCCACCCACAACCCTCCAGCAACCCTCAGTTTGTTCTCTATATTTAACAGTCTCTTGTGTTTTGTCCCCCTGCTTGTTTTTATATTATTTTTGCTTCCCTTCCCTCTGTTGATTTGTTTTGTATCTTAAATTCTATGTACGTGCATTTTTAATAAGAAAATTGAAATATTATACATACACACATGTTGTGTAATTTTGGAATTCTGAGTTTACCTTCTTTCCCACATAATAAGTCTCTTAATGTCAAAACAGACCACATCATCATTTTTAACAGATGCTAAAAAAATTCTGGTATATGGGTGTGTTATAATTTAAGTGGTCCCTTATTGAAGGGTATGCAGACGTATTTTACCTTTAACAATGTTAGGTTCACAACAAGAAATTAGACATTTAAATCTTATGTCCAAATAGAAGACTTTTTCTCTAATAAAGATCATATATAGATACAGACTAAAAGGTTTCTTAAGAGATTAAGTTAGTTCAAAAATAAATCAACTCGGGGGTACCTGGATGGCTTAGTTGGTTAAGCATCCGACTCCCGGTTTTGGCTCAGGTGAGTTCCAGCTTGGGATATCCCCCCCCTCATACTCTTTCCCTTTGCTCTCTACCCCATGCTCACAGGCTGGTCTCTCTCTCAAATAAATAAACATTTAAAAAATAAATAAATAAACTCATAAAAAAAAATCAACCAACTCATTTTGTTATCATCTAAAAATATATTATATTTATAATTCCAACAGAATAATCTCAAATGGCAATTCTTTTGCTACTTTTTTAAAGTTTATTTTTTGAGAGAGAGAGAGAGAGAGAGAGAGAGAGAGCGCGCGCAGGGACGGGCAGACAGAGTGGGGGCCAGAGGATCGGCACTGACAGCAGAGAGCCCAATGTGGGGTTCGGACTCACAAACCTTGAGATCATTACCTGATCCAAAGTCAGAGGCTTTACTGACTGAGCCACCCAGGTGCCCCTCAAATGGTAATTCTTTTAAATAAATAAATGTATACCCACATACACAATGGGCAATAATTTCTAGAGTGGTTGGAGTTGATGAAAAGTCCTTTAACAACTCCACATACATTTAAAAAATTAGGCATATGCCAAATAAAAGTATGCACATAAACTAGCTGTATAATAATTGCTAAAGACTTATTTTAAGCAAATCATACTCAGAATCATGTTTTCAACCTAAATTGGAAATATAATGCTTTTAACATTCTAAGGTTCTATGTCTTTGAGAAACTATTTTTGTTATTTTGAAACTGCTTTTGGAGAGCAAAGGGTATAAAAATATATAAAGGGTTAACAGGAAATTATGTCCTATAGGAACACTACACACTCAGCATGTATAACCAGCAAATTTAAAAGTCAACTGAGTCATTAGAGAAATGCAAATTAAAGCCACAATGAGATACTACCTAACATCCACTAAAATTGCCATAATAAAAAAGACAATAACAAGTGTCAGTGAGGATATTGAGAATTGTAACATTCACACACTGCTGGTGAGAATGTAAAATGGTGCAGCAACCTTGGAAAACAGCTTGGCAATGTCTTAAAACATTAAGCATAAACTTACCATACAACCTAGTGGTTCCACTTCTAGAAATCTACCCAAGAGAAATGAAAACATATGTCCACACAAAGCCTCGTATGTGAATGTTCAAAACAGCAATATTCATAATTGGCAAAGATGGGGAAACAACCCAAAAGTCCAACATGGAATACTATCCAGCAGTAAAAAGGAGTAAAATACTGATACATCCTACAATATGAATAAGCTTAAAAAGCATAAAAGTAAAAGAAGCCAAAAGCAAAAGCTACATACTGTGTAATTTACTTACATAAATATTCAAAAAAAGCAGCAAAATAAGTTTCTAGCAACCATCACCTTTTATTTAATACCAATATATTCCAGTATTTTATATCTTAAAGGAAAAGCTTATTGGCAAACTTCAACATCAGTGACTATCACCTTGTTTTATAATTCATGATTTTACTTGATGTAATTTTAACGAAAAATATTATAATAGCCGCGAGCACATCAGTGCTCAGGATTTGTCTAGTTTATATGCATGTTAAATCTTTCTCTTGCTGCTTGAATTTGGTCTATTTTAATTAGCAATTAGTACCCCCATTCAAAATGGGCAAGGCAGGAGAACATAATTATCAAATTCTGTAGTATAACAAGTAGTGGTGATGGATGCTTAAATAACAAAATACTTAAAACATTTTTTTAATGTTTATTTATTGAGAGAGAGAAAGAGAGAGAGAGAGAGAGAGAGAGAGCGAGCGAGCATGAGTGTGTAAGCAGGGGATGGCAGAGAGAGGGAGGCACAGAATCCAGAGTAGGCTCCAGGCTCTGAGCTATCAGCATAGAGCCTGATGTGGGGATTGAACCCACAAACCATGAGATCATGACCTGAGCTGAAGCTGGACACCTAACTTACTTAGCCACTCTGGTGCCCCACTTTTTTAAACTACGTATTCCAGTGATCTGCAGATAACCAAGACTTGGCAATAAAAAACAAGATTCATTCTAATTTCTCCCAATTCCCTTAAGGAACTCAAAAATGGTTACTGTGTTCCAAGGACCAGAGAAATAGGAGTCGGTAACAGACTGCCTACTAAAGGGATAGGTCTTTAAGAAAGTTTATTTTCTTCTAAATTCTGTATTTGTTTTGTCAATAAAATGGCATTTTGTTTTTAGTACAGCATCCAGTGGCTTTCTGGTGATTACAGAGTTTTAAAGACCTCAAAGTGTATCTGAATTGCAAGGTTAAGAATCAAAAAAAGGAAAGAGGTTACAGATGAGATGGAAAATGCGAATGGGTTTCCTGAGCCAAAACAGTACTTAGTCTAGGAAACAGCTATTTTGTAAAATAAAATGTTTTCGTATATTATATGCTTTTCTGTAAAACTGGTTACTACTGTACATTTTAACCCGTAACAATGAGATCCAACACAAGATGAAGTAGGGAATCTTAAAACATATATTTTAGCACTATGATTAGAAAACATAAGAAATGGTGCTAAAAAATGAAGGAGTGAAAGGCGCTTCTGTATCAACCTTACCTGCCAAACTGAAGACGTCAGGCAATCTATGATGGAGCACACATGCTCATGAGAGGAGCACAAAAGAATCTACTGGGTGCATCTTAGATTTACTTTTTATTTCACCTTCTTTACACAATTCTTTTATAAGGTACATAACAGATTAGAAGTATATAATTTATAAGGAAACAGATGCCAGGTCAGGTACTCAACACCTGTATTACTGTTAAGATGTGCAATCAAGAAAGAGTGGAAACCACTGTTCTAAAGAATGGACTGATTAGGGTTACGATTCTGTCACATTAGAGTTAAGCAGTCACATTTTTCTGTTACTCTGTGATAATTCTGCCACTTAATGTAGCAGCTCAGATACTTTACAGAAAGAATTATTATTACCAAGAGCAAACCTTTATAGTTAAAAAAAGTTTTCACGTATGCTATCTCACGGAATGGCCACTGCCACTTGGTATTATTACTAGTTGACCTAATGTATCCAGTACCAGTTTCTTGAGAGCATTCACAAACACTAGTTGTATTTATTATTATTATAAATAAACATTAGCTGTAAGGACGCCTGGGTGGCTCAGTCAGTTAAACATCCGACTCTTGATTTCGGCTTAGGTCATGATCTCATGGTTCGTGAGCTCGAGCACCCTGCTGTCAGCGCAGAACCTGCTTGGGATTCTCTCTCCTCCTCTCTCTGCCCCTCCCCCACTTACACCTCTCTCTTTCCACCTTCTCTCTACCCCTCTCCCGCTGGCATGCACACATCTCTTGCACACATCTCTCTGAGCTCTCTCTCTCAAAACAAATAAACATTAAGAATAAATAAAAATTAGCTGTGAAGTTAATGAGAGGAATAAACATTTTAAAGACTTCAAGGTTAATTTAAGTAAACTGAAGCACTAATATGTTTCAGAGGAGTTAATCCTCCACAAAAAAAAAAAGTGTGGAAACCACTCAACAAGAATTACATGAAAGGACAGTGACTCTGTCTATTCCCCTGACAGCCCTTACCACCTTTATTCTTTATTTTTTAAAGACAAGTTTAGGGTCTTCTCAGCATAAACAAAGAAATGCCCACTAATCATTTGACTACTAGGGAATTAATCAGCTGAACATTAAGGGTAGATTTAATAACTGACTCTATATAGAAGTTCTGCTTTATGGAGGACAGCAACAAGATGTTTTACCAAAATTAACACAAGAGGATACGAGTTGAAGCTGGCTACTGATAAAATTACTAGAGAAAAAAAATCATGAAATTTTTCTGAGAGTGAAAATTCAGAGGAAACCTTAAGGACTTGTATCAAAAGGGATTTTTGTAAACAAGATAGTTTCCTATTACATGAGATCAGTTAAGTGTACCAGGGATGCCTATAAGAGATCACAAGTCTGATATCAGTTCTATAGAAGCATATATCTGTGTATGCCACTAACTAAGCTTCACTAATCTGGTAGCACCACTCTTAAGAAGTGAATGCATTACTATTTACTTTAAACTTAAAGAAGTTGGTTCCTTTCACTAAACTGAGGGGTTGATAAGGGTTTGGTTATTGGAATTAATAATCCCCAGAATGAATGGCAGCAGGTAAAATTTAGACCAGAATTGTCAATACAGTAGAGGAAATCTCATATGACTGCCATCGTCCTGCAAGTCTGTTATTGTGTTTTAGGTTAAAGACATACTAATTTATATGACTGATTTAAGTACCAAGGCAACGGGTACATTTATATGATAAATGATGAATGGCTAAAAGGCAATAAACTGAAAGTTAAGATTTAAAAGTATAAAAAAAGATGGTCATTTTCCCCACTTGTTACAAAATGACAATTTTTTAAAGAGCTAAGGAAATCTGATGTATTATAATTTTAAGAGCCAAGAATATGAGGGCATAAATCCAGGAATAAATCACATGTTTCAAAGCTTTTGCTCTTTCAATACTCTGAACTGGTTAAGAAAGGTTTAATTCTGACATTACCATTGGAGCAGATGGTGGATTTGATGATTGTCCTTCACTGTTCCCTGCATGCTGGGTTAACCCATTAGGATTTGAAGACTGTGTAATGGGAAGCTGGGTACTGGGTGCAGGTTGCTGAGATAATTCTACTTTGTAAGTCTTATTTGATTCATCCAATCTGCTACTTCTTTCTATGGCAATCAGGTCACGAATTTTTTGCAGCTGTTCCACTGAAGCTTTTTTAGGAAAGATAAGATGTGTTTCTCCCTGGAATTTATAAAAATGGGAAAATTTTTAACTTTTGCTTTACACTGACAGTCATTCATATATAGATCTATAAAATGAAACCAATACTATAGAATACATCAGATATTAATAATCATTTTGTTTTTCTACCATTGTGGCACTTTTAAAAAAAACAAAGGTAAAACTGCATAAATGTAAACCAGGAAATTCAGAAAATTGGTCTCTTTCTTAGCATATAATGCTTAGTTTATTTGATCGATTCAAAGGCCTTTAGAAAAATATTTTCTGTTAGGAACAGTAAGTCACAAAGTCTCATAAGAATTACAAAAATGTACATTCCTATCTTCTCTGCAATAGTATATAATACTACTATTCCCTGTGAAATCCCCTATGAAGTAACAGTAATTACTAGGGATGCAGCCATACACAATGATCAGGGGGTCACATAAAACCAAGAAGTTATAAATCTCCTTTCTTTCTTTGAATCTCCTAAACCCAAGACTTTAAAGAATAGCTATATGACTAGCAGTCTGTATATGGGGTCCACTAATTTTTCCAAGAAGACAAAAAGCACACCCTGATGATCAATTCAAAATTATGGATTGTTCACAGTAAATACAAAGGTGTCCAAACAAAACAATCAAACCATAAAAATCCCATTCTTCAAGTAGTGATTCATTTAATGAATACCCACAATATAATCAGAGTGCTATAAGATACAATAAGCATTACAACAAAGCTCACAATGTAAAATAGTCAGCAAATTACAAACAAGAAAAAAAGTGAAATGAAAATATATTCAATTAAGTTTCAAGGCACTGAGAAACAAGTGTTAAAATAGTAATTCCACCAGCTGCATATATATGAGAGAAAACTATTGTTAACGTGCAGTAGTAAGACTTACAGATTGTGAGCATTTAAGTTAAGCTCCATAACTGAGAATGACCTTATTTCCCTGGTGATGGCAGACCTATCAGAATGAACTGACCAAGACATTTCTCATTAATGACATGAAAATTAATTCCATATGAATCCCTTTTAAAAAGCCAGAAGGGGCCAGTAAGCTCTCTATATTCATTACCCATAATAGCTGTAAAAACAAAACTATCATTTATTGTGTTTATGTGTTCTAGGTGCTGTACTAAGCATTTTGCATACATTATCTCAAGTAATTCTCACAACCACCCTGCAAGGTAGGTACTAGGTTTATCCCTACTCTTTATATGGAAATATGAAGGCTCAGAGAAGTTAAATAACCTGCCCGATGCCACAGAACAATTGTTGGAGTAAGGATTCACACTTAACAAATCTTAATTGTTATGCTATAATTGAGTCATCTTAGACTGATCAGAGACCAATAACCACAAGCTGGATTAAAAGTTGGAAGTATTGAGCAAAAGAAAATATTTTTATAGCCGTGATAATTACATATATGATAAGCACAAATCAGATCACAATGAGTTTCCAACATCAGAAAGGAACCACCTCGCATCTCTGATGAGGTCTGGGAAGAGAGACCAACATTTAATTCAAAACCAGATACGGAGGTTTCCCATCTCCTACTGTTAGTGGAGCAGCACTGAGAAAGGTAGAAGACACCACGGACAGAGGTGGAAACACAGCATAATAGGTTTCTGGATCTATGTTCAGTTCACACCTCAGAGAGGGCCCGGATAAGACAGAGATGCTGCTTTCCTTTCCAACTTTGCAGGATCAGTCCTAAAAGAATGTATGATCACGGCCAAAGTGTACCAAAAAGTTTAATCAGTGGCACTGTATTTTCATGAAAGGACAAAATCACAGGCTTTGCACTAGATCCAGTAACATTATAAGAAATCAATGAGAATTCTAGTATTTAACAAAATCCCTATTTCTTAACATATTTTTGCTAAGACAATTCTCCCTGCCAGATGTTAAGCAAACCTGCCCCCTCCCTGCCCACTAAATGCTGGTAATATCTTCCAGTCACCAAGACAACCAACACTGCCCACCTCCTGTGGCACCTGGCGGGAACCATCCCACTCAGCAAGCCTGATGATTCACACAGCCATGCGGATCCCGGTCTTTCTCAACCTTCTTCTCAGAATTTTCACAAAGAGCTCAGCCTCAGAGGCAAGTAGGCCCAAAAGTGCCCAGGATTTTAATATACAAAATATAAACATTTGGGGATGGGTCTGAGAGATCCCTACTTCACCGTAACCTACCAAAGTTTCTTTCTGATGGCCGAGTTCAGTTGCAGTTCCAATGGTTCCTTCTGCAACTTAGCCACACTGATATCACACAGACTTCAGACGGGCCCTGAGGTGCAATGCCCAAAGCCAATCAGAAACTTGAATCAAAACATGTTACTCTTTTCTGAAACTGTGGCTCTATGTGGGTCAAATACTACTGCAAGTCTCAGCTTGTTACTAGCACTCATGTGACTAATCTTTGGGTCTGCCTGAGATGGGTTTTCTAGGATGTGGGATTTTGAGTGCTAAACCCAGGATAGCCTCAGGCAAACTGGGACAGTTGGTCATCACACCCGGCACTCAAATATTTGTTGAATGAAAGACAAATATGATCCCACAGAACCTGTGACACTTCAAAAATGAAAAATTAGTATAGTTTCCAGTTGTCATTTACTAAATTTTTCTGTCATTTGACTAAAAACATCTGTATTTTCATGAACAAAATCAGCAACGTTCTCAACTCTCCCCTCTACACTTTTAAATTCTTTATGTTCAGATGTCTGTGAGTAACTACAAGCAGATACCACAATTTATATTTCCGGCCTGACCTCTCCTTTCGAGTTATAGACTCATATATCCAATTGCCTACTTGCTATGTTTAACAGTTTTATCAGTTATAATTATCCACAAGTTGGGTAGTGATTTCTCCCAGTATCTGCCACACTCCCAGATTTCGCAATCTGAATGGTACCTGCATCCACACAGATGCTCAAACCAAACCTAAAAGTAACCTACATTCCTTCCTTTCCCTTGTACCCCACATGTAGTTCATTAGCAAGTCCTACAGACTCTGCTTCAAAAAAAATTCTGGATGCCTCCACTTTCCCCCATCTCCACTGCTATCAGTCTTTAATTCAACATTTACTGAGTGCCTCAACATGCCAGCAATATTCTAGGAGCTAGCAACACAGGGAACAAAAAGACAAAAGGCTCTGCCTTCATGGAACTTATACAAATCATTACTGTTTCTCCCTTAGGTTAATAAACACTTTCTAACTGGTCCTTCCTGCTTCACCCCTTGCCCTCATCCCAGAACATCCAGAACATTCCCTTTACAACAGCTAGAATAACCTTCTAAATATCCTTCCCTGCCTAAAACCTTCCTATGGTTTCCCGTTTCATTTAGAATGAAATCCAAGTCTTTACCACAGTCCTCAAAACCCCATGCCCTGGATTTCTGCCTGTCTGTGCAGCTTTCTGTGCCAAAGCTACTCCTGCTGGAAGTGCTTTGGACATGTGAATCGTCTGAAGTACTTGGACTTGAGGGCTTCAGGTACCTGAAATACTTCTTTTCACTTAGGTCCCAGCTCAAATGTTCTCTCCCTAGAGGCCTTCCCCGACCACGCATCTGTACCTAGCTGCCTGCCTCTACAGCTGCTTTGAATCGTATCACCATGCCTTATTTTCTTCTTTGCACTCATCTTTGTGTTCATGTCTACTATTTGTCTAACCTATTAGAATCCAAGCTCCACATGAGATGGGATCTATTTCTGTAGTTCGCTATTGTACCCTTCAGAGCCTGGAACAGAATCTGGGGAGAAAAGCAGAGAGGCAGAAAGGAAACGACCTCTTATGGCAACTCAGCATATCGCTTGAACAATTTCTACAGCCTTGCCAATTCAGCCTCTGTGGACTACCGAGTATCCATAAGCTGGTTCTACTTCTTTCAATATTCCATGAACTAGAAATGGCTAAGCATATACACAGACAGAAAATTCACGGTATTGATAACTACTTTCACTGTGGCATAGAATTGAACTATGCCACAAGATTCCGGAGGATGAAAACACCAAACGTTTACTTTGACCTAAAAACCAAAAAACATACTGAGATTCTTCTCTTCTGTCACAGAAGAAATTCCTTACAAGTGGCAACTAAACTCAGCTTTTCTGTGTCTACTCTTCTCATTTCTTAACGGAGACAGGTGGTTAGACCCTATTCGTATTCATGTGTGCTCACAAAGCAGGTTTTTGTCAAAAGTCTAAAGTGACCCACAATGGGGTCTCTAGGTTGTATATCTGACCTACCTGTTCTAAAGGATTAAGACTTGTAAGAATTTTCTCTGTGGGAGAGTTGTTATATTGTGATTTTAAAGCATATTTACTGTGACTTTCAAATGTCTAACAGGTGAAGAAATAACTAGCTGCACAGATTTCCAAACTGATCAATTAATTAAAAAAATATTATCTTATTTAGGTAATTATCCATCAACACTACAACAAATTCTTTGTACATGAATTGGGGAAAAGAAACCCTTCAACATACTCACCTCTTCAAAGCCCATTTCAAATAAACATTCAACGGCTCCTCTGACAGGTAAGAGTCTAGTAGAAAAAGCTGTGTTTCCAATCCGGATAGATCTATATTTTTCATCATTAGGGTTTCTGATTTAAATAAAAAAAATTTGATTATATATAACAATTTATACTTTCCACAGTGTTTTTGCACTCCTTTTCACATTTTATATTGGCTATATTGCTACAAGGTAGTACAGATCCCAGCTTTACAGAAAGAGGAAGAACAGTCTGGAAAAACAGCCTGATTTTGAGATTCTTACCTCAATATACATTTACTACCACCCTACTGTTTAATTTCAGTTGATAATATTAATGCTTCCATAACAGACATCCATGTGACTCTGTAATTCTGTGCTATTAAGGCTACATACTTTTGTGAGTTTTTAGGGTGCTAAGAAAAAAAAATCCACATAAGCTCCAGACATGGGGCAGAAGGTTTTGCCTATTTTGTTCTGATGGACCTCAATCATCAAGAATGGTGCTTGATGCATAGACGGTGGTTAGTAAATACTTGTGAAATGAATGAATGAAAGAAACTAAAAAGCTGCATAAAAACTGATCACAGTTCCTGGAAGATTTTACTTCTGAAAAATATAAACCCAGGTACACCTTGATTTTCTTTCTTCCCTAGACTGGTGATTGTTTTTACTCTATGTTCTGCTTCAGCTCAAGATATATTTTAGTCACAGCCAATTTTTTTTTTTTTTACGGTGATTAAGATTTTGAATAGCATGCATGGGATAAGACCAGCATATGAAAAGCTTTGAGATTTTTAATAACGTTGATAAATCAGAAATGCTGTTTTTAAAAAATCAGAAAAAAAAAAACAAGGTTAAGATAATCACAGTATTATACTCAAGACCATCAAACATAATTTAGGATAAGCAGATTTCATATCTGACACAAACTCCCTTCCAATGGTAGTGGCTTCCATTACTATTTTAAGAAGGATTCTGAGGCTGTGTCAGGGGTCTATGGGAAGGAGTGCTGAGGCCATCTGCCTGGGCTATTGAATGGGGATGGCAGACAAATGCTGGCAACTATTAACAACTCATTAACCATTTGTGTCCTAATTTAATTGTGGAAGTTTTAACATATTTCACATTTGTTTTCCATTGAGCAACTCTCTATTGCCCAATTGTCATAAATACATGAATCTTTTTAAAACTTTTCCTTAAGTTCCAAAATTATACAAGTTTATTACAGAATATTCAGGGACAAAGCTCTAAAATAGTGCTTTTCAAAATGTCCATGGACTGGAGCCAATCTACAAACTCCTTGCTATTCATTCATGAGAATGTGCAGAAATTGAGAATACTCAGCAATTATTATAACAATTTGATGTGCCATGAAATTTTTATTGTTATTTTACAAAAGGTATAGGTCCACCAAAGACTGGAAATTAAAAACAAAAACACTTGTTCTTCACCACAGGTCATTTGAGCATCACAGGTGGTTGAAAAAACACAAAGAAAAAAATGTATGTTCTGCTCTTTTACTCTGTGTGTTAAATGAGAGCTTCTCACCCTTGGCATTATTGACATTGGAGGTCTTTGCTGTAGGGGGCTGCCCTGCACACGGCGAGATATTTAGCATCCCTGGCTTTTATGCCACACTAGATCATAAGTGTGCCTCCCTTTCTTACTACTTAAAACAAAAAACATTAAACCATACAATAACCCTACATTTACCAAGGCTAGTTACAGATAAATGTAGCATCTTTTCATGATATTCAACACGTTTCACACGGTTATAAACATATCACTACCATCAGTATGACAGAACCTACTGGTGCAAAACTGCTTGAGGTTGTTTTGTTTGTTTTACGTATTTTTTCCCCAATAGCTTCCAGATTTTTACATGATCAAAGTCTTTCACTGGCCTTAATTTTCTAGTTTTCCCTCCCTCTTTTACCACTGTTTAAAAAATTCTTATAAAACACTCATTAGTTGATCTGATACATGTTTCAAAATAACTGTTCATATGGCTTTTCTATTATAAACTATTTCCCATCTTTTTACATCTATGGGCCTCACATACCATTTATGTATTTTTCTCACTAAAAACATAATGCAAACAAAAACAAAAAAAACCCAACAGTAATGTCCAGTTACCCAAATTCTATCTATCTCTTTTTTTTTTTTTTAATTTTTTTTTTCAACGTTTATTTATTTTTGGGACAGAGAGAGACAGAGCATGAACGGGGGAGGGGCAGAGAGAGAGGGAGACACAGAATCAGAAACAGGCTCCAGGCTCTGAGCCATCAGCCCAGAGCCCGACGCGGGGCTCGAACTCACGGACCGCGAGATCGTGACCTGGCTGAAGTCGGACGCTTAACCGACTGCACCACCCAGGCGCCCCCTATCTATCTCTTTTAAAATGTTGAGCACACCAGCCATAGTCTTGAACATAAAATGGTGCCAAAAGTTCATCCTGAAGCCCTCAAAGACTTAGAGAAAAAGCCATTAGGCCTCAAATCCATAAGATCCCACTTCCTGTCCTTGGAAAAGTACCACAAAAACACTTTCTAAATCTCTAGTTTTACAGCCTCTCACCCCAGTGTATCCACCATCCTTGAACTCATTACTACTGTCCTTATCTTGCAGTGTCTAAATTACCCCTAACGATCACCTTTATTTTTGCTTCATCTTCTTCTGTTAATTCCTCTGCAGACTTTTCTCAATATTTTTTGCTATAATTCTTCAATGTGTTTTTTCTGCCTCTGCTGACTCTTAACTATTTCTACAACTGGTAATATTTATCTTGCTTATTAGAAATAATTGTTCACATTCACTTGAGGTGTTTGTTTAGTTGTTTGCTGGATAGTATTGAACGAATGAATAGGGTCTTGAAAGGGCAACAAAATTTCCTGCACCTCACTCACTATCACTTTGAACACATTTTAGTATCTTCCTAGTTGTCTTACCCCCAGGTATCTACAAAATTGTTTAATCTGTAGAATGTTAATTATTAGTCTTTACTTTTACAATTGAATGGTAGAAAAGTCATGCTTTTCACCTTGAAAGTCAGTATCTACCATATATTTAGGATCTTAAGGCATGTTAAACAGTAAGCTTCCCACTGAGGTCACAGACTCAGGAAAAAAAAACTTAAATGTTTCTATGTCAGAATTTCAGAAACGCTGAGAATAAACATAGCTGACCATTCACTAGCCCTCTTTCTCTTTAGAATGCATAATCCCAGAAAGGGTTTACAGAAATGGAAACTTAGTACATGAGAGATCCTATAATCTTGTATTTTTATTACTAATCACAAAAATTGGTTTGTAGGCCATTTAAAACATATTTCTTTTGTAAATAGTCCTTTTCAAAATAGTTCTTTACAAAATAGTCCTTTTGTAAATCAAAATAATTGAGATACATGTAAATTTTTCTTTAAAAAAAATTTTTTTTAATGTTTATTTTTGAGAGAGAGAGCACGCACAAGTGGGGAAGAGCAGAGAGAGAGAGGGGGAGACACAGAATCCGAAGCAGGCTCCAGGCTCCGAGCTGTCAGCACAAAGCCCAATGCGGGGCTCGAACTCACAAACTGTGAGATCATGACCTGAGCTGAAGTCGAATGCTTAACCCACTGAGCCACAGGTGCCCCGTATTGTGTATATTTTTCAAAAACATCTAACTGCCTTTAGAACCAGCTGGGAACCATCTCTGGCTGTCTACCATTGTATGTAGCTGACAATAAGGGAAACATACACATAACCTAGCTTGTTCAGAGTGAAAGGTTGAATAATGGTAACAATAGATAACATATGTGCCTTTATTTCTCTTTTGCAAGAATCTCATAATGCAGGCATTTTTTCTTTCCTCTTAAAAATGAGGAAACTGAAAAAAAATGAAGAAACTTAAGTCCAGAGACTGTACATAAATTGACTATAGCCACACTCTTAGGAAATGGTTGACTGGGGTTTAAAACCACTGGTTTGATTACAAAGCTTACATACTCTTCACCATACAATACACCAACAAACTCACCACTCCTCAATTAACCCTCTTTCGATTTCTCCAGTTGTCAGTAGTAACCTAGATTGGAAATCTGAAGTTATTTGGGTTATTTTGTCTCTTCCCATTTCCAGTTCTACTCCTTGCATTCAGTCATCAAGAACTACCAATCCCTGCCTCCAACAGTTCTCTTCTCTCCGCATTTATGTTTATGATTACTGTAATAGGCTCCCAAATGAAATCCATGCCTTGTGTCTTCTTACATCATTATTCTACATTAAACTCCTTCGTTATATTTCTCTTTGACTCTAGAACGTATAATCACTTTCTCTTGTCTCCTATGTCAAATATATGTTCTCTGCCATTCCATCAACCTGTCCCATCTTACCAAACCTCTGTTCTCAAAACTCTTCCACACTAGGTCCCCCTGCTATCTCCAGACATGAACATGTAACTCCTTGAACACTGTCTTGCAATTGTTCTCTGGATTTTATACTGTGGCTGTTTCCCATACTTGTGCCTTTCTCCTAAACATATTTATTTATTTTCTTGGAAAGAAGAAACCACTTTCCATTCTTGGCCCTCCCCAATCATAGGCAGTTTAATTTGTAACCAATAACCGTGTGCAGTTTGCAAAGGAAATTAGTAGAACATCAAACATATTTTTTAAGGAATAAATGGAGCAAATTACCCAAGGAATAATTCCACACACGTGGAATGCTAGTCAAACTATTTTAGAGTTTGAAAAACAGATATTATTGAGTACAGCTCATCTTTATCTAGGAGTCAGTAAACTGAAAAAAAAAGTAAAAGGTTCAAACCCATGGCATACTGTGTGTGCAAATTAGCTTATATTTTATTCTGTAGTTTCATTAACTATGACTCTTAGTTGGGGAATAGGTTAACATCACCTGAAGCAGAAATCTGAAATGTAACCAAAACCATAATCTTCACTTGAGTGTAGTGACAAGTGCTGCTGTTTATAAAAAATCAAACAAAAAACCACAAAAAAACCCAGCTATTAATGAAAGTCTCATTTCAGCACTCATTTCATAAAATACTACGTCAAACACTGAGGTAGGAATAAGATATATTAAGACAACATCCCTGACACAGTCCCTTATCTTTAACACTAATGGATTTCCCCAAACAGCAAAAGGAACAGAAAACTTTGGTTTTCTCTACTCTCAAATAAGTGAGATTAGCAGATCTGTAACAGAATGTAGTTAGAGTAACCTACATTAGAAATCTCTGAAGAAGAGATCAGGGACTTAGAAGTGGAAGAAAGAATGTTTTTTAACTTCCTGAAGCGTAAAGGAGTTTCAATTCAAAGAAAATGAGACCAGGATTACTACTATTACAAGCATACCTCAGAGACATTATAGGTTTGGATCTAGACCAATGTAGTAAAGTGAAAATTGCAGTAAACCAAATCAAATGAATTTTTAAAATTTCCCACTGCATATAAAAGTTATGCTTATACTATATTGTACTCCATTAAAAGTGTAATAGCATTATGTTTTAAAAAAATGTACATACCTTAATTAAACAATACTTTATTGCTAAAAAATGCTATCATATGAACTTTCAGTAAGTTGTAATCTTTTTGCTGGTGGAGGGTTTGCCTCGATGTTAATGGATGCTAAGTATTGGTGGGGCTGCAGCAATTTCTTACAAGACAATAAAGTTTACCACATCAATTGACTCTTCCTTTTATGAATAATTTCTCTGTACCATGTGATGCTGTTTGATGAAACATCTTTCAAAACTGGAGTCAATCCCCTCAAACCCCGACACTGTTTTATCAGCAAAGTTTGTTATATTCTAAATTCTTTGTTGTTATTGCAACAATCTTCACAGCATCTGCACTAGGAGGCTCCATCTCAAGAAACCAATTCCTTTGCTCATCCATAAAAAGCAACTCCTCATCCATGAAAGTTTCCTTTTTAAAATGTATTTATTTATTTATTTTGAGAGAAAGAGAGAGAAAGAGCAGGGCAGGGGCAGAGAGAAGGAGAGAATCCCAAGCAGGTTCTGCGCTATCTGTGCAGAGCCTGATGCAGGGCTCCATCTCACGAACCCCAAGACCATGACCTGAACTAATCAAGAGTCAGACGCTTAACCATCTGAGCCACCAGGCACCCCATTCATCCGTGACAGTTTTATCATGAGATTGCAGCTGTATCTTCAGGCTCCACTTCTAATTCTAGTTCTTTTGCTATTTCCTCCACTGAAGTCAGGAATCCCTCAAAGTTATCCATGAGGGTTGAAATCAACTTCTGCCAAACTCCTATTAATGTTGACCTTTTGACTGCCTACAATGAAATCACAAATGTTAATGGCATCTTGAATGGTGAATCCTTTTCAGGTTTTCAACTTTGCCCAGATCCGTCAGAGAAATCATTATCTATGGCAACTATGGCTTTACAAGATGTAGCTGTTAAAATAAAAAGATCTGAAAGTCAAAATGACTCCTTGATCCATGGGGCTGCAGAAGAGATGTGTTAGCAGGCACGAAAACATTATGTCATTGTACATTTCTATCAGAGCTCTTGGGTGACCAGGGCATTGTCAATGAGCAATAATATTTTGAAAGGAATCTTTTTTTCTGACGTCTCAACAGTGGCCTTAAAATATTCAATAAATCACATAGTAAAGAGACATGCTCTCATCCAGGCTTTGTTCTTCCATTTAGAATTTTCAGAATGGTTAATAAGCATTGGCTTCAATTTAAAATCACCAGCTGTGTTAGCCACTAACAAGAGAGAGTCAACTTGTCCTTTGAAGCTAGCAATTGACTTCTCCTCCCTGGCTATGAAGTCCTAGATGGCATCTTCTTCCAATAGAAAGTTGCTTTGTCTATGTTGAAAAATCTGTTGTTTAGTGTAGCCATCTTCATGAATTATATTAGCTAGTTCTGGGTAACTTTCTGCAACTTCTCATCATCATTTGCTGCTTCACCTTGCACTTTTGTGTTATGGAAACAGCTTCTTTCCTTTAACCTCATGAACCAACCTCTGCTAGCTTAAAACTTTTCTTCTTCAACTTCACCACCTCTCTCAGTCTTCACAGAACTGAAATTTAAGAACTTGCTCTGGATTAGGCTTTGGTTTTTAAGGGAATGTTGTGGTTGGCTTGATCTTCTTTCTAGACCACTAAAAGTTTCTCTATTAGCAGCAAAAAGGCTGTTTTTCTTTCTCATCATTTGTGTGTTCACTCGAATGGCACTTTTAATCTCCTTCAAGAACACTTCCTTTACATTTGCAACTGGGCTTTTTGGTACAATAGGCCTAGCTTTTGGCTTATCTTGGAATTTGACACAGCCTCTTCACTAAGCTGAATCACTTGTAGCTTTTGATTTAAAGTGAGAGATGCGTACCCCTGCCTTTCACTTGAACACTTAGGCCATTACAGGGTTATTAACTGGCCTAATTTCAATTATTATTGTGTCTCAGGAAACAGGGAAACCTAGGAAAAGAGAGGGGACAGGAGGCTCAATGGGTGGAGCAGTCAGAACACACACATTTATAGATTAAGTTTCCCATCTTATGTAGGTGCAGTTGGTGCACCCCCAAAAATTACAATAGTAACATCAAAGATAACTGATCACATGATAAAGAAGATATGGTGTGTATACACACACACACACACACACACACACACACACACAATGGGAATATTACTCAGACATAAAAAAGAATGAGATCTTGCCATCTGTGACAACTTGGATCTAAAAAAAGCAAAACAAATAAAGAAAAAAACAGAAACAAACACAGAGAGGGGGATGGGCAAAATAGGTGAAGGGGAGTGGGAGATACAGACTTCCGGTTATGGAATAAATAAGTCATGGCAGCAGGGGACATCTGGCTGGCTCAGTCAGTAGAGCATGTGAATCTTGATCTCAGGCTCGTGAGTTCAAGCCCCACACTGAGCATAGAGCTCACCAAAAAAAAAAAAAAAAAAGTAAAAAAGTCACAGGGATAAAAGGAACATAACAGGAACTATAGTTCATGGCTATATTAATATAGCTTTATAACAGTTTTGTATGACGACAGATGGTAGCTACACTTGTGAGCATAGCATAATGTACAGACTCGGGGAATCACTATGTTGTAATACTGAAATTACCGTGACATTGTGTCAACTATATTTCAATTATATAAAAGAGCTCAGGGGCTCCTGGGTGACTCTGTTCCTTAAGCATCCAACTCTCTGTTTCGGCCCAGGTCTCATGATCTCACAGTTCATGAGTATGAGCCCGGTGTTGGACTCCACTCTGATAGTGTGGAGCCTGCTAGGGATTCTCATTCTCTCTCTCTCTCTGCCCCTCCCTTGCTTGATCTCTGTCTCAAAATAAACAAATTTAAAAAAATTAAAGAACTCATTGATCACAGATCACCATAACAAATAATGAAAAAGTCTGAAATACTACAATTACCAAAATGTGACACAGAGGTACAAAGTGAGCAAATGCTGTTCGAAAAATGTCACCGACAGGTTTGTTCAACACCATAAAATTTGAATTTTGTAAAAATTTGTAAAATTGAATTGAATTTGTAAAAAACACAATATTTGCAAAGCACAATAAAATGAAGCGCAATAAAACAAGGTATGCCTGTACTTAAACTAACAAGGGTAGTTTTTCATACCATCTCCAATTATCAGTTCCAAACCTCTAATTCCCTTTAAAAAAAAATTTTTTTTTAGATTTATTTACTTTTGAGAGTCAGAGACAGACAGGGCACAAGTAGGGGAGGGGCAGAGAGAGAATGAGACACAGAATCCGAGCAGGCTCCAGGTTCTGAGCTGTCAGCACAATGCCCGACGCGGGGCTCGGACTCACAAACCGTGAGATCATGACCTGAGCTGAAGTCAGACGCTCAATCAACTGGGCCACCCAGGCGCCCCTCTAATTCTCTTTTTAGATAAAGCTTTTCAAGATCAGAAACATAAACCATAGTAAAAACTGTAATATGAACTGGCAGCATGCCAAGCTGCCTCTACGAGTTTGATAAATATTCACAATGGTGATTATACCAAGTTATTATTTGCATTCAGAGGTTTTCCTTCCTCAAAACATCTTGATCTTAGCATTCTGGGTTTCACTAGATTAAAAGCAGAAGTGAATCCTATTACAAGGCCACTTCCCTTTTCTGAATAATGGGGTTTAAATAGTTTGATGGCTTTCCAGGTTGGAGCTCCCAGCTGCTAAAATCCGGAGGACTCAGTTTATGGGTTCATTCATGCACAGTCCGCTGGCATCTTTGTGCTTTGAAGAGCTGTTAGACCTCACAGGGTAGAGGTGAGCTGAAGAAGGTGTCACAGAGGAGAAAGGCAGTCCCCCACATAGGTCACAATTGTGTAGCTGTGTACATTGCCCAGGCTGTATCCCTTATAGCATTTGGCAAATAATAAAGGCTCATTTTTCCTTCAATTTACTTTTAAAAGCCTTACTGTTACCTATATAAACAATATATTGCCATGAACAATGAACTGCCACGGGTTGAAACACTACACTTGTAACTAAGGTCTCTAAAATTGGGTCATATCAAATCTATAACCATGAAACTAAGAAGCATTTCCTTTCAGCGTTCACACCAATATACCCGCCACTCAGCAGAACATGTGCACCAGGGGGTGGGGTGGGAGAGAAGCATAGACAGTAATCGTGGTGACCTGATAAATGAGGTATCACCACTCAAGTATCTGCCACCTAGAACTCCTTTAACCTCGCTTCTATCTCCCTCCCCCACACATCACATTCTCAAGACACTACATGAATTGATCTAAGAACTGATAAATGAAAAGGATTCAAAATGAGGAATCAAACTTGCCTCCCAATTCCCCAAATCTGTAAGGTCCCTTTAGGATCTATCTACAAGTGTACTTTTGCTCACAGGAGAATGAAACAAATTACTCTCAGCCACGGTAATCTTCACTCATTCTTATTTAAAAGGTCATGTTGAAAACTACACTACAGGTATTAATATAAAAACTGTAACTTTAAAGTAACACGGTTAATATGTCAGTCGACAAAACTGGACAGGAAAAGACCATAAAGAAATGTAAAAACCCCACTACTTCAGTTAGCATGATGCTTTAATATTAAAATATTCACAAAATGTTGCGGGGAGGGGGATTTTGTCGGAGACTAACTTCTCATAAGCCTGTGGCAATTTAAGGCACTACGGTAAGACCCACGCAGCGGGAATGAGACGCTGTCATCTGCGCTGACACCAAGACAGTTAAACAACTCGATCGGAGGCAAGTGTTTCCGGCACGCCTTCTCACCTCCCTCCGCCCTGAGCTTTCCCCACCACCTCCAGTTCACCCTGGAGCACCCCGCCATCAGGTGCCAAGTCACAAGTGCAAAAGAAACTTACTCTTCTCTGGACAGAGGGGCCTGGCCAAGTCTCCAGGCCCTTAGCCAGCGGGCTCCGACACGGATTCGGAACCAGGCTCAGGCCCCGCTCCTTCCTGGCCTCGCGGCCCTTCGGGGCCCTGGCGGGGCGCCCCCAAACCTGCGCCAAGCAGGTGCCCCTCACCGCCCGCCCAGGCACCCCGTCCCACCACGCAGCCCCGCACCTGAGGATGTTGTCTGCGTAGGTGAGCAACAGCTTGGAGGCCTCCAGAAAGGTCTCTGGCGTGTTCTGGCACAGCTCGGCCACAGCCGGGGACGCAGAGCCCGAAGAGCTGCCCAACGCGGCTGCCGCCATGCTTGAGCGCCCGCGGCCGTCGCCGCCCCTCGCGCGCCGCGTCCCGCACTGAGCAGGCGCCACAGCGCGCGGCCTCCTCTGCGGCTGGCCAGGAAGGGCGGGGCGCTGGGCCGGGAGGTGGGGGGCGGGGGGGGGGCGCTCAACCCGGCTGGGTGGGGGGGTTCTGGGAAGGTCGAGGGTTTGGACCTGGAGGGACGGGGGCGTCGTTGCCAGGCCCTGGGGGTCCAATCAGAAATTAGGGGCGGGGTGCTTGGTCGTCCTGGCACGGGCGCTTCGGCGAGGAGGGCCCAGGAAGCGGGTGTTGGCCTGTGCTGGCCGATGGGTCGCAAAATCCCAGGTCCTTCGGCGTCCCAGAGTGGGTTTCGATTGAGCCACGAAGGTGGGTAACCCCCACGTACGTCTAACCACGCCTTTTACCCCCAAACAAAACAATCTTACCGCTTCCTCCTCGTAGACGGCCAGGCATTCCTAAATACGTGTGAATGAAAGACCTCAAGGAAGGAGCAACAAATGTTCCAAACCTAATGGGTGGCTATAAACTCTGCTGGGTTTCTGGTATATACATTCTTTTTAGAATTAGATGAGTGATTGAAAATCCTTTTTCATAAGTACCAGCTCAAATAGTATGATGTTGCTCTAAAGAAGTTTTTAAACCACAGGTTCAACATAGTGAGTTGTGGGCTCAATTTACCGTGTATATTTACCAGTATAAAACATATATACAATAACGACAAAAAGGAATAGACTAAAATGGGGGGGGGACAATAAAAAATAGTCATCTCATATAGTGTGGGTAGGTATTGTGAGTTTGTTTTGAAGTTAGATCATGTGATTAATTTCCTTTATTCCTTTTAGAAGATAGTCCTAACTTATTTAATCCGTTCTTGGCCTCACCATGGCCTTGAAAGTGTACTTTTACCAACGGCTTCCTTCTTTGCAGACAAACATTTCCAAACCTCAACAAATATTTATCTTGACCTTATGTTTTTAAGGTAAATTATTTGCGTAAGTAGCTTCTTTAAATGTTCTTGATGCTTTATCTTCTATTTGCTTTTTACATTTGAAGTTTTCTTTCAGTACTTCTGAGCAAGACCTTGAGTTATGCTGTCTGCTTCAATTACCATTCATCTGCCAGAAACATGGGGAAAGTTTTAAATAAATATGTAGGTTTTTGGACCAGCTTCCAGGACTAGTGTGTTTAACTGATAGAATGTTCCTAGCTGCTGTAACTAAAATTTTCAGTGACTTAACACAAGAGAAATTTCTTTCTTGCTCACATAACAGTTTAGTAAAGCAGATATCTTTAGTCAATGGGCAGCTTTCCTCCATGTAATAATTTGGACTCTCAGGCTCCTTCCATCCTGTAGAATAGCAGTCAACAAACATTTTTTGTAAAGGGCCAGACTATAAATGCTTAAGGCTCTGTGGCTTTAGGGTCTCTTAGGGTCCCTGTTTCAACTCTTTACTTCTGTCTTTGTACTTGTAGTTCTATAGACAATACTCTAAAATAAATGGGTATGCCTGTGTTCCCATGAAACTCTGTTTACAAAAACAGCCTGCTGGATTGGGCCTGTAGTTTGCTATTCCTGCCATAGAGCCTCAGAGACTTCTGTATTTAGTTGGTGTTTGGGCAAAAAAGAAGACATACCTGCTTCTTAACCACATGGGCCCCAAAGGATACTAAAACCTTGGTTTGCAAGCATAATTTTTTCCAGAAACATGCTTGGAATCCAAAGCACTTGTATATCAAAGCAAATTTCCCCATATGAAATAATGGAAATTCAGATGATTTGTTCCACAACCCAAAAATAGTCTGTAATGTAATATAAAATAATAAAGACAATAGAAAATATAAAGAAAAATAAACAAATTAATCTGCACTTACCTTTGAAAACCTTCATGGCTTCATGGTGAGGGAGACAAGAGATGGGAGGGTTATTGTGTAGGACAACTTTCACTGTCACTAATGAAATCATGCTATCTATTGGCTCAATGGAATCTTTCCAATGATACTTGCTTTTGCCTCCTTGTGAGGATTTCACGGAAATGTGACATTGCATTGTCATTAAACAGATTCATCGCTCACACTGCTACAGCCTTATTTGGGTGGTGCTTTCCTACAGAATTTTGCAGTTTCCTACATTTTACACATCTCCCTAATCTCATTTGAAGTAAGGGATTCCTCTGCCTTTTTCTCCTCCTCCTCTGCAGATAAGATCGCCTCCATAACCTCTTGATGTTGCTTGCAATACAGATCCATCAGTTGATCGGTGGTCATCATGGTTTGAGACTGAGTGTGGGAGACGATCACCCACAATCCCACAGAGAGAGACAGAACGATTGGCTCAGTTCTAATCATGTGACTTTCAGTGTTACGTAGTACTCCTATTGCATACTTGTAAGACATCGCTCGTTTATAAAGTAAAAATTTGTTAGAGATGTTTCCTCATCTTGTGGAACACTCGCAGAACAAGTTACTCACCATCTAAGGTTTTACTGGTATAGCATTTTCTCTACCATATAATTGAGAAAAGGAAGCCCCATCTAGATAAAAGAGGGAAGGCTGGGAAATTTAGTTCCTAGCTGGACATGTACCCACAACTCTAAAGGATAAAAGGTGCAGGGAGGGGGGCCTGGAGTTATAACTAGCTGTCTCTACCACAAACTATAGTCACCTTAATTTGAGGTGTTTTTTTTTTTCACATTTATTTATCCTTATAATAGCATAAGATTATTACATACTATGTAGTACTTTATTTTACTTTTAAAGAAATAGAACACTTTTTGTTTTCAAATAAATTCTTGGGAGGGAAACCAGTATATATAAAACACCAAAGTGGAGATGCTCTAGAATTGAAGCAGGAGAGTGTGGGAGGCAGGAAGGATATAATGCCATCAACTGAGCCTGCCCTTTGATGGAGATAATGTCCATCAGGCATCTTTGTGGGGAACACGCAAACACAGTGTGAAAACCAATGCCGTGAAGTTAATACTGTGATAATAATGCAGGGTCTAGAAAATCATGGAAATCATCATTTCAAGGGTAATTCAGTAAGTTATTGTTTATCTTAGATCACCTGAAATTTAAATCCTTCCAAATTACTGTTTACCAATGTTTCTGCTGAAGTTCTTGAGTAACTACAATCTCTCTTGGTTACCACCATTTATGCAACTGTTAAGAGAATTTATTATTAAAAAAAAAGAGAATTTATTATAAAGGACTTTGACTCATTCTTTTCCCTGTCTGCTTCTTCCACTAAGTCAAGTTGAAAATATTTTGATTTTTCAGTTCCTTTAGAAAAGTTGAAGATAGTAAGCTACTCTTAATTTCTTTATGCTCACCATTGCTTCACACAACTAATGGGTGTTCCAATATTAAATCAGCATTGAACTTTCTATTCTTTTACTTGGCTTTTGTTTTTTTTTCTCCAAATAATTTTTTTCAGTATTCCTGCTTTAAGTACACCATTGTTAAAGTTGACACATGGTGGCACTATTCTTAAATAGAATAGAACAAAGAAATAACCCATTAAATTTCCCCAGGATCAGTTTTGCCATAAAAAAGAAAACATTGACCTCAATAAAGACTATAGCACAGAGAGGGGTTGAAGCCTTTCAGGAATTGGTGTAGTGACTTATTATGGTATGATTGCATTAAGTGATTACCCAACAACTATTTAGTGAGCACCTGTTGTGTACAAAGCAGTCTGAGATGGAGGACATAAGAGACTTTTATTCTAGTAGGAAAGACAAAACTAATGATAATATCTTGCATACAGACAGCCCCTGAGCTGATGAGACAAAAGTTACTATGAAAAGAAAAAGAAGTCATTTGGTAAAAAACACAAAATAGTGTGTGTATACTAACCGATAGAAGGGTATGTGCTTATTGGTTTATTTCATAATTCAGTCAGTCACCAAATATTTATGAAATGGCTACTGAATCCCTAGCTACTGTGCTAGGGGCTGTGAAGCAGTGAATCAGATGAGCATGAGCCCTGCTTTCATAGAAGTCCTAATGAGTTCACAGCAGTGGTTAGATCGGCAGCAGCAGCATCACCAGCAAGGAATATGGTACTAGACCCTAGTACAGCTATTGGAATATCATAAGAATTCCTACCTCTTTCCAAACCAAAGGAAAGGAGATCAGAGGTAGAAATAAAAATGAAATGACTTTTTGGTGGTTTTACTTTTCTACAGGATTTTAATTGATTTGTCTAGATCCAAGATAATCTTGTGATATTACAAAAGAAAAACCAAGCAGCACATTAAAACTGTTTCATAGGAGTTTGGCTTCAAAGAATATATTGTAGGTCTTTTCCCACTGTAATTTAGACATATCATAAAGCAATGAAAAGGGACAGCAAGTTTGCATATTTCTACTAACCAAGTTTTAGTTATTTTATAACCACATGTGTTTGTTTAATCCCTCTGAAATTAACTCTATAATTAATGAATGAAGGTCATGCTAAGAAGTAACTGAATAGGCCTAGGATCAAGGATGACTCAAGGTCATATTGGGCTTTCCTAAACTATTTTAGGCAAAGTACATTTCCAAGCTCATTTAAATCCAGTACTTGACCAAAATTCTTCTCTAGAGCTGGGAAAGAAGGCAGAGCATTCAGAAACAATCATTCGAGAGACACTGTCCAGAAAGAAACAAATATGGCTGGGAGGTTCAAATGCAGATTGTATGTTCAACCTTTTATCTAAAGAAGAAAAAAAGGAGGTGCCTGGGTGGCTCAATTGGTTAAGCATCTGGCTTTTTTTTCTTTTTAATGTTTATTTATTTTTGAGAGACAGAGCACAAGCAGGGGAGTGGCAGAGAAAGAGGGAGACACAGAATCAGAGGCAGTCTCCAGGCTCTGAGCTGTGAGCACGGAGCCTGACACAGGGCTCAAACCCACAACAACTGTGAGATCATGACCTGAGCCAAAGTCAGACGCTTAACGGACTGATCCACCCAGGTGCCCCAATATCTGACTCTTGATATTGGCTTAAGTGGTGATCTCAGAGTCATGAGACTGAGCTTTGAGTTGGGTATTCTGTCTCCCTTTCTCTGCCCCTTCCCTGCTTGAGCATGCTCTCTCCCAAAATAAATAAACTCAAAAAAATAAAGAAGAAAAAAGGACATAAACCTCACACCTGGGACAGCATGTGAACAACAGATGGTCATCTAAATAAGTATCTTGCTGATTTCTTGCTTTTTACAATTTCATGTTCTATTTTCATAGATTCACAGCTAGCTCTGAGTAAATGAAGTTATTATATTTTTTAGACACTTAGAAATAAATGTCTACAATCTCTATTCTTGTCTCCATTAAATTTTTTTAAAAATATTTTTATTTTGTATTTATTTTTTAGAGTAATCTCTACTTAACCCCAACACGGGGCTCAAACTCCCCATCCCAAGATCAAGAATCTCATGCTCCACCAACTCACTGCCAGGCGCCCCTTCTTGTCTCTGTTCGTTGGACATCCATGTGGCATTTTGAGCCCTGCCCCAATGCATATATACATACATACACACACACACACACACACACACACACACACACACACACACCACATATATACATTTTTTAAATGTTTTCTTAAAAAAATTTTTTTTAATGTTTTATTTATTTTTAAGACAGAGACAGAGCATGAGTGGGGATGGGGCAGAGACGGAGGGAGACACAGAATCTGAAGCAGGCTCCAGGCTCTGAGCTGTCAGCACAGAACCTGACGCGGGGCTCGAACTCACGAACTGTGAGATCACGACCTGAGCCGAAGTCGTTCACTCAACCGACTGAACCACCCAGGCACCCCAAAATGTTTTTTTTCATTTATAATATGAAATTTATTGTCAAATTGGTTTCCATACAACACCCAGTGCTCATCCCAACAGGTAATGTTTTCATTTTTTAGAGAGCACAAGCAGGGCAAGAGCAGGGAGAGGGGGGACAGACCACCTGAAGCAGAATCTGTGCTGACAGTAGCAAACCTGATGGGCTTGAACTCACAAATCAGGAGATCATGACCTGAGCCAAAGTCAGATCCTCAACCGACTGAGCCCCTCAGGTGACTCATTACATAAAATATAAACATTTTGTGTGTGTGTATATATATATATATGCACACACACACACACACACATAAATTTAAGTGGATATATGCCATCTTGTAACCTGTCATCTCCTAACATACTTTTAACATCTTTCTATATAGTATTAACTTACAAAATTATCTTAAATGGCTGCATAGCTTTTAGATGTGCTGCAAAATAACCCATTTCCTGATGTTGGGCATTTTGGTTAGTTCTACTTTATTATTATAAACAACCTTAGGAGGAACAGTAACAACTTTGAGGCTCCTGTAGTTTCCTTAATTCTTTACAAAGATTTCAGTAGAATATGGCGGTGTCCCTTCTTCCACAAGATGGAACTATCTGGACATCATCTTTACCGACAAAACAAAAGTCCTTTTTTTGATGGGCAAAAGGGCTACCTCATCGCGTTCTGTGCGCGTTCTTGTCTAGCTTACAGTCAGTGAAGTCGAGGGAGGGGAGGTTCCTCCCTAGCAAGCTGAGCGCCGCCACCTCCCGCGGTCTGACCTCCGTCAAGGTGACAGAGAAAGAGCAACCGGCAGCCCCCACCCCACACGTAGCGCGTGCGTGGGCGCGCGCATGAGCGGACGTGCGAATGCAGAGGGCGGCTGCGCGGCCGGCGCGACGCCTGGTGAAGGTATCAGCGGCGTGCTAGCGTTCTCCTTCCGCCTCTCCACCGGCAGATCGGGTGGGGGTTGGATCGGGAAAGGGGAGCCTGATGATCTTCGCCTGACTTCTCTTCCTCTAGCCGTGCTTTCTTAGTGTGTGTGGTGGTGCTTGAGAGGCAGGGGGTGGGGGAGAGGGGGAGAGGGAGGGAGGGAGGGGTGGGAGGAGTTGGCCACGCCCCTCACTTCCCGTCTCCTGATTAAAAACCCTAATTATCTCCACGTTTTGAAATCAGTAAAGTTCACTTACCCGTACCTCAGAGAATAGGCCTTGAAGTGGTTTTTTTTGTGCCACTGATGCCAGAAATACTTAGAATAAGGCCTCGATAATCCTGAAAAAGGCTCCTTCCTTTATGCAGCCCCTAAAGGGCTGGGAATGCCTTTGTAATTTACCTAGTGTAATTCTATTTTGGTGAATTGAGTCATCATTTCACCTCTTCATCTTGGAATGTGAGGGTACTTACAATCAAAAAAGGGAACTCCAAATGGTTCGTTTAATAAGTATAAATTAAAATGATGTTAACGTTATTTTCTCTGTGTTCATTAACAGCTCACACCTAGCACCTGAAAGAACCGTTTCTGCTATTGTTTCCTAGGCCTATAAGCTATTTAAACAACAGTGGTTACCTCCTGGGCGTGTTGTGATGTACAGGAATGTGTTTATGATCATCTGAATCTCAACCATGTTGTCAAATTGCTTGCAAAATTTCTTAAAAATTACAAGCCCTCATCTATATTCAAGATTATGCCAGCAATTAATAGGAAATAAAAGGAGGTTTTTTGGAACTGTGCCAACATCCAGAATTCGTAGGCGGGTTGTCATTACAGGCATTGGTTTAGTGACTCCTCTTGGTGTTGGAACGCAGCTGGTATGGGATCGTCTTATCCGGGGAGAGAGTGGAATTGTTTCACTGGTGGGTGAAGAATATAAGAGTATCCCTTGCAGTGTTGCTGCTTTAGTGCCAAGAGGTTGTGCTGACGGTCAGTTCAACGAACAAAACTTTGTATCCAGGTCAGATATCAAGTCCATGTCTTCTCCCACCATTATGGCCATTGGGGCTGCAGAGTTAGCCATGAAAGATTCTGACTGGCATCCTCAATCAGAAGCCGATCGAGTGGCTACTGGCGTTGCAATTGGCATGGGAATGGTTCCTCTTGAAGTTGTTTCTGAAACTGCTTTGATGTTTCAGACAAAAGGTTACAGTAAAGTCAGCCCATTCTTTGTCCCGAAGATTCTGGTCAATATGGCAGCAGGGCAGGTCAGCATTCGATATAAACTCAAGGGCCCCAATCATGCAGTGTCTACAGCCTGTACCACAGGAGCTCATGCCGTGGGAGACTCTTTTAGGTTTATAGCCCATGGTGATGCTGATGTGATGGTGGCTGGAGGGGCAGATTCTTGCATTAGCCCTTTATCTCTTGCTGGGTTTTCCAGAGCCCGTGCTCTGAGCACAAACTCTGATCCTAAGCTGGCCTGTCGGCCGTTTCACCCCAAGAGAGATGGTTTTGTAATGGGAGAAGGTGCAGCTGTGATGGTACTGGAGGAACATGATCATGCTGTTCAACGAGGGGCCCGGATCTATGCAGAAGTTTTGGGCTATGGCCTCTCAGGTGATGCCGGTCACATAACTGCACCTGATCCCGAAGGAGAAGGCGCCTTAAGGTAAAGACTTGCTGTTTTATTTAAAATATTTCTTCACATAAGGCATCTTAATTGGAATCTCAAATTAGGGGAAATTGTAGTATCTGCCTCTGGTACACAGTATCTTTGGTGTTTTTCCGTTTTAAAAAGGTTTTGAATTCTTTGCTTCAACACGTTTGAAATATTTGAAAGCTTTTAACCATCCTTAATAAAAATTGGATTTTAGTTAAGGCCAGTAAAGTTTTGAGAAAGGCCATGTGTGTCTTTGCCAACTTTTCATACTTTCAATTGTGCTTAACAGCTGTCAGAGTGCTCCCTCCCACAGTCCTCCTCTTTGGCCCTTCATCAGACTCAGACAG
Source organism: Acinonyx jubatus (assembly GCF_027475565.1). Taxonomy (NCBI): domain Eukaryota; kingdom Metazoa; phylum Chordata; class Mammalia; order Carnivora; family Felidae; genus Acinonyx; species Acinonyx jubatus. The sequence continues at coordinate 140,029,359 of NC_069384.1, forward strand.
TAAAGTCAAACCTTTCTTCTAGTTGTGTCTGGTCTCTGCACCATTTCAACAGGGTTCTACTATTACTAAATCAGGACTTCCTAACTTGTAACTATCCAGGGATATTAAAATGCAGATGCTGATTCTAGGTCTAGGGTGGTGGTTGAGATTCTGCATTTCTAACAATCTCCCATGATGCCGATGCTGATGCTGCTGGTCTGAGGACCACACTTTGAAAAACAAGTTGATATTGCATAAGAGATAATTAAGTTAAAAAAAAATCCGTTAATGTGTTAGCTATAGGTTAGCCTGCTTAGATCATAATTTTTTTTTTTTATGTTTATTTTTGACAGAGCGCGAGCAGGGAAGGGGCAGAGAGAGAGAGAGAGAGGAAGGGAGACACAGAATCCAAAGCAGGCTCCAGGCTCTGAGCTGTCAGCACAGAGCCTGATATGGGGCCCAAACTCACAAACCGCGAGATCATGACCTGAGCTGAAGTTGGACACTTAACCGACTGACCCACTCAGGCGCCCCGATCATATTATGTTTTAACCAGTCAAATTGACCAGGGGTTGGCAAACCTTTTCTGTAAAGGGACAAAGAGTATTTTCAGCTTTGTGGACCATAGGGTCTCTGTCACAATTACTCAATTGTGTCTTCTCTTGTGAAAGCAGCCATAGACAATACATAAATGAATGGGCGTGATCTAGTGAAACTGGAGTTTACTCTTGAACAAGGGGTCACTGACCCCCATGCAGTCAAAAATTTAATGTATAACTTTTGACTCCTCCAAAACTTAACTAATAGCCTACTGTTTACAAAAAAGCCTTACTGGTAATATAAACAGTCAATGAGCACATATTTTATATACATATTATGTACTATATTCTCACATGGTAAGCTAGAGACAAGAAAATGTTATTAAGAAAATCATAAAGAAGAGAAAATACATTTACAGAATAGTTACGTAAAAAATCCGCAGGTGGACCCACCCATATTATTTAAGGGTCAACTGTATTTGTAAAAGCAGGTATCTGGCTAGAGCCATAGTTTACTGACCCACTGAATTACCCTTTTGAGTTTCAGTAAGTAGTTGCTGGTGCTAGAAATGTCAAACATAGTAGCCAGCTAGATGCAGAAATAGTTGTATTTAGGTGAAAGTTCAAATTACATTCTAAGCTGCCTCTTAAGGAAATATATGCAACCCAGAGATCAGGATCTAAAAAAGAGGGTGTTGACATTCCTGAGATTTTCAAAGGTTCTTCGAGAGAAAAGTTTTATTTTCGTATTTGTTTGTTTTGGCTTGGCTTTATGCTTGCTCACTTACTTAGAATTCTTATAGCTTAAATAGAATTTTGAAAGGTTATTTGTTAAAAACGTTTATTTATTTTGAGAGAGAGAGTGTGAACGGGGTAGGGGCAGAGAGTGAGAGAGAGAGAATCCCAACTAGAGCCTGACGCAGGCCTGTGAGATAATGACCCGAACTGAAATCGAGTCGGACGCTCAACCAGCTGAGCCACCCAGGTGCCCCTTGAAAGGTTATCTGAAGCACCAAAGTATTGGTACAGATGTTTTTAGATTATTGGGAAATATGCCAAGTTTTACATTTAAATATGAGAAGAAAATTAAAACATGGTTATAAAATTTTTCTCCCTATTTGGAATCACTATACACACACACACACACACACACACATCCCACCGATGAAAGATTCCTAGGGTGGCTCAGTCAGTTGGGTGGTTGGGCATCTGCCTTTGGCTCAGGTCATGATCTCACAGTTGGCGAGTATGAGCCCCGCATCGGGCTCTGTGCTGTCAGCGCACAGCCTGCTCTGGTTCATCTGTCCCCTTCTCTCTCCCCGTCTCCTGCTCCTGCTTGCTGTTCCTCTTAAAGAATAAACATTAAAAAATTAAAAAGAAAAGAAAAGAAAAGAAAAGAAAGAAAAAGAAAGATTGCTAGAAGAAAAACTATTCTAGGCTGAGTCAATGTGGTTTTTCTCCCAGGGAAAGATATCAATCCAAATAAATGGAAATATATTTTATTAGAGGTTTTAAAACCCATAGGCTTGTGTATTTATCTCATGGTGTTGAATTAGTCCAGGGTACTAGGCAGGTGGCATGCTAATGCGTATGGTAATCCAAGTTGGGGTTTTGTTATTAGAGCAAAAGATTCTTTTTATCCTGTATATATGTGTATTTCTTTCTCATAGGCCATATAATGATTCGTGTGTTAAAATTAGACTTAGTTCTGATCATTTTTTTCCCTATTTTATTAGATGTATGGCTGCAGCTGTAAAAGATGCAAGTGTACAACCTGAAGAGATATCCTATGTCAATGCACATGCTACTTCCACACCATTGGGAGATGCTGCTGAAAACAAAGCTATCAAACATCTTTTCAAAGACCATACCCGTGCCCTTGCGGTTTCTTCAACTAAGGGAGCCACGGGACATCTGTTGGGAGCTGCAGGGGCAGTTGAGGCAGCTTTTACTGCTCTGGCTTGTTATTATCAAAAACTACCACCTACTTTAAACCTGGATTGTACAGAACCAGAATTTGATCTCAATTATGTTCCACTAAAGGCACAAGAATGGAAAATTGAGAAAAGACGTATTGGACTCACCAATTCCTTTGGTTTTGGTGGTACTAACGCAACACTTTGTATTGCTGCCATGTAGGGCAAATTTTTTTTTTTCTTTTTTAGGGGCAAATCATTTGTAATTAGACATTGATTTTTAAAAATGTTATAAACTATCTTAAGTGAAGAAATAAAATGTCTATAGAAATGTATCAATATTTATCTCTATATATCTATATAGATATATATATTAATGCCCAGATAACCTTTATCTGTGTCAGGATTTTTCACCCCTGCCACTACTGATATCTTGGGCAGGATAATTCTTTGTTGGGGGAAGGGGAGGTGTCCTATATATTATCGGATGCTTTGCAGCATCCTTGTCTTGACCCACAAGATTCCAGTAGCACCCTCTTCTCTAGTTGTGACAACCAAAAATGTCTCTAGACCTTGCCAGGTGTTTTCTGGGTGGCAAAATAGTCCCCGTATGAGAAACACTGATCTATATTTTCCTCACACTCTTGGTCAAACAACTCTTTGATATTTCACCTGCTCTTGTCCCTTCCACAAACATTTGGTGAGTAGCTGCTCTGTGCTAGGCAAGGTTGTTGCACTGTACCACCCCAGGCTTACCATTCACATACAACATAAGGAGAAGGAATGTGCATATAACTGGGAGTTTGCATCATTGAGCAACATTCTTTGAATAAAGCAGTCATCCAACGAGCTGTTTACCCCTTCTACCTTTGTTTTTTTTTTTTAACCTTTATTTATTACTGAGAGACAGAGAGACACAGAGCGTGAGCAGGGAAGGGGAAGAGAGAGGGGAGACACAGAACCCGAAGCAGGCTCCAGGCTCTGAGCTGTCAGCACAGAGCCCGACGCAGGGCTCGAACTCATGAACTGTGAGATCATGCTCTGAGCCGAAGTCGGTCGCCCAACCAACTAAGCCACTCAGGTGTCCCCCCACTCTCTCTTTTCTTCATACTATCTATACAGAGATAAAATTAGTGAAATTTCCCTAAACTCCCAAGTCATGAGTTCTCTGAAAGGAGGAGGTCAAATTGGTTTGGTGTTTCTTATTCTTCTTGTACTTATGGTGGCACCTAGTGATTCATGGAGATAAAGGTCCTCGGGAAGTGGGGCAGCTCAGGGCATTAACCAGCTCAATAACTCCCTTTACTGGGTTCTTCCCCCTTCCCTCTCCTCCCTCCCTGATTTTTAATCCTACTCCCAGGAATCATCTCCCAAACTACCTACCTTGTGTTAAGGCTCTGCTTTGTGGGGGACTGAAACTAAGACAAGAAGTATCTGTTGCAATGGGGGTTTATGTAGCAAAGGGATAGAGTGAATAAGGGGATAAATGGAATGTGTATATTTCTGCAGGAGTGAATAGTGTTCCACACATTTTAACAGGCTGAATATATTGCCTACCCATAGACCTTCCCTATAGCACTTTATCCCCTATGTGCCTAGGGCTGCAGCCCTGTTCATTCAGCTATACTCAGTTTTGTCATTGGCACATACTAATTTATTCAACTGAAATTTGTTGGGTTCTAACTATGGACCTGGTTTTGTCCTGGCCACCAATGGTAAAGGGATGTGTCAGGGAAGGTTTCCTAAAAGAAGCTGAGCCCCTAACGGTGAATAGGTCTCAGCTAGGTTAAGGGGAAGATAGGGAAGGCAGAACAGTATTTCAGCCAGGAGCGATAGTGTGAAAGGGTTAGAAATGTTCGAACATTTGTACTGAACACAAATACATAATGGCCTCAGATAGGGGGTGGGGGGAGTAGAAGATAAAGCCAGAAAGTCTGGTGGAAGACAGCTCACAAAGAACCTTACAAGTTTTGTTAAGGATATAAAAGTAATGGGAAGTCATTCAAGGTAAGGGTCTGATGGTTTTGTAAGGGGTCAAGCTGAACTACATACATTTCCTAGAATTCTCTCTACTGTATGTTTTTGGTCAGTGCTGGCCATAAGACATTTCTTGTGGGAGATTTGGAGTGGGGAAGTGAAGCAGCCTCCTTTTTATAGCAGATACATGTTGTGGCTTTGCTGGCTCACCTTGATGAGAAGGCAGTGGCTGAGCCTTGCAACTGCTTCCCCTTCTGTCGGATCTTTTCAGCTTCCTTGACTTCTCGGCCAGGTGTGTGTCTAACTCCGTGGTAATGGAGGGCCCCAGCTTTGCCCCATACCACCAAGGTCACAGGCAGCAAGGTCTGAGAGGTTTCAGTTCATTCTTGTGGTTGTGAGTTCTAGCTTGTTATTGAAGGGTTACATCCATTTTGCCTTTCCAACTGGCTGCCCTGTGGACTTCAGATTCCAGCAACAGAAGATTAACAGGTGAACACCCAGTTCTCATAATTGTGTAAGGTCAAAATTCTATAACAAGTATCTATGTCTGCATACCTACATCTATTTTAGTGGTTCTCTTTCTCTGAGCCCTGACTGATATATGTGAAGAAAAATGGGAGTTACTGGGAGTAACTTAATCACTCTTTTGGAAACATCACTCGGGCTTTAGAGTGAAGAACAGATTGGAGGGAAGCTTGATTCCTAAAAGAAAATCCAGTCAGAAGGGTATTACAAAACCCAGGTAAGAAAAGATGGTGGCCTGGATGAGGAATCTTATTCCAAGATTATTCCAAAGTTGAATATCGTGTTTTGTTTTCTTAAATCAACTAAGGCATAATTTATACATAATAAAATGCACCTAGTTTAAGTGTACAGTTAAATAAGCTTTGACAAAGATGTACACACAACTCATGTAACTGCCACAATCGAAATATGGAACATTTCCATGACCACAAAAATTCTCTCATTCCCCTTGGCAGTCAACTCCCCACCCAGCCACCCCCCCCCACCCCAGCTCCAGACAATCACTGAAGAGCTTTCTGTTACTATAGAGAAGTTCTGCCTTTTCTAGAATTTTATATATATGGAATCATACAGAGTATACTTTTAGTATCTGGCTTCTTTCACTCAGTGTTTCTGAGCTTTTTCAATGTTATTGAGTATATCAATAATTCATTCCATCTATTGCTGACTTTTCAAAATTCTTCAGTCAATATAGATACCCTTCACTTTTCCTGTCCCTAATCCCCACTTAACTTGTTATAACATTTTACTTTATCTCACTATTATTTTTAAATGAATATGTATTGCCTTTTGAACAAAAGACATGTTTTTAAAAATATACTGGAACTGTGAGAGCTTTTAAAGCAAAGAATCCTTCCTCTGAAAATCACAAATGTATAAGGATGTAACAAAGGATATATATACAGATAGCATATATATATATATATGTATATGTGTGTGTGTATGTATGTATATATCTATATATATACTCCTATTACTGAGAATACTACAAATGTCTAGAAATTTGAGAATTACTTCCTATGGTATAGTGCCAAGTGTATATAACTATTTTTAGACCCAATTATCCTCTCCCCTCTATCCCACCAGAGTTTTTACAGTTAAAGAAAAAGGTAGAGGAACTTAAGATAATAAAAATAACAGTTAGCTTTTATGTCAATTCAGGTCCCCTGAGAAACAGACACTGAGACAGGATTTTCTGTTCAAGAAATTCATTGGGGGAAAGGCCCGTGAAGGACAGAGAAAGAAAGCTGGAGAAAGCAGAGAGTATCTTGCGACTCAGCCGAGAGTTCCCTCTGTAAGGAACGAAAGAGGGGATTGGTAGAAGGGTCTCAGACTGAAGTAGCATTCTAAGAAAGCTTTGGCGAGGCTAATGAAGAGTTGCTGGTTAAAATCTCTTGTTAAAGGAGTTCCACAATTCTCAGAACAGGCCTTCATTAGTACCTATACCATGCTTGGTGAGTGGCTGGGAGCTGCCTGGGCACAGCAGGAGATCTGAGCTGTATCCTTTAAAAAATGTTTATTAGTTTATTTTTGAGAGAGAGTGTGTGCATGAGCAGGGGAGGGGCAGAGAAAGAGGGAGAGAGAGAATCTTAAGCACGTTCTGTGCTGTCAGCAGAGCCTGACGAGGGGCTCGATCCCATGAACTGCAAGATCATGACCTGAGCCCAAATCAAGAGTCCGACACCTCACCAGCTGAGCCAACCAGAGGCCCTTGAGCTGTATTTTTAATGGTCAGCAAACTCTACTTCTTACGCCAAAGAGATCAACTTCTTCAAGTTCAGGGGGAGGCTCCTCCATGGTTCCTGTGGCCTCTCTTTCTGAGGGAAACCTTTGAAGAGGAAGGTTAGTGGGACAAACAGTAGCTCCTAGTGCTGTGGTAGGTTTCAGGTCCTCATCCTCTCTCTAATCCATTATTCATTCCAAATCCCCACCCCCCCACCCCCACCCCACATACACACTCAGCTGTTATCTTGGCAAGCCTTGCTGGCTCCCCTGGTGCTGTGACTCAAACTTTCACTCCTGACAGCCTGGGGCCTTGGCAATCATACCACACCTTTTTTTCAGACAGCATTTGCTGTTTGTGTCTAGAACACTGGAATCAGGAGGCAAGGAAACACGGGAAGGTGCCCAAGTACACCTCCTAGATTCGACACATACTCTCCCTGTCTTCATCGTAAAGCAGCACCACCTTCTTCAGCTGATTAGGATCAAATACCACAGCCAGCGTGTTGACTTTCCAGGCCCTGGGCACAGTGAGTCCAAAGTGTCCTAGTGGTAAGTACACTTTGTTGTTCAATGAGACACTTTCTGTGTCTCCTGGTAAGAGTCTGTATTACCCTGTAGAGACCAGAATTTTTAGCACTGAGGAGCTCAGAGTTGCAAGGATGGGAGGCACAAAATTCCCCATTGTGCCTGGGTCACTGGGAGCGATGGTAAGCGGGGCTGCTCCCGTTCCCTCTCCACATACAAAGGTTGTGTTCTCTTTGCTGGGGACTGAGCCCCACATAGAAGTATAGAAGTCTTTCATGTAGGAATATACTGCATCCTGGGGATGGCACCGCATTCACGATATTGCCTCTGAGTTGCTGATTCAGGTGTGCCTTTAGAGGGGGCTGTTCCAGCATTCTCTGAGGCTGGCTGCTTCAGGATGGTATAACATGTAATATAACTCAGGGAGCCCATGCCCATGTCACCGGCTGACTCCCATGGTCAATCTCCTGTGCTGTGCAGGAACGCCCTCTGCTTAGTATTGGAGGAGGTCATCACGAGGACAGGTGTGTCACAGAAGTAACCAAATTTCCATGTTGATTACATTGTAATCTTTTTAAGTCTTTTCTCCTTTACAGAATGTTATTGTTTTTACTCTGATGCCTTTGCGAAGGTGTTCATGCAGACAAGGAGATTCATGGAAAAGACGGACAACTACAGGTTTCTGATAACTAAAGTCATACTACTGAACTGAGTAAGAATTTACAGAACTCTAATGGAAAAACTGATGAGGATGACTGTAATTTTTATGACTTTTTATTGGAAACATTATAGGTTTTTTTTTTTTTATGTTTTGATTTTCCAGATTTCAGGAAACCTTTTCTGTTTCTTTTTTCTTGAGCTATCAGCAATTTGCCAACATATACCTTTATGAACAAAGACGATACATTTATCTTTTCCTCCCTACCTGGTCCCTCCAGAATTTGGAAATCTTAGTGAATATTCTTATTTTCATGTCCACATAGTTACTTGCATAAGTTCAATAAGAATCTGTTCTCTTCATAACAGGCAAGAACTACAGCAAACCAGTAAGCTCAGAGCAATTTGTCTGGTGATCACTCAGAGCCCTGGCCATTAACCCTTTGTACTGATAGCTGGACAATTCTAGAGGGGGATTAACGTCATGGGTTGAATTTGTGGGAGGCTGAGAGGTAGATGATCATGCATAAGCCCCTGTGAGGTGGGGATATACGGAAAGACATTTGGGTTCAGCCTGAGACATTCCTCACTGTCTTCCGCATCCCAGCTCATAAGGCACTGACACCTCCTGGCAATGTGGAGGTTGAGGCCATCACTCTGTACAAGCCCTAGTACTGACCCTTCAGTAGATGCCACTTACTGCCTATCCAGGTGGGATGGCATATTGCCAACGATGCCAAATTGCCCTTGAAATACAGTGATTAACGCAGTAACATGTCTTATATGTGCTAAACAATGCCCAAGGCAACTGCCAAAGGACCCTGGGGCCATTCACTGGAGTTCCCAACCAATGAGGGATTGGCAAGTTGATTATGTTGGCCCCCTCCCTCCAAGTGAGAATCCTAAATATGTCTCAGTTTGTGTAGACACGGTGTCTGGACTAACCAAGCTTTCCTCTGTCACTGCACAAACCACACTCCCACCATTAGGGGATTAGAGAAACTGAGTACCAGGTAGATACCTTCATCAAATAAACAGTGATCAGGGGTCACATGTCAAATGCCATGATGTACAAACCTGGGCAAAAGAGCATGACATTGAATGGAGGTTCCACCTTTCCTATGACCTGCAAGCAATAGATAAAATTACTAAAGGGTAAAACTAGCTTGCCTGGGTAGACTAAGGTACTACCCCACGTTTTAATACATTTGAATGACCAACCAGTAGCCCCTGTTGCTCCGTATGCCAGACTGGGGACCCTGCGGAGACACCCAACACCATAAAGGTATGGGAATTGTGGGAAACTAGCCCCCTCCCTCCCCAGCTGTCACTGTGGATTTATCTGCTATGCTGCTGAGAACACCAAGCCCCATGATGCCTGGGAAAGGTGTTACCTACCGAGTTTCCCACTGGAATGAATGAATAATTACTATGGAATTTCCCACCGGAATGGATGAATAATTACTGTGTCCCCCTTGGGTGAGAAGGAACTATATAATCTCCACTGGGATCCACTTGTCCTGCTGCAGGCTGGGCCTTTGGAATGTACTATACCTGGAAAGAAGCATGAACCATTTTAAAAGCGGAGAAGGTAGAGGTTCTGGTCTGGCATGGCCCACCCCCAGTCCATCTCCTCATGTCTGACAGTGCTGCCTCCCCCAGGCGGCATGCTTGGTATTACAACCAGGTCAAATTCCTAAAGCTGTCAACCTCACTCTCCTCTAGGCCAGATGGACACATTCTGTTTTCCACTGGTACAATCATTTGGCCATTGTCTTTGTTTCCGCCATTGGCCTGGAGGATGTTATAGCTCACATACAAGGCCTTACTGAATTCATCTAAGTCTTAAATGATGCCAACGAAGCCTGTCCTTATTGAACACTGAATTGTCTCTAATGAGAAAAAGTATGGCTTTGAACGTTATTACCGCCTCCCAAAGAGGCACCTATGCTGTTAACCTAACAGAATGCCGTGTTCATAGGTGATGACTCTGCTAATACGTTAAGTAGAGTCACATGAAGATACCAGTGAATGTTCTGAAAAAATCTGACACCGTTCCTAGGTTGGTTAATAAACTGGTTTGTATCATGGCATTCTTGGTGGAAAAAGTCATTCCTTATGTTAGGAATCATTATCTTAATTTGTGTTTTCTCTTGCATGTGCCTGTGTTGTTGCTGTACCTGCCACCAATTTTGCCAGGTAGCTGTTAAAGGAGTCACCTCCATCTCAGTGAAACTCCTGGCTCACTGCTGAGGGTAATTTGCAGAAGAGCCAGAGTGGGGGTGGGGGCACCTAAGATGGTAAAGGCAGGTCAGGAGGGGTAGGTCATCCAGAGGACACAAACGCCAGTTGACCCTCGGGCTAGATCCCGGGCAATTTAGAAGCTCCTGACTCCCTCCTCTGTCCTTGGAATGTACATTTAGCCCTGTGTTTCTGCAAGAGGAACCAGTTTCAAGGACACAGCCCCCGTGGGAGCAATGTGTTGTTGAGACTAGCTGGGCAGTTACACGGCTGAACCTCATTAAGGCCTCTGAATATACTTTAAAGATTCTGGCAGCGGATGTAAAGATCCACTGGTGCAGAGATCCAGTGGAAACAAGCCTCGTAAAATCCCCTTGTTTGTTAAAGCAGCCACACCTACCAATCTGGAGTGGCCAGCCTATTTCCTGAGTCTTTCCTTGCTCTCCGGGTAAGGGGCCACGTCCAGGTATCGCAGGGAAGCAACAAGTTGGTGAAGCAGCCCTCAGACGCGGTGTTGTATGGGGTGCCAGGCGTGCGGATGGGGTGTTCCATAAGCCTGCAGATAGTGGTGCTGGCTGACGCTCTCTGGGCAGGAAAGGCACGCCCACACCTGAAATAGGTATCTATACCTATGAGGATGAAACACAGATACTTCTGAGCTGCGTTGGACATTCAGCGGCAGCAGTGTGGTAGTTCCCCCTCACCCGCAGTGTGGCATTCCCCACGGTTTCAATCACCCGCCTGCAGCCACCCCTGGAAGCTGGTGAGCCTTGCGAAGAATCCTCCAAGGGTCGGTAGGAGCCCAGTGTTACGTCACAAGGCCCGCCTACCACGTTCGCCTTACGTCATCACGTAGGCATTTTGCGTGTCCCGTCATCGCAGGAAGGGTGAGTGAGTACAGCGCCGTGAGGTGTTTTCAGAGAGCACGTTCACATACCTTTTATTACAGTATATTGTCGTATTGTTCCTTATTATTATTCTTAATCTCTCACTGCGCCTAATTTATAAATTAAGCTCTATTGTCGGTTTGTATGTATAGGAAAATACGTAGTATATACAGAGTTAGGGGGCTCATGGGTGGCCCAGCAGGTTAAACTTCCCGCTCTTGATTTTGGCTTAGGTCATGATCCCAGGGTGGTGGGGTCGAGCCCTTCATCGGGTTCTGCGCCCACAGCGTGGAGCCTGTTTGGGATTCTCTCTCCCTTTCTCTCCTGCTTGCACGCATGTTTTCTCTCTCTCTCTCTCTCTCTCTCTCTCTCTCAGTAAATAAACTTAAAAAAAAGAAAGCGTATATATAGAATTGGTACTATCCTTGGTTTCAGCCATCCTCTGGGGTCTTGGAATGTATCCCCTTGGATAAGGGGGCGATGCTTGTAGCTACACTTAGTAAATGTAGGCAGCAGTAGCTAGATCCATCTTGGTAAGTGGGAGTCCATATTGTTGGGCCCATATGTAGCCTCCATTTCTGCCACTGTGACTGCTTCATTCATGGGTCTTCCATGCAAGTTCTGAGGTGGCCAATGACAAGACTGATCTCAGCTGGCAGAGTCCTGTTGTCTACTTGGTTGTTCAGTTCCTCTACAGTGGTGGATGCTTTCTGGTGGGTTTAAATATGTGATACAAAAGTCTTTAGTCTTCAACTAAGTGTCCGTATGTCCACCTGCCTGACTCTGCCCCAGATAGTCTTTTTTTAAAAATTTTTTAAAATATTTATTTATTTTTGACAGAGAGAGAGAGAGAGAGAGAGAGAGAGAGCGAGCGAGCAGGGGAGAGGCAGGAGAGAGGGGGACACAGAATCTGAAGCAGGCTCCAGGCTCTGAGCTGTCAGCACAGATCCCGACTCGGGGCTCAAACTCACGGACCGCGAGATCATGACCTGAGCCGAAGTCGGTCGCCCAACCGACTGAGCCACCCATGCGCCCCCCCCCCCCCATATTCTTATCTCTTATCTTTCTATCTTACTCTTTCCAGACTCCTGACTAAAGTCCAGACCTTTGTCTACTCTCTAAGAATCTTTGTATGTTCTCACTTCTTGGGCCTCTTTTGTGCAAAAAGTGGATGGCCAGTTGCATTGTTTGCAGCTCTGCCTATTAGAAAGACTTCCCCTCACCAATATCTCTCAAGTCTACTCCTCATTAGAAGATGAAATGAGATATACTAAAAATTTCCAGTTTGTCTGAAAATTTACTGATTCGGATTGGCCAGTACTAAACCAGAAATGGTTAGGAGCGTTCCACCAAGAGCTCAGGGAGAGACTTTGTAGAGAAAAGGCAGAAGCAGAGTAAGGAAATTATTGATTGGCTGTAGTTTAAATCCTAGTTGGCTGTCTGTGTTTGGTTGTCCTTAGGTTTCTATTTAATAACCTTGAGGCATGGTCAGCCTTAGATTTTGGTTTGTTTACATCAGCTGCCATGATATTGGAGTCACCTCAGTCTAATATCCTTTTCATTTAATTAATTTTACAAGGTAATTGTGACTTTAATGCAGCCATCATCCATTTCAACTTGAACAAGAGATACTTAGGAGACAGAATCCACAGGATCTGGTAAATGGTTCCCTCCAGATTCTTTGCTTCTGCCTTAATCTTCTGTATTCTCTCTTCCCCCCCAGAATACAAATTTCACTAGAGTAGGAATTTTTGCTGCTTATTTTATCGCTAGAGTTCCTGGTGCCTAGAAGAGTACCTGGCACTCAGTAGTCTTAGAAAACCAAAAGAGTTGTTATTAAAGTAAGAGATGCCCATTAAGGGTAAGTACGGGGATGGACCTCATAACTATAATTAATTAAAACTGTCAGGTTTTTTCTCTGGTTAGTTACTTGAGACTCAGCTTTGATGTTTGGGATCAAATAGAAAGGGTTAATATTAACTCAGTAGGTCCTCAGTAAACACCGAGTGAACGAATGAGTGAATCTCAGAAAATTGCTCTACCAATCACCTGGCTGCTCAGACCATGAGACTAATAAGTGTCATCCTTGATTCTACCCCTTTTGCTTTCCCATATCAGTCCTTCAGCAATTCCAGCTGTTTATATCCCCCACATATACCCCGAGTAGTCACTGCTTTTCACTACCGTCACCTCTCCCCCGAACTAGTTAGTACAAGAGCCAACTTTTTGGTCTTCCTGCTTCTGCTCTCCAATGCTTTCCAAACACCATTCACTCTTGTCAAAGCTGCCAAATTGATCTTTATATGATATAGATCAGATCATGTCATTCTCTGCTGAGAAGCTTCCCGTGGCTTCCCATTGGATGTAGGATGCCGTTCAAACACCTTACTGAGGCGTGTGAGTCCCTACATGGTCTGGCCCTGACCTCCGTCTCCAATCTCATCTCATACTACTCGCATTCAAGCCACATTGGTGTTCTTTTTCTTCCTCAAATGCACAAAGCTCACTTCCGCCTTTATGCTTACTCTTCCCTTGTCCTGGAATATTATTTTTTATTTTGTGCAAATTGCCTTCCTCTTGTTATTCAGGTTTCAGTGCAAATACCTCTTCTTGGGAGAGGTCTTCCCTAGCCACCCAGTCGAAAGTACCCCCTCTCTTCCTTACTAATCCGCCTCCATCCCAGAGCCTGGTTGTGGTGGTGGTGTTGTTTCAAATCTCTTGTCGCCATCAGAAAAGATCTCCTTTTAATGATATATTTTCTGGCCTTTTAACAAATCTGTTAGGATATAAGCTTCCTGGAAAAAGAAATCTCACCAATATTTGGAACAAAAATTTGATCTCTCCCACCCCTGCCAAAAAAAAAAAAAAAAAAAATTTGTATTCCCAGAATACAGCAAAGTGTATGGGACACACAGGTGTCACACATACATGTGCACACACAAACACGCCCACCAACACAAACAGAAACATTTTAGTGCCAGCAGTGACTAAACATTTCTCTGTTTTAGGAAGGTAGTAAGGAAGAGCCATGCAGGCTTAGTCTTAGAAAACCAAAAGAGTTGTTATTAAAGTAAGAGATGCCCATTAAGGGTAAGTACGGGGATGGACCTCATAACTATAATTAATTAAAACTGTCAGGTTTTTTCTCTGGTTAGTTACTTGAGACTCAGCTTTGATGTTTGGGATCAAATAGAAAGGGTCATGGTTATCTTGGTAGTTTCTTTAGGATTGCTTACAAGAAATGCTATCTTGAACTGTAAGAGACCAAATAAATGTGTTGTCTTGAACAAAAATGCCTTTAACTCAGGGTTCAGCCAATTTTTTCTGTAAAGGGCTGGATGGCAAATCAGCCCTTTTTGGTTTTGTGGGTTATATGGTCTCAGTTACAACTTCTCAGCTTTCCCCTTATAGTTCAAAGGCAGTCATAGACAATGCATAAAAGAGTGGGTGTGGCAGGATTTGACAGAGAGAGGGGGCAGATTCGGCCAATGGGAAGTATTTTTACAGCTCCTGCTCTAACTCTTCAAGGAAGCACATTCTCTGAAATGTTTAGCCAGCTATTCTTTCTGCATCAGTGAAGTATCCAGACATTTTGCAGTGTGACCATAGAAAACTGGATTTCAGTACACCTGCTGATGCTTATATGCCAGGTGTTGTTTCAGGTGACTTTTTAAATGTCTTCTTATGTACTCCTCGTAAGAATGATGTAATTTTGGTAATATTGTTGTCCTCATTTTATGGATAAGGAATTTGAAATTCAGTGAAGTTAAAAAGCTGGTGCAAAGTCACACAAAGGGTGGCAAAGGAGGGACTCAGGAATATTTTCTGACCCCAAAGAGCAGCTTCTTAATCTCAAGAATACACCACTTACTCAAAAAGCAAGGGTTGAAGCTCCCTACTAAGGGAAATCCTATAGAAAGGGGTGGAGATAACTCTTTTGGACCTGGTTTTGAGTTGGGACAAGGGCCAATTCAAAGTTTAAAGAGTGGCTCCTTTTGTTTATTTGGAAAAGAATAAAGATAGGACCTGTTTGGTTTTTGCAGGTGTTGGTAGATTACATTAAAATGTTTAAAGTCTGATAACCAACCCCCAACTTGAAAATCAAAACGATCCTTCTCTAGGTGTGAATATTCTCTTTCTAGGTATAATATTTGTATGTCTTTATTTAGAATTTTTAAATTCATCATAGTGTCTTAAAGGAAGGACCTATGAACTTATAGACAAAACCACTGATGGCATATTTTTCATATGCCACAGATGGCGTGTGATATATGCTTATTTTTAAAAATTAAAGCGGTGTGGAAGAATGTAAGTCAGCCCATTCTCCACACTCCTCACCACTGGCTAATAATATTTTATAACCTCAAAGTAACTGAAATATGTGTTGCCATTTTGGTCTGGCCTAACTTCAGCAACAGCACATGAGAATTTTCCTTTCACTGCTTAATTCTACCCTAGCCAAGCTCCGTTAACGATGGCCCAGTGGTGAACAACCCACCTGAAGATCTTGCTTTCCAGAGTGGTGTTGTGGGCAGAATAAGAGATTTGGACTCAGTAGAACTAGATTTAAACCACTGTCCCGTGGCCTCAGTTTTCTCATCTGTGAGTGGAATCAGTAATACTACCTGTGCAGCAGTGATTTTGAGCCTCAGTTAGGTTGGTGAATATACTAAGTGTAATCCTCTGTATAAAAAGGGCTGTTAATTAAGAGACAAGTATTCCTTATTAAGGAATTCTCCATGCGCTTTGTTGCTACATCCAGAAATTTGGTTGCTTTTGGATTTTATGATTATTCTTATATTTTAGATCTATATTTATTTATTATGACTGTTATTATAGTGTCATCCTTGAGACCTGTCATTAAATGGAGAAAAGCTTTGTCAAGGTAAAAAACACCACATCCAGACTTGAGGAATTTTCCCTAAAATAAGCGGTTTGAAGCATAGAAACCTTAACAAAGAAGCTTATGAAATTCCTTGTGAAGAGATGAAAGGTGGCCTCCCTTCACTGGCTCGGGCCCACCCCTTCCTAGCAGCAAGGGGGATTAGATGACCTCTCAAGGTTCCTTGTAGCCTGGGTTTTGTTTTTTGATGTCTATTTAAAGATTATGCTAATACTGCTGATGTGAAATCCTTTGTACACAGTGATGGTTGAAAGTACTGGCTCCTGACCTGAATCTATGCCTGCCTGGTTAAAATTGTATACTTGAGATTAACAGGTCTCAAATGCTCATGTTTTATACAAGCCATTGGGTCTTTTTTCTCCTCAAGAAGGTTTTTTTCATTGTTGTGTTTTGGATGAAAGCAAGGGGGAAAGGGTTGATTAAAAATGCCTTCAGATACAGAAGGATTTAAATTATTTTAATAAGTAAGCTTAGTTATCATATTGCAGTTCAGAAAGATGAATGAATAATAATGTAGAATGCAAAGATCCAGGAGGTAATCCTCCCAGACTAGACATTACTGGAGCAGCATATTAACTAGAAAAGAGTCATTGTTAACAGAGAACAGAGGGGAGGATGGGCTGTGGAGTCAGCCTTCCTGGGTCAGATGCTGGTTCTGACCTTTTATGAGCTCTGTGACTTTGACGATTTAGTTCACCTTTTTGTATCACCTGCTCCTCATCTGTAAAATGGGGATAATAGTGGTGCCTACTTCTTAAGGTTGTTGTGAGAATTAACTGAGTTAGTACATATAAAGTGGTTAGCACTGTTCTTGGAATATAATGTGTCCAATAATAGCGATTAATTCAAAATCTTAAGTAGTGTTGTGTTTTATTTTGCTTGCTTTTGTTTTGCTTTTTTTTTTTAATTTTATCATGGGAAATAGCAAACATTTAAAAATATGTAGAGAAGTATAATAACCCCCCATGTATTCATCAGTAGTTATCCATTGATGGGCAGTCTTGTTTTACCTAAATGCCCATTCACTTCCCCTCCTCCTACTTGATTATTTTGAAACAGATTTCATACATCATATTATTTCATTTATTAATATTCCGATATGTGTGTCTAACATAGTGGTAGCGAATGATAGCCCCTGTCTGTTTTACAAATAAAGTTTATTTTTGTAATAGTTTTTTTAATGTTTATTATTTATTTTTGAGAGGGAGAGAGACAGAGTGTGAGCGGGGAATGGGCAGAGAGAGAGGGAGACCCAGAATCTGAAGCAGGCTCCAGGTTCTGAGCTGTCAGCACAGAGCCGGCTGTGGGTCTCAAACCCACCAACAGTGAGATCATGACCCGAGCCCAAGTCGGATGCTTAACCGACCCCCAAGCCACCCAGGCACCCCTGTTTTACAAATAAAGTGTAATTGGGACACAGTGAAGGGGCCCAGAATATGCCATGTGGCATAAAAATTATTTTGAGTTGAAGTAATTTAAGAATAGGCTTTTCTTCTGTCAACTCCCTTATCTGCCTAAGAGCAGAGTCTCTCAAAAGAAGCGTTGTCATATATCCCCTCCCCAGGAATTTCAGGACTATGAAAGATTGGCTCTTATCACAAAAAAGTTGGAACCACATCTAAACAGACATTGTCACAAAGCTATCATGTCTGTTACCTATTTTCCTAAGGGCCCATTTATCTTTCCTAAATGTCATTTCGTCTCCCATAAGTGTCCTTTCCCCGCTCCTTTTCCCTTATTAAGGTGATACATGAGTCCCAAATTCTCACACCTCTTATGTATGTAAAGTCTTATGTATGTACATGAGTAAAAATCTGTCTTTCCTAATCCGCTTTTCAATCAGTTAACTTCACAGGCCCCCAACAAGTGAATCTAAGAGGGTAGAAGAAAAGATTTTCTTCCTGAACAACAGTGATTGCCTACTTACTTATTGTGGATGGTTGCTTTTGTGCTGTAATGGTAGTTGTTGACAGACTGTATGATCCACAAGCTTAAAATATGTACTATCTGACCCTTTATGGAAAATGTTTGTCAACTCCTACTCTAAAAGACAAAGATACTCTTTTTCTTTTAAAAACATAAACCATGATCCAGTTTCACACCTTAAAGTATTAACAGTAAGCCGTTAATATTATCAAATATTGAATTGGTGGTAAAATTTCCCCAAATATCTCAAATTTTTTAAAATATGGATTTATTAAAAAAACAGGATCCAGATAAGGTCAACACATTTGGTAGATAAAGCCTTTTTTTTTTTTTTTAGTTTATTTATTTATTTGGAGAGAGAAAGAGAGCCTGAGTAGGGGAGGGGCAGAGAGAGAACCCAAAGCAGAGGCAGGGCTTGAACTCACAAACTGAGAGATCATGATCTGAGCTGAAATCAAGAGTTGGATGCTTAACCAACTGAGCTGCCCGAGCACCCTGGAAGATAAAGCTCTTAAGATGTTTTCAGTCTAAAGGAGGCAGTCCTTTTTCCTCTCTGTTCCCCTTGCAATTTATCTGTTAAAGAAATAGATCATTTGTCTTACAGAGTTTTATGCATTTGTATTTTGCTGTTCGCAAGGCGTATCATTTAATGTGTTTTTGTATCCTCTATATTGCCTAGAAACTAGTGGTTAGAACTGGAGACTTGACTTGAACCAAGTTCACAAGAGCACACACTCTTCAAGGGTAGTACGTACCTTCACGAGGCAGCACATAATGGCTATCTTTTTGTGATGTTAGCAGACAGGCCAAGTTTTATAGATTGCTAATTCTGAATAAAAATCAGCAGTGGAGGCAATGCTTCTTTGAAAAGGGCAAGGCCCACCCACTATAATATTGTGAAACTAATCCTATTTATCTTTACTGATTGGGCGTGACGGCAGCTGGAAATAAAAGGGGATGAGCGCAGCAAGCCTCTGACTTCTACCCGTTGTAATCACCTTAAGATATATCTGGAATCTGTTTCTTGCCATTTCTCAGGTCCCTGCTACCCTGGTCCATGTCACCATCACCTCCTGTCTACATCACATTTTTAGTGGTTTAAAAAAACTTCTTTAATGTGTCCCTGTTTGTGGACTTGCTTCCCTACAACGTGTTCTTGACCCAGCAGCCAGAATAGCCCTTTTAAAACCCAGGCTATGTCAAATGAAACCTCTCTTCAAACCCGTCCTATTTTACCTGTACTACTTAAAATAAGTATTGAAGTCCTTGCAGTGACTTACCATCCTCTAAATCATTTGCACCTACCTCTGCTCACTCTACTCCAGCCCCAATGATCTCTTTTCAGACCCATAAATGCACCTGTCCTATCCCTCCACAGGGCCTTTGCAGTGGCTGTTCCCTTTGCCTTTAGTGCTCTTCTCCCAGATACCTACATGACCGATTGTTTCACCTCCTTCAAGTCTTTGCTCAAATGTTACCTTCTCAAGAATCATTCTAGGGGTTCCTGGGTGGCTTGTTTGGTTCAGCATCCTTCTCTTGATTTTGGCTTGGATCATGATCCTGGGGTCATGGGATGGAGCCCTGCATCGGGCTCTGTGCTGAGCACTGAGCATGGAGCCTGCCTGAGATTCTCTATCTCTCTTTCTCTTCCTCTCCTCTTCCTCACTCTCTCTTTCAAAAAAAAAAAAAAAAGAAATCATTCTATTTCTAAATAAGTATTTAAATACTATATTCTTCTCACCATCTCCACACTACTGATCACACTCACCTTGTTCTACTTTTAACTTTCCAAGACATTAGTCCCCTTCCAACATACCTTATAATTACCTTATAATTTATTTATTTGCTTCATCTGTTGCTTAAATATTTGTTCCTGCCAGAAGGTAAGCTTTCTGGTGGTAGGCTTCTTTGTTTTGTTCACTGAAGCATCTCCTGTGCCCAAATCAATGTCCGGCACACGCATAGAAAGTGCCTGAAACGTATTTGCTGAGTGAATGAATGAATTGCTGTCACTTATACCTATAAAGAGAACACAATGAATTCCACAAACCAAAAGACCTCTGACTCAATGGCCACCCTCTGCCAATACTCTTAGATTTTCTTCTCCTGGCAATCAGTCTGCATGCCAGGCACTGTGTTAAATGTTTCCCATGTATCATGTCATTTAATCCTTCAAACATCCCTAAGAAAGTAGATGCTACTATTATTTTCATTTCCAGAGGATGAAACTCAGGCCTAGGAAAGTTCAGCTCCTGCTAAACTCAAGCTCACATAGTTGCAGAGCCAGAAGTGGAACTCAAACCCATCAGACCCCTAAATCAGACCCCTAAGTTGCTTTTTTAAACCACTAGGCTGATTACTTCCCAATTGGGTGGGATTGCTCTGGGTTGGGTCATTTATGGCAACTTCTCCATTCATTCAACAAATATTTACTGAGCACCAACTATGTGTCAGGTCCTTAGAAGATCTCAGTAAACCAAACAAAAATTCTTGCCCTCACCAAGTTATTGTTGCATCTACCTCTTTTAAGAGCTATGATTCAGGGCTAATGTAAAGGGGGAATCAGGTAGTCTTTTAGGCAGTATGATCTTAGGGTCATAGAGAAAGCTTCCTCATCTAAAATCACTCTCCTTCATCCCAGTTGGTCATGATATTCTGTCTGAAGTACCTGGATTAACAATACTTTTGGTGAGATTTGAAAGGCCTGCCTTAAAGCACTTTTTTTTTCCCTGCTTAAATTCGTCTCCACTTTATAGATGAGAAAGCCAAGGCTTAGTATGATTATGAGACATTCTTTAAACATTTTTTTTTAGCGTTTTATTTATTTTTGAGACAGGGAGAGACAGAGCATGAACAGGGGAGGGTCAGAGAGAGGGAGACACAGAATCCAAAACAGGCTCCAGGCTCTGAGCCGTCAGCACAGAGCCCGACGCGGGGCTCGAACCCACGGATGGCAAGATCATGACCTGAGCCAAAGTCGGCCGCTCAACCGACTGAGCCACCCAGGTGCCCCGAGACATTCTTAAAGTCAGTTAGGAAATGACAGAGCTGGGATTTCTGGCTTCAAATTTTATGCTCATGATACCATAGCAAACACTGGGGAGAAACATGGTGAGTTAAGTGGGATGTGGGGTAGCCAGAGAGACAAGAGGAAAATAGAAGAAGGGTCCCAGGAAGCCCCAATTTGCCCATGTGTTTTCCTGGAGCTGGGTAACAGGGTGAGTCTTTGTAGAACAAGAGGTACAAGGGCAGGTCAGGGTGCTCATAGGGTAGTTGATCAATGAGAGAACTAGGGAAGGGGTGAGGCCCTACTGGATGGACACTCTGCTTGGAAATGCCAAGATACTTACTTCAAACTGATTTCCAGAGGGCGCAGCCTTGGGGGAATCAGAGAGGGGAGTAGAGAAAGTCACCCTGATCTGGTCCGTGACCCTCCATCTTACCTCGCACGGGATGGCTGGATCCAGCTGGACTCAGGTTGCACCAGAGAACTTCGCCTTGGTTTAGATCAGAAATGACTAAAGAGCAAGGATTCTGTTAATTTATATTCTGTTCTTTGTGTCTACACTGGAGAAGGAGTAAAATGTCCTTGAATGTACCAGGTGTCCTAGACCAGGCTTTGGAGTCAAAAAGTTTCTTTCAGTTCTGCTTCTCTCATGTGCTATGCAAGTTATTAAATTCTTTAAGTCCCATTTTTCTTATCTATAAGAAGGAATATTCATTCGTTCATTAAGTATTCATTAGCTTCTATTATATATAAAGAACTGTACATAATAAGTATTGGGGATAAGATAATATAACGTTCTTGGCACATAGTAGTTGTTCAATAGGTGGTAGCTATTGCTATTATTTTTAGTGTGCATAAGGAAATCAGCAATGAGTCTTTGGAATGGTAGTAGTACAAATATTATATCAGCTAGCTTTTCACCCAGCTAACTAGAGGTCCCCGCCTAGTATCCTTGTGAAGCTTTATCTGCCAGGGGGAACGATTGTTTTCCTCTCTAACTGGAAGTACCACATCTTTCTGCAATGGCTGCGTGACTTCTGACAACCCTGGTCATCTGTATCCCAAAAGGAAATTAAGCTAGCTGCCCTGAGCAACATTCTGTTTCGTGACGGATGGTTGATGTGGATTTGCTAATAGTTTTGATCCGGTGAAGAGTCAGTCAGTAGAAAATTAGAAATTTTAATGAAGATTCCCATTAGATGTTCCCCACAAATAATAGAGCTGTAATATTACGTAAGATTCTTGGCAAAGCAATTCTCATTTCCATTCTCACAAGTGATTATTATTTAGTGTTTACATCACTTTGTATTTCTTAAATGTGTTCAATTATTTTTACATTATTCTTGGGCAAAAAAAAAGCCCCAGAAAACAGAACTCTTTGAAGCATCTTAGCGTGTTAATCCCCATTTCACAGATGGTGGAAGGTGGGATAGTTCTTGAACAAACACCAGTGTAGCCTCTTATACTTACAAAAATAATGCAAAGTTCTGGCCCAATGAGTAGCCACAGCCAGCACCTGCTATTAAGCAGTATATTTGCACACACACACATGCACGCATGCACACACACAGTAGAAAAGATGTTCTTGGATCAATGATTGTAATGCTCAGTAAAGAAGGACTCTTTCTGCATGATTTCTCTTCACAAAATTCATGTGTTGAATAAACCTGATTTAAGACAGTGATTCCATCACGTCTTTGCTGGTTTCCTGCCTTCAGAATTCCCAGTCTTCTCCTTGTCTTTTTGTTTACTCTTTTAATTCAGTTTATCAATAATTCATTTAATGTTTGCTGTATAACAGCCACCCAATTTCACCTACATACAACAGTAAGCATTTGTTTTTATATCACGCACCTGTGGATTGTCTGGGCTGGTTTGCTTCATGCTGAAAGACAGTGTCTATTCAGGGTGTTTTTCTTGTGGCCAAGTTCTAAATGCAATAATATAAGCAGTGTGTAAACACATTTTAAATCTTTGCTGGTGGCACATGTCATTGGCCAGAGCAAGGCATGTGGATCTCCCAGAGTCAAAGGGCGAGGCAATTTACTCCCCCACCAAGAAGCCATAGGAAGGGTTTTGGATGTGTTGATGGGAGTTGAGAGACAATGAAGTCCTGTAGACACTGGCAGCATCTTCGTCTTCTCCTCTTGAGCTATCTTTTTTTCTACCTTTGCCCTTTGGGGTGTAACCGCATCTGCAGAATGAGGCCACGGTAAGAGAAAGTCTCAGCAAGAACATGATCCCAAGGACGTGCCAGGTAGAAGTGTTAATACCCAAGAAGGCTATCCAGGGATTTCCTATGAATGTTAAACTGACTGATTAAATACTTTAATAATGTTCTACTCCTCTATTTAAGACCTTTGCAATGTGATTTTAAAATCTTCTCATCAGAAAACCCTAAGGGACTCTTAAATATAGAGAATAAACTGAGGGTTGATGGAAGGGGTGGGTGGGAGATAGGCTAAATGGGTGATGAGCATTAGCGAAGGCACTTGGGATGAACACTGAGTGTTATATGTAAGTGATCAATCACTCAATTCCACTCCTGAAGTCAGTATTACACTGTATGTTAACTAACATGAATTGAAACAATAAAATCTTCTCATCAAAGGTAGAATCCACTTTCCTACACCTTGAATCTGGGCTGACTGGTCACTTGCTCTGGCTAATGGCATGCAGCGGACCTGGCAGGATGTCCATTCCAAGCCTAGTCACTAAAGGGTTTTGCATGCTTCGGTTCTCTCCTTGCTGCCGCCCTAAGAGTAAGCCCAGGCCAGCTTACTGATGGGTAAAACCACAGGCAGGAGAGTTGACACCTCCAAGTTGTCCTGCTAGAGCCACTGCTAAAGCACAAGCTTCAAGCACAAGCAGCCTGCCAGCTGACTGCAGACACAGAGATGGGTTCAAGTTGACTAACTGCCTGGACGACCTGTACATGTGTAAGGTGTAATACATGGCTGCTGTTGTGAGCCACCGTTTTAGGTGGCTCGTTAGGCAGAGGTGGTAACTTAAACACTCTGACACTCTGCATCTTGGGCGCCTGGTATCGCACAGTGTCATTTTCCTAGATCCGACATATTCTTTAGGCAGACCAGAGGTGATAACATATTCATCGAAGCCTTTTCCTATTCCCCAAACCTGTGTCTCCATAGTCTCATGAGATTCTTGTGTGTGAGAGATACACAAACCCAGTAACTTTTCCATAGTGAGCATGTATAGCGGGTAGCTATTTATTTTTATTTTTAAGTTTATTTACATAGAGAGAGAGAGAGAGAGAGAGAGAGGGAGAGAGAGAGAGAAATGTGAAAATGTGAGCTGGGGAGGGGCAGAGAGAATCCCAAGCAGATTCTGCCCTGTCAGCTCGGGCCCCCACGTGGGGCTCAACCTCACCAACCATGGAATCATGACCTGAGCCGAAATCAAGAGCTGGACGCTCAACCAACTGAGCCACCCAGGCACCCCTGGGTAGTTATTTCTTTGGGAAGATTATAGGATACTAATTGATTTTGGAGAATGTATTACTGATACGATGAAAAGGAAAGCAAAGCACACAATGTTTTCTGTTCAAGCTGACAGATGCATTCCAATTTCTATAACAACGGTAATTAATTTTAGCTGGGTAGAAAATCCATTTTCTTTGAGGAATCAGTGAACTACAGAGAAATTTGTCAGTAACCATTGTTTGGAATTTTAGTCTGCATGTAAGAGGCACAATAATTTTACAATGACAGCTAATATACAGGGAAACCAACCCAAGATAGAGAAAGCTATTTGGCGCTATTGTATGTTTCTGGAAATACGTGATAATGGGATTGAAATCAAATCAAAAGGTAAGAGGCATGATATCAGAGCTCTACTTTTTTTTCTTCCCTATTTTATCAGCACTGAAATGCAATATAAAAAGAGAACTGTAAAGAGATAAGTGTGGTGACTTACAGTTGGAATTTTTACAATTATCGAACATATTGAAGGGCATGATCTTTGGGGTTGGAGGCAAACATCATTTTATGAAAGTGTCAGGGAAATGCTCCATTTCTGCAGTTAATCTATAATTCCCCTGTAAATTTTCTGTGGCTTAGTGTTTTGTTATCAATATTTTTCTGCTCATAAATGAACTCTAATAGACTTACTTTCACAGTTGTAGACATGTGTCACATACTCATTTTTCATGGAGCATTATTGTAGTTGAACTATGGTGGTGGTTTTAATTAGTCTATAGTTTATTAGAGCAGTGGGGAATGTGCCACAGATGAAATCTGTATAAACTAAGAGATACAACAGAATATTTCATACTGTTTTATATGCACTGATAAACCTATTAATGTACTTGGAAAACATTTCTCAAGCATGGTGGTGGATTTCCATTCTTCATGGTCATTCACCTCCTGCCCCTGCTGGAGGGCAGAGATGTTCTTTTTTGTTGTGATATCATGGTCCAGTGTGTATAAACACCGAACAAGTGCATCAGTCTTTCTGGGGTGCCCAGGGGGTCAGCTTCCAGCAAGCCTCTTTGTAGAAGCAGTGGGACATGAAGGATTCAGGCCTTTTTGGCCTATAGACACTTACTGGTCAGTTTTCCTAATATAAAGTCTTGCCTTAAAGTGTTTCAAGTGATATTTTGTAATTCTTAACTGAACCTTGGAGCTTGACAGGGGGTTGATCACACAGGGACTGAACTTGCGTGATGACTTTGTTCTAAATGAATCATTAAGGGGAGAAAATTAATATTTCTACTAAGAATGTTGTGTTTTGTTCTTTGCTCTATGGCCAGCACTGGGAATAGTATCTGACATATAGTAGGAGCTCAGTAAATATCTGTTCAGTGAATAAAAAGAAATTTGAAGAAGAAAGACCAAGAGGTCTGGGTGAATTCTCATACCAGCTGAAGAAACCTTAAACAGTTATCTCTTCCTTATGTTCCCGGCCAGGAGACTACTGCTTCAGGATAAAAGGGTTCCATATCAATTATGAAGATAAATGGGCTTTGTGCTTCCTGTCACTTTTTATTTACATGAATCCTGGTCTTCCCTGTCCTTTTAGTCTCATGACAAATTCAACCTCAACTCCAACATGTTCTTTTATGATTACTTCTCTTTCATGATCTTCCCTTTATCTAAACACATGAGATCAGATGTGCCTGTGGGACCTTAGTAAGTTTCATGTGCCTGTTGTGCCTAGGAATCTTGTTCAAATGCAGATTCTGATTCAGAAAGTCTGGAATGAGGTCCAAGATTCTGAATTTCCATCAAACTCCCAGATGATGGCAATGCTACTGGTCCATGGACCACACATGGAAAACAAAAGAGGTAGATGATTGATACTGAAGGAACAACATTTAAATAATAGGCAAAGGGGAAAAAACTGCAAAGAAATTGTCAAAAACCAGAACAGGAAGAATTAGAAGTTATTGGTGTCATGGAGTCAGGTGTGGAAAGATTTTCAATACACCAGATGTGCTCAACTTGGGTCAAATGTTGCTGAGAAACAATAACATAAAGATAGAACATGCTGTGTTGGATTTTCCAGGAGGAGGTATCTGATGATCTTAGGACAGTTTTAATGGAGTAAGGAGGCTAGATTGCTACGAAAGGATGCAGAGAAAGCAAGCAGCAGCAATAACTGCTTTTATATAATTTCAATACAATAGAAGTTTGAACTTTAGATGCTGAAGAGAAAGAGGAAGCAGAGAAGAGAGGTTGAATATGCAAGGAGTGGTGCAACTGATAGAGAAAAAGGCCTGACAAAGGTGGGAGGTGACTGCAGTTAGATTTAGATGAGAGGCCAAAAGGGATTGCTAAAGGTTGAAGCCTGAGGTTTGAAGGAGGAAAACAGGTGTCAGGAAGTGAAGGAGGCTTTCATTTCTCTATGAAGATTGGAGTTGCCCATGGAGGAATGACAGAAGAAGGTGGTATTTAAAGGCAGTGGACTGAAGGAAAATGGTAAAAGTGTTAAATAGTTTTTGAGGACAATGGCAAAGGGAAATAAATGATCAGGGGCAGGATTTTTTTAAAGGTAATGCTGAGTTTCCAGTTGAGGTTTGAAGCCTTGAATTTGTAATGATACCAACGCTCAGCATTATATGGTTTTTCTCCAAGAGAGAGCTCAACAACCTGGGGGCAGGTGCAGAATAGATGGCTTGTGGTTGTGTTTTTGCTCTTGGCACATATGGGGGTGTACCACTCCCACATGTAATCTTTGAATTTGCCATTTAAAATATCAAAGATGGAGAGGCACCTGGGTGGCTCAGTCGGTAAAGCGTCTGACTCTTGATTTTGGCTCAGGTCATGATCTCACGGTTCATGGGATCTGGTACCATGTCAAACTCTGTACTGACAGTGCGGAGCCTGCTTGGGATTCTCTCTCTCCCTCTCTCTCTCTGCCCCTCCCCCATCTCTCAAAATAAATAAATAAACATTTAAAAATATATCAAAGATTGAATTTTTATTTATCATATTGGTAAGTGAGTCTTTGGATTAGAGGAAATCACCTTGATTCCCAGATCCAAGGGATAATAGGGAGCTGCCACCTAAAATTATAAACCAGGATATTTTATTCTCTAGACCTTACTATGCAATATAGTAGCCTCTAGCCACATGTGGCCTTTGAGCACTTGAAATATGCTTAGTCTGAATTGAGATAAGCTGTAAGTTTAAAATAGACATGGGATTTCAAAACTTATTACTAAAAAAAGAATATTTCACTAATAATTTTCAAATATCAATTATATGTTAAAATGATAAGATTTGGGCTATATTAGGTTAAATAAAATATTGTTAAAATTATTTTTGCCTTTAATTTTACTTTCTGAAATACATCTACTAATTTAAAATTACATAGGGGTCTCACATGATATTTCTGTTGGATAGTGCTGCTCTAGATTCTTTGGATTGACTAACCTTTACTCTCAATTACTCTCTGTTTCTGCTTGTTATGTTAATCAGTGTTCTAATGGTATAGCTAATCCAAGTCTTCCCTAAATTCTACCTGCATTCAGATGACAGCTTACTTTACCACCCACCTTTTGCTTGCTATCATCTGGAGGAACAATTGAGTCACACCCTTGGGTTAACCAGTGATTTTTTTGCCAGAAGTCATTTGGATTGGCAACCTGCCAGTTATCAGCAATCCCAGGATTGCCCCAAACAATGAAACTAGTTATTCAGTTCTATGTGCTGAGCTGATTCTCTCTGATGGAGATGAACTTTTCTTAACATTCATATAGTAAATCCAGAGTAGGATTCTGATTGGCCCTTCTTGGGTCACACGCACGTTACCGAACACTGGGGTCAGGAGGGTTTTGCACTTCACTGATTTTGTTTATGAGGCCTAAGCCTGTGACTAGTGGGGAAAGTTTGTTGCCAGAAAAAGGAGAGAGGAAAGTGTATATGTCTAGTAGATGAAATAGTAGTTACTACTATCTGCTGTGATTAACAAGCCTCTCACTTAGGGCAGGTTGAGCTGCGCCTCTGCTTGTTTGAGTTGAAGCTGCCTGGAGTTTACCCACACAAATGTGTGCAACTAAGAATACCAAATCATCCTAAATCATAGACTAGGCAACCTGAAAGTAAAACACTTATGCTTTTCCTCCATTTACTCTTCTAAAGTCTGTTCTTTAGTATTTGCATGGTTTCATTTGGCAAAGGCATATAGAGTACTTAGCTATAAATGCTGAGTAATTATATGCTGTTGTAAGTGACTGAGCCATTATCTACAGTAAGTGTGCAACCTGTCATAGGAAAAACAGCCTTTGGATTTATCCTGTAATTAGTCCATATTGCTATAATTATGTTCCAGAAAAATGTCTCTTGGCCCACTTTAAACATATATACATATATACATATATATGTATGTATACATACATATGTATACATATATATATGTATATATATATATATATATTTTTTTTTTTTTTTTTAAGTAGGCTTCATGCCCAGTGCAGAACCTAATGTGGGCTTGAACTCATGACCCTGAGATCGAGACCTGAGCTGAGACCAAGAGATGGACACTTAACCAACTGAGCCACTCAGGCACCCCTAAACATATTTTAAGAAGACTAAAACTCATATTGTTTAAAATCATGTTATAGTATTTTTGTGGGGAAAAAAGCACAATTCTTGGAGTTGGTCAAATGAGGCTTGGGAGTTCTTTTTGATAAAAAGATAACCTAGAGATATAAGAAATTTAATTGCTTCTGTTTGTCAGCAGATTTTGATTTTGTTTTTATGGTATGCTTTTCTTTATCCGTTGATTTTGAGATTTGAGGACATGACCTGTCAACAGTCATTGAAAAATATGAGGATATCTTTAGTTTCAACTTGCAATTAATTTTTATAGCTGTTTACTGTCCTCAGTGGTTCCCCATTCATTATACCATCCCTGTTCAGTAAGGTTATGATAGGTAGAGAAACAAAGAATCAGAGATTAAGAAGTTTTTCTAAGGTTATGTAGACAGTAAGTGGCAGAGCTGGGACTTAAACCTACACCTTCTGCGTCAAATAGTATGCCTTTGGCTACATATGACAGTATATTTGGCTAATAGTGGTGTAAACAAAGAAGACATTTAATAATCTTACATTAAAAGAAGACTGGAAACAAATGGCTCCAGGTTAGTTCAAGGAGCTAGACTGATGTCTCTGATTCTCTCCCCCTTTCCCTCTAGGCCACACTATGATTACAGGAGCTCCAAACATCACATCTTCACAGAACAAAATCAGTCTAAAGCAGAAAGAGAAAGATAGGAGACCTCTTTCTCTCTCTCCATCTTTCCCTCTGCCTTTTCTTTTTTTCTCCTCTGTCCTCCTTTCCTGTCTATTTCTCTCATTCTCTGTTTCTCTCTCTCTCCCCCTTCCCCTTTCTTTCTTGATTTTGTCCACCTTTCTCTCTTTTTTCTTCTTCTCTTACATTCTTTCTTTCTTCCTCTCTTTAGTTAGGAGATACATCTTTCCAAGAAATAATTCTCCAGACATTTCTTCATATATCTCATTGGCTAGAACTTGGTTATATTTTTAACCCCAGTAACAAGGGAGGCAGGCAAAGGAAATATCTGGAACTTTTAGTCTCTGTTCCTGGAGGCAGATTTTGCTATAAAAGATGATAGCATTGCGAAGTGTTTTGGTAGCCGACAGTGTCTGCTACGTCTCTGTACTCCAAGTCCAGTGCTCTTTTAATCTTATCTCATCGGATGCATTTTTATTGCTTAGAAATAGAAATAGCATTAGAATTTTTTCACTTATTTAGAAAGCATTTATTGGCACATTACTAAACGATGTGGTATGGATTCTGGGGCTGCAAAAATTAATAGATACTCTTCTTGTCTTTAAGGAATATATGATCAATGAAGGAACGTAGGACCTGAATGAAAATGCTTTAAACGTAAATCAACATCTAAATGCAGTTGTACTGAAAATACGAACTATAGGAGTTTGGAGTAACAACAGTTGGAAGGCAGAAAATATTTCCTTCAATTGGTATTTAGTATTCAAGAACTAAAGTGAATGTATCACCAACTCGGTATCCTACTAGGAAATCTGGCTGCAATTTGGTATTTGGTAATGCTGCAAAGTTCTTGCAGTGCTTATTAACATACAGATGGAATCCCTATTTTTGGTGGAAAGTGGAGGGCAATGAGTTGAAAATGTGGCAGCTCAATTTGTGTGCACAGTCACACTAAGCTCAGGCCAAGTTTTATACATTGAATTCTTTTGACAAACCATTCTCAGGAGCTTTAAGTAGTCTTGGTGAATAGTCACGTTGGGATATTGGCCAGTTTTGGATCACCATACTAGGCTTACTACTTAATACCACTCTTTCTGTTATTTTTCTTTAGTATACATTCTGTTTGGTGCCCTGTAGCCTTTGGGGCATAAAGTTGCCTATTGACTGTCTGTAGATTTTGGAGCAAAGTTTCAAGTTGGTAGAAGCATGGGCCCGGAACACCTGTGTGGTCATTTCAGGCCAGCGATGCTAACATGAGTGTCCAACAGATGAGATGGATCTTCTCTATGAAATGTAGCTTTGATACTTAGGTAATTTTAGAATTAGAAATTCTTCATAGCATTTTGTACTTAGGATTCTTCAGAATATGAAACTTATGGCTCTTTGACAGTAGATTCTTTGTCATGTACATTAAAAAAGCCTCCCATAGCCTTTGATACTGTACATTATATACAGTAGGAATTCAGTAAGTGATTATTTTATTAAATGAGTGATTATTTCTTAGAGGATTCCAGAATATTATTAAAAATAGTTTCAAATTGAAACATCTTCCTTATTGGACATCAAGTTTCAGACTAATAAAAAAATATTGCATTTGTGGGGCGCCTGGGTGGCTCAGTTGGTTGTGTCCAACTTCGGCTCAGGTTATGGTCTTGCAGTTTGTGAGTTTGAGCTCCATGTTCTACTCTGTGCTGACAGCTCAGATCCTGGAGCCTGATTCAGATTCTGTGTTTCTGTCTCTGCCCCTCTGCCATTCATGCTCTGTCTGTCTCTCTTTCTTTCTAAAAATATGAACAAAATGTTAAAAAATTGCATCTGTGATAAAAATACATTGAATAGTGAAACAAGTTTGGCTTAAAATTTTTTCAAAAATGTTTAATATGAAATAATTAAGACACAAAAGAGTGTAAGCATAGATAACACATATCCTTGTACTTTCTATCCAGTTAATAAAAAAGTAATTTATTTTATTTTATTTTACAGAGCAAGCAGGGGTCAGGGGCAGAGGGAGGGAGGGAGAGAGAGAGAGAGAGAGAGAGAGAGAGAGAGAGAGAGAGAGAATCTTAAGCAGGCTCCATGCTGAGCATTGAGCCCAGTGTGGGGCTCGATCCCACAACCCTGGTGGAAATCAAGAGTTGGATGCTTAGCCAACTGAGCCACTCAGGTGCCCCAAAGTTTGTTTTTAAATGAATATTAACTCTCTTTTTGTGGATAAAAATTAAGACTTCCAATCTGCATCTCGACAATGAATCAGGAATAAAATTGAGAAGAAAGATCTGTTTTCCCCTGTAGTTAACCTTAAAGATGAGTAACTTATTATTTTTTGACTATTTTATTACTTCTGTAAAATAATTACACATTATAAAAAACTCAAATAATACAGAGAAAGAAATAAGCATCTGAAACTCAATAGTTCAGAGACAACTACAGATGACATTATTTGAGATATTTCATATGCATACAACACGTGGAAATATGTATGCATTTTACATAAATGGGTTCATACCATTCATTTTACTCTGAAAGTTGCTTCCTTTCTCTAACACCCGTCTGCTGCATGTAGTGGATATTTTTCCATTTAAAGAGGAAAAGGATCTACACTGATTTTAATAGTGGTACACATGATCATTTTCCTGTATCATGATGTGCTTAACAAGGCATCTATTCATGGCGATGTACACTTCTAATTTTTCCATATTACAGTCTGTGTTTAATAAATAGTCCGAAGCATGGTTTTGTTCTTTTATCCTTTTAAAACAGTTCCTTGGGTAAATTCTTAAGAATGGGTATGGTGGATCGTCCCAGCGTCTGGATGTTTGGCCTCCTCACTGCATCTGTACCCTTTGCCATGTTACTTTCCAGCACTTTTCCTTGTGAGCAGGGTGCCACGTCCCAGCTTTGGGCTTCAGTGACTCGCTTTGGTCAACGGGATGTTAGAAACGTGGTGCAAGCAGAGTCCCAAAGGTGTTTTTGCAATTGAGTTGCTGCCGTCGCCATGAGAAGGACATTCCGAGCCAGCCTGCTGGTTCCGGGAGAGTGAAAGCAGAACGAGCCCAGTTAAACGTATTCAGTGAAGCTCTAACTGAATCAGAGTCCTCACCCAGCCCGCAGGCTCCTGCATGAGCCCGGCAAGGTCAGCAGAACCGCACAACCCATCCTCAGTTCTGTGAACACTAACAGATTGTCTGTGGATGCCAATGAGGCTTCGTGGGTGTTTGTTACAAAGCATTAATGTGGCAATAGATAATTGATATAGTGGGATTTGGCTACTGAATTTTTTTTATTGGTACCTATATTGATTTGTAGTTTTTCTATCCAGTTTTCTATCCAGTTCTATCCAGCCTTGATACATTTTTCTGGATTTTTTTTTAAAGGTGATAAATGCAGTTTAGTGGAAGTGATTTCATACATCCATTATAATTAGATGAAAGTAAAAGACCAAATCCAACAAGCAAAAACTTCCTTGCTGGTTTACAGACCTCATTTCCATCTTGGGTTTTGCATTTATCTTGGCTATTTGTTTTTCATGTATATGAAAATCATGTTAATAGTTAATGTTTATTTATTTATTTATTTATTTAAAAAAATTTTTTTAACGTTTATTTATTTTTGAGACAGAGAGAGAGAGAGAGAAAGCATGAACGGGGGAGGGTCAGGGAGAGGGAGACACAGAATCTGAAACAGGCTCCAGGCTCTGAGCTGTCAGCACAGAGCCTGACGCGGGGCTCGAACTCACGGACCGCGAGATCGTGACCTGAGCCGAAGTCGGCCGCTTAACCGACTGAGCCACCCAGGCGCCCCAATGTTTATTTTTGAGAGAGCATGAGAGAGAGAGACAGAGCACGAGTGGGGGAGGGGCAGAGAGGGAGGGAGACACAGAATCTGAAGCAGGTTCTAAGTTCTGAGCTGTCAGCACAGAGCCTGATGCAGGGCTCGAACTCACGAACCGCGAGATCGTGACCTGAGCCGAAGTCAGACGCTCAACCGACTGAGCCATCCAGGCACCCCAAAAATCATGTTAATAGTTAAAATGAAGATGAGTGGGGCGACTTCGGCTTAGGTCACGATCTCGCGGTCTGCGAGTTCGAGCCCCGCGTCGGGCTCTGGGCTGATGGCTCAGAGCCTGGAGCCTGCTTCCGATTCTGTGTCTCCCTCTCTCTCTGACCCTCCCCCGTTCATGCTGTGTCTCTCTCTGTCTCAAAAATAAATAAACGTTAAAAAAATTAAAAAAAAATAAAATGAAGATGAGTGATTAGTTGTTCAATTACAGAAAGAAAATAGAAAAGTTAAATTACTAAGAAAAAGAAAAAATTACCAAATTGATAATCCAAATTTGTTTATTTACTTATTCATTTATTTATTTGTAAATGTTTATTTATTTTTGACAGAGAGAGCGTGTGCACATGAGCAGGAAAGGGGCACAGAGAGGGAGACAGAGGATCCGAAGGCAGAGCCAGATGCAGGGCTCAAACATACAAACTAACCTGAGCTGAAGTTGGATGCTTAATAGACTGAGCAACCCCAGGGCCCCTAAACTAAATTTACTTTTAAAGTTGTATTAAAAGATTGTTAGTTTACTTATATTTGCATCAGTCTCATAAACTCTTATAAATGTTATAGCATTTAGTTTTGACCATCATTCTAATTAATTTTAGGGCTGTGATTCTGGCCTTATTTTTCTAGCCTTGTACCCATGGCCCCATATTAATATTTATGCTGAACTAATAGAAAGTTTTTGTCCATTCTCACTTTAGACTTTGAAATGAGATCATTAGTTCCCATCAGTTAAGCAGAATTGAATTTCATTGCATATTCAATCCAATTATCCTTGAAATCCACCAATAATCCCCAAACTTCATCAGAGTGATTAGTATCCATGTATTCTATGCCAAACCTTCCACTTAGAATTGTAATTAAGAAGATGGATATTTTAAAGTTTCACCTTTTTGTCCCTTCTCAAAACCACCACTTTTTGACTGTTTTGATTCTTTTAGACTGTGCATTGTGTGTGGTTTCTGCACCTTCCCCATCTGAGTCCACGATCTATCCCTTCAACCACATCCTTACATCAATCACCATGTTCCCTTATCTGTTAGCCTTCCTCTGCACCTATTATAAGCTGCTCTCAACCCAGGGCAACCCACCCCTCCACAGGAGGACCCCACTGAGGAGGGTTACATCTACCATTCCCCTGGGGCCCTTGCTCTACTTCTGTGTCCAGCATTATTGGCAGATGATCACTTTTGAGGAGAAACTAATGATTGTTCAGAGTGTATATTCTTAAAAACATTTTTTTTAATGTTTATTTATTATTGAGAAACAGAGACAGAGCATGGGAGGGGCAGAGAGAGGGGGAGACACAGAATCTGAAGCGGGCTCCAGGCTCTGAGCTGTCAGCACAGAGCCCGATGCGAGGCTCATACTCACGAACTATGAGATCATGACCTGAGCCGAAGTTGGACACTTTACCGACTGAACCACCCAGGCACCCCAGAGCGTATATTCTTAAACTTACTTTGCTTCATGGCTTCAGACTTTCTTCCTCCCATCTACCATCTACACTGCCATTGGTTATTTTTCCAAAATATGATCACATTCCTGCCCTGATTAAAAATATCTAATGAATCTCTTCTGCCTAAATTCTGGGCATGGCACCCCAGGCCTTTCACAATCTGCTGGCCACCTGTTTCTGGATTCAATTTCTGCTCCTGGCTGTGGGGAACAGAGGGAGCTAAAGGGGCAGCCAGCATAGAACCAGCTGTCAATCAAGGCCGTGTGTGTGTGTGTGTGTGTGTGTGTGTGTGTGTGTGTGACAATTGTTGACATTCCAGGTGGGCATCACATTCTTAGGGGACTGCACTCTGGAGGAATAAGGTCATAGTTTGAAAGTGTAGGGAGGTGTCTTGGGTTGGATTTCCCCTAATTTCCCTCAAGTTCCTGCAGAACTTGAGATATGTTTGTGTGAAGTCAGTTTATTTGGAAATATGGTCTCAGGGAACAGGAATACAGGATGGAGGAATGAAACTGGAAAGGAGTAAGTCAATACAGGGGTAGATGATTGAACTGGACCAGCACTAGAGGCATCTTGTGTTGGATCCAGTGAGATGTCACGCGGAGCCTTATGCAGTGCATCTAAGAACTGTTTTCTTGGTGGCAGTGCAAGAGGGAGGAACGTATTCATTGACTTCTGTTCCCCATGGTCACGAGTGGCTTCGCTGATACTCATTTCCTTGTACATCTGGATTAAGAATTACGAGTGAGGGGCGCTTGGGTGGCTCAGTCTGTTGAGCGACCGACTTCGGCTCAGGTCATGATCTCACGGTTTGTGAGTCGAAGTCCCGTGTCGGGCTCTGTGCTGCCAGCTCAGAGCCTGGAGCCTGCTTCTGATTCTGTGTCTCCCTCTCTCTCTGACCCTCCCCCGCTTCATGCTGTGTCTCTCTCTCTGCCTCAGAAATAAATAAACATTAAAAAAAATAAAAAAAAAAAAAAAGAATTCCAAGTGATTTGGAAGACATCTTGGTTTGGCCTCAAAGGGATCCCTGGGCAGAAAGCACGTGGTATTTGGTGCAGCTTAAGGCAGGGCATATGCTCTACTTGTTCTGGGACAAAGGAAGTCAAAGAGCTAGTAACTGTGAAAGTGGCCAAAGTAAGAGGCGGGGTTAAGAAGGTTCCGAAATGTGCACAAGAAGCAGATGACTTAGGTGGTATGTTGAGCTAGCGTCATCGAGGGAACCCCCCCTGGAGTAATGAGCAGTCAAGCTGGACACGAGCCAGGCCTCTGCTCAGAACCTTGCTGTTTGCTCATGACCAAAGTCCTTCCGAGTACCTAGGAGGACGGATGTGATCCGTTTCTCCCTTTTCCCCTCTAATCTCATCTCCATCTTCTCTCCCATCGCTTATTCCTTTCTGACCACACTGGTCTCTGGGCTGAGGCTCTCACATGCTTCTGCCTTAGGACATCTGCCGAGGTCCTGCCCCAACCACTCTGCATGATGAGTGTGAGATTCCTAGAGATCTGTCTCTTTGTTCCTTAACATCTTCGTTCACATGCTACTCTCCCAAGGAAGCTTAGCCAGATCGCCTATTAGAAATGTTACCCTCTTACACTCTTGATGCTCGTCACCTTTACCTTTTCCCGTAGCACTTTATTACCTTCTAACATACTACAACATTTGCTTCCTTACTAAGTTTTTTATGATTTTTTCTCTCTCCCTCTACAGAAGGCAAGCTCCACAAGAACTGGCGTTTTGACTGGTTTGTTGGCAAATGTATCCCAAGCACCTGACATATAGTTGGTGCTCAAAAATGTTTAATTTTGGGGGCACCTGGATGGCTCAGTCGGTTAAGCATCTGACTTCGGCTCAGGTCATGATCTCACGGTTCATGGGTTTGAGCCCCACGTCAGTCTCTGTGCTGACGGCTCAGAGCCTGTAGCCTGCTTCGGATTCCCTGTCTCCCTCTCTCTCTCTCCGCCCCTCCCCCACTTGTACTCTGTCTCTGACTCTCTCTAAAAAATAAATAAATATTAAAAAAAATATATATATATATTTAAAAATTTTTATTTTTGAATAAGAAAATAAAACAACAACACCAAAGTGAACTCTTCTTTAGAGAAGAGGCTCACAGTTACTGCCTTTTGTGCTTTTTTTGAGTCCACAGTTTGTAATCCAGTCAGTAGGAACAGCAGCTGCCTGCTCCTAATTGGAGCAGGGACAGAGATGGGCTAGAATTTTAACCATGACCTTCCTTTTATTGAAATTCAAGCAGGGCAGTGGTGAAAACTAAGCAATTTGTTGTCCTAACAGATTTACGAATGACAAACCACAGCTGAGAAGCTTTGAAAGGAAGGCAAAATCTGTCCTAGAGAGGAAAATAATCATGATTATGATATATTTGATCATGCTGTATTTGTACCGTGCTCTAACTTTCTGTGTATCATCTAAGCATTATAACAGGCATTTACAGTAGGTAGAAATTATAATCCCTACCTTAGAAGGAAATGTTTATTATCTATTTGTACTTAAGAAGAACTGAGGTAAAATTCACATAGTATAAACTTAACCATTTAAAGTGTGCAGTTCAGGGGTGCCTAGGTGGCTCAGTCAGTTAAGCATTCGACTCTTGATTTTGGCTCAGGTCTGGATCGTACGGTTTCGTGAGTTTAGGCCCCACCTCTGGCTCTGCACTGACAGTGCGGAGCCTGCTTGAGATTCTCTCTCTCTCCCTCTTTCTCTCTCTCTCTCTGCTCTGACCCCACTCGCACTCTCTCTGTCTCTCTCAAAATAAATAAGTAAACTGAAAAGAAATTAAGTGTGCAATTCAGTGGCATTTAGTATGTTCACAGATGTTGTGCAACCATT
The DNA here is from genome assembly GCF_027475565.1 of Acinonyx jubatus. NCBI lineage: Eukaryota > Metazoa > Chordata > Mammalia > Carnivora > Felidae > Acinonyx > Acinonyx jubatus. The sequence goes on from NC_069384.1 coordinate 140,067,241, forward strand.
CCCTCTATGTAGTTTTCAGAACATTTTTATCGTCTTATAAAGAAACCCCATACTCGTTATGTAGTCAGTCTTCATTACCCTCTCCCCACAGTCCCTGGCAACCACTCGTTTGCTTTCTGTCTCTAGGGATTTACTTATTCTTGATTATTTCGTCTAAATGGAATCATACAATATGTGAATTTTTGCATCTGGCTCCTTTTACTTAGCATAATGTTTTCAAGGTTCATTAGGTTGTGGCGGGTATCAATATTTCATTCCTAGTAATGACTGAATACTATTCCAGTGTGTGATGTACCACATTTTGTGTATCCATTCATCTTTTGATGGGTATTTGGGTTGTTCCCTTCTTTTGGCTTTTGTGAATAGTGCTGCTATAAACATCTGTTTTTTGTTTCAACACCTGGTTTCAATTCTTTGGGCTTTATACCTAGGAGTGGAGTATACTTTTATTTTTACCTACTTTGTGCTGGGGGTTTCTTTTCTGCAAGACAGAAACACTAATTGAGGTGGTATTAGATGTATTAGCTAGGTCAAATGTGAAGCAATGTTAAGAAGAATGTTGAGATGAGAAAGCAAAAATTTCAGATGAAAATATGTAAACCACAGGTTCCGCATGGTTGCTATGATTAGACTGAGAATTTGACTCTTAGGCACCTGGCAGGTGCCAAAGGCTTTTTAAAGTCAGAAATGAAACCTGGAAGTAAAATGTTTACACAAGCCATGAAATCTAAGAGATGGGTTTGTCGGGGCACCTGGGCAGCTCAGTTGGATGAGTGTTTGACTCTTGAGTTCGGCTCATGTCCTGGTCCCAGGGTCATGGGATTGAGCCCTGCATCGGGCTCCATGCCCAACTTAGGTTCCCGCCCCCACCCCCCCCCCCCCGCCTCTCTCCTCTGCTCATGCGTGCTTTCTCTCTTAAAATGAAATGAAATGAAATAAAAATTTAAAAGATGTGTTGTCTACATAACAATGAAAAACTTCTGTACAATCAAAGGAAAAAAAAAGTTAAAAGGTAACTAGGAAACTGGAAGGAGCTATTTACAAATTGGTAATGAAAGGTCAATGTATAACATGTAAACAGATAATTTAAAAATGTCACCCAATGCCTGGGTGACTCAGTGGGTTAAGTGGCTCAGGTCATGGTCTCCCAGTTCACAAGTTCAAGCCCTGCGTCAGGCTCTGTGCTGACAGCTCAGAGCCTGGAGCCTGCTTCAGATTCTGTGTCTCCCTCTCTCTCTGCCCCTCCCCCACTCGAGGCCTCCCTCTCAAAAATAAATAAAAACATTAAAAAATTTAAAAATGTCACCCAAGACATTAAAGGGTAAGCAGGCATTTTGAAAAAAAAAAACAAGTTTTTTTTTTTGAAGGGAGTAGTCTAGTAGATTAGAAAAGAATTTAAAAGATAACATTCAGTGTTGATGGGGATGTGGATAAAAGGTCAACATAAAACAGTGTTGGTGGGAGTTTATATTTGCAGACCTTTTTTGTAGGGCAAACTGATAGCATAGATTAGCATAGATCAATGGAACAGAATGGGGAGCTTAGAAATAGACCCCGCAGATCTTTGACAAAGGAGCAAAGGCACTTCAATAGAGAAAGAATAATCTTTTCGGCAAACGGTGTTGGAACAATTGGAAATCCATATGTCAAAAAAAAATGAGTGGACACACAGACCTTATACCTTCCACAAAAATTAACATATTGTAGTGAAACTTCAAAACACGAGGGATGGAAAGAAAATCCTAAAGACTACCGGTGATAAAAGACAGATTACCTACAATGGAAAGAAAATCAGAATGATATCAGACATTTCATCAGCAATACTTGATGCATAAAACAAATATTCAGCATATTCAGGGGCAGTGGGAGGAAGAAATGGACGCACGGATAGAACTTAACGTACCTCATCTGGTTGTGAGAGGAGGTATTGAATTCTGTAGCTTGCAAATCCAGACTTAAACCCATACAGAAAGCTAGAGTGTAGCCTAAGCCTGGGGTCGGGGGTACAATTAACTTGTAAGAAAGAGAAGCGAAAGCAGGCATGTTAAGGAGAAAATGATTAGTGTGTTTAGTCGAGGCTAAGCTAATTCAGTGGTGTACGTCTGGATAGCTGTAATTTTCCTCAACTGTGTATTTATTCTCTTTATACCAATCGTGACAAGGCAGTTACCAAAGATACTCATTTAATCCCTGTGCCATACTGTACTTTCTATAGAGGCTCTAGCAAGTGACAGGCTTTACTGTAGAGAAAGCCTTCTGGTCAGTGTGATCGCTCAGAGCATGACAGCTCCTTCTGCTGTAAAACATGATTTGGGGAGAAAGGCTTTTGCTCAGAAACAATGGAGTTTAGCCTAGTCAGTTAATCAAAAAGTGTAATGCTGGGAGATGTAATTTCATCATGTGGAAAACTTTGGGCGTATTATCTCATCCACTCACCAAATGCGGTCTTGCAATTAAAATCCCTCCATATACCAGCAGATGGAATTTTATGCAAGCACACATAGACGTGTGCCAGGAGAGTAAGAGAGGTTCCAAAGCACAGCTGCCTCCTCTACCTGACATAGGACTGAAAGAACCAAATTTATAAGTGAGTGCTTGCCAGACGGCAGACCTCTCAGCCTACCCAATTATGTAAGTGGAACTGGAAGAATGATTTGTACCAGGCACAGTTTCGGACGAAAGCCCCATTGTTGTAAAGCCCTATCCTTGGTCTACGTCGTTTTCAAAGTTTTTTGCTTTCTTTCCGCTTTTGATTTGACTTTCCTGACTTCTGGAGAAGCAGCTGTGGGCATACAGAGTAAGACCTTTCTTTGATTGATAATCTTCATAAAGACATAAGATCGGCAGAAACAGGGCTCAATTCGGCAGCGCATGCACTAAAACGAACCATACAGAGAAGATTAGCATGGCTTCTGCTCAAGGATGACACACAAATTCGTGAAGCGTTTCATATTAAAAAATCAGCAGAAACGTTGGGAGTAAAAATTTTTGGTTTTAAGTTTATTTTTTTGAGAGAGACAGAGACAGCATGAGTCGGGGAAGGGCAGAGAGAGAGAGAGGGAGAGAGAGAGAGAATTCCAAGCAGGCTCTGTGCTGCCAGCACAGAGCCCAGTGTGGGGCTCGAACCCATGAACTGTGAGATCATGACCTGAGCCAAAACCAAGAGTCAGATGCTTAACCAGACTGAGCCACCCAGGGGCCCCATGAAACATTGAAATTTTAATCACTCACTGTGGTATGTTTATGAGGTCAACAGGTAGGGATTTTCAAGAATTGGCTAAATATATTTTAAAACATTGTCTTTTGGTTCCTTCAAGCCAAATCAAAGCCTAGAATATGTTGATCATAGAACATGCCTTCAGGACTGTAGCAAATGCCTTATTTATTTGTGTCCAAAAGTTCTCTTGGGACCCCCATAGATTCAAAAAGAGTAATTTCTATGGCAGCGTCAGACCAGCACAGTTTTTACATATTGTGCTCCTGCCCAAGTTTCATTTGGAGAAAGCTTAACAAGTATGTGAACAATACCGTGGCCTAGATGGAGACCGACTTTAGGAACCTTAGTTCACAGACCACATAGTTACTTACTTGATTTTGTAAAACTGTTTTCTTTCCAAATATGTGTAATTTTATGGTTCCCTACTCTCTTTTCCCAGGTGTTTAGCAGTAAAATTCCCCTGAACTGCAGTCATATTTAATAGCTCCTCTTGGGGTGTGGAGAAGGAAATATAAAAAATAGAAGGGGTAGGAAATGAAACTACTAGAAACAATAAGATGATTCATTAAGAAGCCCAATTATAAATTAACATACAAAATCAGGAGATTTCTTAGGTAAAAATGTTAATACATTTTATATAAACTGTATAGAAATTTATATAGGAAATATAATAGAAAAATATGTTCCATTCATAATGGCATTACAGGACATAAACCATACAGAAATAAACTTAACTAAAACCGTAAAGGTCCTTTTGGAAGAAAACTGTAAAATTTCATTGTGGGGCCGTAAAAGAGGTCTTGAATAAATACATTAAGTACTTTGTTTTAAGTCTCTGAATATTTATCATGATTTTGTTATTTAAATACAAATTGTGGACATTTTCTTAAGGCAGTAGATGAGTTACAACAGGCCTTTATCACATGCATAGAACCTTACTGAATGGGTATACCTACTCTTAGCAGTTCCTAATGGCAAATATTAGAATGTTTCCAATTTTCTGTGTTGGAAACAATGTAACAAGAACTTCCTCATGCATATATTTCTTTTTTCTTTATTTTTATTAAAATTTTTTTTTAATACTTATTTTTGACAGAGAGAGAGAGAGACAGAGACAGAGCATGAGTGGGGAGGGGCAGAGAGAGAGGGAGACATAAAATGTGAAGCAGGCTCCAGGCTCTGAGCCGTCAGCACAGAGCCTGACGCGGGGCTCCAACTCATGGGCTGTGAGATCATGACCTGAGCCGAAGTCAGATGCTCAACCGACTGAGCCACCCTGGCGCCCCTCATTTTTTTAACGAAGCATGACTTTTCTTTTTTTTTTTAATTAAAAAAATTTTTAAAAATGTTTATTTATTTGAGAGAGAGTGAGAGAGAGAAAGAGAGACAGAGTGTGAATGGGGAGGGGCAGAGAAGGAGGGAGACACAGAATCCGAGGCAGGCTCCAGGCTCTGAGCCATCCGCACAGAGCCCGTCTCAGGGCCCAAACCCACGAACCATGAGATCATGACCTGAGCTGAAGTTGGACCCTTAACCAACTAACTGGGCTACCATGGTTCCCCTTTATACCTGTATTTCTATATATTCACTTACTAATTTCTAGAAGTGGCTCAAAACGCCTGCATGTTTAATATTTTGGCAAATGCTGTCAAAATGTACTCCTACCAGTGCTGTTTTACGGTGCCTTTTTATCCATGTTCCTTTAATACTGAATGTTATCTCTTAACATTTTTTCTCAATCTGCTAGATTCTCCCTAAATACAACTATTTTTTTTTTTTCTAAATGCCTGTTTATACTCAGGTTGTCTTTTTGAAAAACATGATTTGTAGGTGTTATTTATGTATTATGGACATTGAACTTTTGATACCTTTGCTGCTAATAATTCCCTCCGACTTTCTAGTTATCTTTTAACTTTTTCCCCTTTCGTTTTACAGAACTTCTTCGTTTTTATGTAGTCATACCTGTCTTTTAGATTTCATGGCTTCTGTAGATATTTGACTTCGGGTTTCATTCCTTACTTGGAAAAGCCTTTGACACCTGTCAGTTGCCTGGGAGTCAAATTCTCTGTGTAATTGTAGCAACCATGGGGACCCTGAGGCTACCAGTTTGTGACTCCAGTGGCTTCTCCTCCTGGTGAGCAGGTCTTGGCTGTAAGTCACTGCATGCATCTGTCTCTCCAGATTACAGGGTGTTATCTGCCTTGTTACCTCAGTTCTGTGATGGGTCCAAGGAAGGCCATTGATTTTCAGTTTGCTCAGCTGTTTCTTGTTGGAATGTAAGCGTGATAATTTCTAATCTTTTTGCATCTGGGAGCAGAAACTGGAAGCCTTTTACCGTAAATTATTTGTATGTAAGTGCTGAATAGGTTTATGTAGATCCAATTTAGCAATCTAGGTTTGGGCGGGGCATGGAGGGGGTGGCATATCAGGAATCAGTGTTGTCTAGTTAACTGCCTAGGTGACATCTGAAAGAGTTTTTAGACAGCCGGGAGAAGACATCGAGTGGTTCTATATCCAGGTGTGAGTCAGGTAAAGAGCTAGGGCTGCAGATAGATTTTCCGAGTCAGCGTAAATGCGGTATTGAAAGTCTTGGGTAGCTTCCTGTCTCCCAGCTAAAGTCCTTATTAGTACATTCTGTGAGAGTCTAAATGGTCTGGCTCTTGGTATTTCCCTGACCTCCCCTTCTCCCCTTGTTCACTGAGCTTAAACCACACTGACGTCTTTGCTAGTTCTTAAATAAACAAGGTCTGCGCTGGCTTCATGGCCTTTGCCCTTGCTGTTTCCTCTGCTTGTAATGTTTTGCCTCCTGGTGTCTTCTCTCACTTTTCCTATGTCTCAAAACCACCTACTCAGTGAGGCCTTGCCTAAAATCACTTATGTCAAATTCAGCTGCCTGTCTGCGTGCCTCATATCGCCCTTCTCCTTAGCGTGCGTCACTATCTTACATACTCTGCGATATATATTGTTTATGCCCTGTTTCTCCCATGAGATTGTAAGCACCACAGGGAAAGGGACTTTTCCTGTTTGCTTCACTGTATCCTGAGGTTTTAGGGCCACACTGTAGAAGTAAAAAGAAACAGGTGAAAATAAATTGAAACTATATTGTATTTAGGAGCACCTGTGTGGCTCAGTCGGTTAAGCATCCAACTCTTCTTGATTTTGGCTCAGGTCATTGATCTCACGGTGGTTCGTGGGATCGAACCCTGTGTTGGGTTCTACGCTGACAGCTGACAGTGTAGAGATTACTTGGGATTCTACCTCTCCCTCTCTGTGCCCCTCCCCTGCTCGTACTCTGTCTTTGTCTTTCTCAAAATAAGTAAACATTAAAAATTACATTGTATTTAACCCATTCTATACCAAGTATTGTCATTTCATGTAATATAATCATATAATCACTATAAAAATTAGTAATGAGATAATTTACATTCTTTTTTTTTTTTTATGTTTGAAGTATTCAAAGTCTGGGGTGCATTTTATACTGACATCGCATTTAATTTGCACCAACCACATTTCAAGGGTTCCAGAACCACATGTGGCTAGAGGCTGCTGTGTTGGACAGCTCTATGAGACTTGTGGGCTATGTTAGGACTGGGACATTTTTCTTAGGAGAAGTTGGATGTAGATTCAGAAGTGACATGATCAGTTTGGTGTTAACACAAATAACTGTGGCAGCAGAGTAGAGAATGAATTGGAGGGACTCAAGAGTCTGTGCAAGGAGATCGGTCTAGGAGGCTGTGAGAGAGATTTGCAGAGAAACAGATGTGGTGCCTGGACCAGGGTGCTGGCTGTGGGAGAGCAGAAGAGAGAAGATTCAGGAGACATTTAGCCAGGACATTCCACAAGGCTGGACAAAAATTGGTTGCAAAATAGTGAGGTAACTTTATAAGTCAGATAATAGTTTGATTATAATTATCTTTTGTCTCCTGGAAGAGAACAGATTGGAAACGGTGACAGTGGCACTTAGTTTTTAGTGGATAAATCTAAATGGCCACATGATGGCGCCAAAACCTCGATAGTTAGTGTGGCTGTTCAGACCTGCGGGCAAATTCCTTCCACAGAAATGTCGCCACCTTCACTTAGTTATTTTATTTTAAAAAACAAATTCATTGAGTATAAGTGAAATTTTGTCAAAGTAATGTTTTAGTTCTAATCATGTTCTTAAGTCAGTAGGTAAAACTGACTTAGTTCTCATTATTTTATACTTGCAAAACTGGAGTTGTCTAACCCAGAGTGTGCCGAAGAAAGATGAAGTTCAGTACTTATTTATTTAAGTATGAGACCAGTAGGATCTGTGTATAATAGCATCGCCCTTTTTTTGGGAATGCAAACATTTCTCCAAAGTGCATCGGGAGAGATACCAAGCTTTAATAAGAGACGATTATGAAGTTGGTGAACCCAGATACCTCAGTATAACACTTGAAATGATTGGTTAGAGGAAGTACCCTACCCTGTACATAGTAGGTTCTTAATTAATATTTGCTCATGGTGACTGCGAGTATGAATTAAGGAAAACCCAAACCACCTGTTGGCCCAAGTTGGTTACTTTTTCCAAATTAAGTAGTCAGTTTTTGTTGGATACAAAGCATGGAATTTAGAAATCTGTAAATGTTAGAGATCCAATTTTAGCATACCTTGAAGACCCAAAAGAGATCATTTATTCACTCGACAAACATTCTCTGAGTGTTTACTATGGATTCAGGGCTATGACTTCAGGATCGGCACATGACCTTTAGTGCTATTAAATGATTACCTTCTAGAAATGTAAATGCCACAAACACTCACAGCCGCAAGGATCATCAAGCGTAAAACCTCAAGTGCTGAAGGTCAAGAACCATAAGTGCCACCCGGTCCCAGCAAGTCTTCACCAGGGGTTGGTTTCACAAAGTGCCAGAAAACACTGGGATAGTATGTACCATTAAAGTATCATCAAGGGCTACAAAGTGCCAAGATACTGACATCCAGAAGTGCAAGTTCTGTTAGCTTCTAGACCAGAGGTCAGCAAACTCTGGCCTGCAGGCCTACCATCTGCTTTGGTAAATGAAGGTTCAGTGGGACAGAGCCACACCTACTCATTTACACATAGTCTGTGGCTGTTTTTGTGCTGGAATAGCAGAGTTGAATAGTTGCAACAGAGACCTTTTGCTTGCAAAGGCTAAAATCTTTACTATCTGACTATTTAAGGGAAACGTCTCCTGACATGCTCTAGACCCACAAATGCCCTCAGTCCCTAACCACAAGTATCATTAATTCCTGGAACTAGATTTGCCTCAAATACTTTTTTTTTTTTAAATTTTTAATGTTTTTGTTGTTTTATTTTTAAGAGAGAGAGAGAGAGACACAGTGCGAGTGGGAAAGGGGTAGAGAGAGGGGGAGACACAGAATCCGAAGCAGGCTCCAGGCTCCAAGCACAGACCCAACACAGGGCTCAAATTCAGAAACCATGAGATCATGACCTGAGTCAAACAAAGTCAGACGCTTAACCTACTGAGCCACCCAGGTGCCCCTGCCTCAACTTTAAATCACGGTTGCTACCAAGTGCAGCCAACACCTAGAAACACAGTTCTATCAATGAGTAAACTTACAGAAAACCATCCTGGGAGGAGTGATTAAGAACTGGCAAGAAAGTTCGTAGACTCTGTCTTTGCATTTCAATCAGAATAGGTTATAGAATGTAGACAGAGGTTATAGGTTTTGTCAAAATTCTCATGTTAATTATTCTTGCCTCTAATTTTGACCTTTCTTGCGGATATTGTTTTTGTAAAAGAAGAAATAAAGGGGAGGAAGTATTATATTTTTCATATGAATTCTTCTTGGATATTAATTCTCAGTTTCAGGAGTACTGATTTCATTAACCTTGAACTATCAGAATGTGGATAAAAGATTATGAATATAAATGAACTCAGAGTTAGAACTTGTCGACATCTACTTTAATAGCAATCTAAATACTGTCAGAAGGGAAAGGACTGCTCTGGCAAGTTTAGTGACTAGGCTGATGTGAGGGCTTGAAGGCACAAATGTTATGTCATATAATGCTCATTTGTTTTTGAATTTAAAAAGTAAAAAAAAAAAAAAAAAAAGTACACCAGGCGTAGCAGGTGGGGGTCCCAGTAGGGTCTAAGCATCTGGAAGGAACAAATTGGCTGACATCTGAGACTTAGAAATCAGTCTGCAAATGAAATGCCCCTGAGAGTGAGCAAGGAATCAACACTATTTCTATACTCAAAGTCCCAGGAGATCCTGGGTGCCATCAAAGAGAAACAGAAAAAGGCATGAACTAGAGTCTGAAGTGCTCTTTACCAATTGCGTGGCCTGGGGCAAGACTCTTAAATCTGAGCCTTGGTTCTTCACACATAACTTGAAGCTCATCATCACTGTTATCAGTCTCCCCATCAGCATTTCATAGCATCCTCACTGGTGTTTGGAAGTTGCTCAGTGTGATCGACTGTCTCTTTTGATTCTCACGGAAGGCAGAGATTATGTTCCTCTCTTGACAGGTGACATAATTGAAGCTTAAGGTAGAGGTGACTTCCCAAGGTCCCACCGGAGACCATGACAGGGCCGGACTGCTCCATGGCCCATTGCTTTCACCCCGTGCTAAGGAAACCTGCTTTGGTATAACTTTTTTTGAAAGGTGTTTCCAAAGCATATTAGTAATCAGAGTGTTACTGTACTTTATTTGGTAATTTCACTTCTGGGAATATCAAGGAAATATTCCTATAAAAGTAAAGTGAATAAAGACATTCACTGCAGCATTATTTATCATGGTAAATAATTGGAAACTTCCTAAATGTCCAACAAAGGACGTATGTCACAGATAATGACATACTACATAGAATCTTAAATATTCACCCTGAGGCCTATTTAGAAATATGGTAGAATGCATAAATCCACTCTGTGAAAACCTGGAATGTACCATTTTATCCACATTATGATGCCAATTCAGTGAAAGTTTGCCTAGATATGGAAAAAAAAGAATTGAGAAGTACAAAGAAAAATGTCAACATTTTTTTCCTGAGGTAGTGACATTTCGGGTAAATTTTTCTTCTGTTCATGTCATTATAATCCGTACAAAAAGTGAACAGGTTGGAAATGCAATGCACACTTACACTCGTTCCTCGTATCTAATAGAATCATTGTGAAGACCAAACAAGAGAATATGAGTGAGTAACTGGATAAACTTGATACGCTGTGAGACAATTCCGATACTATCATTAAGAAGTCTGACCTGTGCGTTAGGAGATGTCTCGAATTCAAAGGGAAAGAAGCCCTGGGATATCTGCCCTCACCATCTAGGTCAGAGATCAGCAAGCTATGGCCCCAGGGTCAAACCCTGCCTACCACCTGTTTTTGTATGGCCCTTGAGCTAAGCGTGATTTTTACATTTTTAAATGGTACCCCCCCCCCCCGCAAAAAATAGAAGAATATTGTTTCACGACACATGAAATTATATGAAATCCAACTTTCAGTATCTATCAGTAAAGTTTTATTGAAACACAGTAACACCTGTTTATGTACTGTCTATGGCTGCTCTCCTGCTACAAACAGAGCTGAGTAGTTGCCATAGAGACTGCATGGCCCAGTTTAAAATATTTACTATCTGGCCTTTTACCAAAAGAGTTTACTTACCTCTGACAGAGGCCAGCTCAGTTCTCCTCTCTTGTCCAGGCCTCGTGAGATTTTTATTCCATAGATTTTTCTCCCTTGCCCTTACATGGTTACAAATGCTGTCTTCTTAATATTTAGATTTTTAAAAATGTTTTTAACACATTAGGGATGAAGGCCAGTGAGCGGCTAGGACACTGACAAGGGTTACATGGCGGTGTTTGCCAACCTGCAAATGTATGTTCCGATAGCCGCTCACTGGGAGGTATAAGACCCATACTGGTCATCTGGAGATCCAATCTTTGATCTGTTCAAAGTTTGAGCCACATGGGCCTCTTTTCCTCCATCTGTAATAATGAAGTTGACTGGATGATTTCTGAGACCCCTTCCCGCTCTACATTTCTGTTAAGGACTGTGTCATTTCGATACTTGGTGGTTCTTCATAGCATTGAGTGTTTGGCTCTTTTTATGATCTTCCTGACTCTGGGACAAGTAATCAATCAAGTTTAAGACCAGGAATCAAGACTTAAATGCCTACCTGGCTCAGACGAGTCAAATAAATGAGAGCACCCACCTGAGGTAGTACAAAGGTCATGTTAAGCATGATGGTGAGCTACAGAGTGCTTGCCCCATCTAAAGGGAGCGGCTGTGACTAGACTGCAGCCTAGTTTTGGTAGATCTTTCATATTTTCAGGAGATAATAGAAAATATGGATTTTGATACGAAATCTTCTAACGTTGGATGTTTAAAAATTTTTAAAAATACAAATGTATACAGCCCTCACAGGCCCCTTCCCTTTTTCTCAAATACAGAATGGGCCTCTGGGTCACCATTTTAAGAACTCTTACCTCCGCGTGTAGGAAATTCTTACATAGCCTCCCACTGAGGTTACCCAGCAAAGTTTCTCCAGGAACCCTTGTCCATCACAAAATCCTATCTTCAGACGTGACATCAGGCTGACGTGGCTGAGCATGTCTCCAAATGGACTTGGGCCTTGTGGTCACTTAGAACTTGAAGGATTTCAAAAGGCTGTTAGTATCAGGGCTCTGATTCTCTGACAATACTGTGTCCAAAACTTTTCAGATGAGTAATCCTGACCCAACTCTCCCACCACCGCCGCCTTTGTACTCACTTTGAAGTTGATCTTCTCTCTCTTTGGTTTCATGCAGTTAGCTAGATGGACTGTTTAGTCGATCTAACAGTCCTGGGAGCGGAGGGCCTGGGCCTACACTGTAAACAACTTGTAAACACACTATCCTTTTATTTCTTCTTTTTGTCTGGTGGTGGGCACATGCAAAGGGTTTATTTATTCAATAGATGTCTACTGAGTGTCTGCTGTGTGTAATAGGAGTTGCTGCAGGGACTGCGGACACAACATTGAACTACAGAAAATCTTACTCTCATGGGACTTACAGTCCAGAGGGGAAGGTGACAATGATGTCACATAAGGGGAAAGCGTGTAGTATTTTCTGTGGTGTGGTTGTGGAGGGCTTCTCTGAGAAAGTGACATTGGAGGAGAGGCCCAAATGAAATGAGCAAGCCATTAGAGTATTTCTAGGTAGAGGGAACAGCAAATACAAAGGCCCTGAAATAGATTTCTTGTTGTGTTGGAGGAATTTCAAGGTTACAAATGTAGATGGAGAGCAGTCGGCCATGGGAAGAGTTATAGGAAATTGAATAGGTAGCCAGGTGCCAGATCACACAGGTTCTTACCAACACAGTGAGGACTATTCTTTTAAGGATGTAGGAAAGCCATTGGAGGGGTGATATCATCTGATTTACCTTGTAAGAGGCTCCCTCTGGCTGCTGTAGGGGTGCAACAGTTCACAGCAGGGAGACCTGTTAGGAGGCTCTGGTGGTGACCCAGGCAGGTAGATGATGGACTTGGCTGGTAGAGGTGGATGTGTGGAGAAGCAGTTGGATTTGAATATATTTACGGTAAGTAGAGGTAACTTGTGTTCACCGTTTAAGCTGACTCAAAGGCCATTTTCTTTGAGAAATACTTCTTGTACTGTTCTTCCATGCTGGGTTTCCCTCTTCTGTGATTCCCGCAAACAGCCCATGATCACCTCTGTTAGACACATGATATTGCACTGAAATGCTATGTCCTGTGTTCGTATCTGTCTATGCATTCTGTTGTTTGAGATCCGGGACGACACCTTATTTCTTTCTAGTGCCTGGTACTAAGCCTGCACATAATTGGTGTTTAATGAATGTCTGTTGAGTAGATATATAAATCAACAAATTAAGAGGAAACATTTGTTAGGAAGAAGGAAATTTATTGGGCGATAGCTGAGTTGAGTATCATACCGTCAGTGGCTGGTAATTTTGGTGGAAAGCTTTTGTGAACCTCAGCGAGCCTAGGTTTATTTGACTTCATTGTAAGGCTTTTCTCGGTCGTCTTCTTATATATCCCAATCAAACAATTAATTGAAAACTTCCCTTCTGGTAAATAAAATCTGGTAAATAAAACAAAAGACACTTCCTGGGTCTTAGGACTTTATGATACAACAAATTACTTAATATGCAACTTCTGAAGTTTCATAAAAAATACTTCAACATTTTCTCTACCTTTGAGAGTAGATAGTAATTTGAAGCTTATTGATGGTGGAGGGATAATTATAGATGTGCCATTTATCTCTCAGAGCCTCTGAAACTGAAGCATTTAAAATGGTATGCTATATGTTTATACAGCCCCACAGCCCATGTGTCAAATTTTCCTCTCCTTTGTACATGAGATATAGAAGAAAAAAGTGTCAAAAATGATCTTACTGGAGAAATGCTTTGCATGTTGTTAATTTTCATGTGGCGATACTATAAAAGGAATGATATGAATATAATTTTGAAATGAAAAAGGGAAGAATAAGGTGAACAGATTTGAGCCAAGGAGTGGGCAGTTGGGGACCAGACTACTTTTCGGGCTTTATTCCTTTTTATTGGCTCACTTTCTGGATTTTTACCAGGATATGCGAGATAAAATACTAGTAAGAATTATCGTTCATTTGTTCATTTACTCAATCAGTAAATAAGCAAACAGTGGCCAAGGCATGGTATTTGCAGTGGGCACACTAAGTGTCAACTGAGGGGGGAGTCTGTCAGCTAGGGTTGATGTTGTTCCATTGCAGATAATAGAAAACCAAATAGAGGTTACTTTTCTCATAAGATGAGGTCAGAGATAGGCAGTCCAGGGCAGTCATTACTGTCCCATGAAGGCTCTTTCTGGCTCTCTCTCCTGCCATCCCTTGGATTGTTGCTTTCATTTTCATGTTTGCAAGATGGCTGCTTTACCCTAATACTGTGTTGTGTTCCAGATATTTTTCATGTATTCTTTACGAAGCACGGTGCCCAGCTCATGGGAGGCACTCAAATATTTATTGAATAAATGAGTAAATGGCGATTCAGTGAAAATATCTGAAGCACAAAAGTGCATAAAAGCAAAAGCTAAGTATTCCAAATTATTTAATAGCCTATCATTGTCAGATGATCTGAGCAATTCATTGTTGCAATGTTGCAGGCTGTGTTCACCGGACATAGGCACAGAAGATGTGGTTTGGGGCACAAGATAGTTATCAGGGATTAGTACCTTGAAACGAAGAGGGCTGGAAGCAGTGGGGAGAAGGTGATGTGCGGTGAAGGCCCAGCAAAGCTCTAGAACAAGCATTGCCTGTTGTAATTGTCATGCATTGAGTTGAAGTGGCCTGTCCCTACTGACCCTCCCGGCACCCGTCAGTCACCTGATGCAAGCTGCTCTGGGAAGGGCATGGGCTTGAACAAGGGCAAGGGCATGGCTCTCTGTAGCTCGTACTGGGAGGGAGCTGACAGCTGCCCACTGACGATTATACTCTTCACAGCTGGGCAGCCTGTCTTTTCCTGAAGAATAATCTGGGTGGCATATCTCCATATCTGACATTTCACTTGACTTGTCATAACACAAAAAGCAAATAACAAGATCCAGGAAATAAGAAGAAAGGAGAGAGAGGGCGAGCCATAGAGCTCAGTTCCATAGCAGAAAGCTCAGCTTGAGGAAAGAAAATGATGGCTCTGGATGCTGCAATGTGGAGGTGACTTTGCCCACACAGACGTAGCATCAGTTAAGGAGGGCTTCTCCTTGGACAGAACTCTGTATTTGTGCAGAGTGTTTCATTGGCAGAAAGTTCTGTTCAAAACTGAATTGACTGAGGGAGTATGGTTTATAGATGGGATTTCTAATGCAAGCTTGCCATTGTCTCAGCTCTAAATATGCAGTCCGTTTGCAGATCCTGACGAGAGCCGCACCTTGTGGCTGGAAGTAGCTCGTTTCAGGGACTGAACGGTTTGCTTTGTGTGCCTCCATAGAATGGGATCGTGTGGATGCTTCCTTGATTTTAAAGTGCATCAATTATTTTTCCCTGGAATTTCATGATTCTATCCATCGTCTGTATATGGATACCTCGCAGTGCTTGCTTACAGTCCTTTTTCTTTGCCTTTCACTTCCCATATGCTTCCCATATATATGTCCTTGGTATACAGTCCCCTCACCTGGTATGGTTGTCTTGGTCAATTTCTGACTCTCAGATGACTGCAACTAACCAAGAACCAAGCTGAATTTGGCTCAGAGAGTATTCGCTTTTAAGTAATGAAGATTCTTGATAAAGTAAATGCGATAGGACCCCAGGGAATGACTCAATAATGGTGTAGATGGTCCCTTTGGCATGAGGTGGCAGAGATATTTGGGAAAGGGAGAAGAACAGGAAGAGGGGGCCAGACTTGCTTAAACTTAACTCTGTTTAATAGACGACAAATTGATGGTTACCAACGGGGAGGCGGCAGGGGCATCAGTCAAATAGATGATGGAGGTTAAAGAGTCACTGATCATGGTGAAAACATAAAATAATAAAAAAAGAAAAAAAATCCTAAATCAGGTTATACTGTTTGTAGGAAATAAAAAAAATAGAGTACATTTTGAAATTAATTATCTGCATACAGCGTATTTTCTTTCTGAATATTGCAAATAACAGGTTCCCATTTTCACCAATCATAGTCTTCTTTGTAGACAACCATGTGAGCCTTCTCAGAGCTATCTAAACACAATCATGAAAGCATTTGAGAGGAAAATGGAGTCATTTTGGTGTTGGCATTCTCAAATCAAAACTATTATTAAAGACAATAAAGTCCTTCTGATGAGACCCTAGACATTTTCAACAGTAATCCCTGGTTTTTAAAGAGATGACCTTGTTTTGATTTTGTATTTTATCCTTTTTATTGTGTGTTTTATTCTGTTGCTCTTACTCGTGTTATTGCTTTTGAAGATTCTGAATAATGTCTTAATTATTTTGGTAGGAGTTCATCATCAAAAGCAAATTGCTCTTATTAGAAATGTAACTGTTGTGTTTTGCTTTGGGAAGGAATATTTAAAAAGGCTCTCCACATTTCTGAATAGGACGGTTTACTTCTGGCCACATGGGATCAGCCACCACCTTTGTGGCCTCCTCGAATGGAATCAAAACCTGTGTGAATTCATTCTGCACATAGACAAGATGAACAGAAATAATGCCTTCTCATTGAAAGCTTTGCATTTTTATTTTAACATACTTGCTTTTCCATTATGAAAATAATGCAGCTTAATTTATTATGGGAACTGTGAACAATAAAGAACAACACGTATGTGTACAACCTGAAAATCTCCTATAACCCTACTCAGAAAGGGCTGCTGTTAATATTTTGGTGTGTTTCTGATGAGTATGTTAAATTATTTCTATTATGTGTTATATATAATATGTAATGTTTGCATATCTAAAACTGTATAGATAAGTAAACATAATCTCATAATTTGCCCTTTCTACTTAATTATTCAGAGCATTACTGCTTTGTTAGAGCACACTTTCTAGTGGTTGCAAACAGTTATGACATGGATGGATCAACTTTCTTTAAGCAATTGCTACTCTTGGATATTAGGTGTTTTCAGTTTTTATTGATGCTTTTGTATAAATACATTACTGTTCATAGTCTTTGAGTTCTAATATTTGTCTTAGAATATATTCCTAGAAGTGCAAGTATTGGGTCAAAAGGTAGACAGATGTTTGCATTGTTTGGTACTATTGACTAATCGTGTTACAGAAAATATAGTCCATTTATATAGTCACTTGCAAAATTAAGAAAGCATATTTCCCGATATCCTCCACAAACCCTGGTTGTTGTCATTAAAGAAGAGAGAGGGGGCAACTGGGTGGCTCAGTCAGTTAAGCGTCTGATTTTGGCTCAGGTCATGATCTCTGGTTTGTGGATTCGAGCCCCACATCGGTCTCTGTGCTGACATCTCAGACCCTGGAGCCTGCTTCAGATTCTGTGTTTTTCTCTCTCTCTCTCTACTCCTCCTCCACTCACGCGTGCACATACTCTCTCTCTCTCAAAAATAAATAAACATTAAAAAAATTTAAAAAAAGAGAAAACTTGCAGTTGGATAGAGAAATACCAGGGTTACTAACAAGGATGGACATTTTTTTCCTAACTTTATTTGGAAAATGCACTTCTCTTCTTGTTCTTTGCCCTTTTGCTGTTGACACATTTAATGTTTTCTTATTGCATGACCTCTTGAGCTATTAAGAATAGTAACTCATACATGTCACACATGATTTCCAGTTTACCTTTATTTTTGGTGTTACTTGCCTATATGTAACTTTCAATTTTTCTGTAATGTGGTATATCTCTTTTTCCTTCATTATTTATTTGTTTTTAGGTTTGAATATTTTCATTGTACTTGACACCAAAGTTTTCCTCTTGGAAATTTTGGGCCTTAGTAAAGCAAACAGGGCAGCATTTTGGGGGTGCAAATGTAGGCAGGTCGAGAAATATATGTTTACCCTTTTTTTTTTTTTTTTGGTATCATACTCTGGTCCCAAATGGGTTATTGTTTCATCTTCAGACTTTTATGTAGCATGGAAAAAAAGCAGTACTTCGTGGGTTTTTTTTTTTAGGCTGTTTTAATGCGCGCTAATGTTTTTGCTAAGAATTTCATGGCAGATCTTGGAGTGCCTGGCTGGCTCAGTTGGTAGAGCATGCAACTCTTGATCTCAGGGTTTGTGAGTTCAAGCCCCATGTTGGGCACGGAGCTTGCTTAAAAAAAAAAATAAAATAATTAAAAAAATTTTATGCCAAAATCTTGAAAATGTGGGATAACCATGTGATGCAGAGAACATATGCTTTGGACCCAGACCCACCTGAACTGGAATCCTAGTTCTACTTACTAACTGATGGTCTGGGGTAGTTTATGGGGTCTTGAGTTCAGTTTCCTCATCTGAAATATGAGATCAGTAATCCACCTCATGAGTATGTATGACATACTAGGGTGTATTTTCCCTTCCTCCTTGTCTGTTTTCCTTTCTCCTTCCTTTTCTTCTCTTCTTTCCCTCCCTTCCCTTGCACCCTTTCTTTCCTTGCATATTTACGTTGCATGGGTGAATGAGTAAATGATACTGGAAACTAGAATTTATTCAATAAATAAAAGTCTCTATTAATCTTTTAGGTCATAGGGCTGTCACGTCTTTATCAGTTTGAAATTCTCTTCAGTGCATCCAAGATTATGCTCCTTTGGTTTTTTTTTTTCTTTTTTCTTTTTTTATTTTTTTTTAACGTTTATTTATTTTTGAGACAGGGAGAGACAGAGCATGAACAGGGGAGGGTCAGAGAGAGGGAGACACAGAATCTGAAACAGGCTCCAGGCTCTGAGCTGTCAGCACAGAGCCCGGCGCGGGGCTCGAACTCACGGACCGTGAGATCATGACCTGAGCTGAAGTTGGCCGCTTAACCGACTGAGCCACCCAGGCGCCCCGCTCCTTTGGTTTCTTAGAACCAATGGATTTAGATCATTTGGATTTACTTAGCCCTGGTATTATTACCTTTCCCTTACACTCACCGAAGTTCATCTGTTGTCATTTTATTCCTACCACCTTGGCCTACTTATACTCCAGAGATCTTTGTTTATCTGCAAATGTGAGTTTTGTTTTTGTTTTTGTTTTTTTTGAGCTTTCCCTTTTCACATAATTTAGAAAAATATTAAGTGCAGAAACTATGATGTAGCCTGGGGAGATGTTTTTTAGACATTGTCATTTATCCAGAGCAGCTGTTGTGTTTCTCTAAATTAAATAAATGGAGTAGTAGCACAGCTACTTTCTGGGGCATCTTCTCAACTCAAAAATGGCTCCTTAACTGCCTCTTTGACCCACAAAGATGGGCCCCTGCAGCCACGTTTGCACTATGTGATCCCTGCCCTCTAGAGCATTGCTGATTGCACCTGAGGGATCCAATCAGACAATAGCTCTTGGAGCTAAAGATCTGGAACTGAGGGACTCTACCTTTTTCTGCTTTTCAGAATGTAAACTAAGGGTTGTAAAGTGGCCATCATGCACAGTTGTGTGACCTGAGAAACAGCAAAATGGAAATGCCAGAAAGAGCCAGAGAAAGAGAAAGAGAGAGAGAGAGAGAGAGAGAGAGACAGACAGAGGGGAGGAGGAGGGAGAAAAGGAAAACATACAGAGAGAAGCCATGAGGACTTTTTAGGCCTTGATCTCAGTCCCTTCGGGAGGCCAGATTGCATTTCTGCACTTGGAGTTCATGAGTTATCCCTTCATCATTATGACAACTTCTCATTTTTCTTAATCTAGCTCCAATTAGCTTCTCTCAGATGCAGCTAAAGAGACCTTTATCTTTTTCTCTTTTAGCTCAACTGTGTACTATTAGGTAAGTCTTTATCTCTGTCTTCTATTTGATTCCAGAAAGTGTTGTGGGATTTTTTTTTTTTTTTTACCTCAGTGCCTGGGGTTCGTTATCTCGCCCCTTCGAAGAATGAAGAGGTGGACACAAAATGAGCAGCAGGCAGAAATGTATTAGAGTATAAGATTAGAAAGGAAGCATAGTAGGAAAGCTCTCTTTACAGAGAGGGGGCATTTGAAGGTGAATGCCCATGACTATAGGCAAGGGCCCTTGTTTTATAAGGTTCTGGTCAGCGCCCCCCTGCCCTTCCCCCTCGGTTCTTCTCAGGTTCTACCCTTACTGACTGGACAACTCTGGCTTGAGTGCTGGGTTGTCCATTGCTGACTGGCTCGACTCCATTGTGTGGAGTCAGACTATGGTCATACTGTCCCTCGGTTAACATAAGTTTTATGGTTTACTTATTTTAGTTAGGTATTTTGATGTCAGATCCCTGAGGGGAACCTGAGGGGGAGTACGAGGTGTCTGTTACATTCTTAAGAGGAACCTTACACCCAAGGGGGTTTCCTGTGGTCAGATGCTCCCAGCATTATTCCAAAATGTGTGTTTTTCCCCACCCAGGGCCCTTAGGTCCTAACCTTGACCTCTCTGCCTGCTAGAATCCTATCTTTTCCTATCATAAGAGTATTCCCAAATGGACTTCCTCTTTCTCCCATTTCCTATAAATTGCTCTCTTCATTTATGATGATTCTGTAAAGCCAGATAGAACCATTTTCACACAAGAACATGTCCACCTTGGGTTTGCCTCCCGTGAGTATTAATCATAATGACATCCTACCTGGATAAAGTTGAACTGAGCTATTTCTGTGCTTATTTTATAAAGAGACTGTAGGAGGGATGACAATGATCTTGGAGCTTGATTACATTTAGTTCTCTTTGTGCCGATCCTTGTTCCCATTTCCTAGGGCCTTGCTTTACACACCTGTGCTTGTCAGAGTTGTAAAACTTGAGTTTAGATATGTTGTCTGATGCCTGCCAAGTTCATATTTTGTTCTCTGAGAATTGTCAGGCCCATCTCAAAGCATCCTGTGACTTTGTCCCTCTGATCACAGCTTTTTAGACCAATGGTCTCGACTCACGCTGTGGCATTTAGACTTTGTCTCCCAGAGATTTAAAATGGTAACTCAGGGATGTTAGTCAGTTAGTCGGAGCTGGGTGTTAAGACTGAATGGTTATATCAAACTGCAGCACTGCAGCTGGGTCAGCTGTGATCAGCCAGAATCTTGAAGCCAGGAATGCCTGTGTACCGAGGGAGAGAGAGAATATTTGAAAAGACTGCACACAGAGAATCTGAGATGAGCTATGTTGTATAATAAAGAATTTGGCCCTGGGGCACCTGGGTGGCTCAGTCAGTTAAGCGTCTGACTTCAGCTCAGGTCATGATCTCACAGTTCGTGGGTTCGAGTCCCGCATCGGGCTCTGTGCTGGCAGTTCAGAGCCTGGAGCCTGCTTCGGATTCTGTGTGTCTCTATCTCTGCCCCTCCCCTGCTCATGCTCGTTCTCTCTCTCTCTCTCTCTCTCAAAAATAAACATTAAAAAAAAAAAAAAAGAATTTGGCCCTTGTTCTAGGTTCTGAGCACAGGCATAGACCTTCTAAACTCTTGGAATTTCCCAAGTGTCTTTGTTATTCATGAGTCCCTTGGATCAGCCCCTGGACCTGAATTTATGCAAATGAAATATCTCAAGATTAGCCTCTCAAGTAGTCTCAGGACTGGGGCTGGCCAGCAGAAAGACCAACTATATGATTAGAAGGTTGGGACTTTGAGCAGTCTGACACATATAAAGAAGTGAAGGACTAGAAATGGAGTTCAGTCACATGGCTGATGATTTAATCAATCTGGCCTATATAATGTAACCCCGGTAAACATTCTGGACCCTGAATCTCAGGGGAGCTTTCAAATAGATAAATATATCCATGTGCCAGGAAGGCCACATGTCCTGATTCCATGGGAAGAGCATGGATGCTCTGGGTTTAGGAACTTCCCAGACCTTGGCCTTTGTGTCTCTTTGTTTAACTAGTCCTGATCTGTATCCTTTATAAGAAAACTGTAATAATCAACATAGTGCTTTTCTGAGTTCTGTGAGTCAGTCTAGCAAATTAGTTAGCCTGAGGGGGTTTGTGGGAGCCCCTGAATTTGTAGCCAGCCAGTCAGAAGTACAGGTGGCCCAGGGACCACCGATGTCTGACTGGCAATAAAATGAGGGTTGTCTTGTGGAGGACTCAGCCCTTAACTTGTGGGTCAGTGCTGATTCCAGATAGTTAGTGCCAGAATTAATGTGCAGATGTCAGCTGGTGCTAGAAGAAGCTCTCCTACAGCCCCAGAGAATCATGAAGAATAACTTCAAATCGTGATGTTTTGATTTTAGCACCTTCTGAGGCATGGCTATACTTCTTTCTCCTAGGTTCCATGTGATCTGCTGGTATTTTTCTGATAGACTCCAGGCTGGTTGGAATTGGCTACTATTTCCACAATCTCTCACAAAGAGAAAAATATAATTTTGAAAGAATGGGACATGAAGTGTGAAGCTGTGATTTGCTAATTCTTCTTAAACGTCATGTATTGAACTCCAAACGTTGTAATTCACATTTTTTTTCTGTTAGCGTCGGTGAGAAATTAGTTTCTACACTAAAACCCCTCAATGGAGATTTTTGAGGAAAGCGTGATGTGACTACTCTGAAACTGTACAGCCTCCATGTACCATGGCATTTAGATTTTACAGGTCTCAGAATTTTCTCCAATTTAGTATTTTGACTTTCCAGTTTTAGTGGCTCCTTGTCTAAGTCCAAATTGTCATAAACTCTTAGAGTATGAATGCAGGAATGGACCCAAGGGGTCATCTTTATTATCACAAAGATTCTGAAGAGAAGTGAGATGTCTGACTTAAGATCATATTACTTATTACTGGCAAAGTCTGAGTTTGAATGATTTCCTTATTTTCTGATTCAACACATTTATTCTCACTTTTCCATGATAAACCTGTTTACTAAGGATTTAGCTGTTATTTTTCCAGTGCTATAAATGAATGTGAATATTTATGTTATAAACTTTTCAGAAATGGATGTGGCTGTGCATTAACACCAGATCTCACCAGGGAAGCTGCTTCCCATGTGGGGCTGCCTCATCCATGTCTGCTTTTGGGGCCTGGTGTTCAAGTAAGTTTTAACTTAAGTCAGTGAACCCTTAGTAGAATTTGAATCTACTTTTTTTCCGTGGCTTTGTTTGTTTGGATAGGCTTATTGCTTAGTGAATCTTTGCACAAATTATTGTTCTCTGAATGAAAATGTCTATTTTGTTCTGTTTTCTGTCTGTGGAGACCCTGAAGGAGAAGAGACTGATTTTTTTTTTTTTTTCCTGATGTCAGGCATTGAGGTGTAATTTACATATAGTAAGATTCTCCCTTTTACATGCACAGTTTGGTGAGTTTTGACAAAACAGTTTTGTAACCCCACAACAATCAAGCTATAAAATATTTCTGTCATCCCCCCAAATTCCTTCATGCCTTTTGTAGTTGATACCCTCTTCCTACCTGCATTTTCAGATAAACAAAAGACACAGTTTACTACCAATATTACCAAAGGAATGTCGGAGGACATAGCTCAGAAATCAAGAAATAGCTGAGGGGGCATCTGGGTGGCTCAGTTGGTTAAGCGTCTGACTATGGCTCAGGTCGTGATCTTGCGGTTTGTGAGTTCGGGCCCTGTGTCCGTCTCTGTACTGACGGCTCAGAACCTGGAGCCTGCTTCCGGTTCTGTGTCTCTCCTTCTCTCTGCCCCTCCCATGTTCATGTTCTGTCTCTCAATAACAAATAAACATTAAAAAAAAAAAAGAGCTGAGATATTCACCATTTTTTCTGCTTTTAATTTCTTTAATGATTTTAAATACACAATTTATAAACATCTTTAGGTTATAAAGTTTTCCATTATTTTTTGTATGCTCTCTCTCTCTCTCTCTGGTGGTTGTTCATATCCTTATATGATTTGCAATTTTTGAAACTTAATTTTATTTTTATTTATTTATTTATTTTTAATATGAAATTTATTGTCAAATTGGTTTCCATACAACACCCAGGGCTTATCCCAACAGGTGCCCTCCTCAATGCCCATCACCCACTTTCCCCTCCCTCCCACCCCCCATCAACCCTCAGTTTATTCTCAGTTTTTAAGAGTCTCTTATGGTTTGGCTCCCTCCCTCCTCCCTCTCTAACCTCTTTTTTTTTTTTCCTTCCCCTCCCCCATGGGTTTCTGTTAAGTTTCTTAGGATCCACATAAGAGGGAACACATATGGTATCTGTCTTTCCCTGTTTGACTTATTTCACTTAGCATAACACTCTCCAGTTCCATTGACGTTGCTACAAAAGGCCATATTTCATTCTTTCTCATTGCCACATAATATTCCATTGTGTATATAAACCACAATTTCTTTATTCATTCATCAGTTGATGGACATTTAGGCTCTTTCTGTAATTTGGCTATTGTTGAAAGTGCTGCTATAAACATTGGGGTACAAGTGCCCCTATGCATCAGCACTCCTGTATCCCTTGGGTAAATTCCTAGCATTGCTATTGCTGGGTCATGGGGTAGATCTATTTTTAATTTTTTGAGGAACCTCCACACTGTTTTCCATAGTGGCTGCACCAGTTTGCATTCCCACCAACAGTGCAAGAGGGTTCCCATTTTCTTCACGTTCTTGCCAGCATCTATAGTCCCAATTTGCTCATTTTAGCCACTCTGACTGGCGTGAGGTGGTATCTGAGTGTGGTTTTGATTTGTATTTCCCTGATGAGGAGCGACGTTGAGCATCTTTTCATGTGCCTATTGGCCAATTTGCAATTTTTTAAAAAAAATTTTGTTTAATGTTTATTTACTGTTGAGAGAGAGAGACAGAGTGTGAGTTGGGGAGGGGCAGATAGAGAGGGAGACAGAATCTGAAGCAGGCTCCAGGCTCTGAGCTGTCTGCACAGAGCCCGACACAGGGCTTGAACCCATGAGCCGTGAAATCATGACCAGAGCCGAAGTCAGATGCTTAACTGACTGAGCCACCTAGGCACCCCTGATTTGTAATTTTTGATTGTGAGTTTATCTTTAACTTGGTTTCATCGTGTTGTCAATGTCTGAGTTGCAGTGAGTTAGAAACATCATTTCAACATGACTTTATTGGCTTCTGTCAGTTCTTCATGTTTCAGCACTTCTAGACCAGATTTCTTGTGTTAGTTTCTTTGTTTGAAATTCCTGCCATGTGGAGAATCCTTGCAACTCCAGGTACTGATTCTATTACTATATAACAAGCTATCCCAGAACCTATGGATCAAAACAACAATTTATTATTATTACACACATAGTATTATATCTTGACTCTACCCGTGCATGTAGGGCAATATTGGGTTTTAAAAGAGTTTGTAGGAGACTTTCTCTTTTTCCCCAGGTTTCTGTGACATTTTGCCTTCCATGGGGACGGAGTCTAATTTCTATTTCATGGACTGGATGCCTGGGACTAGTTTCTGGTTCTCTGTAGGGGTCTTAGTTCTAGCATCACTCTCTCAAACCTGAACCCCATGCAGTTCAGTTATCTTCTAAAGCCTACATTTGGGTGCAGTGCCACTTGGGGCTGCTGGAGTGCCAGGTTTTAGCTATCTTCACCTGTATCTTGAACTTTTATAGTGTGTAATGGGAAGGTGGCCCATA
Organism: Acinonyx jubatus; assembly: GCF_027475565.1. Lineage (NCBI taxonomy): Eukaryota > Metazoa > Chordata > Mammalia > Carnivora > Felidae > Acinonyx > Acinonyx jubatus. The sequence continues at coordinate 140,092,488 of NC_069384.1, forward strand.
TCAGGCCCAAATCTACCATGTATCTAGCGATGTCCTTGATAATTGTTCTTCAGTGGATCTTCTTTTCCAAGGGGTTTTGTCCAATTTTTCAAACATCTTACTTTTTCTTTCATATTTATTTGATTACCAATCTCAAATCTGTTTTCATGTTTTTAAAATTGAAGTATACTTGACATACCATGTTTCAGGTGTATGACACAGTGATTCAGTAATTCTATATACATTATGCTATGTTCACAAGTGTAGCTACCATCTGTCACCATACAATACTATTACCATACCATCGACTATATTCCCTATGCTGTAACTTTTATTTCCATGACTTATACCTTCCATAACTAGAAGCCTTTATCTCCCTTTCCTTTCACCCATTTTTCCCATTCCACCCCCCACCCCCAGTAACCACCACTTTATTCTCTGAATTTATGAGTCTGTTTCTGCTTTTTTTGTTTAGATTCCACATATAAGTGAAATCTTAAGGTATTTCTCTGTCTGATTCATTTCACTTAGCATAATATCCTCTAGGTCCACCCATATTTTCATAAATGGCAAGATCTCATTATTTTATTAAGACTGCATAATATTCTGTTGTGTATATTGTCTATATACAATTGTATATTGTATATATTGTCTATTGTATGTATATACCACATCTTTATCCATTAACCTATTCATTCATCTATCAAGCAATAAATTGCTTCCATATATTGGCTATTGTAAATAATCCTGCAATAAACATGGGAGTGCATATATATTTTCAATATATTTTCAAATTAGCGTTTCTATTTTTTTTTTTTTAAGGGGAGTAAATATCCAGTAGTGGAATTACTTGATCATATGGTATTTCTACTTTTAAGTTTTTAGGAACCTCCATACTGTTTTCCACAGCTGTTGAACTAATTTACATTCCTGCCCTCAGTGTATAAGGGTGCCCTTTTCTCTGCGTCCTCACCAGTACTTGTTATTTCTTGTCTTTTGGACACTTGTCATTCTGACAGGTGTGAGGTGATATCTCATTGTGATTTTGACTTGCATTTCCCTGATGTTTGTGATGTTGAGTATCTTTTCATGTGTCTGTTGGCCATCTGGATATCTTCTTTGGAATAGTGTCTATTCAGGTCCTCTGCTCATTTTAAAATCAGTTTGTTTGTTTGTTTATTTATTCAGTGTTAAGTTGTACAAATTCTTTTTATATTTTGGATGTTAACCCCTTATCAGATATATCATTTGCAAATATCTTCTCTTCAGTAGGCTGCCTTTTTGTTTTGTTGATTAGTTCCTTCGCTGTACAAAAACTTTATTTTGGTGAAGTACTCAATAGTTTATTTTTACTTTTGTTTCCCTTGCCTGTGGAGACATATCTAGGAAAATGTCGCTATATCTCATTATGGTTTTGATTTGCATTTCCCTGATGTTTGTGATGTTGAGCATCTTTTCATGTGTCTGTTGGCCATCTGGGTATCTTCTTTGGAATAATGTCTATTCAGGTCCTTTGCTCATTTTAAAATCAGTTTGTTTGTTTACTTATTTATTTAGTGTTAAGTTGTATAAATTCTTTTTATATTTTGGATGTTAACCCCTTATCAGATAATATCATTTGCAAATATCTTCTTTTCAGTAGGCTGCCTTTTTGTTTTGTTGATTAGTTCCTTCGCTGTACAAAATCTTTATTTTGGTGAAGTACTCAATAGTTTATTTTTACTTTTGTTTCCCTTGCCTGTGGAGACATACCTAGAAAAATGTCACTACGGCCCAAGAGATTACCGCCTTTTTTTTTTTTTTTTAAAGTTCTATAGTTTCAGGTCGCATTAGGTCCTTAATCCATTTTGAGTTTATTTTTGTGTAAGACAGTGGTCCCGTTTCATGCTTTTGCTTGTAACTTTCCAGTTTTCCCAGCACCATTTACTGAAGGGACCATCTATTCCCCATTTCATGTTCTTACTTCATTTGTCATAGATTTGTTGACCATATACATGTGGGATTATTTCTGGGCTCTCTATTCTATTCCATTGATCTCTGTGTCTGTTCTGTGCCAGTATTATACTGTTTGATTACTAAAGCTTTGTAGTATATCTTGAGATCTGGAATTGTGATACCTTCAGCTTTGTTCTTTCTGAAGATTGCTTTGTCTATTCAAGGTCTTTCGTGATTCCAAACAAATTTTATAATTATTTGCTCTACTTCTGTGAAAAATACTATTAGTATTTTTAAAAGGATTTATATTGAATCTGTAGATTGCTTTGGATAGTATGGACATTTTAACAATATTAATTCTTCTATGAGTGTGAAATATCTTTCCATTTGTTTGTGTCCTCTTCACTTTCTTTCATCAGTGTTTTATTATTTTCTGAGTACCATAACTTTCACCTCTTTGGTTACATTTATTCCTAGGTATTTTATTATTTTTGGTGCATTTGTAAAGGGGATTGTTTTCTCAGTTTCTCTTTCTGCTATTTCATTATTAGTGAATAGAAATGCAACAGATTTCTGTATATTAGTTTTGTGTCCTGGAACTTTATTGAATTAATTTCATTTGTTCTAATAGTTTTTTTTTTTTTTTTTGTCAAGTCTTCAGGGTTTTCTTTCTTTCTTTTTTTAATCTTTATTTATTTTTGAGTGAGAGAGAGAGAGAGCATACAGGGGAAGGGCAGAAAGAGAGGGAGACAAAAAGTCCAAAGCAGGCTCCAGGTTCTGAGCTGTCAGCACAGAGCCTGACATGGGGCTTGAACTCACAAAAGTGAGTTCATGACCTGAGCTGAATTTGGATGCTTAACTGACTGAACCACCCAAGTGCCCCCAGGGTGTTCTATATATAGTATCATGTCATCTGCAAATAGTGATGGTTGTAAATTTTCCTTTCCAATTTGGATGGCGTTTATTTCTTTTTCTTGTCTGATGGCTGCAGCTAGGACTTCCAGTGTTATGTTGAATAAAAGTAGCGAGAACGGCCATCCATGCATTTCTAGCAGGGGGCACCTAGGCAGGGCACGAGGAGCAATGGGCAGGTGCAGGCTGGAGAGTTCTGGGGTGTTTTGTTTTGTGCGGGGGTGCCTTCACTTGGTTTTTTACCTGTCTCTGTGGATTGATATACAGTTCTAGCTGATTAGTTATCAGTTTCAGATCATTTTAATTTCTTCACACTTTTATTTAGATTAGAAGAAGTTAGGTCCAATATCCTGTTCCTTTACCTTACATTTCAGAAATTGTATATACTTGCCAGAGATTCTTATTTAATCTTTGCTTTTGCTTCTTCCCTTCCTGCATGCCTATGCTAAGATTGATACTACCCCAGTAAAATGGATTCCTCAAGGATTACTGCTAACGTTTAATTTGTGCATTATCATTACTTAATCTGCAGCATAGTCTGTGTGCTCTTTGTTTTACAACACTCTGCATTCTATTGTTGTATCTGAAGTGATGCCTGCAAATGTTTTTATGATTTCGTTATATGAGAGATTGTAGACTAATTTTTAATTTACCTCTTAGTGTTCCCATAAGATTGTCATACTATAGAATGAAACTCAATTCTTTGTTTAATTCCAGCTGTCAACTGGGAACCAGGCAAACAATACACTACTGGAAGAGAATTAGAACATCTGCCTAGAGTCCCTTAGTTAATGGTAAGTCACTAACACAAAGTTTTTTAATAAATTGAAATTACAAGTTGCACTGCAGACCATTTATATTTCTACCCTGTGTTGCATGTAAAATATGAACCAATACACAGGAATCTGTGTCTCCACATTAATTGGCCCGTATTTGTTACAAAGGGCCACCAAGCAACTTTTAATAGTACCATTTGTCCAAGGCTACTTTTCCTCTCTAAACAAAGGACGATCGTGCTTTCCAAACAAAACTCAGGACACACTGACTGAGAGAATTGTAGTTTTGAGAACAAGGAGAAAACATTATCAAAAGAATTCCAGCTCGTGTGGTCATGATAGCTCTTAAAATGATGTGTTGTGTCTTCCTACTTCTCATTCTGTTTCAGTGCATGCTGCTGCTGCTATTTGAGCTAAGTCGTTACCTGTTTCACTTCTAAGGCTAGATGTTTCCCAGATAATGATGATGTGAGTTCAAGAAAGTAGAAGCTAGGTCATTTAAGAAAAATGTAACTTTTTCTAAAAGCTAACACCGAGAAACTGCCATATATAAAAACAGAGATGAACTTTACATTAGAAAACCAATTCTAATTTTAACACATTATGATTCCAACCTGTTTGATTCTAGACTCTGTACTCTAATTCTGATGTCAAGCAGCAAAATAGGGGAAGGAAGCAAACATAACTTGACCACTCTGAGCCTTAGTTTCTTTTTCTATAAAAGAAAAGTAACAGTACTTCATGGCCTTGCTGTATACAGGGATTGAATTAGATAATGTATGGTAAAGCAATGGATACACAAAAGACAATCTATACATTTTTTTCCCTCCTTCTGTCTAGCCCCATCCTTCATGGGAGGTGATTGGTTTATGTAGATTTCAAAAACTTAGTTGTGATAGCAAAATTATAATTAAACAGATGGGATTTCCAGATGTGCCCAAATGTCAATGAAGCCAATATTTAAGCAGAACTCTCATGGACTGAATTATAATTCCATAAGCCTCGGATAATTGAGAATTGACTGTAAAGTGAGGATCACTGTATGTTTTGCATTATGTCCCTGCATTAACAGGGACTGAAAAACTGAAGGTTTAGAGGTAAGTGAAATAGCCTGGCACCTGTAATATTTAAGGTGGAAGATAACAACGTTAACAAACAGCACAGTGCTGGTATTAATTGTTTGAGAAAGGTCTGATTTATCTCTCTGGAAAATTCCCTGCTGTTAATGGCAATTATCACCAGAGTATGGATTCTCTAAGGTGTTCAGTAATTGCTCAATTATCTCTAATGCTCATGCTCCATCCTGGCCTTTTAATATAGACTGTTCCACATTTTCAGTTGTTCCAGGCTGTACCCAAATCTCAGGTATTTGCAGCAACAGGCATTATAGAGACAGTGCAAGTCAAACTCCCCAGATGATCCCAAATTTCATTTTAACTTTCAGATTCTTCCTCCACCAAACTTTTCGTTAGAATATCAAAGGCAGTGGATGGGGGAAACGGTGCATTTCTGAGTCTACTAGAGGTGATAATTGTAAATGACATGGCCTCAATATTACAAGCTATAGATAGAGGTAATTTTCAAAATCATTCCTTTAACTCCAGGTACTGATTATCTACTGCTATATAATAAGCCACTCCAAAACATACAAGTTAAAATAACAATTTATTATTATCTCTCATGGTTTTGTGTATCAGCCAGGCTCAGCTTGGGGTGTCTCATGCAGTTGAAGTCAAACAGAGGCTGAGGCTGAAGGTTCAGTTGAGCCGGAATGTCACATGGCTAGCAGTTGATGCTGACTGCTGAGAGCTCAGCTGGGCCTCCCATGTACTTACCCATGAACTTTCCAAGTTCTCAGAGGAGTAGCCCCAGAGCGACCTTCTAAGAGGCTCAGGTGGGGGCTGCAAGGCTTCTTTTTTTAAATGTTTATTTACTTATTTTGAGAGAGAGAGAGAGAGAGAGAGAGAGAGAGAGAGAGAGAGAAAACCAGCAGGGGAGGGGCGGAGAGAGAGAGAAAAACTCCCGACGTGGGGCTTGAACTCATGAAACTGTGAGATCATGACCTGAACTGAAACCAAGAGTCAGACCCTCAACTGACTGAGCCACCCAGGTGCCCCTGCAAGCCTTCTTCTAATCTTGTCTTAGAAGTCCCAGGGTGTCACTTCTGCCACATTCTATGGGCTGAGTAGGTCACAAAGGCCACCCTCAGGTAGAGTGATGAGACTTCACTTCTTGATGGGGAAATGGCAGGATCACATTGCAGAAGAGCACATTTGATGGGAGATACTGTGGTAGCCGTCTTTGGAAAATACAATCTGCTACACTCAGTTCATCTATTCCTGTTCATCTGCCAACACAGCTCACCTGTATCAGGGATGCTTCTGGGCTCCAGCTTGTTTAGTTACTTTCTTCATTTACTTGTGAACACAGAACAAGTCACAATTACTAAAATGCATAGAGGAAGTCAGAGGGTATTAGTGTCACAAATAAATCATGTTTATTTCACAGACCCGATTTTGCATTCTTGTTCTTGGTGCCAGTGTCTTTTTTTTTTTTTTTTTGATTAATTTTTTTAATGTTTATTTTTGAGGAGAGAGAGGAATAGAACATGAGCGGTGGAGGGGCAAAGAGTGAGGGAGACACAGAATCCAAAGCAGGCTCCAGGCTCTGAGCTGTCAGCACAGAGCCCGATGCAGGGCTTGAACTCATGAACCACAAGAACATGATCTGAGCTGAAGTCAGCTGCTTCACCGACTGAGCCACCCAGGTTCCCCCTTGGTGCCAGTGTCTTGATCAATATGACATTCACAATTCTGTATTTATATCTACTTTGACCATTAAAATCCTTTAGTCTTCCTCACTTTTGCTTTGACCTTTTTGTGTTAAAAATGCTTGACTTACTCCTGATCCCTGATATCCAAGACACCTCTGTTTTCAATGTTTGGCTTTTAGACCTTTGGATTATGCCTGACAACTGCTAGCTTATGTTCTAAAGCTTCTGCCTTTACCTCTTGGCTTACAGATAATTGTCTCTGATGTAGTGGAAACCTTCACATAAGCCCCGCTTCTGCCCAGTCCTCTTCAGGCTTTAATTTTATTACCCTGATCCTGTTCGTGTCCACCTCCATCAAGTTGGAGGTATATTTATGCCTATAATCTGAATTTTTCCTTTCAGTGAAAAACAAAGACTCCTTGCCACACAACTTTTGGTGTCAGTGCCTTAAGGCTTCCTAATGTCTTCAATCTTTGACACCTCCTATATTCTTAGGCTGTTAGTCTCTCCAGAGTTTGATGTTTCTGTATTTGAATGACTCAGGAGATCTATTTTCTCTATTCTCAGTATTTAGTGTGTTTCAGCAACGATTCAACAAAAGCTTCTGTTACTCATTTAACATATTGATGGAGATACTTTTAGGAATGGAGGTAGGGGAAATCCCAAGGGTTTGTGTAAGTGTTTTAACAGACTGAAAATAACGGATGCAAATGCAACATAATTGGATAAATGCTCAGAATCTATAACCTGTACTGACTCTTCATGGGTTTCGAACCTTGGATGGGATGAGAGTTAAAGTCTGTTGGTAATTACAAACTAGGTTTTTTTCCCCCCAGGAGTTTTCATTTTGGTAGTTTCGTATTAAATTTCTTTATACTTGCATCATCTAAAGTCTCTATTTTGTATACATAGAAATTATTGTGTAGAATGTCTTTTCTAATTTGGGAAAACTGGAAATGTTTTACCTTATTAGATAACAGTTTTATTGACCTTCTTTTAATTTTACATTAAATTTTAAAGGTTTTTTTTTTTTTTCAATTTATCATCTGCCACGTCTTAGTCCATAGTAGGAGTCTGTGAAAATGTTGGTGAGGGGCATCGTTAAGACAAATAGTTCTTGCCCTCAGTGATTTTTGGTGCAATATAAAGGGTAATATGCTTATCCAAATAGTCAGGATACAAGCACTGTATTGATGTTTGTTATTGAGAAATACAATTTTTGTTAGGTACTTTGAGAAATAGGCTGTAATTTGCTGGGGACGACGGAGACTAAAAAGCGCATTCCAAGTGGAAAGAATGGCTTGAATAAAGGTAGAGAGGCAGGTCCATACAGGTCCTTTTAGAAGAATGATAACTAGATGGGTTTTGATAGGATAAAAGATAAATTTAGGGAAATAATGGGCTATATTAGATTTGAACCATTTGGAAATGGCTTTGAATGTGTTAATTGAGGGCATCTGTATTATTCTGTAGGCAGTGATGGCTACTGAAAAATTTTCTGCCACGTTAGGCCACTTGTCCAATTAACTCAAATTGGGAAAGGTATTCACAGTGCATTTGCGGTGGGGAGCTTCAGGAGTTCCAAAGAGTAGTGGCAGAATTGGCTTGCTGAAATCTTGCAGTGTTATAGCATGTATGGTTTGGCCTTGATGGCAGTGAAGGATGCTGGGAGATTGAGCTAGTAGGAAAGGGTAGGAATCGAGAAAACTTAGGTCTAGGTGAACTAATGTGGAAATAGAGCTGGCCTTGAGAGAAAGGTCCACAGCCTGAATATCAGAGAACAAAGGGAAGTGTCAATGAATGTCTTGATCCTAGAAAGCCTTACTTCTAGAAAACTTCAAACAGCATGAAAACAGAGTCAATTGGGAGGTACCACCTTATTCTTGGTAGGTTTATCCAATTTGAAATAGGACCCCAAGCAGAGGCTGTAGATATAGAATCAGTCTTCAACTAGTGGTGGAAGGTTCTAGTAAGGATCAGTTCATTTGAAGAGTTCTAACTAAAAGGTAGAGTTCAGGCACATGCCGCATGGTGGTTAAGTGTTGGGATTTTGCAGTCAGGTGACCTAGGTTCAAATATTAATTGAGCCATTTTTTTAGCTGTTGAATCTTGGGCATATTCCTTCACCTTTCTGAATTTTGTTTCTCTTTTCTGTTAATGGAGAAAGTGTCCATGTCATACATTTATCGTGAGGATTAGATGATATAATTTCACACAGTGCCTGGCACATTCCAAGCATTCAGTAAATGTTTAGCGTGCTGGCTTGTCTGCTGTCGAATCAGCATCAGTACTACCCCCTTGAAAGTTCTCTGCATGCTGTAGGAGAAGCTGGAGATTTCACTTCCCATACTCTCCTTCTGTCTTTAAATCTTGGTTATGGTGTTTCCAAGAGAAACACTTGGGTGAGATTTGGAAGGTAAGAGAAGAAAGCCCCAGTCTTTGGAGGCTGTGCAGCTGGAAACACGGACAGAGAAATTCCTAGAGCTTTCCAGCGAGCCCTGAAGAACCACGCACATTAGTGCTGCAGGCCGAGGTGGCTGGTGGTAGCTTTGCCAGACCTCTCCCACCTGCGTCTTCTAGCAGGTGTGTTAACTTCTAAATCCCTGTATTAAAATACTTCTACCAGGAATACACAGAGTAGCTTCTGTTTTTCCTACTCAACCTTGGTATAAGTAGCTATTGTTGTTATTAATCCTGCAAGGTAGGGCTTGTGCTCCAGGAAGGGAAAGTGGAGGGCAAATTAGGAAACCGGGGTGGAAGCTTATTCACAGGTCAGATGCTGGAGCAATGGGCCTAATGTTGGTGGACAAGGAGCTCCTCAATGCTCCTTTCAGCCCAGGCACCAAATGAACTAGAACCATAGCCTGGGTACTGGCTGATGGACTGTAGCATGGGAAGGACTGTAGTATGGTTGTCCACTGACAACCTCTTGTCAGCCTCTTGCCTTGTCCAGAGGCAAGAGAAGGAAGTTTACTTAATGGGAAGCATTTGAAACAGAGGACCAGGCTGCGGCAAAAAAAGCAAGGACAGGAATGTGGGGGAAAGGTGTCAAATCCTGGAGGAGCCTCCAGGTAAGTGTCAACATTGGGGTCAAGAATCAGGAACATCACAAATGGAATAGGAAAACAGGAAGCTTTGTGCTAGGAAGGTGGGGCTGGAAAATAGCTAACAGTGCCAGCATGCATGTGATGTTTCTTCTCGTGGGGTGGGGTGGGGGGCTGTGATGTGTATATGGAACACCTGAAGTCTAGGGACCAAGTGTGGAGTGGATTGGAAAGCCACATTGTTTAGGGCAGTAAGATGAAACTTAGAGCCTGGTGGATGATGTTTCTTAGACTAATCATACACTGGAAACCTTGATGAGAACTGACTCAGGGCTGGGCAGGGCTCGCAGGGCCCCTGTACCGGGGTGGGATGAGTTAAGGCAAGGACCAGCACGCAGCAGATCCAGGGCTCAGGCTTTGTGATGGCCAGTTAGGGGATCCTTCTGTGGCTCCACAGATGTTGGGACACATGTATTGAAGGAATATAAAATAAAACTTGAAATTATGTAGGTTACTTGTCACTTTTTATAGACGGCACTACAAAATTTATCGATTGCGTTTCTAAGAAAATAGCATCTCATTTTGTGCTCCTCCTCAGCATTTTCTAGTGTAATGCTCAGAGAATCATCCATAGACATTTTTCACTGAACACAGACTCTGAATTTATTATAAAATGTCATTCATTTTTATTTTAAAGATGACACTTGCCCAGAAGGTCTAACAATTTTTACTGCTACTCTTTGTGAATCTGAGAGTTCTGTTTTCTTTCAACTAACTGACTTTTAGTCAATTAGCTTTCTTGTGGAGTTTTCCAATAAACATTATTGGAAAAATATTTTTATGAGAAAATATTCAAATACATTTACAAGTACATAAAAAAAAGAGGCTTGTATGAGCGACTCAGCGTCAATATCTTCCACATTTACTTTCGTTCTTTTCTTTGAAGAAATAGGTGTTGTGCCTGTCCTTAATGCCAGTGCTCTCTCCCTACTCCCCAGAGATACACACTATGCTTAAGTTGGTCATTAGCTTTTATGCAGCTTTCATTAAAAAAAAAAAAAAATATATATATATATATATATGTCTGTACAAAATACTATTTTGTTTTGAAACAAATTAGATCAAACTGTTCTACAACCAGACTTTTTCCTCTCAACTTTGTTTGCCAGATTTATATATTACGGTACCTTTAGCTCCTGTTCATTTATTTGTCCCACTCCGTGGTATTCCATATTACTGAACAATGACTTGTTCATTTTCCTTTTATGGATATTTAGATGGTTTCTGTCTTACATTTTTTAAATACTATTATGAGCCATATTGCAATGAAAGACCATGTACGTGTATATGGAACAGCTAAACTTCAGGGACCAAGCGTGGGGTGGGTTGGGAAGTACATGCACACACACCTATCTTTTGTCTCTTCTTGTGCATATATGTATAAGAGTTTCAGTGCATATATCTAGGGAATTGCTCAATAAGAGAAATCACATCTGCAGTTTTATTAGATGTCGCCAAATTACTTTTCAAGTCGTTACACCATTTTCTCTTGTACCAGCAGTGTGTGTGTGAGAATTCCTGTTTTTCTTCTTACTCTCTAACACCTGGTATTTTCAGACTTGTTAGTTTCTGCTGGTTTGATGGGTGTGAAATAGTCTCCTCTTGATGTTTTATTTTTTTTTTTAAATTTTTTTTTCAACGTTTTTTATTTATTTTTGGGACAGAGAGAGACAGAGCATGAACGGGGGAGGGGCAGAGAGAGAGGGAGACACAGAATCGGAAACAGGCTCCAGGCTCCGAGCCATCAGCCCAGAGCCCGACGCGGGGCTCGAACTCACGGACCGCGAGATCGTGACCTGGCTGAAGTTGGACGCTTAACCGACTGCGCCACCCAGGCGCCCCTCCTCTTGATGTTTTAATTTGAATTGCCTTCACTACTAGTGAGGCTGAGTGTCCTTTCAAATATATGGTTCTGTTCATTTTCTTTGGTGCCGGGTAGTTTGTCTCTTATTGATTTAGAACACTTCCTTTGATATTCTGGATATTGATCTTTTCTTGGTTATATATTATCTTCTCCCGCTATAGGTCTCATGTTTTAACTTTTTAAAGTGACGCTGTTTGGGACACAGACACTTTGGATATTTGATCAATTTTACCCCTAATGATTTGTACTATGTCCAACATCATAAAAGTGTTTTCTTGTATTTACTTCTCAAAGTTTTGACTTTGAGATAACTAGTCGTTTCCATGGTTATTAACCTAGAGCATTTATTAATTAGCCCTTCCTGGTTTATAGGGATATCTCTGTCATATACCAAGTTTCAGTATGAAGATATGTCAGTTTCCGAGCTTCCTTTTTTGCCTCATTGGTACTTTTTCTCCATTCCTGCCTGAGTCTCACACCATTTTAATTACTAAGGCTTAATAGTAAGTCTTTATATTAACTTATCATTTTGTAGAAGAGAAGTTACCTTTTCCTTGAAGATGGGGTAATGTGCCTATAAAATTGTGAGGGACTTGAGTCCTCTTTTGGTAAAGATTTTAAAAAATTAAATCCGTTTCTTCAATGGCTGTTTATTCAGGAATTCTTTTCCTTATTTTTCTTGAGCCAATTTTGATATTTTTATGCTGTTCTAGGAAATTATCCATTTTATCTAACTTAAATTTATTGGTATAATCTTGTTTGTATTCTTATTAATTCTGGAAGATCCAAGCAGTTATCTTTGAGAGTATTACTTCTTCACCATATCCTTTATTCTATTCTTCTGGCACTACTATCAGGTATCTCTTTGAGTCTCTCTCTGTCTCTATGTTTCTCTCACTCTTTTTCTCTATCCACACAGATACAGGTATCTTTAAAACCCCATTGTGGATGCCCGGGTGGCTTAGTTGGTTGAGCATCCAACTCTTGATCTCAGCTCAGGTCTTGATCTCAGGGTCATGAGTTAAAGCCCTGCGCTGGGCTCAGCACTGGGCACGAAACCTACTTAAAAACAAACAAGCAGGGGCGCCTGGGTGGCTCAGTCGGTTGAGCGTCCGACTTTGGCTCAGGTCACGATCTCGCGGTCTGTGAGTTCGAGCCCCGCGTCGGGCTCTGGGCTGTTGGCTCGGAGCCTGGAGCCTGCTTCCGATTCTGTGTCTCCCTCTCTCTCTGCCCCTCCCCTGTTCATGCTCTGTCTCTCTCTGTCTCACAAATAAATAAACGTTAAAAAAAATTAAAACAAACAAACAAACAAGCCAAACAACCTTCGTTTCTCAGTGCTCCATTCTGAGTGAATTCTTTAGACTACCTTCCAATTTGCTAATTCGTTTTTCCCTTTGGGTCCACCTAGGGCTTTATCTAGTCTATTCACTGTGATTTAATTTTAGTGTTTTTAAGTTTGCTTTTACTAATTTCTGTTTACCATCATCTGTTCTTATTTTCTTACAGACTGCTTTGGATTTAGGATTTCTTGCTTATTTTTATGAATGTCATTACTTTGTCTCTTTGAGCATACCGAACAATTTGTTTGTCATATATCCATATTCTGATTTATGGACTTTCTGTCTTTGCTATAGTTTTATTTATGTATTTTGGTCTTAAGGTTTTGCAGGCTCATCATGTATTGAAGGCTGTCTCTTGCTCTGTACTCCATTCTTCCTGTTTAGCAGTTTTGTGCTTACACTTACTTTCCCACTTGACTATCCCCGGGCCTCTGACTCAGAACCATGTCTCATATTGGTGGTTCCCAACACTTGTCCCTCAGTGATGGTAGGGCTAGTGGAGAATCTGTCACCAAGTTATGGGTAGTTTGGCCTCAGCATCTTGCTGCAAGGTGGTAGGTATATTCATCTGCCTCTTTAGGCATGAGGCTCATATAAGTAGCAACCACAGGCAGTGGTTAGCAGAAATCTCTTCTCCCTCTTTTCAAGAGTGTAGGGATCCAACACCAACCTGTTTCCCAACGGGAACCAAATTCCGAGACTCTTCTGTCTGCTTATGTATGTGGAGAATCTGATGTCCTCCTCATTACTGAATGTTTCTGTGCCATTTGCTCTTGGAGTTACTTATTTCAGTTTTGCATTATTCACATTTGAAAATATTCTTTTAAAATATTTTACTTATCATTGTTATATGTTTGAAACACACAAAATCCTCAAAACATAAACATAAGGAGACAAGGAGAACAAACTAATATTAAAAACTAAAATCCAGGGCACCTGGGTGGCTCACTTGGTTAAGCGTCTGACTTTGGCTCAGGTCATGATTTTATAGTTTGTGAGTTCAAGCCCTGTGCTGACAGCTCAGAGCCTGGAGCCTGCTTTGGATTCTGTGTCTCCCTCTCTCTTTGCCCCTCCCCTGCTAGCACTCTGTCTCTCTCTTTCTCAAAAATAAATAAACCTTAAAAGAAAAAACTTAAAAAAAAACGCAAAAAACCTAAATCCTTCTAAAAATAGTTTAAGGCTAACTCACACTTATTAAAAAAAATTTTTTTTATGTGTATTCATTTTTGAAAGACAGAGAGAAACAGAGAACAAGCAGGGGTTGGGTGGAGGACACAGAATCTGAAGCAGCCTCCAGGCTCTGAGCTGTCAGCACAGAGTCCAACGCAGGGCTCAAACTCAGGAACCGTGAGATCATGACCTGAGCCGAAGTCAGACGCTCAAGCTTAACCGATTGAGCCGCCCAGGCACCCCTAACTCACAGTTATTTTAATAGCAGGCTTTCAGCCTTTCTTTCTTGTTTGTCTTTCTATGATGATTAAGGGGTTGACTAGTCTTATAGTTACTCATTTTTATCTTTGTGTTTGAACTTCATTTGCCCACATAGTGTAATATTGTTCAATGGTTCAAGTAATTTAGGCTCAAGAATTATTTAAGCATTGTAGTTCTAGTGTAGAGGGAATTTTTTGCTGGTTTAATCAAGAAAAAAAGTTGTGAGGTTTCTTTTATAAATTTAAGGTAGTTCTCAGCTCACTCTTACAGCCACTATTATTTGCATTGTTTTTGTCTTAGATTGTATAATGGGAAATTTCAGCTTCCAGCCCAAAAAACAACGTATTAATAAGGATTAAATGAGGAAATTTATGTTAAAACACTTTGTAAATTTTAAAGCCCTATGCAAGTGTGAGTTAATTGTTATCAGTTTTATGCAAATTATTCTCTTTTTCGATTTATGCATGAAGGCTGTTTTAATAGATTTTGTTCTGTAGAACAAAAGTTCTGTTTCTAAGTCATAGAAGAGTGTATGAATTATCCCGGTTTGCATTTTAATACTATCATTAAAGCTTAATTGACAATTGCTAATGTCTTCCTAAGCAGTGAGTCAGTCGATCATAAACTCAAGACCGTGGGTACTCATAGTCCCCAAATTAATTGTCTTTAGATTGAAGAACTGGATATTTCAGCAATTTTTGCAATAATAGAATTAAAACATGCTAGAACTGTGAGGACCTTGGAGATTGAGCATTGATAAACTAAAGTAGTTTTGTTTTGATCAGGCCAATCGCCAGTGGTTATTCCCATTAAAATCTAAGTTGCAAAAATATAGCCAAAGAAATTGTGACCTTGTTCTTAGCACTGTAGCCTTTTTAGATCCAACACGGCTCGGTAGCACTTTCCAGAACCTTATTAGAACCGTGCTTCACTTCGAGTCAGGACAGGGCACCACCTCGAGTATTGAGCCAGTCATATAATGAGCTTCTTCTGGTACTTTGTCAGCTAAAACTTTTTGGAAGGGGTCTGTGATAGACCAATTTAATGAAAACATCTGCTTTTTAGAGCTCCCATTTGCAGCAAAATTGTGGTGTATCATTAAGATTTACCTTCTTTCTATTGGACTTCAAGATGGGTGTGATTTCTACAACATGCTGTTGTGGTTTTGAACTGTTGCCTGATCTCAGCCATACAGAGAGGTTTGTGCTGAGATTTGAAGCAGGCCTCACATTTCCATGTGTTCTCTTAGGGTCACATTTGTAGGCTTTCTTTGAATGATTATACAGTGTCCTTTCCTATTTCGTGGGCTTTTGAAATTTTGTATGTCTTTCAACAACAAAAGGAAAAATTCAGTCTTCCATAACTTGTCTTGTTA
Source organism: Acinonyx jubatus (assembly GCF_027475565.1). Taxonomy (NCBI): domain Eukaryota; kingdom Metazoa; phylum Chordata; class Mammalia; order Carnivora; family Felidae; genus Acinonyx; species Acinonyx jubatus. The sequence continues at coordinate 140,107,977 of NC_069384.1, forward strand.
TTTAAATCATTCTCACATACTTGAATGCCTGTGGCAAAATAAGGTAATGACTGTGATGGCAGCTTTATATACTTCGTCAGAACGCAGCAAGTCTGTTTAATTGTATGTGCCTAATACCTCTCAGTTATTAGCACTACTGGGAAATAGGTGGGAAGCAGTGGTCTAGAGAATCCAAGCATCGATTATTATTATTTTTTTTTGTGGTAAAATACACATAACACAGAATTTGCCATTTTACTTATTCTTATGTATTCAATTCAGTAGCATTAAATACATTCATAATGTTGTGTAAATATCACCATTATCTGTTTCCAGAACTTTTTTATTTTTTTAAATGTTTATTTGTTTTGAGAGAGAGAGGGAGCAAATGTGAGTGGGGGAGGGGCAGAGAGACAGAAGGAGAGAAAATCCCAAGTGGGCTCCTTGCTGTCATCACAAAGCCCATCCTAGGCTCAAACTCACAAACTCTGAGATCATGACCTGAGCCAAAATCAAGAGTCTGATGTGTAACCTACTGAGCCACCCAGGCACCCCTAGAACTTCTTTATTATCCCCAACAGAAACTGCTCATTAATCAATAACCCCCTTTCCCCTGTGTTCCCAGCCCCTGGTAACTGCTCTTCTACTTTATGTCTTGATGAATTCGACTGTTGTAGGTAGCATATTTCTATGGACTGAATGTGTTCTCCCAAAATTCATATGTTGAAGCCCTAGTCCCTGATGTGATGGTATTTGGAAGTGGGGCCATTGGGATAGGCTATGAGGGTGGAAACTTCATGAATGGGATAGTGTCCTCATAAGAAGAGACATGAGAGGTTGTCTTTCTCTCCATATGTGAGAACATAGCAAGTAGCAAGAACACAGAAGTCCGTAAATCAGGAAGAGAGCCCTCACCAGAACCTAGCCTTATTGGCACCCTGATCTCAGACTACTTGAACTTCCAGAACTATGAGAAATACATTTCTGTTGTTCAAGCTACCCAGTCTATGGCATTTTATTAAAGCAGACTGAGCTGACTGAGACACACATTAAAATGGAATCACACAATATTTATCCTCTTGTGTCTGGTTTATTCCACTTAGCATAATGTTTTCAAGGTTCATCCATGTTGTATCATGTGCCAGACTTGTATTCCTTTTTAAACTGAACAATATTCTGTTGTATACCATATGTTATCCATTTGTCTATTGATGTAAACTTGGGTTGGGTCTAACTTTTGGCTATTGTGAATAATGCTACACTGAACATTGTACATATCTGTTTGAGTCTCTGCTTTCAGTTTGGATATATACCTGGTATTGGCATTGCTGGATTATATGGTAATTCCATGTTTAACTCTTTGAGGAACTTCCAAACTGTTTTCCACAGTGGTTGCACTGTTTTATTCCACACTAGCAATGTACAAAGGTGCTATTTCTTCACATCCTTGCCAACATCAGTTATTTTCCTAATGGATATGAAGTGGTGTCTCATTGTGTTTCTAATTCATTTTCCTAATGGCTAGTGATACGGAGAATAAATTATTATTTTGATTTGGACTGTATGTTGGGGTCCCTTTATCTGTAGAATTATCTTGTTAACCAAATGATACATGTAGAAATAATGTTGTATTATAAAAGTTTAATTTCTTAATGAAAATGTAAAAAAAATTTGTATTTTGGTTCCGAGAGAAGGCTTCATTTTCAGATATATTTCTGTCTTATTGATCATAGTTTTCAGATAGTCAACTTAGATATCATCACTGCTTGATACAACTGACACATCCACAAATAATTGCATATTCCTTTTTCTTCTAGAATCATATCTTTTTTTCAGTTTATTTATTTATTTTGAGAGAGACAGAGACAGTGTGAGTAGGGGAGGGGCAGAGAGAGAGGATCCCAACCAGGCTCTATGCTGTTAGTACAGTCTGACGTGGGGCGTGAACTCACAAAACTGCGAGATCATACCTGAGCCGAAACCAAGAGTTGGACGCTTAACTGACAGAGCCACTCAGGTGCCCCTAGAATCATATCTTAAATATGGTAGAGAAAATTGCCATTAGAAGAATTCTCGATGTAGACATAAAGTCACCTACTAGTTTATTTGTTGTAATTCTGAAATGTGTACATTAATTTTGCTCTAAACGTCTATGATAAAATTTCCATCTCAGATACAATAGCAATGGAAAAAACAACAAGAGTCTTTGAAAATGGAATCATTATTCCAGTTACTAATGAGGGCTTCAAAAAAGTATAAGACTTGGTCTTTGATCTCATGGAGTTTAAAATTTTAGTTTGTAGTAGATTCTGTGATCAGAGACTGTGAAAGAACTTAAGATGATGATAGCAGTGACAAGGAGATTGGAAACTGTGTCTTTAGTCTACGGGACATATTGATCCTCTTTAGGGTCTTTCTGGTATCTGAGGAATGTGCCTTGCATAGGTAATTGGTAAGTATCTGAGACTAAGAAAGATTGTTTAAATCTCAAGCAGACAGACACTGTTAGGTCTGCGGGCAGAATAGAGTCTCCTAATAAATATCCTTGGCCTACACACTCTTTAAGAGAAAATTTGAGCCACCTCCAGTCAACAGTGCTGCACGACACACTAAAAGTTCGTTAAGAGGGTAGATCTCCTGTTAAGTGTTATTCCCACAAAACAAAAAACCAAAGGACACAAGAAAGCTTTTGGAAGTGTTGAATATATCATAACCTTGTTGTGGTGTTGGTTTTGCCCGTGTATGTATGTGTCCAAACTCATCAAATTGTACAGTAAATATGTGAAATATTTTGTATGTCAATCATAGCTCAACATATCTGACTTTTACAAAAAGAAAATTTGAGCCAACGTGTAAAAGCCAAGATATTTCGTATGGAAACATATGAAATATGCTTTTTGTTTCTTTGTTTGTTTGTTTCTCTTGAAAAACCAGAAGATGTAGCACTAGAACCTTTATTTCTGTACTCTTTATATTCTTATATTGGTTTCTTTATATTCTCTATATCAGATATATCTAATAAGATACCATGTCTGGATATTTTACATTTACATTTGAATTAATGAGCATTAATTGTAACTAAAAATTCACCTTCTCATTCACACTAGCACACGTCAAGTACTCAATAGCCACCTGTGGCTGTTTGGCTATCATGCTGGACAGTGCAGATATAGAATGTTTCCATCACTGTAGAAAGATCTCTTACACAGCACTGCTTTCGACGGTATATGCATTATCTAGTGTGCCTCAGTTTTCACCAATCCCCAGTTTCTTATATTGATCTAATTCTCTCATTTATATTACCTGCTATCCCTCACATTTGAGTGTCTTACCCCTGATCTAAAAGAATTAGCCATGTAGGTTGCTATAAATAGACAGACTTAAATTATTCTGACTGACAAGGCAGCAGAAGCTCCTTGAGAGTTGTTGAAGGAACTACTATTGATGCTGTCTGTCTCAGTTGTCATGACTTTCAGTACCAGAGACCTTTAATTAGTTTCATCTTGCTGTTGTAACAAACTACCATAAATTGGGTGGGGTAAAACAGCAAACATTTATTACCTTAAAGTTCTGGAGATCAGAAGTCTGAAATGCATCTCAAAAGCTAAAATCAGGGTGATGGCGGGGGCACATTCATTCTGGAGGCTATAAGGTAGAATCCATTTCCTTGCCTTTTTCAGGTTTTAGAGGTTACCCATGTTCATTGCTTGTGGCTCCTTTCCATTTTCAAAGCCAGCAATGGTCAGTTGAGTTTTTCTTACATTGTAATTACATTAGGCCCACCCACGTAATCCAGGATAATCTTCCAGTCTCAAAATCCTTAACTTAATCAAATCTTCAAAGTTCCTTCTCTAGGTAAGACAACATATTCCCAGGTTCTAAAGACTATGGCATGGGCATTTTAGAGGCTTATTATTTGCCTATCACAAATTTCTTTGCTTTAATTGCTCTACCACAGTCTCTACTTTTTCTAAGCACTAACTAAGACTACAAGATGAGTCTGTTTAATGACTTGAACAAGATTTTATTTTATTTATTTATTTTTAAAATTTTTTTAACGTTTATTTATTATTGAGAGACAGAGAGAGACAGAGCATGAGCAGGGGAGGGGCAGAGAGAGGAGGAGACCCAGAATCCCAAGCAGGCTCCAGGCTCCCAGCTGTCAGCACAGAGCCCGACGTGGGGCTTGAACTCACAAACTGTGAGATCATGACCTGAGCTGAAGTCGGATGTTTAACTGACTGAACCACGCAGGCGCCCCCAAGATTTTAAAAGAAAGGCAAAGAAGTACAACCTGTACCATGGTCCTAATGCTATCTCATTAAAAATATATTTTCGTTGTTTTTGTTGGAACTAGATGGATGGCATGTACACTATGACTATTTTAGAAAGATGAATTATTTTGCAGAGACAGTATTATTTAGCATGGAGATGCTATGGTATTTGGGGGTTATTTCCCTTCTTAGAGAAGAGCCAAACAAAACACCGTTGCTGTAAAATGTTGGGCTAGGACCATTGCAACACACAAACTATGGAGACAGAGGCACTGAGGTAGGCAAATGGAGTCAGAAGATGATGTTCAAACATAGGTTGTCAAACCATGTGACTGTGTGTGCCTGGCAACTCATTTATCTTCCTTTTGTCTCTCTGGCAGGAGTAAAAAACCCCGCTAAATTATAATTTAAAAAAATTAGAGAGAAAGTGTATATAGTTGCCTCCAGAAGAGAAATGTAGATCCAAAAGGCAGAAGGAAGAGGGGATGGGAGAGAGACAGAGAGAGAGAAGGAGGAATGTGAGAGAAAATGAGAAGAGAGGTGAGCCAGCACAGATAAAGATTTTTATAGAGTTTCAGAAGGGGGGGGGGGAGAGAAACTTTTGACTCTGTGCTGTGATGGTTAGTCTTATATGCCAATTTGGCTAGGCTATCACATCCATTTATTGAATTAAACATTAATCTAGATGTGTAGATTACTGTGTAGATCTGTCATAGCTATAGTTAATATCTGTAATTAGTTGACTTTAAGTAAAGGAGATAACGTTCAAATATGTGAGTGGGCTTCATCCAATTGTTGAAGGCCTTAAGAGCAAAAACAGCTTTCTTCAAGAAGAAATTCTGTCTCAACACTGCATCATGGTGTCTAAAACTTCCTGAGTTTCCAGGATTCTGGCTTGCCCTATAAATTTTAGACTTGCCAGCCTCCATGACAATGTGAGCCAGTTTCTTAAAATAAATCTATCACTAAATCTATTTCTCTCTTTTAACCTCTCCTACTGGTTCAGTTTCTCTGTAGAACCTTGACTAATACAACTACCAAGAGGTCTTTAGGGAGAATTCGGGACTGAGAGGTTTGGGGAAATTTTTTCTGAGACCTGTGAATGTCAGGACTCCTGTGGTTAGATTTGAGTTTCTTTGTGTATGATGGCTTCTATGCTTTAAATTTTGAGATGGGGTTGAGGTTTGAGTTTCTAAAGTCCTACTCCAGAAAGTCATCGTTCTTCTCAGAATGAAGTGAGAACCAAAATAGTTTATCCCCACTTGCAGTGGACAATATAAGCAGAAGCCACCACTTAATGTCTATATTAACATGACTTTGTTATTCCACTGTTTTCACTAGCATGCTTTATGTTATTAGGAGCCTCTTTCCAGGAAAATGATTTGATTGTTCATTATAAGAACATCCCCCAAATCTCATTAACTCTTCAGTGGAAAGCATCAATGGGTAGTTTGCACACTAAGGTTCTTGGGATTTCTCACTATAAAATCCCCCCTTTGCTGTTTCCATCAATACTGGACTGTTGTAGTACAATCCTTACTCAACCCAAATCAACTCCCCATAGCAAAAGGTCCTCCCTAAACCAAATTTTCAATTCTCAATAAATTCTGATGTTCCTTCCCTGATCAACTCCCCAGCCTGACAGTGTCAGAGTTCTGCGGAGAGGGTTCTCTTCCTTATGGTAGCAGGGAATTCAGCTTTATCTTAGCAACAGGCTGTGCTGGTTTTATTGAGGGAGCCAACCATCCACAGAGGGGAGGAGATGATGAACCCATTACTCCCAGACATAAGTTACATAATTACACTTTTTGTCTGCAGGCAGGATCACTTTCTCATTCATCTTGTGTTCGTATAGGCTTATGAATTAGAGATTGCCACCCCTTTAAGAATAGCTTTTGTCCCATACTCTGTCCCCTTTGTTACCTACCCTCATGGGCAGAAAGGTTAGTGAGCATGACAGCTGAGCCTGAAGAGATGCGTATGTTCTCTCCATTTCTGCTGCTGTTTGGTGAGTAGGCAAGCCCTAGTAGGCCTGTTGGCCCCCAGACTGGGTGAATAAATTGATCCAACTCAGAAGGAGGTAATAGGAAGCTTGGTTTCATCCTCCGGTTGGATCTGTGCCTTCTAATGCAGCTTTGCCAGCAACAAACCTGACATTTTGACCCCTGCCTGACTCCTGTATCTGTTTTAATTGTTTTAGAATTCACAGAGGGAAGGGATGTGATTGGCATTCTTCTTATTTGTTCTTGTAGCAGATCCAGCCTGCCTGCAATACTTATCCTCTCTGAGTTAGCGTCCCCGTCATCACTGAATGGATGACACGGACAAGCTGTAAGTGTTAAAGAGGTACAGATGTTAAGTCACTTCCAGCTGGAATGGTCAGGAGGAACTTTGTGGAAGAGATGATATTTGAGTTGGCCCTGAAGGGACAGTTCCTTTGCATTGGCAGAAAAGCATAAGGATGATTTAGAAATAAGTTGATTAGAGGTTAGGGAGGGGCCTGATGAGTATGATGATGAATCCTTGGAAAGGCTAGGAATGTTTAGCCCCAAGGAGAAGTCAAATCTGACACTGTGGGAAGCTTTTGTTATGGTATAGTGGGAGTTAAAGCAGGAAAAGTGGGCAAGGGCCTGATTTAGCTGGTGTTGGCATTTTAAAAGTGAAAGGCACAATTCTGAAAGGATAACATATTGACTGGTGAAATTGGAAATAATTCTTCAAACGTGCAGCTCGGAGGTGATTTTAAAATAATTAGTTCTAGAATCTTGGATTATTTAGTTTTCTCTGGTTGCTCACTAAAGGTGGGGTACCCTCTCTCCCATGTTATAATTTTTTCAGAAGTATTGTTTTTCATCTCATGCACACCCAATGGCTTTCACACCCAGTGAAGCCTGTCTGTCTCCAACAGATATTTGAGAAGAGGTGAAAAATAAGACAGGAGTCACACTGTGAAACCAAATACCATTACTATAAAATTTAGCATTCATTGTGGTTCTGAGTCATGGTCACATCTACAAAATGAATCAGGAGAGAATTATAAAATACTATTAAGTTATTGACATTTCAACATTTCACAATTTAGCCAGAATCTTTATTTTCTTAGCATGTCATCAACTTAAGAAAGTCAGCTTAAAGAAAAAGTAAAAAAGCACAAATTTATATGAAATAAAGGAATTGAAATTGCAAATGGAGGTAAACTTTTTTTTTTTAACTAAAAGGATGGAAGTAAATAGAAACTTTACTGGAAAAAGCAGAATTTGTATGTCTAACTTACAAAGAATTACCAAATAGCTCAAATAAGTGAAAGGCTACAGTCTGGTAACCCAAAAGTATATGCTGTACATAGACAATGTACAGTTTTACATTGGAACATAAATTTTATTCTTTTTTTTTTTTAAATTTTTTACTTTTATTTATTTTTGAAAGAGAGAGAGACAGCATGAGTGGAGGAGGGGCAGAGAGAGAGAGGAAGACACAGAATCCGAAGCAGGCTCCAGGCTCTAAGCTGTCAGCACAGAGCCTGACGTGGGGCTCGAACCCACAAACCATGAGATCATGACCTGAGCTGAAGCTGGACACTTAACCGACCCACTTAGCCACCCAGGCATCCCCCACAAATTTTATTCTTTACTGCCAATTCTCCCTTGAGGGTAAGAGTTTTGGGACCTTTTGGGGAGAATGTTGGTGTCCCTGACTGAGGAACTGGCAGAGGATATTCAGGAAAATCCCTGAAAAAAAATATTATGAAGATAGAAAGTGATAGGGCTACTGGGGAAGATGGTTCTGGATCCATGAAATGGTGACTTCTAGCTTAACCTCCTGAGACAGACTTGTGCCCTGTGAAGCAGCTATATGAGTGCTAGATATTTTTATTTTTCCTCTCCAGATGTACTCATTCCTCTTCCCCACTCTGAGAGGCTAACCTTTGTGGATTACATTATTGGGTTCCCCTGCCCTCTTGTTGTTGTTTGGGTTTGCCAATGGCACATACCATCGGGATATTGAAGGGTAAAGTTGGGTTTGTCCCTCCCTTGAGCTCCCTTCCTGTGGAGTTCTTGTAGGCTGGTTTGATCCTTCAACCAAAGATCACAGCTCTTCTCCAGTGCTGTCTCACAGAGTCCTATCCATGGTTTCTCATAGTCCCCGTACCCCTTCCCCAGCCCAGTTCTCCACTGCTACTTGCTCTGGAGTCTTAGGTTACTCCTTAGAGTTCTCTGCATCATGCCCATACTTTTGAAAATAGTCCTTTTAAATAATAACTATATGTTTTAAAATATATGCTGGGATTTTGAAAAATAGATCAAATAAATTTAAAGATGTAAAACCGGAAGCACAGGCCAATGTTGACAAGGAGTAAGCATGACTGATTGTTGCAGTGACCGGGGTAGGAGTGAGGGGGGGGTTGGAGAAAGAATCTCCTCTCTTGCATCCAGAAGATCCACTGAGACCTGGCAGGGGTCTCAACCAATGACAGTGTCAGTGACTAGAACACAGGTGTTGGCTTTCTTTGGATGTTCCAGGTGTCTTATTCAATACATGTTTTACAGTTTGGTAAATGTAGAGCTGTTTCTAAAGCAACTTGCTTCTGATGGGGCAGGTTTTTCCAGTATCATGATGGCACATGTAGAATTCTAGTACCTCCAAAAAGGTGGTGAATGAATCCGTTAGTTATGTGTAAGCATTCTAGAGAGTTTTGAGGATCTTGATGGGAGATATATATATATCCTTAGAAAAGAGATGAGGCTATTTTTTGTAAATAGATGAGACCAGGGCTTGAGTTATGTTGCTGATATTGTATTGTCTGTAATTAATTATAATACTTCAGTTTAGGCTGTGATATATATATGTACACAGTAGATTAATTTATACCCTAAAGTTAAATTAATATTTTAGGTTAATTAATACTTCAAGATACCCTAACTGGAAATCCAAACTTGAGAATAGGTGATAGCTATTTGAGTCTGCACAACAGGCTTCACTATTTAGCATAAGGGATGAGAAATACTTTTTCATTGACTAAAAGAATTTTTTTGAACAAGAGGGAGTGTGAGCTGGGGAGAGGGACAGAGAGGGAGAGAGAGAATCTTAAGCAGGCTCCACACTCAGCGTGGAGCTGGATGTGGGGCTTGATCCCATGACCCTGGGATTATGACTTGAGCTAAAAATCAAGAGTCAGACACTCAACTGACTTAGCCACACAGGTGCCCTAAACGAATGGTTTCTAGGATATGCGGTTGGCAATGATGATTTCCCCGATACCTTGTCATTGCGTGAATGGGTCAAAATCTGGTGAGTCTAGCCACTTCAGCATATTTCCCTAGATACAGCAGTTAGCTCATCCCTACTTGCTACCCTTCCTCACTTTGAATATGGGAGATTCTAGTTGATCCTACTGTGAGGACATTGCATTTACTTCAGAGTGAGCTTTTTATTCAAAATCACTGTTGGATGAAAAATAAAGGACAAAAAATGGGGACTTCGCTGAGCTTACAGTGACAACTTTGCGTCAGTCGGGATAGCCAGGCTGTGCTGCAGTAACAAATTACACTTAGAATCTCACTGCCTTAAAACAACAAAGGTTTGTTTCTTTCTCATTCTGTATGTCCACCGAGGGTTTGTTCTGCATTGCTATCACTCTCAGAGCCCGACAGAGCAGCCATGAGCTGGACCTTTGTTCATTGTCTTAGAAGAAGGAAAAACTGAGCTCTCTCTGGAGGGTCTTGTATGGGCAAATATGAAGCTATCTTTGTGACCACAAAGTAGATAGTTGGAGATATTTGGGTAAGAGCACTATGAATACCACAGTTTGAATGACTGTGTTGGTATTCCTACTTGTTAAACGTTTGCATGAGTGGCAGACTTTAGCCTGAGACTTACTTTCACTGTAACCTGCCACCTGGTAGAGAGGTTGGGGGAGAGGAAACACAAAGTCCTCAACTATTTTTAATAAATGGAAGCTATTGCTATTTATTCACAAAATATTGGGCAATCTTTGAATGGCAATTGAGCGTAAGTCAATTTGAATCAAGTGGAATACGAAAAGAAGACATGATTTCCCACTGACGAAAAGGGGCATGCTGGTTCCAGTGTTTCAGCTCATGTCCTGTGTAGCCTAAATGCTTGTCATTGACGATGGGGCAACTGCTGTGCAAAGAGAAAACTCTGAAGACAATCTCTGAGGAATATTGTAGATTCGCTTTCTTTCTTTCCATCTTCCTTCCTTTTTTTCTAGCTTACTGTTTGCACTTAGTAAATATTTCAACATCTTGATGATGATTTTATGGGGATTCATGGCACCAAAGAGGGAAAATTTGACTTTCTCTCACTCAGCTGTACAAGCAGGTGGGCTCTTTTAAATGATCTCAACTGTTAATGATTCTGAAGCCCTATTTGAAAGTTCCTCCCTTTAGTCCCCAAGGTCACAGAGTATTCAGAAAAACTTCTAAATGAGAGTTAATTTCCAGCAAACAATATCCCTGCATTCACTGCCAATTAACTGTAGCCTAGAGCTAAGCATATGATTTGGGGACAAAACTTCTTGCAACACAACATACAAAAAGCAATTATAGTCTTGTTTTTCTTATAACCAGTTAAGTGGTAGAGGAAATAAAACTGTTACTTAGTAATTATCCCACTCTGCCCAACTTCCTCCATAATTTAATAGGCATAAAATCCTTTTAAACCTCAAATTATTCAACAATGTATCTAGTAACCTAGGTAAGTCACCTTACGTTTTGCCAGGTAAACCGACCAACCAACCAAGCCCTTAAAATGTTGAAGTTAAAATATATAACATCTAGAAACAGCTTTTCTCAGGAATGTTTAAATTCCATGGTTCAGTGTTCTGAATACAAAATAATTACATTCAAAATTCAAAGAAGTCAGCCTTACCTGTGTCACGACTGAGCAATCCTTTGGGATAAAGGAATAGACACCTATGTGTTTACCTTGCTCTGAATGTACAAAGAGAACTGCTTGGGAAGTGGTTTGTATGTTAACAACAATCCATGTACAATTTTTTCTTCTTGAATCTCAAAAACGAAAGTTTGCCTACTTATAGAGTGAGTGGCATCCAAAATATTGCTGATTTAAATGCAGTATTTTCTATTGCATTTTCACGAACTAAAGGAACAGCTTCTTAACGATACCAACAGATCATCATAAATTTGTATTTATGATTAAGTTGACTTCATGAAGAATACATTCATTTTTCTTTTTAAAAATTCTGACCTATAAAACAAATAGAAATCCTAGGTGAGATATGAGAATGGAAATGGAGCGGTGTTGAATGTGTAGGGAGAGAGTGAGGCCAACCTGGGGGTCCTGGTAGCTTTATCAATTAGCGAACCATATGGTCAGACCTCCTCAAGATAGGGAATCTTGTGCATTTGGACAAGATTTGTTTTTAGCCTCCCTTCAACATTTCCTTTGGTTTTCTTAGGAGCTTCAAGCTCCTGATATTTTATATGCTCTGTCATTCCTCCTTTTAATAAAACACATCTATCCCGGGTTTCATTCTGTTATTCTGCAAAATGGCAATGATTCAAAGAGACTTTGTATAAACTGTTAGAAAGCTGATGTGCTACCCTTTATGATGGCATAATGCTTCAAACTGGTGAAGACATTCCAGGCCCTAACAAAGGCCTCAACAAGTCAGATTCACTGACACGTTTAGGAAACCATAGATGTGAAATTCCAGCACTATCTATGCTTGGCATACTGAGGAGTGTTCAATACCGTAAATGAAAAAATATATATGTAAAAGCAAATACATCTGATAAGATGGATCCTTCTATTTCTGTAATATAGAAGTGCCTACCTGGACATAGAAAAAAAGTCATTTGATTTCCACCTGTAGAGATTATATGTTTTTAGGTAATTCCTACAATTAGGATCTTACAAGAATATTGGGAAACATCTTGTTTATCAAAGAAGGTTTGTTAAGAGTGCACATTTTGGTGGGGCTTCTGGCGCTCAGTCAGTTAAGCGTCCAACCTTGGCTCAGGCCATGATCTCATGGTTTGTGGGTTCGAGCTCGTCATTGAGCTCTGTGCTGACAGCTCAGAGCCTGGAGGCTGCTTCAGATTTTGTGTCTCCCTCTCTCTCTCTGTTCCTCCCCTGCTCATGCTCTGTCTCTCAAAAATAAAGAAACGTTAAAAAAATTGAAAAAAATAATGATTGAAGATTCTGGGGCTGTATCTCAAACCTGTTGGCTTAGACTCTCAGGCTAGCATGGCCCAGGAATCTGTAGTCTACCATGATTCTTATGTATTCTAAAGTTTAAGACCCCCTGTTCCTTCGGGACATGGCACCTTTGCACCAATGGTTAAACTTGGTTTGGTTATAACTAGGTTACCTTTTATAGTGGATACAATCATATGAAAAATCTGGAGAATCTGAAAATTTTCAGATTATAGAATGCATTTACTAATCTCTTTTTAATTACTCTCATTTTTTTTTTTTTTTTTTTAGAATCCAACTCTAATAATTACAATTTAAATTATTTAAAAGTACCCTCTGCTTTTCAGGGATTTCTAAAAGAAGGAAGGTAACAACCACAAAGAAAAGGTCAAGGACAGTGAGGATTTGCACCTTTCAGTCTTCCCTCCATTTCCTTGTGTCTTACAAACTCATTACATACAGAAATAAGTAAATAAATGAGTATTTGTCATAATAAATACATACATATACATATGTAGGTATTTTAAAAACATTTTAGTTTAGGTCTTAGCCATGCCATAAATTGAATGTGTAGACTAGAGTCAGGCAGTCCATCATTCAAAATGGGGGTTAAACTCTCTTATTTCCTTTTTTTTTTTTTTTAAATTTTTAATGTTTCTGTCTATTTTTGAGAAAGAGAGAGAGAGAGAGAGACAGTACCAGCAGGGGAGGGACAGAGAGAGAGGGAGATACAGAATCCGAAGCAGGCTCCAGGCTCTGAGCTGTCAGCACAGAGCCCAATGGGGTGCTCGAACCCGTGGACCGTGAGATCATGACCTGAGCCGAAGTCAGACGCCTAACTGACTGAGCCACTCAGGAGCCCCTTGATCCCTATTTTCAAACTGTTGTCCCTTCAGTGGGTGTCCGGAGTGGTTGCCAAACATGTGATGGGGTTCAGGAAATGCTACCCCAAAATATGGCACCTTGGCATGTTGACTATTTTAGGGTAAAGGAGTTTAGGGAAATGGAAGGAGCAGGAAGGTTACTGTGACCTTCTGTCCCACCCTCAACTCTTTCTCTTGAAACAGTTCATCATAGAACGCTGATGTGAGAGATGTCTTCCCTATACTGGGAGGGATGCCTAGGAGAATCCTGAGGAACAGGCCTTGCTAAGTTTCCCCCAGTTAAAAAAATTTTTTTTAATGTTTATTTATTTTTGAGAGAGAGAGAGAGAGAGAGAGAGAGAGAGAGAGAGAGAGAGAGAGAGAGACAGGGCAAGTGGGGGAGGAGCAGAGAGGGAGGGAGACAGAATCTGAAGCAGGCTCCAGGCTCTGAGCTGTCAGCACAGAGCCCAACGGGGGGCTCAAACCCACAAACTGTGAGATCACGTCCTGAGCCAAAGTCGGACGCTCAACCAATTGAGCCACCTAGGCACCCCGAGTTTCCCCCAGTTTAAACAGTTACCTCATACTCCTTGATCTATCATCTTCCTCTCTGGCTGTCCACTCATCATCAAACCTAACATAAAAATACTCTGGTTATTGTTTCTTCAGGTCTTAATTTCCTTATGAAGTGTCCCATGTCAAGTAAATCTTATATTAAAAAAAATTTATATTAAAAAAATTTTCTCCTATTCATCTCTCTTTGTCAGTTTAATTTTCAAATCTTGCCAGGGACCCTGGCATAAGAAAATAACCCTCTCCTGTCCCCAACATGGATAAGTGGAAGACCCAAGTATGCAGGGCCGCAGGCTCCCACTCTTGCCTTAAGCAAACCATGCTCACTTTAATGTTTGCTACATTGGGGGCCCATAAAAAGTACAATCGGAGCAACAACAACAACAACAAAACTTCAGATTTCAGTCTGATTTCAAGGTCAGAGAAATACGTCTGGGTTTTCTTAAGTGCTTAAAAGGATTAGAGTCTGCCCCACTCTAACAGCAGGGAAGCTTCTCTTCATATCTTTTTTTTTGGAGTAGTGTAATTCCCATTGGAATGGAGGGTAGAATTTCACTCTGTGTCACAAAGTTAGTAGGGAAAGAGGGTTCCTGTTTCCTAAGTTACTCTGATGAGGGTACTTATCCCCCAAGAAAGCTAGACTTATCCACTTAGAAAGCCACTGACAGTACCTGCTCTTTGTATGTGTGTTCTTCCCCAAGTTATTCATTCTGTCTCAGGTTGTTAATTAAAAAAAACAGGGCTGTTGATATTTACCCTTACCCTCTTCACAGTGAACTCTGTAATAGTGATTGATCGTAATAACCTGACAATCAGTTCGTATTCAAAAGATAGGCACTGTAAGCACAAATGGGATGTTTCTGATTTGATTGTGATAGTAATGAGGTACCAAATCAACAATTTTTCAAAAACAAATTTAGAAAGCTCAGCAAAATTTTTATGTGACTAAGTTAGATGTCTATCTGTAAAGGCAGCCTGGTCTGGGTCTAGGTCCAGTGCGTGGGATTCGACATGACTTTGATGTCAGCTGCTTTGATCTAGTCTCATACTCCATCTCAGTCACCCAGTCCCATGGGCATGCCTTAAATGCTAATACCAAGTATACCTGCATGCCTTTACCATCTCAATTTCAAGCATCTCATACTCATATCAATTCTTCAACCCCATTAGGACCTTTAATCCAAGAATGTTAATATATTTTCACTGTCCCTCAGCTCTGCCATGTCTTCACTTTCTTTGTTTCTTCATTTAGATCCCAGTCTCCATCATGATAATCACTCTGCTGCCTGCATTCTTGACACTTTTGTCTCTCTTCAGTATGTTTGGCAAAACTCCAACTCTGATAAATCTCTTTTCTCTGCACTCAAGCAACAGAGAAAAATATAACCATGATGACTAAGATCACTCTAAATATATAACCACATAGCTCTAGTTGGCTTGGCACATCCATGGCATTGCCCCTTTCAGCATTCTCATACTCCATATATTGTTGGAATTAGATTCAGCGGCACATAACAGAAACCCACTGATGGATCTTCTAATATAAAACACAAAAAGGTAGTACTTGGCTTCTTTAGCAGTCACACAAAGTCATGAGAGACCCAAGAAACTTCCATGTCTCTGCCCTGCCATGCTTTGCACTCAACTTCTATCCCTGAGGTAAGATAGATGGCTGCTGAAATGTCAATCACATCTGAGTTACAAGAAGTAGAAAGGAGGAAGGGGAGAAACAAATGAGGCCCCTCTGAACAGAAGCACTATTCTGGTAGTCTCATAGCATTTTTGCATACTTCTCTCTTGCCACAATTTAGTAGACTGGTCACACTTAACTGCAGGGGAGTTTGGAAAATACAGTCTTTCTTCTAGGTAACCAAGGGCCCAGCTAAAAATAGTTCTCTTACTGAGGAAGAAAGAGAAAATGGATATTAGGCAAATTATTGTTACATACCTTCCCTTCTCTCCTCAGATTTCAACCTCTCCTCTCCCTGCCCTGCCTCCCACTAAGACCTTGCTTATTTTGCTGAGAAACTAGAAGCAGTTGGAAGAGAACATTCACATACTTCCACCAGCAAATTAACCAACCAATTATGTTCAACTTCACTTACTCCTTTAGCTGTTGTTCCATTTCCCTGCTCTCCTTGGGAGTAAACTTGTCTATTGCCTTTTCCACTTTCAGTAGAA
Source organism: Acinonyx jubatus (assembly GCF_027475565.1). NCBI lineage: Eukaryota > Metazoa > Chordata > Mammalia > Carnivora > Felidae > Acinonyx > Acinonyx jubatus. The sequence continues at coordinate 140,124,028 of NC_069384.1, forward strand.
TCTAGTGCAATAAGCCTTCTGTCCTCTGAAACTGGGTGGTCAAGGTTACCAACGACCTCCATGTTGTTAAATCCAAATCTGGTGGTCCTCATCTTACTGGATGTAGTCCTCCTCGTACTGACAAAGTTTCTCATTCGCTCGCCCTTGAAACTTTTCCATCTTTTGGCATTCAGTAGCACGCCACAGTCTCTTGGTTCTCCACCCGCCTCTCCAGCTATTCAGTCTCCATTCTCTTTCCTGGATCCTTTTCATCTTTATGACTTTAACATTTCCATTTGGATGTCTAACAGAAATCCCACCTTTAACGTGTCCCAAACTAAAATTCTTTGTCTAACTCTTACCTTCCAGTTTTCCCCATCTCAATTGGTAGCAACTCTATCATTACTATTGCTCAGGCCAAAAACCTTGAAGTCATCATTGCCTTTTCTCTTTGTTTTATGTTGCACCTCCTAACAGAAAATCCTGTTGGTTCCATGTTCCAAACATTTACATAGCCTGACCACGTACTTCTACTGTAAGAGCCTAGTGCAAACCCCATAATTTCTCACTGGACCAGTGTAATTAGATGGTCTGTTTTTGTCCTCTCCCTAGAATTGTCTTCTCAACATTGTAGCCAAAGTAACCCTTTAAAAATATGTTATATGCCACCACTTCTCTGATAAAGATATTTAAATAAATTCCCATTTTAGAATAAAACCCAAACTTCTTAGCCTCTTAACAAAACTTAACAAGGTCCTAACATGATCTAGACCCTGCTGCTTCTCTAACCTCATCTGCTATTTCCTTATACTTCCTTATAATCCAGTCATACAAACCTACTTGCTATTAATTAAATATATCAAGAACATTTTCAACTCTGGGTCTGTGCACTAGGCATATCTGCTGTCTGGGATATTCTTCCTCCAGTTATACATCTCATGCTGTTACTTATTCAGTTGTTTACTCATATGTCAACTGCTTGGAGAGCTCATATCTACTGCCCTGTTTATTTATTTACTTATTTATTTATTTTTTAAATATAATTTACTGTCAAGTTGGCTAACATACAGTGTATACAGTGTGCTCTTGGTTCTGGGGATAAGATTCCGGTGATTCGTCACTTACATACAACACCCAGTGCTCATCCCAACAAGTGCTCTCCTCAATGCCCATCCCCCATCCCCCGCCCCCCCCCCCTTAAGCCCTATTTAAATAGCACTTCCTTTCACTTTCTGTCACCTCTTCCTTCTTTGCTTTTTGTATGACCCTTAGCATCATCTGGAACGGTTGCTTGTTTGTTTGTTTCTTCTTTGACTTCCTCCATTAGAATGTAAATTTCAGTAGCATGAAAAGATCTTATCTTTTTTTCTCTTCACTTGTTTATTTCCAGCATCTAGAACATCGCCTGGCCTACAGTAGATATTTAATAAATATATATTAAATAATGATGTCTCTTGGAAACCAACTTGTGTATCGAGAGCTATGTTGCATACCTCCTGAATTCCTTGTGAGATCAGCTGCAGACCAGTTGTGTTTGGCCATAAATTAATTCCTTTAGGGCTCCTGCCCAAACCCTGCTCATACCCTGGATGGATTTTCTGGCCTCACTACTGTCAACATTCAGGATAGGGATAAAGGAACAGATGTGAGAGCTAGACACTCTGGCTCACAGCCACCTGATTGGAATCCCTTTGGAGTCTCCATGTTCTTCTCAGAATTTTTTGGGAATAGAAAAAAGGATGCATTACAAATTGAGAATAGAGTAAGTAAACCTGATGCCTGCCTTTTCGTATTTATTCATTACTCTTTGGTTACAACTATCTGAACATTCTTTTCATTTTGTGGGAATCCATCATGCTGTCCATCTTGTTGAATGTGGGTGTTATCTTACATTATGGAAGCCCAAAATTTCCAGTATTCTCTGTGCCTGGAGAAGAGGCTAAAGAGTGGGCACGTGACTCAGACTTGGACAATCTAATGTCTCCTGGTGACTTTAAATCTTCGTTGAACAACACAAAGATAATGGCACCAATATCATGAATATTGACATGGCCCAGGGGTGGGGGGCAGTGACATCTAGGGGTGAGTAGTTGCACTGTCTTATAGTAGTGTGGTCTCCTGGCTGTCTAGCCTCTGCGGTTACCTTGGTTCCTTTCCATTTTATAGGCTTGGCCTCCCAAGTTTTTGTTGATTCTGTCAAGTCTTTATGTCCTTCCAATAAATTGCCTTTGATTAAGACAACCAGAGTCAGTTTCTGTTGCTTGCATTCAAGAGCTCTTAACAGATACAGAAGGCTAAAACGACCGCATAACAAAAAACAAAACAAAAGGAAACTTTGTATGAAAACAACATGGTGACTTCTATATTACTTTCTATCATATGAAAATTAATGTTCATAGTACTAATTGGACTATTTTGGTGTAGTATCTTTATTATCTTAATAGTAGTGATGGATAATTTTATGTGTCAACGAGGCTAGGCCACAGTATCCCCAGATATTTGCTCAAACATTATTCTAGATATCTCTGTGAAGTTTTTTTTCAACACAGGATTAATATTTAAGACAGTAAACATTGAGTGAAGCAGGTTACTTTCCACAGTATGAGTGGGTCCCATTCAGTCAGTTGATGGTCTTAAGGCAAAGACTGACTGGCCCTGATGAAGTGGATAATCTATTAGCAGACTGCCTTTGAACTTGAAGTGCAGTTTTCCCCTGGGTCTCTGGCCTGCCGCCTACCCTGCAGATTCTGAACTTGCCAGCCTCCACAATTGCATGAGCCAGTTCCTTAAAATAAATCTCTCATTTTCTTTCTGTATACACATTGTATTGGTTCTGTTTCTCTGGAGAATCCTGACTAATACAATAGTTAAACATATAACACTGCGATAGGCACAGATCTCTGTTGTGTGTGCTAAATAGCTCCAATAATACTCACTCTATGGTGCAGTTATACACCCCCACCCCCTTGTTGGATTTGGGTGAAGATTCTTTATGGAAGGACTGGATGGCTCTCTGGGGTCCTGTATTATGCAGCTGGGAGCAGCAAGCCAATGTAATCTGCCTTATTTCTGTTATAATCTACTTTTGTAGATTTGCTATGAGTATCAAACAAATGAGATGGTTCATGCGATGGTGCCAGATGAACCATAGAAAATGGCATAAGTGCCATTTAATAAGGGGTGTGTGAGCATTCAGGAGAAAAACTTTGAAAGCAACGTTGTCACATCATGTCTCCATTCCACCAGCATGCTCCTCTGCCCAGTTTCCCCCGATTTAAAAAGTTAAACCAAGGAGAAGGAAGGAATAGCAAATCTTATCTGCTCTCAGTTATACTATTGCAGAAGTGTCTCCTTTCCTACGGTTCCTAGACTAATCCTTCTAAAGCAAATCTTCTCACACTACTTCCCCACCCTGGTAGATGTGGAGACATGCCACATCAAGAATCCTCCTTGATTCTCTGCAGCAGAGTGTGGTCCGTAGGTAGCATCAGCTTTCAGCTCCTTCAGGTGCTGCCTCAGCTGCAGACTTCCCCTGACCTTGACTCACCTGGATCCCTTCCCTGGAGGGCTACACCCAGGGCTGAGTGATGGAGAGATAAAGGCCTGGCTATTTCTGTTGGAAGCTGGCCAATTCTGAAGAGCCGTGCTTGTTCCTGAGCTTCCTACTGGGTTGGCCAAGGCATGGTTAGGCCTGCATCTTAGTTCTACTTTGCTCTTTACCCGTTCATGCTTCATCTCTCTTTCTTCCCTTCATGTGTCTTGATCCTTCATAAACATCTTACACCCCTTATGGTCCGTACCTGCTTCCAGAGAACCCAACCTGTTACACCATCTTTAATCCTTTAAATGGTTGCCCATTTGCCCCCCAGAGCTTCTCGACAGGAGTACGTGGTGGTGTGCCAGTCCAAATAGTGCCTGGCACGTAGTAGGGGCTCGATAAATACTTACTGGCTGTTGGTGTGCAGAGTTCCAGGATGAGTAGGAGAAACCCAGCCCCTCTCCTCTGCCACCTCCTGGAGCGTTAGTTTCTCAATGGAAATTAAAACATTAAAAATGTTCAAATAAACATGGATATCTTATAGACCAGGGCATAAATTCGCATGAATTTTAAAGTTGAAACATATGAATTTCAAATAATTTTGGCCCAAGCTGGAAGTTGCTTTAATCTTCAGCTTTCAATCCTGAGGGAAATATATTGGTTCTGTGTTATCAGGAAATTTATTAATAATCTGAGACGTTCTGATCTTCTGTATCCTGACCTACATAGTATAGCATAAAACTTTCCCCATCATCTGCTACCAGCATCTTTGCAGCCAGATCTCCTACTTTTCTGGACGACATGCTTCACTCTAGCTTTGCACACATGCCTTAAGTCACACCTTGCCCCCACTCCATCACCCTTACCCTGATGAATACTTTCATTTAAGAGTAAGAACGAAAGTCACCTCCCATGTGAACCTGAATCTCTTAGGCAGAGGCTGAACCATTGCCTCCTTTGGTCTCACATCGTGTCTAGTCTGTATAGTTTCAGTAGAACGTGTTTTGCTTGCTCTGTCATCTTAATCTGGTTACATTTTCCACTGTTGGAAGGTGATCCCACCTCCCCGCCACCACCAGTACAGAAACTACCTCTTCTTCATTTTCTTATCCCTGGTGTATCGTAGAGTACCTGGCACAGAGTAGGTGCTCATATTTGCATAAGTGAATGCAAATAGAGATAAAGGGTGATCTGTTACTGAGGTGTAGTAGCTAAAGAAATACTGGGTGGGGATATTTTTTAACTCGATTAACAGAGCTCTATATGTTTTCCCTTTATAGAAAATGTTACTTCTTGTAAAGTGTTCGAAATACGAAAGCACAAAGTTTATTTCCAACTGGAATAGATGATTTCAAGAAGGACATCTAATAATGACATGAAGGGTACACTATGGTACCCCCATTGCCGTGCATTCTCGGGGGCACTTTCAGATCCCTGCTTTTGTCATGATTAGGAAATTACTTCTGTTTCGCATTTTGGTTGTGAAAAATAATTGATGTGAGCTTCTTTCTCCCAGAGGGTTTGAGGTTGGCCAGGAGATCCAGATCTGCCTTCTGCAAGTGATGCTTGAAGTTTTCATACATATCGTGGGAAAACAACTGTTTTTCATTAGCTTAGCCTAAAATAAAAACCAGTTAGCCTTTTGAACATTTAATGAGTTATTTTCTTGGTTGCTTGGGTGGAACATTTCTCTGAAGTTGAGCAAATATATTAGAAGCATGTCCAAATCTGTCAAATGTGGTGTGTTGACTTTACCCAGAATTTTGCTATTAATAATTTCTTGATAAACGGCCCTTTAATCCTTCTGGTTTTGTAGACTGAACCTTTCTGATATCAAAGGATGAAGAAAGAGACACGGTAAACCCTTCTATAAACACTGAAGGGAAGTTGGTAGGAGGCTCTCTGGCCCTGATGTGGTTTGCAAAATACATCAAAAGAGAGCAATAGGAAATAATAATCATAAGGAAGAATGGAAAACTGTGGCGTAGATATAGTTTTCCTTTGGTGGGAATCTTACACCATCATACCATTTGACTGGAATAGTTAGGAATGGTAGGTAATAAATAGATTTTAGTATTAAGAAGAACTGGAATAATTAATTGTATCTTTCCATTTTATGACAAGTAGGCAGACCTACAAACCATATGTTTTCTCCTTTCTTTCAGCAATTTTATTTTGATTTTACTGTTCTTGGCAGTAAACTTACATTCTATAGGTTAGTTCATCTGCTCTATTTGCGACGACTATATGTGTCATAGTGTCATATAATAACCATATGATATGATAGTATATGTGTTTCTCTGCCAGTAGACAAAGCAAATGAAGTTATGGTTGTTTTTATTAACAAATACAGAATTTGCTGAGTAAGACTGGGACACAGACAGGATAAAGGATGAAAATAAACATAATTTGAGCTCGTTTTAAATGCACGGTGACATTTCATAAAAAATATACTTAGCTGCCTAACTTTTTGATAAAGCAAAGATTAGAGGAGTGAAACGTGGGAGTGATTCTATTAACGTTTCTGGTAGAGCTTCCTCTATTCTTAAGACCTCAAGAATTTTTCAGATACATACGCTAATAATTGTATAAAGAGGGCAGGGAAAAAAGCAATTTATTATGATGACTGGATTAAGTACTCTGGCACGGAACAGAGAAAAGCAAGCATCTCTGCAGATGGGAATGTGGCCACATAATGTTTTCAGTAACAGATTTCTATGGAGGATTTTTTGGCATGAGGGATGAACATTCATATTGCTGGAATTGCCATATGAGTTATATTGGTGGCTATTTTAAGATAAACTGGAACCTGTTAATTATTTCTTGGCCTCTATAGTTCTGATTTATGTATCAGAGGATGAGAAAGTTATAAGTTGTTGACATCTGTCCACTGCAGTATTATTAGGCCAGGTGTTCATGGTTGTGAAATCATTTGATAATTAAAAATTTTGCTTAGCATTTCCAAGGCAGGGGTTTAGAGTACACTGACCATTCCAATGAAGATGTTCTCATTAAGTCAATTCTGACTGGAGGGAGCAGACTAGAGCTCTCAGTAAGAAGGGGTATTCTTACCATTGTCAAATTTTCTGATCCTCAGAGCTTTATGAGGAAATGTGATAATAATAAGGTCAATCTCATAGTATGTCTACTATGGGAACTAAATGCAACTATGTATGTGAAGGGCACTTTGTAAATTACAAGGTACCAAACAGAATCTCTAATTACTTCTATTTCAAAACGAGTAATGTTACTTCTGGTAGATGCTGATGATGCAATGTACTGCATCCTGTCGGGCCTTCCGATTTTAGTGCCACTGAGGTGGACAGATCCATGCAAGTGACCAGAATCCCTCATCAAGTGTGGGAAGTGGCATCTTTCTACTTTGCTGCCTTAGAGGGCCTTTCTGGAGCCACAGACGGATGATCAGGCACCCAGAGACAGGCCTTGGAAGTGCGGGGAAGTTAATGCACTGTGGAGCAGTCTTGCCTCAAAGGCTAATGGAAGGCAGTGCGACTATTCTAGGCTTGTCGTCTGGTGAGACAAGTCTGAGGCTCCTTAGCAGGAGTGAGCTGTACTTGTCCACAGAGGTAACCAGCACATTAACATACAATTTTATTGTCTTTGCTTGCTCTCCTGGATTGCTTCTGCCTCTCCCTCACCTCTGCTTTCTGGGGCTGACTCCTATAAAACCATCTGCACCCCAGCCCTTGTCTCAAGCTTCGCTTTCTGAGATATTACCCTAGGCTGGCTAACTTCCTCTAGACATTTTAGCATAGTGCTAATGAAAAAAAAAAGACCTCAAACTGCTGCAAAAGGAGATATTTCTGTAAGCACCCTATGGAGAAGATTCTTGGCAGTGGGTTTTACCACCATACTGGAGGGATTAAGAGACTGCTGTGAAGATAGTCAAGGTATTTAGGACTTCTGAAGTTTCAGAGCTGTCGTCTTCAGTGTTTTTCAATCCTTTAATTACAGAAAAAGGTCCCAAATGTGGGGAGCAGGAGCCCAATCCGTTCTTCTTGAGTCGTTAAAATACTACTGGCTAAAGTACTGCTGTGATAAAGTGCTGTGGAGCGGGGTGACTAAGAGAAGGACGAACACACATCAAAGGAACAAGTAAGGAGGAACAAGTAGGAATAATGGGTAATTGAATCCCCACGCTTTTCTCTGCTCTGTGTTTCAGGGTTCCTTACAATCCAGTGTTCATCTTGCAACTGCTGGGAACTCAGTGTGTTGTTCACGCTGTGCTCCCCTGCAGCTGCTCAATAAACAATTTGCAAATGAGTGAAGACATTAACTGGATTTTGTCCCCTTAGGAATGTGGTGGGAGCACGGGCCCTGGACCAGAAAGTGGCAGAACTGTCTCAAGCCCAGCGTCCGTCACTAACCCAGGACACGGATTAATATTGGCAGCTCAACCAGTCACAGTGGTCTGGGTGCCCAGCAGTCAAATGGAGGCCTTTAATTGGTCTCAGAGTTCTAAGGAACCATGTTAAAGCACTGGGCTTTGAAGTCAGGCACAAGTGGGTTTGAATCCTGAGCATGTAAGAAGTGAGACCTTGTGAAAGTTAGTTTACTGTTCTAATCCTAAAGTTTTGATTCTTTCTTTTTCTTTCTCTCTCTTTCTTTCTTTCTTTCTTTCTTTCTTTCTTTCTTTCTTTCTTTCTTTCTTTCTTTCTTTCTCTTTCTTTCCCCTTCCTTCCTTCCTTCCTTCCTTCCTTCCTTCCTTCCTTCCTTCCTTCCTTCCTTCTTATATTTATTTTGAGGGGGGAGGGGCAGAGAGAGAGGGGAGAGAGACTCCCAAGCAGGCTCCATGCTCAGCATGGGATCACCAACCTGGATCACAACCTGAGTGAAAATCAAGAGTCAGACCCCTATGTGATCGAGCCATGCAGGTGTCCCAAGTTTTTACTTTCTTTTTTTTTTTTTAATTTGTTTTTCATGTTTATTTATTTTTGAGAGAGAGAGAGAGAGAGAGAGAGAGAGAGAGAGAAAGAGAGAGTGGGGAAGGGGTGGAGAGAGACGGAGGCACAGAATCTGAAGCAGGCTCCTGGCTCTGAGCTGTCAGCACAGAGCCTGATGTGGGGCTCGAACCCACAAGCCATGAGATTATGACTTGAGTCGAAGTTGGATGCTTTAACCGACTGACCCACCCAGGCGCCCCTCAAGTTTTGACTTTCTTCAAGGGATGTAATGATACTTTCCTCTCTGGGTTGTTAGGATGCTAACATTTAACATTTATAAAGTTTCTGTTACATAGTAGTCTTAATTTTTATTATCCTCTGCTATTTTCTTCTATTAGTGTGTTTTGTAAATCTCTATTTACCTGCCAAACTACCTAGGCTAAAGGAAATAGAAGGAGGAGAAACAGAGGACCAGATAATCCACGGCTTGGGAATAAACTCTTTAAATATCAAGGAGCTATTTCTATTTGGTGCTGTATATACAAATATTAAAGACATGCCATCAGTGAAATTGGCATGCGTGCCAGTGATTCATTTTCCAGAAAGACTAGTATTTTTGAACTTTGTTGAAACTGAACTCATTTTATTTTGGGTCCTCCAGATTTCTATTGCCTCTGTGTTGTTTTCATTTTCTCTGTCTTTGGCTTTTATGGGTATTCGGCTTCCTTCTGTTAAGAGCTTTCCCTCTCCTCCTCCTTTTGCCCCCCGAGGGCTTTGAGCCTCCCCGGGAGTTTGTGGTACCTTGGCGAGCGCTGTGTGGTATGTTTGTTCTTGTACTGACCTTTCCTGCCAGTTCCTGTGCTCTCCAGCCCCCTCCTTTAGAAAGAGCCAAGCATTTATTTGTCCATCAAGTGTTTTATTTTTGTAGCTCCTGAATCTTCCAGTTCAGTGGATGCATTCCGGGCCAGAGGCTGCCTAAATTACTTTTCAACAAACATTGTCCTCCGAACTCTCCTTCCTGGGTGGGAACTGAAAGATCGTTTGATGGGAGTGGGAGTGTGTGGCAACAGAACTGAGGAATAAGCTGGGGGTCTGCGCGAACTGGAAGCCGGGCCTTACCTGGTAATGTGCTTAGATTTGTGAAGACCCATTGGTGTTACAAAGAGTTCTCCTTATTTCAAATTAAACCCCTTACAAAGAAACATTTTTTTGCTTGGGAGGTTTATCCTGTTTCTGTGGCAAAAATAGCTCTCACTCTTCACCTCTCCCTATATCCCTTACATTTGCAATGGGAGATTTTGTATCTTCTCCCATGCGGGCAATCCTTGGCGGGGCTTGTGACTTTCTTTGACAAATGGAATGAATCCATCAGGTGATTGTGTGTGAATTAAGAGCCTGGTCTCAAGACACCTTATGTGCCTCTCCACTCTTCCTTTTGGAACACTGTCATTCGTTATGGGAACAGGCCTGGACAGCCAGGTGGAGGATGAGATCCTATGTGGACTAGAGTGGAGTCATTTCAGTTTCCCAGGCAAAACTTCAGATATGAAAGAGCTTAGCCAAGACAATCAAGCCTGCTCTCGATTGGTAGAACCATTTAAGTGACTGTAGACTCGTGAGTCATAATAAAGGGTTATTCTAAACTGGTACATTTTGGGATGGTTTGTTGTGCACCAGAGCTAACTGATTTGGGGTTTTATAAACCCACAAACACACATTATGTTAAATTGGTTGTTTAGATTCTAGATGGATAATGACAAGCAAGCATAACAGCAATTAGCAAGCAGGGATGTGAATAGAGGGCAAACATCCAGTGTGTAAGGATGTTTTTTCTGATGTTGTCTTTACGTGATCCCATTGACATCTTTGAGGATTCATGTTCTTTAGTGACTTTCATAGTAAAAATCTCAGAATGTCAACAACTACTATTTCAGTCTGCTGAGGAGGTCTCAGAATTGAAGCTTCCACTCTCCTTTTTTAGGACTTCCGTGTGTCCTGGGATATTGTGAAAGATGAGCCCATAGGACATATCAGATGAGGACCAAACTAGACATAAGGCACTGCTGTGGGATGGCCAAGGTAGAGGTGAAGTTTATTGGAAACATTCTATGTTTATCTTATACATCACATTAACTTGTATGGCTTTAATGAATTATTATTTTTTTTATGTTTATTCATTTTTTGAGAGAGAGAGCTGGCGCACGAGGGGGGGAGGGGCAGAGAGAGAGAGAGAAAGGCAGAATCTGAAGCAGGCTCCAGGCTCTGAGCTGTGAGCACAGAGCCCGATGTTGGGCTCGAACCCACAAACTGCGAGATCATGGCCTGAGCCAAAGTCAGGTGCTTAACCGACTGAGCCACCCAGGTGCCCCTAATGAATTATTTTTTTAAAAAGTCATCATTTGCTTGCAAACAACCAAAAGGCACAAGTAAAAGATGAAAATGCATAGTTTAGTTCTTATTCACTCAACGTTTAATCATGTGCTTATTGGCCCATACATGACACCAAAAGGTCTTTAGCACTAGAGTCTAAAAACAATGCAAACAGACTTGCTGTAGTAATTTCTTTCCTGAAATTTCTTTTTTCACTTGGCAGATTATTTTCTCTCCACAGAAAATAATGCCATAACCAAGGCTCCTTTTTCTTCATTAGGTAACAACGTCCAGATTTTACTGGCTTTATCCAAAAAAGGCAAATTTTTCATTGTTAGCCAAACTCAAAATACTCAGGGTAGAATTTGGTAAACTCAAGCAGAAGTAGTCTCCAGATTATAGAAGACATGTCTGCCTTTAAATGTTTTTCCTTCAGGAAATGTTAGTACTAATGTAAACTAATATTTTAAAATTTAAGATGGCCAGCTTTCTCATTTTTTAGTAGGGCTGCAAGATATTCCCACTTAGAAAAGATATTTGAGATTTAGGAGCGATAAAAGCTAGATAAAGAAAAACACTGTTGTGAATAATGTGCTTTCAAAAGGAAAATGTTCAGATTTTCACAGAGTTGCATACTGTTGGGCTGGTCAGCCGTGCCAAGATGAATCTGGAACTTAGCCCATCAGATTCCTTGGCTTCACTGAGCAGAGTCTCGCTTGTACCAGTGCTGCGGTAAAATTTTTTGCTATTTATTTAAGACACAAATCAACTTAGAAGTGTACATTTTAGGCCTAGGGAATCAAAACTAGTTCTGGCAAATTGGCAACACTAAGACGCTACTTAGAAGTCCGTGTTAAAGACTCCTTCTGGATAGAGGCATATAATCACATAGCCCGGTATTATTATATGTCAAGAGTCTGTGCCCAGATTGGGTAAAGGCAAGAGCACCCCTCCTCCTACCTCCTTGCGGAATGCCATCTCATGGTGGCTTATTTCTGCCTAGTTGTGCTGTGTACTACAATCTAGGTGGAGAAGGTGAAGTAATGTAAGGTTTGCCTTTTGGAGGCCGTATGTGTGTCCAGAGACTTATAACAGCTTCTCAGGGAAGAGCTGTTGTTTCCGGATCCGGAGCAAGTAGCCTGTGGCATGGAGTTCATCTCAAATAGCTGTTGGGTTATTTGGTTACAGAGGATGGCTATCCTTCATTCCCAAACTGGTCATTTCTGATTCTGTGTCAGTTCCCAATCATGGTTTTCCAGGTCTGAATTTAGTACTTCTTCTAAATCAACCTCGAAGTCATTGGTTCTTTATTTGGACATCCATGGAATGATTCAGGGGGCCTGTGAAACTCATGCAAGTATACTCAGACATCAGTATAAAGTGTGTAAGTGCATTTTTCTCAGGAGAAATTCCAAATCTTTCATTAGATTTTCCCAGGGATGTACTTTTCTTCCTCAAAGTTGTATCAGCATCACAAACTAGATTAAAGATCTTCCCAGAGAAATTGGCATGAAGGAACTCACTTATAACAGCTTATAATTACCACCCATAACACAATTACTGAGAAAGTTCTAAGCAGATAGTACTGACCCTAAGTAGTGGAGCTTTATTTAGGATATCAGACTTTGAATCTTTAACAGTCCCAGTTAATACATAGGAATTCTGAATTATTGTTAGGAAAATACATTGTAAGGAAATTATACAGAATTTAACAAAAAAATTATATCAATTAGGAATATTTTTTGGCTGTGTGTACCAACTACCTACTTAATAGTGGCTTAAATAATAAACCTTTTATTATCTCGTATAACATAATGAACGGAGGTGGATGTTCCCAGAGTTCTATCAGTGGCTTGTCAACTTAAGAACTTGTTATGAAATGAATGTGTTTTCTCAAACTTTGTAGGATGAAGCCCTAACCCCCAGTATGATGGTATTTGGTGATGGGACCTTTGGAGGTAATTAGGGTTAGATGAGGTCATGAGGGTGGGACCCTTATGATGGGATTAGTGCTCTTATAATAAATGATACCAACGAGCTTGCTGTCTCCACTGGCATGTACACAAAGTAGGGGTCATGTGAGCACATAGCAAGATGAGAGCCACCTGCAAGCTGAGAGAAGAGGCCTCAGAATGAAATCTACCTTATTGGCATCTTGACCTTGGGCTCCTCAACCTCTGAGAGAGAAATTTCTGTCAAATCACCCAGTCTATGGTGATTTGTTACGGCAGCCTGAGCAGACTAACACAGAGCTCTAGACTGACATTTCTGTAGTTCTCTTCTCCTCATCGTGCTTATAAAATGGCTGCCACACCTCTAGGCATCCCACCGCATAAGTGATTTCAACTAAGGGCAAAAAGCTAGGTAATAGCCATGGCAGTGAATGATTTCTCTTCATACCTTTTTTTTCTTTTATCAGATATGGAACGATACCTTCCTAGAAAACTTGTCTTTAGAGTTGCCCCCAGAAAATTTTTCGTTATATCTCAAAGGCAAGAACTGGGTCATGTGGCCATTCCTAAAAGTAGGGAGTCTGGGGGAAGTGAGGACCTGCTTTTCCAGCTTTTGAAAAGGGAAGTGGGAGATGGTCATGTGGGTCAGAAATGGCCAGTGGGCAGCACCGGTAGGATCTCTGATGTGGTTGCCAAAATGAAAAAAACCCACAAAACCCCGAGAGATCTCGCATAAAAACCTGAATTATGTCATCTTTTGAAAAATGAGAAAAGTCTGGAAATGCTGTAGCTGCGTGCATGGAAATGACAAGCCAGCACTCTGTAGCAGCTGCTCCGTTGGGATGGGGCGTGGCAACTGATTTTGCCACAGGCCTCATTATTCTTCATTTTCTTCCCATCACTGAGACTCTATTATTTGCCATTCCTCATTGTGTTTGCCTTGTTGTTTTTACTATATGAGGGATCCTTCATTGCTCATGTTATCTGGTTTACTCCTGTAGGCAATTCAGTTGAATTATCTTAAACAGTCAGAGTAAGGAAGAAAAGCATCCCACAGGGATTTGTTTTTGGGCCCCAGTTTTATATGTAAAGAAGAAAAATCTAATTTTTGTAAATAGATCGTTTAGTCTTAAGGCTCGTAGCTAATGTGAAAGTAGTTCATTTGACTCGAGATGTCAACTGGTCATACCCAGCAGGAGAAGGTAAAGAGGACAGAGAAATCAATTTGCATCTACCTAGAAAAGAAGATGATCAGATTCAGATAAAAAATAACACAGCTTTCGGGCAACTGGTTCAGTCGGTTCAGTCGGTTGAACATCCGATTTTGGCTCAGGTCACGATCTCACAGTTCATGGGTTCGAGCGCTGCATCAGGCTCTGTGCTGACAGCTCAGAACCTGGAGCCTGCTTCGGATTCCGTGTCTCTGTCTCTCTGTGCCACTCTCTCTGCTTTGTCTCTCTAAAATAAATAACATTAAAAAAAATTTAGGAAAATAACACAGTTTTGAAACAAGATAAATCTCAAATTTCCTTTAAAAAAGTTAGCAAGCTTGTTCACATGAGACCAGTAAGGGGGAAGCATGATATATAGTGATTTCAGAAGGACTGCCGTGGATTCCCACATGAAAACCTCCTTAAGATTTCAGAAAGCAGCGCTATGAAATTGGGGAAATTTTACTTGCAGTATTCTTAGGATGTCTCCAACTGATTTTCATCTACATACTGACTTCATAAACCCAGAGGATCAAAGTTGTACCACTCAATCCAGAATGATGTGGCAGCACCAATGCTTCCCTTTTTTTTTTTTTAAGTTTATTTACTTTGCAAGACAGCGAGAGAGAGAGAGAGAGAGAGAGAGAGAGCACACATGCTCTCTTTTGAGCGGGGGAGAGGCAGAGAGAGTGAGAATCCCAACCAGGCTCGTGCTGTCAGCGCAGAGCCCGACTCAGGGCTCGATTCTCTCACAAACCGTGAGATCGTGATCTGAACTGAAATCAAGAGTTGGAGGCTTAACCGACTGAGCCACCCAGGTGCCCACTTCCTGACTCTTGATAGTGAAAATTGTGCATGGGTTAAAAATCCACAAGTGTTTATGGATCAGGCCACTGTAGGCATGAGGGTCTCTGCTTCTATCAAATAGTCCCCATCCTCATAAAGCTTCAATAGTCTCCTAATTTATATGCATTAAATTATTCTTATTTTTTATTATATCATGTTTTACTTAATACATTTGATTTTAAAATGCTTCTTTAAACATAACTACTCAGGGCACATGAACAATGTACCTCAAAGCTTACAATATACACCAGCATCCAATCAAATATAAAATTACAAATCTTGGGTAATTTTTAATCATCTTAATCATTTTAATGGGTAATCATTTTAAGTGTGCAAGAGAATAATTAATAAATCTGACCCCCAAGATTCCTTTTAGGATTCTGGGATTCTGATTTTCATTAATGGTTATGGAGGAAAGGTAAAAATAGTTCCCAAAGTTGTGTAAAATGTCTTTTGTTCACTTATGCAAATAATCTGCCTTTACTAGGGAAAGCAGAACAGGGTTGACTATTTGTGTCTTATTTCTGCTGCTCTGCCATCTGAGGAAGCGCTGTCTTCTCTTCATGTCGACGTTTTACATCCGAATTTAGCCCAATTTGGAATTACAGAAGCTTCCCTGTGAGGTGTGTTGTTGTGTGAAATAATTCATTTAAAAATGTATATACATTAAATCTTACCTGCTGAGCTCATAAGGCTGACTCCAGCAAGCCACTCACACTCGCCTCCATTTTGGTCTGCTAAATTCCTTTCACTCCAGAAAGATTAATGTCTTTCCTGTTTGGGTATACACTGGCTGTATTTTCCCCTGTTCTCTCTTACTCCATTTCTTTCCTTTGCCTGGAAAGCCAGTTGTTTCATATGTCACTCCCATCGTAATCAAAACAAAATTTCAAGGTCCAGCTGAAGACTTAACCTCCCCCAGGAAGTTTACCTCATCTTCAGCATCATTAACATCCCTTTTCACTGAGTTGCAGCACTCTATACAGACTTGCCGAGAACATTATTGCTCTGTGGATGGAGATGATATGCTCCTCAAGGACAAGGACGGAACATTTTATTTCTGTCGTAGCCTTCACACTGCCCGTCATAGCACTGAATACAGACTGGGGACACCATAAGAGCTGGTGAATAATACTAACCTGACATCTTCAAGCAGAGTTGAGTGCGTCCTTTTTTCTTATCCTATGAAGCCCTGTTCAGAGCTCTCTTGCAACGGGCTATAAATACTTGTTTATAACCTGTCTTCCGTACCCCTCAGTAAATCCTTGGTGACTTGCAAGTGTATTCTCTTCATCCTCCAATCGCCAGTGTCTTTCACATTGTCTTTCACATTGCTAACTACACAGTAGGCTCTTAGTAAATGTTTGTTGACTAAATATGTGTCCTGTATCTTTTCAGGTTAGAATAACTAGGATCACGAAAGACAATTCAGTTAATAAAGTGACATCGGTAGTGCTAGATGCTGGTGAAACAGACGTATATATGAGAATGGCAATTCTGATCAGGAAGGAATTTGCTGTATTCAGAAAAAGGGAGAACTTGTCAGGATAAACGATGTCTTTGGAAAAGTTGCCTTATGTGAGTTTGGAGCCATGGCCTTGAAAGGTTGGGATTATTTTGCATGTTGTGTTCCATTAGATGTAATGAATAATTTAGATATTCATGACTTGGTCCGTAAAATGCTTAGAATAAAGCTGTGGTCACAATGGAGATATTATTGAATTCTTATATTTCTGTCATTACAAGAGAAAAGGTGGAATTAGGAGGAGTGTGAGAGGTCTTGCAGAGGAAGAACACTTGAGATTGTAAGAGAAAGAGATGAGTGATGGATAAAAGAGGATAAAAGGCAATGTATGGTGCCTCTTGCCTGTGATTTTATCCACTGGGGTGATCTTAACCAGAGTAGATAAACCAAGAGTGGTAGGAGTCCACTAGTTGACCACCTATGTCTATTGTCTCCCTGCATGGAGACTGGATTTTGGGAGGGTGTGTTGAATGGATTACACTTCCTAGCCCTTGTAGTTTGTGTGTCCACGGGACAAACTGTGTGATGGCCCGACGGTCTGGTCTGGACCAGGGCTTTGAAGGAGATGTGTGTGCCTCCTCCCTACTCTCTTTTTCTTTATACCAGCTGGACATAGATGATGATGATGAGGCATAGGTATTCTAGAGCCACAAGATAGATGGAGATGGAGCCTGGGCCCCTGAATCACTGTGTGGTATCACACTCAATCAGGAACATCTCCCTTGGACTGTTTTGTGGCCCAAAACCAAACTTCAATTTCGTCGGTACCGGTTAACATGTTTAGATTTGTCACAGCAGTTGAGTGAACCTAACCGATGCAGCAAATGTTTCTGAGTTGACGCAATCTCATCTATCTTTTCTGTTGGCCCTGCCACAGGAGAAAATCCTATGGCTGCTTTCTTGGGTTGGCTTGGGTAACTAGTGATTGGGCAGGCTAATGCCCTGTTATGGACACAAAAAAAGAAGAGAGAGGCCTCTCAAGGGTGGTATAGGTAGAATGAGTGGAATAAAGCTTCATCGACAAAGACATAGCACCACTATTGTACAGCCTGAGGTATAATTATAGTCTCTGTTTACAATAAAGTCCTGGGGTAGCTGGCAAAATATGATAGTCACAAATGCAAGGTAAATCAAAATACTACAAATACAA
This sequence comes from Acinonyx jubatus, assembly GCF_027475565.1. Classification (NCBI taxonomy): domain Eukaryota; kingdom Metazoa; phylum Chordata; class Mammalia; order Carnivora; family Felidae; genus Acinonyx; species Acinonyx jubatus. The sequence goes on from NC_069384.1 coordinate 140,141,503, forward strand.
GCCAAGTGAATGGATGATAACACGCTCTTGGAGTTCATAAATGTGTTCCTAATCTAGGCTGCTACTCAGTGGAAACAAATTGTGTGGAAGTAGGAAGGTGTAGAGAGTGGCGACTCCGCAGAAACTTTCAGGAAGGCTTTGGGCTTTCATCGGTCATAGTATAGGGACAGAATGTCATATCACCCAAATCTTATGGGACTCGGAGTCCACAGCTGATAAGTGCATTGAATTTGTATCTCCTTATAAGTACCATACATTATTCTCATTCACCTTTGTAGCCCTAGCACCTAGCCTGGAATGAACCATGTAGTAGGGGCACAGTATCTTTGTTGAGGAGTTATTTGTACTTTTTACTTTCTAGTTGTGTTCTTAGTACTCTTAAACTGTGTTTCAGAGAACTGTAGGATCCCAGAGGTCTCTTCATACTGTTTTTTTAAAGCACACTAATGACTCCCAAATCCATAGCTGCATCCTGGATCCAGCCACCTACTGGGTATCACCGACAGGATGTCCAGTGGTCCCTCACATTCGTCCCACACAGCAGCTTCATGACGCCACTTGATAACAACAAAGAAGGAGAGAGGTTTTCTTGTTCCAAGAAATTGTAACAGCTTTGAAAAAGGAAACAATCCCAAACTGTCCTTGGATCAATGCTGTGCCTTGAGAGTTGGGATCATATAATTGGCTCACTTGTGTCACGTGAATTACTCTGGGGGAAGGCAAGGCAAGCCTCCTTGATTGACAGCTCCATTAGAAGCTGCCATGAATTGGGGGAGATGCAGATCCCCAAGAGAAGTACAGTGGGGCAGATAAAATAACAGACACTATCCATGGTAGGAACTCAATAAATGCTTGTTAAATTGAATCATGTGAGGATCTTCACAACTGAAACTTGTTCCAAACTTTAAAAAGATAATTTTTTGGCCCAGCTTTCAGTATGAACTTACTTTTTGTTGAGCCAGCTTGCTCATCCTTGAGAAAATTCTTGGTCTAGAAGCTGTCATGCCAAGTTTTAGCTCAGGCTATCTTAGTTAGATTTATAACCTCCTGAGATGCTAGCATTATAATGAAAATGCTGACAGCCCTGGAGTTTTGCTGACAGGAATGGTACACCTGTGATAAAGCTAGAAGATGAATGGAAACACGGTGCCTCATCCTCGCGGAGCTGACGCAAGGGTAGGTCAAAGAGAAACCAGTCCTTAATTAGTTCAGGGCTGGAAGAAAGACCCTCCGTCCAAGTCCCAAGTTGGTTTAAATTCAGTTGACTGGATATTTCTCCAGGCCGTTTTAAAACAAGCCTGAAAGAGTTGAGAGATAGAGCATTATTAAAAAAGAAAAAATCACCTTTGGCTTCATCTTTAAATCAGGGGTCAGCACACTAGAACCTGTGGGCCACAGGTAACACATTGCAGGTTTTTATAAATAAAGGTTTATTAGAACACTTCTATGACCGTTCAGCTATGTATTGTGTGAGAATCTTCACAACCAAAACTTGTTCTGAACTTTAAAAAGGTAATTTTTTGGCCCAGCTTTCAGTATGGCCGAGTTGAGAGTTACAACAAAGACAGCACGGCCAAAAAGCCTGAAACATTTGCTATCTGGTCCTTTACAGAAAAAGTTTGCCAACACCTGATTTAAATAAATAATTCTTAAGATTTTTCATTGTTTACTTGGTTTCATGGTATCGTACATTACCTCCTTACCTTATACCTATGTATTTCTAATTATGCTTAGAACCTGTAGTTAGTTACATATTAAAGAATAAAGTGAGGTAGGCTTGTTTAGAAAATTCCATTATGGTCCTTGAGATCATTGGAGGCACCTGGCGTTCCCAACATTGCAATGGCAAATTAAGTTTTCTAGTAAGAGTGTTGGATGAATTTCAGCAAGGGTGGGACAAAGAGTTCATCAGAGCTAGTATCTTCTAGGGAACGTAAGACCAAGCATGAAAGTTGAAAGAATTGCAGTCAGATAGATTTGATTCCTTTAACTTTGTTGAGTTGAGTAGGAAAGTAGATTAAGGCTCTTTCTTACAGTTTTATTTATTTTGTTCATTCTACATGGGAATAATATGACACGTAGAAATTCACAAATGTTTATGGAGCTCCTGTTGTATGTTATACACCATGGTGGGTGTTTTCACTTGTATGCCATTTAATTCTATTTCCTGTAGCTGTTGTTAGAATTAATGTATATGCTTGAAGGAGTAGAGGCTAAGAGAGATAAAATAATTTTCCCATAGGTACCTCGTTAGCAAGTGGTGGTGTTAGAATTCTTCTGTCTGCTGTCTTGACTGTATATAAATTAGAGTTTTATAATTCACAATTATGGAAAACATTGTCCTAAACTTCACTTTACTTTTAAAAGAACTTTTTGTATGTCTAGAATAAACTATATTAATCATTTGTTCACAATTTATTTATTACAAAAGGAGTCCATTAACACAACCACTCCTATGTCAAGAAGAACATTGTAGTATCTCAGAAATTCCCTCCCCTCTTTTGTAGTCACCATTCCTGAACTGTTACGCAAGGATCCTGACTTCTAATATTGTAGATACTTTTTGCCTGTTTTTGAACTTCATAGAACTGAAGTCATACATATGTATGATTTTGTATCTGGCTTCTTTCACTCATTATTCCATTTGTAAGATTTACTGATGTTGTTATGAGTAAGTCATAAGTAGTTCTTTATCGTTGTTGACAGTATTCCATTGTATGAATATACATAATACATTCATCTGTCCTACTCTTGATGGATATCTGGGTCATTGCCAGATTTTTGCTATTATGAATAGTGCTGTTATGAGCATTCTTGTTCATGTTTGAATAAAAAATTCTATTGGAGGAATTCTTAGGAGTGAAAGTGTTGGGTTATAGTGATCACATATTGCTATGTCACAGGGGTGCCTATTACTAGGTCACAGAGGGTATGTATGTTCATCTCTCTAATTGTTTTCCAAAGTGATTGTATCAATTTACACCCCCACCAGCAGTGTATGAGAGTCCAGTTGCTAACACTTGATATTCTCTGTATATTTAATTTAGGCATTCTTACTGGGTTTTGAATTTTCATTTCCCTGCTGACTAATGAAGTTGAGAATCCATTCACGTGTTATGTGGATAACCACTTCTGTGAAGTGTATGTTCAAGTCACTTGCACATTTTTTTTTATTGGGTTCTCTTTTTTCTTACTGATTTGAAGAAGTTATTTATATATCCTATTTGTATGTCCCTTGATAGCTCTAGGACATTTTTAAAGGTCCTTTACAACCTCAGTTATTTAAAATTTACATAGCAAAAGAGCTTTATGAGTACAGTATCTAATCTCAAATCCATCATCATAAGCTTTGCTATTACTGTAGACAGGCTAGTTTAAGTGTTCAGAGGAGGAAAACAAAAGGAATTTTGCTCCTGTAAGTTAGTATTTACATTTCAGTGGTTCTGTTTACACACCATTAAATGTACACTCTGGCATGTGGTAGAACAACGGAGACAATAATACTGTACTAAGAACTCATCCAGAAGCCATGCTCCGTGGCACTTTACAAATGGTCAGCAAACAGCTCTGAGCTGCTAGACTCAGAAAGTAGATAGACATTACTCTGCTACTCTGATTTATAGCTATGAACCTACCACCCGAATGACTGAGGAACGGCTTATGGAGAAATGTTAAATTTTACTTCCTAACTTAGCACTACAGTCTTTATTGTGGAATGCGCGCGGCGGCACAGTTCATTCCCAAATGAACTTCCCATTAACTGGTCAAGGAGTTTAACATATAAGAAGGATAATCAGTTCTTGACTTTGGATTTGAATGATTTTCCCCAAACTTCTCATCACTAGTGGCTTTACATTAAAATCACCCGAGGAATTTCCAAACAAGATTAATGCCCAATTGTGGTCCCTGGAATCAGTTTTGTTGTTGTTGTTGTTTTAACTCCCTCCCTAAGTGATTCTAATTATAGCCAATGTTCAGAACCACTGCTCTACAGTATCCAGTGTGGTAGTTTGTGTATTTTGGGAAGGAATTCGGAAAGAGAGCCTATAAGCCATTCACCCTTGGGTCCTCCAAAGGGTGGATGCTGGCTCTGAGCTTCCTACTTTAAGGGCACTCTACTGTCCACCTATTCGAAGTCAGCTAAGGATCTTGCCACTTCTGGTTCTTTCTAGGTTCTTCCCCTTTTCTCTCAGCTTTTGGTCTTTTAAAATCTCATTGCTTCCTTTTCCTCTTCCCTCCTTTTTTCTACTTTTATTTTTTAAAAATGTTTATGTATTTATTTTGAGAGAGAGAGAGCACATGAGCAGGGGAGGGGCAGAGAGAGAGAGAGGGAGAGAGAATCCCAAGCAGTCTCCACTCAGCCTGATGTGAGGCTGCATCCCATGAACCGGGAGATCGTGACCTAAGCCAAAATCAAGAGTCAGCCACTTAACTGACTAAACCATCCAGACACCCTCCTCTTCTCTCCTTCTACATCTCCTGTCCCAGGAGCCTACCTTTTCTTATGTCTAGCCTGTTGTGAAAGTTTGGGTCATTATTTTACAACCAGTTCTGCATCAGAAGTGTCATCGGTTTTTGGATACTGAGGGTGGATTGCAGGTGTGTAGGCAAGATCAGGCTTTCAGCATGACCCATTCATTGAATAGAGAACAAAACAGACCTTCACATGCCAAAATGAGCTTACTGCCGATGCATCTTCTATATATTATTATGATGAAGGAGGTTCTGGCCTTCCTTCCTACCAGAATTTTATTACCAAAGACCCCTTCTGTTATGGTAGTTTTGGTGTGTGCCTGGTTTGAGGAAAAGTAGAGTGTGCAGGTTAAGGGGAGAACTATTCCTTGACAAAAAAAAAAAAAAAGTAAGAAAAGCTAGCTAAAACAATAACGAGATACTATTCTTTTTCCTATATTAAAGTAACACAAAATAGTAGATTCCCCCTGCCCCCCATGAGAATACCTAATGTTGATTGCTACAATACATTTTTGAGAAAAGGATTTGGCTATTTGTATTTGTAGCCATGAAAGGGGTCATGTAATTATTCTTTTCATAATTTATCAGGAGAAATAATATAAAAATTCAGAAATGACTTCATTTATAAAGGTGCTCAGTGCGGCTGTACCTACTAATACTGAAAAATTGATAATAGCCTAAGAGCACAACATTAGGAGAATGATGAAGCAATTATGGAACATCCATTGGAAGGAATATTATGTTGTTTTAAAAAATGATGTTTACAAACTTCTGGTTTAAAATGGCATCTGGCTAGCAGCCCTTAAAACACCCTTTCTCACTAAAATATCTGTAACAACCTCCCCTGTAAGCCAAAACCAACAGAGGAGTTAATACTAGAAGTTTTTATTTTCTTCCAATCAGAGAAAACCTGCTCAAGTTTGGCTTCAAGATATAGAGCCCACCTGGGGAAAAAAAAAGGCATTTTCCACTCCCACTGTCTGCTTTGACTTAGAGGGGTCTTATTAATCAGAGAAAAGGGCATATATTCCACAACTGCAGTGGATATCAGTGTATGGTCCTTAGACCAGCAGCATCAGCATTACTTGGCAACTTCATAGACATGCAAATTTACAAGCCTCATCTCCAATCTACTGAGTCAGAAGCTCTGGGTGGGGGATGCACCTAAAATTTCAGAGCCAGTGCTCTGCTGACTTGGTGCTGATTTTTGAGGCAGCCAGAGCACTCTTTCCCCTTTCCCTTCCCTCATCAACTTTGTTTGAAAGATCAGAGACAATCAGTCTTAGAGACTAAGGTCAGAGAAGTTCAGGGTATCTGGTAATGGCCAATGGCATCCTGGGAGATAGGGTCTCCAGGAAGAAAGTGTGAAAGGTAGCAGAAAAGTAAAAGCACATGGCAGTGCATTCTGTAAATGGTAATTTATCTTCCTTGATTAGAAAAACTAGAGAACGAGCAAGATGGTGAGAAAGGGAATATGGTCTCAGTAGGACAGAGAGTGCTGCTCCAGGTAAGTAGTAGCAAGAAACTTGCAACTGGACTGGCATTTGATGACTACTTGGGTGATCAAAGAGCTGGCCCCGGGGGCCAGCAGTGTTCTCTCGCCAAGGATGAAGAAAGAGCACCAACCCAGTCGAATCTACAACCAACATGGAGTTAGTGGGAAATTTGCATAGAATAGGGGAAGTGAGCAGACTCGTAAAGTCTTTGAAGAAGATCACGATTCTAAAATTGACCTGCTGTAGAGGTAGAATAAACTATGAAGGAACAGATATTCTCAATAGGATGCAAGCAAGCATGGCCTCTGTGGAATAGTAGCCAAAAGTTATAAAGGGAGAAGAGGCTCTGATGAAAAGACAAGAAGGCTAAATTAAAAGGGAGAAGGATAATATTAAAAAGGATTGCAAGTGCATTAAAAATTAAATAGTAGAACTAAAGTTACTTTGGAGGCCAAAAAAAAAAGTGATGATTTAGCATTATAGAAAAGTGAATGAAGACACACTCCCCTGGAATGTAGAAATAAAAGATAAATTTGACAGTAATAATAAGAAAGATGATAATACAAGCAGAAAACAGAAGGAAGATTCAACAAATGGATAATCTGTTTACAAGAGGAATATAAGAACAATAATAACAATGTAATTATAATAAATGAGCTAAAAAGGCTAGTTTAGGCACAAGAAAGATTCCATTATGATCCCGGAAAAATAATTGAAAAGAGATCCATATTCAAACTTATCCAGATAATAAATACCGAATTAAATGACAGGGGAAAATAGTGTCAGCATCCAGCCAGGGAGGAGAGAATCTACAAGGATATAAAAACTAGATGGGCCTAGAGCTAGAGTTTGTAACGAGTTTGTAACGTTAGCAAGACACAACTAAAAAATAATTACTGTGAATCTTCTTATAAAACTGAATACTTGTGTTAAATTAGTTTTTTGAAAAATGTGTAGTGCAGAAACAATTTAGTTTAATAAGCTTAACATTTTATATATTAATAGGCAATGCATTTAATTACAAATTAATAAATAGTGCCATAAAAATATAGATTGGAATTTATTACTGGGTTGTGGTAATAAAGATTGAGAAGTTGCTGAAGGAGCCCATGGCTGGGGGTGGGTGGGTAACAGAGTAACCCCATGCCTTATAAAAGAAGAAATTGAAAAGATACTCTTTTACTTTTGATTCTGAGAAGTTGGGAGAATGTAGGTCCATGGAATATTTTGGAAAAAAGGTAACCATTAACAAAATTAAAAATAGGTCACACGCGGGGCACCTGGGTGTCGGTTGGTCAAGTGTCCAACTCTTGATTTCAACTCAGGTCATGATCTCACAGTTGGTAAGATTGAGCCCCTCATTGGGCTCTGCACTGACAGTGTGATGCCTGCTTGGGACTCTCTCTCCCCCCTCTCTCTCTGCCCCTCCCCCACTCACTTGCACGCACACCCACGCACTCTCAAAAATAAATAAATAAACTTAAAAAAATACGACATGTACCTTTTCTGTACTACAGAAAGAAAAGCAAAAAAAATTAGAAAAAAACAAGAAAGGCTTCAAAATTATGCTACATACACATTGACTAAATAAACTAAATCAATCAGTTCAGCCAATAAATAAAGTGTATTAAAATCTCTGTGCCATGGTTAAAAAACATGGCTTTTGAGTCATTCACCTTAGATTCCTTCCTGTTTCTGTCACTTGCTAACTTGAGTTTCTTAGCTTTGTTGTATAACTCCATTAAGCTTTGGTTATCTAATCTGTTAAATGGGGATAATAAGACCTCGGTTGTTCAGAACACTAAGTGAGTCTGTCTGTAAACAAATAAGTAAATATTCACTTTATGGCATACTGAGGAATTGACAGTCTCCAGGTTCACAGCCTGGATTCTGATGTCTGATAGGATTTAATCCCAGCTCTGTTACTTACTAATCTTACTGAGCTGAAGCAAGTTATTGACCTCTCCGAGCCTTAGTTTGCCCATCATAAAATGGGGATAAAATAGTACTTATCACATCAGATTTGTCATGAGGATTGAACAAAATATGTGGGATGATGCCTGGGACAGAGCACTAAGTTATATGTACTGTAATTATTATAGCAAACGAGCAGCTTTAAATTTGAAATGTCAAAATGTGTATTAATAAAACTAGTATTATTCATAAAAGGGCGGTAGTAACATTTGGTTTTTAAAAATCAGACTGGAGGCACCGGGGTGGGTGGCTCAGTCCGTTGAGCGTCCGACTCCTGATTTCAGCTCAGATCATGATCCCAGGGTCGTGGCATAGAAGCTCCTCACTGAGCATGGAGGCTGCTTAAGATTTGCTCTCTCTCTATGGGGCGCCTGGGTGGCGCAGTCGGTTAAGCGTCTGACTTCAGCCAGGTCACGATCTCACGGTCCGTGAGTTCGAGCCCCGCGCCAGGCTCTGGGCTGATGGCTCAGAGCCTGGAGCCTGTTTCCGATTCTGTGTCTCCCTCTCTCTCTGCCCCTCCCCCGTTCATGCTCTGTCTCTCTATGTCCCAAAAATAAATAAACGTTGAAAAAAAAAATTAAAAAAAAAAAAAAGATTTGCTCTCTCTCTCTCTGCTCCTCTCCCCCACTTGTGTTTTTTCTCTCTCTCTAAAATAAAATTAAAAAAAATCAGACTGGACTAAAAACCTAAGCATGCAACAATAGTAAGGGATTGCATACTTTGGGTAATTTCCTGTGATCAAGTACTGCATGGCCATTACTTGATGTGGAAAAATTAGCATGGAAAAATTTTATAATATGTACCTGGAATACTTACATGGAAGGATTAATAGGAATCAACCCTTAGGAAATCTAACATTTTTTTCTTTATGTTTTCTATAAGTTTGCATTCTATAATAAGCTTATTACTTTTAAATTAACAAAAACATAGATTTTAAAAAGTGTGCTGCAGAAAAATATTTGGTTACACTGGGAACAAGTCTTAATATAATATCAAGAGAAAGCAGATGCAAAATTTTATGTGCAAAATTTTATAAGCCATGTAAAAATGTACTTGGAAAAATATTAACAATGTTGTTAACATTGCTGTTTCTGGGTGGTAGGATTGTTACGTATTTTTCTTCATATTTTGTGTCTACTTTTCCAATTTTTCTACAGTACTCAGAAATGTTAATATAATTGGAAGGAGAAAAATAAAAGTAATAAGAATAAAGTAAGTTCTTTGTAAATAAGCCATTAGCTCAGATGTTGGCAAGTAGAGTGTAATGGAGCTGAAAGGAAGCTTGGAGAGCAATGTTCTCAGTCTCTCCTTTTACTGGTGAGGAAGTGAGGCCAAGAAACATTCAATGGTTTGCTAGAAATCACAGAGTAAGTGGGTCAAAACAAAGTGGAGAACCCAAATCTGTCTGTCTGTCTTTTCTACTAAATTGTATGCCCCCTCAGTTAGGGCACATTTTGTGCAAAATTGGCATAGTTTAATGTAAACACCTAATTCCAAGCAAGGTTCCTAATTTGTCTCCAGCTTCAGGAAAGGTTTAATTATAATACAGAATTGTCTTTTATCAGAGTAACAGTTTATAGAGAACAATGACAAACAAATAGCAGTATCTGCTTTTGAAAGTGGCTGCAGATACCTATGTGTGTTGGCTTGAAGTTATCTATATACTTGTCTCCTCCATACAAATTTACCTTTTCCACATGATCTCCTGGACATCTTGATCCATGTGGATAGCTGGAAGGCCCTGGCAGGTTTTAGTTTTTCAGCAGTGGATCCAATCCAATTCCAGGTGGAGGCACTTTGTTGCCATTGTACCATGAGGAGCCTCCCTGGCTACATGCAGCAGTTCCCAAGGGCAAGTCCTCAGAAGTTCAGTGCCGTGTTGACGTTTTGACCGTCTGATTAGAATTTCCCCATTTGAGGCAGTGTAATAAAAGCAAGGATATATAGCAAGTTGTTTACGAAGCTAAGTTTATTCACTCTTTCGGTGTCAAAATGTTCATTGTTGAGATGATGGTAACAGGTGTGTGTGTGTGTGTGTGTGCGCGCGCGCGCGCACGAGCTTAATGTCTTGGAAAAAAAAGTTGATAATCTTAGATTGATCTCAGAATGTTTTTGAAATTTTACTGGTTTGTGAAATTTCAAAGTGTGGAAGGTACTGACTTAGTATTAGACATGAGAGTTTGGGATTAGAACAGTCAGAGTTCAAATCCTGGGGCTGCCTCATACTTTGAGAACTTTTAAAATTTCTTTTCAGTTTTCCTTTCTTTAGCTATAAACTAGTGCAGGTAATATTTCTCTCTGGAAGATTAAATATTCTCATAAAACATCCCAAGAAATGGCTGGCACATAGTTTCCTCCAGACATATCTTTGACCAAGTAAGGGCAAAATACAAGACAGTCATGATTTGGACATTGATCGTATAAAATAGCTTACAAATCAATACATGTTGATTCCATTTTCCTTTCTTCTTACTTGGTACCATACGGTCATTTAAAGCATTGCATTACATAGAGATGAGCTGTCTTGAAGAAAATGATGGTTTTTGTTATTCCTATAGTTTTTTCACTATAATCATATATCTTTTAAAAATTAGGTCTTAAAGCTTTCACTGTGGGTTTCTAGTAGTAGTTTCCTAATAACTTACACTCTGAGAACTTGAGGTTTACTTCAAAAGGATTGTTGTTTACGTTGTGATCATATTCTACTCTATTATAGCTTGACTTTGTGGCAAGTGTTTCTGGAGCAAAAAAAGGGGGGATACATTGTCCTGATAAAGACAAGCACAGAGCAGAAGCTGGCATCAGTGTCCATATGGTTGTAGAATGATGGATAATATTAGAGATCATCTCACCCAGTGTTTCCATTTTATAGGCATTCCTCATGATGCTTTAACCTCCTTGTCTCTGACATCACCTTTGTTCTCTCTACTCACTGTTCTGTCTAGCGTGTATTACCTTCTTCAGTGGTTCAGCTGGTGTGACTTGCTGTCTTGACTTCATGCCCTTCTCTCATCTTCTCCGTGTTTGAAATACCTTCCTAAATCTTCACCAAATTTTCACTTCTAAAAAAGAAACTCTAAAACCTTATTTACTCAAGAAGGCATCCCTGACAGACTGCATGTCAAGTTGGGACTTTTTTTTTCTTTCATTTTTTGTCCTATTATATAAGGAAAATTATACTTAAACCCTTCAATTAGGAGCAATTCTTATTTCTTTTACTGTGGTTCAGAAACATCCATGTTTTTGGAGGTTGTTGATGCTGGGGTTATGGATTTTAGTATGATTTATCCCTTATGTTCCCTTGTTTATTTATTTATTTTTTTTACTGGGAAAAAATTGTGTGGGAATCAGCAGGTGCTTGTTGTTATGTAAATATAATACAAAGATACACTTATTCAATAACTCCCTTCTATGATATTAGGAGAAGATGTCTCTTTAATGAAGCAAATATTTGTTCAGCAAGTGCTTATAAGTATCTACTATACATAGGACACCATGTTAGAGAGAGTTGAATTTAGCCATGTCAACCAATGAGTAATATAGTAAGGACGCATACTGTCTTTAAAAAGTTATAGTTAAAAGTAAAGGAGGTTTTTTCTTTTCTTTTTAAATTATTTATCAGGACACAAATCCCACATGATTTGTAACATTAGCCAACTGATTGTAAGCGGTAGCCAGTTAATATAGAAGAAACAGTTCCCAGGTGGGGAAGAGCCAACCCTTAACATGCACTGGGTGTAGGTATAGTAGCTAAAGGTCTTGGGATCAAAGGGTGCTGACCACTGGAATCCAGGTGTCTTTGGGAGACTATTTGAGAGTGGTCATTGAAAAAAAGAGTACAAGGAAAGGTTGAGGAATCAATTTATTAAGTATCAGTATGAGTCAGGCATTCTATTGAATATTGAGTATATAATTCAGAAATGTAAGTTCTATCGTTGGATGTGTAGGTGTTTAGAGGAAGAAAGATGTGTAAAGAAATAGTTGAAGGACTATGAGAACTTGTATAATTGATGTCTTTATTCATACCTTATAAAAAGCTGGATGCCATGTTCTGGGAAGGTTTGATTGAAAAGAATCTTTCCTCACATCGGTTTTCTTCCTTCCTTCCTTCCTTCCTTCCTTCCTTCCTTCCTTCCTTCCTTCCTTCCTTCCTCCCTTCCCTTCCCTTCCTTCCCCCCCTTCCCTTCACATCCCTTCCCCTTCCCCTTCTCCTTCCTTCCCCTTCCTTCCCCTTCCCCTTCTCCTTTCTTTCCCTTCCTTTCCCTTCCTTTCCCTTCCTTTCCCTTCCTTTCCCGTCCCTTCCCGTCCCTTCCCTTCCCTTCCCGTCCCTTCTCTTCCCTTCCCTTCCCTTCCCTTCCCTTCCCTTCCCTTCCCTTCCCTTCCCTTCCCTTCCCTTCCCTTAGGGCTTTTGGATTCCTTAAACCTGGCACTTTGGCCTTCTTTTTGGTTTTATTGTTTGATGTTTTTTTATAAAACTGATAAATCATGTATTTTCCACTGACATGAGCCTGACACTAGGTCCTTAAGTAAAGCAAGCAAGTCAGCAGTTCCTGAGGTCCAATGGTATGCTCTGATGGAGGCAGTGGACGAAGCCCAGGATGCCAGCAGGCATCACATAAAATTTCATTCTCCGCCAGGTGGTCTAGTGCTTGCACACTGTAGGTGTCACTAATTCCAGATGCCCAAATTGAAAGAGCAGGACTGTATTCTTTGATTCAAAGTAGGTGGGCAATTTGTTCAATCCCAGGGGCCTTTGGACTTTGAGATGTAGGCTGAGAGAGCCAGTTATTTGAAATCAGGGTGGTTGGCACAGGCAGGCCAAGGGCCCAGCGGGGAGGGCAGGGAAGGAGCAGAAAGCCTTCCAAGAAGAAGCTGAAAATTGACCTAGTTATTTTGATGGCACGCTCTGTTGCATTTTCCCTTCAGGCCAAGTCCAGACTCCCTGACATGAAATTGAAGTACTCAATGCCAAGGACTTAAAGTTTGGGGATTTTTCAATTTCTTTCTTTCTTTCTTTCTTTCTTTCTTTCTTTCTTTCTTTCTTTCTTTCTTTCTTTCTTTCTTTCTTTCTCTTAGTAAGGATGATCTTGCTCATTTAAGAAATATCTGTCTTCAAGCTGAAAATAGCAATGGTAATTAGGATTATTTGTGTTGAGTCAACGAGTCCAGAGAGGAGTGGACAAGCAGAGGGTGAGAGGCAAAGCCATCTGGCTTCTGTGCACTGCTCTCTTCAGGATCCGGAGAGCCTATGGGGACATATGGGAAAGAGCGTGGGTAGAGTGTGGGGGCTGAAGAAATGGAGGCAGGTGTAGTTATTCTCTTGGGCTCTCTGCCAAACGCACACACCCCCCTCCACTTTAGTGATGAGGACGGTTTTTTTTCTAACTCTCGATTTCCATTTTCCTTTGGGGCCATTCTTGGTCCTGTAGGCCAAATTATAGTGCAAGATTTATCAGCATTGGCACTATGGACATTTTGGGTCAGATAATTCTTTATTAGGGTGGTGGGGGGTCTGTTCTGTGCATTGTAGCATGTTAAGTGGCATCTCGGGCCGCTACCCACTAGATGAATAGCCCTGCTCCTTCTCCCTCCCTTCCTCTGATTTGTGACAACCAAAAGTGTCTTCAGACATTAACAAATTTCTCTGAGGGGGCAACGTTACCCATTTTAAGAACCACTGCTAAAGAGCTATGAAGTAGTTCATCCTTTTCAAAGAATCTGAACATGGAGTGTCACCCTACTGAGTCTGGAGCAGAAAGCCCTCCACATTCTTTCTTCAGACTCTTAGTGTCATCTGTGTGCAGAAATGCTCCGAATATAGAAATGTTCTAAGGCCTCTTTATTATTGAGTATTGTTACTAAGATCTCAAGAAATATACACACTTAATTTGGAGGGGATATTCTCAATAGCTTACTAATTCTGAATAAGTTGCCATGTTATTATTTTGATTAATCTATAGAATCAAAAAGAAATCAAGGAAAATAATACTGGAAAGTCAGGTTGGTGCTGGTCTTGAAGGGTCTTGGCTATTAGGCTAAGAGTTAGGACTTTGTTCTGTAGACAATGGGAGACATATCAAAGGGTTCCTTAAATCCTTCTTTTGCCGCCATTACTCTGCACAGACTTTTCACTTTGACCAAATGAATCTCATTAAAGATATATTGAACTAAGTTATGTCCATGTCTACTTTGTAGAGGTTTACAAACGTATTTGGTTCACTGCTCAAATCCCTTGATCTTTTTTTGCCTCAGTTGTTGCTTCAAAGCTTTCTTCAGCTGTAACAAAGGAGTTTAATTGAAAAGGATGATGCTTTTCAAGGGTGGAGGCAAGATCCCTGGAAAATGGACAGGCAAGCTACTCAGAGGTTATAAAATCAGAGCCAGATGGAGGAATATTCCCCACACCAGGGTCTCGGCTCCTCATGACATCTTCCCTGCCGGATTTCAGGTTTGCAATGGACCAGAGACTGCTCTGTGCTCCCATCCTTCCTCTTTGCAAGTGAAAGGGTTTATTTCTGAATGAACTGTTCAGTGCAGTTTTGTCCTTCTTGTTCAACTGCTGTATGTTGGATGTGTGGTCGTGAAGATAACTTGTCCTTTTACTACCTGGGTCTCTGGGTCAAGAAGAGGTGCCACAGCTGGAAATCATTCATCAGCTCGAGGTTCTGGACTTGGAGTTGATACCTTTCTTTCCTCTCTCCCTCCTTTTTTCCTCTTTCTTCCTCCCACCTTCCCTCCATTCCTTCCTACTTTTCTTCTTCCTTCCTTTCATTTATTTCCTCTTAATCCCCTTCCCTTTTCCTTCACTCCTCCCTCTCCACTCTCTCATTCTTCCCATTTCTTCATTCCTTCTTTCCTCTTTTATTTCTTTATCTCTAGTCTGTTAATATGATTCTCATGATGATTCATCTGGCTCCTATTTAGTGTGTGAAACTAACCAGAATTTCTCTTTACTTAACTTAAAGTACTGATGAATACTTGTTGACTTTTTTTTTTTTTTAAATCACATGTACTTACTTTTTCTGTGTTAGAGTTTTAGAGTTTGATATTGTGTCTCAGCCACTTTTCTATAGTTTTAGATTTTGGGAATTGTGATATGGGAAGAACCATTTGTTGGAAAACTAGGTTCTGATCTCCTGATAATTTTGTTAAATATACATCCCCCCTTGGGGATACATACACAGATCATTCTCCAAATTCAGCCTGCAGCCATTTCTACTTTTGAATATCATGCCATTAAATTGTGACCTTTCTTATTGTCTCCTGCTGATGAATTTTTTGAGGGAGGCTGGGTTCTATTGTTTATTATTCATCTTGTTCATATTAGAGGTGGAGCCTAAGTGATTTAGATCATGACATCATCTTTACTGAGAAGTTCAAAGCCAGCTTTTAAAATGGCTTCATTTGTTATTTTAAGTAAACTTTTACATTGAAGTGTAACATACATTTATAAACTCATAAATGTACAGCTCAATGAATTTTCACAGCATGAACACAATTGTCAGATCAAGAGGCAGGATGTTGGAGCACTCCCAAATCTCATGGCCATAGTCAGTACCCATTTTCAAGAGAATTGACTTACAACATCATTGATTACTTTAGACTGTTTTGAACTTTATAGGAATAGAATCATACTGTCTACTGTTTTTTTGCTTCTGGATTTTTCCGACTCAACATTAAGTTGTGAAATTCAGGCATGTTGTTGTGTGAGAGATATGCATGATTAAATATGCATGCATATTTGAGTGAGAGATAAGATGATTAAAACTTTATCCAGATCCTTCGGAGAATATCATGGATAATAAACATTTATTGAGAAAATAAGCTGCTAGAGATTGGTGATTGAAAAAAAGGTGTAAAATGATGGGTGTCAACCTTGACTTCATATTTGAATGGTCCAGGAAGCTTAAAAATTTTGGAGACTCGTCCCCTTGCCCCAAGCCCTGAAGTATTGGTTGCGTTGGATGTGTCCTGGGCATTTTGATTTTCAAATCTGCCCCAGTGAGTCTCATTTGCAGGAACGTTTGAGCAACACTGGTATGAAACGCCATTACTGTCCTTGGAGACTTCTAGTCTATCTGAAGAGACAGGGTTTCGTGTAGAAGGATAAGTATAGTTCCACAGAATATCCAGTGTATGAGATGGACAGTATTAAATGCAAACCAGATATGGAAAGGCGCACAGTGGTTTCCCTCATTTTTATTTTTTCCCCACTAAGATTATAGCCTGTATTATATGATGTATTTCTTAATTACAACATTTTTTAAATTATAAAACATACCTGTTTTCCACAACTTAATGTTTTGGGAATTAAGATACATCTCACAATTATTGTGGATATTAATATGCTTCTTTTTTTCCCCCTAAGAATTTGCTGTCTAAGAAATTGATGTGAGCTATAATTAGTGATATTTTAGAATGGAAGAAACACAACAATTTGTTTTTCACTTGTTGCTGTTGTATGCAATGTATTACTGTCATCTTGTTTATTAGAATATAAGATCATTGAAGACAAGGGTCAAGTGTTTTGCTACTGTTATATTCCCCAAACACCTAGTACAATGCTGACACTTAGGATCAATAAATACTTGCATAAGATTGGACACCCTTTTCTACTTTTTATTACTCAACATATAGAAATTTATCAGCTGGGAAAGATCTATAATCTACTTGCAAA
The DNA here is from genome assembly GCF_027475565.1 of Acinonyx jubatus. Classification (NCBI taxonomy): domain Eukaryota; kingdom Metazoa; phylum Chordata; class Mammalia; order Carnivora; family Felidae; genus Acinonyx; species Acinonyx jubatus. The sequence goes on from NC_069384.1 coordinate 140,158,123, forward strand.
ATTCTAGAGAGAGAATTGTAGAGATCTCTACAATATACCCCTTAATTCATTTTGGTGTTTAATACCTTGGAACTTGTGTGCAGTTAATCTAAAATCATGTTAAGCTTTTGTTATAAGATGGTTCTTGTGTTCTGATGTTTTTCAGGGTGAAGCAGAAAGCATCTAGATCACTCTTTTCTGTGTAATTACCATATATATGCCTGGAGCATATAAATATTATTACTGCATGTTGTTGGCCTGAAGGATTAGGATTTTTATAAATCCTCTTTATTTAGTATGCTTTATAGCTAGAACCCACTGAATCAAGTGCTGTTCTTTCCCTAAACACATTTCTTATGAGTACTAAATAAATTTAATCAACAGAGCTCTCAATATTCCACATTCAATCAGTGGCTGGTGCATGAAGCTGATAAATTCTCTTCCTCCATCCTGCATACCAACAGTAGTTGCTTTCTGATTATGTTTGTTTTACTTAGGATGGTTGAAGAAATGGGAAATTCTTCCATTAAGTCTTCCTTAACTCTGTGACCTGGTTTTTTAACACTTACACTGAATGGGCCCACTTTCTTAGGGTCTGTGGGGGCATTTCTAACCTGATTATTAGGCTTATATAGATCTAGCAGGACACATGCCAAACCCTTCCTTTTGGCAACATAGGACTGGGGTAGAAGATTTCTTTTCCCCTAGTGTTGTCACATTCTTTTCTTTTTCCCTCTCTAATGTCTTATTTATTGGCCAGAGGTAATTTCTCCCTCCCTCCCTCCCTCCCTCCCTCTCCCTCCCTCCCTCCCTCTCTCTCTCTCTCTCTTTCTTTCTTTCTTTCTTTCTTTCTTTCTTTCTTTCTTTCTTTCTTGCCAGAGGTAATTTCTAATTACTTTCCCAGTCTCTCTCTCTTTCCCTAGGCATCCTCCACAGTCCAGCTGCATAACTACAGGATTCATAGTTCATTCTGTTCTCCACCTGTGGTTTTTGAACCAGGGTACATATTAAGATTATCTATGGGTCTTAAAAATACAGGTAGTTAGGATCTACCCCAGGATATCCTAAGTCAAAACATTTGGGTATTTGGCTCAGGAATCTGTGTTTTTGAAGACATGTCATAGGTGATTCTTATATACAAGCCCCTTTGAAGACCACTGTCTGAGACATCCTGAAGATGTATTCTTGGCCTAGGCTTTACTTACTTTTTACAGATGGTCCCCAACTTCTGATTTTTCAACTTTACAGTGGTGTGAAAGCAATAAGCACTTGGTTCAAATTTTGAATTTTGATCTTTTCCTGGGCTGGTACTATGCAGTCCATCCTTTCTCATGCTGCTGGCCAGTGGCACGAAGGTAAACTTACAACCACTGTGTACCCCCGTACAGCCATTCTTGTTTTTCACTTTCAGTACAGTACTCAGCCAATTACATGAGGTATTCAACACTTTATTATCAAATAGACTCTCTGTTGGATGACTTCGCCCAACTATTGGCTAATGTACACGTTCTGAGCATGTTTGAGTAGGTTAGTCTAAGCTATGATGTTTAGGAGGTTAGGTTTATCACACGTATTTTCAGTTTATGATATTTTCAACTTACGATGTGCTTATTGGGATATAATCCCATTGTAAGTGGAGGAAGATCTATACTTCATAGGCCTTTGACTTAAGGGCGAATGCTGTTCATTCTTGTGCTATATAATAAGAATGTTAAGTGTTAGCCTTAGCTCAAGAGTTTACTTTCTAACACGTTAATTTATTTAGTATTTTCCTCTCCCAGGTTGCCTTCTTTTGAAACTAAGAGCTGTTCATTTTCTCTTGAGAGTTTAATCTGATCTGTGTGCAATGAGATGATTAATTCTTGCAAATACAAAGATTCTAAGATGAAAGTTATGTCCCTCCACCTCTTTAAATAACAGAGTGCTTGCAAAATTCCTGGGATTCTTGCTGTCACCCTTTCCCAGTTCCCTCTCCTCTCTTCTCACTCACGCCATTTTCTGCCAGTTCCTGCTCCTCTCTTCTCACCCATGCTATTTTTCTCGACCAGTTCACAGTGCATTGTTTAAAGAATCTGAAATGCCATCCCTCACAAAGTCTTTGCTGACTATAGTAGTGTTGGCTTTGCTGTCATCTCCCTGGCAGTCATGTTTCCAGTTCTTGCAGATGTCATCCTATGGCAGGCTCATGCCATCTTCTGTCTGAGGGCTTCCTCTCACCCCTGTATAAGGTAGGCTGAAAGTGGTGGAGAATTAATCTCTCCTCAGCCAAAGATAAATGGGTACTGAGACAACTTTTGTTTATTTCACGATGTCTCCTGAGTTCTCAAGCAGGAGAGGGCAAGTCAGTTGCCCTCAGTGGTAAGTTGATAGCACCTTCCCATTACTCATACTTCCTGATTCACATAGTGTGCTTCCTGGGATTGCTATTCAAATAAACTCCTTGCACTCAAACTTTGTCCATTTCTTCTTGTCTGGGATTCAATTGAGTGACTTGATTCTCTGTGGTTTGTTATATGTGCATCTTGTTTTCCCAATCCAATCCTGCTGACATTCAGAGCTGGAGCTGAACCTTCTGACTCCTAAGAGTCAGTCTGCAGAGCCTTGCACATTGCTGAGCTCACAGACGTACTCTAAGTGTACAATATGTGTGACGTAGGGGCAAAAGGACAGAATGGGCATACGTCATTATTAAGCTCTTGATAAATGGATCCTGAAAAGGAAACTAGAATAGGAAATAAAATTTGGTGGGGGGGGGGGGATTGTTTTTAAAAAGTGGATTGAAGGCTTCAAGGAGAAAGAATAGTCCTGGCAGGTCTTCTGTCATTCCATAAGAACAGGGTAAGGTAAGAAAGAGGAAGGAGGAGGATGTGGGGACGAGGAGGAAGGCATCTTTCACCATGGATTTCAAAGTAATCCGTAGTATATTTCATGAAGAAAGAGCTCATCTGAGTACAACAAAAAGGAAATGTTCTTTTAATTCTGGAGCAGGAATATGTGAGAAATTGCTCTGGGGTTTCAAAGGAGGGGAAATATGCATTTATCCTAGTCTTGAGTGCAAGCCCAGAAATTAGTTAGAAAACTAGCTAATTTTCAGCAAGTTACTGTATAAGATATATTAGAGAGATATCTATTAATGTGACCTTTGTAGTAGGGTAACTTCAGGAAAGCATTCTAATTTGCCTTGTTCTATTGGTGAGAAGAAGAAAAATAGACATGTTTAGAATAGGGTGACAGTTATTTATACCTGGTTTGTCTAAGAATATTAAGTAAAGGTAGGCAACCTACCTTACATGTCAATATTAGGATATTAACAAAGTTTTATCAGCATGCTGCCTTACTGCAACTGCTGATCATTTCTCCATTGTATTGACGATATGCTCCTGACCATTTACATTAATTCTGTAGTTGAGGTATGAGCAAATTCCACATCCTTCACAGTCCACCTTTAAGAAAGAGAATGACATCTTCTACATGATTTTCTCCCTATTTTTCACAAGGCATATTTACATACAATAAAAGTCACCATTCGTATGTGTGCAATTGCGTGGTTTTTTAGTAAATTTATAGAATTACACAATCATCATTATGTGTACAAATTTGGAACATTTCCATAATTCCAGAGAATTCTGTGAAGTTCATTTGCACTCAATCTCTGTGACTACTCCCAGCTCTCGGCAACTACTAATCTGCTTCCTGTCTCTATAAATTTGTTTTTTCTGAATATCTCATAAAAATGGAATCATATCTTTTTATGTCCAATTTATTTCACATAGCACAATACCCTTTAGATCCATCCATGCTGTTGCAAAATGGCAGGATATCATTCTTTTTTATGAATGCATAATATTCCATTAAATTGTGTGTGTGTGTGTGTGTGTGTGTGTGTGTGTGTGTGTGTATACACCACATCCTCTTTATTCATTAATCTGTTGGTAGACACGTTGTTTTCATATCTTGGCTATTGTAAGTAATGCTACAATAAACATAGGGGTGCCTATAACTTTTCAAATTAGTGTTTTTATTTTGTCTGTGTAAATTAGTGGAATTATTGGATCATATAATTCTGCTTATTAATTTTTTCTGGGAAACTCCATACTGTTTCCCACAATGGCTGTACCAATTTACATTTCTGTCAACAGTGTACAAGGCTTTCTTATTCTCCACATCCTAGCCAATACTTGTTTCTTGTATTTTTGATACTCGCCATTGCGACAGGTGTGAGCTGATGTCTCATTGTGGTTTTGATTTGTATCTCCCCGATGATTAGTGATACTGAGCGTCTTTTCATGTGTGTGTTGGCTCTCTCTATGTCTTCTTTGGAGAAATGTCTAATCAGTTCCTCTGCCCATTTTTTAAATTGGACTATTTATTTTTATTATTTTTTGGTGTTGAGTTGTATAAGTTCTGTATATATTTTGGATATTAACCCCTTATTCAGAATACCGTTTTTAAATATCTTCTCTCATATAATAGGTTGACTTTTTTTTTTAATTGTTTCCTTTGCTGTGCAAAAGCTCTCTAGTTTCATGTAGTCCCAATAATTTTTTGCTTTCGTTTTCCTTGCCTAAGGAGACATCTAGAGAAATGTTGCTATGGCTGATACCGTATGATTTCACTTACATGTGATTCTAATAAAGAAATCGAATAAACAAACATAAAGCAGAACCAGACCTATAAAAACAGAGAACAAACTGATGGTTGTGGGGGTGGGGAGGGGGTTGGATAAAATGGGTGAAGGAGAGTGGGAGATACAGGCTTCCAGTTACGGAGTGAATAAATCACAGGAATAAAAGGTGCAGTATAGGGAATATGGTCAGTGGTATTGGAGTAGCATTGTATGGTGACAGATGGCAGCTACACTTGTAGATGGTAGATGGAGATGTTGAATCACTGTGTTGTATACCTGAAACTAATGTAACATTGGGTATCAACTATAGTCAAATTAAAACAAAAGGAATTATGTACAATATATGGTCTTCTGCATCTAGCTTCTTTCACTTAGCATGTTTTTTTCTCTATTTTGTTTTATTAAATTTTGCTTTTATTTTTTTCCTTTTTTAGCTTTATTGAGATTGACAAATAGAAATTATATATATTTAAGGTGTACAACGTGATGTTTTGATATATGTATACATTGTGAAATGATGGCTACAATTAAACTAATTAACACATCCATCACTTCACATAGTTACTGTGTGTGTGTGTGTGTGTGTGTGTGTGTGTAGTGAGAACACTTGAGATCTGTTCTCTTGGCAGATTTCAAGTATGTAATATATTATTAACTATATTCAGTATATTTTCTTTATTCATTTATCTGTGGATGGACACTTAGATTCTTTCTATATCTTGGCTATTGTGACTAATGTTGAAATAAACATGGGAGTACAGATATCTCTTTGAGAGTGATTTTATTTCCTTTGGATATATATACCAAAGTAGGATTATTGGATCATGTGCTAGTTCCATTTTTAATTTTTTAAAGAAACTTCATATTGTTTTCCATAGTGGTTTCACCAATTTGCATTCCCTCCAACAGTGCACCAGGGTTTGCCAGTTTCCTGCATCCTCACCAATACTTGTTACCTCTTGTCTTTTTGATAATGTAGCCATCCTAACAGGGGTGAAATGATATCTCATTGTGATTTTGATTGCATTTCCATGATGGTTAGAAATGTTGAGCATCTTTTTGTATGTATGTTGACCGTATGTCTTCTTTGAAGCATATTGTTTTTAAGGTTTATCTGTATTGTGGCATCATGGATCAGTACATTTTTATTGCTGAATAACATTCCAGTGTATGAATATATATATTCATACATATATTCATATATTTATCTGTACATTAGTTAATGGACATTTGGGTGGTTTCCAGTTTTAATCCTGTTATCAATGTTCATTTACAAATCATGTGACTTTGGGGGCACCCATGTGGCACAGTCGGCTAAGAGTCCAACTTCAGCTCAGGTCATGATCTCATGGTTCGTGAGTTCCAGCCTCACATTGGGCCCTCTACTGTCAGCACGTAGCCTGCTTCTGATCCTCTGTCTCCCTCTCTTTCTGACCCTCCCCAACTTGTTTTCTCTCTCTCTCTCAAAAATAAACAAACAAACAAACAAACAAACAAACAAACAAACTTAAAAAACCACAAATCATATGGCTATGCTTTTCACTTAACTTGGGTGGGTTTCTAGAAGTGGGATTGCTGGATTATAGGATAAATTTATGTTTGGGGCACCTGGGTGGCTCAGTCGGTTAAGTGTCCGACTTCAGCTCAGGGCATGATATCAGGGTTCATGGATTTGAGCCCCTTGTCAGGCTCTGTGCTGACACCTCAGAGCCTGGAGCCTGCTTCAGGTTCTGTGTCTCCCTCTCTCTCTGTCCCTCCCCTGTTCACACTCTGTCTCTCAAAAATAAATAAAAATGTTAAAACAATTAAAAATAAACAAATAATTAAAAAATATGTTTAACTTCATAAGAAACTGCCAAAATGTGTGCCACAGAGGCTGCATCATTTTACCATTCCACAACAGTGAATGAGGGTTTCAGTTTCTCCACATTCTTGCCAATATTTTATTTATTTATTTATTTATTTATTTATTTATTTATTTATTTATTTATTTAAATGTTTATTTTTGAGAGAGAGAGAGAGAGAGAGAGAGAGAGAGTGTGAGTGGGGAAGGGGTAGAGAGAGAGGGAGACACAGAATCCGAAATGGACACCAGGCTCTGAGCGAGCTTGACGCGGGGCTCGAACCCACGAACCTTGAGATCATGACCTGAGCTGAAGCCGGATGCTTAACCGACTGAGCCACCTAGGTGCCCCATTCTTACCAATATTTTAGATTATCTTCCTTTTTGATTATAGCCAGCCTAGTAGGTGTGTTGTGGTATCACTAGTGATTTTGATTTGCATTTCTGTAGTGACTAATTTGCATTAATCACTAATGCATTGCTCATTTATATACATATATCATTTTTGGTGAAATAGCTATTCAAGTCTTCTGCTCATTTAAAAATTGGGTTGTTTCACAATTCTTGAGTTATAAGGTTTTTTTTTGTTTTTTTTTTTTGTTTTTACATATTTTGGGTATACATCCTTTTTCAGATATATGATTTGTAAAGATTTTCTCTTATTCTCTTGACTTCATTTTCTAGTTGATATCCTTTAAGGCAAAAAAAAAATTGTTTTTAAGTGAAGTTCAGTTTATCTATCTTGGCCTAAAAATCTCCCTGCCTTATTCCCAATCTTAGAGGGAAACCATTCTGCCTTTCCCCATTAAATATGATGTTATTTGTAGGCTTTTCTTAGATGCCCTTTATGAAGTTGAAGAAGTGCTCTCCTGGTCTCAGTGTTGAAATTAAAAAAAAATCAGAAATGGGCACTGACTTTTATCAGAAGATAATCATGTGGTTTTTGTCTTTTACTATATTAATATGGCATATTATATTAACAGAATTTTAGATGTTAACCTTGCATCCCTGGGATAAATCTTGCTTGGCTGTGGTCTATAATCATTTTTATATGTTGCCGAATTTTTGAATTTATGATGGTATTTGTATTTATGTTCATGAGAAATATTGATTTGTGGTTTACTCTCTTAATGGTATCTTTTCTGACGCTGGCCTCATAGAATGACCTGAGAAGTGTTTCCTCCTCCTCTATTTTCAGAAAAAGGTTATAAAATGTTGGTATTATTTCTTGATACTTGATAGAATTCATTGGTGAAACCTTCTGGCCCCGAGCTTTTCTTTATGGTAATATTTGAAATTCTTTACTTATAAGCCAATTAAGATAATCTGTTTCTTCTCGAATCAATTTTAGTTATTTGTGGCTTTTAGGAATATGTCCATTTCATCAAAGTTGTCTAATTTGTTGGCATAACATTGTTCACAACATTCCCTTATAACCCTCTTAATTTCTATAGAATAGGAAATCATTCCTAATTTTGATAGGCTGTACATTTCCTCTCATTTTCTGTTAGTTTGAGAAGGGTTTGTCAGTCTTTGCAAAGAACAAACTTTTGGTTTCATTGATGTCCTCTATTATTTCATTTTCTATCTCATTGATTTCCACTATAATCATTACTGTATCCTTTATTTACTTGTATTAGTTTGGGTTGCTCTTCTGTTTCTAGTTAATAAGATGGACTATTGAGTTATTAAATTGATCTTTTTCTTTGATAAGCACTTTAAGATATAAATTTCCCTCAAAACACTACATTAGCTACATTCCATAACATTTGGTATATTGTGTTTTTGTTTTCATTCATTGTTTTATTTTTAAGCTATCTTACATTTTTTCTCTCATGGATTATCTTCTGGATACTTATCTAGAAGTATTTTGTTTAATTTCCAAACATTTTCATTTTTCCCAGATTTCTTTCCAATATAGGCCATCAAGTTAAATCTATTTTGGTGAGAGAACACCATAATAGGATTTCAATCTTTTGAAATTTCAATTCTTTGAAATTTATTAAGACTTTTTTAAATGACACAGATATGGAGAATATGCTATACAGGCTTGTTCAAGTATTTTGCTCTTTTTTGTTATTGTGTTGTATACCAGTTTCAGTCCTGACAAGAAAAAACTATATTCTCCATATGAGTAGAGCACATAAAGGAAGTATTTATAAAGATGTGGACAAGGTAAAAAACAATGAAAGATGGTGCAGCATCCTAGGACTAACAATAGTTAAGATGTTGAGAGTCATGTACTTGAAGGAGTAAAGAATGAAGGAATTACTAGAACTTGGAGTGAGAGCTATAATGTAGGAAAGGGTTACTTACAGGGGCTGTGGCTTTTGATAAGTGCAACTAAGTTGCAGCAACACAGCAGGATAGGTGCTGGAAGAATAAACACTTGACTTCACTCTTCTTCCCTTCTGATTTTCTGCCAGTGTCTCCTATTGGTCAAACTTAATGGGAAGCCAGAGGGCAAGGGATCCCATTAATGCCCTAGTAACAATTGTGTCTCCTGAAGTACAGAATAGGGTGGAGAAGAGTAAAGATTAGAGAAAGTATCTAGCTTTTGCCCCTAAGCATCTACCACTATTCTTTGAGTAAAAAAAAAAAAAAAATGTATTTCCTACATGGGGGCTCACAAAATGCCATCAGATACATTTTATCACAAGATAATGTCAATTCACTTCCACCTAAAATCTAAAATACTAGCCATTACAAATACTTTATATAACGTAGCAGGGAAAGAGCATAAACACAGCTGCCAAATCTCTTGAATCTGGTCATGAGGTCTAATTTGATAATTTTCATCTTCTATAACCTACTTCTTGTTCTCCTAATCCTCTTCCAGTGCCTTGGCTAGCCTCTGTTCTTTCCTAGGGGGTTATCAAACTTTTATTCCTGAAGAATTTGAGCCCTTGGTAGTTCTATTTTTATTTGATTGCTGAAGTTTTCTATTGAGAAGTAGCATTGGTCAAGAGAATACTAAAAGGCACCTTAGGGAATCACCTGGGTTCCAAACAAATTCCTCTTAGCTCCATCATGTAGAGACACCCCAACTTCACCTTAGTAATTGGAATTAACAACCTCAGCCTAAAGGGTGACCCCCTTCCCTGACAGTTGGTTCAAGTCTATTCAGCTTTTCAGAACTGGGGGTGTTAAGAGAATAACCCCCCACATATGGATAAAAATAGTAAAGTATCACTTTGCTAGTTAGTTAGCTTTATGGACAGTTTCCATTAATAAAGGCATCTAGAGAAGGATGTTAAGATTGGTGGTAAGCCTTTGTGAGATACCTCTTGGAAACCACATAACACTCTTAAAGGGAGTTCTGTGGGAGTGCGCAATATTGTATCATGTGGGTGGGAGAAAGCCCTGATGAAATTAATTTCATTATTATTACTGTGACCACATTTGCACCAATAGTATGGTGAGATCTTGGCAATCTAAGGGTAAAGTAACTTCAAGATACAGGAAATCATTCTGTTATATCTTTTAACTTATAAATTAAGAGAAAATTAGGTAGGAGTGGCAATGAGTTAATAAATGTGCTGTCAGAAAGAAACTAATCATGGAAGTAATGCTGTATGAAGTCAGACATTCAATTCAGAGTGCATTGCCATTGAAGACCCACCTGGGACAGGTACTGAAGAAGAGATTCTGATCAATGGATCAGAATTTGGCCTTGGATTTGACTCTCCTTGACTCAACTCATTATGCCATGCAACTATAGGTGTCAGATCAAGGGATACCATACCACCACAATACTATTTTAGGGCACGACTTTAAAAAATGTGCTAACCAGTGTTATGGCTTGGGAGGAATTTGAGTGAATCTGCAGTAGTCATTCTCAGCTCTTCCTACTTTATTGTTATTAGAATGGATTGTTGGTTGCTTATTATTTAGCATGTATTAAATTAGCTGTAGGCCTATTTTTTTTTTATTTTATTTTTGAAGAGAGATTAAAATTCTGGTCTTGGTTGCTATATATCCTGAGTCTGATGGAATAAAATTTGAGCAGTGATACAACATATCAGTTAGTCATTGCCCAATCTTCTTCACTCAGTGTGAATGATGCTAATGGGAGCTAAATTCTGTGAATTTCCACAGCTTTGTTTTTGCCTTGACAGGCAGATTTGTCTATGACTGCATACTCAATGTCTACCATTTAGTAGGTGGATTGGGTTATAGTCACAGTGATCACCATCCATTGAAGTGATAGTTAACTTGAATGTAGCTGAGGCAGGCTTGAGTAATTTTAACAAAGCTGTGAGTGGCCTTGAAATAATTTTGTGTTTCTTAGAACAAAACACAGATTCTTTATTTACTCTTTGATCCCCATATTACTGGTCATGCTACTGCTGCCATACCGTCATTCTGTGTTCATTTTGAAGAGCTTTAGCACCTGAATAGGGTTGAAAGTAATTGTAGATGAATGTTATTATTGAAGTAATATGTAATTTCCTTCTGAATTATTCATATCAACACCTATTTCTGTAGGACTCACTGGTGCTGTATAAAATATTACATGGTGTGTATGTAAATGTCTTTATCATATTTTATTTCTATGTACCATTTAGAAGTTACTTGGCAAAAATAAAAATCCCATCCCAAAACAAACACAAATCTTTTTCTTATATAAAGATTTTTCACCCTCAAAAATATTAGTCATTTGAACAACAGCACATCTATTTTTCATGCTTCCTTCATAATTTTTCCATTTTAAGTCATTATTAAATGTGTTAAAACCAAATTTATTTCCTTCCCACCTACTTTTTCCTCAATGAATTATTGAAAGATTATTGCTGCTGCTTCCAACTGAGACACTGCATTTATTATTAAATTCCTTAGGAGTACTGTGTTAGATATACAGAGTAGGATGATCCATGGGACTTCACTAACTTCATTTAATTGTGAGAGGACCAGAAGACTGTGTCTATTTTCTCTGTATTACTTTTATTATACTTGGCGTATAATGGGAGGAATAGGACTCTTGAGTAAAGAGTCGTGAGTTTGGATCCAGGATCTGCCCTTCACTAGCTTTGTCTCCTGAGGTCCCAGTATTGCATTTTCTCTTAACACCAGTATTTACTGCTCCTTTAGGACAAAAAGCCATAACAGCCAATAGTAGAGGAAATGGAATAAGAGAGGCAGTTGGCAAGAGAGACCACATCTACTTCTAGTGCCTTGTGCTGCTGAGTTTCCTAGATTCTCAGTACCAGACCCTGGTGTGGCCAACTCCAAGGGAGCCCAAGTTTGCTGACTGCCTCAGCTGTGTGGGTGCAAGGCTAAGAAGAGGAGGAAGAAAAGAGGAGAGATCATGTCTCATGTAGCAACCTGTACCTCCCTTTGAACCATTTAGAAAATATAACAGTGGATGCTTCAGAATCCAGCCAGTTAGCGATGCCAGGTAGTCCTCTTCAGTGGGATGTCCTTTCTTACCTTGATCCTGACCTTTGAGATGGAGATGGGGTGGGAAGTTGTGGCAGAGTGGTAATGAGAAGCTTTGAACTCCTCTGGAAGCCAATTTCTATTTTGTGGAGTTATGATATCTGGGAAATATTAGTTTCATTGTTAGAATACTAAAATTTGTATTTTTGTTACCAGAAAGAATTTCTTTCTTTGAAATGGAGCAACTAATTTGTAAATAATTTTCCAATGTTCTTGCTGGAAGGGAAATTAGTAATTTATTTAGTCCACCTATGCATTTCTTCCTTTTTATATACCAGCTAATTAAGTCCCAGAATATTCAAGTGGCTTGTCAAATGTTACATAGCTACTCAGTGATTCTGACATTTGTATGTCAGACCATTATTGGTTTTTTTTTTTTATGATAACACTACTGAGCAAACTCAGTATTCAAATATCTAGAATAAAAGGTGGTAATGTTTAGTTGTAACACCTATATTAAATGAAAAACTACATAAGAGAAAATATGGTTAAACACATTTGTTGGGTTTGGGCTTTTGATATCTTTTGTGATTCTTTTCTTCTTCTACAGATAAATAATGGTGTTTATTCAGCCTAACGGATGGTTAGGACCGGAAACTCAGTGCAGTTCTGTACAGCACATAATAGCATGCACGTCTGGACCTAGTGCATTGCACTTCACATACACCTGTGTATTGAGGTGACCTCACTGGTGAAAATAATAGGAAAAGAGAGTGAGAAGTGAAGTGTGTTTTCTAGGCAGTGTGAGTAAAGGCAATAGCAAAGTATTAAAATAGCCTGAAAGTGAGTCTACTAGTAAGACGTTCAATTTTGTTATATTTTATGATAAGTTTTCATTTTTATCAGAGTTATAAATGTACATAGATTAAAGAGTCAGTTTGTTGTATAATGTTTAAGACAGTTTTTCTAATGCTCATTACCCCATTTCCATTTTTCCAGAAGAAACCACATTCTTTTAACTGAGGTGTTTGAAATTGTGTGTGTGTGTGTGTGTGTGTGTGTTTTGTTCACCTCAACAGCAATAAATTCTTTGCTTTTATGGCTTCTATTTTCTTCTCTTCATTGGAACAACATCTATAACCTTATTTCAGAAGATGAGGATTTAGTTCTTTTTCCTTCTCCCACCCCACCACATACATGTACACTTTTATTTTAAATTAATTCCTACCAAATTGTGGTTAAAAATAGAGGCATTACTTCTTCAGAATTTAAGTCTTTAACTGTAATAAGGAACATATGACATTAAGGAACTTAACTAACATAGCAACATTAAACATAATTTAATCCACCTAGTCGGGGGATATACACCCTTCTTTAGAGGATATCATTGGGGATTCATGTGATTTCAAGGTAAGTGAGAAATTACTATCAAAAGGATAATATTAGGATTAAAGTTTCAAGTTAGAGGCAAGAATTGGGAAACCATAGTAGAAGTTCTGGTGTTAGGGATGAACTGGTACTTGTCAAGCATCCATTATGTATTAAACACTGTGCTGCAAGATTTTCATATGCCCGGAGTGGACTTTGTTAATACGAGACTGAACTTAAACCAGCTTAAGTAAAAGGGAATTTAGCGGGACTTTTCCAAGATAAAGGGCACTTTAGCCACAAAGATTCAGGAGCTCAGACAATGGTGCCAGGACGCCGGTTCTCTCCCTTGAAGCATTTCATTGCCTGTGTCAATTTGGTTTCTTTGTAGGTAGGCTGTCTCCATGTATCTGCTAAGATGGCTGCTGTCCTGTCCATAACTTCATCCTGTCATTTTAGCAAAGCAGTAGATGAGAAGTTTCCTCTTCCAGAATCATTATTTTAACCTCAGGAAAAAACTCTCATTAGCCCTACGTAGGTCACCTGTTCACCCCTGTTGGGGGGGTGACTGGACATTATGGAGGATAGCTCCCCCATGGACACACGGAATGAAGGAGAGCTAATTTTTCAAAGAAAGAAATACTCCAAAGACAAAGAATATGCATCTCTTGCCAATCCACAAGGCAAATATCACCATTTCTATTTTCCTCATAATGAAACAGGTGGAGAGAGGTTAAGTTACTCATTCTAGATCACATAGCTCAGTAGAGCTGGTTTTAGAATGTTACTCCTGTTTTTTCCTCCATGTAAAGCTGTTCATGCACTGAATTATTTCATGGAAGTTCACTTTACTGCTATCTTTACTATAATCCTGGTAAAACTTTACTAATGTAATATAATGTCTGGAATACTTTGTATTTGACTATGCAATATATTGTCGAAAGAGCTTTGAATCTGAGGTGTGATTTAAACAAATGGGAAAATAGTATTAACTTTATAGAATGACAGTTTTATATAATTAAAGCTATCTTCATGGGAAAACATTTCTTCTTTGAAGTGAGAGCCAGATACATCAAGATGCGTAAGGATACTGCTGATGCTTGCCCACATCCTCTCCGCATGGGTGTGACTACTGACCCCAGGGTTTCCAACTTTAAGCACCTGCTGCTCTTTGCCTGAGGGCTCTCTCTGGCTGCCAGAGGTATTAACAGTCCCCAGAAGTCCCCAGAAATAGCTCTCCACCAGTGACAGGAGTTGGTAGGTAAAAACCCCAGCTCTCTCGTGCCCTGGTAGCATGCTGCACATGGCTACCCAGATTTCCCTAGTGAGATTCAGCCACACTGTCCCACAGGAGTCATGTATTCAAAAATGTACTATATTCGCTTCTCTCCCTTTGCTGTCTCGTGTACAGGTATCCTTTCTAGTGCCTCCTGGGGTCACTCCCAGCCTCTCACAGCTGGCTCTCACAGCCTCATTTCAGCGTCTGCTTCTGGGGGAATCCATCTTAAGATAGGAGGCACTCGAGCATCAGACATTTGGGTAACTCTGGTTGCTTCAGTCATCTCATCTTCCGTATATGTTGCTTTTAATACGTTCATTAGACATACTGGTGAAGTACCACAAACTAACTTCTGTTATCTGTTTTCAGATCAAAATTAAATTTAGTTAAAGTTAGTAAAAATATTCCCAGTGTTATGGCAACTACTTTGCCTTAACACAGACTCTGGGGATAGATGGCTTGGGTTTGAATCTTTTCTAGTCGTGGTCCCTCGGCAAGCTGCACAGCCTCACTAGGCCTCTGTTTCCTAGCTGAAGTAGACGGTACATACTGAAATGTATGATAAGGTTGTTAGATGAATTAAGATTTGTAACGTGTTTAGAAGGGTACCTGGCATACAACATGTGCCACATACGTGTTGGTTACGCACCTGAGTAAAACATAACGGTCATCGGTAAAGTTAAGACCGTGCTTTTCCAAGTAGGCCACAGACTAACTATTGCGTTAACAAATTATTTTATTTTAATAATACATTCTCTTTCATATTAATTATACATTTTAAACCAGTGCACA
The DNA here is from genome assembly GCF_027475565.1 of Acinonyx jubatus. Taxonomy (NCBI): domain Eukaryota; kingdom Metazoa; phylum Chordata; class Mammalia; order Carnivora; family Felidae; genus Acinonyx; species Acinonyx jubatus. Next base: position 140,173,390 of record NC_069384.1, read on the forward strand.
ATTATGTTTTAGCTTCATGAGCCGTTCATCTTTAATGAGTACTGAGTTAATTAGCAAGACCTGTCTTTTTGGGTACTGCATCTGTTCTGCAACATTCAGTTCAGTATTCATTATTTTAAGACCGCAATTCTCTTTTTCAAAAATATTTGGAGAAGGAAATGAATCATTGCTCTTCTACATCACTAAGCTTCAAAATACAAAAAAAGGGAAAATATGCATGTGGGGCATGGATATACCTGAGAAGTGACTCCATATTTTATTATGCATAAGAAGTACTTGCTTGTTGAGTTGCTGCAGTTGATTATTTTTTCACGTAAGAACTATTTTCAGTCTGTTCTCAGAGTGCCTCTTTGTGCCTTCCTTTTGTCCCTTGATGCCCATCTAATTCTACCCTTAGAGAGCTGTAAATCATCCAGATTTCCTCCATTCTTAGAGGTGCCAGTCCTCAGTATATGAATGAGGTCATTGGTTTAAAGAGTTAGAACTTCTCCAACAATGACTCCTCATCTTCTTTTTAGTCCTATATTTTCAGCTGTCAGTAGCCATGATTCCAAATGATGGTCCATGGATTGACTGCCTCAGAAATTACCTAAGATCAAGGAAATTGTTTTCATTCTACTTGCTTAATTCATGGTTCAGTAGTTGGGTGCAGTTTGTACCATTTCAGATCTGTACTCCAGACAAAATATAGTAACTTGAGATATTGTGTTTAAAGACATTCTCGTGTTCTTTCATCATTAAATTATTTACCTAAAAATACACACACACACTCACACATGTATCACACAAACACCCACATGCATATATACAAAATACATATATATCAATAGGCACCACTAGAGATTCTGACAGAGTAGCTGTGGGCTGGGACTTAGGAGTTAGTAGTTTTTAGAAATTGCTCAGGCAATTCCGTCCCAAGAACAGCGAGGTTTGGGAGCCCCTGGGTAATGGCTCTTCCAATGGTCCACTGTCATTTCGAACTGATCCTAAGACTTTGCCAAACTGATTCTCCTCATTTCTGTTCATGTACTTAGGATCCTTCTGAAACTTTAGGCTTAAAGTTTTAGAACCCTATTTGATTCCACCTGCCGCTTCATTTCCATTAGCAGTCATTATACCACCCAATAGCCTTTTTCTTCTCACCTTCTCTTCCTTTCTGACACCTCATGCTGTACCTATATTAGAGTTATTTAAGCACATGTTTTATTTGCTATATTTGATTATGAACACCTGGAGACAGGAACTTGCCTTACTCATGTTTAAATGTGCCTCAGTCTTGGCACCCAGCACAGTATCTTGTATGGAGTAAGCATCTAATAAATGTTTGATGAATATCGTTTCACATTCAGTTTCCCTACTTCCATTGCTTCCAACATGGCCCTGTTTCCCACATAGTCTATCACAGCCTGCACCTTCTGCCTTAGTTTTCTCCCTCACTATTCACCCCAGCTGGAACAGATTGTCTTTTTTCTTTCCTAAAGGAACATTGTACACTTGAAGAACTGGTTTTCCAAACTTGGTATGGAGTAATGTATTACATATTAATTTAGGAACGAACAAGATAAAGCTGTCCACTGGTTGACATTTTACAATGTCAGGTTTAAGGCTGACCAGGAAGTACGTGAGTATTTAACAATGGCTGTACATGCTATGATTTCCTAGTCATACAGGTCTTCCTGGGTCTCCCATTCTTCTAGTGATAAGAATTTAGATCATGGCATCATTGTGGCTTATTCCAATACTTATTCAATGATTCATTTGAAAAATATGTGCTGAGTGACTACTGTGTGTTACACACCCTGGAAGGCACTGGGAATATAGCACTAAATGAAAACAGAGATCCTTACATTCATAGAATTTAAGGGGTGATACATAATAACTATGTGAACATAGATTATGTCAGATGGTGATAAGTGCCATGTGAGAAACCATAGCGGGAGTAGAGGGAATAGGGAAATTCCTCTAGTATATTGGATGCCAGAGGAAGTCTCAACTGAGCAGGGGGACAACTTAGGTGGCTGTAAAACAGTAAGTCAAGAGACATGTTGGCTTAGATGAGAGGAGTGATGTAGAGATACTGAGGAAAGGTGAGATTTTGATTATATTCTGAAGGTGCAGCCAACAGGATTTGCTGATGGATAAGGCATAGGATGTGAAAAAAGAGAGGTGTCAAAGATGGTTCAGATGTCAAAGATGGCTGAAAAGATGAAGTTGACACTTTCTGAGATGGAGACGTTTAGGAGGAATAGGTTGAGAGATGTGTGGGGAGTTCACTGGTTTGATTTTGGACATGATACAAAATTTGAGAAGCCTAGTATACCTCAAAGTTTGTTGACTATATGGGTATATAAACCACCCTATAGCTTGCAGGAGAGGTCTGGGTAGAGACAAAGTGGAATTTAAAGATATGAAGTGGGATGAAGTTATTTAAACCAACAAGTGCAGAGGCCTGTGAAATGAGTCTTAGGGCATTCCACCATTAGATGGGGGGAAGCCAGCAAAGTCTACTGGAAAGGAGTGGGCAGTGAGATAGCAAATGACCAAGAGAAAGTTTTGTCCCGGAGCCAAGGAAAGAAAGCGGTTCAAGAAGGAAGGAGTGATCACATGTATCAAATGCTGCCAGTGGGTCCTTGAAGGTGATGACTGATTGGTGGCCATTGGACTCATCAATGAGGAAGTCACAGATAACTGGATGATGGCTGTTTTTGTTAAGTGTTAGAGAAGGATGCTTGTTTGGTGTGAGATATGCACAGAATGTTAGGGAGGCATGGAAGATAGAATAGACCACACTTTGGAGGGTTTTGCTTTAAAGTGGAACACAGAAATGGGGCAGCTGCTAGAGAAAGATATGAGGTAGTGGGAGGATTTTTAAGTGGACTCTTCCAGCATGTTTGCATTCCGATTGGTATAATCCAGTAGAGAGAGAAAAAAGGATGAAGTAGGACCAAAAATGATTAATTGCTAGAGGGCTAATTGGTAAGAGAGTTTGGGGACAAGTGCAGGGGTTTGCCTTAGAAAAGAGCCAGACTCTTCATCCTTGTAACAGGAGGGCTGCAAGGGAGTAAGGCACAAATGGAGGTAGGTGGGAATAAGTTAGAAGGACCCTGACAGGAAACTGATAGCATGATTACTTACAAAGAAATTGGCAAGTTTGGGGCAACTAATAAGAGTCGGTGAAGCCCCTCATGTTAGCATTACATGTAATAGCTATTACAACCCTGGGTCTGAAGAGTCAAGTGGAAGGGCTGTCATTAGAATCCAGTGGATCTCCAGCTGTGACTATAACTAGAGGACAGGGCCGCATGACAGAGTTGGAGACTAATAAAAGAAATGCAGTAACTCTAAAACCATAGACCAGAAGGGAGAGAGCCAAGGGAATAAAGCTCTGGATTTCACTCTCCTCTTGCCTTCAATTCTCTGGTCCTCTTGTTGGCTGAGCCAACTGGTATCCAGAGGATAACAAAGCTGATGAAATCCATAGAAGTCAACCTCTCAGGCACAGAGTTGACTGGAGAAGAATGGAGGGGGAATCTGAAGGGAAAATGGAAAACGTCTGGTGGAAATGTTATCTTCTGACCTCTTCTATTTTCTCCCAAAATAGGAGGGATAAGTCCCAACTGAAAATAAGGATTATGGAGGATATATTAGAAGTTTGAGGAGAGAGAAGATGTATTCAACAGCTGTTGAATAAAGTTGGAGAGTTAAAGGAGCAGAGAAAAAGAGTATGCTTATTGGGCCCAGATGAACTTTGTTAGGTTAGTGATTATAAAGTGAGATTAGTAGGTATGATTTTGAAATCTTCTCCAGCCCTATTAGGCTCTGTGGAAGACAGCACAGAGCTGTCAAGAGTTGGATTTAACCAGGGTTGGGTTTTGCCAGGCGAGTATAATGAAGGGTAATAGCACAAGGGAGTTGAGGGTGTATGGAAGGAAGGGACTGTAATAACAGACCATGCCCTGGAATTTTAATAATATGCAGGGAAATCTGGACATGAGGGGTAGAATCAATACATCAAGAGAACTTTGAAGACAAGTAATTGTTGGAGTTAGGAGAAGCAAAGAGATTGAGCTGAAAGATAGGAGACAATGGTCAGAGAATGAGACTGTGGAAGGGGATGGGTTTATTGGCAATGGCAAGGTCTTTGTAGGGTATAACCAGGGGAGCGAGGTGTTGAGTTACAGTTAAGGAGAAAATCACTGGAAGTTAAGTGGTGAGGAAAGTAAAAAACCAGAGAGTTGAAAGGATCATCCCCGTAGACACTATAGTCACCAGAAAGCATAACAACAGTAGAGCTAGAACAGCAAGGATGTGGGAGTTGAAATTCTCAAGGAACGAGAGAGGTGATCTGCTACTCTATTAATGCTGCTACAAGGAGTGATAATTGGGTAGTGTGGTTTGATGTATGAACTTCAGAGTTGGAGAGGGTCATTGGGAGGAGGGGAGGATAATGGTCTGAAAGGGGAAATGAGCAAGAAAGACTTCTATTCAACTCTCAGTCACATTAGTATGAGGGATATGAGGGGGAGAAAAACAGATACCACCTACTAGAGCTTTAGGGAAAGCAGTCTCAGGGGGAGAGCCAGGGCTCATTGGGAGAATGAAGGTGAAAGGAAAAAAAAATACCTATAAGGTGCTTGCTATGAACCAGGAACTCTTCTATGATTTTTATATACTAATTATTTAATTCTCAAAACAAGCTCTCTGGGGGAAGATACTATTTTTAGCCCTATTTTATAGATGGGGAAACTGGAGCACATACAGGTTGAGTATATTGCGCATGATTGGTAGTAGCAACTGGCAGAGTTGGGACGTGAGCTCAGGTGGGTCACCTCAGAATCTCGGTGTACATAATTGCTGTGCTATATCACCCAGTGGCAAGCATTTGGAGAACAAAGGTTTTACTGATGTGTTACATCATGAGCTCCAGAGAGGGCACTGGTAAGATCTGGGGCCAGGGGAGGGTAGATAGGTCAAACTAAGAACTGTGCAGAGCCGTATGGGGTTGAGGGATAGGCTGGGATTTGGGCCTTCCTGATTTGGAGGCATATGCAACTGGTGCTGATGGTCTCCGAGACAGGTAGGGGTGGTGAGGCTGTGAGCGTTGGGGTGATCGTGTCCAGGGTAGGGTGGGAGCCTTGCCAAGAACGCAAGCTCAGCCTCCTCCTCTCCACTCAGTCCTCTTCACTGGTGGGTGGAGTCTGGGAAGAGGCAGTATTACTTGGGACATAATGAGATTTGGGGCCCTCTCTGCACTTAGCCTACCACCATTAGCTAGTTTTGTTTTTGTTTTTTAAATAATTATTGCAAGCAGCCAGGAAGCTTCTGGAAATGAACGGTATTAAAAGCACCCCCATTTTCCATGTCATGATTTTCTTTGAAATATGAATCTGCTCATCCATTTATTAAGGGGATCCTATCACTTTCACAAGATGGCAACCCATAATGAATCTTTTTACATTTACTTATGCTTTCACATGCATGATTTTGCTTCTCCACTTGGCAAAGTGCCAGTGTTCAGCCTGGTTTCTGAAATATTTTGGGAACTAAAAATTTACTAATCTGAAGGATGGACAAAGAAATACTGAGTTTGGTATAAGAGCAGGGATTGAAAATGTGAGCTATCTGGAAGTATTTATACTTAATTTTTATTAGTCCTTTTTTTTTTCTTGAGTTTTTTGAAAAGAAAATATTCTTCCTCAGAAGGTAGAACAGAGAAAATTTAGCATGAAACATTTGCTGGAAGCTTTTCAATTGGCATTTATTACACTGATCTACTGTATTTTAAGTGGAATTGCTTAAACATTCAGCTTTGCACTTGAGAAAACATACGGTAATAATAGAAAGCATTTTAAGTGTCCAATCTGGTCAGACTGCATTTTTACTCTTATTGATGAATCAGCAAAAGGATCATTTTATACATCAAAGGCATTTATTAAATCTTGAACTGTTTGTGCAGTGGGTTTTTGCTGTTAATAGAAACCATCAGGAAGGTGGAGATGCCTTTCAGAACGATTTTTCTTTTGTTGTTAAAGAGAACAGCAGGACAAGAAGAAACTAGTTAGAGAGAGAAGTAATGGCTTTTTCTTGGGTAAATAAGCACCTATGTCTTACCCATTCATTATGGTTTCTTCCAAGTGGAAGAAATTCTATTGATGCAACACTTCTGATCCTCCTCTGCTTTGTTGTTGTTGTTGTTGTTGTCCATGAGTGATTTGCTTTGCTTTGATGATAAAATTGGAAATAATAGGTGGGCATGCCTAGCCCAGCTCTGCCTTTCTTGCTTAACCTGATCTAACACCACCTGCTCTGGGTGAGTGCATAAATGTGTTTAATTCAGGTTGCTTTGGCTTTCATGCTAAGTTCTGTCCTCTAATTAAGGGTCTATCAGTAAAAAGATGGTTATTTAGGTATCCTTTGCTACTCCATTACTTTGTACCTTAAATTATACAAAGCCTGGAGCTTATGGTGCTGTTTACTGGGATCAAGTTGTATGATGTATGGGCAGCCTTCTCAGACTTTCTATACTGTGTTAAATTCCTTTTCTACATGCTTGCATAGTTCCTGATATTTTCTCCTTTTAGCTCTTAACACACTTGCCATTGGTTGAATGCCTGCTTTTTTGCTAGAATATGAACTCCATGGTAGTGACCAAGTCTGTCTGGTTTACCTTGGTATTGCCAGGACCTAACACAATGCCTGACAGACAGGGTAGTACCCAATTTATTGAATGAATGAATGAATGAATCAACGAATCAACTAATCATTGAGCTACTGTTTGAGAAAAGATTAAGTTCCTAACTTATGTAATGAATGAAAAAAATGGACAACTCATTTGAAAACTCCACTCAGAAAGTAAGAAAAGATTGTAGAAGCTATTGTCCCTCCATACTTCAGTTGTGAACAAGTTAATTAAAGCTATCAAAAATGTGTCTTCTTCAATGAGTCATGGCTGAACTGAGCTGGAAAACTTCATTTTTTTAAAAAAATAAGGATCAGCATTTCATTGATATCCAGGCCTCATCCCAATATACTGTCAGCTGAGCCTTTTAGACAATATTAATTTTCGACCTCTAGAATTTTGCATATGAAAGTACAGAGACAAAATCCCATAAATTAGAAAGTACTTGATGTGATTCATTGCTCATTAATAATACTAAAGCATATTTTAACAATACTTTAAGGACTAGTAGGTAGGTATAACTGTTCAAGGAAGATTTAGCTACTTCTGCCTGAAATAAATTGGGGGATAATAAAAAAATTAAACATTGGAATTATTACTTTATTTATTTTTTATTTTTTATTTTTATTTTATTATTTTTTATATGGAATTTATTGTCAAATTGGATTCCATTCAACACCCAGTGCGCATCCCAGCAGGTGCCCTCCTCAGTGCCCATCACCCACTTTCTCCTCCCTTCCACCCCCCATCAATCCTCAGTTTATTCTCAGTTTTTAAGAGTCTCTTATGGTTTGGCTCTTTCCCTCTCTAACTTTTTTTTCCCTTCCCCTCCCCCGTGGTCTTCTGTTAAGTTTCTCAGGATCCACATAAGAGTGAAAACATATGGTATCTGTCTTTCTCTATATGACTTATTTCACTTAGCATAACACTCTCCAGTTCCATTGACGTTGCTACAAAAGGCTATTACTTCATTCTTTCTCATTGCCAAGTAGTATTCCATTGTGTATATAAGCCACAATTTCTTTATCCATTCATCAGTTGATGGACATTTAGGCTCTTTCCATCATTTGGCTATTGTTGAAAGTGCTGCTATAAACATTAGGGTGCAAGTGCCTGTATGTTTGTTTTGAGAGACAGAGAGAGCAGAGGAGGGGCATAGAGAGAGGGAGAGAGAGAATCCCAGGCAGGCTCCATGCTGTCAGCACGGAGCCTGATGTGGGGCCTGAACTCACGAACCGTGAATTCATGACATGAGCCAAAACCAAGAGTGGGATGCTTAACTGACTGAGCCACCCAGGTGCTCCTGTGATTATTATTTTATTTTATTTATTTATTTTTTTAAATGTTTATTTATTTTTGAGACAGAGAGAGACAGAGCATGAACGGGGGAGGGGCAGAGAGAGAGGGAGACACAGAATCGGAAGCAGGCTCCAGGCTCCGAGCCATCAGCCCAGAGCCCGACGCGGGGCTTGAACTCACGGACCGCGAGATCGTGACCTGAGCTGAAGTTGGACGCTTAACCGACTGAGCCACCCAGGCACCCCTGTGATTATTATTTTAAAAGAAAGGAAGATGGGACACTCTGGGTGGCTCAGTCGGTTAAGCATATGACTTTGGCTCAGGTCATGATCTCATGGTTTGTGAGTTCGAGCCCCATATCAGGCTCTGTGCTGACAGCTCAGAGCCTGGAGCCTGCTTCAGATTCTGTATCTCCCTCTCTTTCTCTCTGCCACTCCCTTGCTTTCTCTCTCTCTCTCTCTCTCTCTCTCTCTCTCTCTCTCTCTCTCAAAAATAAGTAAATAAACTTTAAAAAAATAAAGTAAGAGAATCAATTTCTAACCAGAAACCACTGGATTGAGAATCTGAAATAAAGCTCGTAGAATTGGAACCCTCATTCTAGGTCCATCATTATACAATACATAAAACAGGAGAAGACTTGTAGTTAACTGTTTCTATCAATAAATGAAAGACTGTGCTATTCAGGTTATCTACAGTGTAATAATAAATTATCAATGGTCTGGAGGTTGAGGGATGTAGATGAATGATCTTTGATCTTTGCTTGGGATTCCTCATATGGTTACAGTCAGATGGTGGCTCAGGCTGGAGTCATTTAAGGCTTGTTATTCCTATACTTGGTGCTTGGGCTGAGCTGGCTGGAATAGTTGCAGGTTGATTAGGTGTGCGCATGCGTGCACGTGTGTGTGTGTGTGTGTGTGTATGTGTGTGTGTGTGTGTGTGTGTCTTATCTCCTTGTGAACTATCCATGTGGTTATCTTGAGTTTCATCACTGTATGTTGGTCTCAGGGGAGCTGGACCTCTTATATGGGGCCTGGCTACTGTTCGGGGAGGTCATCGACAGGATGCGACCTCTGGTTGACCAGCAACCTTGACCCAGGCAATCAGAGGCTCCTGACTCCCTCCCCTATTGTTGGGATGTAGGTTCTACCCACCATTCTTACCGTGGGAGTCATTTTCAAGGATGCAGGTTTGAGAGAGTAAGGTATTGTTAAGATCATCATACTAAAGGGGTGCCTGGGTGGCTCAGTTGGTTGAGCATCCGACTTCGGCTCAGGTCATGATCTCGCGGTTCGTGAGTTTGAGCCCCGCGTCAGGCTCTGTGCTGACAGCTCGGAGCCTGGAGCCTGCTTCGGATTCTGTGTCCCCCTCTCTCTCTGCCCCTCCCTCACTCATGCTCCTTCTCTCTGTCTTAGAAATAAACAAACATTAAAAAAAAAAGATCATCATACTGAATATGTGACTAAACCCAGCTAAGGCCTCTTTGTAAACATTTATGATTCTGGCAACTGGGTGCCAAGATCTACTCATCTTGCAGCCGCCCAAGACAAGTCTTGTAAGTAAGTTCCCCTGTTTATTAAAACTGCCACCTACTGACCTGCAGTGGTCTGCTTCTTCTTTCAGTCTCTCTTTACCCTCTGTACAAGGAACAGTTTCATGTTTCACCTAGGAAGCTCCCAAGTTTGCAAACCAACAGATTCTTCCAGGGACAGTATTCCAAGAGAAAGGAGGTGGAAGCTGCCAGTCTCTTACCTCCTGGCCTCAGACATTAGAAACAGTGTTTCTTCTGCCATATTCTCTGTGTGAAAATTGTCATGGTGCACACCCATTTTCTTTTCTTTTTGTGTGTGAATTTTATTTTATTACTCTTAAATTTTATTAATGCCTTAAGTTTGCGTATCATTTAAAACAAGATATGGGGCTTGTTGGGGCTGGGGCTCCTGGCTGGCTCAGTCGGAAGAGTGTGTGACTCCTGATCTTGGGGTCATGAGTTCAAAGCCCACATTGGGTATAGAGATGACTTAAATAAATAAATATTAAAAAAAAAACCAAGATGTGTGCTTTAAAAAACATTCTTACACGTAAATAGACCAATGGACAGTTAAGTAATCTATCCCTAAAACATGCACATCATTTTTATTCCGGTGTGCATAAGAAAGGGAAATAAGCTTTAAGTCTTTTTCTTTGTATTAAAGGTATTTGGAAATTATTATTCAAGAATGCCACATGTTTTCCTGAACAAATGTGTATTCCAGTAGCAAATGCTGATGTAATTAAAAGGCATTCGTGTTGATAAAGAAGACCAAGAAACATTTGTGCCATGTGTCATCACCTAGAAGAGAGTTCCAGTGGGCCTACAGTATGTCAAATAAGTGAATGAGGTAGCATGAATCAAAACGTTTAGATGGAAAAACAGGTAGCATGAGCCAGATAATGTGACACATATATATTCCAGGCACGTGACTAGGATTACACAGGTGGCTAGGTTTTATACTCTATTTTGTTCTTTCATTTGGAAAATAGTCAAGTGTAATATAATTCCCATTTATTGGCATTTATTGATAAGTAAATGCAATTAGATTTAGGGTGGCAAACGTCCTTTCAGATACACACCAAAAATACATAATAGGCTGACCAATGCTAGTGTAGCTAAAGCAATATAACTACACTCCAGTTTTCCCACACTGCAGTTAAATGGATGTTAAACTGTCTGGTATTATTTCTGTACATCATACTGTCTGCTCTCAAGTTCCACAAGAGAATTCTTCAAAACGAGTCAGATTAAAGAATTTATTAATCCATGAAGAGTACTGAAATTATTATTCAGCAGCAGTCAAACTCAAACCCTAGAGTTGACTGACTATGGTGTACAAAGGGGAGGTAGGTAGTGTGGGTAATTTTTAATTTTTTAACTGAAACATAGTTGGCATTCAACATTATATGAGTTTTAGACATGCAATATATTGATTTGACAGTTCCAGACATTACATAATGCTCACCATGCTAAGTACAGTCACCATCTGTAACCATAGAAAATTATTGCAATATTGTTGACTGTATTTCCTATGCTCTACTTTTTATTTCTCTGACTTATTTTTTTTATAACTGGAAGTTTGAACTTGTTAACGCTCTTCACCAATTTACCCCATCTTCCCACTCCCCTTTTCTCTTGCAATCACCAGTTTGTTCTCTGTATTTATGAGCCTATTTTTATTTTCTTGTTTGTCTTATTTTATTTTCTTGTTTTTATTTTCAGATTCCACGTATAAGTGAAACTATATGGTATTTGTCTTTCTCTGACTTATTTCACTTAGCATAATACCCCCAAAGTCTATTAATATTGTTGCAAATGGTAATATCTCATTTTTAAAATGGTTGATTAATGTCCCATTGTGTATTTATACCGTATCTTTATCCATTCATCTATTGATGGACCCTAAGATTGTTTCCATGTCTTGGTTATTGTAAATAATGCTGCAATAAACATGAGGGTGCATATAACTTTTTGAATTAATGTTTTCATTTTATTTGGGTAAATACCCAGTAGGAATTACTAGATCATATGATAGCTCAATATTTAATTTTTTAAGGAGCCTCCATACTGTTTTCCAAAGTGGCTGCACCAGTTTATATTCCCACTAAAAGCGCTTGAAGGTTCCCTTTTCTCCACCTCCTTGCAAACACTTGTTATTCCTTTTAACTTTTTGATACTAGTCATCTGACTGGTATGAGGTAATATTTCATTTGGTTTTGATTCACATTTCCCTGATGATAAGTAATGTTGAGCGTCCTTCCATGTGTGTGTTGGCCTTCTGTGTGTCTTCTTTGGAAAAACATCTATTCAATAACCCATCTAGCTTCTTTTTGTTTTTTAAGTGTTTATTTTTGAGAGAGGAAGAGAGAGAGAGAGAGAGCGCGCACACACATACTGGGGGGGAGGGGCAAAGAGGGTGACAGAAGATCTGAAGTGGGCTCTGTGCTAAGAGCAGAGTGGAGAACCCAATGCAGGGCTCCAACTCACTATGTATGAGATCATGACCTGAGCTGAAGTCAGATGCTTCACCGACTGAACCACCCAGGTGCCCCTTAGCCTACCCATTATCAAAGAGAGGGGAGGTAGGTGCCACCTCTTAATGGGAAGAATGTCTAAGAACTTGTGGCTTTCCTTTGCCTGCAATATATATTAATGTCTCCTCAGCTAAAAGTTGTTCTCACTAACATCACTTGGTTGTAATGAATCAATGGAAGGCGTTAGCATAAAATTAGTTCTTAAACATATGTACTCATGAAATCAAGAAATATTAAATTTGAAATACTTGTCTATATTATATGTATACTGTTCCCTGATTCTCCTAGCCCATTTAAAATTATAGCTTCCAAAGGTAGGAAATTTCTATTTGTTTAGGAAATTAATATGTATCTTAAGGCTATCATGGCTAGTGAAGTGATTGCAGATAAAGTCTTTGAAGATTTATTTTCCCCATTTAGGTCTTTGTATTATGCATTAACAAACAATTTGGTAGTCTTCAATTTTTTTTTGTCTTTGGAGAAAATAAACTTACATACTCAGTTTTCTCAATTGCAGATGTTTAGACGATTAAAGGAGGGATTTGCAAAGCCCAAAGCAAAATTAATTTTGACCTTGGGAAAAAAATGTTAAAATGAACTTGTGCCTTAATTTTCCTGTATAAAAGCTAAGAAACCAATATTTGGTTTATGTTTTCCCCTGTAGGCATAACCTGGATTCTGTAGCTGTATAAAATCCCACCTCTCCTATGATATGATTCATTGTAAGTGCAATGATTTTGTTGTGTATATATTGTTAAAAATAATAATTTAATAATAACTAATATTTATTGAACACAAAGTATGTTCCAGATACTGTGCTAAGTACACAGATAAGTGCATTAACTCAATTAATCCTCTCAATGGCTATATGAAGTAAGCACTAATATTATCTTCATTTTCCAGATGAAGTAGAGATGCTGAGAGATTATATAATTTGCCCAAGTTTACATGACTAATAGTTGGTGATCTGGGGATTCATATCTAAGCGTGACTCATTCTGGAGACTGAGTTCTTACCTGATCATATACTCTCCAGACATATTCACTGACCCCAAGATCAGTGGATCTCATATAGTTTTGAATGTGGCTCATAGAGACTGGGGACAGACTATGGAGGTCCAGTCATTAGACTCACTTTTCTGTTGAAAAATGCTTTATAATAACAAATTGGAGAGAAACAAAAATTAAAAAGTAGCGATTTACTTGCTATTATAGTAACATGTGCCATCTATTAGAGGAATTTAAACCTACACATACGATTTTTTATTATATATCAGTACCTTTTAAACTGGAATATAACTTGTAATTTTACATTTGCCTTGAAGTATGTTATTTAAATAACCCAAACTCATAGGCAGTGTATCGCTAATTAAGTATCCTCCACCATAAAAGCAAAATTGTGTGGATTTTGCATATATCTATTTCAGCCCCAAAGTATGGCCAATTCATATTTGCACTCAATACAAAGCCCTTAAAGTGTATTTATTGAGAGATTATGGGTCAAAAAATGCTGTTGCTGAATGTATTTTTTGCAAGACATGTAAGGTTAATCAAATAAAAACAAGTTAAATCATAATTATGTAGCTATACTAACTCCAGTGATAAGTAAAAAGCAAGAGTAGTAATTGAAAAACCGTGACCAGGGGCGCCTGGGTGGCGCAGTCGGTTAAGCGTCCGACTTCAGCCAGGTCACGATCTCGCGGTCCGTGAGTTCGAGCCCCGCGTCAGGCTCTGGGCTGATGGCCTGGAGCCTGTTACCGATTCTGTGTCTTCCTCTCTCTCTGCCCCTCCCCCGTTCATGCTCTGTTTCTCTCTGTCCCAAAAATAAATAAAAAACGTTGAAAAAAAAATTAAAAAAAAAAAAAAAAAAAGAAAAACCGTGACCAGTTCAAGGCAGCACGTATATTTTAAGAAAGAGAGCGTTCTGAACACTAGAGGATTAATTAGACAAAAGTACTTACTGAGAGCCTCTTATGTGCCAGCTTTTCTAGGAAAGCGTCTTAGAATATATCTACGAATAAAAAAGAAAAAGAGTCTTGCCCTTTTAGTGCTTACATTCTAGTGGGAGATTCAGATAATTAAGAATAAATAAAATAAGTAAATTGCCAGTAGTTGACAATTAGTATCTAAGAAGAAAAATGGAGGGCCAAGTAAAGAGATTGAGAGTATTAAGTGTAGGGGATTAGTTACAGTTTTGAATAGGGGCAGATAAGAGCAAGACTCATTGAGAAGGAGACACTTAAGAACAGACTTCACGTGAGGGATTTGCCAAGTGGATCTCGAATAGAAGGACACGTAGGGAGAGGGCACAGCCAATGTACAGGCTCTAAGATGGGAGAGTGCGTGTGGAGGAACAGGCAGCCAGTGTGGCTGGAGTGGGATGAGCAAGGGGAAAGATGATGTCAGAAAGGTAGGGGTGGTGGGAGGCATTCTTCATGTCCGAGTGAGATGGAAACCTATTGAAGGGTTTTGTGCAGAGGGACATGGTATAGCTTATAATCTAGTAGGCTGCTGTATATATGAGAATAGATTGTAGGAAGATGAGAAGGTAAGCAAGGATTCCAGTGAGGAGTCTATTGCAGTCATCCTGGTAAAAGAGGATGGTGGCTCAAGCTACGGTGCTAACAGTGGAAGTGTTGAGATGTGGTCATGTTGTGGGTACGTTTGGAAGTAGAACCTACGTGGAATTTATGCAGCATGTGAAAACAAGAGAAAAGTCAAGCATGACTCCAAGGTATTTTCCTTGGATGAGCAGAAGGATGAAATTGCCATCATTTGAAGATGGAGAAGGCTGAGTGAGGATCAAGTTTGGGAGGAAAAGAACAGGACTGTTTAAGTCGTATTGAGGTTCAGGTGTTTATTAGATATCCAAGTGAAGACATTGAAGTAGCAGTTGGTATGAGAGTTTGGAGTTCAGGAAGGAGAAGGCTGGGCTTGACTTAAACATTTGGGACTTACTGGCATGTAAATAGATGGTATTTAAGATGTGAGAATGGATTGTCTAACCAAAAAAGCGTGTGCAGTTACACATAAGGAGGGACGATGAAGGGCTATACTCTGATGCCTTCCAGTACTATCAGGTCTATTAAAGGAGGGACCAGCCAAAGAGACCCAAGAAACAATGGCCAAATTAAATTTTTAAAAAAATGAAAAAAAAAAAAAAGAAGCAATGGCCAAGCGTGCCCCTTTCAAGAGAGACTGGTACTCTGGGAGAAAAGAAGAGAAAGTATATTGAAGAGGAGGGAGCCTGCTGATAGATCAAGTGTAGTCAGGACTGAGAATTGACCATTGGACTTAGCAATTTAGAATCAAGTACTGCTTATGTTTATGCTTGATAGGAGATTTGCTGGGCTGCATGGTATTATGCCACCAGCCAATTAGAACATTGAATGAGAATCCTCGGTAAACACTAGTAAACCGCTCATTTTAGTTTATAAATGACAAATTTCAATACTGCTCTACAGCTCATGCAAAGGCATGGTAGTACAGAGTTCTAGCCAGAATGCCTGAGCTTGGACTGGTCCCACTGGTTACTGACTGTGTGATCTTGGGTAGTGTGTTGTATCTCTGTGTGCTTCTGTTTCCCCACCTGTAAATAGGGATGACCAAACCCTAGGTTTGGTGTGAAGAATACATGTGTTAGTACATGTAAAGAAAGCATTTCTAAGAGTACCTGGTGCATTCATACTCAACAAATGCTAGCTATTATTATTTCTGTTATTAACATAGTGCCGGAGTATGATAAAGATGATAAAGTCTGTGGAATACATACACTATAGTGCATTACTCCCCTGTAACAACCATACAACTTGTAGTATTTTTTAAGGTGTATTTCTTTATTTTGAGAGGGAGATAGTGCAAGTGAGGGAGGGGCAGAGAGAAGTGGAGAGAGAATCTTAAGTAGGTTCCACGCTGTCAGCTCAGAGCATGACACGGGGCTTGGACTCACGAATCATGAGATCGTGACCTGAGCAGAATTCAAGAGTCAGATGCCTAACCAACTGAGCCACCCAGGTGCCCCCAGAACCTGTAGTTTTGATCATTTGGTGGTCTCTTAGGAAAATCTTTATACCTCACTGATGGCATATGGGCCACACGTTTGAACTAAGCATCTCCTTAGTTCAAATGAATAAACTGGGAGTATTGTTGGAAGTTCATTTTTGTTCAGGGTTTGAAAGGGGAAAACATTGCTGAAATAATTTTCTTAAAAATTAATCATTTTTCTTGTTTTCTCCGTCCACTCTGGCTTCCTACTCCTTCTCTGGACTTTGGGGAAAGAGTGGGAGAAGGAAAAATTAGAGAAAGGTAAAAGTTAATGAATAAGAGGGAAAAAGGGAGGAAATACAGG
This sequence comes from Acinonyx jubatus, assembly GCF_027475565.1. Classification (NCBI taxonomy): domain Eukaryota; kingdom Metazoa; phylum Chordata; class Mammalia; order Carnivora; family Felidae; genus Acinonyx; species Acinonyx jubatus. The sequence goes on from NC_069384.1 coordinate 140,189,780, forward strand.
AAGAACATTTTGGAAAGACCTCTACTTATTTGTGAGTGAGAAAAAGAAATTATATGTTTGGTTTGACTCCTTTATTGCCAGGTGGTAAAAAGAAACAGAATGCTGGTGGTATAATTTGAAGAGAATTTTTTTTAATTTATTTTTGAGAGACAGAGACAGAGCATGAATGGGGGAGGGGCAGACACACACACACACACACACACACACACACACACACACACAATCTGAAGCAGGTTCTAGGTTCTGAGCTGTCAGTACAGAGCCTGATGTGGGGCTCAAACCCGTGAACCATAAGGTCAGGACCTGAGCTGAAGTCAGAAACTTAACTGACTGAGCCACCCAGGTGCCCAGAAGAGAAATTTTTTACCTTTATAAATTTGGCTGTAGACATGCCCGGATGTTTGAGGTCAAACAGTTTTCCTTTGAGTGGAACTGACACAAATGTGGACTTCTGTGACCTCCAGTGTTTAGGTAAATATCTGTTTTTCTTCCCCATCTCTAGTCAGAGACACTGTGCCCAAATAAGGCCTGACATTATAATCCTATACAGCTGCCAGTATTCACAAAGTCAACCTTTTGTCTTTGATGGCAAGTAGTAGGGAGGCTATCAATGAGCAGAAAATTCATCTCGTCTGCCTTTTGTGGTCCCAACTGGCATGATGGCTTACATACTCAGTAAAGGTTCAATGGATGAATTAATGTGAAAAATAAATTACAGGTCCATTAGGTATGAGATGATTGGGCAGCAATCCATTGATTGCCAAGATCTGATTAATCTAACTTGTTAAGGTAATACTTGCGAAGTGGGTAAGAATATCCCAGACGACAAAAAGCAGATGTGCAGAAAGTGTAGCTTTCCAAATCTTGCTGTGACTCAATCTAATCTCTTTTTCGAATCCCTATTCGAAAAAGAAGAATAATAATAAATAAATAAAAGAAAAATAAATAAATAAAAGAAAAATAATAATCTTAATAAATTCTGAAAAACCTAATAGAGAAGATGCTCTTATGCCCCCAGTCACATCATCTGTGCCTCACTTCTGATTTAAATCTTGGCTGTGTGCATAATTCTGTATGGGCTTTGACTTACTTCCAACTGTCAGCCTCTAGGCTGAGGTTTATGTGCCGAGTCTTTGCTTTTTTTTTTTTTTTTTTTTTTTTTTTGCCCGTGGGTTCCTTCAAACTCACGAATGTTGGCAGGCGCTAGCTTGGCCTGTAGTGTATATGCAGCTTGGAAGTGCAGAAGAATGAACACTTCTGAGGCTATGTGATGGTTAATTTTATGTGTCAGCTTGACTGGGCCACAGGGTGCCCAGATATTAAGCATCATTCTGGGTGTTTCTCTAAGGGAGTTTTTGGATGAGATTAATGTTTAAATGGGTAGACTGAGTAAAGCAGAGTGCCTGGATACTGTGGGTGGGCCCCATACAATCAGTTGAAAGCCTGAATAGAACACTAAGGCTGACTGTCCCTCGAGAGAGAACTCTCTCTGCCTGATGGCCTGTGGACTGGTACATTGTCATTTTCCGACTCAAACTGAAACAATGGCTCCTCTTGAGCCTTGAGCCCGCCCTTCAGACTGGGGCCATACCATCAGCTCTCCCAGGTCCCCAGCTTGCCAACTCACCCTGCAGATCTTGTGACTTGTCAGCTTCTGTAATCATGTGAGTCAATTCCTTATAATAAATATCTTTCTCTCTCTCTCTCCACACACACACACACACACACACTACTATTTCTGCTTTACTGGAGATGCAGACTAATACGGAAGCCATCCCTTGACCATTTGAACATGGGGGTCCATGGATAAATGCCTCAGCTTCCCGTCATTCAGGTGGACAATTCTCTATGATTTTCAGGAGGTTCCAAAGGAAGTGATTTCTTATTGCTCACAAGGGCTGCCTCAATAACACTCCCTTACATTGGCTTTGCTTCTTTCTCAGTTTCTTTCTTCTAGTCCCTCACTCCTGTTCTCTGGAATCCCCTTCCTCTGCCTCCCCAAAAAAGCAGCTACACTCAAATTCAGGCTCTTCTTTTACGGAAGCCCAAACTAAGACATATAGTCATTTTAGATTTAGCCTCTGTCAATTTGGACATTTTCTCTCCCCCCTCCTCCCTGTGGCAGCATCTAAGGTTTGGGGAATTTGTAGAGTGCCATGGCTTTGGAGGGAGGAATCTGGAATGTTTTTGGTCTCTGGTTTTTCCTGGCACCTGCTGCAATGGTCGCAGCTGCATTCTTCTTAGCCATCGCTACCCTTCACCCTGACTTTGCTGAAATATTCGTATTGTCCTTGACTTTATATTTCCTTTTTGTAAGTTTATTTTTTTTTCTGAGAGAGAGAGAAACATGGAGTGTGAGTGGGGGAAGGGCAGAGAGTGAGGGAGACACAGAATCCAAAGCAGGCTACAGGCTCCACACAGAGCCCGACGCAGGGCTCCAACCCACAAACTGTGAGATCATGACCTGCACCAAAGTCAGATGCTTAACGGACTGAGCCACCCAGGCACCCTTCTAGCCTTCTTGTATTTTTGTGTTTTCTGAGATTACCTTTGCTGACATCATTTTTCTCTGTGTTGTTCTTAAAGCTAGAGAGGTATGGGGGAACTCAAGGGCCTTGCTTGCTTTCAAGGGCCTTGCCAGGAACTTGAACTCAGGCTCTCATTGTGCTTAGACTCTAAAAGTTTTGTGAGGGTTCAGCCATTCTTCCCCATACTGGATTTGACCAGTGGAGGATGAGGGACAGAAGGGGCAGAGCCCCTTTTCAAAACGTCGCATGGTATCTCATGGCCTTACTTCCCTCTGCCTCTGTCCCTTACTGCCTTCTCTTCAACTCTCAAGCATATTAAAGCAGGCACTGTTGATTTCTTGCCCCGTATTCTCTCATTCTCTCACCCGCGCTGAGCTGCAGCTATAAACACTTCCAACATACTGCCAGTTCCCACTCAAAGTGCCCGCACCTGCCTCTTTCTGTTTCTCTGCTTGAGGGCTTTCTGTGATATCATGGAAGCATGCTTGGCTGAGCAGGTACAGCCCAGAATTATACAGTATTGACATCTCTGTGGGAAGCTGTTGCCCAGCAGGTGAAGGGATTTGGGAGTTAAATGCCCCAATCTGCTTGTCTTTCAGGAAGATTCTGAGGGGTGCTTCACACAGTTTCTCAGAGGGTCCCTAATACATTTTAGCACCAGCTGCCCACATTGCAAACCAGCTCATCAATGCGCCATTTATTTACTTTCTTCCTTTCTCTGTCTCACATCTTACTTTTTAAAAAAATTTTTTTAACATTTATTCATTATTGAGAGACAGAGAGAGACAGAGCATGAGCCGGGCAGACAGATGAGGAGACACAGAATCCGAAGCAGGCTCCAGGCTCTGAGCTGTCAGCGCAGAGCCCAAAATGGGGCTCGAACTCACAAACTGTGAGCTCATGACCTGAGCTGAAGTTGGACGCTTGACTAACTGAGCCACCCAGGCGCCCCTGTCTCGTATCTTACGTGTGCTTCCTGGAACCACCTTGTGAATAAACTCCCTGCACTCAAGTCACTGTCTCAGGACAATAAAAATTTCTTTGATGGGTGGCAACAAATTCTCTTTGCACGTATTCTTTGAACACCTCCTGTGACAGGTGGACTATGGCTTTTCAACTTAAAAGCCAAAGATTTTCGATTTTTTTTCTCTTTTCTTTCTTGACAACTCAAATGGATGCAAACGGCTAAGGGCCACAGGTTAAAAGGAAGTAAAGAAGACCAAAAACAAACGTTCCCCTTACCACATGTATCTGTCAACTAAGAGAACCTTCCCACATAAAGGAAAGCTGTTCATGGTTAGAAGTGTTTGTGTAGTCATCTACCACCTGGAACTGCCAGTCCTGGTGTAGCAACCAAACCCTCTGGAGGTCGTCAGCCCATCTGTCATCCCTTGCCAGGAAGAGCAATTCTCTGGTTCTATCTGTCGATGCAGATAGGCCAACAGCAGGTATTCCTGAGGTTTATGGAGACCATTTCCCTGGACAGCTGCTGCTGAATACAGATGTGGGGACTCGAGCAGCCAACAAGTTGTTATAAGCATGTGCCAGACATAACCATTCAGAGAAGATTGATTTTATTGTCTGCTAGGTTTATGACTGAGGAATGTACTTCAGCGACCAGCTTTTGATTAAGTCACAGAGAAGTGCTAAGGATGTTTTCTTGTCGAACGCGTGGGCCTTCTGATAAACAATAAACATCATGCTGGAGAAATCAGCACTTTCTGCAAACAGTCTGCACCTTACAGGCATTAGCATATGCCAAGGTCACTCATGCCTACTTCAAATAACTGGTTCAATTGGGAAAAAAAAGGTGTAAATTGCAATGAAAGGGAAGCAATTTAGCCTAGGGATATAGGCCATTCCTTTAAAAAAAAATGTCTATTTTTAACATAGAGACTATGAATAAAGAAACTTTTTGGAGATATTTTTGGTTGGGTTATCCCCAAAACAGCACTGAGATGAGGATTTAAATGCACATAGTGTATCTAGGAGGCACAGGTAAAGAGTGGGGAAGTGAGATGGGGAAGGGAAGAAATCCAGTAAATGGTGTGAGATCAAGCAGGTTATCACTTTGGGCAACTGAGGCTCAATTAAATTGGGAAATTCTGGGAGAGGGCAGAATGTGCTTTAGAGATCTCTTCCCTCCCCCAGTCCCAACCCCAAGAAATGAGGACACTGGGGTACTTATTCTCCAACCCTGGTCAGTCATTGGCTCAGGGCTGCTTGCTGGGGCTTTGTGGGGGCCATCTGTGCCACCCAGATTCTCCTTCAGGGAAGGACTTGCCCAGCTTCTGGGAGTGCCGTCAGTGGACACCCTTCCACCATCTACCCATTCAGTAATTACCTTCAGTGCTGAAAGCCACCTTGCCGAGGTCACATCCTTCCATGGTAGCCCGTATGCAATGTTTGACTGAAGTGGGGATATAAAAGCCTGGCCATTTAAACCCAACTTGGGACGATTCTAATTTGCCTCCAGAGCTCCCCACAGGGTTGACTGAGGTTGTCCAGGCCTGTCCTCTGGACCAACTTGATTTTTGTCTCAGCCCACTCCTGTTTGCTTTCTCTATCTCTGTGGGTGTCAATCCCAAGAGAACTCCTTAACACATCCTGCACATTAAATTCTGTCTCACAGTGTGCTTCCTGGAGAACCTAACCTGGGGACGGGATTAATTTCTGACATGTATTGACCGCTCCACAGGCAGAGAGAGTCACAGTGATCTCAGTTGTAGACTACGGATATGTGCTGAGTTCTTGAGTACTGAGGGCATGATGTCTGTTGAGGAGGTGGAAGTGTGGTAGTTATTTCTTTGTTTCCGTTGACTGGGTGGGGGTTGGGTGAGATCACATGATGGTAATGGGAGCTAAAATGCTTAATGAATGGCTGGAAAGCTAGGGAGGGGGGCCACTGAGGTGTGATTTGGTGTCCAATATGATCGTGGGGGATTCAGAGCCCCAGGAAATAAGTAGGAGAGCAGGTGGCTAACAGATGGATAGCTGAGGGTGGAGAGGGTGGAAGAAGAAAGGAAGATAGTCCAGAATTGTGAAAAGGGAGACAATGGAATTAGTAGGTCCTCTAGGTATTAGCTATTACTATTCTTATTACTACATTGTGGGCTAAATTGTGTGTCCCCCAAGTTAATATGTTGAAGCCTACCCCCACCCCAAACCTCAAAATATGACTTTTTTTTGGAAATAGGGCCTTTAAAGATATAATTAAGAGGTGCCTGGGTGGCTCAGTTGGTTGAGCATCCGACTTCGGCTCAAGTCATGATCTCATGGCTTGGGGTTCAAGCCCCGTGTCAGGCTCTGTGCCGACAGCTCAGAGCCTGGAGCTGCTTTGGATTCTGCCTCCCTCTCTCTCTCCCCCTCCCTTGCTTGCACTCCGTCTCCCTCTCAAAAATAAATAAACATTTAAAAAAATTAAGAAAAAAGGATATAACTAAAATAAAATGAAGGTGTTTGGTGGGTCCCAATTTAATCTGACTGGTGTCATTATAAAAAGAGATTGGGCCACAGAGACACTAGGAATGCACACACACAGAGGAATGACCATGTGAGGACATAGTGAGAAGGCAATCATCTGAAAGTCCAGGAGAGAGGCATCAGAGGAACCCAAACCTGCTGACACCTTGATCTTGGACCTCTAACCTCCAGAACCATGAGAAAACAATTATCTCTCATTTTAGCTACCCAGTTGTAGTGATTTTCTTGTGGCAGCCCTACAAAACTAATACAGCCACTGTTAAAATTATTATTTTATTTCTCTCTCTCAAAATTAAATCTCTTAGTAAATCCTGCTAGTTCTGTCTCTAAGTGTCTTGAATCCTGTCTAGTTCCCTTTCTCCCTATGGTATATCACTCTAATGTTAGACTCTTCCATTTTTTTTTTTTTCCAACTGGTTCTTCAGAGTAGGTCGGCTCATTCTGGGCTTACCCCTAGCACATTCTCCCACAGCAAATCAGACAAAATGACCACCTTAAGTGTATATTTGATTATGATAGTTTTGCTTGCTTATTCAATGGCTTCCTATTGTTCCTGGAATAAAGTCCAAACCTTCCAACGTGGCTTCCAAAAGGCTCTGCTCAGCCTTGTCCACTTCTGCCCTTGTGCATCGTTGACCTTATCTTTAGCCACACTGTGTTGGATTCTATTCCATCCTTCCTCCAAACTCGACATTTCTGCACACACTGTTCTTCCTTCAAAATACTGGTCCCGAAGTATTCATGGTTTATGTTGCTATCTGTCCTACTGTTTCATACCTGGAGTACACATCAAGGTTTAGAACTCACAGAGCCCTGTAAACTGTTCTGTGTTACCCCTTTGTCTTACTAATGAAGAAACCCAAACTGGAAAGGCAAATGATGCATGTCAGCTCAAAGCATTAGTTACACAGTGGACTTTGGAACACTCTTGACTTTGGGACATGTCTCTGTATGTCCTCACTGCTAGGCTGCCTTCACTGGTGCCATTTTCTTCCATCTTCAGGGTTTTCTTTATGCGGAGTCCAGTCACTTCTTTCCTAAACACTGTTTCAGTGAAGTTATTCCTCTGCCCAGAAAGTCACCATGGCTTCCTATTATTTTTCATATCAAGCCTACAATAAGACTGGATTCCAGGACACTCCATAGTTTGCTTTTGTCTTCCCCATTTGTTTCCTAACAGGCATTGTCTATAGGTGTCAGACAAGCCATTTTTACATCAATACTTTATTTCATTGATCTAAGATGTCATCAATTATAAAATGGACTATCATTTTAATTTATTATTTAAGGTAGAAAAAAGGATGCCAATTAAGCTAAAGTATACCCTTGACTAAAAGTGGGTTCTAATTTCAGTGTCACTCATTTCACATGAAAAACATGTAAATTTTAGAAACATTGTAATATACTATATTTAAAAATTGTTGCTTGGCTCAGATTCCACTGACCACACGAAGCCCTCCTTGACCAATCCTGGACAGGTTTCTTGAATTCCTACAGAATTTATCAACCCTTTACACATTCCCTAGCTTTTCCAATTTCCTTCCGTCTCCTTTATCCGGTTCATTGGTGATGATTGAGTGCCTGGCACCGGGTATGCAGTGATGGAAAGAATCTGGTCTCTGCCCTTATGGTCTTTTTATAAGGAAGTAAGGAAATACATAATTATAGACCACAAACTGCTATGTAGGAAATAATGCCAAAGATAGAGAATAAAGGCAGGGTGCTGGAGAGAAATGTAAGTAGAATGTATTCCACATTCCACTTGAACCTCACCCTCCTACCACATGTGCACCTCTTTTCCAAAAACGAGTTTAGACTTTCATCTTCCCCCAAAACTTAAGTTATTTTCTCCCACATACTAGTCTACTTTATAGCTTCAAGAAATTACTCCCTCCTGTTGCTTTGAATCTGTGTTTTTCCTTTGAGAGTGACAGCATAGCAAGGTGTTGACAGCATGGTTTCTTTGAGCCCCAGTCTCCCTGTGCTCAAGTCCCAGCATTGTCATTTATTGATTGTATGACTTTTAGTAAATGTCTCTGTGCCTCAGTTTTCCTATTCTTAAAAATGGAGGCAATACTAGTACCTACATAATGACATCACTATAGGGATTAAGTGAATTAAAACATACAAAGTGTTTAGAAAAATGTTGGGCATGTAGAAACCATTCTAAGGATCATTATATCTACCCTGATTGCTTTCATCCATGTTTTATCTTCCCTTTTAGACTCTAATGTAGGCATGGTTAAGGCCAAGGGGTTTGGGAACAGAATAGAAGAAGATCAAATCCTGGTTGAACAAATTTTCTAGATGCATGAGCTTGGATACATATTTCTTGACCATTCTCAAATTTAATTCTCTTTATCATTTAAATAATGATAGCAAATGCTTACATTTGGGGGTTGTTCAGAGGAATAAATAAGATAAACATGCAACATGCCTGCTATATAGATCTCAGCGAAGACTGCTATTGTCCTTACCTCAATTCAGGAAGTCTCTCTGTGTTTTCGTTTCACACAATAGAACTCACCAGCCGTGATGTTAGTGATATTTTAGCTAAGTGATAACAGCTCAGTATAAAAAAAAGCGAGTGAGTAAGCAAATGGTAGTGTCCACTAGAGACCTTGTCATGGGGATTGGTAAAATATTCACACTCCAGCTTCTGCTTCTTTATTTTTGGGGGGCAAAAATAAAGGGTGTGGGGTGTCTCTGGAGAGAGAATCTTACCCTTCTCTTCATTTCCTTCCAGGTACCCTAGACCAGCACATCCTCCAATGTGTTGATTGTGTCTCCCACACAAGTTTACCATGACATTCTGTCTCTCCTACTATCTTGTTCTTGAAATTTAGTGGGACTTTGCTTAAGGGTATGGGAACCTGTCCTTTTCTTTCTTTTATTTATTTATTAATTTTTTAAATATTTATTTTTGAGAGAGAGACAGAGCACAAGCTAGGGAGGGGCAGAGAGAGGGAGACACAGAATCTGAAGCAGGCTGTAGGCTCTGAGCTGTCAGCACAGAGCCTGATGCAGGGTTTAAACTCACGAATCATGAGATCATGACCTGAGCCTAAGTCAGACGCTTAACTGAGCCACCTAGGCACACCTGGACTTTTCTTTTAGAATGAAACTTGAAATGTCCACTGGAGAGTGCAGTCATCAAGACCCAGCAAAATATGTGCTTCCAGCTTTGGTTTTCAAGCTAGAACTTCTGCATTTGAAGGCTGAACGAACCCCACGGAGTATCATATTCCATGATAATAAGCCTTGGAAATTTTCACTCTCAGTAAAGCAGGTGTCTGTAGCCCTGACAATGCACAAAACTTGTATCAGCAAATGCAACATTTGATTCACAAGCCCCTTCAGCTCTTTTTGTGTTACTGTTGTCATGCTACTTTGTGACTCCCCATTAAAGCTGGCATCTGGCTTTCTGGCTTACATTAAGTACTAATTTATTTTGGACAATTTTCAGGGCTAATCAACCAAAGCCATATCCGTATGGCTCTGGGAAAACATTTCTCTTCTCACCTCGCCCACAGTGTATCATTTAGAATAAAATGCTTCATTAAACTAGATCTTAGTGATAGACACGTGTCACAAGTTATTGCACCTTGCAACACTCCCAAGAGATCAGTGTAAAATCAAACTGAAGCTAAAATAAAAATGGGCCAGTTTTGGCAATAAGTAAAATTCAAATGTATGTCATACTGTTCCATATATAATGCTTTTTTTCTCTCTCTAGTCTCTTTGATAACAAAAATATCTGATGACTTAGACCTTCACTGAAAAGCAGAAAGAAGAAAAATTATGTAGAGTACTTGACTGCTCCTTGCCCCCCTCCTGTACTCCTCTCCCTGTGATTTAATCAACCCAAGTCTTCTCCACTAGCTCCTAGATATCTCTGGAGTTGGTCTGTTTCTCTTCCTACTCATAGGCTCCCCTTAGCTCGGGCTACCATTTTCTCACCTGATTACTGAAATTGCCTCACTTGTTTTTACTCAAGCCTAGCTCATTCCCTCACCCCACTTCCCTAGTCTGACAATGCTGTTTTGTATGTGAGATTGACTGCTTTCAAGGCCCCAGATCCCTCCCTGGGTACACATATTTGACGTGAGATTGCAATTCTCCTCCCTGAAGAGAGGAATTAATTTGTTTCGTGATTTCTTAAATCTGGGCTAGCTTTATGACTCGGAGTGGACGATGGGATGTGGGGCAAGTGGAAGAATGTCATTCCCTAGCCTGAGCCTCAAGAGGTCTTGTTGACCTTGCCTTCTTGCACTCTGCCACTGCCAGGAAAGTGTGGCTCAGCTAGCCTGCTGGAGGATGAGGGACACATGGAGTAGAGCAACATTATCATACACAGCCTACTGAAACCAGTCTAGATCAATCAACAGCTAGCCCATGCCTAGGCGTGTGTGTGTGTGTGTGTGTGTGTGTGTGTGTGTGTGTGTGTGAGAGAGAGAGAGAGAGAGAGAGAGAGAGAGAGAACCAGCCAAGATTAGCAAAGCCACTCAGCCAAAGCTCAGCTTACTCTCGACATGTGGGCAATAACCATTCATTGTGTATGCTACAGGGGTTTTCTGCGTGTTGTTATGAAGCATTATTTTGGCGCTAGAAAAACCGATAGACTTTCTAAAGTAGAATCGGATGATCTTGCTTAAAAAATGATGACAATGCTAATTGCTTTACAAATAGCCTTTCTGTCTTTTTTTGTCCCTTTTATAACAGAACCTAATTTTGTTGAGGGCAAATTTTGTTAGAGTCAAACTCCCTTACCCCTAAGATCAGTTACATAATATGGTTTTGGTCATTGGTATCTGGGCAGAAATTTCTAGAGAGGAACTTCTTTCTTAAATAAAAAGGAATATCCATGAAAGAAAAAAGTGATAAATTGAACTTCATTAAAGTTTTAAAATTTTGTGCTTCAAGAGACATCATTTTAAAAATGGAAAGACAAGACACAGGCCCAGGGAAAATATTTTTTGAATTACATATCTGATAAAGGACTTATGTCCAGAATAAAATAAAGAGCTTTTGGAGCTCATTGTAAGACAGACAACCCAATTTAAAAAAAATGGGCAGGAGATATATAATAGGCACTTCATCAGAGAAGATATACAAATAGCCAACAAGCATGTGAAAAGATGCTCTACATCATTAGTCAGTCACTAGGAAGACGTGAATTAAGATGTGATGAGATACCACTTTATTCCCACTAGAGTGGCTTTAATTAAGGATAGACAATAAAAAATACTTGCAAGGAAAATAGAGATTTTGGAATCCTTATACATCACGGATGGAAGGTGTAATAGGGCAGCCACTTTGGAAGAGGTTGGAAATTTCTTTTTCTTTTTTTCTTTTTTGTTTTCTTTCTTTTTTTTTTTTTCTTTTAAGTAAGCTTCACAGCCAGTGCAGAGCCCAATATGGGGCTTGAAGTCATGGCCATGAGATCAAGACCTGAGCTGAGAACAAGAGTTGGACACTTAACTGAGTTACCCAGGCACCTCTGTTTTTTTAAGATTTGTTTTCTAACGTTATTGATATATAATTGACTTATAACATTGTGTAAGTTTAAAATGTACCCATGATGATTTGATACACAAATCTGTTGCAAAAATGTTTACTACAGCAGGATAGTTAACACCTCTGTTACCTCACATAATTAATTACCTTGTGTGTACGTGTGTTGAAAATATTTAAGATCTACTGTCTTAGCAACTTTCAAGTGTATCATACAGTATTGTTAACTAGAGTCACCATGCTGTACATTACATCCCCAGAACTTAGATCTCTTATAACTGGGAGTTTGTTTCTTTTGACAACATCTCCTTATTTCCCCAACCTCCAGTCCATGGAAACTACCATTCCACTATCTGTTTCGATGAGTTCAGTTTTTTTTATATTCCACATATAAGTAAGATTATACAGTATTTGATTTTCTCTGGCTTATTCCACTTAGTATATAATACCTTCAGGGTCCATTCATGTTGTCACAAATGGCAGAATTTCCTTCTTTCTCGTGGCTAAATAATATTCCATTCTGTATTTATGTTGCATCTTCCTTACCCATTTATCTGTGCATGAACACTTAGGTTGTTTCCATACTTTGGCTATTGTGAATAATTCTGCAGTGATCATGGGAGTGCAGATACCTCTTCAGGATCCTGATTTCATTTTCTTTGGGTTATATACTCAGAAGTGGGATTACTAGATCATATAGTGGCTCTACTGTTTTCCATAGTGGTTACACCAATTTACATTCTCACCAACAGTGCATGACGGTTCTCTTTTCTCCACATACTCACAATACTTGTTCTCTCTTGTCATTTTGATATTTTGATGATAGCCATTCTAACAGTTGTGAGGTGATATCTCATTGTGGTTTTGATTTGCATTTCCCTGATGATGAGTGATGTTGAACACCTTACATATACCTATTGGCCATTTGTATTCTTCTTTGGAAAAATATCTACTTAGGTCCTCTGCCAATTTTTAAACTCATCTATATCTATATCTATATCTATATCTATATCTATATCTATAATATCATATATATCATAATAATAATCATCATATAATATATATGATATAATCATAATCATATAATATATATATATTTTGCTATTGAGTTACACGAGTTCCATATATTTTGTTTAATAGGTCCTTATCAAATAGATGGTTTACAAATATTTTCCTATTGTATAGATTGCCTTTTCATCTTGCTGATGGTTTCCTTTGCCGTGCAGAAACTTTTAAGTTTGATGTAATCTCACTTATTGATTTTTGCTTTTGTTGCTTGCACTTTTGGTGTCATATCCAAAAAAATCATTGCTAAGACCAACATCAGGACCTTGTTCCCTGTGTTTTCTTCTATAAATTATAGGGTTTCAAGTCTTCTGTTTAAATCTTTAATCCATTTAGAGTTAATTTTTGTGAATGGTGTAAGATAGGCATCCAATTTCATTCTTCTGCATGATTATCAAGTTTCCCCAGCACTATTTATTGAGGAGACTATCCTTTTCCCATTGAGTATTCTTGGCTCTCTTGTCAAATAATACTTGAATGTTTATGTTATGGTTTATTTCTAGGCTCTTGTTTCTGTTCCCTTAGTCGCTATTTTTATGCCAGTATACATTAAAATCTTGGTTTGCAAGCATAATTCATTCCAGAAACATGCTTGTAATCCAAAGCACTTGTATATCAAAGCAAATTTCAAGAACCATTGGCTTCATTGTGTTAATGTGACATTCAGCATCATGTAATACTCGTATTACAAGACATTCCCTCATTTATCAAGTTAATTAGAAATATTTACTCATCTTGCAGAACACTCACAGAACAGTTGCTCACAATCCAAGGTTTTACTGTAATATTCTTTGATTACTATAGCTTTGGAGTATAGTTTGAAAACAGGAAGCGTGAGGCTTCTAGCTTTGTTCTTTTTTCTTGGGATTGTTTTGGCTATTTGGAGGCTTTTTTGGTTCTATATGAATTTTATGATTGCTTTTCTATTTCTGTAAAGAATAGCATTGTTTTTTTAATGTTTGTTTGTTTTGATAGAGGGAGAGGCAGAGAGAAAGAGAGGGAGAGAGAGAATCCCAAGTAGACTCCGCACTGTCAGCACAGAGCTCAATGTGGGACTCGATCCTACTACTGTGAGATGATGACCTGAGCTGAAATCAAGAGTCAGACGCTTAACTAACTGAGCCACCCAGGTACCCCAAGAATACAATTGGTTTTGATAGAGATTGAATTGAATCTATAGGTGGCCTTGGGTAATATGGACTTTTAAACAATATGAATTCTTACTATCCACGAACATGAGTTATCTGTTTATTTGTGTCTTCAATTTCTTTTAACAAATTTTTGTAGTTTTCAGTGTATAGATCTGTTACCTCCTGGGTTAAATTTATACCTAAGTATTTTATTGTTTTCGATGCTATTGTAAATGAGAATGTTTTCTTTATTTCTTTTTCAGAGGATTTCATTGTTAGTATAAAGAAATGCAACTGATTTCTCCATGTTGATTTTGTATCCTGTAACTTTATTCTTTTTAATGTTTATTTTTGAGAGAGAGAGAGAGAGAGAGAGAGAGAGAGAGAGAGAGAGAACAAGTGGGGGAGGGGCAGAGAGAGAGGGAGACACAGAATCTGAAGCAGGCTCCAGGCTCTGAGCTGTCAGCACAGAGCCCAACATGGGGCTTGAACTCATGAACCAGGAGATCATGGCCTGAGCTGAAGCCAGACACTTAACTGACTGAGCCATCCAGGCACCCTAGTATCCTGTAACTTTATTGTATTCACCGAATAGCTCCAACAGTTTTTGGTGGAGTCTTTAGAGTTTTCTATATTTAATATCATGTCAGCTGCAAACAGAGACAATTTTTCTTCTACCTTTCTGGTTTGGATAATTTTTATTTATTTTTCTTGCCTAATTGCTCTGGCTAAGAGTTTTAGTATTATATTGAATAGGAGTGGTGAGAGTGGGCATCCTTGTCTTGTTCTTGATCTTAATGGAAAAGCTTTTAATCTTTCACTATTGAGTATGATGGTTGCTATGGGCTTGTCATAGATGGCTTTTATCATGTTGAGGTATGTTCTTTCTATATTCAGTTTTTTTAGAGTTTTAATCATGAAATCATGTTGTATTTTGTCAAATGCTTTTAGTGCATCTGTTGAGATGGTCATATGATTTTTATCTTTCATTCTATTAATGTCTTGTATCACATTTGTTGATTTGCACAGGTTGAACCATCCTTGCATTTCAGGGATAAATCTCATTTGGTCATGTTCTGTGAGCCTTTTAATATATATTTCAATTCAGTTTGCTATCATTATGAGAATTATTGCCTGTATACTTATCAAGGATATTGGCCTGTAGTTTTTTTTCTTATATTTTTCCTATCTGGCTTTGGTAAAGAGTAGCCGATACTGGTCTTATAAAATGAATTTGGGAGTGTTCCCTCTTCATTTTTGGGGGGAAGAGTTTGAGAAGCATTGGCATTAATTCTTCTTTTTTTTAAGTTAATCTCCAGTGTTATATTAATTTCAGGTGTATAGTATAGTAGTTCAAGAATTCTATACATTACTCAGTGCTCATCATGAATAGTGTACTCTTTAATCCCCATCACCTATTTCACCCATTCCCCACACTCACTTTCCCTCTGGTAACCATCAATTTGTTCTCTATAGTTAAGACTCTATTTATTGGTTTGTCTCTCTTTTTCTTCCCTTTGCTCATTTGTTTTGTTTCTTAAATTCCATATATGACTGAAATCATATGGTATGTGTCTTTATCTGACTGATTCATTTCAATTAGCATTATACTCTCTTGCTCTATCCATGTTGTTGCAAATAGCAAGATTTTATGCTTTTTTATGGCCAAATATTCCATTGTGTATAAGTGCTACATCTTCTTTGGATGAAGAAGAAACCCATCATATATTGATGGTCACTTGGGCTTCTTACATAATTTGGTTATTATAAATAATTCTGTGATAAACATAGGTGTGCATATATCTTTTCAAATTACTGTTTTTGCGTGTTTTGAGTAAATACTGAGTAGTGCAATTCCTGGATCATTGGGTAGTTCTATTTTTAGTTTTTTGAGGAACCTCCATACTGTCTTCCACAGGAGCTGTACCAGTTTTCATTCCCACAAACAGTACACACGGGTCCCTTTTGCTCTACATCCTTGACAACACTTGTTTCTTGAGTTTTTGATTTTAGCCACTCTGCTAGGCGTGAAGTGATGTCTCATTGTGGTTTTGATTTGCATTTCCTTGATGATGTTTCATGTGTGTGTTGGCCATCTGTGTCTTCTCTGGAGGAATGTCCATTCATATCTTCTGCTCATTTTTTAATTGGATTATTTGTTTTTTGGGTGTTGAGTTGTATAAGTTCTTTATATTTTTTGGATACTAACCCTGTATATATCATTTGCAAATATCTTCTCTAATTCTATATGTTGTCTTTTAGTTTTGTTGGTTGTTTCCTTCACTGTGCAGAAACAAGCCTTTTATTTTGATGTAACCTGATAGTTTACTTTTGCTTTTATTTCCCTTGTTTCAGGAGACAATATCTAGAAGGATGTCGCTATGACCAAAGTCAGAGAAATTACTGCTTGTATTCTCTCCTAGGATTTTTATGGTTTCAGGTCTCACACTTAGGTTTTAATCCATTTTGAGTTTATTTTTGTGTATGGTGTAAGAAAGTGGTCCAGTTTCATTCTTTTGCCAGTAGCTGTCCAGTTTTCTCAGCATCATTTGCTGAAGAGACTGTCTTTTTCCCATTGCATATTTTTGCTTCCTTTGTCAAAGATTAGTTGGCCATATAACTGTGGGTTTGTTTCTAGCCTTTATATTTGGTTCCATTGATCTCTGTATCTGTTTTGTCCAGCTTCTTTGATTACTACAGTTTTGTAATATAACTTTAAGTATGGGATTGTGGTACCTCCAGTTTTGTTTTTCTTTTTCAAGTTTGCTTTGGCTACTTGGGGTCTTTTGTGGTTCCATGAAAATTTTAGGATTTTTTTTCTTGTTCTGTGAAAAATGCTGTTGATATTTTGATTGGGATTGAATTAAATGTGTAGATTTCTTTGAGTAGTTTAAAAACATTAACAATATTTGTTCTTTCAATCCATGGGCATGAAATGTCTTTCCATTTCTTTGTGTCATCTTCAATTTATTTCATCAGTGTTTTGTAAGAGTACAGGTCTTTCACCTCTTTGGTTAAGTTTATTCCTAAATATTTTATTATATTTTTGGTGCAGTTGTAAATGAGAATTGTTTTCTTAATTTCTCCTTCTGCTATTTCATTATTAGTGTTTAGAAATGCAACAACTTTGTGTGCATTGATTTTGTATTCTGTGAGTTTACTGTATTCATTTCTCAATTCTAACAGTTTTTTGTTGGAATCTTTAGGGTTTTAATGTCATCTGCATACAGTGAAGTTTTACTTATTCCTTACCAATTTGTTTGTTTATTTATGTTTATAAAAATTTTTAAATGTTTTTAATTTATTTTTGAGACAGAGAGAGACAGAGCATGGGCAGGAGAGGGGCAGAGAGAGAGGGAGACACAGAATGCAAAGCAGGCTCCAGGCTCTGGGCTGTCAGCACAGAGCCCGACACGGGGCTTGAACTTGCAAACCGCGAGATCATGACCTGAGCCGAAGTCCGACGCTTAACCGACTGAGCCACCAGGCACTCCATATTCCTTACCACTTTGGATGTCTTTTATTTCTTTTTGTTGTCTAGGTTGCTGTGGCTAGGACTTGAATAAAAGTGGTGAGAGTGATGGACACCCTTGTCTTGTTCCTGACCTTAGGGGAAAAATTCTGTGTTTCCGTATTGAGTATGATGTTAGCTGTAGGTTTTTTTATATAAGGCCTTTAGTATGTTGAGGTATGTTTTCTCTAAATCTACTTTATTGAGGGTTTTTATCATGAATGGATGTTGTACTTTGCTGAATGCTTCTTCTTTATCTATTGAAATGATCATATGATTCTTATCTTTTTTCATATTGATATGATATAACATGTTGATTGATTTGCAAATATTGAACCATGTTTGCATCTGGGGAATGAATCCCACTTTATCATAGTGAATGATTTTTTAAATGTGTTGTTGGATTTGGTTTGCTAGTATTTTGTTGAGAATTTTTGCATCTATGTTCATCAGAGATATTGGCCCATAGTTCTGTTTTTTGTGGTATCTTCATTTTTTTTTTTTTTTTTTGTATCAGGGTAATGCTGGCCTTATAAAATGAATTTGGAAGTTTTCCTTCCTCTTCTATTTTTTGGAATAGTTGGAGAAGAATAGGTATTAACTCTTCTTTAAATATTTGGTAGAATTTGCCTGTGAAGATATCTTGTCCTGGACTTTTGTTTGTTGAAAATTTTTGATTACTGATTCAATTTCATTGTTGGTAATTAGTTTATATTTTCTGTGACTTTCTACTTCAGTTTGGTAGGTTGTATGTTTCTAGGAATTTATCAATTTGTTCTAGGTTGTCCAATTTGTTGGTATATAATTTTTCATAATGTTCTTTTACAATTGTTTATATTTCCGTGGTGTTGGTTGTTATTTCTCTTTCATTTGTGATTTTGTTTATTTGAGTCCCTCCCTCTCTGTCTCTTTCTTTCTCTCTCTCTCTCAGATGAGTCTGACTATAGCTTTATCAATTTTGTTGATCTTGTCAAAGAACTAGCTCCTCGTTTCATTGACTTGTTGTATTGTTTTTTGTTTGTTTTAGTTTGTATATTATTTATTTCTGCTCTAATCTTTCTTATTTCCTTTCTTCTGCTGGTTTTGGATTTTATTTGGTATTCTTTTTCTAGCTCCTTTAGGTGTAAGGTTAGGTTGATTATTTGAGATTTTTCTTGTTTCTTGAGGTAGACCTGTATTGCTATAAACTTCCTTCCTAGAAACGCTATTACTGCATCCTAAAGATTTTGAACTCTTGTGCTTTCATTTTTATTTCTTTCCATGAAATTTTTTATTTCTTATTTGATTTCTCAGTTGACCCATTAATTGTTTAGTAGCACTTCATTTAACCTCCATGTATTTGTGCTTTTTCCAATTTTTTTTCTTGTGGTTGGTTTCTATTCATAGTGTTGTGGTCAAAAAAGATGCATGGTATGACTTTGATCTTTCTGAATTTGTTCAGACTTGTTTTGTGGCCTAATAAGTGATTTATTCTGGAGAATGTTTCATGTGCACTTGAAAAGAATGTGTGTTCTGCTGTTTTAGGATGGACCTCTCTGAATATATCTGTTAAATCTATCAGGTCCAGTGTGTGGTTCACAGCCACTGGTTTTTTTTTTTTTATTGATTTTCTATTTGGATGATCTGTCCATTGATATAAGTGGGGTTTTAAAGTCCCCTACTATTATTGTATTACTATTGATTAGTTTCTTTATGTTTGTTATTAACTGTTTTATGTATTTGGGTGCTCTCATGTTGAGTGCATAATATTTTCAATTCTTATATCTTTTTGTTGAATTGTTCCTTTTATTATTATATAGCATTCTTCTTTGCCTCTTATTACTAGTCTTTGTTTTAAAGTCTATTTGTCTGATATAAGTACTTCTATCCTAGCTTTCTTTTAATATTCATTTGCATGATAAATATTTCTCCCCTTTTCAATCTACCTGTCTAGGTCTGAAATGAGTCTCTATTAGTGTATAGATAGATCTTGTTTTTTAAAGTTAATTATTTATTTATTTTGGGAGAGAGAGAGAGAGAGTTGGGGGGGGGGAGAAAGTGCAGGGGAGAGGAGAGAGAGAGAGAGAGAGAGAGAGAAAGAGAGAGAATCCCAAGAATCTCACAAATTGCGAGATCATGACCTGAGCCAAAACCAAGAGTCAGGCACTTAACTGACTGAGCCACCCAGGTGCCCTTGCATCTTGTTTTTTAATTCATTTTGTCACCTTATGTTTTTTGATTGGGGCATTTAGTCCATTTACATTCAAAGTAATTTTTGATAGGTATATATTTATTGCTCTTTGATACTTGTTTGGTAGTTATTTTTGTAGTTCTTCTTTGATCCTTTCTTTTCTTGCTTTCTTTCATGATTTTCTGGCTTTCTTTAGTGATATACTTGCCACTCTCTTCTGGCCTTCAAAATTTCTGCTGAAAAAATCCACTGATGGCCTTATGGGGTTTCCCTTATATGTAACTGTCTTCTTTTCTCTTGCTGCTTTTAAAATTCTCTCTTTATCACTACTTTTTGCCATTTTAATGACTACGTGTATTGGTATGGACCTCCTTGGGTTGATTTTGTTGGGGAATCTTTCTGCCTCCTGGATCTAGATATCTGTCTCCTTCCCCAGATTAGGAAAGTTTTCAGCTATTATTTCTTTAGATAAATTTTCTACCCCCTTTTTTCTCTCTTCTGGGATTCCTATAATGTGAATGTTACTATGTTTAATGGGATTCCTGAGTTCCCTAACTTTATTCTAATTTTTGCATATTTTTTTTCCCTCTTACTTGCTCAGCTTGATTACTTTCCATTATGGTGTCCTCCAGGTCACTAATTCATTCCTCTGCTTCTTCTAGCCTGCTACTTATTCCATCTAGTGTATTTTTAATTTCACTTATTGTGTTCTTCATCGCTGACTGGTTCTTTTTTGTTTTCTATCTCTTTGTTAAGGATCTCACTGATATCCTACACTCTTTTCTCAAATCCAGTGAGTATGTTTATGATCATTACTTTATATTCTTCATCAGGCATATTAATTATATCCATTTTACTTAGGTCTCTTGCTATGGTTTTGTCATGTTCTTTCATTTATGACATAGCCCTTTGTCTCTTCACTTTGCCTAATTGTGTCTGTTTCTCTGTGTGGGGAAAGTCAGCAAGGTCTCTTGCTCTTGAAAGCAATGGCCTTATGAAGAAGAGGTCCTCTAGTATCCTGCAGTACATAGTGTCTCCTGTTCACCAGGACCTGGCACTTCAGGAGGTGTCTCCTATATGCATTCTGTGCATCCTACTATTGTGTCCTGGTCACTTTTTCCTTCAATCCAGTCAACTGGGGGTTTTCCTAGGGGTACCCACAAAGCTTGAAAAGTGGATAACAAGTATGCCTCAAGCTTCCACAGGGCCCACTTCCCCCTCAGGCACTGTCACCAAGACTGAGGCCCAGCAGAATGGGTGGGTTGGGAGAAGCAGTGTTGGCAAGGTTTGTGCCAGTCTTCTGTGGGAGGGGACTCATGGTACCAGGATTGAGGCAAATGTGACTGGGAAGGGTGGATCTGCTTAAGTGTGCAGGGGCAGGGCTTAATCTAATCTTGCAGGTGGCCTTGCCATTAGGCTGGGGAGTAGGGGAGGGAGATGGTGCCTGCCATCTCCTTTGTTCCTGGAGGAGTCCCTCAGAGATTCCTGCTATTCTGCTCCCAAATGAAGAAACTACTCTCTCTCTCATATGTCCCACACGTGTTTCAAATTGCTGCTTCTATGCTATATCTCAGCACTCTGTTGTAGTGCTCTCTCTTTAAGGGTGGGAACTCAGATTCTTCTTGCCCTCTTGGGTCTCCCAGAACCAATCCCACTGATCTTTAAAATTCCAGGCTTTAAGTCTCACTGTTGTAAGAGCCAATAAAATCTGGCCTCTTTCTATTTCAAACCCAAATGCTATGGAGACTTGTATTCCCCACCTGTGCTCCCCAGTGTGATAGTCTGTTCCTTGTCCTTGTCTGGGCTGTGGTTCTCTCCTTCCTTTTCTACCCAGGATGGCCACAGTCCGTTTTGCTCTCCACTGAGTCTCTGCCCTTCCTACCCTCTTTGATGTGGCCTCTTCTCTACCTTTACTTGTTAAGTTTGTTCTGCCAATCTTTGGGCTGTTTTATGGGTTATTTATACTGATTGGTGTTACCTAGTTGTATCCTTGGGACAAAGTGAGCTTAGAGTCCTCTTATTCTGCCATCGTCCCAGCCTCAGCTATAATTATTTATAATTCCTGTTGTCCTGTAACCTTTATTTAGGCAATTTCTTTCTTTTTTTTATGTTTATTTTTGAGAGAGACAGAGAGACAGAGTGTGAGCAGGCAAGGGGTAGAGAAAGAGAAAGACACAGAATCCATAGTGGGTCCAGGCTCTGAGCTGTCAGCACAGAGCCCGATGTGGGGCTCAAACTCACGATCCACAAGATCATGACCTGAGCTGAAGTCGGACACTTAACTGACTGAGACACCCAGGTGCCCCTATGTAGGCAATTTCTTTAAAATCCATCAGTTTTTCATAAGTTTATCATATGGCCAAGCTATTTCACTGCTAGGAATCTACCTAAAAGAAATGAAAACATATCTACACAAAGACTTGTACATAAATGTTCATTGTAGTAGTACTCATAATAGATCAATTCTGAAAAACCCAGTGTCTACCAACTGCTGAACAGATAAATAAAATGTGGTATTTCCAAATAATAGGATACCATTCACCAATAAAAAGGAATGGGCTAGTAACACATGTATTATGTGGATGCATCTCAAAAACAATGTGTGAAATGAAGCCAAACACAGAATGTCACATATTATATAATTTCATTTGTATGAAATGTTTAGAAAAGGCAAATGTACAGAGACGGAAAGTAGTTTCCTGTGGCTGAAGACTGGAATGGAGAGTGACTTCAGATGGGTGTAAGGCATCTTTTAGGGGCAATGGAAATGCTCTAAAATTGAGTTATACTGTCAGTTGTACAATTCTGTGAAGTTTCTAAAACTTACTGAATTGTATGCCAAGAAGAGTGAATGTAATGGTATATAAGTAGTATCCCAGGAAAGCTGTCAAAAATAATGAAAGAAAAATGAAATAGTTAAAACATTTCTCTAGTCCTTCAGTAGAAGAATACAAGAAAATACACCATGATTATAATGACAGTATGTAAACTAAAACAAAATGAAACATCTTACCAGGGTAAAACCCTTTTGTTTTCTACACTGTGGCCTTCTACCTTCTTTGTGGATGGAATAAAGACTTGATTACTAGATGTGTTGCAACTGTCTTTCATTCATGAGGATGAAAGCCACATCCTAAGGATAGTGTAGCAGGAAGATAGAAAAATCCAGAGTGCTTGATGACATGTTTGAGTTGCTGCATCAGCCCAGAATTCTTTCCCTCCAGACTTCTGAATATTGAGAATGAGAAAAAGCTGTCCATTTCTGCCAATAGTAGTTGAATTTTGATCACTGTAGAAAAAAATACACCTCAAAGTCTTTTCACTATTCATAAGTAAAGTTAAAACTCATTAACCAGCTCTTAATGACCCTTGCCTGTATCTCCATCAGGTTTAAAAAGGTCACTGAGCCATTGATGGAAATAGATCGTTCTCTTCCTTTGTCTCTGTCTGTTTTATTCTTCTGCTGTCTTCCTGCTCCATTTAGACCCCATCCAGTCTGGTCCTCAGGCTTGACCCTCTTTCATAAGGTGCCCACGAAGAGATAGAAATCATCCCATTAAGTGTCGAGTCTTTCATGATCTCTGGCTATCAGGTCAACATAGGTTACCTGGCTTCCTTCTTATTCCAAATGCCAGGTCTTTTTTTTTCCCCCCAGGTCAGGGGAGGATGAGGGCATGGTCTGCTAGGCCTTGCTTGGCTCTCATTTGCTATTTTCAAGGGAATAAAGAAATTCCAGCTGTTCTTCTGTGTGGGAAACCATGGAAAAGCCAGGGTTGTCACTTGGCACCTACTTTGACATAGACACCCCTCCCAGCTATCCATACTGTGTTAATCTCTTGCCTTTGTTTTATGAATAGTATCAGCAAAGCAGCCAACTTAACATGTTTCAGGAAAGACATGTGAAGCACAGGTCTCTTGGTCTGGTATTCCTCAAATCTATCTAGAAGACTGTGTCACCTTTCTTTTCTACCAACTCTGGGAGTTGGGAGTAGCAGCTATAGTACAGAAACGGACCAACATCTGAACTTTCTCTTCATTTTTTAAAATCGTTGCCAGCTAAAATACTTGGGGGCAAGGCTCCATTCTGTTTGATTCCATATCTGCTGCATTCATTTTGGTCTTGCATTGGTTTTTAAATATTTAAAGAAAAAGCATTGTGTGTATTGCTATCTGGCCTAATTTGAGAACTTATTGTTGTTCCTGGGACACAAGAAGGGGATGGGAAGGTTACTCCTAAAGGGAGTAAAGAATATGAGACACGTGAGCTAATTCTTCATAATATTATTCTATCACACCTGGAATCTGGCTCACATTGTTCAGATCTTTCTTTGCCCTGTTGTAATGGAACTCTTAGACAGATCCAACCTGGAAACTGGCTATGAAAAGATATCTACTTTGTACTCCCAAATGGCATATTCTATTCCTACTGATCATCAGTCATAAATCTAGTTTGATTTTTCTATGTCTCTCTTCAAATTTGGGCTTTTTTGGATCATCTACTTCTTGGAGCTGCATTTTTGTTTATTCCAGAAACTCCATGATCCCTTCAGTTTCTCCCTCCTCTTAGTCCCTGCATGCCATGCAGCTGGTGCAGCTGGGAAATCTATACCACCCCCCTACTGAGGGATAATTGCAGCAATTAAAGCCTAGACTAGTATTTCAAGAAAGCAGTATTTCCACATCATTGTTAAAATTAGTTCAATTTGCCATGTGATTTGAGTGGTAAACACTTTTTCCAATATTGTAAATTACCAAACATTCAACTGTCAGTGCTACAGAAATCTGGAAAATGTATAGTTTATGATAATACATTTGGCTAGAGGACAAACAAACCAGAAAGGTTCTAGTTTACTGCATAAAATGTTATAGCATGGATCAGCCATCTTTGGAAGGGGATTTGGCAGTTTGAGCAGAGGTATAGAAATACTCTTTCATTAGAAGCTCAGTTAAAAAAAAAACAACTAAGCATAATGGGATAAAAATTTGAAAGAAAAATAGTAACATGCAAACCATAGTAATTTCTTTCAAATAACTTAACAGCAATTAAGCTCAAATAGGAGTCTGGTTCAGTCCACCAAAGGTTGACTTTTCTTAGACTACATGTAAAACAGTCATGGACTAAATTTCCCTTTAACTGACCACTTTCTCCTCTCTATGTTCACAAATTTATTGGAAAAAAAAGAACTGTAACAAAATGAGAGTCAATCCATGCTCTTATGGCCTCCAGCTAAGTATGATCCCAAAGAGCTAATGAGTTCTTCAAAAGCATCGGATTTATGAGCCATGGTAATGGAAAAGGGAGAACTAAGTAAAGTGTTTCTCCTATTGAGAAACAGCAACAACAAAATCACAAAATCTCAACAGCATATGTGAGTAAGCATCTATTGAGCTCATGACTCAGAGAATGGTCTGGGAGTTAGCTGATTGACATTATGCTTGACCACGTGGCTCAGTTCCACATGTCTCTCATCGTCCTTTAGGGATACACAGACTAGGTTGAGCTCATTCTGCTTGTAGCAACGGTAGAATTGCACACAAATTAGAATGAAAACACTCAAGGCCTCTTAAACCTCAGATGGTAGCTGGTGCCCTGTTGCTTCTGCTTTACTCTGTTAGCTAAAGCAAGTCATGTAGCTAAACCCAGTATCAAGAGATAGGAAAATATATTTCACTGTTTTTTTTAGTGTTTATTTGTTTTTGAGAGAGAGAGAGATGGGGTGCAAGTGGGGGAGGGGCAGAGAGAGACACACAGAATCCAGGCTCTGAGCTCTCAGCCCAGAGCCTGATGTGGGGCTCGAACTCACAAGCCATGAGATGGTGACCTGAGCCAAAGTCGGATGCTCAACCGACTGAGCCACCCAGATGCCCCTATATTTCACTTTTTTAAAGGTGAAAATTGGCAGTCACATAGGAAAAGGTGAAAATTGGGGACCAATTATGCCATCAAACACACAGCTCTTGTGTCATCAAGTATAAAAGAGAAAGGAAGAAGACTTGATAAATATCAAAGCCATAAAATAGAGAAAAATGTATGTACTGATTGATTCATCTATTCATTTAGTGTACTAGTAATCTGTTGCTGCATAACCAATTACCTCAAAGCTTAAGAGCTCAAAAAATACATCTTATTATCTCATAGTTTCCGTAGGTCAGAAATCATACTTGGCTGGGTCCCCCTGGCTCTGGATCTCTTACAAGCCTGCAGCCATGTCAAGGCTTGACTGAGAAGAATCTACTTCTATCATTGTTGATAGGATTTATTTCCTGCCGTCTGCTTCACTGAGGGTTCGGTTCACTGTGAGTTGTTGGCTGGAGGTCTGTGTCAGCTCCCTGCCATGTCCACCTCTCCACAGAACGTGCTGTAACATGTAGCCAGCAAGAGTGCAAGAGAGAATTCCAGCCAGAGAGAATTCCAGCAAGAGAGAATTCCAGTAAGAGAGAGTGAAAAGTAAGACGGGAGTCACAGTTCTCTTTCACTTAATCAAAGGAGTGGCCTCCTGTGCTGTATTCTGTTTGTTAGAAGCAAGTCACTAGGTCCAGCACGGCTCAAGGGGAGGGGATTACAGAAAGGACATGGAGGCCAAGAGAGCAGGGATCATTGGGAATCATTGCATAAGCTGTTTAAAGCACTCAGTCACTCTTCAACTGTGGAACTTCTACCGTGTGTGGAACCCTGAGCTTGGAATGTATGCACGCAGAGATGAAGAAACCATGCACCCTGACTTTAAGCAAACAGTCCAGCTGATTCAGCCACAGAAAAAGGTAAAAATAAAAAAAAGCTATGTTCAGTCCCCAATAACTCCATGGCTGGATTACCATACGTCACAGCATCTTCAAATTTTTACTCTATTTAGAGATCTTTACTGTCCCTATAACAGATTTTTCTCCATCTCTATTCTGTAGATCATCAATTTTATGAACTTTTAATAAGATTTCATATTGAATTTGATAAATACTAGTCAAAAAGGCCAAGTTCCTTTTGATACCATAGGTTTCTCAGAACTTTCAGTATGCTACAATGTATATAGCATATAATCTGCTACATTTCCCAAGAATTTTACACATTTAACCATTGAATCACTTTGTCATGAAGTATTTCAGGAGACTCATAATTCTCACAAATACCAGCCTCTTAACTTTGGTGACTGTGTCTCTTCTATTCTCTGATCCAGCTTGTCTCTGAAATTCATCATGCTGTTACTATTTTCTAAGTGTCCTCACGTCTTGGCTTCTCTGCCTAGAATGTTCTTTTCCCTTCCATCATCTGCTTAATTTAAACTAGATCCTTAAAAAAATCAGTTGAAAAATCACCTCCTGTAAAAATCTTACCCTGATTTCTTTTCTCTGTGCTTTGACAGTAACCTGTGTACTGTGCTTATTACATGATGTTGTAAACGGTTTATTTCTCACCTCTCTCGGAATTATAATCTTCCTGAGGAAAGACCCATGTACAGCTCAAGCTCATAGCCCTGGTGCATACAAAGTGTCAGACATATGCCAGCTACTAAAGAAAATAACCCTTTTTGAATGCTAGAACAAATGAAAAATACCTGGTTCTTTTTTCATCTGTAACAGAGATAGTTGATGTTTTTCTTGCATTCCCCAGCCTCGCTAGCCATGAGGACACGTGACTAGTTCTGGCCAAAAGGCTTTAGAGGTCATATGTTGAGACTGTGGAACTACAAATGTGAGTATCTTAGATTTCTATGTCATTGCACGGAGAAAAGCAGTCTTTTATCAGACATTAGATAAATGAAATAAAAATGAAATGAAGCTTTGCTGTGTTAGTCACTAAAACAGAGTTTTGTCTGTCTTAACTAAGATGTTACATGAAGGCTACTGGAAGTTTGATGCAGGCATGGGTGTGTAGCATAAACACTTAAAAAAAAATCCAGGAGCCCCAGACAAGTGCTAAGAGATTGCTTTGGAATTACCTGAATTCTTTTTAATTTTGGTCACTAAGAAGCAGCTAGTTGCACATCTCCTTAGTAAAGATGCCTGGGGAAAACTTACAGACATGGTAGCAATTACTGCTATATTTTAAATAGAACTGCATAATTTAACTTATTTTATGCAGAAAAAATGAAGTATATAGAAAGGATGCCAGGATATCCAAGGAAATATATGTTCGTTTGAAGAAAAAGAAGCATCTTATAAAGTGAATGACAGCCTTGCTGCCTGTAGTTAGCAAATTCAGTGGAAAATTGCTCAATTTAGCCCTTGTTTTGCCTAGGCAGCCTAAACTTGAATCTCTAAGAAATTCCTCTTGGATTGATATGATTATAACTTGGATGCCAGGCCTATAATTCTAAGAAACAGGAAACTCCTGCTTCATTTATGGAGAAATTGGGATTTTTTTTAATTGAGATAAAATTGATATATAACATTGTATACGTTTAAGGTAGGCAATAATGTAATTACTTGATATACGTATACAATGCAAAATGGTCATCAAAATAAGATTAAATAGCATCCATCACTTCACATAGTTACACTTTCTTTTTGTAGTGAGAGCTTTTTGAATCTACTCTCGGAAACTTTCAAAAATATAGTGTAGTAATGTTAATTATATATACCTATAACCATATATACTGTATATCACGCTGTACATTGTATCCCCAGAACTTAGTCATCTTATATAACTGGAAGCTTGACTGTTTTCACCCATTTCTCTCACTTCCCAACCCCCTACCCTGGCAACCACCAATCTGCTCTCCTTTTCTACACGTTTGTTTTTTTTTTATGTTCCACATATAAGATGATATAATATTTGTCCTTTTCTGTCTGACTTATTTTACTTAGCATAATGCCCTCAAGGTTCATCCATGTTTTTTGTAAATGGCAGGATTTTGAGAAGTTGGGAATTTAGGGCTTTATTTCAGAGGGAAAGTGACTGAGTAGAAATCCTAAGGGCTTTCTTTTTCAGTCCAGAGTCTTAGTTGCAAGTAGCAGAAACTGACTCTGAGCCGAAAAGGGATTTATTGGAAGGAAATTGTGTAGCCCACAGAATCAGTGGGAAACGTGGAGAACCAGGCTCCAAAATGATTGAGAGACTGCAGGAACAATTTGTAAGGATATCTCATCACTACTCAAATCCAGAAATAGTGATTGTTCCAGTGGGGGGAAAGAAAAAGAATCAATGTTCTCACCTTGATGGAAGGGGTCTAATACAGTCAACTTTTACAGGATAGCTAGGTAGTTGCGTTGCCCTCACTCCAAGGATATGGTTGTATAATCAGATTTTAGGATTGGTTGCTGCTGCTGGCAATTGGAGAATTCATTGGTGGTCTCCGCCATGACTTTCATGGGGAGATTTCTCTGTGCCTGTTGGCATAGCCATTTAGTTCAAGAGTTCACTGGCTGAAGACAGAGGCTGGCATTCACTAGATAAATCATCTGATTACTAAGAGTTTCTTCCACAGTGAGACTCTTTGTGATCCCGCTAAACTCTCAGCCACCCCCTATAAATTGGTCTTGAATCATATCTTGAAAAGTTTCTGTTTCTAGTAAAAGTGAACAATGATATGTGATACTTGCAGATTATACTATTTTCCTAATTATTCACACCCCTTCCTATTAAAGAATTATGTAGCCTATCCATTGTCATGTGATTGACAGTTCTTCCTGTAGAGACTGTTGATTAGGCTTTGCCATGTGACATGTTTTGACCAATGGAATGGAACCAGACATAACATCTGGCATCTTCAGATAAAACATCAGAATACCATCATGAGCTTTGACGTTGTCTGTTTTTGCTCTGACGGAAGGATGCAATGTTGTAGATGAAGGATGGATTTAAGACTGCAAAAACATGCAGAACAAAGCTATAACTCACCCAAAGCCAACATGATAATGAGTGACAAATAAACTTTACTGTAAGCATTCCTGTTTTGGGGTTGTTTGAACCACAACTTACTGAGTGAAAGATGACTAATATCCCATTCAATTTTCTACCCATGGGGAAAACCTCTCTTTACTGTCTTTCATGGCTACTTGTTAGGAGAGTTATCAGGTTGTCCACAGTCCACTTCTGGTTGGCACTGGCACTGTATTCTGGAACTGTCTGTAAGCTAAGCTTATATCTTTCTCTCTTCAGATCTCTGGTCAGAGGAATCTCCTCAGGAGGCCATAAGTGAGGGCTGAGGGAGAGGTGGCAGAAGACATGAGTGAATATTCAGGGAGTGTAGACCACTTACTCAGGCAAATCACTTGTACCATTAAGATGTGTCCCAGTTCTTTTTTTTAAAGTTTATTTATTTATTTTGAGAGAGAGAGAGAGACAGTGTGTGAGAGGGGTAGGGGCAGAGAGAGAGAGATGAAGAATTCCAAGTAGGCTCCACCTGGTCAGCATAGAGCCTGATGCGGGGCTCGAACTCACAAAACTGTGAGATCATGACCTGAGCCGAAATCAAGAGTCAGACGCTTAACTGACTGAGCCACCCAGGCACTCCCAGGATATGTACCATAGATATAATTTTATCTATCTATCTATCTATCTATCTATCTATCTATCTATCTATCTATGTATCTATCTATGCAGCTATCTATTTAGGTTTGATATAGGTCAATATATCGATTGATGATCATATATATATATATCGATTAATGATTATGGTTTTGTTGACTATGCCTGAGTTTATGGTGTTCGATTAATTAAATAACACTTAATATGTGATGTTACATGGAGAAGTTGTATGGTCAGCTGGCATCCCATAATAAGGTATTGGGTCTTCATTTTCCCTAACAGCAAACCAAGAGATGTTTTTCAAAAGGACAGTAGCTTGAAAGGGGCATGTTTGTCCCCCAAACCAAGACGTTATCATTCAAATCTTGTGAAATTCTCCATAGAGTATTACACTTCTGCCATAAGCCCATCAAGTCTTGTCCGATTTGTTGAGTCAAGTGTCAGGGCAATCATATTGCAGCTTGGACCAGGTGGAGAATCTCAGCTTGCCCTTAGCCTCACGTGAATTGACAGCCATTGGAATCAATAGGAAATGGGGTAGAGAAGTACACAAAAGTGTGGTGTATGTTACCTCTACAACCCAAGAGGACCGCCAAGCATTGTGACTTTTTTGTAATGGTAGGAAGCTCAAGGTGTAGCAAGTTTCTGCCACTTGGAGGGATATCTCGATATACCCCAGAGCACTAGGTCCCATAAACTTCACGTCCCTATCTTCCCATGAAATGTACTATCCTCAATATGGAATGTATGTGTTTACCTAAGGAGGTCTAGGGCACTTACACTTTCTGTTCCTAGGCCTTAATAGAGTGAACCAGATGGTTGCCATGTTTTGTTTATACTTTTTAGTGAAATTTTTGGCAGATATTTTGTTATTGCCCAATGGCTCTGAGGACTATGAAGATACTTTTTAGAAGGTATAGGTTTTATTATATATTTTCTTTAGGCCATGTGAGATTTCTGATAGGCATGGAATAAGAAAAATGAAAGGGAGATATCTAATGTGGTAGCTTGACTAATTAAGTTATAAATAAGAGATGTAGGTTCTGTATGGCTATGACAGATTTAGTAACCCTTCTAAAGAAGTCTTGGGTATATTTGTTATGGATTGGCCTGTCAACATATGATATCCAAGAAGCATATTTAATCTGTGGCAGTGAGCTCAACTTTTTTTTGGAATCTTGGAACCCTTTGCAAATCAATTAAATCTGTAAACCCGTTACCCAGAAATTTCATAAGCATGAAACTTGTTAAATAGATATAGGAGGTTCACCAATTTGCTGAGGCTTATTTAGAGAGGTCTGAGGACCCACATTGGAATCCATGCTCCAGAGAACTGGCAGGGGTCCATATTTGAATGGGAAAGCATGTGTGAGTGGTTTTGTAAAGTTTGTCTCAGGAGGCTAGAAACTATCCACTCTTTCGACAATTAAAGCTGCTTATTTCCCCCAATGGCATTACCTTTAATCACTGTCAATATTTTGCTCATGGGTTCTTTTTTCCTTCCCGGGATTTGATTATTGTAATTCTTCACCATGTGCACACTCTTTGGGAATCAAAGTCCTTAGGTAAACCTTTTAAATTGAGCCAGATGCTTTTTATTTAGAACCTGACAGATAACATTATTTTAGTTCATTTATGGAAAAATAAAATATTTATTTCCCTTTTGGCTAGTTAATATTGAGTACAGTAAAGTCATTGTGATTTCTGGAAGTCATGCTGTGTGGGATGATACCAATATTGCCTACAAACATTTCAGGAAAACGTGGAAATTTATCCTAAAGGGACATACTGAATAATTTCTCTCTCCTCCTGCCAGTAATCACATACAGAATTCCCAGAAAAAAGCAATGTTTTAACATTCCATTATTAGTGGGGATAGGCTGGTAACTCAGATAATTTAATTGCAATAAATATTTACTAAGAGCTTACTATCAGTCTTAAGGTGAAGGAAGGCCATCGGATCCTGATGAAAGGCAAAATTAACTTTTCAAAAAGCACAGGGAAGTTATGGTCACATAAGTAGCAAATTAAAATACATCAAGGTTTGAACAATTAGTTGGAATAGGGGAGGGAGGAGCAAGAGCAGAAAACTCATTTGACCTTGTCATTAGGAACATTGCCTTGTGAGTGGCACAGAGATAATTACATTGTGATCTCAGGGAAGGAAATTTCATCATAGTTTCTACTTACCTGTGCTGTGAACAACAGAATAATAATAACGGAAGTATTGTCTATTGGTTTTCAATATTTAGAGTTAACCTACTGACTAAGTATAAAAAATATAGATGTTTCAGAACAGAATATAAATATTATCAACGTTGACAATGGAAACATAAAAGTATTCCTAAACGAAGTCGAGAAAATGAAAGAGGGAGGAAATGTGGGGAGAAGGTTGGGTTGCAAGGATCCTTTTCTTAAAAATGTGAGGAGTAAAATTCCATTTCCAGTTGGTGGAGAAAGAACTATATTATAGAAATA
Organism: Acinonyx jubatus; assembly: GCF_027475565.1. Classification (NCBI taxonomy): domain Eukaryota; kingdom Metazoa; phylum Chordata; class Mammalia; order Carnivora; family Felidae; genus Acinonyx; species Acinonyx jubatus. The sequence goes on from NC_069384.1 coordinate 140,222,124, forward strand.
ATCTAAGCTAAAAGGCAATCAATAGAAAAACTAAAAATAATGACCTAAGCACCAACATTTTTGAAGTTATAGCAGTAAGGAAATAATAACATCCAAATTTGGTAAGTGAAGAGTTAGTGGTATAAACGTATTATTTAAAATGTGGAGATAATCTTTCAAATAACTGAAAACATAAATTGTTGAAAGTGGTTCACTCTGGGACAGAGAACTATTGCTTTTTTGTCATTAATGTTTGGGGTGTATTTAACTTTGGGCATGCTTTAAACTGATTAAAATTTTAGAAAACTTAAAAAAAAATGAACCAAGTAGTGAGGAGAGAGACATGGATAAAGGATGTTTTCTAACCTGGGAGAAGTTCCTTTCTGTGTGTCCATTTGGTATGTGACTCCGATAGTGAAGCATGACAAACTGTCATGTCTATGCAGAGCAGATAGTGGTGATCAAATGGGTTCTTTTATTGATCTCTTTTTTTTCTTTTTCAGTTTGATCCTGAGACACTTTTAGTCATCATAAGACAAGGAAGTTTGTGTAACTGGTTACATATTAAGGCAGATCATAAAACTAATGAAAAAGATATATAAAAATTATGGGAGGAAGTGACATCAGCAGGAATGGTAGAGTAAGGACCTTCAAAAATCCCCTCCTCCATAAGGCAATGAATATAGTGGAAAATGAACTTTCTCAAAACCTTAGAAAATAGCCAAACTATTGCAACAATTTGAAGAATATTTATTTGAGAAAATTCTGAATCTTGGAAAGAACACCATGTGTGTGGTGTTTTAACTTGCTTTAACTTGCTTTTCTTCCCCTCTTGTCAGCTCACTGGTAGCCTTGGACACGAATAGCACACATCGAATACCAGCAGCCTAACAGTCTCTGAAAGGGAAGAATGGGATTGGAGCTCCTCTAAGCTCAATTACCATATAACTCACATGATTTGACTAATATGTTAGTCCCTTGGAAAAATCCCTCTAACAAGGTTTGCTTTTATTTGAACTCACTCAAGTCTGGCCCATTGTGGTTTTTTTTTTTGCCAATGGGCATTTATCTAAAATAACCAGTGGCATTTATTAAACTTTGCAGTTGCCTGAGATGGTAATAACACTTGGGGCAAACAACAAGCTGAACAAAAAATCTAAAAGGAAAAGCTTGGAAATAGGATGTATGTAGAGGACTTTGAAAGGATTCAACATATTCCTAGGAATATAGAAAGCTATACTTATGTATAGGGCTGTGTACATTCCCAGAAAAGACTTGAAAAGGTTCTGAACTCTCATCTCAGCTGATTTTAAGGCTATGTGCATGCAGGAAGTGAAGGCTAAGACAGAGTTGTAAACTGCCTGTCTGTCTGAGTGTTGCAAATATGCCCCAGGGTATACATAGAGACCCTCAGCAGAGTCTGGGACACTTACTGGTTCTAGGCATTTAAGGAAATCTATCCAAGCATGAGATGACCATTAACATAAATGGGCAAACAATCCAGTGGCCACACACAATACAGAATACCATTATAACCTGAATACAGATAAATCACAGAATTAGCTCAGAAAATCACCAAATAAGCACACCGCAGCAACAATAGCAAACAGCAACAACAGATCCTGGGGACGAAGGATCTATTTTCCAGAGGTTCCACATTATATTACTTAAAACATTCAGTTTTCAACAAAAAATTATGTGACATACAAAGAAGGAAGAAAGTGTAATGCATACACAGGGGAAAAAAAATCAATAGAAACCGTCTCTGAGAAAGCACAGACACTGTACTTATTAAATAAAGGTTTTTAATCAGCTATTCCAAGAACACATTCAGAAAGGAAATTTAGGAAAATAAACATGTGTAGAAACTAAAGGAAGTGTGAGAACGATGTCTTAGCAAATAGAGATGATCACTAAAAAGATAGAAATTGTAAACAAGAACGAACTATAAATTCTGGAGTCCAAAAATATTACAGAAATGAAATTTTGCCTTAGAGATTCAAAGCACATTTGAGCCAGCAGAATAAAGAATAAGGGCACTTAAAGAGAGATCACCTAGGAGACACCTGGGTGGCTCAGTTGGTTGGGCATCTGACTCTAGATTTTGGCTCAGGTCATGAGCTCACGGTTTGTGAGTGTGAGCCCCGCGTTGGGCTCTTTGTTGACGGTGCGGAGCCTGCTTGGGGTTCTTCCTCTCCCTCTCTCTCTGTGTATCCCTGCCCTTGCTCTCTCAAAAATAAAACAAACCTTGAAAAACGATAGATCACTTAAAATTATCCCATATGAGAAAAGACAGGAAAAAGTACAAAGTGAAATGCACAGTCTCAGAGAACCTGTGGGACACCATCAAGTGTAACAACGTATGCATAGTGAGGAAGAATTCTGGAAGGAGAGGAGAGAAAGGAACAGAAAGAATAGTTGAGGAAATAATGGCTCTTGTCAGGAAAATTAGCCAAATAAAAGACATCCAGATTGGCAAGGAGAAGTAAAACTACATCATTTCACAGATGGCATTGATCTCGTATAGAAAATCCTAATATTTTATGAAAAACATTAACATATATATCCAGGAAGTTTAATAAACTCTAGGTAGGATGAATTCAAAGAGATTGACATCTAGATGCATCATAGTCAAACTTTGAAACGTTGAAGACAAAGAAAATCTCTTGCAAATAAGACAAGAAAAATGGCTTGTCCAGGACTAGGGAACTTCAGTATGATTAACAACTGACTTCTCTTCAGAAACCATGGGGCCAAAAGGTAGTGGGATGATACATTCAATGTGTTGAGAGAAAAAGAATTTTAACCAAGAATTCAATTTCCAACAATCTGTCCTTCAAAAATAAAGGAAGTATTAAAGCATTTCTAGATGAATCCAAACTGAGAAAATCAGTTGTTAGCAGGCATGCCCTATAAGAAATGCTAGTCATTCAGACCGAAATGAAAGGATACTACCTAGTGACTTGCATCCACATGAAGAAATAAAGAACATCAGTAAAGGTAACTACATAGGTAAATGTAAATGACAAGAATTTTTTTTTGATAACTCTTTTTCCTCCTATTAATTTGGAAGACAACTGTGTAAAAATAATGATAAATATGTGTTGATGGTTATACAATGTATAAAATGTAATCTGTATGACAATAACAGCACAAAAGAAGGGGAAGAGAATGAATATCAAGGAACATTTTTGTAAACTATTACAATTGAGTTGGTATTAATCTGAACTAGATTGTTATAATTTAAGGTGTTAATTTTAATTCCTAGAGTAATTACTAAAAACCAATGATGACAACAACAAAAATCCTTTAAAAAATCTATTGTGAAAGAAACAAAAAGGGAATTAAAATGGTACACTAGAAGATATTTATTTAATGCTAAAGGAGACATTAATGAAAGGATAGAGGAACAGAAAAGACATAATATGTATAAAAAAGAAATGACCAAAAGACATATGAATTCTTCCTTGTTAGCAGTTAGGTAAATGTAAATCAACTAAACACTTCAGTCAAAAGGTAGAGTTTGACAGAATGGACTTTAAAATGATCGAACTGCATTTTGTCTATAAGAGACACACTTTGGATTCAAAGACACGAAGAGATAGAAAGTAAAAGGATGGATAAAGGTATACATGCACACAGAAACCAAAAGACGGGGGGGGGGGCTATACAATTACTAGAAAAAATAGACTTTAAGACAAAAAATATTACTAGAAACAAAGGGTATTTTCTAAAACATAGAATATAGAATGATTGTAGAAGCAAAAATCCTCAACAAACCACCACAAAATTGAAACCAGCAAGATATAAAAAGGATCATACTCTATGACCAAATGGAAGTTGTTCCAGGAAAGCAAGGTTGTTTCAAGATATGGAAATCAACCAGTGCAACTCATGATATTAATAGAATAAAGGATCAATATCACATGACCCTCCCAATTGATACAGAAAAAGTATTTAACAAAACCCAACACATTTTCATTATAAAAACAGTCAACCAACTAATAACAGAAGGCAATATCCTCAACCTGATAAAGGACTTTTATGAAAAACCCATGGATAACATCATACTTAGGTAGTGAAAGACTGAAAGCTTTTCCCCTAAAATTAAGAACAAGGCAAAGATGTCTGTTCCCACCAGTTATAATCAACATTGTACTGGAGCTTCCAGCTGGGGCACCTGGACAAGAAAAGGAAATAAAAGACATCCAGATCAGAAAGGAAGAACTTAAACTTATCTCTAGCCACAGATCACCTGATCTTGCATATGGAACATCCTTAGGAATCTATATGCACACACAAAAACTATTAGAGCTAATAAACCATACAGCAAAGCTGCAGAATACAGGATCAATATACAAAAATTAGTTGTATTTGTATATAGTCATAATGAACAACCCAAAAATATAATTGTGAAAGTAATTTCATGTATAATAGCATCAAAAGAATAACATACTTATGGATAATTTTAACAAAATAAGTGCAAGATTTGTACATCAAAAACTACAGAACATCTTTGAAAAAAAATTGAGACTTGAATAAATGGAAATATATCCTGTTTGCATGGGTTAGAAGACTTAATGTTTTTAAGATGGAAATACTTTCCAAATTGGTCTGTGGATCCAATGCAATCTCTTTCAGAATCTCAACTGCCTTTTTTTTTTTTTAAAAGAAATTGGCAAACTGACCTCAAAATTCATACAGAAATGCATGGAGCTAAAAATAGACAAAACACTTCTGGAAAAAAGAAAGTTGGAGGACTCACACTTCCCACTTTGAAAACTTACTACAAAGTTGCAACATCAAGACTATGAGGCATAAAGATAGATATACATCATTAAATACAATGGAGGGTCCATAATAAACCTTTACATTTATGGTAAGTTGATTTTTGACAATGGTAACAAGATTATTCAGTGGGGGAAAGAAGAACCAATAAATGGTGCTGTGGCAACTGAATATGCCCATGCAAAATAATGAAGTTGGACCCCTACCTCACACCTATATTAAAAAATGAGCTCAGGATGGATCAGACCCAAATGCAAAAGATAAAAGTATAAAAATTGTGGAAGACAACCTAGGCATAAACCTTTGTATGCTTGTATCAGTCCATGGTTTCTTAGATATGAAATCAAAAGTACATGCAACTGAAGAAAAAACTATGTAAATTTGACTTCATCATATGTATTTATTTATTATTACCATTATTTGTAATGTTTTTATTTTAGAGAGAGAGACAGAGCATGAGTGGGGGAGGGGCAGAGAGGGGGAGACAGAATCTGAAGCAGGCTCTAGGCTCTGAGCTGTCAGCACAGAGCCCAACACGGGGTTCAAACCCATGAACCATGACATCATGACCTGAGCTGAAGTCAGACACTTAACTGACTGAGCCACCCAGGCCTGACTTCATCATATTTCAAACCTTATGTATTTTAAAGACCAAAATCAAGAAAATGGAGAGACAACTTACAAAATGGGAGAAAATACCTGTAAATTACATATATATGCGTGTGTGTGTGCATAAAATTTGTTTTTTTAAATGTTTATTTTTGAGAGAGAGAGAATGGCAGGGAGGGGCAGAAAGAGAGGGAGACAGAAGATCAGAAATGGGCTCTGTGCTAACAGTAGAGAGCCTGATGCAGGCCCCTAACTCACGAACGGTGAGATCATGACCCGAGCCACCCAGGCACCACATATATATATATACAATTTATTTTATAGGATTATTAAAGTTATATAGCATTCAGAATATACAAACAGCTTTTACAACTCAACAATAAAGAGACAAAAATCCAACAAAATTTGGGGAAAGGAGTTAAATAGACCTTTATCTAAAGAAGATATGTAAGTGTCCATTAAAGACATGAAGAGATGCTTGACATTATTCTCATTAGCAGAATGCATATGAAAACCAAATTAGATGGCACCTCACACTCACTGGGGTGGCTATGATAAAAAGATGGATGATAACAAGCATTGGCAAGGAGGTGGAGGCTCTTATGTGTTAGATTAGTGGATTGCTTAGAATTTCAAATTTTTTTTGTTTATGGCATTGTAAGGGGGACCGATCCTCTTTGGGTACTAACATAAGTCAGAATGGTGATGGGGGCTCCAGGAAGGGAATCCACACTTCTTGATAATAAGGCAGGTGGGAGTTTGTGTATTTGAAGAAACGAAAGATGTCGTAATTGTATTCCAAGTTGGTGAATCAGGTCAGAGTGATTGCAGGGAGTGGGGGTACGAGACTGGGAGAGGGTGGGAGAACACTAATAAATTCTCAGCCCAAAAACATTCCGATGGTCCATGGCACATGGTAATAGATGACACAATACCCTGATTTTCATGTAACTCAGATTTCTCCTTGTGATGTATTGAAATCAGTAAGGACGGTGATACAGGATTTTGGTACAGAATCTGGTGAAGGGTTGCTTCTGGTCTAACTTGCTTGTTCCCTGGCTGTCATTATTTTATCAGACTATTCTCTTTATTTCTCATGTTGTCAGGGGGCCAGATACACCATTTGAGTGCAAATGTAGCATGCACAGAAACCACTTTAGCTGGCCAAGTCCTAATGCATCATCTGGCCTTAAATTTGGGGAGAGTATTCTTTTCTTTTCCCACATATGTCCTTCCTATAGAGAAACTACAGACATTTTAAAATCAGGAGACACAACCAGCAACCTCGGCCTCTTTTCCTCTTCTCCTGGCTGACAAAACACTGGAGCTCTGGGGGCACCTCCTTTTGTGGTGCCAATTGCAATTATAGCAAACTCATCAAGTGCAGAAGGAAATGCTTGACCTTGAGCAAAGACCTCTGATTGTGTGGTGAAAAATAATGCTGCAATTTTATCTTTTCTAAAGGCCAGCGATAAGGTCTTTTGTTCTTTTGTTGTTTCCAGAGTTTCTCTGGGAAGAGAATTTATGGCAAATGCTACCCTGGAATTATGGGACATTTTAAGGACACAGTGATTTCACATAGGCCTGTGAGTGGGGGTGAAGTTTTTATACAAATCTTTTCAACTACTTGTAACAATTTTTTAGTCCGGTTTTTAAAAAGTTTATTTGTATTTATTTTGAGAGAGATCTAGAGAGCACGCGGGAGATGGGCAGAGAAAGAGGGGGACAGAATACCAAGCAGGCTCTGTGCTGTCAGCGCAGAGACTGATGCGGGGCTTGAACTCACAAACCGTGAGATCACAGCTGTGGGGGATAAGCTTAGGAATCCCCCAGGGCTTACACCAATGAGTTGACAAGGCATAAAGAAATACAAAGTCATAAAATGCTCACACCCAAGTTTGGGTAAAACAGATTGGGACTCCAAGAATAGGGGGATGCAAAGACACCCCGAGAATAGGGAGGCACAAAGGTGCCAGGAATAGGGAGGTGCAAAGGCACCCCAAAATAGGGAGGGGCTTCAGAGTCCCCCAAAATAGACAGAGGCAAAGGCCTGAAATAGAAATGGCACAAGGGTGCCCAATACATAGGAATAACAAGATTAGGTATTCAGGGTGAAAGCATCCCAAGTTTAGTACTATAGCAGAAAGCTGCTTTCATAGGAGAATAGGGCCAGGTTAGGTAAATTGGTGAATTGGACTTTGGACCGCTGCAGGCAAAGCAGCCGGGAGCAGAGATGGTTAACAAAAGAAAAGGTGTCTTGTTAACTCTGAGGTTATTCCCCCTATCTGTTTCATCCCCTAGGCTGGCAAAGATAAATGGGCACGGCGCCTCCTGTCTGCTGTTAACAACCATCTACCCATCTGCCTGGCGCCCGGATTTTATTTTATATTGACCCAAACCCCAAATACTGTATATCTTCAAACCCCCCCCTTTCCCCCTCACATCCCAAAGTTAATGTTCAGTTTCTTTGTCTCCTTGTACACGCCCATCATGTTTGTAAGCCTTCTGATCTGAATAAAAACAGGGCAAGGATCCTTATTCTGGGCTCTTGTCTTTTTCCCCCCGGACATTAGCCATCTTTGGTTTTAATCCTGCGTCCGCTCTTTTGCTAGACAAGAGAGAACTTCAGACTTAGAGTCTATGACACACAGCCTGAGCCAAAATCAAGAGTCAGACACTTAACCGACTGAGCCACCCAGGCACCCCAGTTTAGTCCATTTTTGATACTGACCCTGCCTCTTTTCTAGCCCTAGAATAGTATCAGAAGGAATATGGACCTACAGCAAACTTTTTGCATAATTAAACATTGGGGGAGCTAGAAACAGATTGATTAAAGTGATTGATCATCATGCTTGATTTTCTAGCTATTATTCAACTGAGTTTAATATCCTTTATAACAATGGTGCTATGTTTTCCTTTGTGGAAAGCTGCAGTTGTGGAATGCTTTGAGGTCACGTACTGTGGTAGGGAACTGCAGTGGAGATATGCCCTGTATTAGAACTGGCGCTCACAGCCTGTCGTGAAATATGCCGGTTTCAAACAGCTTTACCTAAGAGCTGTTCAAATGACATATCTATAAAGAACAAACACTCTGGGGGATTGAGTGCTCGACTCAGAGGAATAGTGAGGGCTATTTCTCCTCCTCCTTTCTTTGTTACTTTGTCCATCTTCACAACTGTGTTTATTTTTAGAATCTCATTCTATAAATTGATGTCTTGCCGCTGCCTTTATCCCCCTTCATGTCATTCGTTAAAAAGTCAAGAGGTAGATTTTTGTGCAGAAGAGTAGCCAGTGTGTATCTTATGGATGTTTTTGTAGTTTGTCCTTCAGATGGCCAAAAATCAATAATTTACACTGGCAAAATCCAGCTTCAAAACATATACCTCAAGGCTAAGGCATCTCTCAAAAGGTACCTTAGCTTCTTTTGACTTGCGTGCTTATGTGTGCGGCTGTCAGATATCAACTAGTTCTGCTTCTTCAGATCTAGGAAAGATTGGTTTAAACCTTAACTTTCTTATCCAGTGGCTATCTACAAGATTTTCTGAAAATTTCCAGAGGGTCTTTCACTTTGTAGAAATCCTGGCTTTGAAAGTCTCCAACCTTCTCTTTATGGACCAGTGAGCAGTCCTAAAATGCCGTCTTTGTTCTCTACCATGTGGACATAGAAATGAATCCCTGTGATTTTCTTGATTTCCAAAAAAGCGTCTTTCCACGTGATACTTGCTGTGTCTAGTAGACTTAAGTGAAGATTTGGGAGTGGGAATGGCTTTGGGGATCCAGACTTGGAGATTATATTTCAGAAACACAAACCTCAAGTTGAACATTATACATTAACTTTTCTCCTCCTTCTCCTCCCCCTTCCCCTCCCCCTCCCCCGCCTCCTCCCCCTCTTCCTCTCCCCTCCTTTCTTCTCCATGCCATTCATGCAAGAGCAAAACCAGTTTCTTCTTGCCTCTTATAGGCACTCTGTACCCTGTGACCTTTAGATTTCACCTGCTTTT